>NC_071101.1:2772500-4078125 GCF_024256425.1 Clarias gariepinus
GACCCCCTCCCCCTCCCCCATGTAGCTTTCAGGGTTTTATTTAATATTTAAATAATAATAATCATCATGCTGTTTTTGCTGTTGGTGTCCAGCATTAAATAATTATTTGAGCACTAGAATTAGAATTAGAATTTGAATGTCTGTAATGTGGTTGTGACTGAAATAAAGCCGCTCAAATCAGCACACTTTCACTTTCGTAAAAGGGAATATAAACAGCTTGACTTTAGTCATAAAGAGCGGCAACTTTTATGAAGCAGAGGTAAAAAAAAAAAAGGTAAAAACAATAATAATTTAATACCCCTAGAACGACCCAGATGAGGATGGGTTCCCTATTGAGTCTGGTTCCTCTCCAGGTTTCTTCCTCCTGCCATTTTCTCTCAGCACCGTCTCCCTTGACTTGTTCACCAGGGACGATCTGATCATTCTGATTCATACATATTTTTCATGTTTATATACATTTCCATAATTTTCTTTTTGATTGTGTAAAGCTGCTTTGTGGAAATGACAATTGTTAAAAGCGCTATACAAATAAAATTGAATAAAGCACGTTCTTAACTAGTTATATTTTATGCTCAAATATTCGTCAGCCTTGTTTTCAGTCACACAGTGAAGTGTTTGATTATCAGCATTTATGTTTGTTTCCTGCATTATTTTTATTTCTAATCTCAGTTTATGCTCTTTATGCTGTAGACGTGACATCAGCTGTAAATAATGTGACCATCTGCTCAACGGAGGCTCCAGCAGGAACAACCTCTCACCCCAGCACTACCAGTGGCAGTGAGACGGACTCTTCAGGTCAGTAACAGAGCATCATTACATCTGATGTGGTTTAAAGTGCAAAGAATCATTTCATTCTTCACATGTTGGGTTCAGATGATTGTTATAAAGACTAGAGGGTTCTTTATGAAGTAAATTATCCAGCTGTAGTCTCTAGCTGCTGTTTATGCTGATGTTATTGTATCAGTGTGAAGACAGACAGGTCATCTGTAGAAGGTCTTTAAAACTTAATTTAAGAGTTTAAGATGTCTTTATGTCTGAAAAAAGGATATTACTAATTCCTTAGTGAAGATGCCCCTTAAGAGGAAACTGATATGATGTCCTTCACAAATCTCAGTGTTTCGTGAAGGACCTCAGCCACCCCAGTAATAGACTGTTCTCTCTGTTGTGGTCAGGGAAGAGCTTCCGCTCCCTGAAGGCCAACACAGAGAGACTGAGGAGAAGCTCAGATCACAGGACTAATCATCTCTGTGTTTTTGCACACCGCACAGAAATCGACACTTATGGACATTATACATCTGTTCACTCATGCACAGTTGCACATACCTCGGTACACTGTAGACCGGACACTAATGGACATTGCACATTTGCACACTTCCTGGACATTCCATTTATTTCCATTTTCATTTCCATTTAAATTCATTTTTATTTTTGTCTATATTTGTACAGATAAGTTTTTATATTTCTTATTTATTTTATATTTTGTTCTATTTTCTTGTGTTTCTATAGCTAAACTTACTCTAATTTTATTTTATCTTTTTTATTTATTCCACTATTTATTTCTTTTTATTTTTTAAGGTCACGGCTGGTTGTGTAAGCATTTCATGTCACGGAGGGGGAAAAGGCAGGAGAGGGAAAAGACTCAATAGCAGACACAGATACTCTCAAGGGATTTTATTAGGGGATTAAAGGGTTAAGTTACAGCCACAGGGGAAGTGCGTGTGTGTGTGAGAGTCAGCGCGCAGCAGGGGGCGGCACGAGTATGTGTGTGTGTGTGTGTGTGTGTGAGAGAGAGTAAGCGCGCAGCAGGGGGCGGCGCGTGTGTGTGTGTGTGTGTGTGTGTGTGTGAGAGAGAGAGTCATTCAAGGCGTGCACAAGATGCTTTGGGAAATACCTTGTGACGTAGCGGGAGTCCGGGCAACGACGTCAGGGGGTCCTCCGTGAACCCGGAAGTGGGAGCGCACGAATTATCCTCGGATGTAGCGCAGAGAGGGGACAAGCGCTATGCGGATTCCTGACGTGGGTCCGCGTTGCGGTCGAGGATAGAGGTGCAGGGGGTTCCGACTTACGTCCGTGAGAAGTACGAGCACGGCGCGCGTCGAGGGAGGTCCTCCGAAGAAGCGGAAGTCTTCTTGCGCCGCGGCGGGGTGCGTCACTGGCCGTGGACCGAAGAACACAATCGGCGTCTTTAACCAGGTAAGAGTCGATAACCAGTAAATCCAGCCGCGTGAACAAAACAAATCCAAAGGGCGAGACTGAAATCAGGAAACTACTACAGGCAGGGTCATACACGGGAATCAGTCCGAGAATCAGGCAAGATAAGCAGAAGGGACGAGACGAAAGAGGAGTCCAAAGGGGAGCTGGGTCGGCAACGAGACAAAATCCAAGAAATCAATAATACTCACAAAGACGTAAGGCACACGAGCGAGACACTGCGGCACCAACAGGTGCGCTCAGCTTGCTTTTAAAGCCTAGGGGTGATCCGTAATCAGATCCAGGTGTGCCGTGATGAACGCTGGGCGTGCTGAAAACTCCGGGGTGGAGTTAGGATTGTGAGGTGTTAGCAGGAGGTGGCTGGCTCGTGACAGTACCCCCCCTCCTACGGACGCCACCTGGCGGAATGGCCGGTGCGTTGGGGTGTTGGCGGTGGAAGTCATCAATAAGGGACTGATCCAAGATGAATCTGGAAGGAATCCAGCTCCTCTCCTCAGGGCCATATCCCTCCCAATCTACCAGGTACTGGAGGCCTCTGCCTCGTCGTCTGGCCTTCATAAGCTTGCTCACAGTGAAGGCCTCGCTACCATCGATAAGACGGGGAGGAGGAGCCGGGCGGGTGGGTGGATTCAGTGGGCATGAGGCCAGGGGTTTTATCTGGGATACATGAAAGGAAGGGTTTATCCGACGCATGGTGGAAGGCAGATGAAGTCTGACGGTGCAGGGGTTGATGATTCTGGTGATGGTAAATGGGCCGATGAATCGGGGAGACAGTTTGCGTGAGGTCGTCTTAAGTGGAATGTAGTGGGATGACAGCATCACTCTTTGACCCACGCGGTATAACGGTGCCCTGGAGCGGCGCCGGTCGGCCTGTTGTTTGAAGGCTGAAACGGTCCGGCGAATCCTAGATCTCGCCTTTAGCCACGTTCTCCGACACCGACGAATAAAGGCTTGGGCTGAAGGAACCTCCACCTCCACCTCCTGGGACGGGAACAGAGGAGGCTGATAACCGAGGCAGCACTGAAAGGGGGAAAGACCCGTGGCTGATGTGGGTAGGGAGTTGTGGGCGTACTCGATCCATGGTAACATCCGGCTCCAGGAATGGGGTTCCTTTGTGACCATGCACCGAATGGCTGTTTCAAGATCCTGGTTGGCTCGCTCCGCCTGGCCGTTGGTCTGTGGGTGATAGCCCGAAGATAGACTGGGGGTAGCGCCAATTAATCTGCAGAAAGCAGACCAAAACCGGGCGGTGAACTGGGAGCCCCGATCCGACGTGATGTCTGTGGGGAGTCCATGAAGCCGGAAAACGTGCATGATTAGGAGCTCGGCTGTCTCCTTGGCTGTAGGGAGTCCAGATAGTGGGATGAAATGGGCTGCCTTGGAAAAGCGATCCACCACCGTGAGCACGCAGGTGTTACCCTCCGAGTCAGGGAGTCCCGTGACGAAATCGAGGGCGATGTGGGACCAGGGCCTGCGAGGAATCGGAAGGGGTCTAAGGAAGCCAGCGGGGGGTTTATTGCTGGTCTTGCTTCTGGCGCAAGAGTCGCAGGCGTTAACGAATTGACGAGTGTCCTCTCTCATGGTGGGCCACCAAAATCGTTGCTGAACCAGGGCCAGCGTGCGTGCCGCGCCGGGGTGGCACGCCAGTCTCGAGCTATGTCCCCACTCCAGGACGTGGGACCGTTCTGCCTCTGGAACGAAGAGTTTGCCTTCTGGTGTCTGTGAGGGGCCCGGCTGTTGATAAAGCGCGTTCTTGACCCGCGATTCAACCTCCAGTAGCGCCGCTCCCACGAGGCAATGAGGGGGCAGGACGGTGGCTTCAGGTGCCTGATCGTTGGCAGGAGAGAACTGGCGAGAGAGGGCATCCGGCTTCGTGTTCTTAGATCCCGGACGGTAGGATAGGGAGAAGTTAAAACGTGAAAAAAACAAGGACCACCTTGCTTGACGAGAGTTTAGGCGTTTGGCGGTACGGAGGTATTCCAAATTCCTATGATCCGTCCAAACCAGGAATGGAACTTCACTGCCCTCTAGCCAGTGCCTCCATTCTTTCAGAGCAAGTTTCACCGCCAGCAGCTCCCGGTCGCCAATACTGTAGTTCCTCTCGGTCGGAGAAAGTCGGTGGGAGAGAAAGCAGCACGGATGCAGTTTATTATCCTTGGGCGACCTCTGAGACAGGGCTGCTCCAACACCCGAGTCGGAGGCATCCACTTCAACCACAAACTGAAGGCGTGGGTCCGGTTGAAGTAGAACAGGAGCCGAAGTGAATCGCCTCTTCAGATCCTGAAAGGACCTAGCCGCTTCCTCCGACCAGATGAATGGGGCCTTGGCTGAAGTTAGCGAGATGAGTGGAGCGGCTACTGAGCTATAATTGCGGATGAACCGCCTATAAAAATTTGCGAACTCCAGGAAGCGCTGAAGTTCCTTGCGTGTTGTTGGGGCAGGCCAGCCCGTGACTGCCTTCAGCTTGGCAGGGTCCATTTGTATTCTAGACGGGGCAACAATGAAGCCCAGGAAGGAGACTGTGCTACTATGAAACTCGCATTTTTCGACCTTGACGAACAGCTGATTCTCAAGCAGCCTCTGGAGAACCTGACGGACATGTATCTTGTGTTCCTCCAGGGAACGCGAGAAGATGAGGATGTCGTCTAGGTATACGAAGACAAAGACGTTTATAAAATCCCTGAGGACGTCATTGACTAGAGCTTGGAACACGGCCGGGGCGTTGGCTAACCCAAACGGCATGACCAGATATTCGTAATGACCCGACGGGGTGTTAAAGGCGGTCTTCCACTCATCCCCTTCTCTTATCCTGACCAGGTGATAGGCGCTGCGAAGATCCAATTTCGTGAAGAATTGGGCCCCCTGCAGGAGGTCGAAGGCTGTGGACATCAGTGGCAGGGGGTACCGATTCTTTACGGTGATGTCATTCAGCCCCCTGTAGTCTATGCAAGGACGGAGGGTACCATCTTTTTTGGCCACAAAGAAAAACCCCGCCCCAGCGGGTGATGAAGATGGTCTAATGATGCCGGCGGCTAATGACTCAGAGATGTATTGGTCCATGGCCCTCCTTTCAGTATGTGAAAGTGAGAAGAGACGGCCCCGGGGCGGGGTAGTGCCAGGCAGGAGGTCAATTGCGCAGTCGTATGGACGATGAGGTGGAAGAGAGACGGCCCGGGATTTACTGAACACAGCCTTGAGGTCGATGTAGTCATGAGGGAGCACGGAAAGGTCGGGAAAGTCCTCAGGAGGTCCTGATGTTACAGTGGGGCAAAGAGCAGATTTCAGGCAAGAGGCCAGGCAGAGAGGGCTCCATTCGAGTATGGTATTGTTCCTCCAGTCCACGCGCGGGTTGTGACGAACGAGCCATGGACGACCAAGCACCAACTGGCACTGAGCTCTGTCCATAACGAGAAAGGAGATCTCTTCCGAGTGATTCCCAGAGGTCCTTAGGGTTACCGGAGTGGTGCGTCGGGTAATAGGAGGAAGTGGCGTTCCATCAAGAGCGTGGACGGACAATGGGATGTTCAGGGGAAGAGTAGGAATGCATAGTTCCTTGACCCTTGTGGCGCTGATCATATTCTGGTCGGAACCGGAGTCGACGAGGGCATGGGCTACGTGGGGCTGATTGCCCAGGAAGAGCGTGACGGGCAGGACTGGACGGCCTCTAGGCAGCTGCTCTTGGGTGCGCCCCTCCAGTGTGCCTAGGTTCACTGGGGGGGCCTGGCTTTTACCGGGCATTGCAGACGCAAGTGCCCAACCTGACCGCAGTAGAGGCATGCTCCCGCCTGCATACGGCGTTGCCGTTCCTCTGGTGAGATCCGGGTTCGTCCGTTCTGCATGGGCTCCGCAGGGGCGGCAACTGGCATGGTCAGTGAGGAAGTTCCAACCCGTTGCCCGGTCTGGCTAAAAGTGCGGTGCCTACGTCGGAGGCGTGAGTCCACTCGCCCTGCTAGGTCCATTAACCCATTCAGGTCTCCAGGAAGTTGCTGTGACACCAGCTGGTCCTTAACTGGTTCAGAGAGCCCGTTCAGGAAGGTATCGTAAAGCGCCTGAGTGTCCCACTGAGCGGCGGCTGCCAGGGTTCGGAACTCAATGGCGTAGTCATAAGCAGATCGGGGACCCTGACGAAGCTCCAAGAGCTGCCTAGCGGCCTCCCTTCCCACATGGGAGCGGTCGAACACTCTCTTCATCTCCTCTGTGAAGGCGCTGAAGGTGGCGCAGCAAGGGTCGTTAGCGTCCCAGACGGCCGTTCCCCACTCCCGGGCTCTCTCCGTAAGCAGGGTGATTATGTATGCCACCTTAGAGCGCTCTGTAGGAAAAGCCGAGGGTTGGAGTTCAAGTAGCAGAGAGCATTGTGATAAAAATGAGCGGCAGGTGCCAGGGTCTCCGCCGTAGGGTTGAGGGTTCGGTAGGCGAGGTTCGTGCCGTGCTGGGCGGTCATGCTGAGCCAGGGGTGCGAGTGTAGCTGGGAGAACCGAACAGACCTGCTGAAACTGGGCTGACAACTGTGACAGACTTTGTGACATCTGTTGGAGGCTTTGCTGCTGAGAATTAATAAGAGCACCCTGTTGGGCGACGGTCTGGCGAAGCCTAGCCTCGGATCGGTTACTTGTCCTGGACTGGAGTCTGGTGCGGAGGCCCGCCCTGGGGGAAGAAGTGTCTGCTGGGTCTGCCATGGCCGCAGTGTACTGTAACGGAGGGGGAAAAGGCAGGAGAGGGAAAAGACCCAATAGCAGACACAGATACTCTCAAGGGATTTTATTAGGGGATTAAAGGGTTAAGTTACAGCCACAGGGGAAGTGCGTGTGTGTGTGAGAGTCAGCGCGCAGCAGGGGGCGGCACGAGTATGTGTGTGTGTGTGTGTGTGTGTGAGAGAGAGTAAGCGCGCAGCAGGGGGCGGCGCGTGTGTGTGTGTGTGTGTGTGTGTGTGTGAGAGAGAGAGTCATTCAAGGCGTGCACAAGATGCTTTGGGAAATACCTTGTGACGTAGCGGGAGTCCGGGCAACGACGTCAGGGGGTCCTCCGTGAACCCGGAAGTGGGAGCGCACGAATTATCCTCGGATGTAGCGCAGAGAGGGGACAAGCGCTATGCGGATTCCTGACGTGGGTCCGCGTTGCGGTCGAGGATAGAGGTGCAGGGGGTTCCGACTTACGTCCGTGAGAAGTACGAGCACGGCGCGCGTCGAGGGAGGTCCTCCGAAGAAGCGGAAGTCTTCTTGCGCCGCGGCGGGGTGCGTCACTGGCCGTGGACCGAAGAACACAATCGGCGTCTTTAACCAGGTAAGAGTCGATAACCAGTAAATCCAGCCGCGTGAACAAAACAAATCCAAAGGGCGAGACTGAAATCAGGAAACTACTACAGGCAGGGTCATACACGGGAATCAGTCCGAGAATCAGGCAAGATAAGCAGAAGGGACGAGACGAAAGAGGAGTCCAAAGGGGAGCTGGGTCGGCAACGAGACAAAATCCAAGAAATCAATAATACTCACAAAGACGTAAGGCACACGAGCGAGACACTGCGGCACCAACAGGTGCGCTCAGCTTGCTTTTAAAGCCTAGGGGTGATCCGTAATCAGATCCAGGTGTGCCGTGATGAACGCTGGGCGTGCTGAAAACTCCGGGGTGGAGTTAGGATTGTGAGGTGTTAGCAGGAGGTGGCTGGCTCGTGACATTTCACTACATATCGGACTGGGTATGACTGTGTTTGTGACAAAAAGAATTAGAACTTTGTGTTAAGATTGTTTAGGCTTTAATGTGTCCTGAGAACCTCCCCAATAGGTCTCTAGTGTCTTGTCTGGTCCTGAAGATGTCCTGCAGTCCTACCGTACCCGTGTCCATATAACAGGATGTGAGTTAGTATAGCACACTGTTATTTCCGTGTCTGTTTTGCTCGTCAAAACCACTAACACCACCTCACTGCTGCAGAACTTGAGACAATTACACACAACTGCGTCATTCTCACGTCCACTCTGACCACAAACTGTCACTTTTAGAGACATCTCCCATCTACACACACTGACCTTCTTATAAGCGAGTTATTTTTCTTCAACAGCACAGAATGTCTCTCCAGATTTTCTTAAAATAAGAGACAAAAATCTGGACACTAATCCTACACCCACCCCACTAGACTCGTAATTTAAAACATTAGTAAGTAGATTCTAAATGTGGTGCGTTAGCAAGACAAAGTTATACTTGAGTCCAAGCTTGCATATACACAAAGGAAACAAACATAAGTAGATTCATGTGATTGCAAGTGAGATGACATAACTGTGTTACTCAGAAACAAACACACTTTACTCAGAAACAAAATCTGAAAAACAATGTCAACATAAAAGTCCACAGATACAAGAATAGTGTAATGGATCCCAAACACCCTTCAAGAAACTCACTAATAGACCAGAAGCTGGTGAACTTGTCTGAAAGGGTGAAGTATATGGTTTTGACAGGACTGGACATGGATCAGCGAATGGTTCTGACAGCGCAGGGCATGGCTCAGGTGAAACGCGCATGGCTCAGTAGATGCAGGATCAACTGAAAGCTTCTCATCACCTAAAGGACTAACAGAAAACTTATTAAAACAATTCTGAAGCATGTTTGTACCAACAAGGCTAACAAGCCACAATGATGATCCATATTTAGGGTGTGTGAGACGCTCTCACTTCTGTTTGTCAAAACCACTAAGTACAAACACATCATTCTCACGTCCACTCTGACCTCAGGCTATAGTTTAAAAAAAAAAACATTTTTAAGTTTTTTTAAAACAATGTTTCTGCAGCTTGCAGTATCAAAATATGTCACTGAATATGTAACTTAGTATCAACCAGTTAGAGATGTTATAGCACTTGTATTCCTCACTCTTTATAACATTACTCAGTAAACTTTAAATGCAGAATTAGTCAAGAACTGGTAACCTATTTAACCCTAACTGATGCAGTAAGGAGCTCCTCATTTTTTAAACAACCTTGTCAGAAGACATATTTTGTGGTCATGGTAAACATGTTGCTCAGTTTCAGAAAAGTCAAATTATAGGCCTGTGTTTAGTGAAATCAAATCATGAATAAAAAACAACAGGAAAAGACACAGTTTTTTTTAATAATGAAAGTAAGAGCTTATCCACATGCACAATGTGAAGAGAACTCAAGGGAATGGACCTAACAGCTGTGTACCCTTAAGAAAACCACTTATCAGAGCAGCTTTATTTTGTTAGGGTGCGTGAAGAATGGACTTTGGAGCATTGGAAAACTTTTATGTGGACTAATGAATCCTGATTTATCCTTTTCCAGAGTGATGGGTGCATCAGGATGAGAAGATAGGTGGATTAATAATGCGTACCCATCACGTCTAGTGCCTACAATACAAGCCAGTGTTGGCAGTGTTATGATCTGTGGTTGCTTCTGTTTGTGGATCTAGGTTCAGCAAAGTTATCTGCCAAGATAATGAGGTCAGCTGATGACCTGAATTTTCTGAATGACCAATTTTTCCATTAATATTTTTTATGTCATGGGAATATTCCAATATTCCTAATGTTGCCAGTTTTTCTTCAGGCTCAAATTGTGAAAAAGTGGTAAAGGGAACATGAGACATCATTTTCACACATGGATTGGAAGCCACAGAGTTCAGACATTAACCCCATTGAGAATCTTAGGAACGTGCTGGAAGTGGCTTTATGCAGAGGTCCGACTCTCACATCATTAACACAGGATCTTGGAGAGAAATTAACGTGACTCTGGATAAAAATAAATGTGACCTTGAATAAACTTATTGAAAGAATGTATTATGTTCGTGCCATAATCAAAGTAAAATGCTGTCTGAAGAAACCCTCTTGTTTTCCTAAGGATTATTATTTTTTCCACCCTCTTAAGCTTTTTTGAGGGTCTTAACATCTTCAAAAACCCATGATAATTATAAGGCAGGTTGGAATCTGCTGCCATTCAATTAAGTTTTTAATTTAATTTTATTTGTATAGCGCTTTTAAAAATTGTCATTGTCGCAAAGCAGCTTTACACAATCAAAATGCCGTTACGACTGCTCGACCTACTTAATTTTTTTTGTATTTTAAGGTAATTTCCAGTAACTTTAAATCGGCAAAATCATCACCATTGAGTACATTAGGTATGATAGAGACACTCTTGTTTCTATTGGTATACAATGTACTCACAATTCAACGTTTTTAACTCGGGATCCGAGCTGGCCGAGTGAGATCCTGAGGGAGAACAATGGACGCGACGCGAAGCGGCGGCCCTGAGGGAAATGAGCCGGCGTCAGGAACAGACTGAGAGCCCGTGCACACCGCACACCTCTGCCTAGCATCCTGCTGGCCAACGTCCAGTCATTGGAGAACAAGCTCGATGACCTCAGGGCCAGGATAAAGTTCCAGAGAGACATTCGGGACTGAAATCTCCTCTGCTTCACCGAGACATGGCTGAACCCAGCGGTGCCGGACCACGCCATCCAGCCGGCCGAGTTCTTCTCGATTGGACAAGACACGAGACTCGGGGAAGTCAAGGGGAGGCGGTGTGTGCTTAATGGTGAACAGCAGCTGGTGCAACAGTATGAGCGTTGTTCCTCTTACACGCTCCTGCACACCAAACCTGGAACTACTGTCCATCATGTGTCGGCTTTTTTATCTCCCTCAGGAGTTTACATCAGTCATAAGCGCTGTTTATATTTTACCACAAGCGGACACGGACACTGCCTTATGCGAGCTGCATGAGGTACTCACTCAGCACCAGACATAGCACCGGGACGCTGCGCTCATTGTGGCGGGGGACTTTAATAGTGCCAACCTCAAACGTGCAGCGCCGAACTTTTATCAGCACATCACCCCACCAAGGGCGAAAGGACACTGGACCACTGTTACACGACAGTCAAGGACGGCTACAAGGCACAATCTTGCCCTCCGTTTGGTAAATCCGACCACACTGCCATCTTCCTCATGCCAAAATACAAACAAAGGCTGAAACAGGAAGTTCCGGTTCAGAGGAAGGTCGCGCGCTGGATGGACCAATCGGTGGCCGCGTTACAGGACGCACTTGATGACGCAGACTGGGACATGTTCAGAAACAGCTCCGATGATGACGTCAGCGTGTTTACGGAAGCGGTTGTGGGATTCATCGGAAAACTAGTGGATGATACCGTAGAGAAAAAGACTATCAGAACGTTTCCCAATCAGAAGCTGTGGGTGGATAAAACCATCCGCGATGCTCTGAGATCTCGCACTGCTGCCTACAACACGGGAATTGCGTCGGGGGACATGAAACCATATAAGGCTGCGTCATATAACGTCCGGAAGGTGGTGAAAGAGGCGAAGCAGCGCTACAGGAGGAAACTAGAGTCACAACTCCAACAGAGTGACTCTAGGAGCCTGTGGCAGGGACTAAGGACAATAACAGACTATAAAACACAAACAACCGGTATGACGAATGCGGAAGCGACTCTGGCAGACGAGCTGAACACTTTCTAGGCTGCAGCTAAAGATGCTAGCGATGCTAATGCTAGCGGCGCTAACGGCTGCAGACAGGAAGACACTACCAGCACCGGAAACGAGCTCATCATCTCCGAGCATGACGTGAGGAGAGCCTTCAAGAGAGTGAACACCAGGAAAGCAGCAGGGCCAGACGGCATCTCAGGTCGTATTCTCAGAGCCTGCGCAGTCCAGCTAGCACTTGTGTTCACTGAGATATTCAACATCTCTTTATCTCAGTCGGTGATCCCCACATGCTTCAAAGAGTCCATCATTGTTCCTGTCCAAAAGAAACCTCATCCTGTTTCCCTCAACGATTATCGCCCTGTAGCCCTCACCTCAGTAGTGATGAAGTGCTTTGAGCGCCTGGTCAGAGATTTCTTTATTTCTTCACTACCCGACACACTGGACCCACTACAGTTTGCATACCGCCCGAACCGCTCCACAGACGATGCAATCTCCCATCTCCTCCACACATCACTCACTTACCTGGGCACTGTGAGGGGGAATTATGTGAAAATGCTCTTCATCGACTACAGCTCTGCATTTATTACCATAATTCCCTCCACACTCACCACCAAGCTGGAGCACCTGGGACTCGGCTCATCACTGTGTCAGTGGATCTCCAATTTCCTAACTGGCAGACCACAGGCAGTAGATGGGCGGTCATGTCTCAGCCTCTCTC
Organism: Clarias gariepinus; assembly: GCF_024256425.1. Classification (NCBI taxonomy): domain Eukaryota; kingdom Metazoa; phylum Chordata; class Actinopteri; order Siluriformes; family Clariidae; genus Clarias; species Clarias gariepinus. Next base: position 2,784,860 of record NC_071101.1, read on the forward strand.
ACTCTCAGCACTGGAGCCCCCCAGGGTTGTGTTCTGAGCCCCCTGCTGTACTCTTTGTACACATATGACTGTGTGGCCACTACCAGCTCCACCACCATCATTAAGTTTGCTGACGACACTGTCGTGGTCGGCCTAATTTCTGACAGCAACGCGACAGCCTACCTGAAGGAGATTGGAAATCTGGAGAACTGGTGCCAGAGGAACAACCTCCTCCTAAACGTCAGCAAGACAAAAGAGTTGATAGTGGACTTCAGCACAAAGCAGGAGAGGAACTACCAGACCCCCATCATCAGCGAGAGTCCAGTGGAGAGAGTGGACAGCTTCAAATACCTCAGTGTTCACATCACGCAGGACCTGTCATGGTCCTGCCACATCAACACCGTGGTGAAAAAAGCCCGGCAGCGTCTCTACCACCTCAGGCACCTGAGAGACTTCAGACTGCCCTCCAAGGTGCTCAGGAACTTTTACTCCTGCACCATAGAGCGCATCCTGATAAAAAAACATCTTAACCTGGTTCGGGAACAGCACCATGCAGGACAGACGAGCTCTACAGAGGGTCCTGCGTTTAGCTGAGCGCATCATCTGCACCAAGCTCCCTGACCTGCACTCAATCTAAAGCAAGCAGTGCTAGACCGTGAAGGACCTCAGCCACCCCAGCAATAGACTGTTCACTCTGTTTCGATCAGGAAAGCGCTTCTGCTTCCTGTAGACTGGACAACCATGCACAATTTAAAGTCACAGGCGGTCGTATAAGCATTACACTACATATCGTACTGTGTATAACTGTGTATGTGACAAATAAAATCTTTATTTGATTTTTTTTATTTGATGTGCCATTAGGGCCTGTGAGTCGTCAGAGAGTGGCCTGGGGCCCCCAAATGGGATTTAGCTGCATAGCTCATTCACACTTGCATGTATGCACATGAAACACGGTATACATATAGCGCTCATTAAGCCGAACAACTTTCACACAGCATGTCCTGGGCTCAACTCAACAGGAGGCCAGTTATTTAGGGTCGTTCAAAAAAACACACCCGATGGATTTTGAAATACTCCTCATAAGGAATTTATACGATCGTCACCAAACCGGCCTATTGTACACATGTACACATCACAAATGTTAACACACACACACACACACACACACACACACACACAGAACAACGCACTAAACAAATCAGCCCTGAATGGTGTGTGACGTGTACAAGTTGTGGGTGTATCCTGTATGTCTTTTTGTAGGTCTTGACACACTCACAGGTTGTGCGATGGACCCGGGGTGGCGATAGCACAGGGTGCCTAGGCCCGTCATCGTTGTTTGCAACTATATTTTTTATTATGTTATATTTTTTCTGTCACAGTTTGCAGTCTGCTTTTCTCTAATTATTAATGATGAAATGTATCCAGATCACTTTGATTTCATTTTGTATTTTTCATTAGTGTGACAGTGTAGCCTTGGCTAACATCATATAATACATTATTCAGTGTCAGCTTTTAATAGTGAAATAAGATTATGAGTAGACAGCATGGAATCAGACTGATACTGATACACATCATTACCAACTCATCCCTAATATTAATAGTAAACTCTTTGTTTTATTTTCCAGGTAACTCCACTGAAGGCCTCTCCACCCCTGCATCCACTATGAAGACCACGAGTAAGTGACAAACTAGCAAGGCCTACAGTATATTAATGCTAGAACACCAAAGTATACTGGAAATTAGTAGTTTGGTAGACAAGTAGACAGTTGATTTCCAGGATACCTGGTGTACAGTACCAGTTTACTCAGAGTAGCAATTTTAATTGGGAGTTTGCAAGGGTGCTTAACATTCATTGTTTGGATCCTTTTTTATTTTCATTCAAGTCTTAAGATCTGCAGCACTTACCTGTACAGTCACCATCCAAAATTCAACATAAAAATTCCTGGCTTGGCATGGCTCAGTAACTTTTTAGAACAATCCTGAGGCATATTTGGGGATAAGCATATTTTGGGGATCACTTTTCCACATAAGACCAGGTAGGTTTGAACAGCTTAATAATAATTATTAAATTAAATCGTCATTTAAAACTATATTTAGTATTTTCTCAGCTTATCTTTTATTATTATTAAAATTTGTTGGATGGTCTGAATCATTTCAGTGTGACAAATCTGCAAAAAAATATATAACAAATGTAACAGTAAAGGGAGCAACAACACTGTATTTAAAAAGTAAATATACATATATTTAGATAAAAAATATATTTGTTGCTTATCAATTTTAGTCACATGGAATGTGATGAGTTTTTTCTATCTAAACTGAGTCAACTAACAGCAATTCATATTGTAAACAGATAAGAATGGATGAATTTTTGAAGTCACAAAATATTTTTTGTTTTATTAAAGAAAAAAATTTATTAGATTAGATTAGTTCCAACTTTATTGCCACAGTACATATAGGTACAAGGCAATGAAATAAATTCAAAATAACATTTTCACTCTAAAATTGTAGGTCATGTTTTCAGTGTAACCTGGTTGTTCTCAATTAGATTTTTTTAAATTGTTTCTAATCCGTAATTGTCAAGCACTAACCTGAGTAGACCAAAAAAATGTAACTTTAGCAGTTAGCCCTTTGTAGCATGCATGGTAAACCCAAACGCAGAAGCAAGTGAGTAGGCGATTTAGTCTAAGGACTCTTACAGAAGGAGAGCAAGGGAAAAACACAAATTTAACCCGCGTCCTATAAACACACACTCGAATCAAAAAGTAAACCCAAGAGAGTGAGTACTCACAAATTGGCAAAGAAACGATCTGGACCAACATGGGCGAACTCAATGACTGAGCGATGTGATGCGCCATCTTGTTTCCTTTTATGCTTCCTGTGTTGTGACCGTACTATTTCCGGGTCATAGTGCCGGTCACGAAGCGAGTGTGTGTGACAGTACCCCCCTGTCCAGGACCGGCTCCTGATGGTCCTGAGGTGGAGGATACCCGACGACGGTAGTCTCGGGATCAAGAATAAACTGGGCAGGGATCCAGGACTGCCCTCCCAGTCGACCAAGTACTGAATACCTCTGCCCCGAGGGCGTGAGTCGAGGATCCGGTGCACGGTATAGACGAGGCCACCGTCGATGATCGGGGAGGAGGAGCTGGGGCGGTTGGTGGAATTATGGGAGAGGTGGTGAAGGGGTGTGACTTGGAAGAGATGAAATACTGGATGGATTCGGAGCGCCGCAGGCAGCTGGAGCCGGTAGGTGACAGGATTTATCCGGTGGGTGATGCGATATGGGCCGATGAATCTAGGTGAAAGTTTTCTTGATTCGGTGTGAAGGTGAAGATTATTAGTTAAGAGCCATACCTTGTCACCTACGTGGAACAATCGTCTCGGAGGGTGTCAACGGCAATGTTAAGTGATGTAGCAGGCGTTGGCCTGTTGGATGGCCCGATTAGCTTGAGTCCACAACCGCCGACACCTGTGGACCAACTGTTCGGCTGACGGCACATCAACCTCCGGTTCCTGGTAGTTGAACATCGAAGTTTGGAAGCCGTATCATACTTCAATTAGGCTTAACTTTGTGGCAGATGAGACATGGAGGTTATGTGAAAGTTCTGCCCAGATGAGGTAGTGAGCCCAGGATCGCTGACGATTGGCTACAAAACATCTCAGATAGTGCTCCAGTTGTTGGTTGGCCCGCTCCGTCTGACCATTTGTCTGAGGGTGGTATCCAGATGACAAGCTGCAGGTGGAGTCGATCAGATGGCAGAAGCCCTTCCAGAACCTGGCAGTAAACTGGGGCCCTCTGTCCGAGACGATGTCCCTTGGGAACCCATGCAGACGGACTACCTGCTTTAAAATCAGCTCGGCTGTTTGTTTCGCTGACGGGAGTCCGGAAAGGGGCCACCAAGTGCACAGCTTTGGAGAATCAATCCATGATGGTCAGTATGGTGTTCTTTTCCTCGAAAACCGGCAGGCCCGTGATGAAGTCGAGGGCAATGTGCGTCCAAGGCCGGCAGGGAACTGGGAGCGGTTGGAGTTTCCCAAGTGTTGGTTGGTTCGTGTCCTTGGCCCTGGCGCACACTGGGCACGCCTGGACGAACTCGTCGATGTCCTTGGCCATGGAGGGCCACCAGAAGGCACGCCATACAAACTGGAGAGTGCGTCTTGTGCCCGGGTGTCCCGAAAGAGGAGTAGAATGCCCCCACAGGATGACTTCAGGTCATACGGCGTTGGGTACGTAGAGTCGTCCAGGCGGCACACCTGCGGGTTCGTTCTCCGCCGCCTGTGCTTGGTGAACCCTTGTTTCTATTTCCTAGTGCAGGGTCTGCCCAGGGGACGTCTTCTTCATGCTGTTGGGAGAGGGTGTCGCCATTCTTCCAAAGCCCACTTTATGGCCAGCAACTCGCAGTCCCCTACCCAGTATCGCTGCTAAATTGGGTCAAACACACACACACACACACACAAACACACACACACACAACAACGCACTAAAAAAATATTTTGGGCCTAATCAGCCCTAAATAGTGTGTGACATGTACAATTTGTGGGTGCATCCGGGCGGCAATGTCTTTTTGTAGGTCTTGACACACTCACAGGTTGTGCGATGGACCAGGGGTGGCGATGGCACAGGGTGCTTGGGCCCGTCATCGTTGCTTGCAACTATATTTATTATTATTATTATATTTTTTTCTGTCGGGCAGTGTATTTTTAAACAGCACAGTTTGCAGTCTGCTTTCCTTTGATTATTAATTATGAAATGTATCCAGATCACTTTGATTTCATGTTGTATTTTTCATTAGTGTGACAGTGTAGCCTAGGCTAACATCATATATTACATTATTCAGTGTCAGCTTTTAATAGTGAAATATGATTATGATTATAACAGCATGGAATCAGACTGATACTGATACACATCATTACCAACTCATCCCTAATATTAATAGTGAACTCTTTGTTTTATTTTCCAGGTGACTCCACTGAAGGCCTCTCCACCCCTGCATCCACTATGAAGACCACGAGTAAGTGTCAAACTAGCAAGGCCTACTGTATATAAATGCTAGAACACCAAGGTATACTGGAAATTATTAGTTTGGTAGACAAGTAGACAGTCGATTTCCAGGATACCTGGTGTACAGTACCAGTTTACTCAGAATAGCAATTTTAATTGGGAGTTTGCAAGGGTGCTTAACATTCATTGTTTAGATCCTTTTTCATTTTCATTCAAGTCTTAAGATCTGCACCACTTACCTGTACAGTCACCATCCAAAATTCAACATAAAAGTCCATGGCTTGGCATGGCTCAGTAACCTTATAGAACAATCCTGAGGCATATTTGGGGATAAGCATATTTTGGGGATCACTTTTCCACATAAGACCAGGTAGGTTTGGACAGCTTAATAATAATTAAATCGTTAAAACTATATTTAGTATTTTCTCAGCTTATTTTTGTTTAATATTATTAAACAGATAAGAATGAATGAATTCTTGAGGTCACAAAATATTTTAGATTAGATTAGTTTGAACTTTACTGCCACATCATATGTAGGTACAAGGCCATGAAATAAAGTCAAAATAACATTTTCACTCTGAAATTGTAGATCATGTTTTCAGTGTAACCTGGTTGTTCTCAGTTTGGTTTCTGAATTATTTCTAATCTGTGATCAGTTGATGTGTTTTATTCTGTAAACTTTACAGCAGACACCACAAAGTCCACAGAGACGACTCAGACAATGACGACCTTCAAAGCCAGCGTTTCCCAGAGCAGTAAACCAGGTAAAGGTTCTCCAGGTCAGTATCAAAGCAACATTACAAGTGGTTCAAAGTCTGCCATATGACATATGTGACATATTGTATGTACCATATGTTAGAGCAAAGATAATGCTTAAAAGTACTTCTTTTTCTTTACAAAAACAGGTCAATGTAATAATATTTTACAGTTCAACACCATTTAGCAAAATATTTAAACCCAGTATCGCAAATGTCTGTGTGGTGGAAATGTATAAATGTGCTCATAATCTACGATGCTGTAAGAGCAGAGTTAATTTCTTTTTTTCTGACACTGTCACTGTGTCACTGTTTGAGAGCTGCATCTCCACTGTTACTAGCAAACCTGCAAAGACAGTGAAGGAAAAAATGCCTCCGCACACCTTGCCACTTCGCGAGTTTTAAGTTCAGTTTTGGTGAATGGTGGAGAATAAATAGTTAAAAAGGATTTTGTGTGCTCTCGTTTTTATTGTTTTTTTATATTACAAAGTGTTAAGTGAACCTGGCATGAATGCTCGGTCACATTAACAACAGTTTGGTAACGTTAATTGTAAAATGGCAGGCAAGTTGTTCGTGACGCAGAACGTGGGCGGGCACGTTTTTCGCGACGTAGAACATGGGAGGACATTATGCAAATATGTTACGGAGTGACGTGGATCCGTAACAGAGTAAAAATAGATTTGCTAACGACTCGTTTAGGCAAATGTGAGCCGATTCTTTTTTTTTAATAGACAAAAACTCCATTTATCGTGCACTGTCAGCGTCACAGATAGTGCAGATAGTTTATGTTCACATACAGCTACATGACACACTGCATAAAAGATCATATTTGAAAAAGCATAATAGGACCTCTTTAAGACATTTAGTAAATATGGGCCCAGACCTTAAAGTAAACAGACAGGAAGTGATGAATTCTTAAAATCACCCAGAATGGAAAATAATAAATATATATATATATATATATATATATCTTATCTTAAAAATATATAGATAATGTTTTCAGTTACATTCAAGGGAACTTTTGTTTGTTTTTATATTTAATGTTTGTTTTCTGTAGCATTTACATGTTATCAGTAGATCAATTTATTTTCTTTATTATGTAATCTTGATAACAGACAAAAGCATGACATTTTTTTTGCCCCAAAAAACTCTAATACATGCATGCATCACTTAGTTATAATGCTGTTATACAGTACGGCATCTGTTACATGTTGGAATACAAAATGTTTATTTTGCATGAAAATATACATGGTTTTGTTAATATTCTGATTATATTATATATGGGGCAGATTTACTCCGGACTAACATTACCGCGACCACTGTGTGTTAATGAATACAAGAAAGGTGTTATTATTGGAGACATACACTGCAAAAAAAAAAAAAGCATTAAATGCTAGAAAACACTAAAATACACTGATAATGTGTAACTGTAACTCTAAGTGGAGGCATGTCATCCTATGAAACGTTGATGTTAATACAGCATCGGCATCGGCTGTATTTACTTACACTAATGTTATATGATGCAAACCACTTACATAAAGTCTATTTATCACTGAAATCAATACGTTTTAATGTGTGGTCTTACCGTGTAATGTTAAAACAATATCTTTATTTAGAATCGTTTAGAAATTTGACTAAGTTGTGGTGCAACGCTAATGTCTTGCATTTACTAACACAAATGACTGTATAATCATGTGAAAAGCAATTCCCACACAATTTGTCACAAAATAAATAAATAAATAGAGATATGTGGAAAGTGTTACATGTTACCTGTCAGGTGATGCAAGACCACACCCTGCTGTTTTTATTGATATAATATTTTTTCCAGGGGATTGTTTATGTTGTGAAAATCTTGTTGTTTTTAAGAGTGATGAGATTAACCGGTACTGTATCTCTCTCCAGGTAACCAGCAGATCCCAGAAGATGGTGTTTACTGTCTGCCTCCATGATTCTCTCTCTCTCTCTCTCTCTCTCTCTCTCTCTCTCTTTCTCTGTGCCCCCCCCACACACACTTATTCATGTATAATCTAAATCTCATACTTTTCTTTCTTTTTCATTTCCTTTTCATTTTTGTGATTTGCTTGTAAATATACTGTATGACCTTTTTATAATAAATTATATTATAACATACTGTGTGAAGTTTGCATCAGGGAAGCATGCAGCATAACACCTTAACCTTACACAGGGGTTCTCAAACTTAATATGCAAAGGTCCAGATCTGATTTCTATTTATAGTCAAAGGTCCTGAATGATCCATGATAACCTAATGAATTTTACATTTTTTTTTTCTGAATGCTTAAACCGTAACTGTGATTCTTATAGCACACATTTCTAAAACTATTACAGTTTTTGCTTGAACATGTTTTGCAAAACTTGGCTCATCATGTCAAAACTCTACAAGCAAATAAGACACAACACTGGGAAATAAACCATTCACATATGTCAAATTTAAACTTTTCACAACACCCAAAAAATGAAATACTAAATACTGTACATTACAGTCGTGTACTTCACAGTACTGTAAATTCAGTTAAAGCAACAATAAAACATAATACACTACTGTAAACACAGAAAAATACAATTGTGCATAAGTGGACTTATGGATCCTGCCGTCTGTTGGGGTCTGGCCACAGGATCTCATCAACATCACAAGCAATGTCTTCTCTTGCTAAGCATCGGGGAAAATACCAGTTCCGGACGATAGCAGCCCGATGAAAACTGACATTATCCCAGACAACAACAAACCTGGGCTGCTCTGGTCTGTCCTGTACAACTGCATCATGAAGTGCATTTAGAAATGTGATTATGTGTTGCGCATTATATGGACCCAGTTTGGAATGATGGTGCAGTAGCCCTCGGAGGCTTATGGCGGCACACAATGTAATATTTCCCCCGCGCTGCCCCGGGACATGCACAATCGCCCTTTGGCCAAGTATATTACGTCCCCATCGTCTACTTTTGCTAAGGTTAAATCCAGCCTCGTCAATGTAAATAAATTCATGAGGCTGAGCAGCTTCATCCATGTCCAAGATTCTCTGCAACAAAAAATACATACTGTATTGTGGATGGCATTACTCAAAACACACAACTACACTACTACACATACAGAACCACCCCACCCCACCACACAGGTACCTGTGTAGCTTTCCAAATATATCTATGTGGTACAGATCAAATGGTACATATTCAACTGTTACTGTACTGCACCCATTCTGTATTGTAAATGTAAAGGACTGTAACACTTACCTGTACATATTCATGTCGAAGTCCTTTGACCCTGACACTGTTTCTCTCAAATGGGACCCTGTACAGTTGCTTCATGGTCATGTTGTGCTTTACCAGGATGCGTCTGATAGTGGTAATGCTTACTCGTTTTATGTTGTTACATACCTGCCTATCTTCAAGTATTTGTTGCTGTAGCTGGTGGGGATGGATTGCATTGTTAGCTCTCACTAGGTTCACAATGGCAAGTTCCTGCTGTTGTGTGAACAGGCTCTGGCGTCCACCCCCAGTAAGTCTTCTAGCCATTCTGTAAAAAAATGCAACCACAAATTGTTATTGGTTTGCTTCTTTTTTACAGTACTTGTACGTGCATGTTATTCACAAGTTCTGACGCGTGTCTTTTTGTTACACAGTGTCACTGACGACTCCAGACATTTGTTGATTTCTAAAGTAAAGGTTCATCATTCTAAATATGTCCAAGATAACAAGGGAAACACATCCTGTTGGCTAGAGTTCGTCAGGGATTAAAAAACACTAACTGTCCTTTTTATTCTTTACCGCGCTCTGTAGAATCTCAGTGGTCCGCGCATAACCCTTCGCGGGCGAGCCTTCTCCTAAATGCGCATTCCCTGTGGCCTTTTCATGGGGGTGGGGCTAAAAAAACGCATCCTGATGGGGGAACTAACTTTGACACAGCACCGGATTGTTTGTATGAGGTAGCCTACGTGAGTGTATCACACAAGGTAGGGAGCAAAGTTCTTTAATGTTATCTGAAGAAAACAATGTTATTGTTTGTATGAAGTAGCCTACTTCATTGAGAATATGTGCTACCATTTTACATTGCTACTAGCATTTACTAACATTTGTATTTTTATGTATCTGAGCAATGTTCTTTCATAAAAAAATGTTTGTTTAATAAATACAGATCTTACAACCATACATAATCTGTATACATTTTATTTTTCTGCTAAAAAGACTTGAAAAGACTCAAAAGTCAAACCGTAGGACTTTGGACTTGACTTGAGACTTGTTGGCTTTGATTTGGGACTTGACTCGGGACTTGCCTGTCTTGACTCGGGACTTGACTCGGGACTTCAGGGCAATGAATTGAGACTTACTTGTGACTTGCCAAACAATGACTTTGTCCCACCTCTGCAAGTAGCAGAACATCTCAGATCTTTTGCAAAATGAAACACTGAATTTAAAACTGTACAATAATTTACCAAAAGCACACATGGTTCAGACAGTCGGATTCTGTTTGAACCAATTACACACTGCTGTGCTCAATCTTAAACACTTGTAACATTTCTACCTTTCTAATGATAAAGTCTTGGTTTGATTTTTTTTGCATTTATTTGAGATATTGATAAAGAACATGAATATATTGATCAAACACTACACACGAGACAAGTACTGCACCTTGATGAACATATTTATTTCTTTTCATGTATTCAAGTCAGTCAATACTGAACATTTGAACGAAACATTCCTACGTAACAAAACATTTTTCCAGTTTCCATATAGTATTACTAAACATACCTTTGTACTGTAAGCTTACAATAATACTGTAACAAATTACATATCCAGTTCAGTACAGAATAAAAATAAAAAATAAAAACCTAAACATCTCTCCGCCTAGCTGGATCTGGCCACAGGGCCTCGTCAACATCACAGGCTATATTTTCATTTGCAAGGCAACGTGGAAAGAATCTTTTGGAGTGACGAATCCACCCTTGTATGGATGCTGCTTCAATTTAATCACATGCTTCCTCTATAGCTTGAATGAGGGCCATCTGGACATAGGGCCGGAGATCATAAACCTTCCTGAAAAGAACTCTTCGATGGGGTTTAGGAAGGGGAAGTATGGTGGAAGGTAGTGAACTGTAAATTGTGGGTGTTGATGAAACCAGTTTTGGACCTGGGAGGAACGATGGAAAGCCACATTGTCCCAGACGACAATGTATTGCATCTGGTCCCTTTGGTTTGCTGCTGTGATAATATTGTGTAATCGGTCTAAAAATGTAAGAATAAGGTCAGTGTTGTAAGGACCCAAGTTGGCATGGCGCTGGAGGACCCCATTCTGTGTAATGGCAGCACAAAGGGGAATGTTACCCCCACATTGCCCTGGTACATTGACAATAGCCCTGTGGCCAAGGATGTTTCTTCTTCTTCTTCTTCTCACTGTTGTCAGGTTAAATCCAGCTTCATCAATGTATATAAACTCATGCGGGACTTCTTACGCATCCATTCGCAAAACTCTCTGAAATACAGCCAAATATCACATTGTGTTATCAATATACTGTAGGTATGCTATACAGTAAAATTACATGTACTGTAAAAAGGTTATGTGTGCAGTACCCAATACTACAGTCAGTGAACAAAACATACCGCCACATATTCATGCCGCAGGACTTTCACCCTGTCTGAATTTCTTTCAAATGGCACTTTATACAATTGTTTCATCACAACTTGATGTTTTTTTAGGATACGGCCTATTGTTGACAGAGAGACCTGTAGGACATTATTGAAAATTTGGTTATCATTGACAATATAGGCTTGATTTCTCGAAGTCTGATTGCATTATTGGCCAAAACACGGTTTATGATCTGTCTTTCTTGCTCCTGTGTGAATATAGGGCGCCTCTCTCCGTGGTGTTCTCCACGTTCAATCCTATGTCGGGCAAACAAAATACATGTAGCTTACTGTAAAATGAAACGGTTAAATAATACCAAAACGGTTGATATAGCACATGCAGTAAGCTGTGGATTTTCTGTTGACAGAAGATAAGTTTCTCACCTGTGCTCTTGACGAAATGTCAGAACTAATTGATGCACTGTGTTCCTGCTTAGGTTAGGCTGTACTCTCAGTCCAGCCTCCCTTAGTGTAAGTCTGTGGTTAATTACATGGTCCACAATTGTAGCACGAATTTGGTTACAGAGATTTGGTTGTCTTCTTCCTTGTGCATGTCCTACCCCTCCTCTGGGTCTTCCTCTCCCTCTTCCTCTTCCCCTACCTTGGCCTCTTCCGCCACCTTGTTCTCTCTGGATTCCCCCTCTCATCCGTACTCTTCCTCTTCTTCCGACACTGTCCATTTTTGTTAAAGACAGGTGAACTTGCCTGTTGCCTTTTTATAGTGCTTAAACACCTGATTGGTGTGTCTACAATTAAGCAAACAAGTGTTTGCACTTTGTGTGTGTGTGTGTGTGTGTGTGATGTCACTTCCTCTTGCTGGTTTAAAACATCGCCCCCAGTCTCTCTGACTTCAGTGTCCTAAAGACAGTAGATGATGTGTGTTCTCTCTGTAATCTGTCTCCTGCTCTGTGTCTCTGTACACACGGCTCACAGCGGTGAGTAAACCACTACACACTCTATACACAGCTCTTATACACACCACACATTACCACTGGGGTTCATTCATTCTCTAGACCAGCAGCTCTCACAGTAGTGCAGCTTTATATTAATGTACTCGCTCTAGTGCTTTATCGTTTCCATAGTAACAGATCAATTACAGGGACGTGTACAGTGGAGACTCCACAGATATAGAGTGTTGTTATAGAGTGAGTAGTTTTTCTGTCTCCTGCTCTGTGTATCTGTACACACGTCTCACAGCGGTGAGTAAACCACTATACACTCTATACACAGCTCTTATACACACCACACATTACCACTGGGGTTCATTCATTCTCTGAATGATGTTTTACAGACTGATCACATTTTAATGTAGTTTTTATTTTTGTCTTTACAGTCCTGTACTATATAACTGGAACAGAGGGGAGAGATGTTTCGCTTTACTGTAGAAATGATGGTAGTGTGATTTGGAGTAAAGGAGTTCCTGAAGGGAGACGGGCCATCCTCACTGTTAAACCTGGAGGAGACACCATTAAACACCACACTGATCCAGATCACAGATACAGTGTGTTAGATGATTTATCACTCATGATAAAGGATCTGTCTCTCTCAGACTCTGGGATTTACTACTGTTACACTGATACAGTCTACAACCTGACTGTCACTCCATTACAAGGTGAGTGTAATTACATAAATATTGGAAATTGGAAAAGTTGCTGCTTAAGTTTTTATAATAGCAATTTGCATATACTTCAGAATGTTATGAAGAGTGATCAGATGAATTGCAACGTCCTTCTTTGTCATGAATATTAACTTAATCCCAAAAAAACCTTTCCACTGCATTTCATTGATGTCATTAAAGGACCTGCTGAGATCATTTCAGTAATCGTCTTGTTAACTCAGGTGAGAATGTTGACGAGCACAAGGCTGGAGATCATTATGTCAGACTGATTGGGTTAGAATGGCAGACTTGACATGTTAAAAGGAGGGTGATGCTTGAAATCATTGTTCTTCCATTGTTAACCATGGTGACCTGCAAAGAAACGCGTGCAGCCATCATTGCATTGCATAAAAATGGCTTCACAGGCAAGGATATTGTGGCTACTAAGATTGCACCTAAATCAACAATTTATAGGATCATCAAAAACTTCAAGGAAAGAGGTTTAATTCTTGTTAAGAAGGCTTCAGGGCGTCCAAGAAAGTCCAGCAAGCGCCAGGATCGTCTCCTAAAGAGGATTCAGCTGCGGAATCGGAGTGCCACCAGTGCAGAGCTTGCTCAGGAATGGCAGCAGGCAGGTGTGAGCGCATCTGCACGCACAGCGAGGCAAAGACTTTTGGGAGTTGGCCTGGTGTCAAGAAGGGCAACAAAGAAGCCACTTCTCTCCAAAAATAACATCAGGGTCAGATTGATCTTCTGCAGAAAGTATGGTGAATGGACTGCTGAGGACTGGGGCAAAGTCATATTCTCCGATGAATAGTTGAAAAATATAAAAAGTCATATCCCTCTTTCCGATTGTTTGGGGCATCTGGAAAAAGGCTTGTCCGGAGAGGAAAAGGTGAGCACTACCATTAGTCCTGTGTCATGCCAACAGTAAAGCATCCTGAGACCATTCATGTATGGGGTTGCTTCTTACCCAAGGGAGTGGGCTCATTCACAATTTTGCCCAAAAACACAGCCATGAATAAAGTATGGTACCAAAACACCCTCCAATAGCAACTTCTTCCAACAATCCAACAACAGTTTGATGAAGAACAATGCATTTTCCAGCACGATAGAGCACCGTGCCATAAGGCAAAAGTGATAACTAAGTGGCTCAGGGACCAAAACGTTGATTTCTTTTTTTATTCCATGGCCTGGAAACTCCCCAGATCTTAATCCCATTGAGAACTTGTGGTCAATCCTCAAGAGGCGGGTAGACAAACAAAAACCCACTAATTCTGACAAACTCCAAGAAGTGATTATGAAAGAATGGGTTGCTGTCAGTCAGGATTTGGCCCAGAAGTTGATTGAGAGCATGTTCAGTCGAATTGCAGAGATCCTGAAAAAGAAGGGCCAACACTGCAAATACTGACTCTTTGCATAAATGTCATGTAATTGTCGATGAAATCCTTTGAAACGTATGAAGTGCTTGTAATTATATTTCAGTACATCACAGAAACAACTGAAACAAAGATCTAAAAGCAGTTTAGCAGCAAACTTTGTAAAAACTTATATTTGTGTCATTCTCAAAATTTGTGGCCACGACTGTACAGTAGTGTGTTGAGGAGTGTGAACATGCAGTGTGTGCAGGAGTGTAGTGTTGGTTATTTGTGTTGTTTTATTTTCTGAACAAAACCCTAAACCAGGTGTGCATCAGGAGGAAAGAACGGAGGAAGTGTGTGTTTTTATGAAAATACAGTACTTAAAGAAATATGATGGTGCGTGAGGACGGGAGTGTCCTCAGTGATCCTTAAGAGGCTGACAAACTTCATTTAAATTAAATTGTAATTATTTGAGTAAATTATTTCGAGTGGTGATGAGTTCACATAGTACTTAAAACAAGTATATCTTGCACCTCGACCTTCTCACCAACTAACTTTAATAAACAAACTTGGTTAATGTAACATAATTCAGTCATGTGTACATGATGTACACATTTAAATTAAACAAGTTTCTTATTCAAAGTTAAATAACTAGCATCATCAGGCTAAAATAGAATTACTTTTGTTTGTTTTCAGATTTTGTCTTTGTTTCCTGTAGCATTTACATGTTACTCGCTTTAGTCTATAAACTTGATAACAGATGTAAGTACAATGAGCAAGTCACCAACAAATAACAGCCTTTAAAGTCAGCGTCCTCACAAGCAGTAAACCAGATCCAGACTCTATAGGTCAGTACCAGAGCATCATTACATGTGTAGTCACATAGGAATCATGTCAGTGTTTACACATAGTTGTTATAAGGACTAGAGGTTTCTTTATTAAAGAAACATTGCAGTCTGTAGCTGTTTATAATATTAATGACATCATCAAGTGGACATGCAGCATAGCGTCAGGTCATCTGTAGAAGGTACTGTATTTCAAAGTCAAAACTCACAAGGAGGTCTTTAAGTCTTCGAGGTATTAGTAATTATTCCGTGGAGATGTCCTGAATGTAAGAAGTGTCTTCATTATGAGGTCTTTAGGAAAGTAACCCTGTAGGCATCTGGAGTGTTACATATTTAGGCCTTTAATGAGTCCTGAAGATGTCCCCAACAGGTCCTTTAATGTGGACGGTCTTGATAACATCCTGTAGTCTGACCTGCGTCCAGTTTAAAAATCATAAATTGAATGTGGCTGTTTGTGCTCAGGCTCCCACTGCTATTGTATTATTAATCTAATCAAAGCTGAAGGTTTGAGATGTGTGAGACTGTATACACTTCTGTTTAACATAACCACTGAGTAACATTTCACTATTGCAGAGCTCAACACATTTACACTTAACTACATTTTTCTCACGTCCACTTTGACCACAAGTTTTTATAGAATTCAAATTTATACACCCTGACCTTATTGTTCAGAAGTGAGTAGTTTTTCTGTCTCCTGCTCTGTGTCTCTGTACACACGGCTCACAGTGGTGAGTAAACCACTATACACTTTATACACAGCTCCTATACACACCACACATTACCACTGGGGTTCATTCCTTCTCTAAATGATGTTTTACAGACTCATCACATTTTAATTTAGTTTTTATTTTTGTCTTTACAGTCCTGTACTATAAGACTGGAACAGAGGGGAGAGATGTTTCTCTTTACTGTAGAAATGATGGTAGTGTGACTTGGACTAAAGGATTTCCTGAAGGGAGACGGACCATCCTCACTGTTAAACCTGGAGGAGACACCATTAAACACAACCCTGATCCAGATCACAGATACAGTGTGTTAGATGATTTATCACTCTATATAAGGGATCTGTCTCTCTCAGACTCAGGGATTTACTACTGTAACTCTGATACTGTCTACAATCTGACTGTCACTCCATTACAAGGTGAGTGTAACGTCTATAACTGTGTGTGTGTGTGTATGTGTGTGTGTAGCGTAGTGTGTACAGTAAGGTGTGTTCATGCAGGAAGTGTGTAGTGTAGTGTTAGGTATTTGTGCCGTGTTATCAATCATCATTCAGAACAAACATTGTGTTTTAAACAGAGAGGAATATGTGAATATAATTACGTGAAATAGTTGTGTATGATCAGGAGCCAGGGGATGAAAACAATGCAGTGGTGGTGGCTGATGGGAAATGTAGTCTGAGCCGGCCATGTTGTAAAGCTAAACCCAATGGTAAATTATTGCATATTGCCATGAACCAGGAAGTATAAAAAGGGTAAACAAACCACTACACTCCGCTCAGTCATTTGAGTTCGCCCATGTCGTCTCGGACCGTTTCACCGAACCGTGAGTACTCACCCTCTTGGGTTTACTTCCAGATTGAGTGTATGTTTATAGGACGCGGGTTAGATTTGTGTCTCTCCCTTGCTCCCCATTTGTGAGAGTCCTTAGATCAAATCGCGTGATTATCCTGCCTATTCGTGTCACTCCGCATTTGGGTTTACCATTCACGCTACAAAGGGCTAACCGCTAAAGCTACGTCTTCTGGTCTCCTCGGGTTAGTTCCTGACAGAATGACTGAGCCTTCCGCGGTGAACCCAGCGGATCACGCGCGTCTTTGCAATGTGGTGGATCGGCACGCCGAGCAAATTGACAAGCTAACCGGAGATCTTGCTACTCTGCGCCGGAGCGTCCAAGACGTCGCGGCCTTACGCCGCAAGGTGGCGCAGCTTTGGCGGGAAAACGCGGATCTCCGCGCGGCTGTTGCTAGCGCGGCAAGCCGGCCCCCCGCCGCGGCGCCGCATTAGCCCCCCCCCCCCTTCTGATGTCTTTCTCTCGCTTCCAGATAAATGGAACGGCACGGACGGGAAATGTAGTGTGTTTTTAATAGCGCTAGATCTGGTGTTTGAGTTCAATCCCACCAAGTACTCCACCGATCGGCTACGCATTGCTTTTCTCGTCTCGTTGCTAACTGGGCAGGCAGCTGATTCGGCCACGGCGGTACTGCGCTCCGACTCTGACACAGCGCACTCCTATAAGGAATTCTCACGCCAACTACAGCTCACTTTTGAACATCCTGCCGGCGAGGTGAAGACCGGTACCAAACTTTATCACTTACGGCAGGGAGGGTCGTCCGTGAGTCGCTACACGGCGGATTTCCGAACCCTCGCCGTCCAGACCACCTGGGGAGATGCCGCCCTCCGTACGACCTACTTCGAGGGACTGGCTTCTCGCATTAAGGACGAACTAGCCGGACAAGAATTGCCCGCGACCCTGGAGGGTCTCATCCAATTGGCCCTCCGGATAGACCAACGCATGCTCTCGCGCCCGAAGCCAGCCCCTCGGACCCTGCCGCCCTCCACGTCCTCGTCCACCTTCTTCACCCACGCCCCGGCTTTCGATGCCCGACCTACTTTCACTCCTTCAACCACTGGACCTGCTGGATCTCCACCTCCCGCCGTGGTTAACACAGGAGCCGAGGAACCCATGCAACTAGGACGCGCCTCCTTGACCGCTGAAGAACGGGAGCGACGATTTAAGGAGGGCCTCTGTCCCTACTGTGGGTCAGCGACGCACCACCGAGCTATCTGCCCAATTCGACCGGGAAACGCCCAGACCCGGTGAAGCAGGAGGACCACTCACCGGGTCATATCCAACTCTCCTCCACTTCGACCGATTCCTCCCGTCTCACGGTTCAAGTACACCTCCATTTTGGCCACAAACAAGTTAGGAGTACTGCGTTCATCGATTCCGGTGCCGCAGGCAACTTCATTGACTTCTCTTATGCCAAAAAATTGGGGGTAAAATTTGAGGCGTTATCCTAGCCGGTTCGGATTACCGCTGTTGATGGTCGACCCCTCTCCACCAGTCCCATCACCACCCAGACTCATCCCATCACCCTCATCATCGATAAACATCAGGAACAGATCAACTTTTATGTCACCTCCATCTCCTCTTCTCCAATCATTCTAGGTTTTCCGTGGCTCATCCAACATGACCCCCTTATCTCCTGGAGACAGAACCGGATTCTACAGTGGGGCGCGACCTGTACCGAACTGTGCCTACGGGCTGCGGCTGGGACGTGCTCTAGGGAGTCCGAGGCCCCCGATGTCGACATCAACGCCATCCCCACCGCCTATAGGGACCTGGCGGAGGTCTTCTGCAAGAGACGGGCTACTCATCTTCCTCCTCACAGACCGTACAACCTCGCAATAGACCTTCAACCGGGAACTGTCCCACCCCGCGGCCACCTCTACTCACTGTCATCCACAGAGATACAGGCGATGGAAGAATATGTGACCAACGCTCTCCGCCATGGTACCATCCGGCCGTCCTCCTCGCCTGCTGCTGCGGGGTTCTTCTTCGTAAAGAAGAAAGGAGGCGAACTTCGTCCATGTGTTGACTATCGGGGGCTCAATAACATCACCATCAAGAATCAACATCCGTTGCCTCTTAACAACTCAGCCCTGGACGTTCTTTCTGGTGCCACCATTTTCACAAAGTTGGACCTCAGGAGCGCCTACAACTTGGTGCGCATCAGAGAGGGCGATGAGTGGAAGATGGCTTTCATCACCCCTACTGGACACTATGAGAGTCTACACACTACACATCCAGCACGTCAGGGCGGTTTTAAAGAGATTACTTGCCCACCAGCTGTACTGTAAGTTGGAGAAGTGCGCTTTTCACGAGCCCTCCACCACGTTCCTGGGTTTCATCATCTGCCTTCAAGAAGCTCTGCTCCCTTTTTACCACTGCTCCTATCCTCCTCCACCCGGACGCCAGTAAACCATTCGTTGTAGAGGTGGATGCTTCAGATGTGGGCGCTGGAGCTGTTCTCTCTCAACGAGGTCCAGATCAGAAACTACACCCCTGTAGTTTCTTCTCCAAAAAATTTGATTCCACTCAACAGCGATACGGGTAGGGGACCGCGAGCTGTTGGCCAAAAAGTGGGCTTTGGAGGAATGGCGTCACTGGCTCCAGGGCGCCAGGGACCCATTCATCATCTGGACAGACCATCAAAATCTAATCACCATCCGAAATCTCAAGCAATTAAACCCTAGACAGGCGCGGTGGGCATTATTTTTTGAACACTACAACTTCCATCTCTCTTACCGCCCGGGGTCTAAGAATACCAAAGCAGATGCTCTTTCTCGCCAACATGAAACTGACAGCCCCCGGGCAGACCCCGCGCCTGTTCTGCCACCATCAAGGATCATCGCACCACTACAATTGGATCTGGAAACGAGGGTTTGCCAGGCACAGACCACAGAGACCGAACCGGCAGGTGTGCCGCCTGGACGGCTCTATGTGCCCGCCAACATAAGATCGGAAGTACTCCAGTGGGGTCACTCCTCCCCCATCTCGGGACACCCGGGCATACGACGCACATTGCAGTTCCTCCAACGAGACTTCTGGTGGCCATCCACAGTGCGCCAGGGCAAAGGACACCAACCCACCTATCTGGCGAACTCCAACCTCTCCCCGTCCCTCGCCGACCCTGGACGCACATCGCCGTCGACTTTATCACGGGCCTGTCGGCTTCCGAAGGAAAAGACACCATCATGACCATCATTGATCGGTTCTCTAAGGCTGTGCACCTGGTGGCCCTCGCCGGACTCCCATCAGCCAAAAGGACAGCGGAACTGATATTAGAGCACGTAGTCCGCCTGCATGGGTTCCTAAAGGACATCGTCTCAGACAGAGGCCCCCAGTTCACTGCCAGGTTCTGGAAGGCTTTCTGCCGTCTGATCGACTCCACCTGCAGTCTATTTTCTGGATACCATCCTCAGACTAACGGTCAGACGGAGCGGGCCAACCAACAACTGGAGCGCTATCTGAGATGCTTCGTAGCAGATCGTCAGCGCTCCTGGGCTCGCTACCTCATCTGGGCAGAGCTTTCACACAATCTCCACGTCTCATCAGCCACAAAACTTAGCCCCTTTGAGGTATGCTACGGTTTCCAACCTTCAGTGTTCAACCACCAAGAACCGGAGGTCGACGTACCGTCAGCCCAACAGTTGGTCCGCAGGTGTCGGCGGTTGTGGAACATCACCAATCGAGCCATCCACCAAGCCAACACCCGCTACACCACCCAACATCGCCGCCGACACCCTCCGGGATGATTGTACCACGTAGGTGACAAAGTATGGCTCTCCACAAGAAACCTCCGCCTTCACACTGAATCCAAGAAACTATCACCCAGATTCATCGGTCCCTACCGCATCTCTCTTCGGATAAACCCAGTCACCTACCGGCTCCAGCTGCCTGCGGCGCTCCGAATCCACCCAGTATTCCACATCTCCCAACTCAAACCTTTCATCACATCACCCATGACTCCACCCACCCCCCCAGCTCCTCCTCCCCGGATCATTGACGGTGGTCCCGCCTACACCGTACGCCGGATCCTCGACTCGCGCCCTCGGGATAGAGGAATCTAGTACCTGGTCGATTGGGAAGGTTACGGCCCCGAGGAACGGTCGTGGTTTCCGGCTCGGTTTATCCTTGATCCTGAACTTATACGGGACTACCGTCGTCGGGTATCCTCCACCTCAGGACCGTCTGGAGCCGGTCCTGGACAGGGGGGTACTGTCATGCACACTCAGTCCGCGACCGGCACTAGGACCCGGAAGTAATGCGGTCGCGAACCAGGAAGTATAAAAAGGGTAAACAACCACTACACTCCGCTCAGTCATTTGAGTTCGCCCATGTCGTCTCGGACTGTTTCACCGAACCGTGAGTACTCACCCTCTTGGGTTTACTTCCAGATTGAGTGTATGTTTATAGGACGCGGGTTAGATTTGTGTCTCTCCCTTGCTCCCCATTTGTGAGAGTCCTTAGATCAAATCGCGTGATTATCCTGCCTATTCGTGTCACTCCGCGTTTGGGTTTACCATTCACGCTACAAAGGGCTAACCGCTAAAGCTACGTCTTCTGGTCTCCTCGGGTTAGTTCCTGACACATATATTATGTCATTAAATGGTCCAGATGTAGTCTATAGCTACTGATTATGCTAATGGTATCAACCTCGTCTGCACAGCTTGTGTTTTTCTCTTCACAACCACCAAGTTGCCACTCTTGGGCCCTTGAGCAAGGCCCTTAACCCTCAACTGCTTAGATGTGTAATAATATAAAAAAAAAAAAAAAATGTTAGTCGCTCTGGATAAGAGCGTCTGCCAAATGCCTAAGTGTATTAGAAAATTTCACATGTTGAACACCATATCACTGGATTCATCTAGATTTGAAAAAAATGCATACCTCTTCAGCAGGTCTTCTTTAAAGTCTTGCTGTGAGTCAGGTGTACAGTATTCTTTCGGCTTCTGTTGAAAAACATTTTTTTAAAAATTGTGGCTGTGACTGAAATTAGATTACATTATGTTGCTTTTGGTCAAATGCTCTAATTTTTTTAATAATGTTTTGCCCATCAGCTCTTTTGCCAAACAGATATCTTAGTGAAACAAGTGCAAATTCATTACTTTAGTAGAACTATTAGATATAAATTAAATGAGTGATGCGGTATGGACCGATGAATCTGGGTGATAACTTTTGTGATTCTGTGTGCAGATGGAGGTTTTTTGCTGAAAGCCATACCTTGTCACCTACTTTGTACAACCGTCCTGGAGGGTGTCAGCGGCGATGCTGGGTGATGTAGCTGGTGTTGGTGCGTTGGATGGCGATATTTGCTTGGTTCCATATCCGCCGACACCTACGGACCAACTGTTGGGCCGACGGTACGTCAACCTCCAGTTCTTGATGGTTAAACATCGGAGATTGGAAACTATAGCATACCTCAAATGGGCTTGGGTTCGTAGCAGAGGAGAGGTGGAGATTGTGGGATAGCTCTGCCCATGTGAGGTAGTGGGCCCAGGAGCGCTGACTATCAGACACAAAACACCTCAGGTAGCGCTCCAGCTGTTGGTTGGTCCGTTCCGTCTGACCGTTAGTCTGGGAACGGTAACCAGATAACAGACTACTGGTGGAATCGATCAGACGGCAGAAGGCCTTCCAGAACCGGGCGGTGAACAGGGGCCCCCTGTCCAAGACGATGTCTTTGGGGAACCCATGCAGGCGGACTACACGTTCCAGTATCAGCTCGGCGGTGTCCTTGGCTGATGGGAGTCCGCCAGGTGTACTGCTTTGGAGAACTGGTCAACTATAGTGAGGATGGTATTTTTCCCTTCGGAAACCAGCAGGCCCGTGATGAAGTCCAGGGCAATGTGCGTCCAGGGCTGTCGAGGAATGGGAAGTGGTTGCAGCTCTCCGGGGGTGGGTCGGTTTGGGTCCTTGGCCCTGGCGCACACCGGGCACACCTGAACGAACTCCTTGATGTCCTTTTTCATGGAAGGCCACCAGAACGCCCGTTTCACGAATAGATAGGTCCTTCGGTTCCCGGGGTGTCCGGTGACGGGTGAAGAATGCCCCCACTGTAGGACCTCTGATCTTAAGGTTTGAGCCACGTAGAGTCATCCAGGCGACGCACCTGCCGGTTCGGTCTCCGCAGCCTGAGCCTGGCGTACCCTCGTTTCTAAGTCCCATTGGAGATGGTATGATAGGCACGGGGTCCGCCCGGGGGATGTCTTTTTCCTGTTGTCGTGAGCGGGCGTCGGCCTTGGTGTTTTTGGACCCCGGGCGGTATAACAGATGGAAGTCGAACTGTTCAAAAAATAGTGCCCATCGTGTCTCCCGTGGGTTGAGTTGTTTGAGATTTCTGATGGTGATGAGATTCTGGTGATCCGTCCAGACAATGAATGTCTCACTGGCGCCCTGGAGCCAGTGACGCCATTCCTCCAAGGCCCACTTTATGCCCAACAGCTCGCGGTCCCCTACCCCGTATCGCTACTGAGTGGGGTTAAATTTCTTGGAGAAGAAGCCACAAGGGTGTAGCTTCTGTTCTGGGCCTCGCTGGGAGAGAACAGCGCCGGCGCCCACTTCTGACGCGTCCACCTCCACAACGAACGGTTGGTTGACATCTGGGTGAAGAAGAATATGGGGCCGTGGTGAAACGCTGGCAAAGTTCTTTGAATGCAGATATGGCGGCGGGAGTGAGGTGGAAGGGATGGGGTGAAGGCCTGGTCAGACTGGTCATTGGTGCTGCAACTGTACTGTAGCCCCGGATAAAGCGACGGTTGAAGTTCGCAAACCCGAGGAACCGTTGAAGCTGTTTGGCCCCTACCCAAGACTCTCAATGACAAACAGCTTCTAGTTTTTGCGGGTCCATGGCCACACCCTAGGGCGAGATAACAAAACCCAGGAACGTGGTGGAGTGCTGGTGAAAAGCACATTTTTCCAACTTGCAGTACAGTTGGTGAGCGAGCAATCTCTTGAGAACAGCCTGGACTGATGAAGGCCGTCTTCCAATCATCGCCCTCTCTGATATGCACCAAGTTGTAGGCGCCCTGGAGGTCCAACTTCGTGAACACGGTGGCACCAGAGAGGGCGTCTACATTTACATTTACATTTAGGCATTTGGCAGACGCTCTTATCCAGAGCGACTTACATTTTTATCTCATTACACATCTGAGCAGTTGAGGGTTAAGGGCCGCGCTCAAGGGCCCAACAGTGGCAACTTGGTGGTTGTGGGGTTTGAACCTAGGGCTGAGTTGGTAAGCGGCAATGGGTGACGGTTCTTAATGGTGATCTTATTTAGCCCCCGATAGTCGACACATGGGCGAAGCTTGCCCCCTCTCTTCTTCTTCACGAAGAAGAACCCCGCGGCTGCCATACTCCTCAATTGCCTGCGTCTCAGTGGCCGACAGCGAGTAAAGATGGCCGCGGGGAGGGACGGAACCCGGCTGAAGCTCTATCGCCCGGTCATAAGGGTGATGGGGTGGCAGACGAGTGGCTTTTCTTTTACAAAAGGCTCCAGCCAGGTCACAATAGGCGGGAGGGATGGCGTTGATGTCGACATCGAGGGCCTCGGACTCCGTGGAACACGTCCCAGCCTGAGCCAGTAGGCAAAGTTCAGAGCAGGTCAGCCCCCACTGGATGATTCGATTCCGAGTCCATGAAATAAGCGAGTCATGCTGCAACAGCCAGGGATAGCCGAGGATGATGGGCGGTGATGCGATGGATGTGAGGTGAAGTTGAATTTGTTCCTGGTGCTGGTCTATGGCAAGCGTGATGGGTTGGGTCTGATGGGTGATAAAGATGGATGATAGGGGCCGACTGTCGACCGAAGTGATCTTTACTGGTTGGGATAACGCCTCAATCTTCACCTCCAATTCTTTGGCATAGGTAGAGTCAATGAAGTTACCAGCGGCACCGGAGTCGATGAACGCGGTACTTTGAACCCGTTTGTGGACGATTTGGAGGTTAACCTGAACCGTTAAACGTGAGATGGTGGCGTTGGTCGTGGTGTGCCAACCCACAGTAGGCACACAAACCCCCTCGATACCGTCATTCGCGTTCAGCCACGGTCAGGGAGACGCGTCCTAATTGCATGGGTTCCCCAGCTCCGGTGTCAACCACGGCAGGAGGTGGAGATCCGACAGGTCTGGTAGGTGGTCGTGGTGAGGCGTAGGAGAAGGTGGGTGATCTGGTCTAATTCCACCAGGTACTCCATCGATTGGCTACGCATCGCGCTTCTGGTTTCGTTGCTATCCAGGCAGGCAGCTGAGTGGGCCACGGCAGTTCTACAAGCAGATACAGACACCGCCCTCTCGTACAACACTAAACTCTACCATCTGCGGCAGGGAAGATCGTCCGTGAGCCAGTACGCCGCTGAGTTTCGGACCCTCGCCGTGCAGACCAACTGGGGGGATGCCACCCTCCGGACATCCTTCTACAAGGGACTGGCTTCACAGATAAAAGACGAGCTCGCTGGGCGAGAGCTTCCCGCTACACTGGAGGGATTAATCCAGCTCTCCCTCTGTATTGACCAAGGCCTTCTCTCTCGTCGAAATTTAGTTGGTTTTTAGACTGAATCTTATTTTGGCAAATTACTTTCTGCACTTTTCCATTATGATCTGTCTGCTTTAAAGTTACTTACCTGTATATCTTGCTCTCTGTGTGTACGGGTCATCCTTTGGTTACGCTCTTGTAGACTTTTCTACAGTTCAGACAGTTCTACACTTGAGTAAGGTTAGAAAAGTGGTATAATAATATAAAATAAGATAAAATTAGTAAATATTATTAGTATCATGTTAGTTTAGGTAATAATATTACTATTAGAGTTGTTTAAAAAGTTTGTCTCTGCCTCTTGCCTGTGTATCCCTTAACCTCCCTAAACTGAGTGTCTGCACGGCCTGTGTTTTTCTCTGGGTATTAGACATTAGGCTTGCTTGCAGTGCTAATTTACTGATATATAATTGAAATTCCATAAAAATGTCCACAATCCGCTGAAAAAATATATATTCAGATCACTTTGAGTTCATGTTGCGTTAATCAGTCTAACAGAGTACAGTCTTATATTACATATTATATAACCCAGTGTCGGATTTTTATAATAAGATATATAATAAGACTATAATTAAGCTGCATAGTGTCAGAGTGAAACAGACCCTAATATCACTATTAATTCGTTCCTGATATTAAAAGTAAACTCACTATCTGTTTTATTTTCCAGATTACTCCTTCGAAAAACTCTCCACTCCTGCATCCGCTGTAAAGAGCACAAGTAAGAGACGACCCGAAAGCTGTTTTTTTTCCCAGGATATGCCCCCTCTTTAGCTAAAGCCTACTGTGCCTAAAACCAATAAAATAAATATCACCAAACTCTGTATTGTGTCATAATTATCAGGAACGTGCAGGCACAGTGTAAGTGTAGACAAGCCTGTGTGTTCGTTTTGGTCAGTAGTGACTTTTGCTTCTTACATTTACATTAAGGCATTTGGCAGACACTCTTATCTAGAGCGACTTACACCAGGGATTTGATGTTGCTAGATACAGGAAGCCCGTGAAGGGAGAATTGGTTAATAAAGAGAAAATTTGGATTAAATTTTGGATAATTGGAGACCTCTATTTTCTGTATTTTCCTAATTTTCCTTTTTTACTTTTACTGTATTTCTCTGTCTGCAGGTAAACAACAGATCCAAACAGAAGATGTTTACTGTCTGGCTCCATGACCACACACACACACACACACACACACACACACACACACACACACACAATTTGTGTTTTCTAGTACATATGTGTATTCTTTTTATAATAAATTATTATTAAATAATATTAATGTGATAGAGCATTGGTGGGTCAGTGGTAAGTTTACAACCAGCCATGTGAAAGATCTTCGAAGGGTTGAAGGGTTCGATTTCCAGCCAATACCTCAACTATACTCCATGCAGGGCGTCCTTACTGCTGTTCTCCAGCCTGTTCTTAATAAGAGATCTGTATCAGGAGGAGTACACAGTGTAAAACCTTTACCTTAACATGAGCAGCCAACAACATTGATGTATTTGTTACATTAAACATTCAGTACTGTATGTATTATACTGCAGTGTGTAATGTGTATCTGCACTGTACTGCACTGTTCCATTGAAGTTGATTCATAGTGTATATTTTCATATTAATTCGATGTGATACTTAGTTTTATGTACATGTATAAAGTAAAGGTTGTCATAGATACTGTGTGTTTAATCTGCAATAATTTTAAACTCTGTGCTAAAGTTTGTTGTACTTGAAATTCAAAGTTTAAAGTAAATCCAAACTCTGTAACATTTTTGTAATTTAATGTAGTTTTGAAGATTAGTTCTCCAGGCTTCCTGATGGACTCTTTTGGCTCTTATATTTGGTAAGTTTTGGTTTCTCATTTTCAGTCTAGTCCCTGTCCTCGAGTGGTTTCAGAGGAGTGTTTTTTGTTTTACCACACAGTGACTGATGCATCATTCAGCAGACGGTCACAGTAAAACATTTGGTTTTATTTCTTTCATTTAATCTACATGAATGAATTAACTGGAAGTTGTACAGTATGTGATATATATGGTCCAATACAGTGAAGAGTGAAGTAACAACACAGAAGGAGTAACACCTTAGGGCCAGAATCAGCACTATACCTTCACCTAAAGGACAAAACACACACGTTTGAGAATGATGGTTCGAGAGAGAGGTGAAAGAAGCCAGCTAGGTACAGGTGGAAAATCCTTCTCTCAACAGAGGTGGAGCTCTTCAATACAACCTGTCTCCTCCATCCTGAGGAAGGTCAAGACCTCTTCACACGACCACCAGGAGAGACAGACTTAATGCTTACTCTCTCTGTTCGTTAAACCCTAAAGACTCTCCCTAATATCTCTCCCTTTTGTCTTCTTAACAGCTCAGAAATTTTCACAGTTCTGTATGTAAACACCTTTGAGAATCATTTTTTATTTAAAAATTAAACCAAATAGTAATCTCAGGGTACAGTCTAATTATGCCAAAATGTAATAATTATGTTATTATACTAGAATAGGATTTTATTTTTAAAGATCTTTTGAAATCATTATTCAGGGAAGTTAACACTCTTTGTGTCAAGCTGATAAATAAACAGCCGTGTTTGTGAGGAAGTTTACATACCTGACTATTTTTTTAATCAAGATTTGAGATTGGGAGATAAATTTATAGCTAAGTGCTTTTTGGAAAATTTATTTAATCACCTCCCTGGAGAAGATTTCCCCACAATGATCATGATTTGAAATTATTTTGGATGAAGAAAAATGAGAAATTGATAAGACAATAATAATATAAATGATATATAAAATCAGCTGTTTATGGCTCAATTTTTTTTTCTTGAATTCAGTGAATTGAAAATGCTGGTGTCCTGAATACAGGGCGAGCAGTTTACCACTCGGAGGCCTTAACTTTATTACATTTACATGTGAATTAACACTATATAGAAATGTAAACCAACATGTATATAAAGTTTCTTAAAGTTTTCATTTAAAACTTAATAATTAAAATTAACTTATTAATTATAAGAATATTTTTTCATAACACTTTTTTCATACTCTACATGATGTGTATCTTGATAATATCATCATTCAGAATAAATTGTGTTTTAAACAGATAGAAATATTATTACATAAACAGCTGTGTATAATCAGGAGTCAGGTGATGTGAGTGAAGCAGTGGTGGTGGCTGATGGGAAATGGAGTCATAAGGCTAAACCTGGTTTTAATATATTTTATCAGTAAATCATTCAGCTATAGTCTGTAGCTATCAGTTACGCTAATCTTAATGTCCCAGTGTTCATGTGGACTTGCTTTAGGTCATCCGTATACGGTCTTTAAAACTCAGGGCTTTCAGTAAATCGGGGTCACAGGTACGACATAAGAGCAGATATAGACATTTCTTTAAACACAACACAAACACTGGGATTGGAACATAACACACCCTAACACACACAGACGCAAGACAGAGAGCCGTGCAGAACATGTGGTTAGAACCCTGGCTTAAATAACAATACTAACTGTAACCCGCTTGCTTCTCTTGTCTGTCTTGTGAATACTATTCAGAGACTCTCCTCGCCTTGCTCTTGAAAATAAAAAGAAATATGGATTTGATCAAGTGGTCTCTGAATGCAATTGACACGATCTTCTCGACGAGAAGTGTGGGTTCTGGGGAACCTACTTGTCCTGCTGGGACGTTTGCTGCTGGATACACGATGGACGGTTGGGAGAAGTGGCGCATTGTGTGCCTGGCCGCACTGTCTCTGGAGGACGTTGAAGATATCTACCTATTCGGAACTTTGATAACAGGGATTCTGCTGATTGGATTAGGTGGGATACTTGGATATCGAAAAATCTTAAAAGCAGTCAGTCTCAACCCCAAGAGACTGGCTGGCTGGGAAATAGTGGTGACGAGAGCTGTCAGTAATCAGACTGTGGTACTGGACCGCAAATTGGATAACATCTTGGTGAGACTAGCAGCTATGCAACGTGATTTGGACAAACCTGGAGACCAGTGATGGACATTAAATATCTGTGAAATTGGCAGATATTGACCGAAACCTGGAAAATATGATTTTCTTTTCGGCTGCCCCTTTTCTTTCCAGCTACTGCATTTCAAGGCCGTGGCTGGAGACATAACTAACTCCCCGAAGACCAAGATAACGAGACGCTCTGGAATCCTACTCCCCCCCCCTTCAAGGACACCTGGCGCAGACTATTACGGGATGTTACAGGCTTACAAACTGATACGCACGCACTCACGCACACACATAACAGCTACAGATAGACACTCTACCTTCCCCATATCCAACGCCTTCGTGTGCTTATTCCCTTCAGTGTGGGTAGGCGGAATCGGGACCAGCGCTCTCTAGCTGCAGGGACTGGAGCTGTTTGCCTACATTGGACATTTCCTATCCCCTGTACCCTAATCGTTGCAATGTTTATGTCTTGTGTTTACATGTTTTTATGTGCTTGTTGCTGAGGTATTTTTGTACCCCTGATCGCACACTGCCCTTTTCGAAGGACAGTCTGGGAGGGGATTTTTTACCCTCGTTATCCTAATGTATCTATTTCTTATCTTCTATGATGGCGCCGGTTAGGTGGCTGCCGTCGCGACTCTGTGGTCGCACAAAATCATTTCACTGCATATTGTACTCTGTATGATTGTGTATGTGACAAATAAAATTTGAATTTGAATTTGAATTTGAACACAACTGAACACACCAGTGAAACAGAACACCTTGGGTGAAAAAACACTCATGTCAACATGAAAGTCTAAAAAACACTGAAATTATTATTTAAAAAAAAAAAAAACATATGTTGGACGGTGATAAAATTATTATTATTCCTGAGAAAAAAAAAACAATGGACAAACATTGGTCGTAGGCTTAGTCCTTCACTACAGCTCCTCCACCTAAGGACACACGCTTCTCCAAACGATGGATGAGCTGGTCGAGACCGTCTCTGAGGAAGCCTTATTTTCAAATTCAAATTCAAATTTAAATTTTATTTGTCATGTACACACGTACGATATGCAGTGAAATTTTTGGCTCCTGATGAATTGTTCCACCTCTGTAATCCCTCTTGTTGTTGTTAAATGCCTGCCATAAAATGATGGAAGAGGAACATGTCACTGGGTGAGAGGTCTGGGTATAGGGGATGAGAAGTTTCACTGTTTTATGACCTGAATGGGGTGGCGCGTTGTTATAAAAGGTGAACACCCCTGACATGAACATTCCATGACACTTCGCCTTGGTTTAGACCTTCTAGCAGCATCGTGCAGAACTATACAACAGGGTTTTTATACAAGAAAAAATGTTCATGAATGTACTAATTTTTTCAGACATAATTTAGGCTAATATCTTTCATTTTTACAAACAATACATTTTATGACTGCCTAAAAAACAAGGACATACAGAAAAGGGTCCAGTGTGGCTGCAGCTGCATGCCACTAGGGGGCACACCTTGATAAAAACCCTTTAGGTCTTTTCCTCGAAAACATTCTTTTTTTTACTGATTCTACTGATTACTCTGTCAAGACGCCCTAAAGTCAACATTATTAAGAGATCTTTAGTAAACTAGTCCTGACGCTGCCGCCTCTGGTTTGTACCATCTGTACTGTACAAAATACTAAAATCAACAGCCGTTGTGTGAAAGCCTTATACACATAGGAAAAAGGTATTGATGTGCGACTCACTGCATGTCGTTATCCTAATCAGGCTTCTCCAATCATATCTGTTTAAAACCCCCATAATGGATTTGTGTAGTTATTATCTCATCATCATGACTGCAAAAAGAAAGTGAGACTGAAGAGCGGATGAGAGAGTGTTGTTTGCGGATGAGAAAAAAAAAATTAAAGAAATAATTAAAGTCAAATTCTGCCCTACTCTTAACTCTGAGGATAAAGTGTGAGTGGAGGCAGTTTGTGAAAGCATCAATGACTCCTGTACAGTATAAGGGCCCAGATGATCACTGTCTCTTCCACGCTGAATTTTTTAAACACTGTTGCCCGTTTGACATTATAAAACATAATAAATAAGTGTTTTTTTACCCTACTTTTATCAGGTACAAAATCACAGATTTACATTTGCATATTTGGCAGACGCTCTTATCCAGAGCGACTTACATTTTTTTTTTTTTATCTCATTACACATCTGAGCGGTTGAGGGTTAAGGGCCTTGCTCAAGGGCCCAACAGTGGCAACTTGGTGGTTGTGGGGTTTGAACCTGGGAGCTTCTGAACCGTAGTCCAATGCCTTATCCACTGAGCTACCCCTGGCCCATGACAGCCCTAGAAGTGGCTGACAAGCAACCTAGACACAGTCAGACTATGAGATGCACTGCTAAACTAGATTATCAAGACAGACAGGATATATAGAGAGACCTGACTTTACTGACATTAAACTCGACTGATAATTAACACGATTTCTATCCCTCACATCACTTGTGCCTTGCTCAAGGGCGGCAACTTGGCGATGCTGGGGTTCGAACCCCCGACCTTCCGATCAGTAACCCAGTAACCCACAGCCTTAACCGACTGAGCCACCACTGCCCTAAACCTGTAACGGGTCTACTTTTATTTATGTACACTCACAACAAAACATTGTTCTTTTGTAAAATAAAGAAAATAAACAGGGTGGCTTTCAGCTGTCTCAGTCTCCAACAATATCTTTCTGAAAGGCGTCGCTAAAATGAACTGAAACTGTAAATTCTGCAGACACAGACATGAGAAATATATCTATAGAAAGCCGAAAGGGTCTACATTTAAATAAAATTGTTAAATAACAAAATTATACTGTATTTTCAGTTTATGTAACCATCAGTGGCGGCTGGTGCAAATTAAAATTAAACTTTTAATACTCACCTGTAAATAGCCATAAGAAGTGCTGGAAAAGTGTAAGCTCGGCCGTGATCACTTAATTAGAAGATCAGGTCAATCTGGTCCAAACTCTTTAACTTTTTTTCTTTCTTCCTTCAATCGCCTTGCGAAGGGGTATTTTAGCAAAGAAATTGCAGGATTTTATCTCATATTTAGCTCAAATCAAATTCAAATTTAATTTGTCACATACACAGTCATACACAGTACGAAATGTAGTGAAATGCTTATACGACCGCCAGTGACCTTAAAAAGAGAATTAAAGCTTAAATAAGTAATAAATATGAATAAAAGAAATACGATAGAAAATTTAAATAAAAATAAATAAAAATTAATTTCAACTAGGAAAAATAGAACTAAAAATAGAAACTGAAAATAGAAATATACTGTACAAATAGAAATATAATGGTGTGCAAATATGCATAGAAAAAGTGACTTTGTGCAATGGTTATTAAAGTGTCTTTGTGCAATGGTCCAGAATGTAAATGTAACCATGTAGTGTAGATGTGATGTGCGTGGAGTTGTCCATAGTGTCCATGGATGTGTAAAGATTGATTGATTGATTGTGAAAAGATTGTGTTAGTTCTGCATAGTGGTGTGGTTGAGAGACCTTATCGCCTGCGGGTAGAAGCTCCTCCTCAGTCTCTCTTTGTTGGCCCTCAGGGAGCGGAATCGCTTTCCAGACCGCAACAGAGAGAACAGTCCATTGTTGGGGTGGCTGAGGTCCTTCACGATCTTCCTGGCTTTGGTCCAGCACCGCTTGGTGTAGATTGAGTGCAGGTCAGGGAGCTTGGTGTGGATGATGCGCTCAGCTGATCGCACCACCCTCTGTAGAGCTCGTCTTTCCTGCATCGTGCTGTTCCCGAACCAGGTCGTGATGTTTCCCATCAGGATGCTCTCTATGGTGCAGGAGTAGAAATTCCTGAGCACCTTGGAGGGCAGTCTAAAGTCTCTCAAGCGTCTGAGCTGGTAGAGACGCTGCCAGGCCTTTTTTACCACGGTGTTGATGTGACAGGACCATGTCAGGTCCTGCGTGATGTGAACACCGAGGTATCTGAAGCTGTCCACTCTCTCCACTGGGCTCTTGTTGATGATGGGGGTCTGGTAGTTCCTCACCTGCTTTGTATTGAAGTCCACTATCAGCTCCTTTGTCTTGCTGACATTCAGGAGGAGATTGTTTCTCTGACACCAGTTCTCCAGATTTCCAACCTCCGCCAGGTAGGCTGTCTCATCGTTGTTGGTGATCAGGCCCACCACAACAGTGTCGTCAGCAAACTTGATGACGGTGGTGGAGTTGGTAGTGGCCACGCAGTCATACATGTACAGAGAGTACAGCAGGGGGCTCAGAACACAACCCTGGGGGGCTTCAGTGCTGAGAGTGAGGGAGGCTGAGACATGTCCGCCCATCCTTACTGCCTGTGGTCTGCCAGTCAGAAAATTGGAGATCCACTGACACATGGATGAGCTGAGTCCCAGGTGCTCCAGCTTGGTGGTGAGTGTGGGGGGAATTATGGTATTAAATGCAGAGCTGTAGTCGATGAAGAGCATTTTCACATAATTCCCCCTCCGAGTGTCCAGGTGAGTAAGAGATGTATGGAGGAGATGTGAGATTGCATCGTCCGTGGAACGGTTTGGACGGTATGCAAACTGTAGTGGGTCGAGTGTGTCTGGTAGTGAAGAAATTATGAAGTCTCTGACCAGGCGTTCAAAGCACTTCATCACTACTGAGGTGAGGGCTACAGGGCGATAGTCATTAAGAGAAACAGGATGTGGTTTCTTTGGGACGGGAACAATAATGGACTCTTTGAAGCATGTGGGGATCACCGACTGAGATAAAGAGATGTTGAATATCTCAGTGAACACAGGTGCTAGCTGGACTGCCCAGGCTCTGAGAATACGACCTGAGATGCCGTCTGGTCCTGCTGCTTTCCTGGTGTTCACTCTCTTGAAGGCTCTCCTCACGTCATGCTCGGTGATGATGAACGCGCTTCTGGTGCTGGCAGTGACTTCCTGTAGCCCTTAGCACCGCTAGCATTACCATCGCCGTTAGCGCCGCTAGCATTAGCATCGCTAGCGTCTTTAGCTGCAGCCTCGAAGCGAGCATAGAAAGTGTTCAGCTCATCTGCCAGAGTCGCGTCCGCGTTCATCATACCGGATGTTGTTGCTTTATAATCCGTAATTGTCCTTAGTCCCTGCCACAGGCTCCTAGAGTCACTCTGTTGGAGTTGTGACTCTAGTTTTCTCCCGTAGCGCTGCTTCGCCTCTTTCACCGCCTTCCGGACGCTGTATGACGCAGCTGCTTTCACATCAATCACTATTTAATACATTAACTAACAATCTGCTAGCCGTTAATAAGACTCGTTAAGAAATGACCAATCACATGAGCCCAAATATTTAAAAACAATATTGATTTACTAAGAACAAAAGTAGGAGGGTTCGGGGCGCACAGTGCTGCACCCCAAGGATGATTTTAAATAATACAATTAGAGCTTTGCCTTAAATCACATGCTTTTCAAAAACTTACGTGCCTACATAGACACTAGTTTGTCCAGCGCCCTGCGTACACGAACACAAATGAACGTCATAAAGTTTAGATCATTATTATTTTTTATTTTTTGTAAATAAAGTATATTAAGAAATACAGCGGGATATTGTGACTAAATTACCTTATTTCTTCATTAAAATAAATGATTATTATGTTAATTAAAGTAGCATTCTTCTCTGCCTTACTTTAAGGGGGTGGTGCCCCAGCACCCTTTATTGACTGGCCGCCACTGGTTATCCGTATAAATATATCTGATAATGACCTGAGACAGGACACGCCCACACACGTGTTCACAGGAGAAACAGTTTCGATAAGCTACATACAAGACCACGCCCCCTGGGACAGGATACGCCTACACGGTATTCACAGGGAAAACAGTCTGGGTAATCTACATACAAGGCCATGCCTCCAACATACACACACACACACATACACACAGACTCAGTGAGTTTCCTGCGCATGTGTATGAGGCGCCGTAAAGGGTTTAAATCAAACTTCACCCATGCACACACACATGAAACACTTGCATACAAGAAAGAAAACAGTCTAGGGCTGCAACAATAAATTGATTTAATCGATTACTAAAAGCGTTGGCAACGAATTTCATAATCTATTTGTTGTGCCGCACAACGCGGTGACATTTAATTATTAAAAAAAAAAACTTGTGAACACACTCGTTCTCGCGCACTGATACTAGCAAAGTTCAGTGGCTTATAGACAGGGCGGAGCAAAAATAAATAAATACGAGCGGAGGTAGAGGAAAGATACATAGCGGAGGCTGCTGGGTCGTGCGAGTCTCTTACTAGTATAATCAACATCTGTGCACGCGTGTACTGTTTACTGTAACAATGTGACCATGTGTGTGTGTGTGTGTAAATCTATTATGGAAAGAATTTCCAACTGATTTAATGGCTCTCTTTCAGCATTAAGCAATTTTGTCGGCCCAACTTAATGTTCTTAGGTTCGGTCAAATTAATTTTATTAGGTTTATTTAACTTATTTACTACAGCTGCGTCCAACATAATTTAATACTGTTAACATAAATTTTTTTTTCAGTTTTAAATTAAGTTGATTTAACTGGTCAACAGAATTCTGTAAAGGAAGGAAGCAGAAGACAAACGGGATAAAACAGAGATTTTTATTTTTATATTTAATAAAAACCCTGTTTTACACCAGCAGCAACTTACAAATGAGGTCTCAATTTGAAAAGATGTACAAAACATAAAACACAACAAATAAGTATTAATCATAGAAAAACAATTAAACACCAACAGAAAGTTTTGTACTTTATAACTGTTCGTTATGACTTTTAAATATGACGGTTAGAGACGGTGGGTCAGGAAACTCCTGTGAAAAAATACAGAGAAAGATTCAATTAAAATTCATGATACTTAATTTATCAAATGAACAATATTTATACTTTCTTCCTCTCGCTTCACAACTCATGAGAACAGACCGAAAGCAGAACCGAACCGCAGATTAAGCACGCGCATATAACCGTCGGTATTTTAAGTGTGATTAAAAATACAAGAAATAGCTTAAACCAAAATAACGTGACTAAACATCGCTAAACAGCAGGTGACATTTATGTTCAGTATTTCGTTTCTATTTAGAAAGACGGGAATTAATTCCTGCTTACCTTTTCCACACGCCCGCCAAACGTTTGTCTTCTCAACACGCTGTGTTCTCTTCTCGCGATATTTCCGGTTTTGCTATTTCCGCTTTTCATAGTGACAAGATCTCTTTGGTTTATCTCAACATGACTAAATCTAATACATGTTAAATTTTATGCAAATACAACATAATTTATTCATGTTCATCTTGGAAACATGAAATTATTATGTACAAAACACATATTACATTTTAGTACATGTAACAGGTAGCCAACTTCCTTGAGTGTAGGAATGTGTGTGTACAGCGCGAGCGTAAAGCAAAAGCAAGTCTCATTAGAGACATTAAAGATCCATTTTCTCTCTCTGCTCAAGGCTTAGCCTGCTCTTTTCCTGCTGTGTGTGTTTGCCCCTCCTACTTTCACCGTCAAAGACACACACACTCTTTCTTCCTGCCTTACACAGAAACACTGCTCTGTCGCGATTCTTTTTAAAGGTAAAGTGCAGCTTAATTTGTTTTATTTTTAAAAATTGTTTTAATAAATCATGTTCGTGCACTTTCTTAAGATTTTATTTCTGTTTTTAAATCAAGGGTTGGAAATGAATGCTTTTCTTTTTTTTTGTTGTTGTTGTTTTTTTATCTGATTTATTGATTAACCGAAAAAAATAATCAACAGATTAATCGATTATTGAAATAATTGTTAGTTGCAGCCCTAAAATAGTCACACATGTATACTTCTAGTGCTCAAAAAATGAATATAAAATGCATGCACACACACCTATGAGACATGCACACATACACACACAATCTTGTTGGGCAAACACACACCTATAAGATGAGCTTGTGTGTGTGTATACAGTATGTGCGCAACTTCTGGATACTGGGAGGAGTTTACCTCTAGGAGACGGGGAGGAGTTTAGCTGTAGGAGACAGGGGGGGAGGAGTTTAGTTTTTTCTCAGAAACATGAACATTGGGTTGAATCACTGTGATTCAAATATCAAATTATCAGGATTACCAAATCCTGTTTACCATAGCCTTAAATGGAACCAACGGTGTAGCCTACTTGTAACACTTGGATTTAATTAAACCACTAGTTACTTTGCTACGGGGTCGAGAATCAAAATACGGGTTTTTAAACAACACTTCCGGTATTGCGCAATCAAGACAGGACAAATAAAGACGCGACACAATAACTATATATAAACCAAAACAAAGTGTATTAAACCAAACAAACCAACAAACAAACAAACAAGGTGCACCAAAACCAATATATACAAAATATATACAAATATAAACAACGTGTGAGATGTATGCGGGTGTGTGATTGTCCAGAGTTAATGATATTGCAGTGTGTGAAATGATGCACGGGAGAGATTGGCTCGGCCTCACCGGTATTGATGACAAATCCGGGAGCTCGAGCAACGGAACGAGAGGTGAATTGTTATTGTCTATGAGGAATAATCCAACCGGGGAAAAGTACTCCTTCTGAACCATCCAACAAACTCTCTCTCAGAATAAACAGCGCGCTAGGTAAATCTCTCCGTGTTGAGCCACTTGCCGGTGCTCCGGCTTTATACCGGCCCACGTGACCCGACGCCGCTTCCGGGTTCCCTCGCGCTGCGATCGCGCATGCTCGCGAGAGCTTACCCCGTGACCAACACTGTCAATGGGGACAAATAAAACCAAATCGGGCAATTTTACGAGCACAGGTGAGCCACATTAGCCCCTTAATCCATTTCCCTGTTAGTTAAAATGCCCTTTTATGTGGCTGCGCTACATACTGGCTTAGCAAAAAACAACAGGTAGGCAAAATACCAGTGGCCACAAATAGCCATTGTTTGTTTTAATTGTAAGAAACAGAAACAAACAAAAAAAAAAAACATTTAATTTTTTTTTTTGTTTGTTCTAATGTTAAATAACAAAAACAATACTGTAAAAAAGTCAAAAATCATTTACCGGACAGACACCAGCACTTTCCATCTTTGCCTTTAGGAGATGTATCTCCATCTGCACTTTTTTCTGCTGCAGTTGGGCAAGCAAGATTTGTTCTTTACCCAGTTCAATTTTTACTTCTGCTCTCTCGTTTTCACGCTTAAGAAGTAACTCATACGTAGCTGTCACCATCCTTGTTTGTAGCTGAGGTACGTTTGCGTTTTCTAGGAACATCTTGGACTGTCTTCACTACATCCACTGGGGATCGGTCTTCCTCCTCAGTGTCCACAAGTCTAGGACAAACATTTCCTCTGCAGGAGAGTTTTTCTCGCATTCTTCTGAAGTCCTAGTCTCTGTAATTGTGGCACTCATTTCTCTTGCCTACAGATGCATCCACATGGCGGGTATTGTTCATCGTTACCGTAGGAGAAAGTACCGTCAAAGGGTGGATGCTGAGCGTGCAAAACCACTCGAGCAATACACATCAGAAAAAGTGTATGCATGTTTACATTTTGGGAGAGATGACATCACATACTGTACACTGCAGATCTTGTCAGGCCAACACTCTAACACCAAACCCAAGGGAGTCATGCTTTATCCGTGGAGAAACAGTGCTTAATTGCTCTGCGCTTTTACGCATGTGGTACTTTCTACCAAGTAATTGCTGACAACATGGGAGTAAGAAAAACAACTGTGAGTAATGTGGTAAAAGCTATGTCCGTAGCACTGGGCAGTCTGATCAATCAATTTGTTTACTTTCCCAAGGATGACCAGACAGCTCAGACTAAGCACAAGTTTTTTCAAATGGGGAACATGCCTAGCACTATTGGTGCTATTCATTGTACTCATGTGCATACCCAAGCACCTTATAAAAGGAAATGGGAGTATGTCAATCAAAAGGGGAGGCACAGCATTAACATCCAACTTATGGGCAACACCAACCTCATAATAACAAACTGTGTTGTGTCTTTGTCTACTGAAGCTGGTACAATCTCCAGATGCCTCGGAATGGGTTGAAAAGTACAGAACGGATGGAGAGAATTAGCGTAGTTGCCATTCAGGATAGATGTACTGAAGTATGAGGTTATGGGATGAGTTACGCGTATGCCAGATTAAAGAGATGCGTCTTGAGTCAACTTTTAAACTGGGAAACTGTTTTCTGAGCCCCGAACACTGTCTGGAAGGCTATTCCAAAGTTTTGGAGCTAAATATGAAAATGCCCTGCCCCCTTTTGTAGATTTTAAAATTCTGGGAATTACCAGAAGTCCAGAGTTTTGTGATCTTAAGGGACGTGGTGGATTATAGCGTTTCAGAAGACTGGTTAGGTATGTGGGAGCTAAACCATTTAAA
Source organism: Clarias gariepinus (assembly GCF_024256425.1). Classification (NCBI taxonomy): domain Eukaryota; kingdom Metazoa; phylum Chordata; class Actinopteri; order Siluriformes; family Clariidae; genus Clarias; species Clarias gariepinus. Next base: position 2,824,403 of record NC_071101.1, read on the forward strand.
GCCTTGTATGTAAGTAATACTATTTTGTAATTAATTCTAAACTGAACAGGTAGCCAGTGCAGGGATGATAATATTGGGGTTATATGATCATATTTTCTGGATCTGGTGAGAACCCTGGCGGCTGCATTTTGGACTAACTGAAGCTTGTTTATTGAGGATGCAGGACAACCACCTAGTAATGCATTACAATAGTCCAGTCTGGAGGTCATGAATGCATGAACTAGCTTTTCTGCATCAGATACGGATAGGATACTCCTAAGTTTTGCAATATTTCTAAGATGGAAAAAGGCTGTTTTTTTAATCGAAAAAAAAAAAAAAAAAAAAAAAAATATATATATATATATATATATATATATATATATATATATATATTTTTTTTTTACATGCATCCTCAATAAACAAGCTTCAGTTAGTCCAAAATGCAGCCGCCAGGGTTTTCACTATATATATATATATATATATATATATATATATATATATATATATATATATATTAATTTGGGTCCCAATCTGAGTTCAAAATTTTAAATAACCCAAAGGGCAGGTTTGATCAAATTTCCAAATCAAATGTAAGATTTAATTATGTGGTCTGATCCTAATTCAGAATCCCTCTTTTACTTTTGAAAAACCCATTTCCAAGATTTGATCTAATCTGTGATCTAAAATCCCACTGGATTACTTTTGAAAAACTGGGCCCGGGTTATCACATCTATCTACTTCACCCATGACAGAGGACTTATTCCAGGAGTCAGAGTGTGAGAGAGTGATTATGGGAGCATGAGGAATCGTTTACACAATGTGTGTGTGTGTGTGTGTGTGTGTGTGTTTCCCCAAAATAATTATGGAAAAAAACATTCCTTGTGTAAATGATGCAAATAAATTACTTTGTATTTAATTGGTACATGCTGTTAAGAGATATTCTTTACTTTTTGTGCCCAAAATGTGATATGTGCGTGTGGGTGTGTGTGTATGCGTATGGTGCATGTGTGTATGTGTATGCATGCATGTGTGTGTGTGTGTGTGTGTGATGTCACTTCCTCTTGCTGGTTTAAAACATCGCCCCCAGTCTCTCTGACTTCAGTGTCCTAAAGACAGTAGATGATGTGTGTTCTCTCTGTAATCTGTCTCCTGCTCTGTGTCTCTGTACACACGTCTCACAGCGGTGAGTAAACCACTACACACTCTATACACAGCTCTTATACACACCACACATTACCACTGCGGTTGATTCATTCTCTAGGACAGCAGCTCTCACAGTAGTGTAGCTTTATATTAATGTAGTCGCTCTAGTGCTTTATCGTTTCCATAGTAACAGACCAATTACAGGGACGTGTACAGTGGAGACTCCACAGATAGAGACTGTTGTTGAACAGTTATTAATGTGATAAAGTTTGTGACTAATGAGGGTTCCTGTATTTATAATGATTTATAATTTAGTGTTAAATCTACAGATTGTTGCTGCGGTGATGTTTTACAGACTGATCACATTTTAATGTAGTTTTTATTTTTGTCTTTACAGTCCTGTACTGTATAACTGTTACAGAGGGGAGAAATGTTACTCTTTACTGTAGAAATGATGGTAGTGTGACTTGGAGTAAAGGATTTCCTGAAGGGAGACGGGACATCCTCACTGTTAAACATGAAGAAGTCATCAATATTCCAGATCACAAATACATTGTTTTAACTGATTTATCACTCATGATAAGGAATCTGTCTCTCTCAGACTCGGGGATTTACTACTGTAACACTGATACTGTGTACAACCTGACTGTCACTCCATTACAAGGTGAGTGTAACGTCTATAACTGTGTGTGTGTGTGTGTGTGTGTGTGTGTACAGTAAGGTGTGTTCATGCATGTAGTGTGTACAGTAGTGTAGTGAGTGTGTGTACATGTAGTGTGTACAGTAGTGTAGTGAGTGTGTGTACATGTAGTGTGTACAGTAGTGTAGTGAGTGTGTGTACATGTAGTGTGTACAGTAGTGTAGTGAGTGTGTGTACAGTAGTTTATTGTGTGTGTGTACATGTAGTGTAATGTTAGTTATTTAAGTTTTTTTTATTTCCTGCACTAAACCCTGAAGCACTGTGTAAAAGAACAGAGGAAGTGTGTGTGTGTGTGTGTGTGTGTGTGTGTGTGTGTGTGTGTGTGTGTGTGTGTATGTATGTGTGTGTGTGTGTGTGTGTGTGTGTGTGTGTGTGTGTTCGCATGCTCGTATATGCGTGTGTGTGGTTAATGTGACTTAAAAGCATGAGGACTGATCTGACGTACACTGCCTAACTCATAGTCACGTCTTTTAATTTACTACTATAACTCATCTACTGTCACATCCACTGATTAACTCTGACAAAGTGTTGATAGTAGGAGACGTTAATATTCATGTAGATGATGCTAACGACGCTTTAACACTCGCATTTATGGATTTGCTAAATTCCTTTGGGGTTAAACAAAGTATAAATAGATCAACTCACCGCTGTAATCATACGCTAGATTTAATTATATCTCATGGTATAGATGTCTCTAATATAGAGATTTCACCTCAAAGTGATGATATCACAGATCGTCACCTCCTGATATATACTCTACCCGTAGAACAGATTAGCTGTGTCTCCCCACGTTATCGATTTGTTAGAAATATGAATCCGACTACTAAAGACAGATTCACAAGTAATCTGCCGGATCTGTCCCAAATTCTTATTAGACCCCTAAATGCAGACGATCTAGATGAAGTGACCAGCAGCATGGGTACTATTGTTACCAGTACATTAGACACTGTTGCTCCCATCAGATAAAAAAAGTCAGAGATAAAACATTTGCACCTTGGTATAATAGTCATACTCCCGCCCTAAAGAGAGCAACCCGTAACCTCGAGCGAAAATGGAGAAAAACTAAATTAGAAGTTTTTAGAATTGTGTATAAAGACAGTATGTGCAGCTATAGACGGGCTCTAAAACCTGCTAGGGTCGAGCATCTGAGCCAAAACAATCCCAGGTACAATTTAGTACAGTGGCTCGCCTAACACAATCTAAGATATCTACAGAGAGTATCTCATCACAGTTTAGTAGTGAAGACTTTATGGTCTTCTGTAATGCAAACATCGATAGTATCAGGAAAAAAATAATAGACATTCGACCTCTAACAGCATCTCGTCCTCCAGTCCAGCCTGAAGCTTCACATTTAAATTTTTAGTGCTTTACAGGTCAGGACTGGAAGAGCTGTACAGTATAAACTTATCACCTCGGCTAAATCAACAATGTGCTTGTTAGATCCAATACCAACTAAACCAAATGTGCTCCTAAATTTGGACCGATGCAAGTTGGTTATGACCTCTGGAGACCTTGATACAGGACAGTAACGGCTCTTTACAGACTCTTTTGGTTCTGTATGAATTCTGATGTGTTCCTCGAGGAAAATTAGAACATGTTAAAACATTTCGGCTGCCCCTCCTGACACTAGCACCTCGTTAACGCGTTGGTGTCGACTCATAAGTGCTGTTATCGAGTCATTACTGATTTTATGCCCATTTTAGAGTCGTTATCGGTTTTTTATCACCTCCTTACCTGTTCATAAGCATTCGGCACCCAAACATCCTCATATTAAATGTAGATGGAAGTAATGACACAATTAACAAAGTGATATTTTAAGGCAAAATGTCAGGATTAGACACGATTGAAAGATTTATTACATGTTAAACTCTTATTTTCATCTAAAATGTTCGTGTTTAATCTAAAATGTCTGTTTTGACATTTCCTGTTAATTTCATAATAATGTCTGATGACAATTTTACCGTATAATTTCTAATCCTATAAAATGTGTGTGGCAGAGCTGCTAACTTTTCAGGAAAGCTTTGAGTCAGATTTTGAAAATAAGGGTGTGGTTTTAAGCTCCCACGCATGTGACACTCCCAGCGTGCATACAGTTCAAAGGAAACTGTAACAGTGTAGGGAACAAGTAAACATCAGTTCTTCACTTCACAGGTAAAGGGAATGAAACATATCCCATGAGTCTTTGCGTCTCACTGGAGCGCGAACAAAATGGAGCTTGAAAAAGAATTTATATATATTATTATTATTATTATTATTATTATTATTATTATTATTATTATTATTATCAAGGACGACATCATAATAATAGGACACAGTGGTGGATTTAGCAATTGGGGGGCTCAAGACAAACATGGATATGGGGCCCTCTGCATTCAGTGGTTTTTAAAAGGCTTACTTTAAACTTCCATTCACTCTTCATCCCACAGCATCTCATCCAGCTGTCTAGACCAGCCCTGTAGAAAGAAAACAACAACAAAACATTAACAGGTAACTAATGCACAGACAATTTTTTACAATAAGAATGTAACTTATTGTCAGTTTACAGATCTGATACAGAGACCTTTTGTATTTCAACATGATATTAATCAGCAGATTAATAGTTGCCAATTGGCCTCGGTTGACTTCTATGTTGTTTTACTAAAGTAAGAAAACCCATGACGGGTCAATAGAGTGACACAAATAATACCAAAAAAAAAACCTTATTAAAATAATTATCTCTTATCTTTATCCTTGTCTTCATGTCTTTGTCTTACTCTTCTTCACTCTGTCTGTCTGTCTTCTTCTGTCCCTTTAATGCTTTTAATTTTATGTATTTCTCCTACTTGACTGATTTCTTTTTCTCCTTACAATTCTTTTAATGCATTTTACTGTTTCTCTTCTTCATCACTATATTTACTTTCCTTTCTTTTTGTATTTTGTCTTTGCATCTCTCTCCTAATCCTTTATTGATTTTATTTGATTTGGAGGTCTCTCTCTCTCTCTCTCTCTCCTTTTCGCTTTCTCCTTCTCAAATGTTATCTCCATGTCTTTCCTTCTTTTCTCCCCTTTTGACACTGTATTTCTTAGCTTTTATTCTTTCTCCCTGTTTTTTTTTTAAATAGCTTATTCTTACTTCATCAAATAAGATTTAGTGGGTGGGAAAAACATATGAATACTGGGTTGTTGGATTAAGAATAGTATAAAAATAATGTTAATTTTAATATATTTTAAATAATTAGTTTTATTGTGTGCATGACTGGGGTGAATAGTGGAGGTAAGGACACTAGAATCTGGCTTCAACACACTTTGTTATTCCTGACTCCACATGCACTGATTTTTGTGCTCAATGCATGGAGAGAATAGCACGTGCAGACAGTCTCTCTTGTAACGTTGTTGACCTGAGGTGACCTGTGACTATCTGCTGCACTGGCGGGAAATATTGTGTTACATTTGCCAAAGATTCTATTAATTGTCTGTTCTCCTCCCGTTATTTCCGTTTTTCTGCACCACTTGGGTAACTTTGTTTCATGGCTGTAGATGGGAGTCTCTCTCGCTCCTCAATCAAACTGCAGTAAAGAACTTTCGCTTTCGTCACATGGAGTGTACCATTATAGTGTGTGGTTGGGGGGGGGGGGGGTGTTGTATGGTACTAAAACGCTTCTTGCATGGTGTAACGACATTCTAATGCTATTTCAACAAGTGTATTTTAATTATTTTTACATGTTAGATGTAAGTGCTTGCTAAAACTACTTAGTTAGGGTAAAGTCATGGGGCCCTGACAGTTCGGGGCTCTCGGCGCGCCCCTACTTTTGCCTAATGCTAACGCCGCGTCTGATAGGACACAATAATTAAAATTTTATTTAATTTAATAAAAAAATCCTTATTGCTTTATAGGGTATCTCTGTACATCTTGTAAATTAATTAAATCATTTATTTAAGTTATACACATATATAATACAGTATATATTTTAGAATGGTATCAGTTTTCCCTTAACAGACATTCCCTGCACATGGAGTAGGGAGTAGGGTGTAGGGAGTAGGGTGTAGGGTGTAGGGTGTAGGGAGGAGGGTGCAGGGAGTAAGGTGTAGGGAGTAGGGAGTAGTAATTTCAATGTATATGGACTTGGCTATTCATTCTCAGTCTTTAAACATCAGGTTATTGTACAGTTTAGAGACAGCGAGTGATTTATTTATTCTCACCACAGAAGTGGGTGGTCTGGAGGGTCAAACAATGTTTGAATTTCTGATTCTGTATTCGGATTTGATCGAGCGGAGGGAGTCACGTGTTATTGTTCGTGTTAGTGAAGGCGAGGAAAGCACGTTTCACAAAATAATAATTGCTTCTGTTGTAGGATTCGACATATTAGCCACAGATTCCACACACAAGTTTTATTCTGCGGTTGCAAATCATCACCCATGTTTTCTGCCGCTTTAATATTCAGACATCATTTGGACAGTTCTGAATACGTCACTGTCTTCACAACACATTGTGATTGAACAGTGATGATCATTATACTGTCAAACTCTGTTAAACACTATTTAATACCTGTTACTACAAATCAGGGAAATGAAGCGACAAGTCCATATACACTGAAGTGACTTCCGTTTACTGAGAATCACGTATCATGTACCATGTGTGTTTGTGAGCATCTCATAGGTGTATGTGGAGAGTGTGTGTGTGTGAGTGTGATTGTGTTTGTATGGACAGTTTGTGTGTGTGAGTGTTTGTGTTCTGAGTTTGTGTGTGATTATGCAAATATTATTTTTCTTCACTTGGAGAAAACAATGTGTAGCCAGCTTGGCCAAACATGTACATAAACGGCTCTTGTCTACACACCCCTTAGAGACCCCCCGCCCTCCCCCATGAGGCTTTCAGGCTTTTTAAAATTATTTAAATAATAATAATCATCATGCAATCAATCATCAGCATTGAATAATTATCTGAGCGCTAGAATTAGAATTAGAATTTGAATGTCTGTAATGTGGTTGTGACTGAAATAAAGCTGCTCACATCGACGCACTTTCACTTTCGTAAAAGGCGATATGAACAGCTTCATCTTAGTCATAAAGAGCGGCAACTTTTATTAAGCAGACGAAATGTGAAAACAATAATGCTGTAATACCCCAGAACGACCCAGATGAGGATGGGTTCCATGGTGAGTCTGGTTCCTCTCCAGGTTTTTTCCTCCTGCCATCTCAGGGAGTTTTTCCCTCAGCACCGTCACCCTCGACTTGTTCATTAGGGACGATCTGATCATTCTAATTTATACACATTTACACACATTTCTATAATTTTCTTTTTGATTGTGTAAAGCTGCTTTGCGGAAATTGCGGAAATTGAACGGACAATTGTTAAAAGCGCTATAGAAATAAAATTTAATTGAATGAAGCACTTTCTTAACTAGTTATATTTCATGCTTAAATATTTGTCAGCCTTGTTTTCAGTCACACAATGAAATGTTATCAGCTTTTATGTTTGTTTCCTTTATTATTTTTATTTCTAATTTGTCAGTTTATGTACTTTATGCTGTAGACGTTACATCAGCTGTACATAATCTTCCCATCTGCTCAACGGCGGCTCCAGAAGGAACAACCTCTCACCCCAGCACTCCCAGTGGCAGTGAGACGGACTCTTCAGGTCAGTAACAGAGCATCATTACATCTGATGTGGTTTAAAGTGCAAAGGTCACATATGAATCATTTCATTCTTCACATGTTGGGTTCAGATGATCGTTATAAAGACTAGAGGGTTCGTTATGAAGTAAATTACCCAGCTGTAGTCTCTAGCTGCTGTTTATGCTAATGTTATCGTATCAGTGTGAAGACAGACAGGTCATCTGTAGAAGGGCTTTAAAATTTGATACACATTAAGATGTCTTTAGGTCTTTAGGTCTAAAAAAAAGGGATATTACTAATTCCTCAGTAAAGACGCCTTCAAGAGGAAACTGATATGATGTCTTTAAAAATTGGTCCTTTACAAATCTCCAGTGTTAAGATCTTCACATGAAGTTCAGGCTTTAATGTGTCCTGAAGACGTCCCCAATAGGTCTCTAGTGTCTTGTCTGGTCCTGAAGATGTCCTGCAGTCCTACTGTACCCGTGTCCACATAACAGGATGTGAGTTAGTATAGCACACTGTTATTTTCATGTCTGTTTTGCTCGTCAAAACCACTAACACCGCCTCACTGCTGCAGAACTCGAGACATTTACACGCAACTGCGTCATTCTCACGTCCACTCTGACCACGAACTGTCACTTTTAGAGACGTGTCCCATCTACACACACTGACCTTCTTATTCAGAAGCGAGTTATTTTTCTTCAACAGCACAGAATGTTTCTCCAGATTACAGTGTTAAAATATAACACAGAAATCAGTAGTTTAGTATGAACCAGTCGGAGGGGTTATGAAGCAGTTTAAACACTAATCCTACACCCACCCCACTAGACTCGTACTTTAAAACATTAGTACAGTATGTGGACTTGTGGTCCATTAGCAGGACAATGATATACTTAAGACCAAGCCTACATATACACAAAGGAAACAAACGTAACTAGATTCATGTGACTGCAATAACTGACATAACTGTGGAGAGCACTTCACTCAGAACCAAAATCTGGAAAACAATGTCAACATAAAAGTCCACAGATACAAGAATAGTTTAATAGATCCCAAGCACCTTTCAAGAAACTCATTAATAGACCAGACGCTGATGAACTTGTTGGAAAGGGTGAAGTATATGGTATTGACAGGACTGGACATGGATCAGCAAATAGTTCTGACAGCACAGGGCATGGCTCAGGTGATGCAGGCATGGCTCAGTAGATGCAGGATCAACTGAAAGCTTCTCATCACCTAAAGGACTAACAGAAAACCTATTAGAACAATCCTGAAGCATGTTTGTACCAACAAGGCTAACAAGCCACAATGCTGATCCATATTTACGGCGTGTGAGACGCTCTCACCTCTGTTTGTCAAAACCACTAAGTACAAACACATCATTCTCACGTCCACTCTGACCTCAGGCTATAGTTTAAAATAAAAAAATAAAAAACATTTTTTAGTTTTTTTAGAACGATGTTTCTGCAGCTTGCAGTATTAAAATATGACACTGAATATGTAACTTAGTATCAACCAGTTAGAGATGTTATGGCACTTGTATTCCTCACTCTTTATAGCATTACTCAGTAAACTTTAAATGCAGAATTAGTCAAGAACTGGTAACTTATTTAACCCTAACTGATGCAGTAAGGAACTTCTCATTTCTTAAACAACCTTGTCAGAAGACATATTCTGTGGTCATGGTAAAGATGTTGCTCACTTTCAGAAAAGTCAAATTACTGGCCTGCGTTTGGTGAAATCAAATCATGAATAAAGAACAACAGGAAAAGACACAGTTATGTTTAATAATGAAGATAAGAGCTTATCCACATGCACAATGTGAAGAGAACTCAAGGGATTTGGACCTAACAGCTGTGTACCCTTAAGAAAACCACTTATCATAGCAGCTTTATTTTGTTAGGGTGCGTGAAGAATGGAGTTTGGAGCATTGGAAAACTTTTATGTGGACTGATTAATCCTGATTTATCCTTTTCCAGAGTGATGGGTGCATCAGGATGAGAAGAGAGGTGGATTAATCATGCGTACCCATCACGTCTAGTGCCTACCATACAAGCCAGTGTTGGCAGTGTTATGATCTGTGGTTGCTTCTGTTTGTGGATCTAGGTTCAGCAAAGTTATCTGCCAAGATAATGAGGTCAGCTGATGACCTGAATGTTCTGAATGACCAATTTTTTCCATTAATATTTTTTATGTCATGGTAATATTCCAATATTCCTAATGTTGCCAGTTTTTTTTTAGGCTCAAATTGTGAAAAAGTGGTTCAGGGAGCATGAGACATTATTTTCACACATGGATTGGACATTGAATATTCAGACATTAACCCCATTGAGAATCTTAGGAACGTGCTGGAAATGGCATTTAGGCTCTCACATCATTAACACAGGATCTTGGAGAGAAATTAACGTGACTCTGGATAAAAATAAATGTGACCTTGCATAAACTTATTGGAAGAATGTATTATGTTCATGCCATAATTATAGTAAAATGCTGTCTGAAGAAATATTAATATGTTTTATATTGATTTATTACTTGGGACCCAAGCACTATAGGGTGCGCAGGACCCTCTTATTTTCCTAAGGATTATTATTTTTTCCACCCTTTTGGGCTTTTTTGGGGGGTCTTAACATGCTCAAAAACCCATGAGAATTATTGCAGGTTGGAATCTGCTGCCAGTCAGTTCAATTTATCAATTACATTTTATTTGTATAGCGCTTTTAACAACTGTTTTATTTTCCAGCTCACTCCACTAAAGGCCTCTCCAGCCCTACATCCACTGTGAAGACCACAGGTAAGTCACAAACTAGCAAGGTCTATATTAATGCTAGAACACCAAGGTATACTGGAAATCAGTAGTTTGGTAGACAAGTAGACAGTTGATTTCCAGTATACCTGGTGTACAGTACCAGTATACTCAGAGTAGCAATTTTAATTGGGAGTTTGCAAGGGTGCTTAACATTCATTGTTTAGATCCGTTTTCATTTTCATTTAAGTCTTAAGATCTGCACCACTTACCTGTACAGTCAACATCCAAAATTCAACATAAAAGTTCATGGCATTGGCATCTTGAGGCATATTTGGGGATAAGCATATTTTAGGGATTACTTTTCCACATAAGACCAGGTAGGTTTGGACAGCTTAATAATAATTATTAAATTAAATCGTCATTTTAAAACTATATTTAGTATTTTCTCAGCTTATATTTGTTTAATATTATTAAATAGATAAGAATAGATAAATTCTTGAAGTCACAAAATATTTTTTATTAGATTAGTTTGAACTTCATTGCCACATCACATGTAGGTACAGTACAAGGCAATGAAATAAAGTCAAAAATAACATTTTCACTTTCAAATTGTAGATCATGTTTTCAGTGTTTCAACCTGGTTGTTATCAGTTTGGTTTCTTGATTGTTTCTAATCTGTGATCAGTTGATGTGCTTTATTCTGTAAACTTTACAGCAGACACCACAAAGTCCACAAAGACGACTCAGACAATGACGACCTCCAAAGCCAGCATTTCCCAGAGCAGTAAACCAGGTAAAGACTCTCCAGATCAGTACCAAGGCAACATTACAAGTGGTTCAAAGTCTGCATGTGACATATTGTATGTACCATATTGTAGCGTTTTACCGCCGGAAAGGATGTTGGAGAGACGAGTGAGCTTAATTGCTGCCCAATGCAATGGCTGGGAGCACTTTATTCTGCACACAGCATGTATAGCATGAGCAGCACATTCACATGAGAACCTACATCCAATTCAGCTTAAGCATGAACCAGAGCACATTCAACAGGTCACACACCTCGACACACAAAAAGGCCCGAAGCACCCAAACACCCTTCCCCAACAGGGTGAACACATAGAAACCCCTGCAAGGGTTAGGGTTTGGGTGGGTGGGGTGGTGGCTGACGACCAGCCGCCACCCCGCCGGCGATGCTTGGCGATGAGCGGATCACGGTCCAGCTGTGACACAGGCGAAGCGACTTCGGGTGACGCTCTGGGTGATGCAGTAATTTGGCTGCACGCTGGCTCGGACGGCTGACCACCGCCAGAGAGCCTGGAGGACTGCACGGGGAGATTGTTCCGCGTCGAGGGTACTACGTCGCCACGGCGCTCCACTCGCTCGCAGTACCGACCACGCACTTTGCTGCCCGGCCGGCGAGGTAAAGCACCGGCGTTAGCGCGTAGGTTTCCCCCTCGGCTTGCTACCGGAAGTTCCGCCCCCGGGAGTGTGCTACTAACCTGTTCGGCTGTGGTATGGGTCCTAGCAACCTGGCTACCCCGAAGTTACCACGCAGAGTTCCGTTAGCCAAATTCAGCAACGCACCCCATCTCTCCAAAATGTCCAACCCCAAAATGCAGTCCTCCTCGACTACCCACCTGGACTCGCACCGTGCGACACGCCCGTACCTTGACGTAGCCCCCAGCAACGGTACGGATGTTGAAGGTGGGATCAGGCCGTATGCAAACACGCTTGCTTTGCCCCAGTAATCCAGAACGCAGCAGCGAAACAGTGGAGCCGGTGTCCACGAGCACTCGCAGTAAGACGCCGTCCAGCACACAGTCGATGTAAATCCCAGCGCGGCTTCCCAAATGTCCCCCCTGCGCTAGTTTAGCGGTTGCTGGTGTACGCTTACCCTCAGGCCTGAGAACGTTGCAGCGGTAGTCCCAAGGTCCCGTGCCTCGGCATCGTCGCGAAACCTCGGAGACTTGCACGTTGGCTAGCTGCGACGGGTAGCCCTGTCCCCGGCTAGGTTCACCTACCGAGCGCCACTGAGCTGCGGGCGGTCGCTCGGCTCTTTCGCCGTGATGTGTCGCCATTATGGGCTCAGCACGCTCGGCCTCGCGTAGCGCCCCAGAAAGGGAAGAAAGGGAATGTGCTCGCGGAGCCTCAGCGGTCGGAGTCCCCGGACAAATGAGCGACGGGCTAGCTCTTCCCACTTGTCGTGCTCGAATTCCGGATAGCACTGATGCGCGAGACATCTCAGATCCGTGCCGAACGCCCCCAGTGGCTCTGAAGCGCGCAGCTCGTGGACCGCTAGCTCCTTGCACGCTGCCTCCTTATGGTCACCCGCGCTGAACCGGAAGTGGAGCGACTCCCGTAGCTTCGCCCAGTCTTTACGCTCATCGGTCCGGAGGTCTTTCAGCTCCCAGGGCGCGTCGCCTTCCAGCGAGAGAGCTACCTGGACTGCTGTTTCTGCCGGGGACCAGCCCGCAAAGTCGGGGGCTAGCTCCACTTGGGCGAGGAATGCGTAGGGTTCAACGGCGCCGTTGTAGGAGGGAGGCGCAGCTGCAGGTCGCTTCGCCGGCTGACGGCGCACGAAGCTGTAGCTTGCTCCGGCGCTTGTGCAGCGTTGGCCTCCGCCCCGAGATCCAGTGCCGGGATTTTCATCTCGCCGCCCCGCTTTGGTTGCCGTGGTGTGCTCGCGCTAGCTCCGTCGGGAAAGAGCTTTTTTTTCCCCGAGTAGTCGCTCCGCTACTTGGCGGCCTGCTTGGATTTTTAGTGGGTCCTCCGTAGTGCGCTCCATCCCACTTCTGACACCAATGTAGCGTTTTACCGCCAAAAAGGGTGTTGGAGAGACGAATGAGCTTACTTGCTGCCCAATGCAATGGCTGGGAGTACTTTATTTTATATATTTTGCAGTCACACAAAAGCATAAGCAGTACATTCACACGAAGCCCATACCTCCATGTCAGCCTAAGCATGAACCGGAGCACATTCCACACGTCACACACACACCACACACAAACAGGGCCGAAGCCACTAACCCAAACACCCTTCCCCAACATGGTGAACACACCGACATCCCCGCAAGGCATGCTGGTCGTCAGCCGCCGCCCCGCCCACGCCACAATATGTTAGAGCAAAGATGATGCTTATAAGCACTTCTTTTTCTTTACAAAAACAGTTCAATTGAATATTATTTTACAGTTTAACACCATTTAGCAAAAAATTACATTAAACCCAGTATCGCAAATGTCTGTGTGGTGGAAATGTATAAATCTGCTCATAATCTGTGATGCTGTAAGAGCAGATTACATTACAGATTACAGATTACAATTTCTTTTTTTATGACACTGTCACTGTGTCACTGTTTAAAAGCTGCATCTCCACTGTTACTAGCAAACCTGCAAAGACAGTGGGGGAAAAAATGCCTCCGTACATGCGAAGTGCGCATGCGCCTTGCCACATCGCAAGTTTTAAGTAAAGTTTTGGTGAATAGTGGAGAATAAACAGTTAAAAAGGATTTCGTGTGCTCTCGTGTTTATAGTTTTTTTTTATATTACAAAGTGTTTAAGCGAACCTGGCATGAATGCTTGGTCACATTAACAAGAGTGTGGTAACATTAATTGTGGACTGTAAGATGGCGGGCAAGTTGTTCGTGGCATAGAATGTGGGCGGACATTATGTAAATATGTTATGGAGTGATGTGGATCCGTAACAGAGTAAGAAAAGATTTGCTAACGACTTGTTTAGGCGAATGTGAGCCGATTCTTTTTTTTAATAGACAAAAACTCCATTTATCGTGCACTGTCAGTGTCACAGATAGTGCAGATAGTTTATGTTAACATACAGCTACATGACACTGCATGAAAGATCATATTTAAAAAAGCATAATAGGACCTCTTTAAGACATTTAGTAAATATGGGCCCAGACCTTAAAGTAAACAGACAGGAAGTGATGAATTCTTGAAATCACCCAGAATAGAAAATAATGTTTTTTTAAAAATATGTAGATAATGTTTTCAGTTACTTTTGTGGAAGAGAAAGGTGGAAAAGCAACACGATATTCTTGCTTATATCTGGATTTAAATTTCATCCACTTTTCTTAAATGTTCTATGGAAGTTTCTCCACAATAGGACTTATTCCCTTAGAAGTGTCTAAGTATGCTAGGCCCCGGTTAATATCCTTCAAGCTTGGCAACATCTCATTCTGAGAGAATGTCTCCTAAATCTCGAAGCTTTTGTGGGTCCTTGTTTGTAAATCTGGGACAGTTTTCAAGCTTGGCAAAAAGTGCTTGTTTAATCGCTTCTGGACAACCATATATTTCCTTAAGCCTCTGCCATGTCATCATCAGGGCAGCTGATGGGTTTCTGATATGAACAGCTTTCAGTCTCTGTGCATGCTTGGAAGAATCTCTACCCAGGTATTTAATTAAAAGATTCAGTTCTTCTGCAGGGGTAAGATCCAGACCAGAAATAGCACCTTGGAAAGATGATTTCCATGCCCAGTAGTTAATGAGTTTGTCATCAAAAGTTAGTTAGCTCTGCTGACACAAGCTGCGTACGAGCCAGATACTTTGAGAGGTCATAGGTAATTGATAAGAAATCTCTTTGATTAGCAGGTTTAGCCTGCGTTTGACGGTGATATGGAGTAGAAGGCATTTGGATGGCATTTTAAACCATGTCTGCACCAAAGTCCATGTTTTGTGAACAAATTAGTAAGTTCTTAAAATCTGGCTCAATTTTAATTGGGCTAATTAAGTTAGAGGTTGAAAGTGGTGGGTGCATTTCTTTACTTCCACTGGGGGGCAGCATACCACTACTGAGTTTAGATTGCGTTTTCACATATTCCACTGTTTCTCTTTGGCTGTCTTCGATGGGAACGGGAATTGATACTCTACTAGTGGCACTGCGTTCAGCTTCTATAAATGCTTTCTCCAATTCTTGAGATTCTGCTAAAGCAGCATCCTTTTCTTTCTCCTCCTGTAAAGCCTCCAATTTTGCTTGAATTTGTGCCTGTTCAACTTTCAGTTCTATTTCTCTCTTAGCGTATGCTGTTTTGGCTTGTGCAGCCTCTGCTTTTGCCTTTGCTTTGAAGAGAGCTATGCTGGCACTTGAGTGAGACTGGATTAAAAAAAGTATTAAAAAACAATTGTAGCAAATATTCTTTTATACAGTGGTGTGAAAAACTATTTGCCCCCTTCCTGATTTCTTATTATTTTGCATGTTTGTCACACAAAATGTTTCTGATCATCAAACACATTTAACTATTAGTCAAAGATAACATAATTAAACACAAAATGCAGTTTTTAAATGATGGTTTTTATTATTTAGGGAGAAAAAAAATCCAAACCTACATGGCCCTGTATGAAAAAGTAATTGCCCCCCTTGTTAAAAAATAACTTAACTGTGGTTTATCACACCTGAGTTCAATTTCTGTAGTCACCCCCAGGCCTGATTACTGCCACACCTGTTTCAATCAAGAAATCACTTAAATAGGAGCTACCTGACACAGAGAAGTAGACCGAAAGCACCTCAAAAGCTAGACATCATGCCAAGATCCAAAGAAATTCAGGAACAAATGAGAACAAAAGTAATTGAGATCTATCAGTCTGGTAAAGGTTATAAAGCCATTTCTAAAGCTTTGGGTCTCCAGCGAACCACAGTGAGAGCCATTATCCACAAATGGCAAAAACATGAAACAGTGGTGAACCTTTCCAGGAGTGGCCGGCCGACCAAAATTACCCCAAGAGCGCAGAGACAACTCATCCGAGAGGCCACAAAAGACCCCAGGACAACATCTAAAGAACTGCAGGCCTCACTTGCCTCAATTAAGGTCAGTGTTCACGACTCCACCATAAGAAAGAGACTGGGCAAAAACATTAGGCTCGTCTTAATTTTGCTAAAAAAATCTCAATGATTGCCAAGACTTTGGGGAAAATACCTTGTGGACAGACGAGACAAAAGTTAAACTTTTTGGAAGGTGCGTGTCCCGTTACATCTGGCGTAAAAGTAACACAGCATTTCAGAAAAAGAACACCATACCAACAGTAAAATATGGGGGTGGTAGTGTGATGGTCTGGGGTTGTTTTGCTGCTTCAGGACCTGGATGGCTTGCTGTGATAGATGGAACCATGAATTCTACTGTCTACCAAAAAATCCTGAAGGAGAATGTCCGGCCATCTGTTCGTCAACTCAAGCTGAAGCGATCTTGGGTGCTGCAGCAGGACAATGACCCAAAACACACCAGCAAATCCACCTCTGAATGGCTGAAGAAAAACAAAATGAAGACTTTGGAGTGGCCTAGTCAAAGTCCTGACCTGAATCCTATTGAGATGTTGTGGCATGACCTTAAAAAGGCGGTTCATGCTAGAAAACTCTCAAATAAAGCTGAATTACAACAATTATGCAAAGATGAGTGGGCCAAAATTCCTCCAGAGCGCTGTAAAAGACTCGTTGCAAGGTATCGCAAACGCTTGATTGCAGTTATTGCTGCTAAGGGTGGCCCAACCAGTTATTAGGTTCAGGGGGGAATTACTTTTTCACACAGGGCCATGTAGGTTTGGATTTTTTTTCTCCCTAAATAATAAAAACCATCATTTAAAAACTGCCTTTTGTGTTTACTTGTGTTATCTTTGACTAATAGTTAAATGTGTTTAATGATTAGAAACATTTTGTGTGACAAACATGAAAAAAGAATAAGAAATCAGGAAGGGGGCAAATAGTTTTTTACACCACTGTATATATATATATATATATATATATATATATATATTACACATTATACTCAACAGTATATATTTACAGACATTGTGTCTAACAGAAGCAAAGAAAGATGATAAAGATGATATTTAAAATGAGCCTCACTCAGAAATGCTACAACATTCTGTAAATACCAAACATGAGTGAAATACCAAAAGAAATATTTAGTTACGTAGACCTCGTGACGAACACAGTGCTGATTCTTTGTCAGCCTTGAACTTGGCCTTGATGAAGGTTCTTTAATAATTCAACGTGCCCACGCCTGCAGACTCCTCTTAGTCCTGGGGGGAAGAATACATAGAGACATATGGTGAGGCACATAAAACATGACGGTGCACAATGGTGAACAGACGGAGTGGTACGGGTTTGGCTGGAATAATAGTGAGTCACACGAGGTAGACACAGGTAAATTTGATTTGTGCTAGAAGAAATTAACGGGGAACAATTACACTCGTAGACACACTAGGGGGAGACAAAGCAGCGGCTCAGTAATCCAGTGAGCCAGATCTTATTCACCAGGGCTGAGGTGGATCAGGTGAGGCATCTGGATATTAGACATTAAACACTGGCGTGCTTGGAGTGTTAATTTACTAAAACATAATTGAAATTCAATAAACATTTCCACAGTCCACTAAAGATGAAATATATATTCTGATCACTTTGCGTTCATGTTGTGTTAATCGGTGTAACAGAGTACAGTCTTATATACAGAATACAGTCTTATATTACATATTATATTACCTAGTGTCAAATTTTTATAATGAGATATGACTATAATTAAGCTGCATAGAGTGAAACAGACCCTAATATCACTATAAATTTGTTCCTGATATTAAAAGTAAACTCACTATCTGTTTTTTTATTTTCCAGATTACTTCCTTGAAAAACTCTCCACTCCTGCATCCGCTGTAAAGAGCACAAGTAAGAGACGACCCAACAGCTGTTTTGTTTTCAGGATGTGCCCTCTCTATAGCTAGAGCCTACTGTGTCTAAAACCAATAAAATAAATATCACCAAACTCTCCACGTTGATTATCAAGAGGCACAGTGTAAGTGTAGACAAGCCTGTGTGTTCGTTTTGGTCAGTAGTGACTTTTGCTTCTTACATTTATGTTAAGGCATTTGACAGACACTCTTATCTAGAGCGACTTACACCAGGGTTTTTTATTTGATGTTGCTAGATACAGGAAGCCAGTGAAGGGAGAGGAGAAGTGGTTAATAAAGTGAAAATTTGGATTAGATTTTGGATAATTGGGGACCTCTATTTCCTGTATTTTCCTTTTACTGTATTTCTCTGTCTGCAGGTAAACAACAGATACAAACAGAAGACGTTTACTGTTTGGCTCCATGACCACACACATATACACACACACACACACACACACACACACACACACACACACACACACACACACACAATTCACTCCATGCTGGGCGTCCTTACTGCTGTTCTCCAGCCTGTTCTCAATAAGAGATCTGCATCAGGAGGTGTATGGAGTGTAAAACCTTTACCTGAACATGATCAGCCAACAACATTGATGTAGTTATTACATTAAACATTCAGTACTGTATGTATTATACTGCAGTGTGTAATGTGTATCAGCACTGTACTGCACTGTTTCAGTGAAGTTGATACATAATGTAGATTTTCATATTAATTTGATGTGATACTTAGTTTTATGTACACACAATACTGTTCAAAAGTTTGGGGTCATTTTTTAACTCCATGATGGTCCCTGATTTTTATTTCTTTCTACATTATAAATTAATCTCCTTTGAACAGTTAATGGTGAGATGTTTCTGCTACTTCTGCTCTGTAAAGACTTCATAACGCCTCTAATCTAATTGGTCATTTTTCAGGCTGATAACTCTAAATGAACTTCTCGTCTGAGGCAGAGGTAGGTTTTGGTCTCGCCCTCCTGGGACGGCCTTCATGAGAGCCAGTTTCATTATGGTGCTGGACGGATTTTGCAAATGCACTTGACAATACTGTTCTTGCAAGAACTATTACAGAAAGGCCGACCTCTGTGTCTTATAATAACAACAACTGTTGTTTTACTTGTTGTTACGTAATTACCTAATTCCATATGTGTTATTTTATAGTTTTGAAATCCCCAGTATTGTTGTAGAAGAAAATAAATCACTAAACATAAACAAAGAAATTTGCAAGTGACCCAAAACCCTTGAACGGTAGTGTGTATTAAGTAAAGGTTGTCAAAGAAGGTTCCTGTGTGTTTAATCTGCAGTAATTTTAATTTATCCTACATTTATATTTAGTTTTATAAGCAGTTTAAATACATTCAGAGAGACAAATACAGCTCTACGCTAAAGTTTGTTGTATTTGAAATTCAAAGTGTAAAGTAAACCCAAACTCTGTAACATTTTTTGTAATTTTCTGTAGTTTTGGGGATTAGTTCTCCAGGCTTACTGATGGACTCTTTTGGCTCTTACTGTATCTTTGGTAAGTTTTTGTTTCTCATTTTCAGTCTAGTCCCTGTACTCGAGTGGTTTCAGAGGAGTGTTTTTTGTTTTACCACACAGTGACTGATGCATCATTCAGCGGATGGTCACAGTAAAATATTTGTTTCTATTTCTTTCATTTAATCTACAGTGGTGTGAAAAACTATTTGCCCCCTTCCTGATTTCTTATTCTTTTTTCATGTTTGTCACACAAAATGTTTCTGATCATCAAACACATTTAACTATTAGTCAAAGATAACACAAGTAAACACAAAATGCAGTTTTTAAATGATGGTTTTTATTATTTAGAGAGAAAAAAAATCCAAACCTACATGGCCCTGTGTGAAAAAGTAATTGCCCCCTGAACCTAATAAGTGGTTGGGCCACCCTTAGCAGCAATAACTGCAATCAAGCGTTTGCAATAACTTGCAACGAGTCTTTTACAGCGCTCTGGAGGAATTTTGGCCCACTCATCTTTGCAGAATTGTTGTAATTCAGCTTTATTTGAGGGTTTTCTAGCATGAACCGCCTTTTTAAGGTCATGCCACAACATCTCAATAGGATTCAGGTCAGGACTTTGACTAGGCCACTCCAAAGTCTTCATTTTGTTTTTCTTCAGCCATTCAGAGGTGGATTTGCTGGTGTGTTTTGGGTCATTGTCCTGCTGCAGCACCCAAGATCGCTTCAGCTTGAGTTGACGAACAGATGGCCGGACATTCTCCTTCAGGAGTTTTTGGTAGACAGTAGAATTCATGGTTCCATCTATCACAGCAAGCCTTCCTGGTCCTGAAGCAGCAAAACAACCCCAGACCATCACACTACCACCACCATATTTTACTGTTGGTATGATGTTCTTTTTCTGAAATGCTGTGTTACTTTTACGCCAGATGTAACGGGACACGCACCTTCCAAAAAGTTCAACTTTTGTCTCGTTGGTCCACAAGGTATTTTCCCAAAAGTCTTGGCAATCATTGAGATGTTTTTTTAGCAAAATTGAGCCTTAATGTTTTTTTGCTTAAAAGTGGTTTGCGCCTTGGAAATCTGCCATGCAGGCCGTTTTTGCCCAGTCTCTTTCTTATGGTGGAGTCGTGAACACTGACCTTAATTGAGGCAAGTGAGGCCTGCAGTTCTTTAGATGTTGTCCTGGGGTCTTTTGTGGCCTCTCGGATGAGTTGTCTCTGCGCTCTTGGGGTAATTTTGGTCGGTCGGCCACTCCTGGGAAGGTTCACCACTGTTCCATGTTTTTGCCATTTGTGGATAATGGCTCTCACTGTGGTTCGCTGGAGTCCCAAAGCTTTAGTAATGGCTTTATAACCTTTACCAGACTGATAGATCTCAATTACTTTTGTTCTCATTTGTTCCTGAATTTCTTTGGATCTTGGCATGATGTCTAGCTTTTGAGGTGCTTTTGGTCTACTTCTCTGTGTCAGGTAGCTCCTATTTAAGTGATTTCTTGATTGAAAAAGGTGTGGCAGTAATCAGGCCTGGGGGTGACTACAGAAATTGAACTCAGGTGTGATAAACCACAGTTAAGTTATTTTTTAACAAGGGGGGCAATCACTTTTTCACACAGGGCCATGTAGATTTGGAGTTTTTTTTCTCCCTTAATAACGTAAACCTTCATTTAAAAACTGCATTTTGTGTTCAATTATGTTATCTTTGACTAATAGTTAACAGTTTTTGATGAGCAGAAACATTTAGGTGTGACAAACATCCAAAAGAATAAGAAATCAGGAAGGGGGCAAATAGTTTTTCACACCACTGTACATAAATAAATTAACTGGAAGTTGTACAGTATGTGATATATATGGTCCAATACAGTGAAGAGTGTTCAGACGCTACACTGGGGAGACAGAACAACCTCTTTATAAAAGGATGTAACAACACAGAAGGAGTAACATCTCAGGGCCAGAATCAGCAATATACCTTCACCTAAAGGACAAAAGACACACGTTTGAGAATGATGGTTCGAGAGAGGAGTGAAAGAAGCCAGCTAGGTACAGGTGGAAAATCCTTCTCTCAACAGAGGTGGAGGTCTTCAATACAACCTGTCTCCTCCATCCTGAGGAAGGTCAAGACCTCTTCACACGTCCACCAGGAGAGACAGACTTAACGACTCCGCTTATTCTCTCTGTTCATTAAACCCTAAAGACTCTCCCTAATCTCTCTCCCTATTGTCTTCCTAACAGCTTACTGTAGATGCTTTCACAGTTCTGTATGAACATCTTTGAGAATAATTTTTTATTTAAAAGTTAAACTAAATAGTAATCTCAGGGTACAGTCTGATTACACCAAACATGTGATAATTATGTTATTATACTAGAATAGGATGATATTTTTAAAGATCTTTTAAAATCATTATTCAGGGAAGTTAACACTCTTTGTGTCAAGCTGATAAATAAACAACCGTGTTTGTGAGGAAGTTTACATTCCTGACTATTTTTTTTTTTATATAAGGATTTGAGATTGAGAGATAAATTTATAGCTAAGCGCTTTTTGGATAATTTATTTAATCACCTCCCTGAATCACAATGATCATGATTTGAAATTAATGAGACAATAACAATATAAACTAGAGAGGTACATTTCCTGAAGAAAATGTGAGTGGTGCTTGCCGTGGCGAAACTCTGACCCTCCATATCTCTACGACAATGGGATCTTGATAGCAACATGCTAATACAGCTAGCATCAAGCTAGCACCATGCTAATCAGCTAAACATCATGCTAATTACACTAGCATGATGCTAGGACCATTCTATACATGTGATTAGCGAAAAGTTAGCATATTGCTAGCGACATGCTAATAGCGTTAGCATCATGCTAGCGATGTGCTGATGAAATTAGCATAAAGCTAGAAACATGCTAATTTTGTTAGCATCATGCTAGCAAAATGCTAATCGCGTTAGCATCATGCTAACAGCATGCTAATGAGGGTGCTAGGGGGCGTGGCTCATGAGCATGATGATAAATGCAAAAGAGTGTCTCTACGACAGTCAGATCCACAGTTAAATCAATGTTAAGTCTGTAGGTGGTTAATTGCCCCCTGCGGGGCAATTAACCACCCACCCCTTAGAAAAGTCACAGCACCCCGTTCCCGAAGATGGGCCGCACGGTTTGACACCTCACTCATGGGACTCAGTCAAAGTTGGTCTCAATGTTAAGTCTGTGGGTGGTTAATTGCCCCCTGCGGGGGCAATTAACCACCCACCCCTTCAAACAGTCAGAGCACCCTACTCCCGAATAAGCCGCACGGTTTGACACCTCATTCGTGGGTCTACGACGAACGGTGCGGGACTCAGTCAAAGTTGTTGTCAGTGTTAAGTCTGTGGGTGGTTAATTGCCCCCTGCGGGGGCAATTAACCACCCACCCCTTCAAACAGTCAAAGCAACCTACTCCCGAATAAGCCGCACGGGTTGACACCTCATTCATGGGTCTACGACGAACGGTGCGGCACTAGTAATTTTTTAAAATTCCCATTATAAGTCAATGGGCAAAGTCGCCAAAATCCCCATTCAAATTCTATGGGGCAACTTTGGGGACCTCTCTTGCCCCGGGGGTCAAACTTATTCCCCTTGTGAGGCTGCAATCCTCTTCAAATGTGGTAAATCTGACGTTTCTACAAATTTCACTCTCTGTGCTACAATCCGTCAAAGTTGGCCTCAATGTTAAGTCTATGGGATTTTTTTGGCCGGTTCATTGCCCCCTGCGGGGGCAATGAACCGCCCACCCCTTATAAAAGTCATAGCACCCCATTCCCGTATAAGCCGCACGATTTGACACCTCACTCATGGGTCTATGACAAACGGTGCGGGACTAGTTACGCGCCAAACTTTTGTACGGAAGAATTTTGCAAGATAACAATAGTGATGCTTTGCAAGCACCACTAATAATATAAATAATCAGCTGTTTATGCCTCAATTTCTTTTTTGAATTCAGTAAATTGGGAATTCTGGTATCCTGAATATAGGACGAGCAATTTACCACTTTCCTTAATTACATTTACACATGATTTAATACTATATACAAAGTGTATATAAATTTTTACACACACACACAAACACACACACACACACACACACACACGTAAATAAGAATATTGTAATTGTGTGTAATTGTATCAGGGCTGTGTGATGTTACACTATTATTTTTTCATAACACTTTTTTCATACACTATATGATATGTATTAGTATGAAATCATCATCATTCAGAATAAATAGTGTTTTAAACAGACAAAAACATTATTACATAAACAGAAGGCAGAATTTCATACCCCAAGCCCCCCTTAAGTTTCACTGTTTCATGAGCTGAATGAGATGGTGCCTTTTTTAAGAAGAAGGTGAACCCCCTTCATGAGCATTCCATGACACTTTGCCTTGGTTTAGACCTTCTAGCAGCATCGTGCAGAACTATACAACAGGGTTTTTAGACAAGAAGAAATGTCCATGAATGTGCTCATTTCTGGAGACATAATTTAGTCGAATATCTTTAATTTTTTCAAACGATAAATTTTATGACTGCCTAAAAAACAAGGACATACAGAAAGGGTCCACTAGGGGGCACCTTAATAAAAAAACACTTTACTGTAGGTCTTCTCACCTAAATACACCTGTATACGGGCACAATTCAGTACAATATTAATGAAAATAAAAGGGTTAAGTTCATTTGCTTTGTGCTGTAGACTTTATATCGTCTATAAGCAAAAAGTTACTCAGACAATGACAACATCTAAAACCAGCAGTGAACCAGATTGAGAATCTTCAGTATCACACGTATCATTACATGTGAAGTGGTTCAAAGTGGGCAGGTCACATGTCATGTTATTATTTACAGGTGAAGGTCAGGTGATCATTATAAAGATGAGTGTTTTTTTTTTTTTTTTGCTGTTTCTTTTTAATGAAACCAGTCCAACTAAAGAAGCTATCAATTATTTCACATAATTTTCCATTTATAATTCAGTATCCCAAATGTCTCATTAAAACAATAAATAACCAATAAAAGGCATTACTTACTTATAATGATTAACAGATTGAACATTAAATTATAACCCTAACCCTAAGGTTGTAAAGTTGTAGTATAAGGTTACTGGGTTTAATTTAATCTGCAATAAATTTAACTAAGTTAGACACTTTTATTCTCATCATTGCTCATAAGCAAAAGTTTGTTGAATTTGAAAGATTAAGTAAAAAGTAAAAAAAAAAAAAAAAAAAAAATATATATATATATATATATATATATATATACACATTTGCTAATGTTTCTTTATTACAGTTCTAATTTCTTTTTACAGTATTTGGCTTTCAAATTCAATTTCTAATATTATTTGTCATACACAGTACAATATGCAGTGAAATGCTTAAAGGTATTGAAGAATAGTTATCCAGCCACCCTGAAGGAATGTTTAAAAAAAAAAAAAAAAAAATTATATATATATATATATATATATATATATATATATATATATATATATATATATATATTAGTATAATTATACTTATTATAAAAATACACAAAACATAATATAAATGTTAATATTAAGAAATGATGGAGCTCAATATTTTTGTAAAGTACTGTACAGTAGGTGTCTATATACAATTTAGACATCATACAATTTGTCCTTCCAGAAGGACAACCATCTCTGCAGCAATCCACCTATCAGGCCTATATGGTAGAGGGGCCAGACGGAAGCCCCTTCTTAGTAAAAGGCACATGGCAGCCCATCTGGAGTTTGCCAAAAGGCACCCGAAGGACTCTCAGACCATGAGAAACAAAATTCTCAGGTCTGATGAGACTCTCTGGCCACTCTACCATATAGGCCTAATTGGCCAGAGAGACATGTTTTAAATTTTTTATAAATTTGCAAAAATCTCAAGTAAACGTTTTTCATGTTGACATTATGGGGTGTTGTGTGTAAAATTCTGAGAAAAAAAAATTGAATCCATTTAAGAATAAGGCTGTGACATAAAATGTGGAAAAAAGTGATGCGCTGTGAATACTTTCCGGATGCACTGTATCAAAGGTCATTTGACATTATTAGGTTACAAAATCCTTAGGAGTCAGGCAGGTCCACTTGCATTTTTTTGCATCAAAAGTATTTACAATGCCCGGTCATATTTAATTATATACACTCACCTAAAGGATTATTACACTCTAAAAACTAACTCAGAGGACCTTTTACCACTACTTGATTTAATACATGGATGCAAGTTAAACATTCTAATTAATTGATTTAGATGAACTTTCTAAGTTGCAAACTTTATTTTTATAAGTTGTGATCAAATAATAATGCTGGTAATTATATTAACCTAATTTTGCATGTAATTTAAACTCAAATTTAATTGTTAATGGGTTGAAAACAAAATTTAAGTTGTCTTAACTTTAAAAAGTTGCCATAATAAGTTAATTTTTTTAAGTTATATCCTACCCCCTATGCCTGGACGTGTTCCAGTGGTAAGATTGTGTGTTAGCAGACTTATAGGCTAACCAAACTCAATATAAACAAAATTTCATGGTAAGTAACACTTCAATTTACATCTAATACAGTAGTTCTACTAAGGTAATGAATTTGCACTTGTTTCATTGAGATATCTGCTCAGCAAGAGAGCTGTTTGGAAAAACATTATTCAAGTTTTGCTAATTTGACCATTTGACTGTAAGCTACATAATGTTAACTAATTTTAGTCACAGCCACAGTTTTTAAAAGTCTTTTGTTCATTCACATAGATGGCTGTGTGCTTCCACTGTAGGCAAATTGTAGTAGCAAAGAAGTAAAAGCAGAGTGTTTCTTTTATTTTAGTTTGCTTGTATTTTAGTTACTTTTGTAATACAGTTCAAAGTTAATATTTGTCTGGGTTTTGTGGTATTTTTCATAACATTAAAGGGTATGTAAAATGTTGGCATTGTGATTCTGACAGTATCACTGAGGTGTATGTGTCCACCTGAAATTAATATTTTGCATCAATAGTTATTCAATAGACATTATCAATCTAATTAGATTAGTGTGTTGTTAAGTTTGTCAATATTGTTTTAAAAAATGGGCTGTGAGTGCAAACTGTAAATTTATCTCTCTCATTGGAAATGACTGCCATTCAGAGCTTAGTCTTTTGGAATGTTCTATGACATGCTACTTGGCTTTTGACTGTTATTTTTATAGAGATTTGCCTAACTTTTTTGTGATAGCATAATTTATTATGCTTAGTTATTCTTAATGAGGACCAGTTGAATTTAGAGTTTTTTATTTGCATTTTATGCAAGATTTATATATAATTTGTTCACATACTCAACTGCAGTTGAAAATAAAAGCTTATTGCACAAAAATAATGGTTGAACTAATGTCTTTTTTTTTATTTACTACATTAACAAAAACCAAAAAACCCTACATAAAAAGAAACCTGAAAAAAAAATGTATTTGGAGTCACTTAATTTTTTAAATGGTTGCTATTTGAAATTTTGTATAAATTATTATAGTAATTAAACAACATATTAAATTGCTTTAAAACAATATGGTAAAGCCATTTGGAGCAACATAATTTATACGAGTTATCAACTTAAAAACTTGCCTTTTGTCTAACAGTTAATAAGTAAGGGGTAATTAAAATAATCTTTGACTGAAGAGGAAAAGCTAATTCCCCCAACGCAAAGAAGCTTGTTGGTTCAAAATAATTTCAAATGAAGTTGTCATAACTCAAAAAGACTAATGCAAAACGTTGCGTTAATTTTTTTTTGTTGAGTCTAAACATTTCTTTTTAGAGTGTAGGAACACTATACTAATACGGTGTTTGACCCCCTTTCACCTTCAGAACTGCCTTAATTCTATGTGGCATTGATTCAACAAGGTGCTGAAAGCATTCTTTAGAAATGTTGGCCCATATTGATATTATAGCATCTTGCAGTTGATGGAGATTTGTGGGATGCACATCCAGGGCACGAAGCTCCCGTTCCACCACATCCCAAAGACGCTCTATTGGGTTGAGATCTGGTGAATGTGGGGGCCATTTTAGTACAGTGAACTCATTGTCATGTTCAAGAAACCACTTTGAAATGATTCGAGCTTTGTGACATGGTGCATTATCCTGCTGGAAGTAGCCATCAGAGGATGGGTACATGGTGGTCATAAAGGGATGGACATGGTCAGAAACAATGCTCAGGTAGCCTGTGGCATTTAAACGATGCCCAACTGGCACTAAGGGGCCTAGAAAGTGTGCCTAGAAAACATCCCCGACACCATTACACCATTACACCACCAGCCTGCACAGTGGTAACAAGGCATGATGGATCCATGTTCTCATTCTGTTTAACCCAAATTCGTACTCTACCATTTGAATGTCTCAACAGAAATCGAGATTCATCAGACCAGGCCAACTGTTTAACTGTTGTGCAAATTGTAGCCTCTTTTTCCTATTTGTAGTGGAGATGAGTGGTACCCAGTGGGGTCTTCCGCTGTTGTAGCCCATCCGCCTCAAGGTTGTGTGTTTTGTGGCTTCACAAATGCTTTGCTGCATACCCCGGTTGTAACGAGTGGTTATTTCAGTCAAAGTTGCTCTTCTATCAGCTTGAATCAGTCGGCCCATTCTCCTCTGACCTCTAGCATCAACAAGGCATTTTCGCCCACAGGACTGCCGCATACTGGATATTTTTCCCTTTTTTACACCATGTTTCGTAAACACTAGAAATGGTTGAGGGTGAAAATCCCAGTAACTGAGCAGATTGTGAAATACTCAGACCGGCCCAACTGGCACCAACAACCATGCCACGCTCAAAATTGCTTAAATCACCTTTCTTTCCCGTTCTGACATTCAGTTTGGAGTTCAGGAGATTGTCTTGACCAGGACCACACCCCTAAATGCATTGAAGCAACTGCCATGTGATTGGTTGATTAGATAATTGCATTAATGATAAATTGAACAGGTGTTCCTAATAATCCTTTAGGTGAGTGTGCATACAGTAAGTGTAGTACATCATTTGAACCTGTAAAAATTCTACTTTTATTTATATATAATCAGAACAAAACATTGTGCCTTTGTAAAATTAAGAAAATGAACGGGGTGGCTTTCAGCTGTTTCAGTCTCCAACAATATCTTTCTGAAACGCGTCACTAAAATTAACTGAAACGCCGTAAATTCTGCACACACGGATATGAGAAATATATCTATAAAAAGCCAAAAGGTTCTACTTTAAAATAAAATTTGTTAAATAAAAAAAATTATATTCATATTCTATATTTAATCAGCAGTGAGGCAGTTTTTTTGGGGGGTGCAAACTAGATTAAAATGAAATCAGGTGTAAATGTTTTGAAAATGTTAAATATAATATGTCTGGTTGATGTTGATGTCTCAGGTTTAAGATCCACTACATACGTACATATGGTCTATGTCTCATTAACAGATTTAAATACTGTGTGTCTATATCCATTAATTGCCCCACCGTTTACTTTAAACAATGTGAGCTTACACTTTTCAATTAATTTATTTTTAGTAGTGTAACTGCATCACCCTCGCACTTTAACACACAAGTGTCAAGGAAAACACAGACTGATGATGACACTCTGTTATTCCCATCCGGATGGGAAACTGGACTCTTCCTGGTCCTGGATCTCTTGTAATTATTAAAGTGGATGGACAGACGATAAGTCTCTGTCTGCACCTGTGACTGCGTTCTGTATAACCAGCACATGGACTGACCTCTGGGGACAGGGATGTTGTCACTGCTGGTCACAGGGTGTGTGTGTGTGTTGTAGAGCAGTTTATGGTAAGCAGCAACAAAAACACCATGGAAATGCCAGGTGTGTGATGTTCACTTGTGTCTTTATTTGAACGGTTCATATATGTGAGTCTATACATGGGGGGTAAGAGTGGGCTTTTACAAACCAAACATCGTTTTTCATGTTGCACTTGTCACATCATTTTGGAGTAAAAACTCCAGGCTACAAGATCCAGTTTAAAAAAGTCTTATAGACAAATGTTGTCTTGTTTTAGTTACGTTTGTTGTTGTTGTTGTTTTAATGCATAATTGTTATTTTCTCCAAAATACAAACTTGTATACACATGCTGATCACATATTACTGTAGCCCAGTTTGTGATAAATACAATTAAATTTAGACTTTAGATGTTTAAATGTTTATAAGTGACTTGAAAATGCACAAATGTCAGGACGTGTCAGAACTTCTTTAGTGCCCTAAAACACCCGCAGAGCCCTAAGGGTTTAAGAACTGTCCCCCACATTATTACACCCTGTTAGGATCCTGATACACACAATGTGATGAGAACTCACAGGACTGAGACTAAACAGCTGTGTGTCCATAACAAAACCTCTGGTTAGTGAGACTCATCAGCAAAAAAAGGCTTCAGTTTCTTTTGTAGGGATCATAACCAATGGATTCTGGAGGTCATGTGACCTGATGAGAGCCTATTCCAGAGTGATGGGAGCATCGCTTCATACCTTCCCTTCTTTACCCTGACACGCCCATCATGCATAGTGTCCACTGTACAAGCCTCTGGAGACAGTGTTATGATCTGGGGTTGATCAGTTACTCAGGTCGAGACTCAGTAACGTTATGGGGCAATAAAATGAAGTCAGCTGACCACCTGAATGTACTGAATCACCAGAGGATCACATCTATGGAGGGTTTAATTCACTGATGACACGGGACGTATTCCAGGACTCAGAGTGTGAGAGAGTGATTATGGGAGCACGAGGAATCATTAAGTGTGTGTGTGTGTGTGTCCAAAATAATAATAAACAACATTCTTTTAAACATTTCTTGTGTAAATGATGCAAATAAATTACTTTGTATTCAGTTGGTACATGCTGTTAAAAGATATTCTTTACTTTTTGTGCACAAAATGTGATACAAAATGTGTGGGTGTGTGTGTATGTGTGTGTGATGTGTGTGTGTGTGTGTGTGTGTGTGTGTGTGTGTGATGTCACTTCCTCTTGCTGGTTTAAAACATCGCCCCCAGTCTCTCTGACTTCAGTGTCCTAAAGACAGTAGATGATGTGTGTTCTCTCTGTAATCTGTCTCCTGCTCTGTGTCTCTGTACACACGGCTCACAGCGGTGAGTAAACCACTACACACTCTATACACAGCTCTTATACACACCACACATTACCACTGGGGTTCATTCATTCTCTAGAACAGCAGCTCTCACAGTAGTGCAGCTTTATATTAATGTACTCGCTCTAGTGCTTTATCGTTTCCATAGTAACAGATCAATTACAGGGACGTGTACAGTGGAGACTCCACAGATAGAGACTGTTGTTGAACAGGTATTAATAGTTTGTGACTAATGAGGGTTCCTGTATTTATAATGATTTATAATTTAGTGTTAAATCTACAGATTGTTGCTGCGGTGATGTTTTACAGACTGATCACATTTTAATGTAGTTTTTATTTTTGTTTTTACAGTCCTGTACTATAAGACTGGAACAGAGGGGAGAGGTGTTACTCTTGATTGTAAAAAGGCTGGTAGTGTGACTTGGAGTAAAGGAGTTCCTGAAGGGACACGGCCCATCCTCACTGTTACACCTGGAGGAGACACCATTAAACACAACCCTGATCCAGATCACAGATACAGTGTGTTAGATGATTTATCACTCATGATAAGGGATCTGTCTCTCTCAGACTCGGGGATTTACTACTGTAACACTGATACTGTCTACAATCTGACTGTCACTCCATTACAAGGTGAGTGTAACGTCTATAACTGTATGTGTGTGTGTGTGTGTGTGTGTGTGTGTGTGTGTGTGTGTGTGTGTGGTTAATGTGACGTACACAGCTTAACTTATAGAGACGTCATTTCATTTACACACAAGTTAAAACTTAAGTGAAACCAAGAGACACACACACACACACACACACACACACACACACACACACACACACACACACACACACACACAATAGTGTAACAGTAAATGAGAATACTGAGATTGTGTGTATTAGTGACTGTGTGATGTAACACTATTTATACACATTGATACACAATTAAAACACCTGTAAGTCCAGAGTAAAGAAGCAGTGTGTTCTACACAGATATAAATATTATTGTCTGTTGAAGGTGTGTGTATAATCAGGAGTCAGAGGATGAGGACAGTGCAGTAGTGACTGTAACAGTGTAGGGAACAAGTGAACATCAGGTCTTCACCCCACTGGAAAAGGAAATGAAACATTTCCCATGAGTCATTGCGTCTTGCTGGACTGTGAACAAAATAAGGATTTATATATTTATTATTATTATTATTATTATTATTATTATTATTATTATCGAGGATGACATCATGACAATAAGACACAGTAATTTAAATTTAATTTAATTTAATCAAGAACTCCTTACTGTTATATCGGCTAGTAATCTGTAAATATAAAACATATAAATCTCTTTTAAATAAATCTCTTTATAAATTAAATCTTTTAAATTAATTAAATCAGTTACTCATAAGTTATACACATATATAATACGTTATATATTTTAGAATGGTATCAGTTTTCCCTTAACAGACATTCCCTGCACATGGAGTAGGGTGTAGGGTGTAGGGAGTAGGGTGTAGGGAGTAAGCTGTAGGGAGTAAGGTGTAGGGTGTAGGGTAAAGGGAGTAGGGTGTAGGGTGTAGGGAGTAGGGTGTAGGGAGTAGGGAGTAGTAATTTCAATGTATATGGACTTGTCGATTCATTCTCAGTTTTTAAACATCAGGTTATTGTACAGATTAGAGACAGCGAGTGATTTATTTATTCTCACCACAGAAGTGGGTGGTCTGGAGGGTCGGAACAATGTTTGAATTTCTGATTCTGTATTTGGATTTGATCGAGCGGAGGGAGTCACGTGGGATTCCCATGAGTTAGTTATTGTTCGTGTTAGTGAAGGCGAGGAAAGCACATTTCACAAAATAATAATTGCTTCTGTTGTAGGATTCGACATATTAGCCACAGATTCCACACACAAGTTTTATTCCGCGGTTGCAAATCATCACCCATGTTTTCTGCCGCTTTAATATTCAGACATCATTTGGACAGTTCTGAATACGTCACTGTCTTCACAACACATTGTGATTGAACAGTGATGATCATTATACTGTCAAACTCTGTTAAACACTATTTAATACCTGTTACTACAAATCAGGGAAATGAAGCGACAAGTCCATATACACTGAAGTGACTTCCGTTTACTGAGAATCACGTATCATGTACCATGTGTGTTTGTGAGCATCTCATAGGTGTATGTGGAGAGAGTGTGTGTGTGAGTGTGTGTGTGTGAGTGTTTGTGTTCTGAGTTTGTGTGTGATTATGCAAATATTATTTTTCTTCACTTGGAGAAAACAATGTGTAGCCAGCTTGGCCAAACATGTACATAAACGGCTCTTGTCTACACCCCGTTAGAGACCCCCCCCCCCCCCCCTTCCCCATGAAGCTTTCAGGCTTTTTAAAATTATTTAAATAATAATAATAATCATGCTGCTTTTGCTGTTGAATAATTATTTGAGCACTAGAATTAGAATTAGAATTTGAATGTCTGGAATGTGGTTGTGACTGAAATAAAGCTGCTCACATCGGCACACTTTCACTTTCGTAAAAGGCGATATGAACAGCTTCATCTTAGTCATAAAGAGCGGCAACTTTTATGAAGCAGACGAAAAGGTAAAAACAATAACAATTTAATACCCCTAGAACGACCCAGATGAGGATGGGTTCCCTGGTGAGTCTGGTTCCTCTCCAGGTTCCTTCCTCCTGCCATTTTCTCTCAGCACCGTCACCCTCGACTTGTTCACCAGGGACGATCTGATCATTCTGATTCATACATATTTTTCATGTTTATATACATTTCCTTAATTTTCTTTTTGATTGTGTAAAGCTGCTTCGTGGAAATGAAAA
Organism: Clarias gariepinus; assembly: GCF_024256425.1. Taxonomy (NCBI): domain Eukaryota; kingdom Metazoa; phylum Chordata; class Actinopteri; order Siluriformes; family Clariidae; genus Clarias; species Clarias gariepinus. The sequence continues at coordinate 2,857,629 of NC_071101.1, forward strand.
TTGTTAAAAGCGCTATAGAAATAAAATTGAATAAAGCACTTTCTTAACTAGTTATATTTCACACTCAAATATTCGTCAGGCTTGTTTTTAGTCACACAGTGAAGTGTTTGATTATCAGCATTTATGTTTGTTTCCTGCATTATTTTTATTTCTAATCTGTCAGTTTATGCTCTTTATGCTGTAGACGTTACATCAGCTGTAAATAATGTGACCATATGCTCAATGGCGGCTCCAGCAGGAACAACCTCTCACCCCAGCACTCCCAGTGGCAGTGAGACGGACTCTTCAGGTCAGTACCAGAGCATCATTACATCTGATGTGGTTTAAAGTGCAAAGGTCACATATGAATCATTTCATTCTTCACATGTTGGGTTCAGATGATCGTTATAAAGACTAGAGGGTTCTTTATGAAGTAAATTACCCAGCTGTAGTCTCTAGCTGCTGTTTATGCTGATGTTATCGTATCAGTGTGAAGACAGACAGGTCATCTGTAGAAGGTCTTTAAAACTGAATTTAAAAGTTTAAGATGCCTTTAGGTTTGAAAAAGGATATTACTAATTCCTTAGTGAAGATGCCCTTAAGAGGAAACTGATATGATGTCCTTCACAAATCTCAGTGTTTCGTGAAGGACCTCAGCCACCCCAGTAATAGACTGTTCTCTCTGTTGTGGTCAGGGAAGAGCTTCCGCTCCCTGAAGGCCAACACAGAGAGACTGAGGAGAAGCTCAGATCACAGGACTAATCATCTCTGCGTTTTTGCACACCGCACAGAAATCGACACTTATGGACATTATACATCTGTTCACTCATGCACATTTGCACATACCTCGGTACACTGTAGACCGGACACTCATGGACATTGCACATTTGCACACTTACTGGACATTCCATTTATTTCCATTTTCATTTTCATTTAAATTCATTTCTATTTTTGTCTATATTTGCACAGATAAGTTTTTATATTTCTTATTTATTTTATATTTTGTTCTATTTTCTTGTGTTTCTTTAGCTAAACTTACTCTAATTTTATTTTATCTTTTTTATTTATTCCACTATTTATTTCTTTTTATTTTTTAAGGTCACGGGTGGTTGTATAAGCATTTCACTGCATATCGGACTGTGTATGACTGTGTTTGTGACAAAAAGAATTAGAACTTTGTGTTAAGATTGTTTAGGCTTTAATGTGTCCTGAGAACCTCCCCAATAGGTCTCTAGTTTGTCTGGTCCTGAAGATGTCCTGCAGTCCTACCGTACCCGTGTCCATATAACAGGATGTGAGTTAGTATAGAACACTGTTATTTTCATGTCTGTTTTGCTCGTCAAAACCACTAACACCGCCTCACTGCTGCAGAACTCGAGACATTTACACACAACTGCGTCAGTCTCACGTCCACTCTGACCACGAGCTGTCACTTTTAGAGACGTGTCCCATCTACACACACTGACCTTCTTATTCAGAAGCAAGGTATTTTTACTTCAAAAGCACAGAATGTTTCTCCAGATTACAGTCTTAAAATATAACACATAAATCAGTAGTTAAGTATGAACCAGTCAGAGAGGTTATGAAGCAGTGTGGACACTAATCCTACACCCACCCCACTAGACTCGTAATTTAAAACATTAGTAAATAGATTTTTACTACATTTTTACTGAATGTGGTGCGTTAGCAAGACAAAGTTATACTTGAGTCCAAGCTTACATATACACAAAGGAAACAAACGTAACTAGATTCATGTGATTGCAAGTGAGATGACATATGGGAACACTTCACTCAGAACCAAAATCTGGAAAACAATGTCAACATAAAAGTCCACAGATACAAGAATAGTTTAATGGATCCCAAACACCCTTCAAGAAACTCACTACTAGACCAGACGCTGCTGAACTTGTTGGAAAGGGTGAAGTATATGATATTGACAGGACTGGACATGGATCAGTGAATGGTTCTGACACCACAGGGCATGGCTCAGGTGAAGCGGGCATGGCTCAGTAGATGCAGGATCAACTGAAAGCTTCTCATCACCTAAAGGACTAACAGAAAACCTATTAAAACAATTCTGAAGCATGTTTGTACCAACAAGGCTAACAAGCCACAATGATGATCCATATTTAGGGCGTGTGAGATGCTCTCACTTCTGTTTGTTAAAACCACTTAGTACAAACACATCATTCTCACGTCCACTCTGACCTCAGGCTATAGTTTAAAAAAAAAAACAAAAAAAAAACATTTTTTAGTTTTTTTAGAACGATGTTTCTGCAGCTTGCAGTATTAAAATATGAAACTAATATATAACTTAGTACTGTATCAACCAGTTAGAGATGTTATAGCACTTGTATTCCTCACTCTTTATAGCATTACTCAGTAAACTTTAAAAGGAATTAGTCAAGAACTGGTAACTTATTTAACCCTAACTGATGCAGTAAGGAACTTCTCATTTCTTAAACAACCTTGTCTGAAGACATATTCTGTGGTCATGGTAAAGATGTTGCTCTATTTCAGAAAAGTCAAATTACTGGCCTGCGTTTGGTGAAATCAAATCATGAATAAAAAACAACAGAAAAAGACACAGTTATGTTTAATAATAAAAGTAAGAGAACAATGAATCCTGATTTATCCTTTTCCAGAGTGATGGGTGTATCAGGATGTGAAAAGAGGTGGATTAATCATGCGTACCCATCACGTCTAGTGCCTACCATACAAGCCAGTGTGGGCAGTGTTATGATCTGTGGTTGCTTCTGTTTGTGGATCTAGGTTCAGCAAAGTTATCTGCCAAGATAATGAGGTCAGCTGATGACCTGAATGTTCTGAATGACCAATTTTTTCCATTAATATTTTTTTTTGTCATGGGAATATTCCAATATTCCTAATGTTGCCAGTTTTTCTTTAGGCTCAAATTGTGAAAAAGTGGTTCAGGGAGCATGAGACATCATTTTCACACATGGATTGGAAGCCACAGAGTTCAGACAATAACCCCATTGAGAATCTTAGGAACGTGCTGGAAATGGCTTTATGCAGAGGTCCGACTCTCACATCATTAACACAGGATCTTGAAGAGAAATTAACGTGACTCTGGATAAAAATAAATGTAACCTTGCATAAACTTATTGAAAGAATGTATTATGTTCGTGCCATATTCAAAGTAAAATGCTGTCTGAAGAAACCCTCTTGTTTTCCTAAGTATTATTATTTTTTCCACCCTTTTAAGCTTTTTGGTAGGTCTTAAAATCCTCAAAAACCCATGAGAATTATAAGGCAGGTTAGAATCTGCTGCCATTCAATTAAGTTTTTTAATTAAATTTTACTTGTAAAGCGCTTTTAACAATTGTCATTGTCGCAAAGCAGCTTAACACAATCGAAATATTTTTTTAGGTCTGTATAGAATGTGAGTGTGCATGAATCAAAATAAGCAGGCTCTAATGTGTTCAAGATGGTGAGGTCGACTGCTCCGACCTACTTAATTTTTTTTGTATTTTAAGGTAATTTCCAGTAACTTTAAATCGGCAAAACCACCACCATTGAGTACATTAGGTATGATAGAGACACTCTTGTTTCTATTGGTATACAATGTACTCACAATTCAACGTTTTTAACTCCGGATCCGAGCTGGCCGAGTGAGATCCTGAGGGAGAACAATGGACGCGACGCAAAGCGGCAGCCCCAAGGGAAATGAGCTGGCGTCAGGAACAGGCTGAGAGCCCGTGCACACTGCACACCTCTGCCTAGCATCCTTCTGGCCAACGTCCAGTCATTGGAGAACAAGCTCGATGACCTCACATCCAGGGTAAAGTTCCAGAGAGACATTCGGGACTGAAATCTCCTCTGCTTCACCGAGACATGGCTGAACCCAGCGGTGCCAGACCACGCCATCCAGCCGGCCGAGTTCTTCTCGATTCACCACGTGGACAAGACACGGGACTCTGGGAAGTCAAGGAGAGGCGGCGTGTGCTTAATGGTAAACAGCAGCTGGTGCAACAGTATGAGCGTTGTTTCTCTTACACGCTCCTGCACACTAAACCAGGAACTACTGTCCATCATGTGTCATCCTTTTTATCTCCCTCAGGAGTTTACATCAGTCATAATTAGCGCTGTTTATATTCCACCACAAGCGGACACGGACACTGCCTTATGCGAGCTGCATGAGGTACTCACACAGCACCAGACACAGCATCGGGACGCGCAGCGCCGAACTTTTATCAGCACATCACCTGCCCCACCGGGGGCAAAGGACACTGGACCACTGTTACACGACAGTCAAGGACGGCTACAAGGCACAATCTCGCCCTCCGTTTGGTAAATCCGACCACGCCGCCCTCTTCCTCATGGCAAAATACAAACAAAGGCTAAAACAGGAAGTTCCGGTTTAAAGGGAGGTCGCGGGCTGGACGGACCAATCGGTGGCCGCATTACAGGACGCACTCGATGACGCAGACTGGGACATGTTCAGAAACAGCTCCGATGATGACTTCAGCGTGTTTACGGAAGCGGTTGTGGGATTCATCGGAAAACTAGTGGATGATACCATAGAGAAAAAGACTATTAGAACGTTTCCCAATCAGACATGGACCCACATAAGGCTGCGTCATATAACGTCCAGAAGGTGGTGAAAGAGGCTAAGCAGCGCTACAGGAGGAAACTAGAGTCACAACTCCAACAGAGTGACTCTAGAGCCTGTGGCAGGGACTAAGGACAATAACGGACTATAAAACACCAACAACCATATGACGAATGTGGACGCGACTCTGGCAGACGAGCTGAACACTTTCTATGCTCGCTTCAGGGCTGCAGCTAAAGACGCTAGTGATGCTAATGCTAGCGGCGCTAACGGCTGCAGACAGGAAGACACTGCCAGCACTGGAAAAGTGCTCATCATTTCCAAGCATGACATGAGGAGAGCCTTTAAGAGAGTGAACACCAGGAAAGCAGCAGCGCCAGACAGCATCTCAGGTCGTATTCTCAGAGCCTGCACAGTTCAGCTAGCACCTGTTTTCACTGAGATATTCAACATCTCTTTATCTCAGTCGGTGATCCCCACATGCTTCAAAGAGTTCATCATTGTTCCTGTCCCAAAGGAACCTCATTCTGCTTCCCTCAACGATAATCGCCCTGTAGCCCTCACCTCAGTAGTGATGAAGTGCTTTGAGCGCCTGGTCAGAGACTTCATTATTTCTTCACTACCCGACACACTGGACCCACTACAGTTTGCATACCACCCAAACCGCTTCCCAGATGATGCAATCTCCCATCTTCCATCATATGCAATCTCCCATCATATTTATATATCGCCTACTTCAGCCGCGCGTTGTCTGGACTGAGAGGAATTACTGCATCATGCTGCGCGAGCTGCTAGCGGTCGTCACGGCTCTTAAACATTTTAGGTCGTATTCATACGGGCAATCCTTCTTGCTGCGGACCGATCATGCTTCTCTGGTGTGGCTGCTTAATTTTAAAGAGCCCGAGGGGCAGTAAGCGCGCTGGCTTGAGCGGTTGCAGGACTACAATTTCACCGTTCAGCACTGAGCGGGAAAATTGCATGCTAACGCCGATGCTTTATCCTGCCGGGCGTGCAGCAAAGAATGTTGCGACGTCTGCACGGCAAAGAAGGCGGACGCCGGTGTTAAGCAGCGCCGCGTGTATGACACTCACAGCCAGGGGCGAGACTTTGCTACTGGGGAGCAGGTTTGGGTTTATTCTTAGGGGGTTCTCGCCTAAGCTGATGTCTCACTGGGTGGGCCCCTGCATGGTAATTGCCCAGCTCTCCAACGTAGTCTAGCGGGTGCAGTTGGCAGGGCGGTCGCGAGTGGTGGTGCTCCATTGGAACCGTCTCGCTCTCTATCAGCCCCACGCCAGCGAAACATCGGACTCTGTGGAGGCCGCTCCGCCTCAGGGAGAGGGTTGCCTCACACCTTCCCCCGCAAAAAGACTCCGGTGTCACGCCTCCAAGACTGAGTCCCTCATGGTGACCGGGGATGGTCACAGCTCGGGTGGGGCAGTGTGGCGTGGGCGGGGTTTCGACTGGCAACCATCATGCTTTGCGGGAGTATGTGTGTGTTAGGTGTGTGTTCTGTTGAGTGTTTTGATTTGTCCTGAGGCTGAATTAAATGTGGTTCTGGAGAGTTGCCAGAGAGTGGCCTGGGGCCCCCGAATGAGATTTGGCTGCATAGCTCATTCACACTTGCATGTATGCACATAAAACTCGGTATACATATAGCACTCATTAAGCCGAACAACTTTCACACTGCATGTCCTGGGCTTAACTCAACAGGAGGCCAGTTATTTTGGGTCGTTCAAAAAACACACCCAATGAATTTTGATATACACTGTAAACTCGGATTTGATATCTACTTAAACAATCAATTACAATGTACTACATAATTTTAAGTTTGATTGCATTACTATTATAGATAAGTATATTGTACTAATTTGTAATACAATATACTTGCAATTTAATAGTAATGTAATAAATTTATAATTTTAAGTTTAATCGAAAAACATTATGTTAAATAACATTACGTTTTAGCCGTGGCCACACCTCTTTATCTCCATAGAGACCGAATTTGAAGTTGAAAATTGGCTGTTTCTTTATGCAACAAACGAGATGAATGTGCACGCGCCATTTTGGTTATTTCACCCATCTGATTCGACCACGATCCGTTTTCCACCTCTTATTCTTTTAATTTAGTTTTCTTTCACTCAAGAGGCTGATTGTGAGCCGTTGAAATATCAGCTCGACAAAAGTTTTATCACCTGTTACTTGGACCACCGTTAACGGAGCTGGTTAAACGGTCGCTGTGGGTGGACGCTGCCCCGTATTAATCTCCCCCCAGGTGACCGCGCCGAGGCTGCTTTCAGCAGGTAAGACTGGAGAGCGACGTGTCAGGCTGTTGTACCACAGTCTACTGAATCTGGTGAGTGCTATTGGCGAGAAGTATAAACCTGCTGTTTTTTTTTTTTTTTCTTTATTTTGCACTGGAGAGGCTGAGTGTGGCAGTATTAAAACTTGGTTGTAATGTTCAACAATTTTTCACCCGCTGAGTTAGCTAGCTAACTGGAGAAACGAACACGCATTTCAATTAATTTCATACGCTTAGTTAGCTAGCTATATTGTATAACGTTGTCCTATCACTCTTTCTGCTGTTTTGGAGCAGTACAACATGATGTTTTAATTAGTTTGATGGTCATTTTACCTGTTAGTCACCTGTACGGTAATTTAGCCACCTTATCACTTCATGGTCTGTTTGTGAGCAGTGAAACTTTAACCAGTGTGATAGGCTATTTACCACCACTTCCTTCATTATTATTTTTTTAAGGACTGCTTGGTACTTAACCTTTACATTAATGGTTTACAGAATGGTTAATTTTATGCACATAAAAAATATAAATAGGTGGATGTAAATAGAGGTACTTTTTGTTGAGGAAGACTGCATTATATAACTGCTTAATTACAGTATATCTTCTCTTTGTTAAGTGCTTTTTTTCTGTTAGGATGTAACTAATATGAACTTGTACAGTAAAACACCAGTGTGAGTCCTCTACAATGATCAAGAAAAACCTCAGCTCAACCCATCCAGAGTGGACATCATCTTGGAAGGGAGTGTGGTGATGGATAAACTGTCCACCTACTTCAGGCCTTTTGGATTGATGTATGCTCTGCACCTGGACTATGATTAAACCTCTGTTTAAATAATAAACAAAAAAAAAAAGGTTTATAAGACATGACTTGTTCTTGAATTTCATGTTTAAAGTTTAAATAAAACAGGAAAAGAATATACTGTTTCATTTTTTTTATATTTAAAAAAATATTATTTAAATGCTCTAATTTAAGTTTAATAGAAATAAAAAATTATCACTTGAACTGAAGATATTAAGTGGTGTGATTGGGTAAAGCAATTGATATTACAAACAATTTTAAGTTAAGTCAACTTAGCATCTAAGTTTTCATTAAACATTCCTTTTTTTTTTTTGGGCAACCAGTTTCCTCCATTTTTTTAAGTAAACTCAACTTGTCTGGGCTTACAGTGTACTCCTCCTAGGGAATTTATACGATCGTCACCAAACCGACCTATTATACACATGTACACATCACAAATGTTAACACACAGACACACACGCACGCACATACACTAAATCATGCACAAACACATTTACTCATCACACTTGACTTACACACAAACACACACACACACACATTCACACACACACACACACACACACACACACACACACACACACACACACACAACAACAACGCACTAAACAAATATTTAGGGCCTAATCAGCCCTGAATAGTGTGTGACGTGTACAAGTTGTGGGTGCATCCGGGCGGCAATGTCTTTATGTAGGTCTTGACACACTCACAAGTTGTGCGATGGACCCGGGGTGGCGATGGCACAGGGTGCTTAGGCCCGTCATCGTTGCTTGCAAATATATTTATTATTATTATTATAATATTTTTTTCTGTCGGGCAGTGTATTTTTAAACAGCACAGTTTGCAGTCTGCTTTTCCCTGATTATTAATGATGGAATGTATCCAGATCACTTTGATTTTATGTTGTATTTTTCATTAGTGTGACAGTGTAGCCTAGGCTAATATCATATATTACATTATTCAGTGTCAGCTTTTAATACCATACCATACCATACCAACTTTATTTATAAAGCACTTTACAAACCCACACTGGACCAAAGTGCTGTACAGAATAAAATAAAAGACATAAAAAACTAAAAAGCGTAATAGTGAAATATGATTATGAGTAAACAGCATGGAATCAGACTGATACTGATACGCATCATTACCAACTCAACCCTAATATTAATAGTGAACTCTTTGTTTTATTTTCCAGCTGACTCCACTGAAGGCCTCGCCAGCCCTACATCCACTATGAAGACCACGAGTAAGTGACAAACTAGCAAGGCCTACAGTATATTAATGCTAGAACACCAAGATATACTGGAAATTAGTAGTTTGGTAGACAAGTAGACAGTTGATTTTCAGGATACCTGGTGTACAGTACCAGTATACTCAGAGTAGCAATTTTAATTGGGAGTTTGCAAGGGTGCTTAACATTCATTGTATAGATCCTTTTTCATTTTCATTCAAGTCTTAAGATCTGCAGCACTTACCTGTACAGTCAACATCCAAAATTCAACATAAAAGTTCATGGCTTGGCATGGCTCAGTAACTTTTTAGAACAATCCTGAGGCATATTTGGGGATACAGTAAGCATATTTTAGGGATCACTTTTCCACATAAGACCAGATAGGTTTGGACAGCTTAATAATAATTATTAAATTAAATCGTCATTTTAAAACTATATTTAGTATTTTCTTAGCTTATCTTTGTTTATTATTAAAATTTGTTGGATGGTCTGAATCATTTCAGTGTGACAAATCTGCAAAAAATATATAACAAATGTAACAGTAAAAGGAGCAACAACACTGTATTTAGATAGTAAATATACACATATTTAAATAAAAAATATATTTGTTGCTTATTAAATTTAGTCACATGGAATGTGATGTAAACACTTAAATTAAATTAATGAGTTTTTTCTATCTAAACTGAGTAAACTAACATCAATTCATATTGTAAACAGATAAGAATCGATGAATTCTTGAAGTCACATTTTTTTGTTGTTTTTTGAAACAAAAAATAGATTAGATTAGATTAGTTTCAACTTTATTGCCACATCACATGTAGGTACAAGGCAATGAAATAAATTCAAAATAACATTTTCACTCTAAAATTGTAGGTCATGTTTTCAGTGTAACCTGGTTGTTCTCAATTTAATTTTTTAATTGTTTCTAATCTGTGTTTGTCAAGTACTAACCTGAGTAGACCAGAAAATGTAGTTTTAGCGGTTACCCCTTTGTAGCATGGATGGTAAACCCAAACGCGGAAGCAAGTGAGTAGGCAGGATAACCACGCGATTTAGTCTAAGGACACTCACAGAAGGGGAACAAGTGAAAAACAAAAATTTAACCCAAGTCCTATAAACACACACTCGAATCAAAAAGTAAACCCAAGAAAGTGAGTACTCACGAATTGGCAAAGAAACGATCTGGACCAACATGGGCGAACTCAATGACTGAGCGATGTGATGCGCCATCTTGTTTCCTTTTATGCTTCCTGTGTTGTGACCGTACTATTTCCGGGTCATAGTGCCGGTCACGAAGCGAGTGTGTGTGACAGTACCCCTCTGTCCAGGACCAGCTCCTGACGGCCCTGAGGTGGAGGATACCCCACGACGGTAGTCTCGAATCAGTTCGGGATCGAGAATAAACTGGGCCGAGATCCAAGATTACTCCTCGGGGCCGTAGCCCTCCCAGTCGACCAAGTACTGAATACCTCTGCCCCGAGGGCGTGAGTCGAGGATCCGGTGCATGGTATAGACGAGGCCACCGTCGATGATCCGGGGAGGAGGAGGTGGGCAGTCTGAACAAATACCCTACAGACCAAGAACACACCGTGAGGTGGGTGTAATCATGGGAGTTACTGTACGTCCTGTAATCTCAGGTGGGTGTAATCATGGGAGAGGTGGTGAAGGGGTGTAAGTTGGGAGAGATGAAATACTGGATGTATTCGAAGCGCCGCAGGCAGCTGGAGCCGGTAGGTGACAGGATTTATCCGGTGGGTGATGCGATATGGGCCGATGAATCTAGGTGAAAGTTTTCTTGACTCGGTGTGAAGGTGAAGATTATTAGTTGAGAGCCATACCTTGTCACCTACGTGGAACAATCGTCTCGGAGGGTGTTGACGGCGATGTTGAGTGGTGTAGCGGGCGTTGGCCTGTTGGATGGCCCGATTAGCTTGAGTCCACAACTGCCAACCCCTGTGGACCAACTGTTGGGCTGACGGCACATCAACCTCCGGTTCCTGGTGGTTGAACATCAAAGGTTGGAAGCCATATCATACCTCAAATAGGCTTAACTTCGTGGCAGATGAGACATGGAGGTTATGTGAAAGTTCTGCCCAGATGAGGTAGCGAGCCCAGGATCGCTGACGATTGGCTACAAAACATCTCAGATAGTGCTCCAGTTGTTGGTTGGCCCACTCCGTCTGACCGTTTGTCTGAGGGTGGTATCCAGATGACAAGCTGCAGGTGGAGTCGATCAGACGGCAGAAGCCCTTCCAGAACCTGGGAGTGAACTGGGGCCCTCTGTCTGAGACGATGTCCCTTGAGAACCCATGCAGACGGACTACGTGCTGGGTTAGGGCTAGGTCATATTGCATATTGCACACCTGCACTCACAAAGCTCATTTGCACACTTCTGGACATTTTCCATTCATTCCAATTCTTATTTGCATCTAAATCTAAATTTATTTTGTCTTATACAGAAAAGTTTTATATTTCTTGTATACTTTTAAATTTTTTTATATTTTGTTCTTACTTCTTATAGTCGAACTATTTATTTATTTCTTGCTTCTTTTTATTTTTATCTTATTTCTTGTCAATTGTTTCCTTAATTTAGGGTCACAGGCGGTCGTGTTAGCATTTCACTACATACCATACTGTGTATGACTGTGTATGTGACAAATAAAATTTGAATTTAGTTTGATTTGATGTGCCATTAGAGCCTGAGAGTCGCCAGAGAGTGGCCTGGGGGCCCCAAATGAGATTTAGCTGCATAGCTCATTCACACTTGCATGTATGCACATGAAACCTCGGTATACATACAGTGCTCATTAAGCCGACCGACTTTCACACTGCATGTCCTGGGCTCAACTCAACAGGAGGCCAGTTATTTAGGGTAGTTCAAAAAAACACACCCGATGGATTTTGATATACTTCTCCTAGGGAATTTATACGATCGTCCCAAACCGGCCTATTGTACACATGTACACATCACAAATGTTAACACACAGACACACATGCACGCACATACACTAAATCATGCACAAACACATTTACTCATCACACTCAACTTGCACACACACACAAACACACACACACACACACAACAACGCACTAAACAAATATTTAGGGCTTAATCAGCCCTGAATAGTGTGTGACGTGTACAAGTTGTGGGTGCATCCGGGCGGCAATGTCTTTTTGTAGATCTTTACACTCACAGGTTCTGCGATGGACCCGGGGTGGCGATGGCACAGGGTGCTTAGGCCCGTCATCGTTGCTTGCAATTATATTTATTATTATTATTATTATATTTTTTCTGTCGGGCAGTGTATTTTTAAACAGCACAGTTTGCAGTCTGCTTTTCCCTGATTATTAATGATGGAATGTATCCAGATCACTTTGATTTTATGTTGTATTTTTCATTAGTGTGACAGTGTAGCCTAGGCTTACATCATATATTACATTATTTAGTGTCAGCTTTTAATAGTGAAATATGATTATGAGTAAACAGCATGGAATCAGACTGATACTGATACGCATCATTACCAACTCATCCCTAATATTAATAGTGAACTCTTTGTTTTATTTTCCAGCTGACTCCACTGAAGGCCTCGCCAGCCCTACATCCACTATGAAGACCACGAGTAAGTGACAAACTAGCAAGGCCTACAGTATATTAATGCTAGAACACCAAGGTATACTGGAAATTAGTAGTTTGGTAGACAAGTAGACAGTTGATTTCCAGGATACCTGGTGTACAGTACCAGTTTACTCAGAGTAGCAATTTTAATTGGGAGTTTGCAAGGGTGCTTAACATTCATTGTATAGATCCTTTTTCATTTTCATTCAAGTCTTAAGATCTGCAGCACTTACCTGTACAGTTACCATCCAAAATTCAACATAAAAGTCCATGGCTTGGCATGGCTCAGTAACTTTTTAGAACAATCCTGAGGCATATTTGGGGATAAGCATATTTTGGGGATCACTTTTCCACATAAGACCATGTGGATTTGGACAGCTTAATAATAATTATTAAATTAAATACTCATTTTAAAACTATATTTAGTATTTTCTCAGCTTATTTTTGTTTAATATTATTAAATAGATAAGAATAGATAAATTCTTGAAGTCACAAAATATTTTTTATTAGATTAGTTTGAACTTCACTGCACATGTAGGTACAAGGCAATGAAATAAATTCAAAATAACATTTTTACTCTCAAATTGAAGATCATGTTTTCAGTGTAACCTGGTTGTTCTCAGTTTGGTTTCTTAATTGTTTCTAATCTGTGATCAGTTGATGTGTTTTATTCTGTAAACTTTACAGCAGACACCACAAAGTCCACAGAGACGACTCAGACAATGACGACCTCCAAAGCCAGCGTTTCCCAGAGCAATAAACCACGTAAAGATTCTCCATATCAGTACCAGAGCAACATTACAAGTGGTTCAAAGTCTGCATGTGAGATATTGTATGTATCATATGTTAGAGCAAAGATGATGCTTATAAGTACTTATTTTCCTTTACAAAAACAGTTCAATTGAATAATATTTTACAGTTTAACACCATTTAGCAAAAAAATACATTAAACCCAGTATCTGTGTGGTGGAAATGTATAAATCTGCTCATAATCTGTGATGCTGTAAAAGCAAAGTTAATTTCTTTTTTTTCTGACACTGTCACTGTGTCACTGTTTGAAAGCTGCATCTCCACTGTTACTAGCAAACCTGCAAAGACAGTGAAGGAAAAAATGCCAGGCAAGTTGTTTGTGACGTAGAACGTGGGCGGGCACGTTTTTTCGCGACGTAGAACGTGGGCGGACATTACGCAAATATGTTACGGAGTGACGTGGATCCGTAACAGAGTAAAAATAGATTTGCTAATGACTCGTTTAGGCAAATGTGAGCCGATTCTTTTTTTTTTAATAGACAAAAACTCCATTTATCGTGCACTGTCAGCGTCACAGATAGTGCAGATAGTTTATGTTCACATACAGCTACATGACACACTGCATGAAATAGCATATTTGAAAAAGCATTATAGGACCTCTTTAAGACATTTAGTAAATATGGGCCCAGACCTTAAAGTATACAGGCAGGAAATGATGAATTCTTAATGGAAAATGATGTTTTCTTAACAATATTTATATAATGTTTTCAGTTACATTCAAGGGAACTTTTGTTTGTTTTCATATTTAATGTTTGTTTCCTGTAGCATTTACATGTTATCAATAGATCAATTTATTTTATACATACAAATATACATCGTTTTGTTAATATTCTGATCATATTATATATGGGGCAGATTTACTCCGGACTAACATCACCGCGACCACTGTGTGTTAATGAATACAGGAAAGGTGTTATTATTGGAGACATACACTGCAAAAAAAGCATTAAATGCTAGAAAATAAATCTAAGTGGGGGCATGTCTCCCTATGAAACGTTGATGTTAATACAGCATCGGCATCGGCTGTATTTACTTACACTAATGTTATATGATGCAAACCACTTACATAAAGTCTATTTATTACTGAAATCGTCTCGGGTTACTTTGCTGTAACCCTGTTCCCTGAAAAGGCGGGAACGAGATGCTGCGTGAAAACGCTATGGGAACATCTTGTCATGTTGCCGGTTGTGAAGCATGTGTGTATCAAACACGCCAAATTTTGGCTTATATAACCTCGGTCGGGTGACGTCATCTGATGAGACGCACCTGCAGGTTATAAATAGGAGTAACCCGGAAACATTCCTCAGATTGATTTGTCTGAACGGACGTCCGGTCACGTAGGCAGTGCGGCATTGGGACGCAGCATCTCGTTCCCGCCTTTTCAGGGAACAGGGTTACAGCAAAGTAACCCGAGACGTTCCCTTTCAAAGGCTACACTCGATGCTGCGTGAAAACGCTATGGGAACGAGAATACCAACGCCGCCGCACTGCAAGTGTCTGGACCCCAAGGTTGTGTGGCGTGTGCGCACAAGGCCGAAAAGGTCTCAGAACTATATCTGGGAAGCTAACTCGAGGACCTGTGAGCCCGGAGTGGCATGATCATCCAGATTATAAAATCTAACAAATGTGTGCGGAAAGGACAACCCTCCGTGTCACACACTTGCTGCAGGGGAATACTTCTTGCTAGTGCAATAGATGAGGCGATCCCCCTGGTTGAATGAACCCTGATTCCTAGAGGCGAAGTGAGCCCACGCGCCTCATAGGAGAGGGCAATAGCCCAATGTAGTGGGGGCCACCCCCTGTTGCGGCCCCAGACCATGTAAAAGCTGCTTTGACTTACGCCACTAGCTGATGCAGTGGACGTAAATCTAAAGAGCACGTACTGGACAAAGTAGGTGAAGTCTTTCCTGCTCCGAAGCTGTAAACGCGGAGGACAGAAGGCTTCATAAACAATAGGATGCATACTGGAAAATGTGTGCGGAGAGGACCAACCCTCGGCGTCCCAGACTTGCTGCAAGGGAATACCTCTTGCTAGTGCAATTGATGAGGCGATTCCCCTGGTTGAATGAACCCTGATTCCTAGAGGCGAAGTGAGCCCACGCGCCTCATAGGAGAGGGCAATAGCATCTCTCACGGCGCTTGCGGCTTCAAAACATGTAAAAGCTGCTCTGACTTACGCCACTGGCTAATGCGGTGGACATAAATCTGAAGAGCACGTACTGGACACAGTAAGTGAAGTCTCTCCTGCTCCGAAGCTGTAAAGGCGGAGGACAGAAGGCTTCAAAACAATAGGATGCATATTGGCAAATGTGTGCGGAGAGGACCAACCCCCCGCATTACAGACTTGCTGCAAAGGAATACCTCTTGCTAGTGCAATTAATGAGGCGATTCCCCTGGTTGAATGAACCCTGATTCCTAGAGGCGAAGTGAACCCACGTGCCTCATAGGAGAGGGCAATAGCATCTCTCACGTAGCTTGCGGCTTCAAAACATGTAAAAACTGCCCTGACTTACGCCACTGGCTAATGCGGTGGACGTAAATCTGAAGAGCACGTACTGGACACAGTAAGTGAAGTCTCTCCTGCTCCGAAGCTGTAAAGGCGGAGGACAGAAGGCTTCAAAACAATAGGATGCATATTGGCAAATGTGTGCGGAGAGGACCAACTCTCCGCATCACAGACTTGCTGCAAAGGAATACCTCTTGCTAGTGCAATTGATGAGGCGATTCCCCTGGTTGAATGAACCCTGATTCCTAGAGGCGAAGTGAACCCACGCGCCTCATAGGAGAGGGCAATAGCATCTCTCACGGAGCTTGCGGCTTCAAAACATGTAAAAGCTGCTCTGACTTACGCCACTGGCTAATGCGGTGGATGTAAATCTGAAGAGCACGTACTGGACACAGTAAGTGATGTCTCTCCTGCTCCGAAACTGTAAAGGCGGAGAACAGAAGGCTTCAAAACAATAAGATGCATGTTGGCAAATGTGTGCGGAGAGGACCAACCCTCCGTGTCACATACTTGCTGCAAGGGAATACCTCTTGCTAATGCAATTGATGAGGCGATTCCCCTGGTTGAATGAGCCCTGATTCCTAGAGGCGAAGTGAGCCCACGCGCCTCATAGGAGAGGGCAATAGCTGTCCGCTCCTCTTAGAGAGGTAACACCATTTAGAAAAACCATCTTAAGGGTCAGAAACCTGAGGCGCTGACTCTAGTGGTTCAACAAGGGGCACAAGCCAGAGGACAATTTTTTTTTTTTTTTTTTTCTGCAGAAACTCCAGCACTGAAACAATTCGGCAGTGGACTGGGTCTACCTGCTTCGTCATGCACCAACTTTTCAAATACATTCTATTTGAGGGGAGGCAGTCCTAGTACTTAGAATAGTCTTAATTACGCTGGCTGGAAGACCAGCTTGACTTAGAGTCGAAGAGTAGTAAAGGGGACATTTGCTGATCTTGCGAGTCAAAGAGGTCCACCTATGCTACATGAAATTTTCCCAGAATGTAAATCGCCCTGAGGGACAGGAATCTGGTGCGCTAGCTATTTAGCGGCGCGAGCACAGTCAGCCCTGGCGATTAATATATGAGACTGCCATAGTGTTGTCCACCCGCACTAGGACATGGTAGTCTCAACTGCTGGAGGAAGTGCTTTAGGGCCTGAAATAGAGCCATGATTTTGAGGCAATTGATGTGCCGCGCAAAAAGATGGCCTCTCCAGCTCCCTTGGGCTGGACGGTCATTTAAGACCGCACCCCAGCCCACGAGGGAAGCGTCTGTCGTTAGCATCTGTGACGACAAGACGAACTTAGAGTGGGACCCAGAGTCAGAAACCGGGGTCTGAACCACATAGGAAGGGTACGAAGCACCTGGCGCGTAGCCCTTATTGGGGATTGGCCCTAGAGTAAAATCCCCTGGTTCTTAGCCACAACTGAAATGCTCTCATGTGCAGAAGGTCCAAAGGTGTCACCGTGGATACAGCTGCCATGAGAGCTAAGATCTCTGAAAGTGATGGTCACTTTCTGGTCTAGCTTGATTTCCTTGACGGTTTTGAGAATGGATTCGACACGAGCGGGAGACAGCTGTGCCCGCTTACGCCCAAATTCCATGTGACACCCAAAAATGTTGTCCTCTAAAGAGGAAAGAGCATGCTTTCATGGCATTGGATCTCAATCCTAGGAAACAAAGATTAGCTAGAAGGACATGCTGATGTCGAAGCGCTAGCTTCTGAGACTGGGCCAGCCAGTCATGTAATTCAATACGGATGCTCTGGAGTCGTAAGAGCCAGAACTACATCCATGTATTTTGTGTATGTGCGGGTGAAAAAGCTAGACCAAATGGAAGGACCCGATACTGGTAAGCTTCGCCCCCGAAAGCGAACCTCAGGAACCTCCTGTGTTGTGGCAATATTTCCATTGATTTATTTTTAGATAGCGGTAAGGCCCGCAAAATCTAAAAAATTGGACTCAGCCCCCCGTTCCTCTTGCACTTTCCGGTTTCGTGGAGGTGGAGACCCCGTCATTGAAACGCGGAGGGTGATGTGAGAACTGAATCCTGTAGTTTCTCTGTACAGTGCTTAGTGCCCAAGGAGATATACTTGGCAGTAGCTTCCACGCTGCCAGTTTCTCAGAAAGGGGCAAAGCTCAGCGGCTTGGTTAAACGGGGGGGATGTTAGATGTTCGGCATCCTGAAACACGGCAGGAAAAACCCGAAGAACTAACAATTTTATTGGAGACTGGAGTTGCCCGAAACACCAGCGGTGGCGGAGCAAGAACACCAACCTCCTGGGGGTGCCAGGGAGAACACTTCATTCTTTAAAAGGAATTCTGCGTGCCTCTCCCCATTGGGGGGGGGGGGGGCACCCCCCACGATCCTGTTGAACCTCTTCTTTGTGAAGACAATATGCCAGTCTGACCTCTTTTGAGGCGGATCTCTTCTTGTGTGTTTCATGCCTCGCAACAGTCAGACCCGGTCGAGACTGGGTGGCCGACAGTCCCGACTCTTGAGCAAGGCGGGGAAGGAATTTCCCGAAGGCTTGTTATATAACTCCGCCTCATGAACCTAGTGGCGATCGAGTTAACGACATCGCCAAGTAGGCCGGGAGGCGAGATGGGGCATCAAGGAGGAATACACGATCCTTTTCCTTAATGCCCCTAAGATTCAACCACAAGTGCCTCTCCGCGGAGACCATAGCAGCCATAAAACGGCCGATAGCACGAGCCGTCTGCTTTGTTGCACGAAGAGACAAGTCTGTGGCCCGGCGTAAATCCAGTACGCCTTACCTTGCAGAGCCCCGCCAGTACTCAAGTCTTTCAGCAGGTCAGCCTGGTAGGCGTGCAAAACCGCCATGGTGTGCAATGGAGCACCAACCTGACCTGCTGCCTGAAAAGCTTTTCCCTCCAGGGAAGATAAAAGTCTACACAGCTTGAAAGGAAGTAATAGCTTTTCAGGAAGGATGATGTCCCAGAAGAGAGATAGCCTGGAAGCGTCTCTTCTATCTGGGTGTCATCATATAACTCCGCGTTTCTACCTCAATTATATTTAAATAAATAAATAAGTTGATGGCAGGAAAACACGGGATGAATACAGCTTACTCCATGAAAGGGTTAACTTATATGGAGATTGCTAAGAAAAAGGGGGGAGAGCGTCGTTGAGGCTCCGCCCCCGGCCACCCGACAGAACCTGCCGTCTATTTTTTTTTTTTTTTTTTTAAGTGCTTAGAGCTATTATCATCTTCGCGAAAGCAAGAGAGGATGTTTATCCTTGCCCATTCACAAGAAGCGCGGCGCGCGCTTGCGAGCGGACAGAGGGATTTCCCGATCCGATGAGAACGCGAAAGAAAGGAGTTTTAAATCCGTTTCTCACTGCTCTGCCGGGTGCACGTGTTTAAGCCCCAGGAATGCGCGGCGGCTCGGAATGCGAGGCGCGCGCGTAGCACTTAATCGAAGCAGTAAAGTGTAGAGATCGCCCTCCGATCTGGATTATACACACGGAGGGACATCTCGTTTAAAACTCTACCATATCGGTGAGTTAAACACTTTCTTATTTTGCTGGTTTAAACACACACGCAAACACAACAAGGTCAGTGAAGACAAAAGATCTGAGGAATGTTTCCGGTTCACTCCTATTTATAACCTGCAGGTGCGTCTCATCAGATGACGTCACCCGACCGAGGTTATATAAGCCAAAATTTGGCGTGTTTGATACACACATGCTTCACAACCGGCAACATGACAAGATGTTCCCATAGCGTTTTCACGCAGCATCGAGTGTAGCCTTTGAAAGGGAACAATACGTTTTAATGTGTGGTCTTACCGTGTAATGTTAAAAGAATATCTTTATTTAGAATCGTTTAGAAATTTGACTAAGTTGTGGTGCAAGGCAGATATTTTACAAACAGAGAAGGATGATTAGCTTCAAATTTCTCAGGGAGTAAGATATGATTTGCCAAAAGAAGCAGCCACATGGTGTCCAGGTAGGACTATGGTTCAGAAGGTCTTAGGTTTAAACCCATGACCACAAAGATGCCAAGGTTGATCCCGTGATCAAGGTGACCCCATAACTTACATCACCAAATTATCTGCCACTAACATCCTGGTGCCCAACACCACAGCACATCCCCTGAGGTCTATGTGGAGCCATGCCTGATGACCAGAGCTGCAAGGGGAGCCCACACAATATTAAGCTTGTGATGTTATGTCTGATCCATGTAGGATAACGTTTTTTTTAATATATAATTGTTTCTAGTTATTTCTAACAATAATATGAGTATTTTGTGAGTCTTACACATTTAATTCCCTCCAGAATTTTATGATGATAACTAACAATGCAAATCCAAGCAATCTTAATTACACAATCCATTTTACCCTGCACAAAACTTGACCAGCACATCATAAACACAATTCCTTATTTTTTTTTTTGACGTGCAACGCAAATGTCTTGCATTTACTAACACAAATGACTGTATAATCATGTGTAAAGCAATTCCCACACAATTTGTCACAAAAGTGGAAGTTTACTCTTTAGTGGAAGTTTTGCCCCGTGTGATGGAAAACTATTTTTCCACTGCAAAACACGTGGGACCTGGATCAAGTTTCACAGTCCCACAACTTAAACTATGAACTATGGTCTTGCATACCTATCAGGTGATGCAAGACCACACCCTGCTGTTTTTATTGATATTATATTTTCCCAGGGGATTGTTTATGTTGTGAAAATCTTGTTGTTTTTAAGAGTGATGAGATTAACCGGTACTGTATCTCTCTCCAGGTAACCAGCAGATCCCAGAAGATGGTGTTTACTGTCTGCCTCCATGATTCTTTCTCTCTCTCTCTCTCTCTCTCTCTCTCTCTCTCTCCCTCTTTTTCTCTGTGCCCCCCCCACACACAATCTTATTCATGTATAATCTAAATCTCATACTTTTCATTCTTTTTCAATTCCTTTTCATTTTTGTGATTTGCTTGTAAATATACTGTATGAACTTTTTATAATAAATTATATGATAACATACTGTGTGAAGTTTGCATCAGGAAAAGCATGCAGCATAAAACCTTAACCTTACACAGGGGTTCTCAAACTTAATATGCAAAGGTCCAGATCTGATTTCTATTTAATGTCAAAGGTCTTGAATGATCCATGATAACCTAATGAATTTTACAGTTTTTTTCTGAATGCTTAAACCCTAACTGTGATTCTTATAGCACGCATTTCTAAAACCATTACAGTTTTTGCCCATTGCTTAAACATGTTTTACAAAACTTGTCTCTTCATGTCAAAACTCTACAAGCAAATAAGACACAACACTGGGAAATAAACCATTCACATATGTCAAATTGAAATTCTGCTATCAAAACCTAACAATCCTTTGTCAAAATGTCGCTCTAATGACAAAATGAAACCCACTTGCATCATATGAATACACTTACAAATCAGCAGCAACACACTAGTCTACTTTATATAAAACATGGCAGGCTTTTGTTTGCACTGTTTTTATTCAGTTTCACAGAAGGCACGTTTTCACAACACCCAAAAAATGAAATACTAAATACTGTACATTACAGTCGTGTACTTTACAGTACAGTAAATTCAGTTAAAGCAACAATAAAACATAATACATAAAATACAATACAACATAATACATAAAACACAGAAAAATACAATTGTGCATAAGTGGACTTATCGATCCTGCCATCTGTTGGGGTCTGGCCACAGGATCTCTTCAACATCACAAGCAATGTCTTCTCTTGCTAAGCATCGGGGAAAATATCCCCTTGTGTGCCGAATCCATCCTTGGATTGACTTTACCTCAATGTCTCCACAGGCCTGTTCCATTGCCTGCAGAAGAGGCATGCGGGCATGTGGTTGGCGGTCATATACGTGCCATCCAAGCTATAGGGTTGAAAAATGGCAAGTAAGGGGGCAAATACACAACTTCAAATTGATCATGGTTGGTGAACCAGTTCCGGACGATAGCAGCCCAATGGAAACTAACATTATCCCAGACAACAACAAACCTGGGCTGCTCTGGTCTGTCCTGTACAACTGCATCATAAAGTGCATCTAGAAATGTGATTATGTGTTGCGCATTATATGGACCCAGTTTGGAATGATGGTGCAGTAGCCCTCGGAGGCTTATGGCGGCACACAATGTAATTGTGCTGCCCCGGGACGTGCACAATCGCCCTTTGGCCAAGTATATTACGTCCCCATCATCTACTTTTGCTAAGGTTAAATCCAGCCTCGTCAATGTTAATAAATTCATGAGGCTGAGCAGCTCCATCCATGTCCAAGATTCTCTGCAACAAAAAAATACATACTGTATTGTGGATGGCATTACTCAAAACACACAACTACACTACTACACATACAGAACCGCCCCACCCCACCACACAGGTACCTGTGTAGCTTTCCGAATATATCTATGTGGTACTGATCAAATGGTACATATTCAACTGTTACTGTACTGCACCCATTCTGTATTGTAAATGTAAAGGACTGTAACACTTACCTGTACATATTCATGTCGAAGTCCTTTGACCCTGACACTGTTTCTCTCAAATGGGACCCTGTACAGTTGCTTCATGGTCATGTTGTGGTTTACCAGGATGCGTCTGATAGTGGTAATGCTTACTTCATTTATGTTGTTAAATACCTGCCTATCTTCAAGTATTTCTTGCTGTAGCTGGTGGAGACGGATTGCATTGTTTGCTCTCACTAGGTTCACGATGGCAAGTTCCTGCTGTTGTGTGAACAGGCGCTGGCGTCCACCCCCAGTAGGTCTTCTAGCCATTCTGTAAAAAAATGCAACCACAAATTGTTATTGGTTTGCTTCTTTTTACAGTACTTGTACATGCATGTTATTCACAAGTTCTGACGCGTGTATTTTTGTTACACAGTGTCACTGACGACTCCAGATGTTTGTTGATTTCTTTGTCTCTTATTTATTTTCAACATCAAAGTACACGGGTTGTTACAGTTTCTTGCATAAATCCAATGTAGTCACGACAAGTCGCTTGCTGTGTTCTGTAGCTTCGATAGATTACAGTTACAACAACTTATTTTACTGTATTCCTTGTAACTTACTGTCTCACGGTCAAAAGCTTGTGTTCTGCACACCTTTCTGTATCCTTCTGTGTCTTATCAACAAGAACAACTAATGTGTGTGATAGACATCCAGCCACATAACTGTAAGATGATGTCACAGAACAACTCATGAAATGATGTCACAATACAAATTATGAGTATGATACTTATGCTTAATGCTTAACTAATAGACTAAAATGAAATAAACACAACAACAAATCACAAGAATAAAATATGGCCCTTACATTTCCAGCCCCTAATTGACAGGCAGGAAGACTGACAATTACACACATTTTTGTTTGTTGGTGTTTTTTTTTTTTTTTTGCAATAGGACCACAAAATTTACTATTAGATTAAAATTTGAATCAGCTTTCTTAACACTTTAAACATTTGTTACCGGTTTAACTTAAGGTATTCATATTGTTGCGTACCAAATGAAAGGAACATGACTACTTTATAAGGTAATTAACAGTCCATTTCACATATGAGACACAGCTTATCGATGTGTCTTTCCAGGGTACTGGTTTTAGTTTTGACCAGTACACGTCTCACAAGTCCTTTTTTATCAGGGAACACTTTCGTGATCCGTCCGACGACCCATGAATTTCTTGGAGAGGACTCGTCAATTATTAGAACTACGTCTCCGATCGTGAGGTTTTTTCTTACTTGAGACCATTTTTGGCGCTCCTGAAGCAAGGGCAAGTATTCACGCACCCATCGCTTCCAGAATAAGTCGGCAAGGTATTGAATTTGCTTCCACTTGCGACGTGCATAAATGTCCTCTTTTTTGAAAAGTCCAGGAGGCAAGTTTGGCTGTTTTTTCATCAGCAGCAGGTGGTTAGGTGTCAGGGGCTCCAGGTCTGTGGGATCGTCTGTAGCAGTGGTAAGGGGACGGTCATTCATTATAGCTTCCACCTCACACAGGAATGTGTGCAAGCTCTCATCGTTTAGTGTTTGTTTTTTTAGTACGGACCTCAAGATTTTTTTAACTGATCTTATCTGCCTTTCCCATATTCCACCGAAGTGAGACCCAGCAGGAGGATTAAATATCCATTGTATCCCCTTTTGCATAAGGACGCCTTAAATTTTTGACTGATTCCACTGTTTGATAGCTTTACGCAATTCAATCTCAGCACCTATAAAGTTTGTTCCATTGTCACTTCTTATAACTGACACCTGGCCTCTTCTGCACATGAAGCGTCGAATAGCATTTAAGCAGGAGTCTGTATCTAATGACTGCGCAACTTCAATGTGCACGGCTCTTGTTGTCAGACAAGTAAACAATATGCCATATCTTTTAACATTACTTCTGCCCCATTTGACCTCGAAGGGTCCAAAATAATCTACCCCTACGTTAGTGAACGGTGGGTGATCTGGTGTTATTCTGTCACGTGGCAGTTCTGACATTTTTTGTTCACTAGTTTTTGCTCTGATCTTTCTACATGTCACGCAACTGGACAGAAACCTTCTCACAAGGGAATTTGCAGTTGGAATCCAGTGTTTCTGCCACAATTTTGAAAGCATATAATTCCTTCCACAATGTCCGACCTGTTCGTGAATGTCTCTTAAGATTAAAGTTGTGATGTGTGAGTCTTTGGGTATAATGACTGGGTGGTTTACATGCTCAGGCATTGCAGACCTACCAAGACGTCCTCCAACTCTTAGCACTCCATCCTGCAGTACTGGGTCTAGTTTGGAGAGACAACTGTTCCCTTTCAAAAGCTACACTCGATGCTGCGTGAAAGCGCTATGGGAAACGATTCCTCGTGACCGGTTGTGAAGCACGTGTGTGTCAAACACGCCAAATATTTTGGCATCTATAACCTCAGGCAGGTGACGTCAACCGATGAGGTGCACCTGAAGGTTATAAATAGGCATGAACCGGAAACACCCTCAGATCATTTTCTCTTCAGGATCCATGTTGTGTGTGTGCGTGTGTGCAAGCATTTTAACAGAAAGCGAAAATAGAAGTGTCTTACTACTCACCAGAAAGATGGCCGAGTAAGACACGAGTCCGTCCCTCCGTGTAGAAGAATATCTCGCTGAGGGCGATCTTCGCGTTTCTGTTTGAGTGTTTGGGGGAGGAGCACGCTATCTCGGGCTTCAGGAAGCAGGTAAGTATTGCGATTTTCTCCCTATTAAAGTCCCGCGCGCTCGGGTTCGCCGTCTTAAAGTGAAACCGCGACCCGCAGCGCATTTCTGGCGTGCAATCTGGCCGAGGTGCGCGAGACAGGATTTTCCTTTTCTCTCGCTCTCTCGCCGGATCATGAGTCTTTTACCTTCCACTTCTCCAGCACGCTTCGGCGCTTCTGGTGAAGGGGGGAAAAACTTTCTCTCTCGCTCCCGCGGAGATGGAAACTATCACTCCAGACCGCTCCTCTAGTGATGAGCCGGTGTGTTAGTTTGTGTTAGAGGTGGTAACGCGCGGTCCGACGCGTACACCTCGATTCGCGGTAAAAATAAAAATAAATAAATTAAATAAATCCCCCAAACGCTCACGGTCAGCCGACAGGTGTCTGTCGGGTGGCCGGAGGAGGAGGGGCCTCAGTGATGGCCCCTCCCCTCCTGGCGACCTCCATGAGTTAACTCTTTCATGGAATAAGCCATATTTATCCTGTGTTTTTGTGCTATTGACATTTGGTTTGTTCCAATGTCATGGATGAAAGCGCGGTCCTTTATGATGAGGTCCCAGATCAGAGAGACGCTCACGGGCTATCTCTCCCCTGGGAGCTCATCCTCTTGGGAAAAATCCACACTCCCTACCAAGCGTGTAGACTAACATCTTCGTTGGTGGGAGAAGATTTTTCAGGCAGCGGGTCAGCCTGGTGCAGCCCTGCACACGATGGCTTTGCAGGCAGACCAGACTGACCTACTGAGAGCTGCACCTTTTAGAGCGGCTGGCAGCGGGGAACCTACTGCCAGCTTTGTCTCTTTAGGTACGAAGCTATGAAGAGGACCAGCATCCTTAGGAGGCCGTGGTTCAATCTCCGCCACCATTAGTGTTTCGGAGAGCAGCGGTCTCCAGTGACACACCCATCTAGCCGAGGTGTTAAAGTTCGTGCACCTTTAGAGAGGCTGGCAGCGGGGAACCTACTGCCAGCTATGTCTCCTTAAGCACGAAGCACTGTGGAAAACCAGTATCCTCAGGACAAAGTGTTAGTTGCTCGCGTTCCTCCTGCCGTGTTTCAGGAAACCGAACACCTAACAGCCACCACCATCACCACCCCTCCGTCGGCGTCAATACGTCGCCCTAGCTCACCTCAGTTCTTAGGGTGGAGCCCTAACGCCATAAAGCGTTCTCCTTCCTACATGAGGTATGAGGTTGAGTGTCATGTGGAATCCGAGCGCAACGCGGGCACAGCTGTCTCCTGCGCGCGCCGAACTCATTAAAGCATACTCTAAAGGAGTATAAGCTAGGCGAGGTGGTAACGTCACCGCTCCCAGAGTGGTTTCAGTGGTGGCTCAGTGCCGGGGGATTTCATCCAAGGGCCAATCCCCAGAGGCAACAAGGGTTACGCGCCGGGAGCTTCGTACCCTTTCTATGTGGTTCAGACCCTCGTCCTTGACTCTGGGTCCCACTCTAGGTCCGTGCTGTCGTCGCGAGTTGCTAACGGCAGACGTTTTTCCCTTAGGGGCCGGAGCGCGACCTTAGATGGCCGCCCAGCCCAAGGGAGCTGGAGAGGTCATCTTCTCGTGTGGCACGCTAATTGCCCCGAAACAATGACTCTATTTCTGGCCCTGAAATACTCCCTCCAGCAACTGAGAGGCAACAAGGGTTACGCGCCGAGAGCTTCGTACCCTCTTCATGGAGCTAGCGCCTTGGCATTAACATGTCATCGTAGCTCACCTCGTTTTCTTTAGGATCAAGTTTCAACGCCATGGAAAGCGTTCTCTTTCCTACACAAAGCATACATTGAGTGTCATGTGAGATCCGACCGCACTGCGGGCACAGCTGTCTCCTGCGCGCGTCAAGTCCATTCTGAACACTCTAAAGGAGTTCAAGCTAAGCAGGAAGTAACTTTCACCGCTTCTGTGGTGGCTAAGTGCCTGGGGATTTCATCCAAGGGCCAATCCCCAGAGGTAATAAGGGTTACGCGCCGGGAGCTTCGTACCCTTTTTATGTGGTTCAGACCCTCGTCCTTGACCCTGGGTCCCACTCTAGGTCCGTCCTGTCGTCGCAAGTTGCTAACGGCAGACGTTTTTCCCTTAGGGGCCGGAGTGCGGCCTTAGATGGCCACCCAGCCCAAGGGATCTGGAGAGGTCATCTGCTCGTGTTGCACATCAATTGCCCCGAAACGATGACTCTATTTCTGGCCCTGAAATACTCCCTCCAGCAGTCAGGAGGTTAACATGTCCTAGCGTGGAAAACTACACTAGGACATGGCAAAACATGCAGACCCAGTCCACTGCCGAACTGCTTCAGTGCTGGAGCTTCTGCAAGAAAATTGACCTCAGGCTTTTGCCCTAGTGCACTCAGAACATACGTAGCCGCTCCTCGCCTACAGGACGGGGCTGGTGGAAAGCACCCCTTAGTTGCAGGCTTATTCACGGGCCTCATCAGCCTTCTTATTGTGCTTAGGCTTTGCCATTGGCTAGCTAGAGCTATTCTGCATCCTCACCCAGCTATCTTCTGCAGTTCTGTTCTCCGCCGTTACAGCTACGGGGCAGTAAGACTTCATTAACTGCGCCTAGTTCATGCTCATTAGGATTTACAGTACACCACCGCACTAGCCAGTGGCGTAAATCAGAGCAGATTTCATATGTCTTGGGGCCGCAGCCGGAGGGCAGCCGCCATTAGACGAGTTGGGTTAAAGATGCTAGCGCTCTAGCCTAGGAGTACAGGAGAAATTCTGTCCCTCGGGACCTTTTACACTCCAGCCCAACTATCTTCCACAGTCGAAGCCTTCTGTCCTCCGCCGCTAGCTCCGGAGCAGTTAAGACTTCAGTCGCTGTGTCCAGCTCATGCTCTTCAATTTACAGCGCACCTCTGCATTAAGCCAGGGCCGTAAATTAGAGCAGGGTTTCATACGTCTTGGGGGCGCGGCCGAAGGGCAGCCGCCATTAGACGAGTTGGGTTGGAAATGCTAGTGCCCTAGCCTAGGAGGACAGGACAAATTCTGTCCTTCAGGATCTTTTACATTCCAGGACATAAAACATGTAGACCCAGTCCACTGCCAAACTGTTACAGTGCTGGAAGTTTCTGCAAAAAAAAAAAAAAAAAAAAGCCGTCCTGCATTTTTACCCAACTATCTCCCACAGTTGAAGCCTTCGGTCCTCCGCCGTTAGCTCCGGAGCAGTAAGTCTTCATTCGCTGTGTCCAGCTCATGCTCTTCAATTTACAGCGCACCTCTGCATTAAGCCGGGGCCGTAAATTAGAGCAGGGTCTCATATGTCGTGGGGTCGCGGCCCAAGGGCCGCCGCCATTAGACGAGTTGGGTTAAAGATGCTAGTGCTCTAGCCTATGAGGCGCGTGGCATACTTCGCCTCTAGTGATTAGGGCCGTTCGACCAGGAAGCTTGCCTTTGTCTATTGCTCCGGCAAGAGGGGCTCCCAAAGATGGCATGCGGCAGGCTGCCTTTCCGCAAGACATCGGTCAGGCGTCATGGTTTGATGCCATGCTTACGGGGTCTAGGACTCCTTGGGGGTACTGTGCGCACACGACACAACCCTGGGGGTCCAGACACTTGCAGTGCGGCGGAGTGGGTATTCTCGTTCCCATAGCGCTTTCGCGCAGCATCGAGTGTAGCTTTTGAAAGGGAACGTCTCGGGTTACTTTGCTGTAACCCTGTTCCCTGAAAAAGCGGGAACGAGATGCTGCGCTACAATGCCGCACTGCATGCGTGACTGGACATCCTTCAGACAAAATTGACCTGAGGGTGTTTCCGGTTCATGCCTATTTATAACCTCCAGGTGCACCTTATCGGTTGACGTCACCTGCCTGAGGTTATAGATGCCAAAATATTTGGCGTGTTTGACACACACGTGCTTCACAACCGGTCACGAGGAATCGTTTCCCATAGCGCTTTCGCGCAGCATCTCGTTCCCGCTTTTTCAGGGAACAGGGTTACAGCAAAGTAACCCGAGACGTTTCTTTTTACGGATACATTACCCTTTTGTAACATGGAAATTTCGTCTTTAAAGTTTTGGTTTTTAACAAACTTAATGACTTTGTTTTCTGCCATTGTTAAGTCCTTAATTGTTAGAGACCCAGGGCTTTCTGTTATTGAGTTATTTGCCTGTCCCTTAATCCTTTTTGTTTTCTGCTTAAGCATGTCCTTAACGCAAAGAATCCAGGCAACAGATCTTTTTAACTTGTACCAGTCAGAGTGATAGTTAATCAATTTACTCACGGCATCTGTGCTCTCTATAGTCTTTACGAGATTCACTGAGGCTGAATGTTTAATCTCAATGTCATCCTCTTTCTGTTTTTTTTTAAAAAGGAGGGACCATGGATCCAATTGTTGTTTTTTATGAATTTTTCACAGGAAACTCCTCTGGAAGCAGCATCAGTTGAGTTTTTTGAAGTGTTGACATACCTCCACTGCTCTGGCTTGGTTGACTCTCGTATGATGGAAATTCTGTTAGCAACAAAGGTTTTAAAACGAAGTTTTTCATTGACAATGTATCTCAAGACAGTTGTACTGTCTATTTCCAGTTGACCTTTCAACATTTTGTCGTTGTTTACAGCAACCACTGCCGCTGAATTCCCCATCATGAATGCACAGTGTGTGAGTCCATCAGCATTTACTAAACTAATATATGAGACAACTCCATATCCCATTTCACTTGCATCTGAGAAGTGGTGAAGTCGTGCTGTAGTTGTAACTCCAAAGTTAACTGGTTTTACGCATCTTGCTACACTAAACTCATACAATTGATGCAACTCTTGTAGCCAGGCCCTCCATCTTTTTATAAATTATTCGGGAATGTCATCGTCCCAAGCGATTCTCACACAACTGCTGCATTAAGATATTAGCTGGCAGTATGACTGGTGCGAGGAAGCCTAAGGGGTCATAAATTGAACTAGTGACTGACAAGATTCCCCTTCTAGTCACAGGCTGCTCTTTTAAACTAATCTTAAACTTGAGCGTGTCTGAATTGATACACCACAACACCCCTAAAGCCCTCTCGACAGGGAGTGCGTCTATACTCAAATCTAAGTCTCTTATGTCTTTGATTCTTTCATTCTCAGGAATGGAAGTTAGTAATGTACGAATATTACTTGCCCACTTGGTAAGGTGAAACCCTCCACTTGCGCAAAGTTTGGTGAGATTACTATATAGCGCAACTTCAAGCAGTCATCTACGTAAAAGTTTTTAAGTACTGTATCGACTGCCTCGGCAGATGCATTGCTGCGGTTTTCTTCTGCAGTTTTCCTAAGGGCGAAGTTAGCTACACTGGGAGATGATTTTGCACCAAACAAATGAACGACCATTTTATACTTGACCAAGTCCTGACTCACGTCTCCATTCGGCCACCATAGGAAACGCAACAAGTCTGTGTCCTTTTCCGGAACTCTAACCAGATAGTACATGGCTTCCACGTCTGCAATCATGGCAACTTTCTCTTGTCTAAAGCGTGTGAGCACTCCAATGAGTTTGTCAGGTCTGGTCCCTACAGAAGCTTGCTATTTAATGATACTCCCTGATAGCTGGCGGCACAGTCGAAGACTACCCTTAGCTTTTTCTTTTGAGGATGGTATACACCATGGTGAGGTATTTACAGTACCACACTTGCCCGTCTTGTCGACTTAGGTGAGGTGTGGGGACCTTGACTGCATGACCCTTTTCAAACATGTCGTGAAGTTTGAATACTCTTCGTGAAAGGAGCGGTTATTTTTAAACTTCCTTTTGAGGTTCAGTGCGCGCTGCATGGCTGCACTTCGGTTATTGGGCATTTGAATAGCTGCCTTTTTAAATGGGAGGCCGATGTAGAAGTGATTATCTGTAAACTGCAGAGAGTTAGTTACAGAGTCTAAAAACTGAACTTGTGACAACTCAGCTTTGTCATCACAATATAGAATATATATAGAGGAGAGAATATAGTCAGAATCTGCTTCCGTACCTGCTGAAAAAAAAGAGAGAAAACAACAGAAGACACAACAGCAGAGAAATTGCAGCCACAACCAACATCTGTATGATTCGCAGTAAATCATAAATCCTAAAACCTGTTACCGCGCACATAAAATATTTTGAAATAAACATTTTGTTTTAAAGCAACAGCAAAGACAGTCTGTGTGTGAGCACCTGTTTGTACACCAGTGTGAACGTTTTTGTGCACACCTGTGTGTGTGAGCGCGCTTGTGTTCATAAGGTTCCTCCATGTAAATGTTTAATAGTGTGTGTGGGGAACCACAGTCTCGTCCCGCAAGGCATGGAGCAGACACGGCGGAGACACGGGTCCCAGACATCCAGAGGCCCCCCAGAGCACAGGAGTCCCAGGAGAACCACCGCAGGGACAGCCCACCCACCCCGAAAGGGGCAGCGGAGAGCCCAGAGGGGGGTCTTCCAGCAGCCCCAGTGCAGATGCCCCAGGGGGCTGTGGCGACAGGACCGCAGGCGCCGCCGGCGGTAGTCCACTCCGAGGCAGTCCGGTCCCTGGGTCCAGAGATCCCAGGGCCCCTCCACCCCCCAGCCGGTGCCCAGCCAAGCCAGGAGAGCCAGATCCCACCCAGCGACCGCCGCGAGTGAGCCAGCGCTCACCCGAGCGCCCCGCCCCGGAGCGAGAAACCAACAACCCACCAGCGGCTGGGGGCACCCCACAGCTGGGTGTGGTGGCAGAGCAGGGGGGGCCTGGGATGTTGAGAGAGGTGGAGTCTAGGACCTGACCTGACACCTAAACGTAGACAGCCAGGCACACATATACACAAACATACATTCCCACCCTCATACACACAAACAAATATTCACACACTCACACATGTAGACACACAAAAATAGACACAGTATACACACTCACACTCCCCATATACCCACTTCCCTCCGCCGTGGGGACAGAAAGACCCCCCCGGTCCCCGCAGCAGCGGAAAGGACCACCAGCCCAGACCCCGACCGAACGGCCAGCTCCTCCTCTCAGCCCCCGGCCCTGGACCGCGGATAGAGAACGGGGGTGTGGAAAAAAAGAAGACCCCCGCTTCGCTCCTCCCGCTCTAATGTAGTGTTGGTGTGTGTTGTTCTAAAGTGCTTTAAAACAAGGGATTTGTTTTATCACTTTCGATGGAAACTCTGTTGACTGCAACGCTCGCTTGCTTCCTCGACCGACTCTCAAAGAGGTCCATTTATGGTCCATCCAAGAGCGGTCTTTACTGCATATGGCCCATTGTGCCTGCTGTTAATTACTCGCCATGGTTCTAGAAGCCTATGCTCTTTGTTACATATGAGAATTTCAACTCTAGCATTAATCTGAGGCAATTTTACTTCGCTGAGGTATGGCCACTTATCAATGTCGTGCTGTTGTGGAATGTCTTCCACTGAGTTTGTCACTTTGGGGAGTTCAACAAAAATGTTTTCTTCCAGACTACTAACCTCTAGGTCAGTAAGCACGTAACTTTCTACTTGTTTCCTTGCGTTCATGGTCCTTAACATGATGTAATTTTTTTTTACCTTGTACGTTTAATCGCCTTGCTAATGACTCGGTACAAAAGGTAGCAGAACTACCTGGGTCCATAAAGGCATACACTTCTACTGTCTTATTATCATTCTTGGACTTTATTTTAACAGGTACAATGAAGAGAATACAATCATCTCCAGCCCCGGTGCACGCGCTTGTCTCATGACTCACTGTAACGGGCAGTGTTTTAACTGGTTCAGTATTGTATATACTGTACTTTACTTTACTGTATACCATACATAGTACTGAAACATCTCAACACGTTATCATCGTATGTTTCACAAAACTACTACTTTTGTTCAAAAAGGAGCATTAGTCACCCTGAAATGTGATATGGTACAGTATTGTAAATACTCTAGATACAGTCTGAGTAGAGTAGAGAGTTGAAGACATACCTGTTTTCCAGTCGGAATGTCCTTATTATGAATGAAACTGTGAAACGGCTTGGATTAGGGTGGACTCTCTGCCCATCTTCCCTCATAGTCAGGCCATGGTTTATTACATGGTCCACCAAAGTTGCTCTTATGTCATCAGAAATAATGGTCCTTGCATGGCCTCTTCGACCACGTTCTCCTCTCTCTCTCTGTCTTCCTCTTTCTCTACCTTTGCCTCTAGCTCTCCCTGCTTCCATGCTTGCAAAGTTCTCAAAATGGCTTAAGTGAGGTGTTTTTGTAGCTGGCTGATTGGTGTTCAATTTTGTAAGTTAGTATTTTCAATTGCCCAATGTGTTTTGTATTTTGAATAGATGTGTTTTCCCAATGGTACCCTGAGATTTCATTTTTAAATTAAGTGTCGTATGTATAAAATAGTGTGTAGTGTGCAGGAGTAAGTGTGTTGTAGAAAGGAGTGAGTGTGTTGCAGAAATGCAACTAAAGTGCTAAGCAGCAGGTATGGTTACACTTTGTTTAAGGTATAGATGGAGCCACGCCAAATAGCCGCGGCCGTGTGAATTGCGTACGAATGGCGTATGGCTGCCCTATGCACGCCGTAATCCCCCCTCCTTTTCCTTCGAGAAAGGCGTGTCAAGATTTCACAGTAAACACGCTTATTCAAGCCCTATTTATGCATTTACCTGGTTCCACCACTAGATGGCGCTTCGTTCTCAAGGACACGTTAACACAAGCCAGCAATTTATCTGCGCTGAGTTGCAATCACGTGATTTTAACAACCCACCCCCGCTGAACTGACGCTGCCAAACTGCACTAGAGATGAAGATGGCGGCTTAATAGACTATTCGCGGTAAGTGGTGTTTTAATTTATAAAATTTGTTTGGGATTAGTTTACAGTTTATTTCCCAGTTTAGTTTTTTATTGGCCGTTTTGAAAATCACTGGCAGCACCAGCAGCGGTCAGATGTAACTTTAGATAACTTAATGATCTGTTTACCAAGTCTGGAGTTAACATTACAGCTTACTGTCAGTGTCACAAACTCACAATGTCACTCCTCTTTAACTAAAAAAGACACTAAAGCTTTGAAAATACTATTAATGTCCCTATTACAAAAGCTGCACTACCGGATGAAGAGTGTTTGTGCTCTATAAAAATGCCTTTAGAGTCTGACCACGTGTTGTCTGGATAAATTCAGCATTTATTTATTCTTTGGGTAAGAGTTAATCTGCAGGTTATTTCTGTGAATATTTTGTGATGCAGTTCATGAAGGACACAAGCTGAGGATAGATGTACAGGAGCTCGCGAGCTAAACGCTCATAACCCGGTTTATATTTTTCTCAATTTGGCAGTGACTTTGCGCGGTAGCGCAAGCGCTTAGTTACCGAGCTGGATACAAACTCTGAAGTGTTTATCAGTTAAGGAGTGGGGGGAGGTGTGTGTGTGTGGGGAGGTGAGGGGGGCTTCAGTACTCGGGAAGTTATAGTTTGGCTTCAGAGATGAACTAATATATACGAGTGTTATATCGCTTAACTTATTTGTATGAAAAGCGCATTAAGTAAATTCTCGGTTAATTTAATGCAGACGGTAATACAGACAGACCGGGGTTAACACTAACAAAGTTCAATGGTTAAAGTTAGCCCAGTTTATTTACATTCCAGAATTCCCCAAAACAGTATTTTACACACTCTGTGGTGTAGGTTTACTAATATCTTTTATATTTATTACAACTAGATATTCTGTGAAGTTTATTTATCTTTGTCTTCACTAAATTCTCCTGTTTTCTTTAAGCAGAGCTCAGCCGTGGAGGATTGGGGGGTCAGACGGATGACGGTTGGCTTTTTGGAGCTACTGGAGGAGCCTGAACAAGCTGTTAAAGGGAACTGTAGGAGGGATGACGTCACAGTGCAACAGCTTTAGAATGATGTTTGGTCAGGTCTACTGTATATTCTGAACATAGAATTGCAAAACGTTTGATACTTTAGGGGGGAAACAAAGAATTAAACAGTTCCATCTTTAATATTTTTAAAAAATGATATTTTAATATAAAAGAACCAGATAGAGACTGATAAGCAGCTGGTGTTATCCGGGTATTTTAATGACCTTTAAGCAAAAAGTAAACATGTTTTCACCTGTTTAATACAAATTATTGTTTTACCTTTTACTAGTTTTGGAAGAATAAATTTTATTTTTAAAGTCATGTGTGTGTGTTTTAATTGTTGGGGGATTGTTTGTCTATTTAAAAATACATTTACTTAAACCAACAACTTTAATGTGCAAAAAATGGGACCCGATGTTGTTTTGAATAGTCAAAGAGTTGGGCTAATAATAATGATAATAATAATGATAATAATAATAATGATGATAATAATAATAATAATAATTATTATTATAATATAACACTTGATCATATGTATCTGTGCTAGTTTGTGATTATAACCATTATAATCATTTTTTTCTCAGTATAAATTTTTTTTGGGGGGGTTTAAAAACTCCATCAAAAGAGCAAAGACAAACTTAGAAGGAGTGGAAGGTAAGAAACCTCAGTGGAGAATACTGACTATGACATGGTGCTAATTGCTCTGTGTGTGTGTGTGTGAGACTTACTTGTCTGTGCCCAAATGTTTGTGTTAAAGCAACGGAGAAATGCAGGAGCGCGCACACACACACCTCTCATCCACAAACGCTTTAACTGTTGTCTTGTAAAGCGTTGATTAAACCTATGAACACAGCTGTTCAGCATCAGTCCTAATGTTTAATGTTTATTTTGCGGGAAAAGGTAATAAGCAATATTTAAAATAAAACAAACCAGGAAGTAAGTGTTTCATAAATTAAAGTGCTGTGTATAACCAAGTGCCCCAACAGACATAGCAACAGTATACAGAGTGTGTGCGCTGTGGGGGATTGGAAGGTGAACGAAGATAATCATTTACAAGACAAAAGACGTTCAGAGGTGTGTAATGCCCTAAAACGCCCCCCGCCACGGATTGCCCCCCATTACGCAATCGCTATCTTCAAAGAAAAGCCGCCGCCCCTTTTCATTCAAACGCGTTAGCGAGTGTTTTTCTTTCCCTACGCTTGTGAACACAGTTGCGGTCAGTAACATGATGGAACCAATGACCTAAACAGCAGCAACAACAACCATTATGATCACACTTTGTTGAATTTATATTGCTTAAACATTTCGCAGCTCTGTCCTCATTGCATTGATACATGCGTATAATGCACTCTAAAATCGACACTATCAAACTTGGAAATGATATAATATCCAATCAAACATCACGTTATTAAAAGTAACGAATTTGTCACTACTCTTCTCTCATGCAGCACGGCTAAAAAGATAAAAATTACACCAAAGTGCTGCAGGTTTGGTGTCTGTGAGCTTTTCCTAATCAGAGTTACACAGGGGGCATTTTGTGGCTGCTCCAGTTACACTCTACTTAGATATTGCACAGAGGGGAGTTCACTTCTGTTCTCTTCATCCTAGCTTAATTTCATCTCATGAAATAATAGTAAGTTTTGGAAAGTCTGAGTTCATCTCCCCAGCCAGTGTTGTGTATGGGCAGGGTAGCATCATGGCAGGATTGGTGTCATTTTTATTATCTTTTTAGCCGTGCTGCGTAAGAGAAGAGTAGTGACAAATTCATTACTTTCGTTACTAGACTATTTTGTCTGCAAGTGAAATACATCGATACGTTAATAATTTACACCACGATAACATTACTGCAGAAGGATCTGAAGAGACGTGACTTTGAGACGTTCACAGTATATTCAAACCGTAGACAGTGTTTATTTTGCAGAACATTACAAAACAGCCATGTCCAATAAAACAGTGCATCTTTAATAAGCCACATTGGTTTCGAGTTAGAAGTAAAATTAACGAAAGACTAAGAAGCCCCGTAAACTTGACCCTGACAATAATAGTCGATTGTTTTTATATTTATGTTTTTTTTTTTATATATATTTATTTTAAATGTTCAAATTAACGTTTCAGAGTAGCCTATATAATTTGTCTTGTCATCTGTTTACAGCGTTGGCTGATTTTGTGATTGAGACCCATGGGTTACATTGAAATATTTTTATTAGTAGTAGTAAGCCAGGCTTTAGTAACCTTGGATAAATCACAATATAAGCCCTCTCTCGCGCACGCGCTCTCTCTCTCTCACACACACACACACACACACACACACACACACACACACACACACGTACACACACAAACAAATAAAACATGAAATCGCGTAAAACCAAATGAAACTATGGCAAAAATATATAAGCAGTAAAAATCCAGTAGTATCCTGTAGGTGATTCCTGTCCTGATAACAGGCGCTGACCCTCTGGAACTGTTTAGTTCTGTTAGTATTGTTTTTAAGTGTGAATGTTTATGGGGATTTAATCTGTCTCTGCTGCCGCATCTATTCACCGTAGTGATAAGTGATTAATGTCCCATTAGATCTTTAATGGGGAAACGTTATGCTGGTTAAATGACTAAAGACATACTGATCCGTATGGACAGATATTTGTTCCAGATATTATGCGTTATTAATCGATTTGTTATGCCAATTTTTGACTATCAGCGAAAAAAAAAACATCAGCGAAAACATCAAAAATATAACGAAAACAAACTCAAGCAGAAGTTAAAATTTAAGCTTTACTTTGCAGCAAAATATTATCTACCGTTTTCTATTAAACGGAAATAGATAAAATACACCGTAATGTAAAATACTGTACATAGCCCGCATTTGTATTCTATACCTACAACGACTGGTATAGATAAATTACAGATGTTACCGTGTCTTTAAGGATTATTAAGGATGTCGTGAAAAATATTGCAATAAGTAGTTTTATTAATTAATTAATTTAATCATTAATTAAAAATAGCATAAGCATCATGGGTTGTGTATTGAGTGATTTAAATCTGTTTTATGAATCGTTTTTTATCCCTCTTTTTTACCACATCATCTATTTATGAAACTATGTTGACGTAAGTTATGTTATATATATATTAAATATAGTAACCGGCTGCTTGGACACTGCAGTTAACTGACGCAGTCAATGCTCCATCTGGCGGGATTATACAGCATTACAACCATCTTTTTAGAAAGCGCATGGGGGTGTTTATGGGGCGGGGCATCGTTAACTACGTTATTGTCAGGGTCAAGTTTACGGGGCTTCTTAGTCTTTCGTTAATTTTACTTTTAACATTTCTACCTTTCTAATGATATAGTCTTGGTTTGATTTTTTTTCTCTTTTTTGAGATATTGATAAAGAACATGAATATATTGACCAAACACAACACACGAGACAAGTACTGCACCTTGATGAACATATTTATTTCTTTTCATGTACTCAAGTCAGTCAATACTGAACATTTGAACGAAACATTCCTACGTAACAAAACATTTTTCCAGTTTCCATATAGTATTACTAAACATACCATACCACTGTAAGCTTACAATAATACTGTAACAAATTACATATCCAGTTCAGTACAGAATAAAAATAAAAAATAAAAACCTAAACATCTCTCCGCCTAGCTGGATCTGGCCACAGGGCCTCGTCAACATCACAGGCTATATTTTCATTTGCAAGGCAACGTGGTAAGAGTCTTTTGAATGCTGCTTCAATTTAATCACATGCTTCCTCTATAGCTTGAATGAGGGCCATCTGGACATAAAGCCGGAGATCATAAACCTTCCACTGCCATGCTGAAAAGAACTCTTCGATGGGGTTTAGAAAGGGAGAGTATGGTGAAAGGTAATGAACTGTAAATTGTGGGTGTTGATAAAACCAGTTTTGTACCTGGGAGAAACGATGAAAAGCCACATTGTCCCAGACGACAATGTATTGCATCTGGTCTTTTTGGTTTGCTGCTGTAATAATATTGTGTAATCGGTCTAAAAATGTAAGGATGAGGTCAGTGTTGTAAGGACCCAAGTTGGCAATGGCGGTGGAGGACCCCATTCTGTGTAATGGCAGCACAAAGAGGAATGTTACCCCCACATGTGGGGCAGTGGTGGTGGGGCAGTGGTGGCTCAGTGTGTTAAGGCTCTGAGTTACGAATCGGAAGATCTGCAGTTCGAGCCCCAGCTCTGCCAGGTTGCCGCTGTTGGGCCCTTGAGCAAGGCCCTTAACCCTGTCTGCTCCAGGGGCGCCGTAAAAATGGCTGACCCTGCGCTCTGACCCCTGCCTACTAACAAGAAGCTGGGATATGTGAAGAATAAAGAATTTCACTGTGCAGTAATGTATGTGTGACGAATAAAGGCTTAACTTAACATTGCCCTGGTACATTGACAATAGCCCTGTGGCCAAGGATGGTAATTTTTCTTTTTCTCACTGTTGTCAGATTAAATCCAGCTTCATCAATGTATATAAACTCATGCGGGACTTCTTCCGCATCCATTCGCAAAACTCTCTGAAATACAGCAAAATATCACATTGTGTTATCAATATACTGTAGGTGTGCTATACAGTAAAATTACATGTAGTGTAAAAAGGTTATGTGTGCAGTACACAATACTACAGTCAGTGAACAAAACATACCGCCACATATTCATGCCGCAGGACTTTCACCCTGTCTGAATTTCTTTCAAATGGCACTTTATACAATTGTTTCATCACAACTTGATGTTTTTTTAGGATACGGCCTATTGTTGACAGAGAGACCTGTAGGACATTATTGAAAATTTGGTGATCATTGACAATATGGGCTTGAATTTCTCAAAGTCTGTTTGCAATATTGGCCAAAACAAGGTTTATGATCTCTCTTTCTTGCTCCTGTGTGAATATAGGGCGCCTCCCTCCTTGGTGTTCCCGACGTTCAATCCTATGTTGGGCAAACAAAATACATGTAGCTTACTGTAAAATGAAACATGGATACATACCAAAACGCTTGATATAGCACATGCAGTAAGCTGTGGATTTTCTGTTGACAGAAGATAAGTTTCTCACCTGTGCTCTTGACGAAATGTCCGAACTAATTGATGCACTGTGTTCCTGCTTAGGTTAGGCTGTACTCTCAGTCCAGCCTCCCTTAGTGTTAGTCCGTGGTTTATTACATGGTCCACAATTGTAGCACGAATTTCATTACACAGATTTGGTTGTCTTCTTCCTTGTGCATGACCTACCCCTCCTCTGGGTCTTCCTCTCCCTCTTCCTCTTCCCCTACCTTGGCCTCTTCCTCCACCTTGTTCTCTCTGGATTCCCCCTCTCATCCGTACTCTTCCTCTTCTTCCGACACTGTCTATTTTTGTTAAAGACAGGTGAACTTGCCTGTTGCCTTTTTATAGTGCTTAAACACCTGATTGGTGTGTCTACAATTAAGCAAACAAGTGTTTGCACTTTGTGTGTGTGTGTGTGTGTGTGTGTGTCTATGTGTGTGTGTGTGTGTGTGTGTGTGTGTGTGTGTGTCTATGTGTGTGTGTGTGTGTGTGTGTGTGTGTATGTGTGTGTGTGTGTGTGTGTGTGTGTGTGATGTCACTTCCTCTTGCTGGTTTAAAACATCGCCCCCAGTCTCTCTGACTTCAGTGTCCTAAAGACAGTAGATGATGTGTGTTCTCTCTGTAATCTGTCTCCTGCTCTGTGTCTCTGTACACACGGCTCACAGCGGTGAGTAAACCACTACACACTCTATACACAGCTCTTATACACACCACACATTACCACTGGGGTTCATTCATTCTCTGAATGATGTTTTACAGACTATTAACTTTTGGCCAATTGTGGCCAAAAGTTTTAAGAATTACATAAATATTGGAAATTGAAAAAGTTGCTGCTTAAGTTTTTATAATAGCAATTTGCATATACTCCAGAATGTTAGGTAGAGTGATCAGATGAATTGCATAGTCCTTCTTTGCCATGAAAATTAACTTAATCCCCAAAAAAAAAGAAACGCGTGCAGCCATCATTGCATTGCATAAAAATGGTTCAATTCTTGTTAAGAAGGCTTCAGGGCATCCAAGAACGTCCAGCAAGCGCCAGGATCATCTCCTAAAGAGGATTCAGCTGCAGGATCGGAGTGCCACCAGTGCAGAGCTTGCTCAGAAATGGCAGCAGGCAGGTGTGAGCGCATCTGCACGCACAGTGAGGCGAAGACTTTTGGAAGATGGCCTGGTGTCAAGAAGGGCAGCAAAGAAGCTACTTCTCTCTAAAAAAAAACATCAGGGACAGATTGATCTTCTGCAGAAAGTATGGTGAATGGACTGCTGAGGACTGGGGCAAAGTCATATTCTCCGATGAAGCCTCTTTCCAATTGTTTGGGGCAACTGGAAAAAGGCTTGTCCGGAGAAGAAAAGGTGAGCGCTACCATCAGTCCTGTGTCATGCCAACAGTAAAGAGTCCTGAGACCATTCATGTGTGGGGTTGCTTCTCATCCAAGGGAGTGGGCTCACTTACAATTTTGCCCAAAAACACAGCCATGAATAAAGAATGGTACCAAAACACCCTTCAACAGCAACTTCTTCCAACAATCCAACAACAGTTTGGTGAAGAACAATGCATTTTCCAGCACGATGGAGCACCGTGCCATAAGGCAAAAGTGATAACTAAGTGGCTCAGGGACCAAAACTTTGAATTTTTTTTTTATTCCATGGCCTGGAAACTCCCCAGATCTTAATCCCATTGAGAACTTGTGGTCAATCCTCAAGAGGCGGGTGGACAAACAAAAACCCACTAATTCTGACAAACTCC
Organism: Clarias gariepinus; assembly: GCF_024256425.1. NCBI lineage: Eukaryota > Metazoa > Chordata > Actinopteri > Siluriformes > Clariidae > Clarias > Clarias gariepinus. Next base: position 2,899,187 of record NC_071101.1, read on the forward strand.
AAGAAGTGATTATGAAAGAATGGGTTGCCATCAGTCAGGATTTGACCCAGAAGTTGATTAAGAGCCCAGTCGAATTGCAGAGGTCCTGAAAAAGAAGGGCCAACACTGCAAATACTGACTCTTTGCATAAATGTCATGTAATTGTCGATCCTCTGAAACGTATGAAGTGCTTGTAATTATATTTCAGTACATCACAGAAACAACTGAAAAAAAGATCTAAAAGCAGTTTAGCAGCAAACTTTGTAAAAACTAATATTTGTGTCATTCTCAAAATTTTTGGCCACGACTGTACAGTAGTGTGTAGAGGAGTGTGAACATGCAGTGTGTGCAGTAGTGTAGTGTTGGTTATTTGTGTTGTTTTATTTTCTGAACAAAACCCTAAACCAGGTGTGCATCAGGAGGAAAGAACGGAGGAAGTGTGTGCTTTTATGAAAATACAGTACTTAAAGAAATATGATGGTGCGTGAGGACGGGAGTGTCCTCAGTGATCCTTAAGAGGCTGACAAACTTCATTTAAACAAAATTGTAATTATTTGGGTGAATTATTTCGAGTGGTGATGAGTTCACATAGTATTTAAAACAAGTATATCTTACACCTCGACCTTCTCACCAACTAACTTTAATAAACAAACTTGGTTAATGTAACATAATTCAGTCATGTGTACATGATGTACACATTTAAATTAAACAAGTTTCTTATTCAAAGTTAGATAACTAGCATCATCAGGCTAAAATAGAATTACTTCTGTTTGTTTTCAGATTTTGTCTTTGTTTCCTGTAGCATTTACATGTTACTCGCTTTATTCTATAAACTTGATAACAGATGTAAGTACAATGAGCAAGTCCCCAACAATAACAGCCTTTAAAGTCAGCGCTCCCACAAGCAGTAAACCAGATCCAGACCCTTCAGGTCAGTAACAGAGCATCATTACATGTGTAGTGGTTTAAAGTGTACAGGTCACATAGGAATCATGTCAGTGTTTACACATAATTGTTATAAGGACTAGAGGTTTCTTTATTAAAGAAACATTGCAGTCTGTAGCTGTTTATAATATTAATGACATCATCGAGTGGACATGCAGCATAGCGTCAGGTCATCTGTAGAAGGTACTGTATTTCAAAGTCAAAACTCACAAGGAAATCTTTAAGTCTTCGGGGTATTAGTAATTATTCCGTGGCGATGTCCTGAAGTGTCTTCATTATGAGGTCTTTAGGAAAGTAACCCTGTAGGCATCTGGAGTGTAACATATTTAGGCCTTTAATGAGTCCTGAAGATGTCCTCAACAGGTTCTTTAATGTGGACGGTCTTGATAACATCCTGTAGTCCGACCTGCGTCCAGTTTAAAAATCATAAATTGAATGCGGCTGTTTGTGCTCAGGCTCCCGCTGCTATTGCATTATTAATCTAATCAAAGCTGAAGGTTTGAGATGTGTGAGACTGTATACACTTCTGTTTAACATAACCACTGAGTAACATTTCACTATGTTAGAGCTCAACACATTTACACTCAACTACATCTTTCTCACGTCCACTCTGACCACAAGCTTTTATAGAATTCAAATTTATACACCCTGACCTTATTGTTCAGAAGTGAGTAGTTTTTCTGTCTCCTGCTCTGTGTCTCTGTACACACGGCTCACAGCGGTGAGTAAACCACTATACACTTTATACACAGCTCCTATACACACCACACATTACCACTGGGGTTCATTCATTCTCTAAATGATGTTTTACAGACTCATCACATTTTAATGTAGTTTTTATTTTTGTCTTTACAGTCCTGTACTATAAGACTGGAACAGAGGGGAGAGATGTTTCTCTTTACTGTAGAAATGATGGTAGTGTGACTTGGAGTAAAGGAGTTTCTGAAGGGAGATGCACCATCCTCACTGTTAAACCTGGAGGAGACACCATTAAACACAACCCTGATCCAGATCACAGATACAGTGTGTTAGATGATTTATCACTCTATATAAGGGATCTGTCTCTCTCAGACTCGGGGATTTACTACTGTAACACTGATACTGTCTACAATCTGACTGTCACTCCATTACAAGGTGAGTGTAACGTCTATAACTGTGTGTGTGTGTGTGTGTGTGTGTGTGTAGCGTAGTGTGTACAGTAAGGTGTGTTCATGCAGGAAGTGTGTAGTGTAGTGTTAGTTATTTGTGCTGTGTAATCAATCATCATTCAGAATAAACATTGTGTTCTAAACAGAGAGGAATATGTGAATATAATTATGTAAAATAGTTGTGTATGATCAGGAGCCAGGGGATGAGAACAATGCAGTGGTGGTGGCTGATGGGAAATGTAGTCTGAGCCGGCTATGTTGTAAAGCTAAACCCAATGGTAAATTATTGCATATTGTCATGCACACTCAGTCCAGGAAGTATAAAAAGGGTAAACAAACCACTACACTCCGCTCAGTCATTTGAGTTCGCCCATGTCGTCTCGGACCGTTTCACCGGACCGTGAGTACTCACCCTCTTGGGTTTACTTCCAGATTGAGTGTATGTTTATAGGACGCGGGTTAGATTTGTGTCTCTCCCTTGCTCCCCATTTGTGAGAGTCCTCAGATCAAATCGCGTGATTATCCTGCCTATTCGTGTCACTCCGCGTTTGGGTTTACCATTCACGCTACAAAGGGCTAACCGCTAAAGCTACGTCTTCTGGTCTCCTCGGGTTAGTTCCTGACAGAATGACTGAGCCTTTCGCGGTGAACCCAGCGGATCACGCGCGTCTTTGCGATGTGGTGGATCGGCACGGCGAGCTAATTGACAAGCTAACCGGAGATCTTGCTACTCTGCGCCGGAGCGTCCAAGACGTCGCGGCCTTCGGCGGGAGAACGCGGATCTCCGCGCGGCTGTTGCTGTTGCCCCCCCCCCTCCTTCTTATGTTTTTCTCTCGCTTCCAGATAAATGGAACGGCACGGACGGGAAATGTAGTGTGTTTTTAACAGCGCTAGATCTGGTGTTTGAGTTCAATCCCACCAAGTACTCCACCGATTGGCTACGCATTGCTCTTCTCGTCTCGTTGCTAACTGGGCCACGGCGGTACTGCGCTCCGACTCAGACATAGCGCACTCCTATAAGGAATTTTCTTATGCCAACTACAGCAAACTTTATCACTTACGGCAGGGAGGGTCGTCTGTGAGTCGCTACACGGCGGATTTCCGAACCCTCGCCGTCCAGACCACCTGGGAAAATGCCGCCCTCCGTACGACCTACTTCGAGGGACTGGCTTCTCGCATTAAGGACGAACTAGCCGGACGAGAATTGCCCGCGACCCTGGAGGGTCTCATCCAATTGGCCCTCCGGATAGACCAACGCATGCTCTCGCGCCCGAAGCCAGCCCCTCGGACCCTGCCGCCCTCCACGTCCTCGTCCACCTTCTTCACCCGCGCCCCGGCTTTCGACGCCCGACCTACTTTCACTCCTCCAACCACTGGACCTGCTGGATCTCCACCTCCTGCCGTGGTTAACACAGGAGCCGGGGAACCCATGCAACTAGGACGCGCCTCCTTGACCGCTGAAGAACGGGAGCGACGATTTAAGGAGGGCCTCTGTGCCTACTGTGGGTCAGCGACGCACCACCGAGCTATCTGCCCAATTCGACCGAGAAATGCCCAGACCCGGTGAAGCAGGAGGACCACTCACCGGGTCATATCCAACTCTCCTCCACTTCAACCGATTCCTCCCGTCTCAAGGTTCAAGTACACCTCCATTTTGGCCACAAACAAGTTAGGAGTACTGCGTTCATCGATTCCGGTGCCGCAGGCAACTTCATTGACTTCTCTTATGCCAAAAAATTGGGGGTAAAATTCGAGGCGTTATCCCAGCCGGTTCGGATTACCACTGTCGATGGTCGGCCCCTCTCCACCAGTCCCATCACCACCCAGACTCATCCCATCACCCTGATCATCGATAAACATCAGGAACAGATCAACTTTTATGTCACCTCCATCTCCTCTCCTCCAATCATCCTAGGTTTTCCGTGGCTCATTCAACATGACCCCCTTATTTCCTGGAGACAGAACCGGATTCTACAGTTGGCGCGACCTGTACCGAACTGTGCCTACGGGCTGTGGCTGGGACGTGCTCTAGGGAGTCCGAGGCCCCCGATGTCGACGTCAACGCCATCCCCGCCGCCTATAGGGACCTGCCGGAGGTCTTCTGCAAGAGACGGGCTACTCATCTTCCTCCTCACAGACCGTACGACCTCACAATAGACCTTCAACCAGGAACTGTCCCACCCCGCGGCCACCTCTACTCACTGTCATCCACAGAGATGCAGACGATGGAAGAATATGTGACCAACGCTCTCCGCCATGATACCATCCGGCCGTCCTCCTCGCCTCCTTTTCGTCCATGTGTTGACTATCGGGGGCTCAATAACATCACCATCAAGAATCGACATCCGTTGCCTCTTACCAACTCAGCCCTGGACGTTCTCTCTGGTGCCACCATTTTCACAAAGTTGGACCTCAGGAGCGCCTACAACTTGGTGCGCATCAGAGAGGGCGATGAGTGGAAGACGGCTTTTATCACCCCTACCGGACACTATGAGAGTCTAGTGATCCCTTTTGGACTGTGCAACGCCCCTGCCGCTTTCCAACATTTTATAAACAATGTCCTCCGGGACATGCTAGGCCGGTGAGCATTCGTGTACCTGGATGACATACTCATATACTCCCGCTCCGTTGATGAACACATCCAGCACGTCAGGGCGGTATTGAAGAGATTACTTGCCCACCAGCTGTACCGTAAGTTGAAGAAGTGCACTTTTCACGAGCACTCCACCACGTTCCTGGGTTTTATCATCTCACCCCAGGGTGTGGCCATGGACCCGCAGAAACTAGAAGTTGTGCGTCATTGGCCCCTACCCAAGACCCTCAAGCAACTTCAGCGGTTTCTCGGGTTTGCGAATTTCTATCGTCGCTTTATCCGGGACTACAGTACAGTTGCTGCGCCCCTGACCGGCCTGACTCGCCCATCATCTTACCCTTTTCGACTTAACCAGACCGCCGTCTCTGCCTTCAAGAAGCTCTGCTCCCTTTTTACCACTGCTCCTATCCTCCTCCACCCGGACGCCAGTAAACCATTCGTTGTAGAGGTGGACGCTTCAGATGTGGGCGCTGGAGCTGTTCTCTCTCAACGAGCTCCAGATCAGAAACTACACCCCTGTAGTTTCTTCTCCAAAAAATTTGATTCCACTCAACAGCGATACGGGGTAGGGGACCGCGAGCTGTTGGCCATAAAGTGGGCTTTGGAGGAATGGCGTCACTGGCTCCAGGGACCCATTCATCATCTGGACAGACCATCAAAATCAAATCACCATCCGAAATCTCAAGCAATTAAACCCTAGACAGGCGCGGTGGGCATTATTTTTTGAACACTACAACTTCCATCTCTCTTACCGCCCGGGGTCTAAGAATACCAAAGCAGATGCTCTTTCTCGCCAACATGAAACTGACAGCCCCCGGGCAGACCCCGCGCCTGTTCTGCCACCATCAAGGATCATCGCACCACTACAATTGGATCTGGAAACGAGGGTTCGTCAGGCGCAGACCACAGAGACCGAACCGGCAGGTGTGCCGCCTGGACGGCTCTATGTGCCCGCCAACATGAGATCGGAAGTACTCCAGTGGGGTCACTCCTCCCCCATCTCGGGACACCCGGGCATACGACGCACACTGCAGTTCCTCCAACGAGACTTCTGGTGGCCATCCATCGTGAAGGACGTCCGGGAGTTCTTCAGGCGTGCCCGGTGTGCGCCAGGGCAAAGGACACCAACCAACCTACCTCCGGCGAACTCCAACCTCTCCCCGTCCCTCGCCGACCCTGGACGCACATCGCCGTCGACTTTATCACACGCCTGCCGGCCTCCGAAGGAAAAGACACCATCATGACCATCGTTGATCGGTTCTCTAAGGCCGTGCACCTGGTGGCCCTCGCCGGACTCCCATCAGCCAAAAGGACAGCGGAACTGATATTAGAGCACGTAGTCCGCCTGCATGGGTTCCTAAAGGACATTGTCTCGGACAGAGGCCCCCAGTTCACTGCCAGGTTCTGGAAGGCTTTCTGCCGTCTGATCGACTCCACCTGCAGTCTATCTTCTGGATACCATTCTCAGACTAACGGTCAGACGGAGCGGGCCAACCAACAACTGGAGCGCTATCTGAGATGCTTCGTAGCAGATCGTCAGCGCTCCTGGGCTCGCTACCTCATCTGGGCAGAGCTTTCACACAATCTCCACGTCTCATCAGCCACAAAACTCAGCCCCTTTGAGGTATGCTACGGTTTCCAACCTTCAGTGTTCAACCACCAAGAACCGGAGGTCGACGTACCGTCAGCCCAACAGTTGGTCCGCAGGTGTCGGCGGTTGTGGAACATCACCAATCGAGCCATCCACCAAGCCAACACCCGCCACACCACCCAACATTGCCGCCGACACCCTCCGGGATGATTGTACCACGTAGGTGACAAAGTATGGCTCTCCACAAGAAACCTCCACCTTCACACTGAATCCAAGAAACTATCACCCAGATTCATCGGTCCCTACCGCATCTCTCTTCGGATAAACCCAGTCACCTACCGGCTCCAGCTGCCTGCGGCGCTCCGAATCCACCCAGTATTCCACATCTCCCAACTCAAACCTTTCATCACATCACCCATGACTCCACCCACCCCCCCAGCTCCTCCTCCCCGGATCATTGACGATGGTCCCGCCTACATCGTATGCCGGATCCTCGACTCGCGCCCTCGAGGTAGAGGAATCCAGTACCTGGTTTATCCTCGATCCTGAACTTATACGGGACTACCGTCGTCGGGTATCCTCCACCTCAGGACCGTCTGGAGCCGGTCCTGGACAGGGGGGTACTGTCATGCACACTCAGTCCGCGACCGGCACTAGGACCCGGAAGTATAAAAAGGGTAAACAAACCACTACACTCCGCTCAGTCATTTGAGTTCGCCCATGTCGTCTCGGACCGTTTCACCGGACCGTGAGTACTCACCCTCTTGGGTTTACTTCCAGATTGAGTGTATGTTTATAGGACGCGGGTTAGATTTGTGTCTCTCCCTTGCTCCCCATTTGTGAGAGTCCTTAGATCAAATCGCGTGATTATCCTGCCTATTCGTGTCACTCTGCATTTGGGTGTACCATTCACGCTACAAAGGGCTAACCGCTAAAGCTACGTCTTCTGGTCTCCTCGGGTTAGTTCCTGACACATATATTATGTCATTAAATGGTCCAGATGTAGTCTATAGCTACTGATTATGCTAATGGTATCAACCTCGTCTGCACAGCTTGTGCTTTTCTCTGACGCAACAGAAGAACAGAGGGCCAGCTCTTTCACAGAGGCCTTCTGGGTAATAGACAGTAAACCTTGTCTTGCTTGGAGTGCTAATTTACTGATATATAATTGAAATCCAATAAAATTTTCCACAGTGCTCATGCAGACTCGCCCTAACGTCCTCTGTATCTAAAACTCAAGACTTTAATGAAATTGGGGTTGCAGCTGTAGACATTCATGTAATTAAATAGTGGGATAGTAACATAACACAATTAAACTGTTGTTGTTCTATTAGCTTATTTAAGTCTGTTTGTTTTGTGTAGTAAACAGGCTAAGTTATTATTGCACTGCTGCTGGTGTCCTGCATACAGTCTCTCTCTCTCTCTCTCTCTCTCTGTTTCTCTTTATCATTACATTGCTATTACATTATCTCCTAATCCAACAATGGCTCATAATTAGGTTGTGTGAGACTGCACATGTCTGGTTAAGGCATTGGACTACAGTTTGGAAGATCCCAGGTTCAAACCCCACAACCACCAAGTTGCCACTCTTGGGCCCTTGAGCAAGGCCCTTAACCCTCAACTGCTCAGATGTGTAATGAGATTTAAAAAAATAAATGTTAGTCGCTCTGAATAAGAGCGTCTGCCAAATGCCTAATTGTATTAGAAAATTTCACATGTTGAACACCATATCACTGGAGTCATCTAGATTTGAAGAAAATGCATACCTTTTCAGCAGGTCTTCTTTAAAGTCTTGCTGTTGAAAAACATTTTTTTTTAAATTGTGGCTGTGACTGAAATTAGATTACATTATGTTGCTTTTGGTCAAATGGTCAAATTTTTTTAAATAATGTTTTGCCCATCAGCTCTCTTGCCGAACAGATATTTTAGTGAAACAAGTGCAAATTCATTACTTTAGTAGAACTATTAAATATAAATTAAATGAGTGATGCGGTATGGACCGATAAATCTGGGTGATAACTTTCGTGATTCTGTGTGCAGATGGAGGTTTTTTGTTGAAATTCAATTCAATTTCAATTCAATTTTATTTGTATAGCGCTTTTAGCAAATTTTCATTGCCGCAAAGCAGCTTTACACAGACAAAAGAATTATTTAAGTTTGTATGAAATGTGAATTTGTATGAATCAAAATGGTCAGTTTGTCCCTGGTGAGCAAGCCGAGGGCGACAGTGGCAAGGAAAAACTCCCTGAGATGGTAATAGGAAGAAACCTTGAGAGGAACCAGACTCAACAGGGAACCCATCCTCATTTGGGTGAAACAGAAAGCAGTAAATGATCTGCATTTATACAGTGTGTAGGGTGGAAGGCAGTTCAGCTATAATAGCTAATGTTAATTGATGTTAATATGGAGTCCAGGTGGTTATTGAAGACCCAGGTAGACTTGTAAGAAGTTCCAGTCATGAACTATCGAACTGTCAAGTCCCCAGAGAAACAGTTGCCAACACCAGTCAAGGCCAGAACCATTTTCTAGGTAGAGAGAATCATTCCCAGACACCAGACGCATCCCAGAGAGACACACGGGGCATCCATGTGACGAGATCTTCAGCCAGAAGCGGGGCACCAGGATGGGTCAGACAGGTCCGGAGGGCAGAGGGAGTCTGGATCACTGGCAGCTCAGGAACGACATGTGTAGCTCGACAGAGAGAGAGAGAAAGAGTGAAAGGGGGAGACAGGAGGAGAGAGGAAAGAGAAAGAGGGGGGGAAAGAGACGAAGAAGAGAGATGGCAGTTAGGTATGGTCACAGTCACACAATGTATAATGTGAATGTATATTAACTGTAGAGTGCAAGCAGAGACTCCGGCAGGACTAACTATGACAGCATAACTAAAAGGGAGAGCCAGAAGGAAACACAAACATGAGGGCTTCCTGACATGTAAAGCAAACAATCACCTCACCGTCAGCAAACCTGAGTGATCAATGAGAATGAGGAAGACAGCATCCAAACATATCAGTTCACCATAATACTCTACGTCCATGAGTCCCCCAGATCTGCTCCTTTACCTATGGCAAATCTATTTATAAAAATGCTTGGCTAAATAAATAGGTTTTTAGCCTGGACTTAAACACTGAGACTGTGTCTGAGTCCCGAACACTATTTGGAAGACTATTCCATAATTTTGGGGCTTTGTAAGAAAAAGCTCTGCCCCCAGCTGTATTTTTCATAATACGCGGTACTGACAAGCAGCCTGCATCCTTTGATCGAAGTAGGCGTGGCGGATCGTAAGACACTAGCAGTTCGCTCAGGTACTGTGGCGCGAGACCATTTAATGCTTTATATGTCAAGAGTAGTATTTTAAAATCAATGCGAAATTTCACAGGGAGCCAATGGAGTGAAGATAAGATAGGGGTGATGTGCTCATATCTTCTGGTTCTAGTGAGGAATCTCGCTGCTGCATTCTGGACTAGCTGAAGCTTATTTATGCATCTAGCTGAACAACCAGACAGTAAGGCATTACAATAGTCCAACCTAGAGGTGATAAAAGCATGAACTAGTTTTTCTGCATCGTTTAGCGAAAATAAATTTCTTATCCTGGCAATATTTCTGAGGTGAAAGAATGCTATCCTGGTAATATTATCTACATGTGCTTCAAATGAAAGGCTGGAATCAATAATCACACCAAGGTCTTTCACTGTTGCATTTAATGGAACAGAAAGGCCATCTAAAGTTACGGTGTGATCTAAAATTTTACTCCTAGCTGTATGCGGTCCTATGACTAGAACTTCTGTCTTATCCGGATTTAGCAGAAGGAAGTTAATTAGCATCCAATTTCTTATGTCCTGCACACATTGCTCAATTTTAGTAAGCTGTTTTTTCTCATCAGGTTTTGCTGAGACATATAACTGTGTATCGTCAGCATAACAATGAAAACTAATACCATGCTTACGGATTATGTTGCCCAGAGGAAGCATGTAAAGGGAAAAAAGCAGTGGACCTAAAACTGAACCCTGCGGAACGCCAAACTCCACTAGAGAGCATGCAGAATAATCACCATTTAAGTCTACATACTGATAACGATGGGTCAGATAGGATCTGAGCCAGGAGAGGGCTGTACCCTTAATTCCTACTACATTTTCTAATCTGTGAAGAAGAATAGCGTGATCAACGGTGTCAAAAGCTGCACTGAGGTCAAGTAATACAAGCATAGTTACACAACCCTGATCAGAGGCCAATAGAATGTCATTTACTACTTTAATGAGTGCTGTCTCTGTACTGTGATGAGGCCTAAATCCTGACTGATACAGTTCATGTATGCCATTTCTATGTATATATGAGCATAGCTGCTCCGCTACTATCTTTTCCAGAATCTTAGAGATAAAGGGGAGGTTTGATATTGGCCTGTAACTGGACAGCTGACAGGGGTCGAGGTCAGGTTTCTTAATTATTGGTTGATAACTGCTAATTTAAAAGATTTTGGAACATAACCAATGCTGAGTGAAGAATTAATTATTCTCAACAGGGGTTCTGTTATTGCTGGTACTATCTGTTTAAGAAAATGTGTCGGTACAGGATCTAATATACAGGTTGATGAATTTGCAGAAGAGATGAGTGAAATTAGTTCATTCTCTTCAAGGGGAGTAAAGTATTCTAGGTTCTGATCTGACATGGCTAGATTAACATCTGCATCAATTACATTGTTCGGTTTCAAAACCTCAATTTTATGCCTAATATTTACAATTTTATTATTTAAAAAGTTCATGAAATCCTCACTATTGCATGATGTTGTTGTGGAGATTTCTGCAGTGGTCTTATTTCTGGTTAATTTGGCTACAGCATTAAATAAGAATCTAGGATTATTTTCGTTATTTTCTATAAGAGTGGAGAGATATGTTGATCTAGCTACACTAAGAGCTTTTCTATAGTTCAGGATGCTCTCCTTCCATGCTATTTGAAATACTAGTAATTTAGTTTGACGCCATTTACGTTCTAATTTCCGAGCGGTCTGTTTTAAAGTGCGCGTGTGATCGTTATACCAGGGAGCAAGTGTCTTATCTCTTATCTCTTATCTCTTCTTATCTGGAAAGTGGTTGCAGCTCTCCGGGGGTGGGTCAGTTTGGGTCCTTGGCCCTGGCGCACACCAGGCCTGAACGAACTCCTCGATATCCTTTTTCATGGAAGGCCACCAGAACGCCCGTTTCACGAATAGGAAGGTCCTTCGGTTCCCGGGTTGTCCGGCGACGGGTGAGGAATGCCCCCATTGTAGGACCTCTGATCTTAAGGTTTGAGGCACGTAGAGTCATCCAGGCGGCGCACCTGCCGCTTCGGTCTCCGCAGCCTGAGCCTGGCGTCCCCTTGTTTCTAAGTCCCATTGGAGAGGTGCAATCACACGTGAAGTGGGTATGATAGGCACGGGGTCCGCCCGGGGGATGTCTTTTTCCTGTTGTCGCGAGAGGGCGTCGGCCTTGGTGTTTTTGGACCCCGGGCGGTATAACAGATGGAAGTCAAACTGTTCAAAGAATAGTGCCCATCGTGTCTCCCGTGGGTTGAGTTGTTTGAGATTTCTGATGGTGATGAGATTCTGGTGATCCGTCCAGACAATGAACGTCTCACTGGTGCCCTGGAGCCAGTGACGCCATTCCTCCAAGGCCTACTTTATGCCCAACAGCTTGCGGTCCCCTACCCCGTATCGCTGCTGAGTGGGGTTAAATTTCTTGGAGAAGAAGCCACAAGGGTGTAGCTTCTGTTCTGGACCTCGCTGGGAGAGAACAGCACCGGCGCCCACTTCTGACGCGTCCACCTCCACAACGAACGGTTGGTTGACATCTGGGTAAAGAAGAATATGGGGCCGTGGTAAAACGGTGGCAAAGTTCTTTGAATGCAGATATGGCGGCGGGAGTGAGGTGGAAGGGATGAGGTGAAGGCCTGGTCAGACTGGTCATTGGTGCTGCAACTGTACTGTAGCCCCGGATAAAGCGACGGTTGAAGTTCGCAAACCCGAGGAACCGTTGAAGCTGTTTGAGATTCTTGGGTAGGGGCCAATGACAAACAGCTTCTAGTTTTTGCGGGTCCATGGCCACACCCTAGGGCGAGATAACAAAACCCAGGAACGTGGTGGAGTGCTGGTGAAAAGCACATTTTTTCCAACTTGCAGTACAGTTGGTGAGCGAGCAATCTCTTGAGAACAGCCTGGACGTGCTGGATGTGTTATTCAGTGGTGTGAGAGTATATGAGAATGTCGTCTAAGTAAACGAACACCCATCGGCCTAGGACGTCATTGATGAATTGTTGAAAGGCCGAGGGTGCGTTACAGAGTCCATATGGGATGACCAGGCTCTCATAATGTCCGGTGGGAGTGATGAAGGCCGTCTTCCACTCATCGCCCTCTCTGATATGCACCAAGTTGTAGGCGCCCTGGAGGTCCAACTTCGTGAACACGGTGGCACCAGAGAGGGCGTCTACATTTACATTTACATTTAGGCATTTGGCAGACGCTCTTATCCAGAGCGACTTACATTTTTATCTCATTACACATCTGAGCAGTTGAGGGTTAAGGGCCGCGCTCAAGGGCCCAACAGTGGCAACTTGGTGGTTGTGGGGTTTGAACCTAGGGCTGAGTTGGTAAGCGGCAATGGGTGACGGTTCTTAATGGTGATCTTATTTAGCCCCCGATAGTCGACACATGGGCGAAGCTCGCCCCCTCTCTTCTTCACGAAGAAGAACCCCGCGGGTGCCAGCGACGAGGAAGGGCAGATGGTTCCATTGCGAAGGGCGCTGGCGACATACTCCTCAATTGCCTGCGTCTCAGTGGCCGACAGCTAGTAAAGATGGCCGCGGGGAGGGACGGAACCCGGCTGAAGCTCTATCGCCCGGTCATAAGGGCAATGGGGTGGCAGACGAGTGGCTTTTCTTTTACAAAAGGCTCCAGCCAGGTCACAATAGGCGGGAGGGATGGCGTTGATGTCGACATCGAGGGCCTCGGACTCCGTGGAACACGTCCCAGCCTGAGCAAGTAGGCAAAGTTCAGAGCAGGTCAGCCCCCACTGGATGATTCGATTCCGAGTCCATGAAATAAGCGGGTCGTGCTGCAACAGCCAGGGATAGCCGAGGATGATGGGCGGTGATGCGATGGATGCGAGGTGGAGTTGGATTTGTTCCTGGTGCTGGTCTATGGCAAGCGTGATGGGTTGGGTCTGATGGGTGATAAAGCTGGATGATAGGGGCCGACCGTCGACCGAAGTGATCTTCACCTCCAATTCTTTGGCATAGGTAGAGTCAATGAAGTTACCAGCGGCACCGGAGTCGATAAACGCGGTACTTCGAACCCATTTGTGGACGATTTGGAGGTTAACCTGAACCGTGAAACGTGAGATGGTGGCGTTGGTCGTGGTGGAGAGGTGGAGGGGGCCCGGTGAGTCTTTCCTTGCACTTACCGGGGCTGCGCGTTTCCCGGGCGAATTAGGCAGATCGCCCGGTGGTGTGCCGACCCACAGTAGGCACACAAACCCCCTCGATACCGTTGTTCGCGTTTAGCCACGGTCAGGGAGGCGCGTCCTAATTGTATGGGTTTCCCAGCTCCGGTGTCAACCACGGCAGGAGGTGGAGATCCGACAGGTCTGGTAGTGGTGGTGGTGAAGGCTGTAGGTGGTCGTGGTAGGAGAAGTAGGAGAGGGTGGGTGCAGGTGGCAGGGTCCTCAGGGCTGTCTTTCGGCGAGAGAGAAGGCATTGGTCAATAAATAGGGAGCGCTGGATTAATCCCTCCAGTGTAGAGGGAAGCTCTCGCCCAGCGAGCTCGTCTTTTATCCGCGAAGCCAGTCCCTCGTAGAAGGATGTCCGGAGCGTGGCATCCCCCCAGTTGGTCTGCACGGCAAGGGTCCGAAACTCAGCGGCGTACCGGCTCACGGACAATCCTCCCTGCCGCAGATGGTAGAGTTTAGTGTTGTACGAGAGGGCGGTGTCTGTATCTGCTTGTAGAACTGCCGTGGCCCACTCAGCTGCCTGCCCGGATAGCAACGAAACCAGAAGCGCGATGCGTAGCCAATCGGTGGAGTACCTGGTGGAATTAGACCAGATCAAACGCTGTCAAAAACACACTGCACTTCCCATCCGTGCCATCCGATTTATCCGGAAGTGCCAGAAATACATTGGAAGGAGGGGGGGTGGGTTGTTGCGGCGCCACAGCTGCCTCGACGGGAGGCTGGCTAGCCGCGCGATCCACAGCCGCCCGGAGATCCGCATTCTTCCGCCGGAGCTCTGCGACCTCGCGGCGCAAGGCCGCGATATTTTGGAGGCCCAGGCGCAGATTAGCAATCTCTCCGGTTAGCTTGTTGATTAGCTCGGCATGCTGATCTACCACATCGCAGAGGTGCGCATGATCCGCTGGGTTCACCGCGGAGGGCTCAGTCATTCTGTCAAGAACTAACCTGAGGTGACCAGAAGACGTAGCTTTAGCGGTTAGCCTTTTGTTGCGTGAATGGTAAACCCAAACGCGAAAGAACACGAGTAGGCAGGATAATCACGCTATTTAATCTAAGGACTCTCACGAATGGGGAGCAAGGGAAAGACACAATCTAACCCGCGCCCTATAAATGCACACTCAATCAGAAAGCAACAATTGAAGTAGTTCAAGCCTTTTAATTGTTTTAATATTGATGATTTTGGCATACAGCTCATGAAAACCCAAAATTCCCATCTCTAAAAATTAGCATATTTCATCCGACCAATAAAAGAAAAGTGTTTTTAATACAAAAAAAGTCAACCTTCAAATAATTATGTTCAGTTATGCACTCAATACTTGGTCGGGAATCCTTTTGCAGAAATGACTGCTTCAATGCGGCGTGGCATGGAGGCAATCAGCCTGCGGCACTGCTGAGGTGTTATGGAGGCCCAGGATGCTTCGATAGCGGCCTTAAGCTCATCCAGAGGGTTGGGTCTTGCGTCTGTCAACTTTCTCTTCACAATATCCCACAGATTCTCTATGGGGTTCAGGTCAGGAGAGTTGGCAGGCCAATTGAGCACAGTAATACCATGGTCAGTAGCAGGTGCCAGGTCGTGCTGAAAAATGAAATCTTCATCTCCATAAAGCTTTTCAGCAGATGAAAGCATGAAGTGCTCCAAAATCTCCTGATAGCTAGCTGCATTGACCCTGCCCTTAATAAAACACAGTGGACCAACACCAGCAGCTGACATGGCACCCCAGACCATCACTGACTGTGGGTACTTGACACTGGACTTCAGGCATTTTGGCATTTCCCTCTCCCCAGTCTTCCTCCAGACTCTGGCACCTTGATTTCCGAATGACATGCAAAATTTGCTTTCATCAGAAAAAAGTACTTTGGACCACTGAGCAACAGTCCAGTGCTGCTTCTCTGTAGCCCAGGTCAGGCGCATCTGCCGCTGTTTCTGGTTCAAAAGTGGCTTGACCTGGGGAATGCGGCACCTGTAGGCATTTTCCTGCACACGCCTGTACACGGTGGCTCTGGATGTTTCTACTCCAGACTCAGTCCACTGCTTCCGCAGGTCCCCCAAGGTCTGGAATCGGTCCTTCTCCACAATCTTTCTCAGGGTCCGGTCACCTCTTCTTGTTGTGCAGCAATTCTGCCACACTTTTTCCTTCCCACAGACTTCCCACTGAGGTGCCTTGATACAGCACTCTGGGAACAGCCTATTCGTTCAGAAATTTCTTTCTGTGTCTTACCCTCTTGCTTAAGGGTGTCAATGATGGCCTTCTGGACAGCAGTCAGGTCAGCAGTCTTACCCATGATTGCGGTTTTGAGTAATGAACCAGGCTGGGAGTTTTTAAAAGCCTCAGGAATCTTTTTGCAGGTATTTAGAGTTAATTAGTTGATTCAGATGATTAGGTTAATAGCTCGTTTAGAGAACCTTTTCATGATATGCTAATTTTTTGAGAATTTTGGGTTTTCATGAGCTGTATGCCAAAATCATCAATATTAAAATAATTAAAAGGCTTGAACTACTTCAGTTGTGTGTAATGAATCTAAAATATATGAAAGTCTAATGTTTAGCAGTACATTACAGAAAATAATGAACTTTATCACAATATGCTAATTTTTTGAGAAGGACCTGTATATCTTGCTCTCTGAGTGTACGGGTCATCCTTTGGTTATGCTCTTGTAGACTTTTCTACAGTTCAGACAGTTCTACACTTGAGTAAGGTTAGAAAAGTGGTATAATAATATAAAATAAGATAAAATTAGTAAATATTATTAGTATAATTTTAGTTTAGGTAATAATATTTGCACACACCGTACAGTATATTTCAATTTGCACAGTATATTTCTATTTTGTACATCATATTTCTATTTCTATTTTTATTTTTAGTTCTATTTTTTCCTAGCACATTTCTATTTTTATTTTTAGTTCTATTTTTCCTAGTTTAATTTAATTTTTTTATTTAATTTCTATCGTATTTCTTTTATTCATATTTATTTCTTATTTGTAAAATTTAATTCTCTTTTAGGGTCAATGGCAGTCGTATAAGCATTTCACTACATTTCGTACTGTGTATGTTTGTGTATGTGACAAATAAAATTTGAATTTGAATTGAATTTGAATTTAATATTACTATTAGAGTTGTTTGAAGAGTTTGTCTCTGCCTCTTGCCTGTGTATCCCTTAACCTCCCTAAACTGAGTGTCTACACGGCCTGTGTTTTTCTCTGGGTATTAGGCTTGCTTGCAGTGCTAATTTACTGATATATAATTGAAATTCCATAAAAATGTCCACAATCCACTGAAGATGAAATATATATTCAGATCACTTTGAGTTCATGTTGTGTTAATCAGTCTAACAGAGTACAGTCTTATATACAGAATACAGTCTTATATTACATATTATATAACCTAGTGTCGGATTTTTATATATGACTATAATTAAGCTGCATAGTGTCAGAGTGAAACAGACCCTAATATCACTATTAATTCATTCCTGATATAAAAAGTATCACTCACTATCTGTTTTATTTTCCAGATTACTCCCTTGAAAAACCGTCCACTCCTGCATCCACTGTAAAGAGCACAAGTAAGAGTCGACCCGAAAGCTGTTTTTTTTCCCAGGATGTGCCCCCTCTATAGCTAAAGCCTACTGTGCCTAAAACCAATAAAATAAATATCACCAAACTCCGTATTGTGTCATAATTATCAGGAACGTGCAGGCACAGTGTGAGTGTAGACAAGCCTGTGTGTTCGTTTTGGTCAGCAGTGACTTTTGCTTCTTACATTTACATTAAGGCATTTGACAGACACTCTTATCTAGAGCGACTTACACCAGGGATTTGATGTTGGCAGCTTCAGGAAGCCAGTGAAGGGAGCGGAGAAGTGGTTAATAAAGAGAAAATTTGGATTAAATTTTGGATAATTGGAGACCTCTATTTCCTGTATTTTCCTAATTTTCCTTTTTTACTTTTACTGTATTTCTCTGTCTGCAGGTAAACAACAGATCCAAATAGAAGATGTTTACTGTCTGGCTCCATGACCACACACACACACATACACACACACAATTCATGTTTTCTAGTACATATGTGTATTTTTTTTTTATAATAAATTATTATTAAATAATATTAATGTGATAGAGCATTGGTGGGTCAGTGGTAAGTTTACAACTAGCCATGTGAAAGGTCTTGGAAGGGTTGAAGGGTTCGATTTCCAGCCAATACCTCAACTATACTCCATGCAGGGCGTCCTTACTGCTGTTCTCCAGCCTGTTCTCAATAAGAGATCTGTATCAGGAGAAGTATGCGGTGTAAAACCTTTACCTTAACATGAGCAGCCAATAACATTGATGTAGTTATTACATTAAACATTCAGTACTGTATGTATTATACTGCAGTGTGTAATGTGTATCTGCACTGTACTGCACTGTGTTCCAGTGACGTTGATAAATAATGTATATTTTCATATTAATTCGATGTGATATTTAGTTTTATGTACATGTATTAAGTGAAGGTTGTCATAGATACTGTGTGTTTAATCTGCAATAATTTTAATTTATCCTACATTTATATTCAGTCTCATAAGCAGTTTAAATACATTCAGAGAGACAAATACAGCTCTGTGCTAAAGTTTGTTGTACTTGAAATTCAAAGTTTAAATTAAACCCAAACTGCAGCATTTTTTTTTAATTTTATGTAGTTTTGAGGATTAGTTCTCCAGCCTTCCTAAAGGACTCTTTTGGCTCTTATCTTTGGTAAGTTTTAGTTTCTCATTTTCAGTCTAGTCCCTGTACTCGAGCTGTTTCAGAGGAGTGTTTTTTGTTTTACCACACAGTGACTGATGCATCATTCAGCAGACGGTCACAGTAAAACATTTGGTTTTATTTCTTTCATTTAATCTACATGAATGAATTAACTGGAAGTTGTACAGTATGTGATATATATGGTCCAATACAGTGAAGAGTGAAGAGCGCTACACTGGGGAGACAGAACAACTCCTTCATAAAAGGATGTATCAACACAGAAGGAGTAACACCTCAGGGACAGAATCAGCACTATACCTTCACCTAAAGGACAAAAGACACACGTTTGAGAATGATGGTTCGAGAGAGGGGTGAAAGAAGCCAGCTAGGTACAGGTGGAAAATCCTTCTCTCAACAGAGGTGGAGGTCTTCAATACAACCTGTCTCCTCCATCCTGAGGAAGGTCAAGACCTCTTCACACGTCCACCAGGAGAGACAGACTTAATGCTTACTCTCTCTGTTCATTAAACCCTAAAGACTCTCCCTAATCTCTCTCCCTATTGTCTTCCTAACAGCTTACTGTAGATGCTTTCACAGTTCTGTATGAACACCTTTGAGAATAATGTTTTGTTTAAAAATTAAACTAAATAGTAATCTCAGGGTACAGTCTGATTACGCCAAAAATGTGATAATTATGTTATTATACTAGTATAGGATTATATTTTTAAAGATCTTTTGAAATCATTATTCAGGGAAGTTAACACTCTTTGTGTCAAGCTGATAAATAAACAGCCGTGTTTGTGAGGAAGTTTACATTCCTGACTATTTTTTTTATCATGATTTGAGATTGGGAGATAAATTTATAGCTAAGTGCATTTTGGATAATTTATTTAATCACCTTTCTGGAGAAGATTTCCCCACAATCATTATGATTTAAAATTATTTTGGATGAAGGAAAATGAGAAATTAATGAGACAATAATAATATAAATAATATAAATAATCAGCTGTTTATGGCTCAAATTTTTTTTCTTGAATTCAGTGAATTGGAAATTCTGGTTTCCTAAATACAGGGCGAGCAATTTACCACTGCGCCACTCGGAGGCCTTTCATTTATTACATTTACACATGAGTTGAAACTATATAGAAATGTAAAACAACATGTATATAAAGTTTCTTAAAGTTTTCATTCAAAACGTAATGATTAAAATTAACTTAATAATTATAAGAATATTGTAATTGTGTGTCATTGTATCGGGCTGTGTGATGTTACACTATTATTTTTTCATACACTATATGATGTGTCACTATGAAATCATCATCATTCAGAATAAATAGTGTTTTAAACAGATAGAAATATTATTACATAAACAGCTGTGTATAATTAGGAGTCAGGTGATGAGAGTGAGGCAGTCGTGGTGGCTGATGGGAAATGGAGTCATAAGGCTAAACCTGGTTTTAATATATTTTATCATTAAATCATTCAGCTATAGTCTGTAGCTATCGGTTACGCTAATTTTAATGTCCCAGGGTTCATGTGGACTTGCTTTAGGTCATCCGTAGACGGTCTTTAAGACTCAGGACTTTCAGTAAATCGGGGTCACAGGTACGACATAAGAGCAGATGTAGACATTTCTTTAAACAAAACACAAACGCTGGGATTGGAACATAACACACCCTAACACACACAGACACAAGACAGAGAGCCGTGCAGAACATGTGGTTAGAACCCTGGTTTAAATAACAACACTAACTGTAACACAACTGAACACACCAGTGAAGCAGAACACCTTGTGTGGAAAAACAAACACTCATGTCAACATGAAAGTCTAAAAAACACTGAAATTATTATTAAAAAAAAAAAAAAACATATGATGGGCGGTGATAAAATTATTATTATTCCTGAGAAAAAAAAACAATGAACAAACATTGGTCGTAGGCTCAGTCCTTTACTACAGCTCCTCCCCCTAAGGACACACGCTTCTCCAAACGATGGATGAGCTGGTCGAGACCGTCTCTGAAGAAGCCTTATTTTTTCCTGATGAATTGTTCCACCTCGGTAATCCCCTCGTTATTGTCAAATGCCTGCCACAAAGTGATGGAAGAGGAACACGTCAGTTTTATGACTACCTAAAAATCGAGAACATACAGAAAAGGGTCCACTGTGGCTGCAGCTGCAAGCCACTAGGGGGCACACCTTGATAAACTGGACTGTCATTATCTCATCAACATGACTGCAAAAAGAATGTGAGACTGGAGAGCGGATGAGAGAGTGTTGTTTGCGGATGAGAAAGTAAAATGTAAATGAATACTTAGTCAAATTCTTTAAAAAAGTCAAATTCTGCCCTACTCTTAACTCTGAGGATAAAGTGTGAGTGGAGGCAGTTTGTGAAAGCATTAATGACTCCTGTACAGTATAAGGGCCCAGATGATCACTGTCTCTTCCACGCTGGATTTTTTAAACACTGTTGCCCGTTTGACATTATAAAACATAATAAATAACTTTAACCTTACTTTTATCAGGTACAAAATCACAGATGACAGCCTTAGAAGTGGCTGACAAGCAACCTACACGCAGTCAGACTATGAGATGCACTGCTAAACTAGATTATTAGGACAGACAGGATATATAGAGAGACCTGACTTTACTGTTATTTACTGACATTAAACTTATAGAGAACTGAACACAAGCAGACTCGACTGATAAGTTACACGATTTCTATCCCTCACATCACCATCCCTCACAATTATTAACCTGAAAACAGCAGTGCATACACCGTCAGGAATCTTCAATTCTGAAGCTTTAGTTGATGTTTGTCTTTTGGCTGCTTCCATCACGAGGTCACCACAGCGGACCATCTGATCCGTACACAAGCTTGGCACATGTTTTATACTGGATGCCCTTCCTAACGCAATCCTCACAGAGACTGATTTTCTTACAGTATACAGTATTTTTAATGTGGTATTGAGGAATAGTTATCCAGCCTTCCTGGAGGAAGGTTTAAAAAACTATTAGTATAATTATACTTATTATAAAAAATACACCATAAAGTTAATAAAAATGTTGATATTAAGAAATGATGGAGGTCAATATTTCTGTAAAGTACTGAACAGTAGGTACACAGTGTAAAAAATACAGTCTATATATAATTTAGACTTTGTGTAATAAATCCTACAGTAATGCAGTTCCTCCTTTTTATAAACTGCCTTATTTAATGCCCAGTCTTATTTCCTAAAATCTATGGACATGATTTCAAATACTTTTTCAAGACCTTAAAATAAAGAATTGATGGTTTTATCCACAATAAAATCACAATAACTTATGAACAATTACCAATATTGACCTCAGTTAAGGTTTCCATAAGTGAGTCTTTATAGCTACACTGGCCACCCAAAAAAGGTCACCTTTTCAGAGGTGTCACATTATTGGGCTGCAGTGTATCAAAGGACGTTTGACATTATTAGGTTACAAAACTCTTTCGGTGTAACCGCCAGTAGGTCCACTGGCATTTTATTCTGATAACCGTAAAAAGAATTTAAAATGCTCCGTCATGTTTGATTATATACATACTTACTGTAAGTGTAGTACATCATTTGAACCTGTAACGGGTTTACTTTTATTTATGTACACTCACAACAAAACATTGTTCTTTTGTAAAATAAAGAAAATAAAGAAAATGGCTTTCAGCTGTCTCAGTCTCCGACAATATCTTTCTAAAAGGCGTCGCTAAAATAAACTGAAACTCTGCAGACACAGACATGAGAAATATATCTATAGAATGCCAAAAGGGGTATATGTTTAAATAAAATTAGTTAAATAACAAAAATTATATTCTCAGTTTATGTAAACAGCAGTGGCGGCTGGTGCAAATTAAAATTAAACTTTTAATACTCACCTGTAAATAGCCATAAGAAGTGCTGGAAAAGTGTAAGCTCGGCCGTGATCACTTTCTTTGTCCGATCGCCTTGCGAAGGGGTATTTTAGCAAAGAAATTGCAGGATTTTATCTCATATTTAGCTGCTTCCACATCAATTACCATTCAATACATTAACTAACATTTTGCTAACCGTTAATAAGACTTGTTGAGAATGGTCACATGAGCCCAAATATTTAAAAACAATATTGATTTACTAAGAACAAAAGTGGTAGGGTTCGGGGCGCACAGTGCTCCGCCCCATAGATGATTTTAATTAATACAATTAGAGCTCAGCCTCAAATCACATGCTTTTCAAAAACTTACGTGCCTACATAGACACTCGTTTGTCCGGCGCCCTGCGTACACGAACACAAATGAACGTCATACTGTTTAGATTATTATTATTTTTTATTTTTTGTAAATAAAGTATATTAAAAAATACAGCGGGATATTGTGACTAAATGCCCTTATTTCTTTATTAAAATAAATAATTATTATGTTAATTAAAGTAGCATTTTTATCTGCCTTACTTTAAGGGGGCGGTGCCCCAGCGCCCTTTATTGACCAGCCGCCACTGGTAATCCATATAAATATATCTGATAATGACCTGAGACAGGACACGCCCACACACATGTTCACAGGAAAAACAGTTTCGATAATCTACATAGAAGACCACGCCCCCTGGGACAGGATACACCCTCACGGTATTTACAGGGGAAACAGTCTGGGTAATCTATATACAAGGCCTGCCTCCAACATACACACACACACATACACACAGACTCAGTGAGTTTCCTTTGCATGTGTATGAGGCGCCGTAAAGGGCTTAAATCAAACTTCACTCATGCACACACACATGTAACACTTGCATACAAGTAAGAAAACAGTCTAGGGCTGAAACAATAAATCGATTTAATCGATTACTAAAAGCGTTGGCAACGAATTTCATAATCGATTTGTTGTGCCGCACAATGCGGAGACATTTGATTATAAAAAAAAAAAAATTGTGAACACACTCGTTCTCGCGCACTGATACTAGCAGAGTTTGGTGGCTTATAGACAGGGCGGAGCAAAAATTAAAAAAATACGAGCGGAGGTAGAGGAAAGATACATAGCGGAGGCTGCTGGGTCATGCGAGTCTCTTACTTGTATAATCAACATCTGAGCACGTGTGTACTGTTTACTATAACAATGTGACCACGTGTGTGTGTGTGTGTAAATCTATTATGGAAAGAATTTCCACCTGATTTAATGGCTCTCTTTCAGCATTAAGCAATTTTGTTGGCCCAACTTAATGTTCTTAGGTTCAGTCAAATTAATTTTATTAGGTTCATTTAACTTATTTACTACAACATAATGTAATACTGTTAACATAAATGAATTTGGATCAACAATTATTTTTCAGTTTTAAATTAAGTTGATTTAACTGGTCAACAGAATTCTGTGAAGGAAGGAAGCATAAGACAATTGATTTTTATTTTTATATTTAATAAAAACCCTGTTTTACACCAGCAGCAACTTACAAATGAGGTCTCAATTTGAAAAGATGTACAAAACATAAAACACCACAAATAAGTATTAATCATAGAATGAAAAAACAAACAAACAAAAAAACGGTTGGTCAGGAAACTCCTGAAGTCAGATGCAGACAGGACACTTTCACTCACAAACTCCTGTGAAAAAATACAGAGATAGATTCAATTAAAATTTATGATACTTAATTTATCAAATAAACAATATTTATACTTTCTTCCTGTCGCTTCACAACTCATGAGAACAGACCGAAACCAGAACCGAACCGCAGATTAAGCACGCGCATATAACCGTCGGTATTTTAAGTGTGATTAAAAATACAAGAAATAGCTTAAACCAAAATAACGTGACTAAACATCGCTAAACAGCAGGTGACATTTATGTTCAGTATTTCGTTTCTATTTAGAAAGACGGGAATTAATTCCTGCTTACCTTTTCCACACGCCCGCCAAACGTTTGTCTTCTCAACACGCTGTGTTCTCTTCTTGCGATATTTCCGGTTTTGCTATTTCCGGTTTCCATAGTGACAAGATCTTTTTGGTTTATCTCAACATGATTGAATCTAATACATGTTAAGTTGTTGAATTTCATGCAAATACAACATAATTTATTCATGTTCATCTTGAAACATGAAATTATTATGTACAAAACACATATTACATTTTAGTACATGTAACAGGTAGCCAACTTCCTTATTTGAGTGTAGGAATGTGTGTGTACAGCGCGAGTGTAAAGCAAAAGCAAGTCTCATTAGAGACATTAAAGATCCATTTTCTCTCTCTGCTCACAGCTTAGCCTGCTCTTTTCCTGCTGTGTGTGTTTACCTCTCCTACTTTCACCTTCAAAGACACACACACACACTCTTTCTCTCTCTGCTCTACACAGAAACACTGCTCTGTCGCGATTCTTTTCAAAGGTAAAGTCCAGCTTAATTTGTTTTATTTTTAAAAAATGTTTTAATAAATCATGTTCGTGCACTTTCTTAAGATTTTATTTCTGTTTTTAAATATAGGGTTGGAAATGAATGCTTTTCTTTTTTTTGTTGTTGTTGTTTTTTATCTGATTCATTGATTAACCGAAAAAAATAATCAACAGATTAATCGATTATTAAAATAATTGTTAGTTGCAGCCCTAAAACAGTCACACCTACATGTATACTTCAAGTGCTAAAAAAAAAGAAAATAAAATGCATGCACACATACACACAATCTTGTTGGGCAAACACACACCTATGAGATGAGCTTGTGTGTGTATATGTGCGCAACTTCTGGATACTGGGAGGAGTTTAGCTGTAGGAGACAGGGGGGGGAGGAGTTTAGTTTTTCCTCAGAAACATGAACATTGGGTTGAATCACTGTGATTCAAATATCAAATTTCAGGATTACCAAATCCTGTTTACCATAGCCTTAAATGGAACCAACAGTGTAGCCTACTGGCTTAGCAAAACAACAACAGGTAGGCAAAATACCAGTGGCCACAAATAGCCATTGTTTGTTTTAATTGTAAGAAACAGAAACACTGCAAAAAAACAAAACTGTCAAAAAGTCAAAAATCATTTACCGGACAGACACCAGCACTTTCCATCTTTGCCTTTAGGAGATGTATCTCCATCTGCACTTTTTTTCTGCTGCAGTTGGGCAAGCAAGATTTGTTCTTTACCCAGTTCAAGTTCTACTTCTGCTCTCTCAGTTTCACGCTTAAGAAGTAACTCATACGTAGCTGTCACCATCCTTGTTTGTAGCTGAGGTACGTTTGCGTTTTTTAGGAACATCTTGGACTGTCTTCACTACATCCACTGGGGATCTGTCTTTCTCCTCAGTGTCCACAAGTCTAGGACAAACATTTCCTCTGCAGGAGAATTTTTCTCGCATTCTTCTGAAGTCCTAGTCTCTGTAATTGTGGCACTCATTTCTCTTGCCTACAGATGCATCCACATGGCAGGTATTGTTCATCGTTACCGTAGGAGAAAGTACCGTCAAAGGGTGGATGCTGAGCGTGCAAAACCACTGGAGCAATACACATCAGAAGAACTGTATGCATGTTTTCGTTTTGGGAGAGATGACACTGCAGATCTTGTCAGGCCAACACTCCAACACCAAACCCAAGGGAGTCATGCTATATCTGTGGAGGAACAGTGCTTAATCGCTCTGAGCTTTTAGGCATGTGGGACTTTCTACCAAGTAATTGGTGACAACATAGGAGTATGAAAAACAACCGTGAGTAATGTGGTAAAAGCTATCTCAGTAGCACTGGGCAGTCTGATCAATCATTTGTTTACTTTTCCAAGGATGACCAGACAGCTCAGACTAAGCACAATTTTTTTTCAAATGGGGAACATGCCTAGCACTATTGGTGCTATTGATTGTACTCATGTGCATATCCAAGCACCTTATGAAAGGGAATGGGAGTATGTCAATCAAAAGCATTAACATCCAACTTGTGGGCAACGCCGACCACATAATAACAAACTGTGTTGTGAAATGGCCAGGGTCTGTTCATGATGCACGTATTCTAAGAGAAAGTGCACTATACAGAGCACTACAATCCCATCAACCAAATGGTATAATATTGGGTATCCCCTCCTACCATAGCTAATGACCCCTTTTCCAGTTGCAAACACACCTAAAGAGTCTCGCTTCAACTTTTCACCTTGCAAAACAAGATGTGCCATTGAACGCTTAAATAGAGTCCTGAAGAGAAGGTTTGCATGTTTTAACTACTTGCAAGTGCAACCCAAGGTGGCATGCAACATTTTAATTCAATTCAATTTTATTTATATAGCGCTTTTAACAATGGTCATTATCTCAAAGCAGCTTCACAAATATGAAAGAAATTCATTAAAAAATAATAATTAAAAGAAAAAAAAAATTGTGTATGTGTGAGGAAAAAAGTCTAGATAATAATGAGATGAATGAATAAAATTTCAGATGACAGAACAGATGGAGAGAATTAGCGTAGTTGCCATTCAGGATAGATGTACTGAAGTATGAGGTTATGGGATGAGTTACGCGTATGCCAGATTAAAGAGATGTGTCTTGAGTCTACTTTTAAACTGGGAAACTGTGTCTGAGCCCCGAACACTGTCTGGAAGGCTATTCCAAAGTTTTGGAGCTAAATATGAAAAAGCCCTACTCCCTTTTGTAGATTTTGAAATTCTGGGAATTACAAGAAGTCCAGAGTTTTGTGATCTTAAGGAGCGTGGTGGATTATAGCGTATCAGAAGACTGGTTAGGTATGAGGGAGCTAAACCATTTAAAGCCTTGTATGTAAGTAATACTATTTTGTAATTAATTCTAAACTGAACAGGTAGCCAGTGCAGGGATGATAATATTGGGGTTTTATGATCATATTTTCTGGATCTAGTGAGAACCCTGGTGGCTGCATTTTGGACTAACTGTACTTTGTTGGCCATGGCCATGAATTAAACTTTTTGTGGACAAAATGTGTGTTTGTGTGTGTGTGTGTGTGTGTGTGTGTGTGTGTGATGTCACTTCCTCTTGCTGGTTTAAAACATCGCCCCCAGTCTCTCTGTTTTCAGTGTCCTAAAGACAGTAGATGATGCGTGTTCTCTCTGTAATCTGTCTCCTGCTCTGTGTCTCTGTACACACGTCTCACAGCGGTGAGTAAACCACTACACACTCTATACACAGCTCTTATACACACCACACATTACCACTGGGGTTCATTCATTCTCTAGAACAGCAGCTCTCACAGTAGTGCAGCTTTATATTAATGTACTCGCTCCAGTGCTTTATCGTTTCCATAGTAACAGATCAATTACAGGGACGTGTACAGTGGAGACTCCACAGATATAGAGTGTTGTTGAACAGTTATTAATGTGGTAAAGTTTGTGACTAATGAGGGTTCCTGTATTTATAATGATTTATAATTTAGTGTTAAATCTACAGATTGTTGCTGCGGTGATGTTTTACAGACTGATCACATTTTAATGTAGTTTTTATTTTTGTCTTTACAGTCCTGTACTATAAGACTGGAACAGAGGGGAGAGATGTTTCTCTTTACTGTAGTAATAATGGTAGTGTGACTTGGAGTAAAGGAAAAGAGAGACGCACCATCCTCACTGTTAAACCTGGAGGAGACACCATTAAACACAACCCTGATCCAGATCACAGATACAGTGTGTTAGGTGATTTATCACTCAATAGCTGGAAGGCTATTCCAAAGTTTTGGAGCTAAATATGAAAATGCCCTGCCCCCTTTTGTAGATTTTGAAATTCTGGGAATTACCAGAAGTCCAGAGTTTTGTGATCTTAAGGAGCGTGGTGGATTGTAGCGTTTCAGAAGACTGGTTAGGTATGAGGGAGCTAAACCATTTAAAGCCTTGTATGTAAGTAATACTATTTTGTAATTAATTCTAAACTGAACAGGTAGCCAGTGCAGGGATGATAATATTCGGTTTATATGATCATATTTTCTGGATCTAGTGAGAACCCTGGTGGCTGCATTTTGGACTAACTGTACTTTGTTGGCCATGGCCATGAATGCATGACCTCCAGACTGGACTATTGTAATGCATTACTAGGTGTTTGTCCTGCATCTTCAATAAACAAGCTACAGTTAGTCCAAAATGCAGCCGCCAGGGTTCTCACTAGATCTATATACACAGGTCCTTCTCAAAAAATTAGCATATTGTGATAAAGTTCATTATTTTCTGTAATGTACTGATAAACATTAGACTTTCATATATTTTAGATTCATTACACACAACTGAAGTAGTTCAAGCCTTTTATTGTTTTAATATTGATGATTTTGGCATACAGCTCATGAAAACCCAAAATTCCTATCTCAAAAAATTAGCATATCATGAAAAGGTTCTCTAAACGAGCTATTAACCTAATCATCTGAATCAACTAATTAACTCTAAACACCTGCAAAAGATTCCTGAGGCTTTTAAAAACTCCCAGCCTGGTTCATTACTCAAAACCGCAATCATGGGTGAGACTGTCGACCTGACTGCTGTCCAGAAGGCCATCATTGACACCCTCAAGCAAGAGGGTAAGACACAGAAAGAAATTTCTGAATGAATAGGCTGTTCCCAGAGTGCTGTATCAAGGCACCTCAGTGGGAAGTCAGTGGGAAGGAAAAAGTGCGGCAGAAAACGCTGCACAACGAGAAGAGGTGACGGGACCCTGAGGAAGATTGTGGAGAAGGACCGATTCCAGACCTTGGGGGACCTGCGGAAGCAGTAGACTGAGCCACCGTGTACAGGTAGATTTCATTTTTCAGCACGACCTGGCACCTGCTCACAATGCCAAAACCACTGGTAAATGGTTTACTGACCATGGTATTACTGTGCTCAATTGGCCTGCCAACTCTCCTGACCTGAACCCCATAGAGAATCTGTGGGATATTGTGAAGAGAAAGTTGAGAGAGGCAAGATCCAACACTCTGGATGAGCTTAAGGCCGCTATCGAAGCATCCTGGGCCTCCATAACACCTCAGCAGTGCCACAGGCTGATTGCCTCCATGCCACGCCGCATTGAAGCAGTCATTTCTGCAAAAGGATTCCCGACCAAGTATTGAGTGCATAACTGAACATAATTATTTAAAGGTTGACTTTTTTGTATTAAAAACACTTTTCTTTTATTAGTCGGATGAAATATGCTAATTTTTTTAGATTTTCATGAGCTGTATGCCAAAATCATCAATATTAAAATAATTAAAAGGGTTGAACTACTTCAGTTGTGTGTAATAAATCTAAAATGTATGAAAGTCTAATGTTTATCAGTACATTACAGAAAATAATGAACTTTATCACAATATGCTAATTTTTTGAGAAGGACCTGTATATTTATTTATTTGGGTCAAAAAATCACAACTGAATCCACCCTTCTGATGGGATCAGGATAATCCTTTTTTTTTTTTTTTTTTGGATTAAATAGATCCCAATCTGAGTTCAAAATTTTACAAACCCCAAAGGGCAGGTTTGATCCAAATGTAAGATTGGATTACGTGGTCTGATCTTAATTCAGAATCCCTCTTTTACTTTTGAAAAACCCATTTCCAAGATTTGATCCAATCTGATCCAAAAAGTGCGGATTTCCACTGGATTACTTATGAAAAAACAGTTTTTTACTTATGAAAAAACTGGGCCCAGGTTATCACATTTATCTACTTCACTCATGACACAGGACATATTCCAGGAGTGTGAGAGAGTGATTATGGGAGCATGAGGAATCGTTTACAAAATTTGTGTGTGTGTGTGTGTGTGTGTGTGTGTGTGTGTGTGTGTGCGTGTGTGTGTGTGTGTGTGTATGTGTGTGTGTCCAAAATAATAATAAACAACATTCTTTTAAACATTTCTTGTGTAAATGATGCAAATAAATTACTTTGTTTTCAGTTTGTACATGCTGTTAAAAGATATTCTTTACTTTTTGTGGACAAAATGTGTGTTTGTGTGTGTGTGTGTGTGTGTGTGTGTGTGTGTGTGTGATGTCACTTCCTCTTGCTGGTTTAAAACATCGCCCCCAGTCTCTCTGACTTCAGTGTCCTAAAGACAGTAGATGATGCGTGTTCTCTCTGTAATCTGTCTCCTGCTCTGTGTCTCTGTACACACGGCTCACAGCGGTGAGTAAACCACTACACACTCTATACACAGCTCTTATACACACCACACATTACCACTGGGGTTCATTCATTCTCTAGAACAGCAGCTCTCACAGTAGTGCAGCTTTATATTAATGTACTCGCTCCAGTGCTTTATCGTTTCCATAGTAACAGATCAATTACAGGGACGTGTACAGTGGAGACTCCACAGATATAGAGTGTTGTTGAACAGTTATTAATGTGGTAAAGTTTGTGACTAATGAGGGTTCCTGTATTTATAATGATTTATAATTTAGTGTTAAATCTACAAATTGTTGCTGCAGTGATGTTTTACAGACTGATCACATTTTAATGTAGTTTTTATTTTTGTCTTTACAGTCCTGTACTATAAGACTGGAACAGAGGGGAGAGATGTTTCTCTTTACTGTAGTAATAATGGTAGTGTGACTTGGAGTAAAGGAAAAGAGAGACGCACCATCCTCACTGTTAAACCTGGAGGAGACACCATTAAACACAACCCTGATCCAGATCACAAATACAGTGTGTTAGATGATTTATCACTCTATATAAGGGATCTGTCTCTCTCAGACTCGGGGATTTACGACTGTAACAATAATACTGTCTACAATCTGACTGTCACTCCATTACATGGTGAGTGTAACGTCTATAACTGTGTGTGTGTGTGTGTGTGTGTGTGTGTGTGTGTACATGTAGTGTAGTGAGTGTGTGTGTGTGTAGTGTGTACAGTGATTTAGTGAGAGTGTGTACAGTGGTGTAGTGTGTGTGTGTGTGTGTGTGTGTACATGTAGTGTAATGTTAGTTATTTAAGTTGTTTTATTTCCTGCACTAAACCCTAAAGCACTGTGTGAAAGAACTGAGAAAGTGTGTGTGTGTGTGTGTGTGTGTGTGTGTGTGTGTGCGCCTACTCATGTGCGCGTGTGTGTGGTTAATGTGACCTAAAAGCATGAAGACTGATCTGACGTACACTGCCTAACTCATAGACACGTCTTTTAATTTACTACTATAACTCATCTACTGTCACATTCACTGATTAACTCTGACAAAGTGTTGATTGTAGGAGACGTTAATATCCATGGAGATGATGCTAACGATGCTTTGGGGTTAAACAAAATATAAACTCACCGCTTTAATCATACACTAGATTTAATTATACCCCATGGTATAGATGTCTCTAATATAGAGATCTTACCTCAAAGTGATGATATCACAGATCATCACCTCTTGATATATACTCTACCCGTAGAACAGATTAGCTGTGTCTCCCCATGTTATCGATTTGTTAGAAATATGAATCCGACTACTAAAGACAGATTCACGAGTAATCTGCTGGATCTGTCTCAAATTCTTATTAGACCCCTAAATACAGACGATCTAGATGAAGTGACTAGCAGCAGGGCCACTCTTGTTACCAGTACATTAGACACTGTTGCTCCCATCAGATTAAAAAAAGTCGGAGATAAAACACTTGCACCTTGGTACAATAGTCATACTCACGCCCTAAAGAGAGCAACCCGTAACCTCGAGCGAAAATGGAGAAAAATTAAATTAGAAGTTTTTAGAATCATGTATCAAGACAGTATGTGCAGCTATAGACAGGCTCTAAAACCTGCTAGAACCGAGCATCTGAGCCAAAACAATCCCAGGTACAATTTAGTACAGTGGTGAGACTAACACAATCTGGGATATCTACAGAGAGTATCTCATTACAGTTTAGTAGTAAAGACTTTATGGTCTTCTGTAATGGAAAAATTGATAGTATCAGGAAAAAAATAATAGACATTCGACCTCTACAGCATCTCGTCCTCCAGTCCAGCCTGAAGCTCCACATTTAGATTTTCAGTGCTTTACAGGTCAGGACAGGAAGAGCTGTACAGTATAAACCTATCACCTCGGCTAAATCAACAATGTGCTTGTTAGATCCAATACCAACTAAACCAAATGTGCTCCTGAATTTGGACCGATGCAAATTGGTTATAACCTCTGGAGACCCCGATACAGGACAGTAACAGCTCTTTACAGACTCTTTTGGTTCTGTATGAATTCTGATGTGTTCCTCGAGGAAAATTAGAACATGTTAAAACATTTCGGCTGCCCCTCCTGACACTAGCACCTCGTTAACGCCTTGGTGTCGACTCATAAGTGCTGTTATCGAGTCAGTACTAATTTTATGCCCATTTATAGAGTCATTATCGGTTGTGCATTACCTTACCTGTTCTGCAGCATTTGACAGCCAAACATCCTCATATTAAATGTAGATGGAAGTAATGACAAAATTAACAAAGTGATATTTTAAGGCAAACAGTCAGGATTAAACACGATTGAAAGATTTATTACATGTTAAACTCTTATTTTCATCTAAAATGTTCGTTTTTAATCTAAAATGTCTGTTTTGATAATTTCTGTTAATTTCATAATAATGTCTGATAACAATTACACCGTATAATTTCTAATCCTATAAAATGTGTGTGGCAGAGCTGCTAACTTTTCAGGAAAGCTTGCAGTGAGATTTTAAAAATAAGGGTGTGGTTTTAAGCTCCCACGCATGTGACACTCGGTGTGCATACAGTTCAAAGGGAACTGTAACAGTGTAGGGAACAAGTAAACATCAGTTCTTCACTTCACAGAAAAAGGGAATGAAACATATCCCATGAGTCTTTGCGTCTCACTGGAGCGCGAACAAAATGGAGCTTAAAAAAGAATTTATATATATTATTATTATTATTATTATTATTATCAAGGACGACATCATGATAATAGGACACCGTGGCGGATTTAGCAATTTGGGGGCTCAAGGCGAACATGGATATGGGGCCCTCTGCATTCAGTGTTTTTTTTAAAAGTCTTACTTTAAACGTCCCTTCACTCGTCATCCCTCAGCAAACTCATTCAGATGTCTAGACCTGTAGAAAGAAAACAACAACAAAACATTAACAGGTAACTAATGCACAGACAATTTTTTACAATAAGAATGTAACTTATTGTCAGTTTACAGATCTGATACAGAGACCTTTTGTATTTCAACATGATATTAATCAGCAGATTAATAGTTGCCGATTGGCCTCGATTGACTTCTATGTTGTTTCACTAAAGTAAGAAAACCCATGACGGGTCAATAGAGTGACAGAAATAATACCAAAAAAAAACTTATTAAAACAATTATCTCTTATCTTTATCCTTGTCTTCATGTCTTTGTCTTACTCTTCTTCACTCTGTCTGTCTGTCTTCTTCTGTCCCTTTAATGCTTTAAATTTTATGTATTTCTCCTACTTGACTGATTTCTTTTTCTCCTCACAATTCTTTTAATGCATTTTACTGTTTCTCTTCTTCATCACTATATTTACTTTCCTCTTTTTTGTATTTTGTCTTTGCATCTCTCTTCTAATTCTTTATTGATTTTATTTTATTTGGAGGTCTCTCTCTCTCTCTCTCTCTCTCTCTCTTTTCTTTTTGCTTTCTCCTCCTCAAATGTTATCTCCATGTCTTTCCTTCTCTTCTCCCCTTTTGACACTGTATTTCTTTAGCTTATATTCTTTCTCCGTTTTTTTTTTTATTATTTACGTTTTTAAATAGCTTTTCCTTCCTTCATCAAATAAGATTTAGTGGGTGGGAAAACATATGAATATTGGGGTGTTGGATTAAGAATAGTATAAAAATAATGTTAATTTTAATATATTTTAAATAATTAGTCTTATTGTGTGCATGACTGGGGTAAATAGTGGAGGTCAGGACACTAGAATCTGGCTTTAACACACTTTGTTATTCCTGACTCCACGTGGACTGATTTTTGTGCTCAATGCATGGAGACAATAGCACGTGCAGACAGTCTCTCTTGTGACGTTGTTGACCTGAGGTGACCTGTGACTATCTGCTACACTGGCGGGAAATATTGTGTTACATTTGTCAAAGATTCTATTACTTGTCTGTTCTTTTCCCGTTATTTCCGTTTTCTCTGCACCACTTGGGTAACTTCGTTTCATGGCTGTAGATGGGAGTCTCTCTCGCTCCTCAATCAAACTGCAGTAAAGAACTTTCGCTTTCGTCACATGGAGTGTACCATTGTAGAGTGTGTTTTTTTTTTTTGGGGGGGGGGGGGTGTTGTATGGTACTAAAACGCTTCAACGCAACCCGCATGGTGTAACGGCATTCTAATGCTATTTCAACAAGTGGATTTTTAAATATTAGACGTAAGTGCTGCCTAAAAATACTTAGGCTAAAGTCACGGGGCCCTGACAGGTCGGGGCTCTAGGCGTTTGCCTTCTTTTGCCTAATGGTAATGCCGCCTCTGATAGGATACAATAATTAAAATTTTATCCAATTCAATAAAAAATCTTTATTGTTATATAGGGTATCTCTGTACATCTTGTAAATTAATCAAATAATTTATTCAAGTTATACACATATATAATACAGTATATATTTTAGAATGGTATCAATTTTCCCTTAACAGACATTCCCTGCACATGGAGTAGGGATTAGGGAGTAGGGAGTAGGGAGTAAGGTGTAGGGAGTAGGGTGTAGTAATTTCAATGTATATGGACTTGGCGATTCATTCTCAGTTTTTAAACATCAGGTTATTGTACAGTTTAGAGACAGCGAGTGATTTATTTATTCTCACCACAGAAGTGGGTGGTCTGGAGGGTCGGAACAATGTTTGAATTTCTGATTCTGTATTCGGATTTGATCGAGCGGAGGGAGTCACGTGTTATTGTTCGTGTTAGTGAAGGCGAGGAAAGCACGTTTCACAAAATAATAATTGCTTCTGTTGTAGGATTCGACATATTAGCCACAGATTCCACACACAAGTTTTATTCCGCGGTTGCAAATCATCACCCATGTTTTCTGCCGCTGTAATAATTAGACATCATTTGGACAGTTCTGAATACGTCACTGTCTTCACAACACATTGTGATTGAACAGTGATGATCATTATACTGTCAAACTCTGTTAAACACTATTTAATACCTGTTACTACAAATCAGGGGAAATGAAGCGACAAGTCCATAAACACTGAAGTGACTTCCGTTTACTGAGAATCACGTATCATGTACGATGTGTGTTTGTGAGCATCTCATAGGTGTATGTGGAAAGTGTGTGTGTGTGTGTGTGTGTGTGTGAGTGTGTGTGTGTGTGTGTGTGTGTGTGTGTGTGTGAGTGAGTGTGTGCGTTGGTATTCATCACATTATGGGGACATCGATCTGTTTACACAGTCACGCTATGGGGACCAAAAACGTTGTGGGGACAAAAAACCACGTCCCCATAACGGAAAGCCTTGAAACATGTTGAGGAGGCTGTACATAGGTGCCTCACTATGTTTTAGCTTTGGCCCGTAATTGATGTGTTGGACTGGTCGTGTAATACACACGGATTTCCCATGCTGCCCCCTTTAGTCTGGAGCCGGAACTTTTCAGGGGTGGAGCTTGGCCGACCACCACACACACTCTGCAAGTCTAATTCATGCAAATTGCGGTACCGCCTACTTTAAAAGGAATCTAGGTAATCTGCGCATGCTCAATAGCTTTAAACTAAGAGGTAAGACCACACGGCTATAATTTTTTAACATTTATTCATAAATAGGTACTCATATTGATTTTTGAGTATATGTAAAACAAATATAAAATGTAGGTGTACAAAAAGTGACTGCTATATTAAGAACTACATACCACATAAAAGTGTTAAAAGGCTAATTAAATTGTTTCCATATGCTAAACAGTAAAAAGTCAGCAGCCAACTAGCCTGTCATAATTTCCCCCCTAATCCATATATACTTAATAGTAATTCAAATTCATTAAAAATCTTTAAATTACAATTTTTTTTTTAAGTGGTGAAACCCATGTCGGATTTTTTTTTGTTTCTGGGAAATCGTCTTTTTTCCGGCCTGCTTTAATGGCTTATCAGTGCTACAGGAAGTAGCAACAAATACACAAAGAGAAGTTTCTGCTGCTGTTTTAAGAGCAAATACACACAAAGGTAAGTTTCTTTTTTTATTATTTATAAGTTTTTGGTTTTATATTTTGTGTTTTAAGATGATATTTATGATAAATCATGCTAATAAAGTGATTGTTATGCTAGCGGACTGACTAGCCAGCTGATTAGCATGCAGCTTAACCAGTGTAGCACAGTAGTGAGCCTCAGAAGTTCATTAAATGAAGCTAATATATTAAATTGGCTCCTGTAGCTGGCATGTCATGTGGATGGTTAGTGTAATACCTACTTATTTAACTAGCTTTACCAACTAATCAGATAGCTAGTTGATAAGTAGCCATGTCAGGTTTCCCAAGAACTGGAGCCTAAATAGTTATGGATCTGAGTGACAGGTGAAGTTTATAGCTTTTAAAAATGGAGGATAGGGATGGACAGGAGCCTGGGCCAAGCACACATCACCAATTCCTGTTATTATTATTAATATAAATATTAATAATAATCTTTAAAGCACTTGTGATATGCCTCCTTTTAATCTGCTGCTCTAAACTCTGCAGCTGAGCTGTGCTCTTTCTGTGGAGCGGGTTTCCTCAGTAGGCATCAGCAGGCACAGATAACAGACAGGTGTCCATAAGTATTTGGACACACTTTTTGTCATTTTGATACTGCCAGATTCTACATAATTTTTTTATAGATTAGAGACTAAATAGAGCAATAGTGAGTCACTTCCCTCCAGCACTGTGTCAGATATTTAACTGAGCTTGAAGTTTGAATTTTGTCCCTGTTTACTGAAGAGTCCGGGATAATTCTGCATGTAACCTTGAAGTCATTTATTTTGCTGAGTTGTTAAAAACAATAAGCAAACTTGATTCCTGTATAGTTTATTTTGCAATTATATGATGAATAGATCGGGACCCTGAAGCATTTCACACTGGGTATGGTAAGAGAGGAGCTGGGCTGTACCAACAGGAAAGGGCATAGAGTGTGGAAAGGGAGAAAGGGTCTGCTCCTGGGGGAGTATATTTCCATCCTGCAATGTAAACAATACCCAGAAGATTTTAGGCTCTGATTATGTTTTATTAACATACAATATCAGATTTCCCATTTTGTTTTACGTTTGAGTAAAATCTTGAGAAATCTTGAAAGTATGAAATTATTTGCTTTTGAATCATCTGAGCATAAGATCTAGTAAAAATATTATATAGCTAATAACTGTATAAAATAAAATATTATATAGCTAAGACCTCAAGCTGTAACTGAATCCAATGCAATTTTTTTTTTTCCCCAGCAGGCTGTAATGCCATCCCGGATAAGCCCCCTTAAGGATGCCATTCATCACATTGTTTTAAAGACTGACAAAACGTGGAAATTGGAGGTGAAGTACATCAATGCAAAACAAGGTAAGGTGCTATCTTATGTGATTTATCAGTTAATAATTACTAACGTATTTA
The DNA here is from genome assembly GCF_024256425.1 of Clarias gariepinus. Lineage (NCBI taxonomy): Eukaryota > Metazoa > Chordata > Actinopteri > Siluriformes > Clariidae > Clarias > Clarias gariepinus. The sequence continues at coordinate 2,937,038 of NC_071101.1, forward strand.
ATCATGATCTGATCAGCATCAAAACTTCAGGGCACATTAAATTGGCACTAGATTACAGTTTATCTCAAATCAGCTATCATTTATTGAAGTCAGTTTTTGTGGTGCATATTACCATAGATTAACCTTGTCTGGTGTTTGCATGTTTGTTACAAAGTGTTCATGGGTCTGATAGATTGATTACATTATTTGTATTGTAAAACAATACAATCAAATCAAGGTATGCAGAATATGTTTACATCATCTCACTTACAATTAGTACGAACACAATATGTGGTTAATATGTGGTACATATTTATTGTTTTTCAGATTTCTCAATAAACCTATAATTTATTTCATGTAAACCGTTATATGAAGCTAGTAATGGTTTAAATCATTATCTTGATCAAATACAGATATAACTATATTTTCAGCAGTACTAAAATTTTGTCATTTGTCTTAACAACCTCAAAAGGTCATTTATACACAGAAGACATTTTATGGGAATGACCGATGGGCCCATGTATATACACTACCGTTCAAAAGTTTGGGGTCACTTTCTAACTCCATGATCGTTCTTGATTTTTTGTACATTGTAAAGGAATGCTAAAGGCGTCCAAAAATGCATTAATCTCCTTTAAACAGTTAATGGTGAGATGTTTCTGCTACTTCTGCTCTGTAAAGACTTCATAACGCCTCTAATCTGAGGTGCTGTTAATTGGTCATTTTTCAGGCTGATAACTCTAAATGAACTTCTCGTCTGTGGCAGAGGTAGGTTTTGGTCTCGCCCTCCTGGGACGGCCTTCATGAGAGCCAGTTTCATTATGGTGCTTGACGGATTTTGCAAATGCACTTGACAATACTGTTCTTGCAAAAACTATTACAGAAAGGCTGACCTCTGTGTCTTAAAATAACAACTAACTGTTGTTTTTGTTGTTGTTACGTAATTATCTAATTCCATATGTGTTATTTTATAGTTTTGAAATCCCCAGTATTGTTATAGAATGTAGAAAATAAATCACTAAACAAAAACAAAGAAATTTGCAAGTGACCCCAAACTTTTAAACGGTAGTGTACATTTAACACTCCACAGGAAGGAGCAAAGATTTTCAATGTGTTGCAGATGTACACCTTGTTCTTGGTACATGTGTAAAATGTCCTCAGAGAAGAGAGACTGTGCCTGTAATAGCCAATCGGGTTTTTCCTGATTTCATCCTCATCATGTTGGCAATCATTCTTGGTAGCTTATTCCTAGAATGAGAAGACTATTCGATTTCACTATTTTTGGATACCAAATTTTCTTCTCTAGTTTGGTGCTGATGAGCTGGTTTTGAAAGGTTTACATTTACATTTAGGCACTTGGCAAACGCTCTTTTATCTCATTATACATCTGAGCAGTTGAGGGTTAAGGGCCTTGCTCAAGGGCCCAACAAAGGCCCTGGTGGTTGTGGGGTTTGAACCTGGGAACCTGGGATCTTCCGAACCGTAGTCCAATGGCTTAACCACTGAGCTACCCCTGGCCCTGGTTTACAGACCACTCGGGTTCAATGTCCATGTCCAGTCCCCTCAGAAAGTATTTGAATGGCAGGGTCAGTTATTGCAGTTAAGTTATTTTTACTAAGAATTTGAGTATTTTTCCTCTGACGTCTATGGTATATTGAAATGCATCTCATCTTGAAGATTTTTTCTGACCAAGTGGCCAGTCTATCTGAATTTTATGCAGTATTTACATTAGTCTGAGTATTTGTTTCTTATGTTTTCAAAAATGTTAATATTTTTATTATAATATGTGTTTTCAGACAGTGAGCATTGCAGCTAATGCCATGGCAGAGGATGACTCCCAGCCTTCCGTCCTATCAAAGACTCAAATAGGTGACTCTACTGTTCCACTCCTCAACACTCCTCAACAGGTACATTCCAGTTCATCACTTCAGATTACAGTCTCTCTTTTCATGTTTCTGTCCTTTTAGGGCAGATTTCAACCTTTACTGGGATTTTTTTCTTGGTTTATAAGTACTGTATTCTGTACACTCACGACGTCCTCACAAAGCCTGTTTTACTCATGGTGTGTGAACGCTGACAGCTGGACTAGGCAGGAGTAGTGTGAATTAGTACGCCAAACAATCTAATGTAATGCATCTAGAAGGTTAGTCTTTAAGGCATATTTGAGGTAGATTTTAATCTTCACTAGGTTTTTTTCTTCTAGCTTAATGAGGCCTGTATTCTGTTTACTCACGACGTCCCCACAACGCACCTTCAGTCTTTGTTTGACTAGAAAATCTGTGTGTAAAATTGGACAAATATGGTCCCCACAAGAAGCAATAACAGTGTGTATGAAATGTCCTCACAAAGCAGGTTTTATTCAAGGTGTGTGAACGCTAGCAGCTGGACTACGCAGGAAAGTTATTTTTACTATGAATTTGAGTATTTTTCCTCTGACGTCTATGGTATATTGAAATGCATCTCATCTTGAAGATTTTTCTGACCAAGTGGCCAGTCTATCTGAATGTTATGCAGTATTTACATCAGTCTGAGTATTTGTTTTTTATGTTTTCAGAAATGTTAATATTTTTATTATAATATGTGTTTTCAGACAGTGAGCATTGCAGCTAATGCCATGGCAGAGGATGACTCCCAGCCTTCCCTTTGGTCAAAGACTCAGATAGATGACGCTACTGGTCCAAACAACACTCCTCAACAGGTACATTCATGCTCATCACTTCAGATTACAGTCTCTCTTTTCCTGTTTCTGTACTTTTAGGGCAGATTTTAATCTTTACTGGGATTTTTTTCTTGGTTTATAAGTACTGTATTCTGTACACTCACGACGTCCTCACAAAGCCTGTTTTATTCATGGTGTGTGAACGCTGACAGCTGGACTAGGCAGGAGTAGTGTAAATTAGTGCGCCAAACTGTTTAATGTAATGCATCTAGAAGGTTAGTCTTCAAGGGATATTTGAGGTGGATTTTAATCTTCACTGGGTTTTTTCTTCTTGCTTAATGAGGCCTGTATTCTGTTTACTCACGACGTCCCCACAACGCACCTTCAGTCTTTGTCTGACTAGAAAATCTGTGTGTAAAATTGGACAAATGTGGTCCCCACAAGGAGCAATAACAGTGTGTATGAAATGTCCTCACAAAGCAGGTTTTAGTCAAGGTGTGTGAACGCTGGCAGCTGGACTACGCAGGAAAGTTATTTTTACTATGAATTTGAGTATTTTTCCTCTGATGTCTATGGTATATTGGAATGCATCTCATCTTGAAGATTTTTTCTGACCCAGTGGCCAGTCTATCTGAATGTTATGTAGTATTTACATCAGACTGCTTATTTGTTTCTTATGTTTTCAGAAACTGAAATATTTTCATTATAATGTGTTTTCAGACAGTCAGCATTGCAGCTAATGCCATGGCAGAGGACGACTCCCAGCCTTCCCCCTGTCAAAGACTCAGCTACTGGTCCAAACAACACTCCTCAACAGGTACATTCATGTTCATCACTTCAGATTACAGTCTTTCTTTTCATGTTTCTGTCCTTTTAGGGCAGATTTTAACCTTTACTGGGATTTTTTTCTTGGTTTATAAGTACTGTATTCTGTACACTCACGACGTCCTCACAAAGCTTGTTTTATTCATGGTGTGTGAACGCTGACAGCTGGACTAGGCAGGAGTAGTGTGAATTAGTACGCCAAACAATCTAATGTAATGCATCTAGAAGGTTAGTCTTTAAGGCATATTTGAGGTAGATTTTAATCTTCACTAGGTTTTTTTCTTCTTGCTTAATGAGGCCTGTATTCTGTTTACTCACGACGTCCCCACAACGCACCTTCAGTCTTTGTCTGACTAGAAAATGTGTGTGTAACATTGGACAAATGTGGTCCCCACAAGGAGCAATATCAGTGTGTATGAAATGTCCTCACAAAGCAGGTTTTAGTCAAGGCGTGTGAACGCTGGCAGCTGAAATAGGCAGGAAAGACACTGTTCCTGACTATTCTGATTAACTGTATGATTCCACATCAGAAATTTATGTACTTAACCTTAATGTAATTCATAGTCAGTATCAGGAGCCAATAAAAAATACAATAAACATTTTTTAAAAAGTTAAAAATTTTATGCACTAATTATGGTGGTGCCTATGAACTCTTGAGAATTTTCTGTATTTCTGCAAAAACATAAATCAAATTAGAAAAAAACTATACAACCCTAAATGTCCTCCCCCAAATTCATATTAGGCTTTTGTACTTGTGTTGGCTTTTACAACCATATTAACATATTTTATATCTTTGCCTTGTTTGGCTTCAGATTTCTTGATGCATTGTTGGTTGTGTGTTAATGTGTGTTGCTCTGATAGTGAAATACTATATATTGTTGTGAAAATGCTGAATTTTGATTATTTTCCATAGAACCATCAATAGTTGAGACACTTCCTCCTACTGAAAGGAATGAGATGCTTCCACCACCATCCAAGAGATACAAACCATCACTATTAGATCATGTGACACCTTCAGGGGTCAGTGCTGTGAGGCCCTTCTCAAAAGGTAAACTCTTTACACATTCTGTGTTGAATGTGAAATTTTTTTCCCTTTTTGCCTGATGTTGCTGATGACTTCAGTTGCTCAACAAACTGGGGTCTCCATTGTTGTATTTTGTGCTTTATACTGTAATTCAACACACATTTTCAATGGAAGACGTGTCTGGACTGCAGGAAGGACAGTTTAGTTCCAGCACTCTTATACTATGAATCCTTGATGTTGTAACATATGCAGAATGTGGCTTGGCATTGTCTTGGAGGAATAAACAGAGGCATCCCTGAAAAATATTTTTGCTGGCACAGTTGGTTGCTCCAAAACCTGTACGTATCTTTCAGCATTAATGGTGCCTTCACATGATATTGGAATGAACACACTCCATACTATTTAAAGATACCAGCGTTTGGATTTGTGCTGGTATCTGGATGATCCTTGTGGGGGACGAAAGTTCCCTACAGTGTACTTGATTTCCAAATTCAATTTAAATGGTGAACTCATTCGACCACAGCACACTTTCCCTCTTTATGTCACTCCATCTCTGATGACCTTGGGCCTTAGTAGCATTTTCAGATGTTGCTGATGTATGGCTTTTGCTTTGCAAGGTAGATGCAATGATGAACTTTGTTTACTGACAATGTTTTTTTTTTTTTTTTTTTTTTAAGTAATATCCATTATACAGTCATGTACAGTAGGTTTTCGATGTAGTGCCACCTGAGAGGTTGAAGGTCACCAGCATTGTGATAGCTTTCAGCCTTCCCCTTACATATAGAGATTTCGTCAGCTCTCTCCGAATCTTTTAAAATTATGGATTGTAGATGGTGAAATCCCCAAATTCCTAGCAGTTGTACTTTAAGAAGCATTTATCTTAAATTGTCATAATACAGTTTTTCACAAAGTGGTGAACCCCACCCCTTTGCTTGTGAACAACTTTCTAATTAGCTATTGACCTGTTTATTATTGTTCTTTCCATGAATGTATAAACTTTGAGCTGAGAACATTGATCAAATGTAACAGCTTCTGGATATCAGCACAATATGCATAGCTTAAAGGAAAAGTTGATCCTAATGATCTTTTCCCCAATTGATCATTTCAGTCTTAAGTGGCAGAATAGACAAATCAGTTTTTGACTGACAATGCATCAGGATTCATGAGTAAATGCAAATAATGGCATTTGTACTGATATAGGATTCAGAACATTGGATCAGAATTACAGTATACACACTTTCTGATCCTTTCAATTACTAATTTTGTTTTATTTTTTCTGACTACTTTAAGGTAAAGTGTTCCAGAGGAAGAAAACATCCTGGCAGCAGACAGAGGTACAGGCAGTGGAAAGGCACATCGATTCATCATATCTGGTATTGTACCAGCAAAGAATGATTGTAAGAAATGCTTAAGGGCTAAACCAGAAGCTCCAGAACCAGGACTGACAGAATCTGTAATTCTACGTTTATAACCACATTACGGCCTAAAAAGGGGAACTGCAATGTAAATACTGTAGGGTGAAGTTAATCAATTCTGTAGTATGGCAGGTTCTGTGGTTAAAGTTTTAAGTTTGTACTAATTTTATTATATTTGAGTTCTTTTGTGCAGTTGAACTCAATTAAAAGCTTTTGCAATTAAAATGCAAGTTTATTGTCTTGAAATTCAAGCAATAGTTGTTTTATTATATTGCTAATGTGGTGGAATTCCCTTTACCACCAAAGGTCAAGTCTTCTATACACCCAACAATTACTTAATAAATAAATTTTGTGTTCAGTAATGGGGCCTCCACCATTATCTCTTCAAAGTTTACATTGCATCACTAGCACCATTTGCAGGCTTCATGCTACATCTCTACATCACTTTTTAGGGCATTTCAATTATGACATATCAAAATTATTTTTCTCTACAGACATATCAATTAGGCTATTTAACACGATTACTCATTGACATTGGAAACATCATGCATTTACTGAACTTAAAAAAAACAAAAAACTAATCACGTCTGTGCAAACATTTCTGTCATGAAATCTCAGAAAGTTGATTGTCATTTTAAGATAATTAAGCCAAAATCATAATAGGGCACTTAATAAAAAAATTTATTTAATAAACTGTAATCAACTAAGCTAAGATCAATTTTAATATCCAAACTGCTCATTATGTATTACTATTACAGTATCCTTTAATTCTACTTCGTTTTAAAATTAAACTTTTTTTAACATATGCAGTAATCTGAGGTGCTTTTTATATTGTTGCAAGGTCCCCACTAATCACACAGGAATTTGTGTGAATCATGCAAATAAGGTCCCCATTAATTGTGATGGAATTGTGTGAATTATTCAAATAATATGTATACGAGGTCCCCATAGGTCATGTTCATCTGATTTTGTCAAGTCCCCATATACCATGGTCAAAGCATTACTTAATTTATTTGGATATTTGAAGTCGTGTATGAGCTAACAAAGCTATGGTTACTGTACTTGATTTTTTTTGTACCTCTAGAACCTTTAGAAAGTGTGGTCCCTACAAGTGATGATCAGAAGCTTGGTCCCCATAGAACATGGAAACCAGTATGTGTGTGTGTGTGTGTGTGTGTGTGTGTGTGTTTGCATGGACAGTTTGTGTGTGTGAGTGTTTGTGTTCTGAGTTTTTGTGTGATTATGCAAATATTATTTTTCTTCACTTGGAGAAAACAATGTGTAGCCAGCTTGGCCAAACATGTACATAAACGGCTCTTGTCTACACACCCCTTAGAGACCCTCCCCCTCCCCATAAGGCTTTCAGGCTTTTTAAAATTATTTAAATAATAATAATCATCATGCTGTTTTTGCTGTTGGTGTCCAGCATTGAATAATTATTTGAGCACTAGAATTAGAATTAGAATTTGAATGTCTGGAATGTGGTTGTGACTGAAATAAAGCTGCTCACATCGGCGCACTTTCACTTTCGTAAAGGGCGATATGAACAGCTTGATTTTAGTCATAAAGAGTGAGAACTTTTGTAAAGCAGACGAAATGTGAAAACAATAATACTGTAATACCCCCCGAACGACCCAGATGAGGATGGGTTCCATGGTGAGTCTGGTTCCTCTCCAGGTTTCTTCCTCCTGCCATCTCGATGCTAACGACGCTTTAGCACTAGCATTTATGGATTTGCTAAATTCCTTTGGGGTTAAACAAAATATAAATGGAGCAACTCACCGCTGTAATCATACGCTAAATTTAATTATACCCCATGGTATAGATGTCTCTAATATAGAGATCTTACCTCAAAGTGATGATATTACAGATCACCACCTCCTGATTTATACTTTGTCTGTAGAACAGATTAGCTGTGTCTCCCCACGTTATCAGTTTGTTAGAAATATGAATCCGACTACTAAAGACAGATTCACAAGTAATCTGCTGGATCTGTCTCAAATTCTTATTAGACCCCTAAATACAGACAATCTAGATGAAGTGACTAGCAGCATGGGCACTGTTTTTACCAGTACATTAGACACTGCTGCTCCCATCAGATTAAAAAAAGTTAGAGATAAAACACTTGCTCCTTGGTACAATAGTCATACACACACCCTAAAGAGAGCAACCCGTAACCTCGAACGAAAATGGAGGAAAACTAAATTAGAAGTTTTTAGAAACATGTATAAGGACAGTATGTGCAGCTATAGACAGGCTCTAAAAACTGCTAGGGCCGAGCATCTGAGCCAAAACAATCCCAGGTTCTTATTTAGTACAGTGGTGAGACTAACACAATCTAAGATGCCCGCAGAGAGTATCTCATTACAGTTTAGTAGTGAAGACTTTATGGACTTCTTTAATGGAAATAGTATCAGGAAGAAAATAACGGAGGTTCGACCTCCAACAGCATCTCATGATCCAGTCCAGCCTGAAGAGTCACATTAAGATTTTTAGTGCCTTACACGTCAGGACAGAAAGAGCTTTACAAACTTATCACCTCGGCTAAATTAAGAACGTGCTTGTTAGATCCAATCTCAACTAAACCAAATGTGCTCCTGAATGTAGACGGATGCAAATTAGTTATGACCCCTGGAGACCCCGATACAGGACAGTAACGGCTCCTTACAGATTCTTTTGGGTTCTGTATGAATTCTGATGTGTCCCTCAGTGTCGTTATTGTCGGGAGGAAAATTGGAGCATGTTAAAAATATATACATTTTATGCCCATTTATTGAGTCGTTATTGTTTTTTTATCACCTGCTTACCTGTTCAGCAGCATTCAGCAGTCAAACATCCTCGTATTAAATGTAGATGGAAGTAATGACAAAATTAACAAAGTGATATTTGAAGGCAAACAGTCAGGATTTAACATGATTGAAAGTTTAAACATGTTAAAGTCTTATGCACAATAAAAGTGTTTTAATCTAAAATGTCTGTTTTGATAATTTCTGTTAATTTTATAATAAAGTCTGATGACAATTTTACCATATAATTTCTAATCCTATAAAATGTGTGTGGCAGAGCTGCTAACTTTTCAGGAAAACTTGGAGTGAAATGTTGAAAATAAGGGTGTGGTTTTAAGCACCCACGCATGTGACACTCGGTGTGCATACAGTTCAAAGGAAACTGTAACGGTTTAGGGAACAAGTGAGCATCAGGTCTTCACTGGAAAAGGGAATGAAACATTTCCCATGAGTCTTTGCGTCTCACTGGAGCACGAACAAAATGGAGCTTGAAAATGGATTTATATATTTTATTATTATTATTATTATTATTATTATTATTATTATTATCGAGGACGACATCATGGTAATAGGCTACAATAATTAATATTTTATTCAATTAAATTAAGAAATCCTTAGTGTTCTATAGGCTAGTAATCTGTGAAAATAAACAAATAAATCTCCATACATCTTGTAAAATAATCAAATCATTTATTCATAAGTTATACACATATAAAATATGTTATATATTTTAGAATGGTATCGGTTTTCCCTTAACAGACATTCCCTGCACATGGAGTAGGGAGTAGGGTGTAGGGAGTAGGGTGTAGGGAGTAGGGTGTAGTAATTTCAATGTACAGTATATGGACTTGGCGATTCATTCTCAGTTTTTAAACATCAGGTTATTGTACAGTTTAGAGACAGCGAGTGATTTATTTATTCTCACCACAGAAGTGGGTGGTCTGGAGGGTCGGAACAATGTTTGAATTTATGATTCTGTATTTGGATTTGATCGAGCGGAGGGAGTCACGTGGGATTCCCATGAGTTAGTTATTGTTCGTGTTAGTGTAGGCGATTAGGACACGTTTTACAAAATATTAATTGCTTCTGTTGTAGGATTCGACATATTAGCCACAGATTCCACACACAAGTTTTAGTCCGTGGTTGCAAATCATCACCCATGTTTTCTGCCGCTGTAATAATTAGACATCATTTGGACAGTTCTGAATACGTCACTGTCTTTACAACACATTGTGATTGAACAGTGATGATCATTATACTGTCAAACTCTGTTAAACACTATTTAATACCTGTTACTACAAATCAGGGAAATGAAGCGACAAGTCCATAAACACTGAAGTGACTTCTGTTTACTGAGAATCACGTATCATGTACGATGTGTGTTTGTGAGCATCTCATAGGTGTATGTGAAGAGAGAGTGTGTGTGTGTGTGTGTGTGTGTGTGTGTGTGTGTGATTGTGTTTGTATGGACAGTTTGTGAGTGTGAGTGTTTGTGTTCTGAGTTTGTGTGTGATTATGCAAATATTATTTTTCTTCACTTGGAGAGAAGAATGTGTTGCCAGCCTTGCGAATCACTTTTTTCTCTTTGTAAGTGATTTTGTAAATTAAATGATATTGTAGCAACTCAGAAAAAAACATGTACACACACCCATGTCTTGTCTACACACCCGTTAGAGACCCCCCTCCCCCTCCCCATGAGGCTTTCAGGCTTTTATTTAATATTTAAATAATAATAATAATAATAATCATGCTGTTTTTGCTGTTGGTGTCCAGCATTGAATAATTATTTGAGCACTAGAATTAGAATTAGAATTAGAATGTCTGGAATGTGGTTGTGACTGAAATAAAGCCGCTCACATCGGCACACTTTCACTTTGTAAAAGGCAAAACGAACAGCTTGAGTTTAGTCATAAAAAGCGGCAACTTTTGTAAAGCAGACGAAATGTGAAAACAATAATAATGTAATACCCCCAGAACGACCCAGATGAGGATGGGTTCCCTGTTCCTCTAAAGGTTTCTTCCTATTACCATCTCAGGATGTTTTTCCCATAGCACCGTCGCCCTCGACTTGTTCATCAGGGACGATCTGATCATTCTGATTCATACACATTTACACACATTTCCATAATTTTCTTTTTGATTGTGTAAAGCTGCTTTGTGGAAATGACAATTGTTAAAAGCGCTATAGAAATAAAATTGAATAAAGCACTTTCTTAACTAGTTATATTTTATGCTCAAATATTCGTCAGCCTTGTTTTCAGTCACACAGTGAGATGTTTGATTATCAGCTTTTATGTTTGTTTTCTTTATTATTTTCATTTTTAATCTGTCAGTTTATGCTCTTTATACTGTAGACGTTACATCAGCAGTAAATAATGTGACCATCTGCTCAACGGCGGCTCCAGCAGGAACAACCTCTCACCCCAGCACTCCCAGTGGCAGTGAGACGGACTCTTCAGGTCAGTACCAGAGCATCATTACATCTGATGTGGTTTAAAGTGCAAAGGTCACATATGAATCATTTCATTCTTCACATGTTGGGTTCAGATGATTGTTATAAAGACTAAAAGGTTCTTTATGAAGTAAATTATCCAGCTGTAGTCTCTAGCTGCTGTTTATGCTGATGTTATCGTATCAGTGTGAAGACAGACAGGTCATCTGTAGAAGGTCTTTAATATTTGATACACATTAAGATGTCTTTAGGTCTTTAGGTCTAAAAAAGGATATTACTAATTCCTTAGTGAAGACGCCCTCAAGAGGAAACTGATAAGGTGTTTTTAGAAAACTGGTCCTTCACAAATCTCCAGTGTTAAGATTGTTCAGGCTTTAATGTGTCCTGAAGACGTCCCCGATAGGTCTCTAGTTTTTCTGATCCTGAAGATGTCCTGCAGTCCTACCGTACCTGTGTGTACATAACAGGATGTGAGTTAGTATAGCACACTGTTATTTCCGTGTCTGTTTTGCTCGTCAAAACCACTAACACCACCTCACCGCTGCAGGACTCGACACATTTACACACAACTGCGTCATTCTCACGTCCACTCTGACCACGAGCTGTCACTTTTAGAGAACTGTCCCACCTACACACACTGACCTTCTTATTCAGAAGCGAGTTATTTTTCTTCCACAGCACAGAATGTTTCTCCAGATTTTCTGAAAATAGGAGACAGAAATCAGTAGGTTAGTATGAACCAGTCGGAGGGGTTATGAAGCAGTGTGGACACTAATCCTACACCCACCCCACTAGCCTCGTAATTTAAAACATTAGTAAGTAGATTTTAAATGTGGTGCGTTAGCTAGCTACATGAGGTTAGCATGTGTGTGGGGGAGGGGGAGGTGGATATACAGTGAAGTTTTGTTTCACATTTGGAAATAAAGTTATTATCTGACCAACTAAAGTATGTTTTTGATTTTCATGATGTTGTTTGATAACGGCTGGTAGTCAGGAACTCCTTGTATATATATATATTTTTAGAGAGAACAGTTTGCAGTCTGCTTTGCTTGGATTATTAAAGATAAATTTCTCCAGATCACTTTGGGTTGTATCTCATGTTGTATCTTGATTAGTGTGACAGAGTACAGTAGGCTCACATCACATGTTATATTGCATACTGTAAGGTTTTGATATTGAAATAGTACTAAGAGTAAACAGCATGATACCAGAGTGATACTGACCCCCGTATCACTAATGACTCATCTCTAAAAGTATATGGTACTGACAGGACTGGACATGGATCAGCGAATGGTTCTGACAGCTTCAACTGAAAGCTTTTCATCACCTAAAGGACTAACTGAAAACCTATTAGAACAATTCTGAAGCATGTTTGTGCCAACAAGGCTAACAAGCCACAATGATGATCCATATTTAGGGCGTGTGAGATGCTCTCACTTCTGTTTGTTAAAACCACTAAGTAATAAACACGCTACTGCAGGGCTTATCACGGTTTATAACCCAAGTACATCATTCTCACGTCCACTCTGACCTCAAGCTATAGCTTAAAAAAAAAGTTTTTATTTTTTTTTTAAACAAAACAAAATGTTTCTGCAGCTTGCAGTATTAAAATATGATACTGAATATGTAACTCATCCATGTATGTATCAACCAGTTAGAGATGTTATGGCACTTGTATTCCTCACTCTTTATAACATTACTGAGTGAACTTTAAATGCACAATTAGTCTACCCTTATGTTATCTGGATATTCCAATATTCCTAATGTTGCCAGTTTTTCTTCAGGCTCAAATTGTGAAAAAAATGGTTCAGGGAGCATAAGACATCATTTTCAACCATGGATTGGACATCGAGTTCAGACATTAACCCCATTTAAAATCTTGAGAACACAGGATCTTGTAGAGAAATTAATGTGACTCTGGATAAAAATAAATGTGACCTTGCATAGACTTATTGAAAGAATGTATTATGTTTGTGCACTAATCAAAGTAAAATGCAGTCAGGAGAAATATTAATGTGTTATATATTAAGTCATTTTTTAGGGTCCAAGCACTATAGGGTGTGCAGGACCCTCTTGTTTTCCTAAGGATTATTTTTTTTACCCTTTTGGACATTTTGGGGGTCTTAACATGCTCAAAAACTCATGAAAATTGGCAGGCAGGTTGGAATCTGCTGCCATTAGAGCCTGAGAGTTACGATTTTGCTGCATAGCTCATTCACACCTGCATGTACTGTATGCACACGAAACTCTGTATACGTTTAGAGCTCAGTGAGCCAAACAACTTTCGCTGTGCATGTCCTGGGCTCAACTCAACAGGAGGCCGGTTATTTTGGGTCGTTCACAAAAATGCACCTGATGGATTTTGAAACACTCCTGCTAGGGGATTTATACGATCATCACCAAACCAGGCCGATATGACCTAAAGATATTGAGGGATTTTTGATCTCTCAAATCGGTCAATCGTGATTATGTCTTAAACTTATGCTGAAAAATGATTAATCACTTTCTGTTTGACATTATATTCAGTGACACGTTCAGTGACATCACGTTCAGTGACATCACATTGAGTAACATCATAGTGTGTGCTTTTTTTCCAGCATCTGCGGCCTATTGTACACACGTACACATCACAAATGTTAACACTCACACACACATGCACGCACATACACATTTATTCATCACATTCGACTAAAACACACAACCACACACACCTCTTTCTCTCCACACACTAACCCTTGCATGTCACTCACAGAGAAACACACACGCACAACAACACACTTTACAAATATTTAGGACCTAATCATCGATATATACTGAAGTGTGTGACGCGTGCAAGTTGTGGGTGCATCCGGGCGGCGATGTCTTAACACACTCAAATAACACACAGGTTGTGCAATGGACCCAGGGTGCCGATGGCACAGGGTGCTTGGGCCCGTCATATATATACATTTTTTTTTTTTGTCGGGCAGTGTGTTTTTAAACAGCACAGTTTGCAGTCTGCTTTCCTCTGATTATTAATGCCTTGGCTAACATCATATATTAATGGTAATAATACAGTATTAATAGTAAACTCTTTGTTTCATTTTCAGGTGACTCCACTGAAGGCCTCTCCACCCCTACATCCACTCTGAAGACCACGAGTAAGTGACAAACTAGCAAGGTCTACAGTATATTAATGCTAGAACACCAAGGTATACTGGAAATTAGTAGTTTGGTAGACAAGTAGACAGTCGATTTCCAGTATACCTGGTGTAGCAGCATACCCAAGGTGGCAATTTTATTTGGCAGTACTGTCAGGAACAGCTCTTGGAGGGTGTTTCACATTCATTGTTTAGATCCTTTTTCATTTTCATTTAAGTCTTATCATCTGCACTACTTACCTGTACAGTCAACATCCAAAATTCAACATTCGAGAACCACACGGTCGACAGTTAGAGGAGAGTGCAACGTTACAAGATGCAAAACTGCATATGGTCAACAATCTTTCTCCTATAAAGCAGTGAGCCTTTGGAACACTCTTCCAAATGAAATTATTTCATGCACAAATTATTGTACTTTTACTCGCCTGACCAAACAGTGGTTATTATCAAAGCAAATTTGTATGCACTAAATGATTGTGATATGAACGCTGTAAGTTGTGAGTGAGTGAACTGAATGATGATAGAAAGTGTTTTTATGAGTTTCTATGTATTTTTCTGTATATATTTGATAAGCTTTTGTAAGTGTAACAACAACCTGTCCAGGGACTGCGGGTGGAAATTAGCATTTTTGCTATAACCTGGCACATCACATCTCTTCTTATATTTAGACTAATGTTGTTTGTGCATTGTCCCTGATCAAATAAATAAAAAAATAAAATAATAATAAAATAAATAAAAGTCCATGGCTTGGCATGGCTCAGTAAACACAAAATCAACAGAAAGCTTCTCATAGACTCCAGGACTAACAAAAAACTTTTTAGAACAATCCTGAAGCATATTTGGGGATAAGCACATTTTGGAGATTACTTTTCCACATGAGACCAGGTGGTTTTGGACAGCTTAATAATAATTATTCAATTAAATTATTATTTTAAAACTATATTTAGTATTTCCTCAGCTTATCTTTGTTTAATAATCAAATTTGTTGTAAGGTCTGAATCATGTCAGTGTGACAAATCTGCAAATAAAAATAAAAATAGGGAGCAAATACTTTTATTTCCCAACACTGTATTTAAACAGGACATATACATATATTTAGATGAAAAATATTAAGTTACTCATTAAATTTTTATTTTTGTTGTTTATTGTATGTTATTGTATTGAACACATTTTAACATTTTAAATGCAGCGCATTAGCTCCTGTAGCTAAATGAGGTTAGCTTGTGTTTGAGTGTGGGGGAGGGGTTGCTGTCAAGTTGTGTTTCACTTCTGGGAGTATATATTTTTTTGTAAATCTGAAATGATTTTTTCATTAAGCTTTCATCGCAGCTGATAGTCTGCAATAGACGTGGGAACAAGTTATTTAGCCCTAACATATGCCGTGAGTAGCTTCTGATTGCTTAAACAGCTTCTGATTGCTTAAACAGCCATGTCAGAAATCATTTCCTGTGGTGCAAACATGTTCCTCTCTTTCATACGTCTATTAAAACTTGAAGGAAAGTAGTGAGCCATTATCTTTGAGGAAGAAATATGGTTTGGAAAAAAAGTGTAAAGATTGTCATCAGAGACAAATCAAATCTTAAAATAAATAAAGAAAGAAAGAAAGAAAGAAAGAAAGAAAGAAAGAAAGAAAGAACCAAACAGTAGAACTTATTGTTATGTTTGATAGTGAAAGTAAGAGCAATTCTACATGCACAATGCAAAGAGAACTCAAGAGACAGGGACTACAGCTGTGTATCCTTAGGAAAACCAGTGTGACCAGGAAAAAAAAATCATTAGTTTGCTAGGGTGCATAAAGAATGGACTTTGGAGCATTGTAAGTTCAGGTGGTCTGATAAGTCCAGATTTACCCTGGTCCAGAGTGATGGGTGCATCAGGGTAAGAAAAGAGGTAATTGATTTATGCCTACCCATCATGCTCAGTCCTTACCGTACAAGCATGTGGACGATCTGGGGATGTCTCTGTTGGTTAGGTCTAGGTTCAGCAAAGTTATCTGCCAAAATAATGAGGTCGGCTAATGACCTGAATTTTCTGAATGACCAAATTTTTTCATTAATAGATTTTTTTTTCTTCCCTGATATCATGGGCATGTTCCAGGATGATGATGTCAGTTTTTCTTTAGGCTCAAATTGTGAAAGACTGGTTCAGGGAGCATGAGACATCATTTTCACACATGAATTGGATCCCACAATGTCCAGACATTAACCCCATTGAGAATCTTGGGAATGTGCTGGAGAAGACTTCACGCAGAGGTCCGACTCTCTCATCATCAGTACAAGATCTTGGAGAGAAATGTATGCGACTCTGGATGGAAATTAATGTGACGTTGCATAAACGTAATAAAATAATTCCATTATGTAAGTGCCACAAACAAAGCAAAAGGCGGTCCAAAGAAATATTAAGTGATTTTCTTTTTTTTTTGTCGGGCAGTGTATTTTTAAGGATCACAGTTTGCAGTCTGCTTTCCTCTGATTATTAATGATGATCAATGGATCACTTTGGTTTCATGTTGTATTTTTCAATAGTGTGACAGTGTACTCTTGGCTAACATCATATATTACATTATTCAGTGTCAGCTTTTAATAGTGAAATATGATTATAAGATAAGATAAACCTTTATTAGTCCCACAAGTGGGAATTTTTTTTTGCCACGGCAGCAAGAGGACAGTACAAAGTTAAAAATTAAGAAACAACAGAATAAAGTAAAATAAAATAAAAATAGAGGAAATAAAATAAAATAACAAATACTAACAGTATAAATGTATACTATACAATCTGGCTATAAAATATTGACATCTGTGTAGTAAAAAATATTTACATAAATATATATTTAGACAATAAGTGAACACAGTTGACTAAGTAATATGTTTGTACTCAATGAATATATGTATACACACAGAGAGTGAATGACAGGCATTTACGGTAATATTCTAAATGTTTTAAATGTTTTAAATTGCACTTTGCCCAGTTATGGTGGTTCCCCGAGACAGAAAGAAAAATTGCACGTTTCACCATAGTATTGCACATGACTGGAGATATTGCACATGACTATAAAGTTTAAAATGAGTAGACAGCATGGAATCAGACTGATACTGATACAAATCATTACCAACTCATCCCTAATATTAATAGTAAACTCTTTGTTTTATTTTCCAGGTAACTCCACTGAAGGCCTCTCCACCCCTACATCTACTATGAAGACCACGAGTAAGTGACAAACTAACAAGGTCTACATTAATGCTAGAACACCAAGGTATACTGGAAATCAGTAGTTTGGTAGACAAGTAGACAGTCAATGGCAATTTTATTTTATTTATTTATTTATTTATTTATTTATTTTTTAGAGGGGGGGGGGGGGGTGGAGTCCAGTCAGGGACAGCCCCTGGAGGGTGCTTGGCATCCATTAAATATTCTTGTAACTGTGGACTTTTATGTTGGATTTGGTTTGGTTCCACAGTTCCCAGTGGACTTTTCTTCATAGTTGTATCATCTCACTTGCAGTTCCCTGAATCTAGTTTAGTTTGGTTATTTTGTGCATATTTAGGTTTGGTCTCAGTTACGTCTTTGTATTTTATCTGTTCACATTATTACTGTCTGTAACATGTGCACTTACTGTGCCTATACATTCACTCACTCTTACTCATTCATCATCTTTACCACTTAGTCCTGTATTCAGGGTCATGGGGTCCTGGAGCCTATCCTAGGAGACTTAGGATAGGACTTAGTTCTAGGGGTACATCCTGGACAGGGTGCCCAGGGTTCCTGGACAGGAAACCAGAGTACCCAGAGGAAACCCACCACTTACGGGGAGAACATACAAACTCTATGCACACAGAAGTGGGACTCAAACCTGGCTGGGTATTGAACCTGGACCTTGGAGGTGCAAGACAACAGTGCTAACCACTACACCACCATGCCGCTCCTACTGTACAGTACATGAAACATTCAAAATGCAACATAAAAGTCCACAGTTACAAGAATTTTCAACACCCAAGGGATGTTCCTGACTGGACTCCCCCCCAAAAAAAAATTTAATAAAATAAAACTTGGGAACTACAAGAGAGTCAGGGCACCCCATTAACCCCCACCCCCCTCTCCCCCCCAATTTACCGCCACTATTTTGACAATGAGCCTGAGGTCCACGGAATTCTGGCCAGGCTGGAGCTTGAGATGTAGGCATTGGTCAATGCAGGTCCAAGCACCGGGTTTGGGATAAAACATGAGCTTGTCACAGACAAAAAGCAAAGGTTTTTACTGGAATATATTTAAACTGGAATGTAAGAATTGGAACTGAGCATATTAACCTAAAAGCCGGGTGATGGATGCAATGCACCCTCCTGAACCTGTCTGGTGGAAATGGCAGTATGTCTTTAAAACCAGAGGACGCTGCTAAGCTTGTTGAAAAAGGTGAAGTATATGGTTTCGACAGGACTGGACATGGATCAGCAAATGGTTCTGACAGATTCAACCAGGGGCCAGGGGTAGCTCAGTGGTTAAGGTATTGGACTAAGTGGTTAAGGTATTGGACTACGGTTCGGAAGATTCCAGGTTCAAACCCCACAACCACCAAGTTGCCACTGTTGGGCCCTTGAGCAAGGCCCTTAACCCTCAACTGCTCAGATGTATAATAAGACAAAAATGTAAGTCGCTCTGGATAAGAGCGTCTGCCAAATACCTAAATGTAAACTGAAAGCTTTTCATCACCTAAAGGACTAACTGAAAACCTATTAGAACAATTCTGAAGCATGTTTGTGCCAACAAGGCTAACAAGCCACAATGATGATCCATATTTAGGGCGTGTGAGACGCTCTCACTTCTGTTTGTCAAAACCACCAAGTACAAACACGCTACTGCAGGGCTTATCACGGTTTATAACCCAACTACACCATTCTCACGTCCACTCTGACCTCAAGCTATAGCTTAAAAAAAAAAAAAATTATTATTTTTTTTTAAACAAAACAAAATGTTTCTGCAGCTTGCAGTATTAAAATATGATACTGAATATGTAACTCATCCATGTATGTATCAACCAGTTAGAGATGTTATGGCACTTGTATTCCTCAGTCTTTATAACATTACTGAGTGAACTTTAAATGCACAATTAGTCTACCCTTATGTTATGTGGATATTCCAATATTCCTAATGTTGCCAGTTTTTCTTCAGACTCAAATTGTGAAAAAGTGGTTCAGAGAGCATGAGACTTTCATCCATGGAGCACGAGATTTTTAACCATGGATTGGACATCGAGTTTAGACATTAACCCCATTTAAAATCTTAGGAACACAGGATCTTGTAGAGAAATTAATGTGACTCTGGATAAAAATAAATGTGACCTTGCATAGACTTATTAAAAGAATGTATTATTTTTGTACAATAATCAAAGTAAAATGCAGTCAGGAGAAATATTAATGTGTTATATATTAAGTCATTTTTTAGGGTCCAAGCACTATAGGGTGTGCAGGACCCTCTTGTTTCTCTAAGGATTATTTTTTTCACCCTTTTGGACCTTTTGAGGGTCTTAACATGCTCAAAAACCCATGAAAATTGGCAGGCAGGTTGGAATCTGCTGCCATTAGAGCCTGAGAGTTACGATTTTGCTGCATAGCCCATTTACACTTGCATGTCCTGTATGCACACGAAACTCTGTATACGTTTAGAGCTCAGTGAGCCAAACAACTTTCGCTGTGCATGTCCTGGGCTCAACTCAACAGGAGGCCGGTTATTTTGGGTCGTTCACAAAAATGCACCTGATGGATTCTGAAACACTCCTGCTAGGGGATTTATACGATCATCACCAAACCAGGCCGATATGACCTAAAGACATTGAGGGATTTAAATATGTCAGATGTAAATATGTCTTAAACTTATTGCTGAAAAATGATTAATCACTTTCTGTTTGTCATTATATTCACTGACACGTTCAGTGACATCACATTGAGTAACATCAAAGTGTGATGCTTTTTTTCCAGCATCTGCGGCCTATTGTACACACGTACACATGTACACATCACAAATGTTAACTTAAACACACACACACACACACACACACCTCTTTCTCTTCACACACTAACCCTCGCATGTCACTCACACACAAACACACACACACACACGCACAACAACGCACTTTACAAATATTTAGGACCTAATCATTGCTATATACTGAAGTGTGTGACGTGTGCAAGTTGTGGGTGCATCCGGGCGGCGATGTCTTAACACACTCAAATAACACACAGGTTGTGCCATGGACCCAGGGTGACAATGGCACAGGGTGCTTGGGCCCGTATGTATTATTATTATTTTTTTTTTTTGTCGGGCAGTGTGTTTTTAAACAGCACAGTTTGCAGTCTGCTTTCCTCTGATTATTAATGCCTTGGCTAACATCATATATTAATGGTAATAATATTAATTGTGAACACTTTGTTTCATTTTCAGGTGACTCCACTGAAGGCCTCTCCACCCCTGCATCCACTATGAAGACCACAAGTAAGTGACAAACTAGCAAGGTCTATATTAATGCTAGAACTTTAAGGTATACTGTACTGGAAATTAGTAGTTTAGTAGACAAGTAGACAGTCGATTTCCAGTATACCTGGTGTAGCAGCATACCCAAGGTGGCAATTTTATTTGACAGTACTGTCAGGAACAGCTCTTGGAGGGTGTATCACATTCATTGTTTAGATTTTCTTTTATTTTCATTCAAGTCTTAAGATCTGCACCACTTACCTGTACAGTCAACATCCAAAATTCAACATAAAAGTCCATGGCTTGGCATGGCTCAGTAAACACATGATCAACAGAAAGCGTCTTATTGACTCCAGGACTAACAGAAAACTTTTTAGAACAATCCTGAAGCATATTTGGGGATAAGCACATTTTGGAGATTACTTTTCCCACCAGATGGGTTTGGACAGCTTAATAATAATTATTAAATTAAATTATTATTTTAAAACTATATTTAGTATTTCCTCAGCTTATCTTTGTTTAATGTTAAAATGTGTTAGTCTGAATCATGTCAGTGTGACAAATCTGCAAAAAAAATAAAAATAAAAATAGGGAGCAAATACTTTTATTTCCCAACACTGTATTTAAACAGGACATATACATATATTTAGATGAAAAATATTTAGTTACTCATTAAATTTTTATTTTTGTTGTTTATTGTATGAAAACTTTATTATATGAAAACAAGGTTTTTATTAATTAGAGAAAACTTACAAGAATATTGTCACTGATGGGGGGAAAATAAATACAGCATTAACATGAATAATCTGTGCAGTTAAATCACAGTTAAAATATGTTGGATGTACAGAAACAAACAGTGTTAATTCACAATATCTGTTAACTCACTTCAGTCACATGGAATGTGATGTACACAAAAATTAATGTAAATTAAATCAAATTAATGAGTTTTTCCTATCTAAACTTAGTCAGCTAACATCAACTCTTATAAACATTGTAAACATGTAAGAATGGATGAATTCTTGAAATCACATTGAAACAAAAAATAGATTAGATTAGATTAGACTACATTCAACTTTATTGTCACTGCACATGTAGGTACAGTACAAGGCCATGAAATAAATTCAAAATAACATTTTCACTCTGAAATTGTAGATCATGTTTTCAGTGTAACCTTTAGTGTGAGTTAAAAGAGAAGGAGAAATTCTGGAGTGAGTTAGATGAAGTGATGCAGAGCATCCCCAGAGGTGAAAGACTGGTGATTGGTGCAGACTTCAATGGACATGTTGGGGAAGGGAACAGAGGTGATGAAAATGTGATGGGCAGGTTTGGTCTTCAGGACAGAAATGTAGAAGGACAGATGGTGGTGGACTTTGCAAAGAGGATGGAAATGGCAGTGGTAAATACTTTCTTCCAGAAGAGGCAGGAACATAGGGTGACATATAAGAGTGGAGGCAGAAGCACTCAGGTCGACTACATCTTGTGTCGACGTTGTAACCTGAAAGAGATCAGTGACTGCAAAGTGTTGGTAGGGGAGAGTGTAGCCAGACAACACAGAATGGTCGGGTGTAAAATAACCCTGGTGGTGAGGAAGGCGAAGTGGACAAAGCCAGAGCAGAGGACAAAGTGGTGGAAGCTGAGAAAGGAAGAATGTTGTGAAGTCTTTAGGGAGGAGTTGAGACAGGCTATGGGTGGTCAGGAGGTGCTTTCAGTTGACTGGACAACTATAGCCAATGTGATCAGGGAGACAGGTAGGAGGGTACTTGGTGTATCATCAGGTAAGGGGAAAGTGGACAAGGAGACTTGGTGGTGGAATGAGGAAGTCCAGGAGTGTATACAGGGAAAGAGGCTAGCTAAGAAGAAGTGGGACACTGAGAGGACTGAAGAGAGTAGACAGGAGTACAGGGAGATGCAGAGTAAGGTGAAGGTAGAGGTGGCAAAGGCCAAACAAAGAGCATATGAGGACTTGTATGCTAGGCTAGACAGTAAGGAGGGAGAGGGGGATCTGTACAGGTTGGCAAGGCAGAGAGATAGAGATGGGAAGGATGTGCAGCAGGTTAGAGTGATTAAAGATAGAGATGGAAATGTACTGACAGATGCCAGAAGGGTGATGGGAAGATGGAAGGAGTATTTTAAGGAGTTGATGAATGAGGAAAATGAAAGAGAACAAAGAGTAGAAGAGGTGACTGTTGTCGAACAGGAAGTAGCAAATATTGGTAGAAGTGAGGTGAGAAGGGCGTTGAAGAGGATGAAGAGTGGAAAGGCTGTTGGTCCTGATGACATACCTGTGGAGGTATGGAAGTGCTTAGGAGAGGTGGCAGTAGAGTTTTTGACAAGTTTGTTTAACAAGATCTTGGAGAGTGAGAGGATTCCAGAGGAATGGAGGAGAAGTGTATTGGTGCCAATTTTTAAGAACAAGGGAGATGTGCAAAGCTGTGGCAATTATAGAGGTATAAAGCTAATGAGCCAGACAATGAAGCTGTGGGAAAGAGTAGTGGAAGCTAGGTTAAGGGCAGAGGTGAGCATTTGTGAGCAGCAATATGGTTTTATGCCTAGAAAGAGTACATCAGATGCAGTATTTGCTTTGAGGATGCTGGTGGAGAAGTACAGAGAAGGTAACAGGGAGTTGCATTGTGTCTTTTTAGATTTAGAGAAAGCGTATGACAGGGTGCCAAGAGAGGAGCTGTGGTATTGTATGAGGAAGTCTGGAGTGGCAGAGAAGTATGTTAGAGTGGTGCAGGACATGTATGAGAGCTGTAAGACAGTGGTAAGATGTGCTGTAGGTGTGACAGAAGAGTTTAAGGTGGAGGTGGGTCTGCATCAAGGATCGGCTCTAAGCCCCTTTTTGTTTGCTCTGGTGATGGACAGGATGACAGATGAGGTAAGACAGGAGTCCCCATGGACTATGATGTTTGCAGATGACATTGTGCTCTGTAGCGAGAGCAGGGAACAGGTGGAGGAAAATTTGGAGAGGTGGAGGTATGCTCTGGAAAGCAGAGGAATGAAGGTTAGCCGCAGCAAGACGGAATACATGTGTGTAAATGAGAGGGACCCAGGAGGATCGGTGAGGCTACAGGGAGCAGAGGTAAAGAAGGTGCAGGATTTTAAGTACTTGGGGTCAACGGTCCAGAGCAACGGAGAGTGTGGAAAGGAGGTGAAGAGGCGGGTACAGGCAGGTTGGAATGGGTGGAGAAAAGTGTCAGGTGTGTTGTGCGATAAAAGAGTATCAGCGAGAATGAAAGGAAAGGTGTACAGGACAGTGGTGAGACCAGCAATGCTCTACGGCTTAGAGACAGTGGCGCTGAAGAAAAGACAGGAGGCAGAGTTGGAGGTAGCAGAGCTGAAGATGTTGAGGTTCTCCTTGGGAGTGACAAGGATGGATAGGATTAAGAATGAGTTTATCAGAGGGACAACCCACGTTAGATGTTTTGGAGATAAAGTCAGAGAGGCCAGATTGAGGTGGTTTGGGCATGTTCAGAGGAGAGATGGTGAATATATCGGTAGAAGGATGCTGAGGTTGGAACTGCTAGGCAGGAGGTCTAGAGGAAGACCAAAGAGGAGATTTATGGATGCAGTAAGAGAGGACATGAAGTTAGTTGGTGTGAGAGAAGAGGATGCAGAGGATAGGGTAAGATGGAGGCAGATGATTCGCTGTGGCGACCCCTAAAAGGGAACAGCCGAAAGACAAAGAAGAAGAAGTTTTTAGTGTAACCTGGTTGTTCTCAGTTTGGTTTCTGAATTGTTTCTAATCTGTGATCAGTTGATGTGTTTTATTCTGTAAACTTTACAGCAGACACCACAAAGTCCACAGAGACGACTCATTCAATGACGACCTCCAAAGCCAGTGTTTCCCAGAGCAGTAAACCAGGTAAAGGTTCTCCAGATCAGTACCAGAGCAACATTACAAGTGGTGTAAAGTCTGCATGGGACATATTGTATGTACCATATGTTAGAGCAAAGGTGATGCTTAGAAGTACTTCTTTTTCTTTACAAAAGCAAGTCAATTGAATAATATTTTACAGTTTAACACCATTTAACAGAAAATCACATTAAACCCAGTATCGCAAATGTCTCACTAATAAACGTTTCACCAATACAACCACCTAAAGGCATTTAAGTTATTAAGGTAATGTTAACAAATAAACAAAAAAAAACAAGCAAACTAATTCATAAATCAGGGATCAACAAAACCGGTAGAAACCACGGCTGGGAAAGTATCAGAACTACAGTTTAATTTTTGGCCATCCAGTCATGTCTGTCTGTATCACCAATATTATTGGTGTATCACTAATGTTTCCCTCTGTAAGATGATGAGTATCTAATTTCAGGGTGGTGACTGAGCTTCATCATACAGTACCACCTCCTCATGGATTATTACAGAGTCTAATAACAGTTGACAATCAAAAATGACAAACTGGAACAGAAGAGATGGACCTTCACCTAGTGTACTGTCTGTGAAACTGATGAAATTCCTCACTTTCCTAAAATTTTTAGAGAGCACAGTTTTAGATCTGATTTTTTTTTTATTATTAATAACTGCTTTATGTCATTAGTCTGACAGCATACATTAAACCTAAAAGATATATCACCCGCGGTCAGATGGTACTGGTCTGATGCTGATACCAACATCACTACCAATCCATCCACAGACTATCAATCCAAAGCTCCGAGCATTTTAGGCATTAACATATATTGCCTCAGGATTTGCAGTAAAGAGAGATATATTCCTTTTTTTTTCAGAATAGGCAATATGGATTTTAGTTCATTTTAGTACAAATACCCAAACATGACTGAGTGAAAAATTATAAAAATGAGTCAAAAGCATAAATGTGTTAACTCACTTCTGTCACATGGAATGTAATGTACACATTTAAATAAAATCAAATTAATGAGTTTATCCTATCTAAACTTAGTCACCTTACATCAACTCTTATTGTAAACAGATAAAAATTAATGAATTTTTGAAGTCACATTGTAACAAAAAAGAGATTAGATTAGATTAGATTAGATTAGATTAGATTAGATTAGATTAGATTAGATTAGATTGAAGGTTATTGTCACTGCACATGTAGGTACAGTACAAGGCAATGAAATAAATTCAAAATAACATTTTCACTCTCAAATTGAAGTTCATGTTTTCAGTGTAACCTGGTTGTTCTTAGTTTGGTTTCTTAACTGTTTTTAATCTGTGATCAGTTGATGGGTTTTATTCTGTAAACTTTACAGCAGACACCACAAAGTCCACAGAGGGACCAAGTAAAGAAGGTAAAGATCCTTCAGTTCAGTACCAGAGCAACATTACATGTGAAGTGGTTCAAAGTGTGACATATTGTACATGTATGTACCATATTATTATTCACATGTTAGAGCAAAGGTGATGCTTATAAATACTTCTTTTTCTTTACAAAACCAAGTCAATTAAATAAATATTTTACAGTTTAACAGAATTTAACAGAAAATGACATTAAACCCAGTATTGCAAATGTCTCACTAATAAACGTTTCACCAATACAACCACTTAAGTTTAGGCAGTGTTAACAAATAAACAAACAGGCAAGCAAATAAATAGATGAATAAATAAATCAGGGATCAACAACACCAAAAAAAACAAACAAGGCCGGCAGAACTACAGTTTAATTTTTGGACATCCAGTCATGTCTGTCTGCATCACTAATGTTTCCTTCTGTAAGATGATGAGTATCCAATTTCAGGGTGGTGACTGAGATTTATCATACAGTACCACCACCTCATATTACAGAGTCTAATAACAGTTGACAATAAAAAAAGAAATACACACTGAAACAGAAGAGACAGACCTTCACCTAGTGTACTGTCTGTGAAACTGATGAAATTCTTCACTTTCTTCATATTTTTAACCCTTGTGTGGTGTTCGGGTCTGTGGGACCCATTTTCATGAATTATCGAAAGAAAAAAAAAATTTACCATTAATTTGCCTCATTTTCTGTGAAGAGCATATATCAGAAAACATTTCTAATGAACACACCCACCTACACATTTATATTATTTAGAGGAAGTTTGTGTCCACTGGACCCAAGGCTTATAAAAGTGTAAAAATTGTAGGTTCTGTGTACCTTCACTCTGTCCTCCTCCTGTCTGGGACTGCTGTAAGTACACTCTAAAAAACGCTGGGTTGTTTTTTCTACCCAAGCGCTGGGTTTCCTCTGTTGGGTCATTTTTCTGGGTTATTTACAGAGAGTTGGGTAGTTTTTGTGTAACCCAGCTGCTGGGTTAAAGTTTGATTGGCCCCTCCCCCAAAGTTCACCGGTGGATTCAGCGGCTGTCAGTCAGAGCTTCGTGTCTCTCTTGAGCTCCCACACCGCTGATGACGGTTCATTTAAGGGAAAATGGCGTTAAATACAAGGTCTGTATACACAAGTTCACTCACCTAAGTCACATATGACTGAAAAAATATTACTCTATGTGAGATTTATTACTGTTACCGTGTTAAGGTTACACTTAAACTTTCAGGCTGGTCTGAGGTAAGATAATTTAGCTGACAATAGCTGCTATAGTTAGCCAAAGAACCCCACCTGTGTGTGAAGGAAACGGATAAGATGTCTGAGCTTTTTATCTTTATCTGTAGAATGTTTGCAGGGTGACGAAACTGTAACTGTAGTATTAGCATGAAGCTAGCATTTAGTTAACATTAGAACTTTATTAATCTCACTGTTTGTGACAATAAAATGCTGTGGTGTTACAAAACACTGACCCTCTCACAAATATACACACCTGCTAACCCTCCCGTTTTTCACTAGTTAGTAATTTACTCCGCGGTCAAAAGTCACCCCTGTTTCTCCCGAGTTATAACAATATTTTACACCTTTCCCCCTTTGGCAAGTAGTATGCAAATATGACTGCTGCATGTAAGATAACCAGGTAGCCCTCTTTAACCAAAGTTGCCTGTTACTCAGACTAAATTAACTATCAGTCAGCTGTACAGATAACTACTAGATGGAAGTATTAATATTTGGGTGATTGTAATGTGCCAGTATGACCCCAGCTATGACAATGCATCTCCTCGGTAATTAGCTTAAAATCAACGCAGACCACAAGATCAACTAGTCTGACTGATATATATTGAATAATATATATATATATATAGCCAATGCTTTAAAAGCCAATGCTTTAAAAGCTTATTTTGCTTATTTTATTGTTGGTAGTAGCTGTCTCCATGTTTTTGTTTCAAGTTACCTATACCCTAGCTTTGTCATTTTTTTTATTTAGTATAAATCCTATTACACATTAAATTGATAGTCTTGTTCAGTTTAATCTTTGTTATTCAACCAGTTTTTAACTTTTTTTCATTTCTTTCTAAGGTTGGCACCAACATGGTGGAATACAGTACCTCCAGCAGGCTGAAAGGTCAAGGCCGTACCCCTACTGTACATCCTGACGTTGGGAGATAATGACCAGCGCTGCTCTCAGGCATTCGTCATTCTGGTGGGACAGGCTCTGGAGCAATGCACACTACTTGGGGCGGTTGATGTGTGCTTCAAGGCATTTTATATTTTTGACATTAACTATTTAAAGCAGTGTGCTCCTGTATAGGACTTTTTGTAATGTTGCTATGAAATAGCGAGGCCTACTTGAAAAGTCATAGACAGTGTTTGTATGTTAAAATGGAACCAGGGCTGGATAGTTTTGTTCTGCAGAAAATATATCTAATGTCACAAAGAGATCCTGCTCTGTAGAAGCTGCCTCAGCCTATTTGTGTTTTTACTCCATTCTGCCCTTATGAGTAATAGTATAGTAATGATGTCGCTGTTGATTATCTGTTCTTGTGCTTTTAAAAAATAAATGTTTTTTCTATGAACATTTAATAGGATGTTGTTTATTGCATATATGTATGGTTTGCAAAACTTTTAAGTTTTTTTTTGTAATAAACCAGTATATCAAAGTAATTTAACTGTTTAATAGACATGGGTATTTTTTTTTTTTACAGATTCACTGTAAAACATGAAAATAATAATAACATTTGTGAGGTAGAATTACTGTAACTCAACATTCCAGTTAAAATGAACCAACATCTGGGTAGAACATTTAACCAATTTATGTGGTAGAATTAACCCAGCATTATAGTTAAATATGACCCAGCATTTGGGTTGAATATTTAACCTATTTTGCTGGGTTAAAAAAATAACCCATTTTGCTTGGTTAAATTAACCCAGCATTTAGTTAGTCCAATAGTTACCCAGCAGCTGGGTTAAAAACAACCCAGATTGGGTTGTTTTTAACCCAGCATTTTTTAGGGTGTATGCTTGTGTGAGAGTGTGTGAGTTTTGCAAATGCAAATAAATATAGCTTGATAGGACATCAAGTCTTCTTTTGAGCTTTTTGTCCCAGATTTAATTTAGAAAATTATTCTGGACTGCAATAATTTAGAAGAAAGGCATGTTTTTTGGAACAAGTGGAAAAGGAGATGGAGGAAACCCATTCACATGCCCACTATGTGATTCTTATCCTTGCTGGAGTTTTCAGGTCCAAAAGGGAATCCACAGAATCCCAGTAGGATGCAGAAACTGGCAACTGAGAACATTTACATGCAACAAAGTCCATGAAAAACTTTCACATAATGTCCAGGATTATTTGCTTGATAAACAAGATGACAGACCAGCTTGATGGCAGAGGCAAGCTAGAGTAGCTGCCATCAGGACGGTGTGGGACAAGTGGGTGCACCACCTCCCCCTATTTTACAACCCTGGGGCTATTCTAGGTTGCAGCCAGCAACAACTAAAAGAAGTGCTGTGACGTGTGTAGACCTAAGATGGACAGAGAAACACTATGTACATATGTTGAGTATTTTAACATAAAATTGAATGATCGTGTTAAATTAAAGACTACAAACTGCAGCGTGTCCACCAGACCCAGAATTACTTGCTGTCAGATGGTACTGATCTGATACTTAAATCAATATCACTCCTGATTCATCAAATAACTCATATTAATATTTGTAATGAAAATGGCATTGCCTTTATGACAATATATTATTTAATAAATATTTGTACTCGAATTTGTTATGATCTTTTTGATTTCAGTTGTGATTATTGTCTCTGTGCTGGTTGGAGTCAGTGTTGTGACAGTAGTTGTAGCTGTGCTACTGCGGAGATGCTTCTTCCAAAAGAAAAGTGAGCAATCTCTATTAGGAAATGAAAAAAAAAAAAAAAACAGATTGTGTCAATTGCCGTGAGTGGCTGTTTTTACTATACTGTACACTCATTTATGATGATTGCGTTGTATTTCTCAGCTGTTAAAGACAGAAAGACTAATCCTGTCTATGAATCCATAGAGGATGTTAAACCAGCTGGTAAGTAAGATTATTATTTTATATTTATTCATCTTGAAGATCTTTGAACAGAATTTTTTATTTTTTACATTTTTAATTCGAATTTATTTATCAGCCATTTAAAAGAATGTGAATGAATTGGGGTACTGGTGTTTTAGTGGTAGGTGTTTTCGCCTGCCATGTGGAAGGCCCGGGTTTGATTCCCAGCCAGTGCCCAAACCCCCCAGCCACTGGATGCAGTGCCGGTCCCAAGCCCGGATAAAATGGCAGGGTTGCGTCAGGAAGGGCATCCGGCGTAAAACCTGTGCCAAGTTGTAGTGCGGACTGGGTATTCCACTGTGGCGACCCCTTACTGGGATCTGCTGAAAGACCAACAACAAAAGAATGTGAATGAATAGAGTACCAACTTGTAATTAAATAATCTCCAGTTTGTTGTATATTTTCATGGGTATATTGGCTTATTGATTTATATTTTGAAGGTGACAAAGCATCTTTTTTTCATGCTTTAACTATTCATTTTATATACAGGGTGGCCATTTATATGGATACACCTTAATAAAATGGGAATGGTTGGTGATATTAACTTCCTGTTTGTGGCACATTAGTATATGTGAGGGGGAAAACTTTTTAAGATGGGTGGTGATCATGGTCGCCATTTTGAAGTCGGCCATTTTGGATCCAACTTTTGTTTTTTTTTCAATTGGAAGAGGGTCATGTGACACATCAAACTTATTGGAAATTTCACAATAAAAACAATAGTGTGCTTGGTTTTAACATAACTTTATTCTTCCATGAGTTATTTGCAAGTTTCTGACCACTTGTGTTATAAATGTGTTATAAAATGTCTTCAATGTGCTAGCATTTCTCCTGCGGTGTTGCTATCAGTGTGTGAAGAGTGGGAGAAGAGGGTTGCATTGACAATCCAACACAATGGGCAGCACATTGAACACATTTTATTTTTTAAACGTGGTCAGAAACTCTGTAATTTACCATGGTAAATGTGATGGTAAGAAATTTAATGTGTATGAATCCACAAGTTATTTATTTTTTTATTTATGTATTTTCTTTTACAGCAAATGAAAATCAGTATGAAGGTGTTTACGTCCTGGCAGGAGATCCAGCTATAGTTAATCTGGGTAAACTCTTACACAATCTAAATTGACTTTAAAGATTAAATACTGAATGTGTGTAATAACTATAACCCAATTGTGTCTTAAATGCAATACCTGACATATGTTTATTATATAGAAAAGAAAGCACACACGGAGACTTCCTTATCATCAGATGCACGATCACCTGAATATGAGGTAAACATCATTCCATTTATAAACTTTGGCTACTATTTGTACTACGTCCCGCATGTTTTTAAGTACAATTTAAATGCCGAGAACTAACAGGATTGGGATTATTATTTATTTATTTATTTATTTATTTATTTATTTTTGCCAGACAGTAGGATAGTATTTGTATATTAGCAGTTACAGTATGTATGGGGTGTGTGGTTGTTGTGTGAGCAGGTCTGAGGGTAATAGTCCTTTCGTTGTATCGTCTATGATAACGGTTGAAACATCCAGCAGAAAGAAGCTTCTTTTGTTTTGGCTCTCAGAGAACAGAAACATCTCCCTTTATGACAGAGAAGCTTTGAGGGTTTGCTGAGGTCCATCACTGTCTTTATGGTCTTTGTCTTGCACCACTTGCGCACTTGCTGTAGAGAGCCTCATTGTTCTTGAGGTGTTTTATAGTCTATCACTGATCATAATCAATTACACAGACTTCTAGAGCCACTCTGTTGAATCTGTGGCTGGTAGACCTTTAATGCTCCTTCACTACAAGGTGCACATTCTCAGCTTCCTCCGTGTACTTGATCAGTGCTCCACTGTATTGTCAATGACATAAAATGAGAAGTGCTTCTATCACCTTGGGTTTCAGCCATGTCTTAGTGAACCAGAGGAGGCAGCAGTGCCAAATGCATCTCTGAACTGTGAATCTGAATCTTGGCCCTGAGATCATTAAATAGTTTTCCATGGTCTTGATGTTGGCTAACAGGATGCTGGGCAGGGGCACAGTGTGTGAAGAACCTCAGCCTGGTACTGACACCGGCTCGTTTTCCTCAGGGCTGCTGACCTGGCCATCATGGATCTGGTGTTTAGATAAACATCAGTAGGGAAGTGAATTGTTAATGTTAAGAGGTTAATGTAAGGATCAGTCCGGAGAAAAAGAAAAAACAACAACAAAACAATTAGCCAAACTCACAAACTTACTGGCACCAATCTATTAAATTCTGTGTTTAAACCTTAAGTACATATCTGATTACACTGAAAAAAATCTACTTTTTATAAAGAAAAATTATTATTATTATTATTATTATTATTATTATTATTATTATTATTATTATTAAGAGAGTGTGATGTGGCAGTAATGTGTTGTGTTCTCTCCTCCAGGTTGACCCTGTGTATCACACAATACAGTGACACAGAGCTAACTCTCTCCCATCTCAGAGTATTAATATTATACAACATTTTGCACGGTTTGTCTTTACGGTGTCATTAGGCGATGTATTGGGATAATTTATCTCTTCTTGTTGCTTTCGTCAGGAGGTTACAACTTAACTGGACTGAGACAGATCATTTAATTAGATTTTTTTGATTAATTATTTTGTTCAATATAATTATTATGTAACTTAACATATATACTGTACAATATTTTTCTATTATTTATATCCTAATATATTGTGTTTAAATATATTTAGTGTATTTACAATTATATATTTATATAATATATACATTTTCCAGCTCTTATTTTTTCATCAAAAATAAACCTTCATTTTTACACAGTTTGGAAATGTGGTCTAATATCATCATCATCATCATCATATCTCTGTTTAAAGATTCTTCACATGATTCTTTATACATCACTGACAGTGCAGGACAACATTTCCTAAACACACACATGAAAACACACCATCATGGGCTTCACTTACTTACTCACTCATATTTTATATGGCTTTATCCTGTATTCAGGGTCACAGGGACCTGGAGCCTATCCCAGGAGTCTTAGGGCATTAGGCGGGGTACACCCTTGGACAGGGTGCCAATCCATCGCAGGGCACACACACATACACTCACTCACACTCTACGGGCAATTTAGGAATGCCAATTAGCCTGTGGAAGGAAACCAGAGTACCCGGAGGAAACCCACCAAGCACATGGAGAACATGCATACTCCATGAATCGAACCCGGACCCTGGAGGTGCAAGGCAACAGTGCTAACCTCTACACCACCGTGCATCATGGGTTTATTTAAATTAATTATTATTATTGTAGGGTAGTAGACAAAAAATGACCATAAAAAGGCATTATTTGGACATTGTGAACTGCTGAAGTCGCTTCTTTGTAATTTTTAATAAACTCTCTAAGTCTTTGAAAATGGATGGATTTTGTAAATGGAGAAAATACAAACTAAAAACTGGAACTTCTAGTACCGATGGTACTTCTACTCATTAACCCAATGAACCATTGTAGGAATACTGTATATGAATTAAATGAAACTTTAGAACACTTACAGTGCTGTATTTTTACAATTGTTTTTTTTTTTTTTTGCATATTTGTTGCATTTAGATGATTCAGATCATTAAACAAATGTTGCTATTACACAAAGCTAACCAGAGTAAATACAAAGTGGTTTCTGTGGTAGCGGTTATCATGTTCGCCTCACACGCGAAAGGTCCCCGGTTCGAAACCGGGCAGAAACATGCTGAGGTTTTGGGGCAGTGGCGGCTCAGTGTGTTAAGGCTCTGAGTTAAGGAAGATCGGCCGTTTGAGCCCCAGCTCCGCCAGGTTGCTGCTGTTGGGCCCTTGAGCAAGGCCCTTAACCCTGTCTGCTCCAGGGGCGCCGTAAAAATGGCTGACCCTGCGCTCTGACCCCTGCCTACTAACAAGAAGCTGGGATATGTGAAGAATAAAGAATTTTACTGTGCAGTAATGTATGTGTGACGAATAAGGGCTTGACTTAACTTAACTTAAAATGCAGTTTTTCAATGATGTGTTCATGTATTAAGAGAAAAATGCTGTCCAAACCATATCCACACTCTCCTTACACATGACTGCACCAAACCCCAAACTTAACTCAGCAGAAGACCAGGCTGCATACAGGAACAGAGGCGGAAAAGATGCCATTATGGTGTATAAACAACAGCAATTCACACACAATGGGCATTTTTGGGAGTGCAAATTAGAGGAAGAGCTGACCTGAACCACAAACACCTGAGCACTGGTCCAGCATTACCATCTGCAGATCCTCAGAAAGAAGAATCTGACTAATACTGCTGGTGTCCTTCTACTGCTGCTCCATAAAGCTGACCGCTGGAGGAGGTTTACAGTTCCTCCTGCCTCAGCAAGGTCCGTAGGATCCTAAAGGACTTTAAACAATCACCCATCTGTTTAAACCATCAGGCAGATGTTACAGAAATATTAAAATATGAACAGACAGACTGAAAAACTTCTATCCTAGAGCTATCATTCTCTTACACAACACAATGTCTGAGTAACTTTAAGAAAGTACAACAAATTAAGTCAATGTTTTCATGTGAGTAGTTTTAGTAGTTAATGCTCTGGGCTTTTGTGTGTAATTAGTATTTAGTGTTTACCTAACACAGGTATCACATCATTTTGGAATTGTATTAAATTTTATTGTACTAGTACACCGACAATAAAGGAAACCTTGAACCCTAAAGCAACCTGGCATGCTCCAAGCCCAGTCACAGTCAAGCTAGAACGTAGAACAGTCTCTCCTATTCCAAGTTATAGCTCTAGCGAAATTTGGGTTCTCATACTGTAGCACAGTTTAAGTTTTGACCCAGTGCCCATGCTAATCTCCCAGTACAGTGCCTACCTCGTCACCATGGCAGGTTCTGGCCCAGAATCACTTATTTAGCTGATTTTGATCCTTCATTTCGCTGGACCTCTCTAACTCATCCTGGAGTCCTGCTTCTGGTTGGAGACTTCATCACATGGATGCCCCCGTGTGGTCTGCCTGGAATGCGTGTGGTGACTGGGGTTGGTTCCACTTTTCCATGAAGGTGGTCCTGTCCTCGACTGATGCAGACAGCTGTTCTCTGAGGACCTGTGACTTCAGTCGCTCAATAGTTCAGGACTGGAATTTCTCACAGTCTACCTGAGCCTCCAGGAACAAACTGGACTTTAATCTTACACATCTCCTCTTATACTGAACTTCCAGTCTCGCATATTATTATGCACATCAATCCCTGCTATCTGTTTCACCCAGATGAGGATGGGTTCCCTGTTGAGTCTGGTTCCTCTCAAGGTTTCTTCCTATTACCATCTCAGGGAGTTTTTCCTTGCCACTGTCGCCGTCGTCCTAGGCTTGCTCATCAGGGACAATCATATAATTTTGATTCATACACATTCACATTTCATACAAACTTAATTCTTTTGATTGTGTAAAGCTGCTTTGTGATGATGTAAATCGTTAAAAGCGCTATACAAATAAAATTGAATTGAATTTCCATAGTAACAGCTCAATTACAGGCACAGTAGACACTTCACCAATATAGATTATTGAAACAGTTGTTGATGTGATTATGTTTTCTGACATACACACACACACACACACACACAAAGGGTTTGTGACTATTAATGGTCCCTGTATTTATAATAATAATAATTGTTGGTTATTTTTCATGTTTTGTTTCCTGCACTTTATTTCCTACTACTGTTCATTCATATGGTATCTTTCATGCAGTGCAACACTCAGGCCATCTGTACAAGGGCTTTTAAACTGCAATATTTCTTAAGAGATCACAGAAATAATAAATTACAAAAGAACTTCATGAAGACGCCCTAAAGACAGCTTTATTATAAGGACTTTAGTAAATTATTCTTGAATATGTTGTTGGTGATAATATTTTCAGGTTGTAATGGGTCCTGCAGTCCTATCTGTACCCACAGAGATATTTTCGATATGACCAATATTTGATCAAATACTGTACAAGGTGATATATAACAGGAAACATGATTAAATTGTGGCTGTCTAACAGTAAGCATTGTGTCACTCTGTATAAGTCTGTTTGCTTTGTCTGTGTGAGTTGGTATAGCACACGGCTGTCTGTGTTCAGGATGTTCTCTACTAGCATTGTCTCTCAGTCTAACAATGGACGTAGGACGTGTGAGACTGCACTTCTCATTTTAGTTTGTCAAAACCACAGGGTACCTGTTCACTACTGCAGAGGCTGGCACATTTACACTCAACGCTGACTTTCTCAATTCCACTCTGACCACAGTGCTGTCACTTTTATAGAAATCTCTCATCTACACACACTGACTTTCTTTTTCAGAAGTGTATCCAGTTTACCTTCGATTTCATGTCATATGTTCATTAGTGTGACAGTGTACACTAGACTATACGATATTATATCACACACATTCAGATGTTGAATATGAATATGAATAAACAGCATGATAGTGGACGGATACTGTGTCCTATATTACTACAAATTCATCCCTAATATTTATATTAAACTCATTCTCCACTGAAAACCCCTACACACCATAAGTCAAGAGTACAGTGAAACCTTGAGCATAATTTGTTCTGGAAGTGTGTTCGTAAATTTAAACACTCGTAAACCAAAGTCAATTTCCCCACAAGTAATAATGTGAATTCAGATTATTCGTTTCACAGCCCAAAATGATTTACGTGTACATAAAAATAATTAATACAAAATATAAAGTAAAAATAAAACACATTACCCTGCACTTTAACTTACAAAAAAGTAAAAATAAATTGCGTGTTTACCATAAGTGTTACCAGTAGTGTTTGTGCTGTTTGTTTGTGTGTGGGTGGGTGTGACACAGTAACCCTTCCTTCTTGCTTATTTGTGCGGGACGACTTTACTCACACACACACACACTAATGGAAACATCGCCTCATCAGGAAAATTAACAAAAAATCTCTCTATTAACTCTCGTGTGAGCGACACACTAACGGACCCACTGCTGTAAAGTAAAAATAAAACAAATTAAACTGCACTTTACCTTTAAAAAGAATCGCAACAGAGCAGTGTTTCCATTAGTGTGTGTGTGTGTGTGTGTGTCTGTGTGTGTGTGAAAGAGAGAGGAGGAGGGGTGTGTGTGTGAAGGGTCATGGTGTCTAATGACCCAGCAGGGGAGACGATTACCCACAATTCTGCAGCAAAAGAAAGAGAAAAAACGTTGGCTCAGTTGTGATCACGTGACGCTCGGCATCAAAACAAGAAGCGCATGTGTGGTGCATGATACTCGGTGCTCGTAAACCAAGACTTAGTTTTTCAAGTCAGAATTTATTAAAAATCTTTGCTCCTCTTGCAGTAACTCGCAAACCGCGTTACTCGTAATCCGAGGTTCCACTGTATCGACAAATATAATAATGTATCTAAAAAACGAACACAAAAATGTCTGATCTTTTATGTTCTTATTGAGAACAACCAAAAAAAAATCCTTAAGTTAATGACCTCAAAAAAGCTAATTGAAGTCAGTTGTTAGCAGACAGTACCTGGACTCATGTTAAGAAAATGGAGGTGAGAAAGTTTGGAGGTGTGGGCTAGTTTATGTGAGCTATGCCTTTCCAAAATAGCTTTTAGAGGATCTACGATAAAGAGTTGTTCATTGTACATGAAGCTGGAAAGGGCTACAAAGTGACTTCAAAGACGATCTACAGTTAGGGAAAAGGAGACACTTTGGGACTGTGGCTACGCTATCAAAAAGTTGGCATTTAGTCCCGACCCAAAGAGCACAATGAAGAGGTGGCACAGTGAGGTAAAGAAACAACCCAGAGTGACAGACAAAGATTTGAAGGCATCATTAGAACTGGCTAACATCTGTGTTCAGAGTCTACAGTATGTAGAACACTGAACAAGCAGGGTGTCCATGGCAGAACACCACAAAAGAAGCCACTGCTTACTTAAAGAACATTACTACAAGTCTGAAGTTTGTGAAAGAGGACACTGACACTCCACAGTGGGACTGACAAAGTGTTTAGTGCACTGATGAAACTGAGATTTAACTATTTGGAAAGAACACGCAGCAGTACATCTAGAATAAAAAGGGGACTGCATGTCATGAAAACATCATCCTACCCACAAAGCAAGGTTCATAAAGTCACGTGGTTGGTGTGGAAGAACTTGACGGACTCCTGAACTCAACCCAATAGAAGACCTTTGTGATGCATTGGAGCGGAGACTCCGAGCCACGCCTTCTCGCCCAGCATCAGTGTCTGACCGCACACATGCTCGTCTGGTCAGGGGTAGCTCAGTGGTTAGGTGATTAGACTATGGTTCGGAAGGTCACTGGCTCAAACCTCATGTGTTAAGTTTTTATGGTAAAAAAAAGTGTTATTTATACATATATAACCAGAATACCACTTGAATACCATATGTATATATATATAAGAGTGAAAGCCTGTAGTGTGTGTGTGTGTGTGTGTGTGTGCAAGGCTACTATGGTTTGTGCAAATTGTGCAAATGATTGTTCATGATTATTATTAATAATATAATTATTATTTTCTGATTGTGGAAAGGCTGATTGGAATGAATGTCCAACCACAACCTCACAATCACCAAGTTGCCGCTGTTGGGCCCTTAAGCAAGGCCCTTAACTCTCAACCCTCCAATGCCTAAATTTAAATGTCTGACAAATGTCTAGATGGAAGAACGGTCAAAAATTCCCATAAACACTCTACTAAACCATGTGAAAAGCCTTCACAGAAGAGTTGAACCTGTTATAGCTGCAAAGGGCCAACATTATATTAAACCCTGTGAATTAAGAATTGGATGTGATTTAATTTCATATTCGTTTAAAGAAAATACGTTTGGCAACATAGTGTATTTGTATAGAATATAAATATAATATAATATAATATACAGAAATACAAGTTGATATGCTGTATTTTACAGGAAACATGATTGAACTGTTTTAAATGAGAATCGTGTGTGTAAGTCTGTGTGTGTGATGAACAGACTGTGAGTTATTACACCACACTACTGTCTGTGTTCAGGATGTTTTCTGGCAGCACTATCTCTCAGTCTATCATGTCAGAGCACACCACTTCTTTAAGTTCGTCAAAACCACAGAGCACCAACTGCAGCAGTCACAGTTTACACGCATCTGTCTTTCTCACGGCTCCTCTGACCACAAGCTGTGACTTTTAGTCTCTCATCTACACACTCTTATTCCAGCATGAGGTATTTTTCTTTAATAGTACAGACTGCTTCTCCAGATCCTAAGTATGTAACAGATGTACATGACGAGAGTGTGTTAGGTGGTGCATGTAGCCATGGTGTGTGTCACATGTACTATAATAAGTAGTGCAAAGAGCAAATTTTAAATAAATCATAACTTGGCTCAGTTCTAATAATTGCTGTTGCATGAGAGGTATAAAACACTTCTGCAACAGGAAATGAATCAATCGTAGGCTGATAGTTGACTGTGCTTCCTCATAACATATTATTGTAGATTATTATTAATTGCATTCTTTTATTTCCGTATGGCTAACTGTTTTGGTTTCTAGCACACATGGTTCAACAATTTCCAAATTCACTATAAGGGTATCGTTTGGGACTTTACTTAAACTTTACAGGTTTGGTAAGAGTAGACAGAGAATGTGTGTGGATGTAACCATTAATAATGAGCTAATGAATAAGACAGTAATGAAACAGAAGGGATGAAATCAAAATATGGAGATCATAGAGACACATAACACAGTAAACCTGGAAGCAGAAACACTTTTGTCATAAGGCTGGACCGTAAATAAGGAAACAAAATAAAAGTCCTAACACCATCCGGAGGACAACCATGATGATAGTCAGTTTGTTCCTGCCTTAATATTCTTTAAAACAAAACAAACAAACAAACAAACAAACAAACAAACAAACAAACAAACAAACAAACAAACAAACAAACAAACAAACAAAAAAACACTCAGTATATTGCAATCTCACTACAAAACCAAAACAAAAACTCTGTCCTAACAAAAACTTTTATAAAAAAGAAACGAGGAATGTATTCCAGAGCAATATCAAAACAGGTGTACATAATAATGACCCCCTGAAAAGTCAAAGGTGGGGAGGGAGGTCCCAAATGACACGAGAGGAGGAAGAAACAACCATGGCGGGGAGAGTAGGGGGGTATGACCAAGGCAAAGATGTGTGTGTGTGGGGGGGGGGGGGGAAAGGGGGTTGGTTGATAATAACAGCAAAGCTGAAACTTGGCGTCCATTTAAAATAACACAATTGACACACAATCAATTGGCACAATCTGGTTTTTGAGACATTGACCTTTGGTATGGGTATTTGTATAGTGACGTCCTTACCACACAGGGGACTTAATGGACACCGACCTAAGACTCTGAAGTCTTGCTTTTCCGTGCCCGCAGGACGCAAAGCCCCTTTGGCTGTTAGCTAACCTGCTCATTTTTTTAAAGAAGGTTTCTGTCTCAAATGCACGTCTAAATACGATCTTAAATACAGATCATTGAATTGTTCTCGATTAGCAGGATGCTGCAATAGTAGTATGCTAATGCAGCATCCTTTCTCACTTGTGCATCATGGATCTGGTGTTTAAAAAAACATTAATAGCCAACTGACGTATGGATCAGTACAGAAAAAACAAAACAAAAAATCAAAAACAAAAACAAGCACTTTGCATCAGGCTCACTGGCTCCACCTTGTGTCAGATTGTGTAATTTCACATGATCCATGTTAAGTTTGAAACTGAAACAAGAGCATGTGATTTTATATTATGCCACATATTTAATTCTTAAACTGAATTATATAGAATTAATACTACTACTACTACTACTACTACTACTACTAATAATAATAATAATAATAATAATAATTAATATTTTAGTAATGTGTAGGTTATGACTTGACTGAGACAGATCTTTTAATAAGACCATTGGAAACATACATTTTTATTTAATATAATTAATGTGTAACTTTTACATATATTTCTTATTATTTCTATTCTTATACAGTAGATTAGAAATAATAACAGTATATTTTATATACTGTATTTTGTACATTTAAAATTATGTTTTAACATTTTTAAGCTCTTTCTGACTAAAATATATATATATATTTTTTATAACAAAAATAAACCTTGGTTCTTATGCAGTTTTTGGAAATGTTGTGTAATATCATCATCGTCTCTCTACTTAAAGACTCCTCACATGATCCTTTATACATCACTGACAGTGCAGGACAACATTTCCTAAACATACACACACACACACACATACACACACACACACACACACGGAAACACATAATCATGGGCTTGAGCAGGAAGTTGTGATGGAAAGAAGGACAGATGAGAGTCAGTTAGTGTAATATTCACCATGGATGAGGTCCTGCGGCTGTGTGTCTGCGTCTCACTCACTTTATTCATCACTAACGAGGCCGTCGCAGGTAGGAAATTAACTTTAATTGGGTTTGAGGCATTTTGGTAGAGCTGCAGTGACTCAGCGCTCTTCTTAAATTTCTGAACATTAAAAATTGGGCTTTCATTATATGGCTGATGTAAATGTGTTCGAGTCATGTGCGACATTTAAACATATGTCAAAGTACACAAACAAAAAAAACATTAACAGTAAAGCAGTAAAAATAGAGAATAAACAAACGTTACAGATTGTTCTTTAACACAGAAAAACAAGTTAGAAAAACATTCAACTGGGGTAGGTCGACATGATCTTTTCTAAGACACACACACACACATACACACACACACACACACACACACACACGTCTGCATTTTTAAATAGGTTTTTAATTATAAAAATAGCATTCTTCATGTAAATTAAAAAATAAAATTTTAAATACAATAAGATATAAAAATTTTTTTAAATAATACCATAGATGATTTATTTTTTTATTTTTATATTTATTTATTTATTTATTATTTTTTTAAAACACAGAAACACAAGTGGTAAAAAAAGAAAACAAGGAACAACAAAAATGAGCAATAGACATTGACTATTTTTCCACAAATAAACATAT
This sequence comes from Clarias gariepinus, assembly GCF_024256425.1. NCBI lineage: Eukaryota > Metazoa > Chordata > Actinopteri > Siluriformes > Clariidae > Clarias > Clarias gariepinus. The sequence continues at coordinate 2,979,127 of NC_071101.1, forward strand.
TATTAGGGTTATTATTATTATTATTATTATTATTATTATTATTATTATTATTAACAATAATATTAACAACAATACTACTACTACTACTACTACTACTACTACTAATAATAATACATACACCTTTGATGTTTTACTGCTTGAGACACAAATATTAAATGTAAACAATTATCTATTAATCATTAAAGAAAATAGTGGACATTCAGGTAGCAGTTGTGATCTACATTTCTTTTATTTTACTTTTACTTTTTACGGTATTAATACATCATGTTCACTGAAAAGGAGAAAGCAGTTACTTGTGCAATGTGTGCATGTGTGTGTGTGTGTGTGTGTGTGTGTGTGTGTGTGTGTGCATGTGTGTGTGCGTGTGTGTGCATGTGTGTGTGTGTGCGCGCGCATGTGGTCCTACTGATTAAGAGAAAACATAAACCTCACAGGAAACACACAGTCATGCTTCTGTGTGTCTATCTGCCGTCAGGGCCATAAGTATTTGGACAGTATAAGACATTTCAAGTGTTTTTCTTTTTGTGAATTGTGATGATTATGATGATGATTACGGCTCACAGCTAATGAAAACCCAAAAGTCAGTATCTCAGAAAATTTTAATATTGTGGAAAAAGTTCAAAATCGGAGACTCATGATGTCCCACAATAACCAGCTGGTTAACTTTAGGACTGGACTGATGCTCAAAGTCCCTTTTTTTAGGTGAAAGCAAATTGTGCATTTCATTTGGAAATCAAGGTCCATGTGTCTGGAAGAAGTGAGGAGAGGCACAGAATCCAAGCTGCTTAAATTCCAGTGTAAAGTTTATACAGTGTGTGTGTATTGAATCAAAATAATATGATTTTTTAAATAGAAACTTTGTTCTATAGAATTGTCTATATTGTTGTCCAAATACTTATGACTGTTTTTGTGACTCCTGTATGCATGTGTCTTTATGAACCATACATGTCTCCATTCACTGTATGTTAATGTGATGTTAGTGTTTGTTATGATTTTCATGTTAAAACAAGTTTCTGTTCTTTAACTCGAAAAATTCATTGTTACAGCTTTATCTCTGAGTGTCGCTACAAGCACAGACAATGGAGACTCCTTCCATAAAAATGATAGAAACGCCCTCCTACAAAAAAAAATTAAATAAATAAAATACATCTCCATAATTTTAAATATACATTCATGTTTTAATCTGTTTAACTGTACACATCCCCATGAATGAGCTGTTACTATGGAAACCATAAGGTATTAAATAATACTGTAATGCATTAATATGAACCTGTGCTACTGTCAGAGCTATTAAACACTCAACACCTTCTGACCAATCAGAGCACAGGACCCAAGCAGCGCTGTGCTGTAGTGTAGTGTGGTACAGTGTGGGGTGGTTCAGTGCAATGTGGTGCAGTCAGGTGTGGTGTGGTGTGGTTTGATGTGGTGTAGTTTGTTGTGGTGGTGTATGGTGGTTTGATGTGGTGTGGTGGTGCAGTGTGGTGTGGGGGGGAAACAGTAGTTTGGTTTGATGTGGTATGTTGTGGTGTGGTGGTGTATTTTGTTGTGGTGGTGTAGTGTGGTTTAATGTGGTGTGGTAATGTCGTGTGGTGTGGGGGGGATACAGTAGTGTGGTTTGATGTGGTATGTTGTGGTGTGGTTTGATGTGGTGTAGTGTGGTGTGGTGTAGTTTGTTGTGGTGGTGTAGTGTGGTGTGGGGGGATACAGTAGTGTGGTTTGATGTGGTATGTTCTGGTGGTGTGGTATGTTGTGGTGTGGTTGTGTAGTGTGGTTTGATCTGGTATGTTGTGGTGTGGTGTTGTAGTGTGGTGTGGGGGGTACAGTAGTGTGGGTTGATGTGGTATAGTGTGGTGTGGTGTTGTAGTGTGGTGTGGGGGGTACAGTAGTGTGGTGTGATGTGGTATAGTGTGGTGTGGTGTTGTAGTGTGGTGTGGGGGGTACAGTAGTGTGGTGTGATGGTGTAGTGTGGTGTGGTGCTGGCGTGTGGTTTGATGTGGTATAGTGTGGTGGTATAGTGTGGTGGTATAGTGTGGTGTGGTGCTGGCGTGTGGTTTGGTGCTGTAGTGTGGTTTGATGTGGTATGTTGTGGTGTGGTGGTGTATTTTGTTGTGGTGGTGTAGTGTGGTTTAATGTGGTGTGGTAATGTCGTGTGGTGTGGGGGGGATACAGTAGTGTGGTTTGATGTGGTATGTTGTGGTGTGGTTTGATGTGGTGTAGTGTGGTGTGGTGTAGTTTGTTGTGGTGGTGTAGTGTGGTGTGGGGGGATACAGTAGTGTGGTTTGATGTGGTATGTTCTGGTGGTGTGGTATGTTGTGGTGTGGTTGTGTAGTGTGGTTTGATCTGGTATGTTGTGGTGTGGTGTTGTAGTGTGGTGTGGGGGGTACAGTAGTGTGGGTTGATGTGGTATAGTGTGGTGTGGTGTTGTAGTGTGGTGTGGGGGGTACAGTAGTGTGGTGTGATGTGGTATAGTGTGGTGTGGTGTTGTAGTGTGGTGTGGGGGGTACAGTAGTGTGGTGTGATGGTGTAGTGTGGTGTGGTGCTGGCGTGTGGTTTGATGTGGTATAGTGTGGTGGTATAGTGTGGTGGTATAGTGTGGTGTGGTGCTGGCGTGTGGTTTGGTGCTGTAGTGTGGTTTGATGTGGTATGTTGTGGTGTGGTGGTGTATTTTGTTGTGGTGGTGTAGTGTGGTTTAATGTGGTGTGGTAATGTCGTGTGGTGTGGGGGGGATACAGTAGTGTGGTTTGATGTGGTATGTTGTGGTGTGGTTTGATGTGGTGTAGTGTGGTGTGGTGTAGTTTGTTGTGGTGGTGTAGTGTGGTGTGGGGGGATACAGTAGTGTGGTTTGATGTGGTATGTTCTGGTGGTGTGGTATGTTGTGGTGTGGTTGTGTAGTGTGGTTTGATCTGGTATGTTGTGGTGTGGTGTTGTAGTGTGGTGTGGGGGGTACAGTAGTGTGGGTTGATGTGGTATAGTGTGGTGTGGTGTTGTAGTGTGGTGTGGGGGGTACAGTAGTGTGGTGTGATGTGGTATAGTGTGGTGTGGTGTTGTAGTGTGGTGTGGGGGGTACAGTAGTGTGGTGTGATGGTGTAGTGTGGTGTGGTGCTGGCGTGTGGTTTGATGTGGTATAGTGTGGTGGTATAGTGTGGTGGTATAGTGTGGTGTGGTGCTGGCGTGTGGTTTGGTGCTGTAGTGTGGTTTGATGTGGTATGTTGTGGTGTGGTGTGGTGTAGTGTGGTTTGATGTGGTGTAGTGTGGTGTGGTGGTGTAGTGTGGTTTGGTGCTGTAGTGTGGTATGTTGTGGTGTGGTTTGATGTGGTATAGTGTGGTGTGACTATGTGAGTTGTTTAAAGTAGAAAAAGGGAAGATGATGTTCGGCTGCAGTAATGTTTCCTCTCTGACTTCATTCTGTCCTTATTTATTAATAAACTCTCCTGGGAAAAAAGGCTTTTTGCACTTGTTACGCATTTGTTTATGTAAAACATAACCCTAGGACAATTTTAGCCTTTACATTTGGAATATTAATAACAATAGGCCTGTTAATATTACACACTGTTAGAGATGAAGAATGAGGCATTATGTAAGTGTGAACAAACAGTATATTTTATTAATATAAGAATAAAAACACCACTAATCCTATAGAACAGACCTGAGAATCACCTGAGCAACACAACAGCAAAATAAACAGTACTGTATAATAAACAGACGCAACACAATCAGTGTCTCTAGGCATTGATCCTGGGAACAACGAAAGGTTAAGGTGTAGCCTAAGTCTGTCAGGGTGCCCCCTAGTGGTGGACTACTGTGGGTGCAGCCTTTGAAACCTCTGTGTCTTGTCATTTAAGTGTCTTTCGCACAAGTGTGTTCCATTCGGGCTTTAATTAGTGTCTGCAATTATCAATTATATTCTAGTAAACTGGTGCCAGGATGCAAGACTCACTCATACATACCCACATGGACCAAATTCCATCTGGTCCCATCTGAACCAAACGAAAAGCCACAGTAAGCTGTCCAGTAAGCAGTGCATTACAGCTTACTGTACATTTGATCCTGTTCCTCTGTTCAGAGTATTGTTGCATTTAGTGTTATACTGTTTGTTTTGTTAATGTTTCCTATTAGCTTAAAAACAATGATGTCATCTGCACTCTTTCCCGTGCCTGAGACCATCAACTCATGATAAAGCCACCTTATAATCATTATATTATTCTGTAATAATGGTCGGATCTGTGTGTGCTGTGTTTATAATGTGTGTATGCTGTGTTTATGATATGTGTGTATGATGTATTTTTTTACTTTTATTTACTTTTTATTTATTAAACAACTATGTTTATGATCTGATGTCAGTGCGGAGAGTGTTTGTGCCTGAAGATCACTTCCTGGTGTTGTCATGTGACGGCCAATCGGACGTGAAGTGGAGACATGGAGGTGACAGGCTGATCAATGTGAACAGTTCCAAGCAAAAACTTTTTCCAGACGGCACGTTGTACATCGATGATGTGGAGATGAGCGACTCAGGCTTGTACTTCTGCAACGACGAACTCATGGCTCACGTCACCGTACTCACAGGTTCACCTCAAACCTCATTTGTCTCTTTTATTTCGCGCCTCATAATGCACTGATGTTCCCTGTGATTTTTGTGCTTTATCTGCTCTCTGTGCAGATTATAATGTGGTTGTGTGTGAAGGTGGAACTCTGTACCTGCGGTGTACGCTCCCTAAACAGCGCTGGGCTTTTAAAAACCCCACTGACCCGAGGAGAGAGTTCATCTCCACACGCTTCAAGAACGGAACGGTTTTAAAAGAACGTCCAGACCCGGACTCCCGCTTCACACACAGCTTAAAGCATCTACAGATCCAAAACCTACAGCAGCTCGACTCAGGGACGTACTTCTGCAGCGGCAAAGACATCGCGGTGGTCAATGTCACGTCAGGTCAGGTCTCAGACTCGACCATACAGTACACTCAGCTCTTAAACATAACGTCTGCTTAAATGGTCATCTAATATATTGTACAAAACAATCCTTTTAATTAATTATTGTATTTTTAAAACTCATTCAAAATATTTTTTAATAACTATACATTTTCTGAAATGTACTAAAAATGTCAACAAAGAAACAAATAATAAAATCCCTTTAAGGAAATAACTCAAATGAAAAATGTAAGAAAATAAAATTCAAATTTTAGAAATGATAAATAAATAAAAAAAACTGATACAGTATGTAGATGTATATAAAATTTTAATTGCAAGATTTTTTAAAACAATTTTGGATGTAATTTGGATTTTTATATATATATAAATTACATCCAAAATTGTTTAAAAAAATTTGGCAATTAAAATTTTATATACAGGTCCTTCTCAATAAATTAGCATGTTGTGATAAAGTTCATTATTTTCTGTAATGTACTGATAAACATTAGACTTTCATATATTTCAGCTTCATTACACACAACTAAAGTAGTTCAAGCCTTTTAATTGTTTTAATATTGATGATTTTGGCATACAGCTCATAAAAACCCAAAATTCCTATCTCAATAAATTAGCATATTTCATCCTACCAATAAAAGAAAAGTGTTTTTAATATAAAAAAGTCAACCTTCAAATAATTATGTTCAGTTATGCACTCAGTACTTGGTCGGGAATCCTTTTGCAGAAATGACTGCTTCTGTGCGGCGTGGCATGGAGGCAATCAGCCTGTGGCACTGCTGAGGTGTTATGGAGGCCCAGGATGCTTCGATAGCGGCCTTAAGCTCATCCAGAGTGTTGGGTCTTGCGTCTCTCAACTTTCTCTTCACAATATCCCACAGATTCTCTATGGGGTTCAGGTCAGGAGAGTTGGCAGGCCAATTGAGCACAGTAATACCAGGGTCAGTAAACCATTTACCAGTGGTTTTGGCACTGTGAGCAGGTGCCAGGTCGTGCTGAAAAATGAAATCTTCATCTTCATAAAGCTTTTCAGCAGATGGAAGCATGAAGTGCTCCAAAATCTCCTAACAGCTAGCTGCATTGACCCTGCCCTTGATAAAACACAGTGGACCAACACCAGCAGCTGACATGGCACCCCAGACCATCACTGACTGTGGGTACTTGATACTGGACTTCAGGCATTTTGGCATTTCCCTCTCCCCAGTCTTCCTCCAGACTCTGGCACCTTGATTTCCGAATGACATGCAAAATTTGCAGGTGTTTAGAGTTAATTACAGTAGTTGATTCAGATGATTAGGTTAATAGCTCGTTTAGAGAACCTTTTCATGATATGCTAATTTATTGAGATAGGAATTTTGGGTTTTCATGAGCTGTATGCCAAAATCATCAATATTAAAATAATTAAAAGGTTTGAACTACTTCAGTTGTGTGTAATGAATCTCAAATATATGAAAGTCTAATGTTTATCAGTACATTACAGAAAATAATGAACTTTATCACAGTATGCTAATTTATTGAGAAGGACCTCAATAAAGGTCCTGCAAAGTATGTATTTCTAAACATGTATTTTGAAATATTCCTAAAACATTTTAAATTATTCAGATTTATAAAATTTTAAACAAACAAAAAGAAAAACAAACAAACAAACAGATACATAATTAGATAGATAACTAAATAAACAAACAAACAAATAAATCAACAAATAAATAATAACTTTAAAAACACACCATAAGGAAAGAAAGCAACCCACACTACACACACACACACACACACACACACACACACTGTATCTTCACAGGGTAAATTGTTTAATCTGGAAATATTTATTTTCCAGGTAACATTTTATTAACTATTAAATTATAACAGCTTTAATTGATTTTAAATGTAAATAAATGATTTAATTCAAAACTCCCTTCATTTGGTTTCATTCACACACACTCCTCTGTCTGAAGTTTTCTACTTTAGACTGTGATAGAAATTAAATTATGTAAATTACTAACTGTATATAATCCCTGTAATTGTAATAACTATCTTTATTTCGAAGTACACATTTTATAGATCTTTATGTGGAATTTATGTTCTAGCTTTATATTTATTTATTTATTTTAAGTATATTTTATTGATCCTTATGTGAATCTGCAGAGAGCGACACACTCCACTGTCCTGCTGCAGGTACTAAACTCTACTTTTACTGTTTCACAAGTATGTGATGTCATCGTGTGTGTGTGTGTGTGTGTGTGTGTGTGTGTGTGTGTGTGTGTGTGTGTGTCGGGGGTGGGGGGAGATTATGAATCAGTAATAGTACACTGATATTAATGTGTGCTGAAATTTTACCTTTCAGAAACAACAGAATCAGGAAGTAACGTCCCTCACAGGCCTGGAAACGGTACACACACACTTCACACTGATACACACACGTCATAGTCCACGTCTGTGTTGTACATTACACACTACATACTCATCAGTCTATTGTGGACGTGCCCTATATAACACTTCTCTAGTCACTGCAGTGTTTACATCTCATCATAGAGAATGTTAGGTGCCCAATTCACAACGCACTCTGGATGAGGTTCTGCTGGGAACCCTTGGGTTCTGCTGTTTATCTGGATAGGACTTGGACACGTACCACCTACTATATCCAATCATGCTCGCAGACCGAGTTACACCCCTGTGTTCCCTGATGGTAGTGGCGTCATTCAGCAGTATAATCTGCCCTAACACACTGCACACACACTGTTCAGGAACGGGTTGAGGAACATGATAAAGAGTTCAAGGTGTTGACTCGGCCTCCAAAATCTCTATATCTGATCAAGTGTCTGTGCTGGAGAAACAAATCTGATCCATAGAGGCTTCACATTACATGGGTTAACATAAAGGATACTAAGATACAGAATACACAGTATTAAGGAGGAGGTTTTATTGTTCTGGCTGATCACTAAAATGGGACCGGGTGGATTCTATTTGCCCCACAGTTACAGTAAGTTAAAGAGGACACCCATAAGCCACTGGGACCATTAGTACTGAATTTAATGCCAATATACCCAACTATTTTTTAAATATTGCCTCACTTCCTGTTTGACCTTTTTTTTTTTTTTTTCGCACATGAAGGTCAGAGAAAGATAAATCATACTGGGTTGTATTGTAAACAGTTTTGCTTAGTTACAGTGCCACCTACTGGTTATTTTTTTAAACAGTTTTTGGAGTCCTTTAGGTAGGTAGTGGTTATTAAAAAAAAAGTTAAGAAAAAAAAAGCTTGGATGGTATATGTCACAGTATAATAATAATAATAATAATAATAATAATATTAATAATAATAATATATCAGTAACAATAATATTATATATTATTATTATTAATAATAATAATAATAATTATATATATATATATATATATATATATATATATATATATATATATATATATATATTATTAATATTATTATTATGATAATAATAATATCATTATTATTATATATATTTTTTTTAAGTAAAGAAAAAAAAACCTTGGATTGAATATGTCACAGTATAATAATAATAATAATAATAATAATAATAATAATAATAATAATATTATTATTATTATTATTATTATTATTATACTACTACTACTACTACTACTACTACTACTACTAATAATAATAATAATAATAATATTATTATTATTATTATTATTATTATTATTAACAACAATAATAATATACAAAACATTACTAAACAAATTTACACATATGCTGTTTGGTATCTGGAGTGTTTTGGTTTGCACATGTTCATGTGTGTGTGTGTGTGTGTCAGTGGTGCTGGTTGCAGTGCTCGCTCTGTGTGTGTTAGCCGTTGTTACGGTCGTCTTGCTCCTGGTAATCATGTGCCTGAAGTTCAGCAGCAGAAAAAAGCCCACAGGTAAAATATTCCTATTTATTATGAATCATTAAAACTTATGTCTGTAATTTAAAAAAAAACGTACATAAGCAAAACATCTACACATGAAAGCTGAGATTTGTATTTTCCTCATGTTGTGTGTGAATTCATCATCTGGTCTGATATTTAACCTTTCTGTCCATAATAAGAGGCCAGTGACTAAGCTCCACCCACCTGTTCCTTATAAGGCAGCTCTGAGCAGGATTACTCCTTTAATAACTTCTTTAATCAAAATACACTTTTATTTATTAGAATATTTAACATTATTTGACTCCACATGCTACCCAGAATGCACCGCTTTCTTTAAAGGACAACTGAAGTAGTTTATCTAACTGGAGGATTTAATTCAGGTTCTACTGTAGTGATTTTTAGCATGTTATTATTATTTTTTTTAATATTGTTTAAAAATGTATTTTAAAGTCGCATTAAACTTCTGGTTTGTTCTTCTTGCTGGTGTTTTATAGTTTTGAGTTATAAACGTTTGACTCTGTATATTTACATTCTATTTATTAGCCTCCAAGCCAGAGGAAAGTGAGAGACAGCAACTGCAGGAGACACACTCTCAGGACGCTGATGCAGTCACGCGTCTCTCGGCAGGTCAGTTTATATCTAAACACTTTAACCATTAGGTCTTATCTACAAATTCAAACACTTATTTAGATATTGTTAGGGTTTTATAGATTTTAAGATATAAGATAATTTAATTATTTGGGCTTGCACAGATTTCTTTTATAGATTGTTTTTGGTTCCCCACCTACAAATTTAGTTCCTACTGCAGTTAGTGACTATTTACTTAAAAATGTTATTGCTTCCTCTCTTTTTCCCCTTTATACACACCTTCCGTAAAAGTGTGCTAAAAAACACATGAAAAAACATTAGTTTGGATGGAAGCAGCAAAGATTTTTCATGTACTTAGTAATGGAGGGAATGAGAATAAGAAAGTATGGATCGAAAAGCAGAGATTGCAGCGTAGGGATTAGGGAGTAGGGAGTAGGGATTAGGATGTAGGGATTAGGGATTAGGGATTAGGGCTCCAATTTTTTATGAGGCTTGTAAATCACTAACGTGTGTGTGTGTGTGACAGATCGACTGCGGAGCGGTAATGATGAGGTAAGTATCTGTAGTCTTGTATTAAAGGTAATAGAGGAATATATACAGTAATCAATGATGTTGAAAGTATTGGCACCCTTCACTTACGTTACATTATTGTGCTATAACTGTGCGTGAAAATGTCTTGATAGCCGTATAAGTGTGTGTGTGTGTGTGTGTGTGTGTGTGTGTGTGTGTGTTTCAGATCCACTATGCGTCACTTGGGAGGCAGAACTGGAAACCACGAGGCTGGAATCAACAGAGCAGGCAGCAGGTCATCTACTCTACACTGCTGCTGACTCCTAAACACACACCTACACACACTCCATAGAACACACACCTACACACACACACCATAAAAAATGTAACACACAGTGTATAGAACACATACATATATAACCTGCAACCCCCCCACAACTACACACAGTACCCAGAACACACACACAAGAAGAGAGCACACATACAGTACTTATTGTACATACACTCCTAACACACACACACACACACATACACACTCAACTACAACAAAAACACACATCATAAATGCACCGTCGTACCTGAGAATCAGACATGTGCTCAATTTATTAACTTAAAGCTGATTAATTGTATATTAATATTCATCACACCACACTGATTCATAGATAGATAGATAGATAGATAGATAGATAGATAGATAGACATTACATCACACTGATACAGGCTTCAACGCCGCTACATCAAAGCTTTTAACACTGGCTCTTTTGTACTGTATATATAATGAAAGTCTTTTAAGCTACATACATGTTTTTATTTAAGCTACAATTAAAATAAGCTGAAATTGAATAAGCGTCTGCATTGGTGTCTCTCTCTCTCTCACACACACACACACACACACACACAAACAAACAGTTAAACTGAGGGGGTTTTGGTGAGCTTTTTCCCGACAGTATCATAGAGCACGTTGTTGTGGATAGCGGGCGGGGCGCGTCTCTCCCGAGGTGAGGTGCTGTGTCTGAGACTCGCATAGTGCAAATCGGCCTCCTACACACACACACACACACACACACACATGAACATAAAATGTAATTGGAAACAAAAGTGTCAATTTAATTACATCTAATTACAAGAGATACAATTAATAACAAAAAACTTTATAGATCAAAAAGGTATTAAAAGGTACAAAATTACAAAATAAAATAAACAATTCCAGTCATATAAAATAAATACAGTGCCATGTTTTATTCTGACACCAACACATTCACTTTAATGTTCACACATTTTAAGGGTGATTTAGGGACTTCCCCTGATTTAACCCTGCACTAACCCTGTGACGTTAGCAGCGAGTGACGAACTCAACAACACGTGAGTGTGTAACATGATTAAAGCTCATTTCTGTCTAAAATAGAAACAGAGGACACTGGAGGAAAGTCTAATTAGTAAAGAAAATGTCATGTTGTTCCAACTTTAAAATTATTAACTTATATACAAATTTACAAACGTTTAAAGTGTCTTTACCTGTTTATTCACCTATGAGTTTATGATTCTATTATTATTATTATTTTTATTATTATTGTTGTTGTTGTTGTCGTTACTGATTTGTACTTGAACATTTTAAAGGAGATTGTAAACTTTTCCTAAAAGTGTCTTCTGAAGTGTCAGACGATCTGTGTGAGGACAAACTGTCTCAATTTGCAGAGCTCACATTAGTTATTAAAATACACGGCTTTTACACAAAGAGTTGGTTTGTTTGAAGAATAAAACACTTGTGACATCATAATTATTGTTAATCAAATAAAGTCCAGTCAATAGAATTGTCTATGCCCTGAGGTCCGAATTTCATGTTTGTGTTAGGATTCAGATCTCATATACAGTACACAGTAGGCAGTCGCTGTAAATCCAGTTTCCTTGTATTTTGTATGAAATAGAAACAACTTTAGTATCTGGGCTGTGAAGTGAATGTGAAAGGACCCTGGTCGCTCAGTGTTCACAGGACATTTGTGAAGGTTTAGCTTTCAAAGTCTCTATTTCCCTTTTCCTGGAGTAAGCCTGACTCGGTCGCACTTTCGTTTCTGATTCTTTCACACACTCTGTCTATAGACAGTAAACTGTTGTCTTGACTGGCTCTGTTGAGTGATGCATGCACGGTAGTCACGCCCACCTCAAGGGCCAAATTAGCTAATTAAATAAATAAATAAATAAAATAAATGCTATGAAATAATTATCGGGTCTATTTATTCATGCTCTGTTATACACTCTCTCCTCAATTACTTCATATTTTTAATGGACTTACAGCACTGTAAACATAAAGCCCGTTCTCTGTACATTATTAATAAACCAGTGCTTGTGTGTGCATTTAGATTTTATTCATATACTGAACATGAGGATATGGTTTCCTGTTGAGTCTAGTTTCTCTCAAGGTTTTTTCCATCACGTCACTGAGATTTTCTCTCAGCACCGTCTCACCTACGTACGGCTCAGTCAAAAGAAATACCCTGATAAAGTTACAGTATAATCTATACTTTTCTTTCATTTTTTTATTTGTATTCATATTTTTTTTATTCTCTCAAGCTGCTTTGTAGCAATATGCACTGTTAAATGCGCTTGAATTGAAATGAATCTTCATAAAAATAATAATCATCATCTAAGATAATTATTTCTGCTCTGACCTCGCAAGCTTGTCGTTTTGTCTGCTTGTCTGCTGATGTTGTTTTTCTAGCACGCATGGAAGTTCCCTGAGAAACTGACTCACATTTGCATGCTGTGTTTTCTGGGTGAAACGAAATAAAACAGGCCTTTTTTGAATACAATTTAGCCTTGAGCTTATTAGCCCTGGGTTTCAGGTTACAGACATATTTTATAAAATTTTTAATGGTTTGTTCAATACATTGTGGGATTATACTGTACATTTTACCCCATAATCGGGTGAAGAAGCGCATTTAAAAACTTGAAAATCACATTTTTGATGTTAATAAGGTTTAGGGCACATTGATTTAAACATAACATTATGTAAAAATACAACATCTATTTTCTAATAAAATGTCCTCTAATGTTTTCTAAATGTTACAAAACTAAAACTTGTAACGTAAACATGACAACAATGAAAAAGGTACAGAGTTAAAAGAAAAAAAGGTCAGCGTCCTATAAAGAGTTAAACCTACCTGTGAAGTTTGCATCCATTGATGGAGAACAGCTAAACTTAGTGTAGAGAAAAAAAAGTGAAATGGTATAAATGTGCTATATTACCTTCATGTCTTCATCTTTCATACAGCAGCATGAAGGAAGGCCTGAAAAAAATTTAAATAAGTTTTTCACAAAAACTTTGTGTAACTAACTGACATAGTACCAGTCGAAGGTTGAACAAAGGTTTGCTTTTCTACATTCCAGAACAATACTGGCATTTTCATAACTAAGAAATACTGTAAGAAAAATGGCATTAAGCAATTAAGTAACAACAACAACAAAAGTACTCAGTTGTTACAAGATACAAAGGTCAGCTGTTTATTGTCAAGTGCATTTGCAAAACCCATCAAGCACCATGATGAAACTCTCTTATTTCCAAAGAACCAAACCTGAGCTCTGCTGCAGAGGAGAAGTTAATTTAGAGTCACCAGCCTCAGAAATCACCAATTAACAACCAGCACCTCAGATTAGAGCCGTTATGAAGGATTTACAGAGCAGAAGTAGAAGATCTGAATATCAACTAAATTTTAAACTGTTCAGAAATAAATTTAAATCAAGAAAGACCATGGAGTTAGAAGGGGTGTCCAAATTTTTGCTGGTGATCCACAGTGGGTCAAATTAAAGTAGTCCTGTTTCCATATTGCTAATACTAATAAGTTATCATCTCAAGGATAGTTCAAATGAAATCAACTCAAATATATGTTCAGTTGAAATGTAACTAATTGCAAAAATATTTTTTTAATTGCTCAAGTCAAATGGCAGTGAACTCAATTACAATTTAAATAAAATAAATCTTAACTGACAATAAAACTTAACTTAAATCTAATTTAGTTTAAAGAACTTATTGCAGTTGTATTCTACTATCGGAAAAAAAATATATATATATATAAAGAAATAATAATATTGAGCTTAAATATTGCTACAACTTAAATCGTAATGCAAATATAGTTTAAATTTAATGTATCTTAACTAAAGGTATTTCAGTGTTAATATATTTTGTCCTAAATATTGGTTCTACTCAACATAGTATAATTAATCTATATACAGTTCTTGGGATAAGTTCTTCTTCCATATACTTCATGTGGAATAGACACTATAAATGCACACGCTGTTTAGTGTAAATACAGTATACACGAAGTAAAGACATATTTTATTTTCTGCAGTAAACAAGGAACTGAGGCCAATAAGTCTTGTCTTTGAGCTATAGTGCATGCAGTGGACCAGGGTAACTTTACTTAAATTAAGGCATTTGCAGTTTAGCCAAAAACATCAAGTACAAAATGTTTATGACATACTGTAGTGTTCCAGGGAATTTGAAAGGCTCACCCCTCACCTCGTTTGTAGACGACCCCAAGGCAGAGCATGAGCATGAGGGCGAGGCCACAGCACACAGAGATGAGAGGCGTCCAGCACTGCACATCCCGTGGAATGTATTTCGCCGTATCTGAAACACAAAACCACAGAGTATCATGAGCGAAGAAAAGAAAAGCTGCATGCTGTGGCTGGAAACTGGTTTCCTGAGGCGGCATTTCTCAATAAAACCAGAGCACAATGCCTGAGTCTGACAAACAGCTTTTAATAAACAAAGTGTGGTCTGGAGTTTCGCTATGACTGCGGTGACTGAACACACGGACACATTTAATATTCTCTTTAAATGCTGCAGGGGTCTTCACACTTCGGTTTCTCAAGAACGAGTGAGAGTTTCGTTTCATTGCTTACTGTCTTACTGATTTTGGTCTTAAGGTGTGAATTTTTTTATAACAAAGGATTTCTCTATTTTACAGGTTTATATTAATGCACTCCATCTGCTTGTGTGGTGCATGCTCCAAATAAAGACACTGAAGAACATGAGTAATCATTGTCAGTGTCACTACTGTATAACAATTAGAGGTAAAGCTAGCTTTTAACTTCTCCAACGATTTGGGTTTTCCTGAAAAAATCCATTTTTTGTCTTTCTAATTTTAGGAGAACATGGAGAAGGAGAGGTTCCTGAGTTGATCACTGTTGGTGAAAACAGGGACTACCGAAGCACATTTAACACATAACACTTTGATCAATAAAAATTGCCATTATTAGCATTTTGATGTGGTTTAAGAGGAATAAAATGTTTGTAAAGCACAATATCAAGTGGCAGAGATTGCTTTAGCTGCAGGACAAATGACAAGCAAACAAATCTCAACTGTGATATGAATTTAAGATAAATATTCACTTGTAGAGGTCAGGCAATGAACAAATAAGGCAAGACTAGATTCGGAAACCAGAGGGCAAACTAAAATCAAATCCAGATATAAACAAGTGAGACAAGTGTTTGTTGAGCGATTTGTCAAGATTTTTTTGTGCGATTAAGTCCAAGTGTGTGTGAGCAGTATTGAGCCGAGCTTGAGTTTTGTCTGGAGTTGGAGTCCTTGACAGTCAGGTTTATAGGCCGCAATGTCAGATAGCGTGGCAGGGTGAGCTTGTTGATTTGTTGCACATTGTTCAATGGTGCTCGTTTTGCTTCATTAAAACCATGCATCAGTTGCAGGGATCAATTGTAGGGTTTAAAGGAACTTGAGAGATTGGTAGCTTCAAATGGACCAGAAGAGAGTGATATGTGTGGCAGAATGAAGGACTGAATTCTGGGTATTCTGTATTCTGCACAGAAGGGCTTCAGGGTTGTCCAGATCTTCTGGTTATCTCCCTTTATCTGTCCATCGTGTGCTGGTGATAACCTGAAGCAAGTTTAACATACAGTACACTCCCAGGTTCTCCACAACGTCAATCCATGACATCAGAAGATACTCTGGGTTGCTCAAATATTGGACCACATGGTTAAAAATTTGCATGGCTGATGGACGCCCAGAGAGAGGAATAATGTGCAGAGATCTGGAATTTTTTTTTATTGCTCTAGGTTGCTCTGGGGCCGTACCTATTTCTTGGCCACCTCCTCGGTTGTAAAGCCTGTGATCTGGGGGAATGTCAAAATAAAATCTTCCCACTGCTTCTAAATAGGGATGGGATGACAACTAGGTAAGAATCTGTTCATGAAGGTAAAGGATTAAATAAGAGTTTTAAAGCATTTTTACAGAGTATGCCATTAATAAAACATTACAACACTGCTGGAGCATAAAAAATCCCATATGCATCATGCAGCACTCAAAACCCTCTTTTAGAAGAGATGAGGTTGAAGGCAGATAACAAGTAAGGGAAGAAATATAGCAGTTTGTTCTAAAAGTCACTGACAATAGACCTGAGAAAACTCTGCACCCAAGACAGTCTACAGAATGCGCTCTATAAAACTCCAAACAGGATTTCGTGCATCTCACTATTCCTTTATCCATCTAGGAATCATTTGCGTATTCATATTTTTGCTTGTTGAGTTCTTCAGGACTTTTTGGAATGTTTAATCTTCTTCTACATGGAACGTTTATGGCTTTATTTGTAGATTTATTTAGTAAAACAAGAGTTTTACTCAAGAACCATTCTCATCAATATGATCTTTAAAGAACTCTTTGGGATACAGGTAAAATTTTTTGCCTCTACGGTAGCATTAAACTAGTATAAATGCAGCAATGCAGTAATTAATACCCTATTGTGCATATGAAGCATTTATTCCAAAAAGACATAACGAACATTTGAAAAAATAAAATCCCTGACCTGCCAAGTGCAGTTGAACAGCTCTTGAGAAGTTGAAACCCCCATCCTGTCTGGCGCCACAGTAATACTGGCCAATATCAGACTGTCTGATGTTCACGATGGTGAGACTCGGAGAGGCATTCTATAAATCGTGAAAAATTCATATTTGGTTAACTGTGAATTTTGATTGATCAAATGGTCTTGATTAAGCCTCTTTAACAGCAGCAGTCATGTCTATAATATAAGACACATAAAAAGGTTAAAAATACTTTATTATGTAGATTGAAAGTCAATATAATCTACAAGTTAAAATAAGGTAGGAATAGCATTCAGAAAAACACCTACATTCTGAACAAGTAAAATAAAGTGCTCAGAATCCTTGTTGTAATTAGTTTGCATGTATGTCTTGAGGTGTCCCCTTATGACTGATATGATCAACGTGAGCTCGTCATTGATCTGCCGGTACCAGACCATCTCAGTGCTGAGGAAGATGCTGCAGGGCAATGTGATGTTCTCTCCTGGTCTGACAGTGCGAGTCACGGCAGGTGAAGAGCTCAGACCACTGAAGGTGCCTAAAAATAACAGGCTTTTATACATTTAATAATAATAACAACAACAATAATAATAATAATAATAATAATAATAATAATAATAATAATGGCAATAATAAATGTGTTCATAATGCAGATTTATCCTGAAAACTTTTCAGATAACTTTACTTCCTTTAATGTGCATTAATCACATTTTATAATTTACTACTACATCAACTGTTACTATCAACAAGAACAATAATAATAATAATAATAATAATAATAATAATAATAATAATAATAATAATAATAATAATCTAGTTTCTTTAGCAATTTTGCTGATAATTATGTAAAAAAGACTGTATACTGTATATAAAATATATATCTGCATATTAACATCCAAACTTGCAGCATGCAACAATTATATAAATATACAGTATAATCAATTTAAAATACATTGTTTAAGATTACTTTCTATGTAAAATTTTATTGATATCGAATTCAGATTTGCTTTACAGATTTATTTTTTTACAAGACATTTACTGTATGAAAAAACGTTTATTAGAGACAAATCGAATTCTAATTTTCTGTAAGAAACAGGGTCAAAAGTTTGTGCCCACATTCACATGTCCAAATAAAGATCGTTAAGCCATAATAACAAAGTAACAAAGTATTTTACCATGCATATGTTATATCTTAATTAAACCGTACAACCTTTATAGAAACCTGAAACTCAAGGACATGGAGCTTAAAAATAATTAAAAAACTAAAAAAAAAAAAAAAAACTGAATGAGGAGGTTTAGATGGATTTACTATTAATCTCATTCTCATTTAGGTCTTACTGTTAATGCAAAAATCCAAGCATATAGGCATTTAACGTCTAAGTAATTTAACAATTAGAATAATCAGGATAAATTAAAATCTATTTACATTACATGCAATCAATAAATCAATCAATCTAAATTACTTAGATAACAATGCAATTAATCAACTAATCATAACTTTAGTTAATAAGGAGTCAGCTGATCAGATGTCAATCAATAAATTAATCAATTAATTAATCAATCAATCAATCAATCAACCAATCAATCAATTAATCAATCATACTCACTGAATAACAGCACCAGCAAATACACACACCTGCACATCTTAGACCACTAATCTACTGTATATCTGTGTGGTTTTGCATTTGAGTGTATGTGAGTGTATGTGTGCTCTCTCTCTCTCTCCTTCTCTCTCTCTCTGTCTGTCTCAGCTTCCTCATCACCTTCTTCATTGTCTCCATGTCTCCTCCCTTTCATCTCTCTCTCTCTGTTTCAGTTACTGTATCTGAATTTCTCTTTTCCTCTAAACTGAAACTTAACTGTGCTAACCCTAACCTCTGTGTGTGTGTGTGTGTGTGTGTGTGTGTGTGTGTTTGTTTGTGTGTTTGTTTGTGTGTGCATGTGCGGGGTGGGGGTGGGGGCAGTGGGAGTTTAAAATAACCCTTAAAGAGGTGGGAGAGATAGATAATGTGTTTCTATTAAAGCTTTATTCTTATAGACAGATACACAGACAAAAACAAGAGAAGAGTTGGAGAGCGAGAATAAAGATGATTTATTTATTTAATATATAAAATCCAGATTTTTTTTCAGATCCAAATTATGATTTAATTATTTTATATATAAAATCCTTATAAAGTGTTGCAGGGGTCCTGGAGCCTATCCCAGGAGACTTAGGGCACAAGTTGGGGTACACCCTGGAGAGGGTGCCAATTAGTCACAGGGCACAAACTCAACGGACAATTTGGGAACGCCAATTAGCCTTATCTGCATGTCTTTGGGAGGAAACCGGAGTACCCGGAGTAAACCCACCAAGCACAGGGAGAACATGCAAACTCCACGCACACAGAGACGGGAATCAAACCCAGAGCCTGGAGGTGCAAGGTGACAGCGCTAACCACTACTACAGTGTGTGTTTCTGTGTGTGTGTGTGTGTGTGTGCATAAATAGATACATCAAGAGCAACAAAGACACAAATAAAATTAAAAAATCTATAAAAGATGGCTTATTTCCTCTTTGCTCCTATGACGTCATAATGTCATTGTCAGGTAATCAAAAGGAAACTATTAAAGGAAATAAAGAATAAATGGGTTAAACTTTTTTTTTTTTTTTTTTTAAATATGACAAATATTATGTTTAAATGTAAATAACAACTCCCTCACCCAGCCCTTCCTCTAAACCCCTGAATCATACGAAACGGTTTCGTTTGTGGAGAAAAGAGTCACCAGTAGTGATTCAGGTGAATCGGTTCACAGTCGGGGGAATCATCTGTAATCCTTCCGCAGTTCTTTGTGCGTCACGTATAAAACAAAAAAATGAGGGTTATAATTATTAATATATGTTCATGCTTATGGTATATATTTATGTATATAATATTAAATAATCATATTTTAAAAGTGAATCAAGATGAGTCGATTCATTGCGCTCGGTTCATTGATTCAGAAGGGCTGGACTATTTATAAGGTACTGAGATGAGAAGAGACACACACACACATCGGTGAGAGTCATTCACTGAGTGATCTTCAGCATGGACATCAGGACTGAGGCGACATGGTGAGAGTTTATTGGACTTATTTCTTTACATGCAGATTATTTTAGTTTTTACTCTTTTTTTTCTTCCATTTTCACTTCATGTTCAAATGTTCACTTGTTTCACTTGTTCACGGAGTTTAAATGTACTGTGGAGTGTTTTGGACATGCTGTAATAATTACTCCTCTTGTTATTTTATCAAAGTAAAACGTTAAAACGGTTCTGGTTGGTGCATCACTTTAATGTCATGCACGTGAAATTTAAATTAAATGTAAAAACGGACTTCTGCACGTGCAGCAGAACAGGATTCCGCTTGCAGTGTGCAGGTGCGCGCGCGCTGTGCATTACCGCCCTCTGGTGGCCGTTAGATCAGTTTCGTTTCCACAGAAATCATACTTACTGAGGAGATGAAACTTAACATTGAAAATCCCCAGGAGGAGGGCGGTGTCTGCACCTTCACCATAATCCTATAGTTATCTCTAACCGAGACAGCAACATCACCATAATCACATATACAGAGTTACACTAAACATGTTATTTATTATTTACTTATTATTTATGTAGAGTCCAGTCTGTAAACACACACTAGTAAAAAATATTGAATTATCAATGTATTTACTAACTATATGTGGCTAACACTAAAAGTACATTACTATATACTATACTATACTATACTATACTATGCACTATATTATATTGTATGTTTGCATTATATTTTCATTACATTATAACATTAAATATGTTATTTAAACAACAAAATTCTTTGTTTTAGTGCCATAGATTAGAGTCGCTATGATGGCTTTATAGAGCATAAGTATCAGATATGTCTCAATATCAACTGTTCAAAGGAGACTATTGTGTATTTAAAATGCCGTCAGTATTGTTTTACAGTGTAAAAATAAATAAATAAAAATCAACAGTGACCATGGAGTTAGAAAGTGATCCCGAACTTTTAAGTGATATATAGTATAAAATATATATATCCCCAAAAATTATACACACTTCAGGAAAAGAAAAAAAAAACTGTATACATTATAATTGATTATACTAATTTACATTGTATAATAATAATAATAATAATAATTATTATTACGAATAATAATCGATAATAATGATTTCTCTCTATATATTTATTTTATTCTTACTATTTTTTATTTCCTGAAGTGTGTAAAAAATATTTTTATATATACTCTTTATATACTCACTATATATATATATAGTGATCCGATTTTATTTACAGGAAAAAAATGATCAATTAACAGATTGATTATGTGCGTAATATGGAACATGAGTATGTGGAAACTAATGAGTTTCATGTGTGTGTGAAGGGAGGGGTGGATGTGTGAAAAAAAAAAATCACACTAAAGTCATAGGATTGTTCCTCGTACTTGACATCATGCGGTTATGCAGAATATCAGCGTCACTGTGATGTAGCCTTAGACACGAGGGACCGACCCGAGTACTGATATTATCCTGCATTAACCATTCACTTTATACCCCCTTATACACTTCTATTTTAATTTACTTAATTATTATTATTTTTTCCCGCAAACTAGTCAATATTGTACATTTTTCAGCTCATTTTTTATTGTTTAAATATTTATTTTAAAATATCATATTTATTATCATCATATTACTTATTTTTTCTATTTAAAATTTGTTAAATTTTAGTCTCTTGGGACGCTGAGTGGTACGTATAGTTAAACAACCCAGTGCTGTTACTGTCCATTATAAGCACTCGTGGAACAGCTCTATTACTGTCACAATCTAATGTATAATATAATGTAATATAATATAATATAATATAATATAATATAATATAATATAATATAATATAATAATATTATATTTGTCTGACTTACAAGTGCCTCTTTGATTTTATTGTAAACAAGATGACTGAAATGATCAAAATCAATGTCAAACTGGCGAAAACACTCAATTTCAGTAGGGGTTGAATAATTTTAAACACAACTGTATATAAGAGTGCAGCTCTGTGGTTATAAATGGGATTTTGTTTTATCTTTTGTCTACGTGACCTATTTATAAACTCTTTATTTCACCATCAGGGCATTTCTGCTTGGCTTCATGGAGCTCACATTTGTTGGTAAGTCTGTAAACACTGTTACAACACCACACACACACACACACACACACACAGTCAGAATTTTAATGAACCTCATCAACACTTAGTATGAATGTATTTTCGTGATTTTTCCATAAGTTATTTTACTTTATCATCATTAAGAATATATTTATTACAATATACTAATTACAGCAGTTTGCTTACGGTTCTTAGTAAACATAAATGTGGTGACTTTTAATGTACATATTTAACAATAAATACATGTCTTTGTTTACTATTATTATTATTATTATTATTATTGTTGTTGTTGTTGTTGTATCTGTTATAAAACATATTTATAACATGATTAAACCTTGATAATTCATAAAGAAAACAAACATCAAATAAAAAAGTAAAACATCAATTTAAAGACTGACTTATTATTAATGAACTTGGTCACACACACACACACACACACACACTTATTCACACACTACAGGCAATTTGGTAGCACCAATTAGCCTAACTTGTATGTCTTTGGACTGTGGGAGGAAACCAGAGACATGGAGAAAACCCTCCGATGTGCCTGGAGAACGTTGAAACCCGAGGCAGAAATTAAATACACCCAGACCATGGAGGTGCAAGGCGGCTGGTGCTAAAAAAAAAAAAAAAAAAAAAAAAACGCTGTCGTGACGCGGTCATCCATCAGATGGAGCCTGTACACTACAGAACAGAGAACTGGTGTTGAGGTCATCAGCCTCTGCACCTTTTATTTCTACTCCTGAACGCCTTCTCTTTAGTCAGATGCAGAACATAAAGCTGCAACAACTGACACACCTTCCTGACAGTGCAACAAGAAGAACTACAGCAGATAAAACCTGAAAGACATTTGAACTTCCAATTTATTTGGAAGTGAAGACAGTGGTGCATTCCATCAGCCTAAATACTTAAGAAGCTTGTTGACAGATGGACTTAGTAAGAAGTAATTCTGCTCTAAAAAAAAAAAAAAAAAAAAAAACTTTGCTTAAACTTACAGTTCCAAAAAATTCTTGTGTTTGCACTACTGGGCTCCCACTGATCACTTATTTTTTTTCATGGCTGAAACCCAAAGTGGAAAACCTTGCCGACTATAGACCAACCAGGTACAACTTCAGACCATGAGAACGAGAGCAGACGCCATCACAGGTGATTGAAGTGCAGAAGGCCACCTGGAGTCAATGTAAGGAGCCACAGTGAAAAGATTAGAACAATGAAGTCTCCATTTTTAAAATACCATTCTTCAACATCAAATTCAAAATAACGAATGAGAAAAAATCCCAAAGAGAGAGACAAGCTCATCTCAGTGTCCAACAGAACATCTTCTAAGGTGGGCAACCAAGCATGCACTTCAGGTTTTTGACGGCCAACAAGTCTCAAACATCTTACCATGACCACAAACAAGTAAAAAACCCATTAGGATCACTGCATACCAGGGTTTTTTATGGTTTTGAATCTTTGAGCTTCAGTTGTTCATGAAGTGGCAGAACTATCTGTAAAAATACACTATTTTGTCTCACTATTGTGCTTAAGCCTAACAACATTTATAATTCTCCAAAGACTTCATGCCATGGGAGCTCTACCAGCATCTGCTAGAGCAAGACCTCCACCTTAACCCCGGCATAAACCATGTCAGCACGTGAGTATACAATTTAAAGTTCAAGTTCTACTGAAAATGTCCCTGCATCAAGGTTTTTGCATACACTAAAATCAGGGATAGGCTGTAGAAATGATGTTACTGGGGCAGTGGTGGTAGCTCGGTGTGTTAAGGCTCTGAGTTACTGATCAGAACGTCAGCAGTTCAGGCCTCAGCTCTATCAAGTTCTTGCTGTTGGGCTCTTGAGTAAGACCCTAACCCCGACCCGCTCCAGGCGTGTCTTATCATGGCTGACCCTGCACTCTGACCCTAACAAAGCCGGGATATGAGAAGAATAAAGACTTTCGCTGTGCAGTAATGTAGATGTGACGAGTAAAGGCTGACATTTTATACAGACATGATGCAGCCTTGCAATTGTATCAGCATTGTCAAAGAGCCATAGTTTGGTTTTGAAAATCCAGAAGTTCTACTACTAACACCAGCCGAGCCAGTTGCTGCCAAATGTACCTCAGTGTCCACTAGAGGGTAAGAACCAAGTGCCACCAGAAGCGATAGAGAGAGAAGATCCTGGAAGACACCCCTAAAAAAATAGATAAAAATAAAAGTATAAATAAAAACATAAAAGGTCAGTTAATTGGCCTTCATCAAGCACAGAAACCAACCACTGTACAAGCCTCTGGAGACAGTGTTATGATCTGGGGTTGCTTCAGTTATTCAGGTCTAGACTCTGCAACGTTATGGGGCAATAAAACGGGGCCACCTGAATGTACTGAATGACCAGGTTATCACATCTATGGAGGGTTTCTTCTTCCCTGATGGCCAGGACTCAGAGCGTGAAAGAGTGATTCAGACATCAACTGGACACGCTGATCACAGCTGAAGATGATTGAATGATATCTTAGATTGTTTTTTTTTGTTTTTTTTGCCAAAGCAGTGTGTTTTTGTCCTCTGTCAATGTTTGTTCTCTTTTTATTATCATTTTTTCTCATCTGACTGCAGCCATGTTTTTGCTTTTTATGACTTGTATTCTGTAGACGTTCAAATCCATTGTTACTTTTTTACTTTTGTCTGCTGTTCCTGCTTGTGTACTGTATTAAAGTGAACTCACTCCAACATATATGATTTATTTAGACTGACTTTTTTGTTTCTCAGGAAAATTTTCCAAAGCAACGCACCTTACAGTGGTAATCTTTCTTTCGAAGGCCCTGAGAATATTTATTCTTTACCTTTTCTGTCTTATTAATGTAACCTCCAGGCTCGAGTCCACTGTCGTTGCTCAGGCGCACTCGCTCTGAGGTGGGTCTGGAAGCTGTACTGCCATGTGACTGGGGCTTACACAGTGACGTGTCATCCGAGACGCCGTACATCCAGTGGCAGACTCTCAGTGAAATGGTGTTTGAGCGAATGGGGCCCGATCAGTTTCAGGCCGATGCTTACAAAAACCGTGCGGATGTTCCCGAGGGTGTGCTGGCGAAGGGGAACTGCTCACTGCATCTGAATGACATCCGATTTAGAGACGCAGGAATCTACGAGTGTTATCTGGTAGTTGGGAAAGAGGGGAACAAGAGGAGGATCTTCATCCAGAGTGTCCAGCTCGCCGTTATCGGTAAGGACTCAGTACATCGCCTTATTAGTATTTGGAAAAATGTGAAACGTCTACTCTGGCTCGCTGGTCAGTTTAAAGACCTGTAAAGTCATTGTACAGTTTAATGTGCAACGTATACATATGTTTATGTCAAAACAATACGTTATTTTGAAAATGTATACAATTGAATTTGTTTTCCATAAACATACTATTATTTATCTATTTACAGTATATATTATACCTGAGCGGAAAATTTTAAATGCATTAATTTAAATTTAAAAACATGTGAATAGGTGAAGGTCAGTGGGTAAGGTGTTGGGCTTTGCTCAGAAGATCCCAGGTTCAAACCCCACCACCCCCAAGGATGATTTCTCTTACAGCAGTTAAATTTTTTGTCTTAACACCAGGACAAACGTTTGTATTCTAATTAAAGTGAATTCATGTAGAATTAACCTGGTTTCCACTACTATCTTTATGCAGATCATAAGAGCACTCAGTCTGTGGAAATGGGGAAAGACCTGACCCTTGACCTCTACACGAAGCAGGCCGAGACTTTGGTGTTCCAGAGCTCACACTCCTCCCAGTGGACACAGCTGTGGCAGCGACAGATGGCCTGTAATGACTCTCGGGTGGTGGAGAGAAACGGAAGGCTTGTTATCCGGAATGTGAGAGCCGGCGATGAAGGACTGTATAAAGTGATGGATGCCGAAGGTCTCGCGCTGAGCACAGTGAAGGTTTCTGTTAAAGGTAAAGAACGTTTAGTGACTTCTGTAGATACAACAGGGTCCTAAAGTCCACTATCTAAACCTCTTATTACCAGAGTTTATTATTGAATAACAACTTTAATCACAGGTATTGGATTCTGATCAGTCACAAGGTGTTGATTAATTATCTATAACAGCCGCTCTGACATCTGGTGTCTCCATAGTAACAGCTTAATTACAAAAAAAAAAAAAAAAAGTCTGATAAGTCTTCCAAACGTTGCTAAATAATAATGAATGTTTTTGGCTAATTGCTATGCTAAAGAACAAATAAAAGCATGTTGGAGTAGGGATGTTATAGGAAAATAATCAACTTCGCATTGGTAGCGGTAACTTGAATAAACTCCATGTTAGAATGATCAAAGAATTCTGAAATCCAACTGTGATCATTTCATGAATGATTTAATTAAATATTGCACTTTGATTAGATCTATGGACTTAATACACAATTATCTTATATAAATATCTTCTGTATTAATTCTTAAACCATCTAATTTTCATCATTTATTGTTTTTCCTCTGATGTTTTAGATCCTCCTCCAACCACGAGGCCACAAGTGTGGGAAAAACATATTTCATTAGGTATGTAAGAAATAAAGCTTTATCACGACGAGATGAATTTATTGATGAATATATTTAATTTATATGGATTATTGATTCATAATGGTGCAATTTTTAACACAATTCATCAGACATGATGTAATAACAGATGGTTATATTTTTAATAGATAATTACACAGGAGTTTTTTCTTCTTTGGAAAGTATAAAAATATTTTTTGTTTAAATGCTGTTTAGGTTTTTACTGTATATTTTGCATTTAAAGTAAAAAAAAAAAAAAAACTCCTTTACTGTTGAAACTTTGCAAACGATGTGTATGACTGCCACTAGAGGGCGACCATAGTAAAAATGTTGCATTGAAAGACAGTACAAAAATCAGGGAGAGATGTGATAGATTTCAAATTGAGATTGTTTTTCATCTCTCCTCCTCTCTGTAGAAAGCAGTGTTGGTGTGATCTACCCCTCCCTCTCTCTCCCGTGTCTCCTCATCATGCTCCCGTATTTCCTCCGACCCTGAAGCTCATGAAGAGAATGCGATGATGATGGTGGCGATGATGGTGGAGATGAGTGATGAGCCAGAGGTCGTCCCTCACGCCGAGTCCTGCAGCGGCTCAGTAACCACAGGGTTAACGGTGCTCACTCAGGGTATCAGGGAGTAGGTGCACTAGAGGCAGGCGCCCTAACCCTTCATTTGCTCCAGAGGTGTTGTGGTGTGGAACATGCGATACAAAATAAGAGTTAATTTATTGTGTTTTGTATTGCTTCTTTTTTTTTTTTTTTTTGGGTGAATTTTTAATTTTGAGGAATATATACCAATATTTCAATAATAAAACATGAATAATTCTAATAAAAATTCCTTAACTACACTGATTTAAAAGGTATTTAACTAAAATGACATGCATAAGCATCTTATGAGATGAAAGATCCATGAAAGATTTGTATCTTTGATCTTTTTACAACTCAGCACATTTCTTTAAAAAGAATTCATACAGAATTCAAAACTCCTAAATCCCACAGAAGCAACAAGTTCACTCACGAGGAAGTTTATCCTCCAGAATAACCCTAATAAGAGACCCTTCTATTGCAGACCACACCCCGACTTAAGTCTGAGTACAGATACAAAATTGTTACATTTTTTATAATGTTATTTGATCTTAATAGTAAATAAAAAAGTTGGACTTAAAAAACTCCACTAAAAACTTTTTTTTAATGCGAAACAAAAAATAGAATGGACGTCATCCAGAACGACTTTATAAATGTTCTGGTGTCCATAACTAATAATGTATGTATAAACTCTTCAAACAGAGTGATCAAAATGCCTGTTTATATTTAATATTTAAATAAATTAATTTTTGCTTCTCTGCATGTTGTACTTACATAAGATGCACAATGCACTTTATTTTTCCATTTGATAATAAATCAAAGAATGTATGTCTCAGTGTGTAAATAATGTTTGCTTATTTATTGGAATAAATACACTTAATTGAAATACTTGTTCTGAATATGAAAACAGAAATATAAAATTTAGGTTATATAAATTTTTACAAGAATCCATTTTAGTATTGTTAGGATTAAAAAGAAAAAGCATGTCTAAAATAAGTTTTAAGCTGAATTAAGAGAAGAAGAGTTATGTCTTGTTGTGTCCGCCGCACCTTGATACACTTACCGGTCCGGGCTCAATAGACCGGGAGAGAAAAACACACACACATGCAGAATGATGTCATCATGATCTTCAGAATGATGTCTGAAGATTTCTGTTTATTCTCAGCAAAGAGAGCACATTTAAACGATGCTAGGTCCTGAACATCAAAAGAACCATCATTAACATGTCAGTCCTAGAGGGACCCGGAGACAGACAGGAGAGAGGAGATACATTTACATTCTCCTGATTAAACTAAAGGGTTCTAGCAGACAGGAGCCATTTGGATGAATACTCATATGGATACAGAATATAGAAGGTGTTACCACATAAGGCATAAGGAAGCACAGTGAGGGGTCTGTTCTCAGAGCACAGGAATCTTTCTATTAGATTATCATTTTTTACAATATTATAAAACCTTACAGTACCCTACAAGTATATTTAAAGACTAGTGTTAGTACACGTATTTGATGGTTAAAGAGTTTGTAGAAAGAGTTAAAAGGTTAAATCTAATAATAATCTGATCTGATCTTTAATGTAATCAGTGATATTATTATTATTATTATTATTACTATTATTATTATTATTATTTGAGGTTGAAGCCCACGTACATGTCTGTGTGTCTCTCTGTACAGCAGAACTCTCTGTCTAACTTATTAATACAAAGAAATCCCATTCTGTAAGGTTGAGGATCTTACGCCTTGTTTACACTAAGTTGTCCTTCTTTGGTGCTCAGACAAATACACTCCCTGTTCGGTAATCGGAGAGTGAATCACAGATGAGAAATGGAAAAAGTAGATCAAAGGATAAAGATGAAGTTTTGTCTTAAAACCACTCCAGCGTGTTAAAATTCACTTATACCACTTCAGCGCTGTTATTTCAGCCAAAGTGAAAATATGAACTAATCCCAGTAAAAATATTCACTTTATCTTTTCTAATTAATATCTATTGGTGCAGGTGTGTGTTTACATTGAGACAGTAGCGCATTAGTAGATTATTTTAAAGTAGATTATTAAATATGACAAGATACAGTAGCATGCAAAAGTTTAGGCACCTCTGGTAAAAATTTGTGTTAATGTAAATTATTAAACAATCTCCAAAAAGTTACAGATGACATGTTTATATTTTAAACAAAATAATTTATTTTATTTTTACATTCTTAGAATAACAGAAAAGGAAAAGGGCCTGCAGCAAAAGTTTGGGCACCCTGCATAGTTGATACTTACAGTAGTAGCACCTCCTTTGGAAAGCTTCACAGTCTTTCAGTTCCTCTTTGAGGGATTTTCACCCATTCTTCCTCATAACAGTCTTCCAGCTCTGGTCCAGCTCAGGTTCCTGGGCCGTCTTGCACACATCTCTCTTTTAAGGTCTATCCACAGATTTTTAATTGTGTTTATGTTTCCAGAGAGTCTACCAAATCTTCTTGGAGTCAAATGGGGGTTCTGACTTGCTTTTCTAGCAATCCTACGAGTAGTTCTCTCTGATACTTTTCCTTATATTTTGATGCATGTATTCTGATGTACTGTATATTTTCTTTAGTATTTTAGGTCATATGCTGTATTGTTTTTTGTGTTTACTGTCTTGTTTTTTAAATATCTGTGCAAAAAAACATGCATTTGGAAAACATCACTGTTCCTTATTTTTTATATTATGAAATATTAATGTAATGGAGAAGGGTCACTTTGGTGTGCGTGCCACCACCATGGACTATTGATCAAAATGTAGCAGGCACGAAAATCTTAAAAACATTATTTACAAACAAGCACTAGCACGTTAACAGGAGAAGACAACAACAGATGGTTTCAGTGGGCTATTATCTTGTGCTCACAACAGAAAAAGGTATAGTTTAATGAAGATCATGTATAATTCCCATCCACAATCTACAGTAGGGCAAGAAAGCTTTGAGAGGATCACATACAATACTGGTAAAATGACTACAAACACATCATCTGAAAGTGTCACGAGCACATGACACTTTCATAAGTCACTTTCATAAGTCACTTTTCATGCATATTTGCACAGCCATTGCCACTTTAAAACACTTTAAAATTATATATATATATATATATATATATATATATATATATATATATATATATATATATATATATATATATTTTTTTTTTTTCTCCCCAATATTCCTATATTTCTATATTTTGTAATATTTTTATTATGCCCTTATTTGTACAGTTTGTTTATTTTACTAGTTACATTAATTTTCTTTCATATTTATTTTTATTAATATTTATTCCTTATATATAGTTTTTATTTTTTTTTAAGGTCACCGGCGGTCGTACAAGCATTTCACTGCATATCGCACTGTGTATGACTGTGTTTGACAAATAAAAATTGAATTTGATCTTCTCGTTTTACATTCTTTGACCAGTAGGGGGGGTTTGTGTGCAAATGAAGCCTCGAAAAATGACTCCTTGTGTGAACCAATTGGCTGGAGGGCTTTAGAGCTTTATAAAGCTTCATCATCGCCACATCTCTACTACTAGTGAGTGCACGAACATAAAGTGAAATTATCTACAAGTATATACAAAGATACGAAGCTGTGCACTGGTGGCTCAGTGGTAGGTGTTTCGCTTGCCATGCGGAAGCCACAGGTTCGATTCCCAGCCACTGGATGCAGTGCCGGTCCCAAGGGAAAGTGACTTATGAAAGTGACTTATGAAAGTGTCATGTGCTCGTGACACTTTCAGATGATGTGTTTGTAGTCATTTTACCAGTATTGTATGTGATCCTCTCAAAGCTTTCTTGCCCTACTGTAGATTGTGGATGGGAATTATACATGATCTTCATTAAACTATACCTTTTTCTGTTGTGAGCACAAGATTTAAGAGGGAAAGTTGCAGCAAGGTGTTGATAATCCCTTTGTTGCTACACATAAATTAAGAAATGGTTGTAAAACCATTTGCAAACACTTTGAAGGTCATCATGCTGAAAGATGTATTCACAAGTAGACGTTTCAGCAGATTCACCCCAAGGTCAAGACACAGAGAAATATATATATATATATAAAGACCAGGAAACAAAGAGCTGTACATCTCAGACTCTACAGGCCTCACTGAGCATGTTAAATGTTTTAATCCATAAAAGCACGGTTTTAAGAGAACTGAACAAGTACAGTTTGCTTTAAGGGATTGCCAGGAAAAACCTTTTCTGTCTGAAAAAAGCAGGGATGCATGACTGAGGGTCAGACAAAACTAAATCTGAACAAACCAGAAGACTTTTGGAACAATGTACTATGGACAGATGAGACCAAATTGGAGTTGTTTGACCCTAATGCCCAACACCATGTTTGAGAAAAAACCAAACAGCATTTTAGCAGGAGCACTTTATACAGTACCGACGGTCAATTATGGTGATGGAGGGGTGATTGGGCTTGTTTTTCAGTCACATAACCTGGGCATAAGCCTGAGTTGTAAGCAAATGCTCAAAAATGATCAAAATGATGTGAGACACTGAAGAATT
Source organism: Clarias gariepinus (assembly GCF_024256425.1). Lineage (NCBI taxonomy): Eukaryota > Metazoa > Chordata > Actinopteri > Siluriformes > Clariidae > Clarias > Clarias gariepinus. The sequence goes on from NC_071101.1 coordinate 3,010,639, forward strand.
CATACAGGAAGGGAAACTATTTCTTCAATAATACAATATTACATACATATACTAGATTACTGTGCAATACTTACAAGTGGTCTTGAGTCATATTCTGATGGTACTTACTGTTTTAGGATTTTTTATTTTTATTTTTTTACTGTGAGCACCTGTAACCGAGCATAAGCAATTTCCCTCTGGGATTAATAAAGTTATTTGAATTTTTGAATCTTTGTTAAATAAATAATGGCATAGTAACACAAGTTAAATAGTGGTGTTTGTCTAAAGTTGTATTTTCCTAATACTGAGACCCTTTATGATCGGATGATTTGTATTATGTTTTTACACAAATAAAACATAGAATTAAAAAGAGGGGGGCACTAACTTTTACACATCACAGTGTTTCCCTATAACTGTAGCTTTCCCTGTGCTTTTTTCAACTAAAAGGTTTTGAGAGCTGAATGGGACCAAGTGTAAAAAAATCTGAATACATTTTGTTCCAGGATCTTTGAGGAACTACTCACTAGCTCTGCTCTCTGCACAAACGTGAGTTTCTGTTCATACTTCAGTGTGTGATAAAAACATATTTGTGTACAGACATGGCCTACAATATGCCATGGACTATTAACTAAAAACATGCCATGCCCTGTTAACTAACAAGTCACACCTCATCACTTTATATCAAGTTATTAGTGATCATTAAAGCAACCCTCATGTTGCTTAAATGTGCACAGTTGAAACATTATTTGTTCTCATTCATTTTGCCATGGTATTATTATTATTATTTTTTTTTAAAGGATTTTCTCATTCAGATATTACACATACAAAAATAAAGCCTGGTCATGCTGCTTGTTTGTTTTTAATTATATGTAATAAAATCCCGTCAGATTAATATTTTGTTGGATGCATGTGTGTCTATTGTAGAGGATTAACCATGGACATTGGGAGTTGGCCAATTTGAACTAACAATATGTTCACATCTTCTGCTTTAATCTGCGTGACAATGGCAAACCACATACTACACACCATACCGCATCCTGTTAGCACATAGCTGAGCGGTTAAAAACCCCTGCAATCACAGATAATTATATTCGTTTAAAATTCAATTTTTAACAAGATTATCTATAAACCATCAATTTAAAGATAATAGCATAATAGTGAACTGTACTGTATGAAGATAAAAAGTGTGTGAGATACTCACAGTGCAAATGCGGTCCCATCCCAAACAATGTACAGTCTGGTTGTTTGTCCCTTTACCAATGCAAAAACGGAAGTAAAACCTACAGGACCGGCACTCACTTAGTTTGACATGAAACTGTGACACAGAGATCGATCGACAAACCTCCAAAACGTTTATCTAAATCATACTGAATCCACAGAAATATTCTACCACCTTTAAACTCTCAGTTTTAAAATCTGAAAAAAAATATTTTGTAAATCATGATTTGCTCTTCCGGGTCAAAATCTTGGCAGCTATTTTGACTCGACCATGCGGCATGGTGCACGCATTCTTTGCAAGATGGTTAAACTGAGTTTCCTGATGCCATTTGTGCTTTCTTTTTGCCTTTGAAAGTCTGACATGCCTTCTGACTGTTTCTACCCTGGTGATTTTATCTGCACTTTTACATCGATCAAGTAACCCTGTAAGTAATTCTGTACTTGGGCTAGCTGCTAAGCTAATCTTTCTTGTTTGGAACCCCTGGGTAATTCGGTGAATGTAGAGTCGACTTGTGTCTATATTTATTTGAGACTGAAGCTGAACCTGACCTGCCCTAAATCATTGGAATTATAGTTTTGGTTTTGAATATGAAAATAACATGTAAATGCTTTGGATAACTAACCTGCGCTCAAAAAAAGGAAGTTGGCTATCTGTTACATGTACTAAAATGTAATATGTGTTTTGTACATAATAATTTCATGTTTCCAAGATGAACATGAATAAATTATGTTGTATTTGCATGAAATTTAACAACTTAACATGTATTAGATTTAATCATGTTGAGACAAACCAAAGAGATTTCCGGTTTCACTATGAAAACCGGAAATATCAGAGCAAACATCGCGAGAAAAGAACACAGCGTGTTGAGAACACAAACGTTTGGCGGGCGTGTGGAAAAGGTCAGCAGGAATTAATTCCTGCTGTTTAGCGATGTTTAGTCACGTTATTTTGGTTTAAGCTATTTCTTGTATTTTTAATCACACTTAAAATACCGACGGTTATATGCGCGTGCTTAATCTGCGGTTCGGTTCTGGTTTCGGTCTGTTCTCATGAGTTGTGAAGCGAGAGGAACAAAGTATAAATATTGTTCATTTGCTGATTTAAGTATCATGAATTTTAATTAAATATCTATCTCAGCAGTTTGTGAGTGAAAGTGTCCTGTCTGCATCTGACTTCAGGAGTTTCCTGACCAACCGTCTCTAACCGTCATATTTAAAAGTCATAACGTACAGTTATAAAGTACAAAGCGTTTCTGTTGGTGTTTAATAGTTTTTCTATGATTAATACTTATTTGTAGTGTTTTATGTTTTGTACATCTTTTTAAATTGAGACCTCATTTGTAAGTCGCTGCTGGTGTAAAACAGGCTTTTTATTAAATATAAAATAAAAATCTCAGTTTTATCCCGTTCGTCTTATGCTTCCTTCCTTCACAGAATTCTGTTGACCAGGTCTTGAAATTTAAATTTACTTAAGTTGGATCAACTTAATTTACAACTGAAAAATTAGTTGTACCAACCCTATTTATTTACAGTATGTTAACAGTATTTAATTATGTTGGACGCAGCTGTAAAAATAAGTTAAATAAGCCTAATAAAATTAATTTGACTAATTAATTTTTTTAAATTAAAATTACATTAAACATTTGAATAATGTAAGCACTAAAAATTTGTTAGATATTTCAATGATAATGGAGAATCATAGACATAATTCAATTACATTACAATTGTACAATCAATTGCTATTACAGTAAATGTCAAAGATTAATGTTAAGTCAACATGATTGGCAGGCAAAAATTGTGTAATTTGGCCACATTTTGATGATGTGGGACTGATGTACACATTAAAATCAAGTAAATTCAAAGGATAATTCTTTTCAGTGGCATGCTCTGACAGCACCTCCAAATTGCCTTTGAGCAAGGCCCTGAACCCTATCTGCTCTAACACATACTATCACATAAGACATTTTGATTAATCATGACTCATTATCTGTAAAATCACTTAGTTGTAATGTGACTTTTATAACTGGCCTTTTTTTTTTTCAGAAAAGTCACAAACTTTCTGCATGAGTCTTTCAGGCATCATGACCCTCCTCTATATTTGCATCTTATGTACCGCTGCCTGTGTAGGTGAGTTATAGGGTTCTTCTGTATGACCAACAAGACATAATGTCCTACCACTGACTACACCATGCTACAAATAAAAACATTTACCACAAATCATGTAGCCTATACCTACACCCCCCCCCCCCTCCACAGGCTTCATCAGTGCTGTTCCTCAGGTTACTGTATCAGCTCGAGTGGGTTCCACAGCTATCCTGCCATGTAAACTGACTGACATATCCACCAAAACATCACATGTTCGTTGGCGTGTCAATGATGAGATTGTGTTTGAGCGGAGCAGTGATGGTACGAGTGCAGGTGAAGGATATGAGGGGCGTGTGGACGTCCCTGAGGATGAGCTGCATAAAGGAAACTGTTCCCTGGTGTTGAAGAATGTGACAGTTCTCGATGATGGGTCCTACAGAACCTTCGTGGTGGAACATCTGGACAAAACTAACACTGACAAAATTCAAGAAATTAACAGGGTTAAACTCTCAGTTGATGGTAAGAAAATTATACGGCATAAAATATTTAAAAATAGAATTCAAAATGTAATAGATAACAGAGCTGGGATTAAGGATTAATAGACACGAGGAACCAAAAGCTGAAAAAAATAAGGTCAACAAGCTAAGGTTAGGCAATGGGTTAACATAACACGGGTATATATACTGTATTTTAAACAGTGGATTATTATTTGTATGCCTATTGTTATTTATGCCGTTATAATGTAAATACATTTACAATACATTAGGCAAGCAAAGGAGGAACAAGAATTTTTTTTTCCCTAAACTTTCTTTTTTTCAGAAGCAAATCTAAAGACAGTGAGGATAACTGATCAACTCGCACAAGTAAGTGAATATCAAAAACTAATTTAAATAATTAAAAATGCTGAAGATTGACATCTTTTTGATTTATCAGTTAATAGATTTATCAGTTAAAAGCTATATAACATTTTTTTTTCAAGACATCATTTAAAAGTGCTATTTGTTTTTTCAGAGTCCAGGTGAAGCTGGGTCGAGCTGCCCTCATATGATCCTCATCATTTCCCTCCTTGTGTGTTTATTCTTATCACATTAAGGAAACAACAGTGCAGAGACTTTATTGAGATGAAGAGGACTGCCCTACGGTATATATTTAATCAGGAAAAACGAAAACGGAAATGAAAATAAGACCATTGGGATTTGTTTAAATTTTCAACATCTGTGACGTTCATGAGAACGTTTCTGATTCACACTTACATTAAGATCTGGTGCTAAAATTTTACAATATCACTTATGCTGGCAGGATTCGATTTTTAAGTACACACGGGAACTGCCTTTATTACACACCTAATTATTTAATTTTTTTTATTGCATGTTACAGATAAAACACTCCTATCACATGCATGTCAAAGGCCAAACTTGGTGCTATTGCTGTCTTTAACAGAAATGTTTCCGAATAGAACAGCCCGCTTGCTATTTTTAAAAGCTTAAAAAAAATGTTTGGCAAAATGCTGGAGCAAAATGCCCTTAAAACCTCCAGGGCACCAGCAAGGAACTCTTAAAACTAGGATGCACTGCAGGCATGATATTCCAGATACCTACAGTATAGGAGGTGTCTGCATTGCCTCAAAGCTCAGTGGGCAGAGCAAGCACACCATCTCAAAAACCAGGTGGTGAAAGAAGCACACTGACACTAAAGCTTCAAATACTTAAACCTAGCTCCAAAGAGGCTGTTGGGCTAGACTGAGATGGTCCAGTGCCTGTATACAGTAGCCTGGACGTAACAGGTCATATGTCAGGCAGAATAAGGTGAAATTCAGGCACAGCATGGTATGAATCGGGCACAACATGCCATGGTATAGTATGGTATATATTCTGGCTTTCAGGAAATTTTACAGGCAGAGAAAAACAAGACTCAGTAAAAGCATTCAATTCAATGAAGTGCTATGCTGGAAGCAAATGTCTAGCTGTACATACTTATACAGGAATTTTAACTATTTTATTTTATGTTCTGTTATGTCGTGGTTGCGCACTATCACTTTGTTGTTGCTCTTGTTTGCACATTTGCACGTGCACTTTATGTTGACTATAAAAATGTTATACTTAGTTAGTTAGTTTTTGTTAATTTATGTTGTAATTTATGTTAGGTCTCTCTGTCCTGTCTCTGCTAGCCAGCTAACTAGGCCTCTTGGCCTCTTGGTTAGCTAGTTTAGTGTCCATGTTAATTTATGTTGTAAATTTATGTTGCATGTAGCACCTTGGTCCTGGAGGAACGTTGTTTCGTTTCACTGTGTACTAACTGTATATGGTTGTAATGACAATAAAGCCTACTTGAACTTGAACTTGAACTAAAAATGTTTATGTGTGTGCAAACTTCCTTTATGGCTTCGGCAGACATCATTATCCAGAATGGATAATTGGGCATGCGCCTCATCCTGTTGTCGCTCCTCACGCCCTCTGTAGGCTCCCTTCCCCCCCTTCCTCCCTCCTTTAACCTTTCCCCTTACCGTTTTTTTTTTTTTTCAAAATAAAATGACGACCTTTTCCGTAAGACCTTCCATGTGTCTGTGGTGCCACTTGTGCAAAAAAAAAAAAAAAAACATTACAACATCAAATAACTACAAAGCTCTCTATTGATTAGTTAAAGCGCTGCCTTGAACACTACATTTTTAACATAGTTACATAATGTTATTGACATTGGTAACTGTAATCAATTCAAATGTAACGTATTATCAGGAAAAGCAATTAGAATACAGTAAGATATCAGCTCAAGTGTCAGTCTGCTCAGACCACTCATGTTAAGTGGTATATTGATTCTGAGATTGTTTTTAAGCAAAAGGCTAAGGAGTTGTTACCAGGTGAAGAATATGAGGATCGTGTGGACGAGTGTGATGATGACACCGTGGCGAGTGGACCTTGTGGGCAGTAAGCTTGCCATACGGCGTAAAATAAAAAAGAAAAAAAAGCGTGAAGGATCGAAGTCATGCGGAGCAACGCGGAGAGAGACTGGACTAGGTAAGCGAAGGGTGCAACCGAGCTGGGAAGGCTACCGGCTCATGATTCGATGCGTACCTTTCAAACACGTCGAAGCTCGGGGTGACATGAGTCCGTGCACTGACCATGAGGTCTATGTGTGGCTGTGACCAGGGCGGAGAGGAACCCCAGACTGTGCATCATTAAAGGGCAAATCAAAGGGTTGCAAACCCTGCGGGAGCAGGTTGAACAGCTCCAGAGACAGCTCGCCCAGCTTAGCCTCAGTGGAGGCCCAGACCTGCCAGTTAGCCTCAGTGGAGGCCCAGACCTGCCAGTTAGCCTCAGTGGAGGCCCAGACCTGCCAGTTAGCCTCAGTGGAGGCCCAGACCAGCCAGTTAGCCTTAGTGGAGGCCCAGACCAGCCAGTTAGCCTTAGTGGAGGCCCAGACCTGCCAGTTAGCGTCAATGGAGGCCCAGACCTGCCAGTTAGCCTCAGTGGAGGCCCAGACCTTCCAGTTAGCCTCAGTGGAGGCCCAGACATGCCAGAGAGCCATAAAAGGCATGAACTCCCGGCTCTGCCCTGCTTTGATGACGTCATGCTTCTTTCTTCACCAGGCTTCAAAGACGTCGTGCCTGCTTCTCCGCCCTGCTTCGCCGACATTGTGCTAACTCCTAAAGGAAGAGTTTTGTTAATTGGAGTTTTGCTTGTTTATGCTCTGTTCGGTTAATTTGTTAAAAATGTCGTTTTGTCATGCTCCACGTTTAGTTTTTTTATATCATAGTTTTATGTTTGGTTTGTTCTTAGTTACTTGTCTATATGTTTGTTTTTCTTTATATTGCTAAAACACCTAAAGTTTTCACTTCTGCGTTTATGCCTCACCCACACACCCCACCTACTGTATACAACCGTGACAACAACCTTAAAATGAATATGGATAAAGTAAATCAGTGTCCATGTTCCAGTTGATTTGTGTTTTTAATTAAAGATATTGTGCCCACAAATTTTTTTCTGGGATTTTAATCGGAGTTGTATTAAGCAATATAATTTAATGTCATATTGATTAAATAAGGTCTTACACTGTTTGTGTGTTAGACAATCATGACAAAATGATCAAAGCCTAACTGGAACCTGTGTAACCTGCTCCCTGCTCCTTGTTCAACAATTTAAAAAATGTGGGCAAGCATTTGAGTAAGTGTAAGCTAATATTTAGTGTGTCACCAACTATGGCACATAAGGTGTCACTGGATAAAATCTATCTTTTAATGAGGTAAGTTCAACATTCATTAATAAAGTGTTTTATTTCTTGTATACCCATAATATACAGAATCTGTAGCATGAATAATTGCCTTAGAATGTAATGTTGACATGTTTTTGAAAAAGAACAAGAATCTTGGTTCACTGACAAGGGAAACCTGTTAGAGCAATATACAGCATGTGGACTGAATAACATTTTGTGCATGTTTCTTCTAATAGTTTAGCATTCCTAATTTTTCCTTACCAAATTTTTTACTTAGAGAATATAATCAATATAAAAATAAAAATGGAAATACTTTTAGAGAGAGTACTTTTACACAATAGTGCGTAAATACCACAGATCATTAATACACAATAATACACATCTCGAGTCTAAACACATTTTCAAGGTTGTTCTACCCCAAAACAACAGTATCAACTTATAATTTATTACTAGGTTTTATCAGTTTGTCAAAGCTAAGGAATCACACAACTGTGCTCTACAGTCTGTACAATTCTAATGTATCACACAATAAACTGGAAAAACATTTAACTGGGGAGATTTAAGGATTTCAATTTAAAGTGATGCTTGTGAGAAAATGTAAACTGGAACTTTTTTCTGACTTCTGATTTTTTTTTTTTCTCACAATTCTCACTTGAGTTTTAAATTCTGTAGTTAAAGAAAGTTTTTTCTTCCCTAATAGAATTTGTTGCATCAGTGATGCGGGTGCACATTAACAGTTATGTCAAATGATGCATATTGTTAACTTATTTGAACCCCTATTTTTCACAAATTAGAGTTTAAGTCATCTGTTAATTATAACAGCAAATTATCCATAACACCGATATGTTGCATATTGCCTTGACAGAGAACAGATTTTTAAATCAAACTAATGCTACAGCATATAAATCCATTCTGCCCCATTGTGTGCTTCCAATTTGTTGTAGAAGTTTCAAAAAAAAAAAAAAAAAAAAAACAGAAATGGGTGTGATGTTTAGGAGTCCCAATACGTGTCCCAATGCAGTGCCGATCCCAAGTCTGAATAAAATGGGAGGGTTGCGTCAGGAAGGGCATCTGGCGTAAAACCTGTGCCAAGTTGTTGTGTGGACTGGGTATTCCGCTGTGGCGACCCCTTGCCGGGAGCAGCCGAAAGACCAACAACAATGATCTTATTTTGATTTAAACATTTATGACTCCAGGGGCAATTCTGGGATCAGACTTTAAAGGGCTTCAGCCCCTAGTTAGAATGTAACATGTATAGTGTATTGCTAAGAAAACTAATAAATATTTTATTATGAATATTATTTTATTATTTGAATATATGGTTAATATATTTGATTAACAGCTATATTCAAATTACTAGTATGTAACATGATTTTGCCACTTTTTTATCATTATGAAAATGAAGAATAGAGTATTCTGTTGGTCATTAGGACTATAATAATTTCGTCTTCACATCTTGCCAACTTTCTGCTGTGCTTACCCCTCGCCCCCATTTTCTTGCTTACTTTGTACTGTCAACACATTCCCTTTGATACAGCACTGCTCAGCTGGTCCCACCATCTCCCAGAGATCAAGGAACGCTTGCGTCTCTGTTTTCTGTTCTGACACCTACTGTAGGTGGTAGAAAGAACTTCCTCTAGATGTCTATACAGCTGAGTCAATACTTAGTAAACTAGTGGCCCAGTGTAAGGATCTTCTGTATCCAAGAATAGAAAATTCAAAGCACTTTTGTAAGTCACTCTAGATGAGAGACTCTACCAAATGCCTACATTAGAGAGAGCAGAGCCAGGTGGTATTTATAGCTAGACACTATACATGTTAAATGTGCCCTCCTAAAGGGTCTTATCCAATTTTTAAAAATACGACAAGATGGAAATAGTCCCTTTAAGTTACTTTGTACAAGAGGGTTGAAGATGTTTTGCCTGGCCACCAACAGGCGTTAGGGGCACATAGTCTGTTGTGTTCGAAAGCATCATAGGGTGTTTCAGCCTTTTACTCACAATACACCCTCTGCTTAAGCAGGCTGATCAGACCTGGGTGTGTGTCCTTAACACCTTGGGGCCCAGCTACGATCTTTCCTCCTAATCCACAGCCATTGATACAGTGCTCAGCAGCCTCTAAGGTCTCTTTGATGGTGTGGGGCAGAGCTTGGCCCCAGATCCCCAGTTCTTTCAAAAGCCTAATGGTAGATGTGGCTATAAAGCCACGGCAGCCAACCTCCACCAGGTAGACCGTTGCTCTCCAGCCCCATTGTTCTGCCTCGAGCTTAACCTCAGCATGTCCATCATACCTTTTTCTCTCATTTGCCTCATCTCTTGCATTGAGCTCTATAAAATATACAGTGAATATGGATTTGGACCATAGTTAGAGGTCTGGTCTTAAGGTTGAGGTGACTATTTCCGATGGAATAACCAGCTGATGGCCCAAATCTGCCCTTAATAGCCAGTCTCCAATGATCCATCCCTAGTCAGTGAAGTTTTTTTTTTTTTTTTTTTGTCCTTGTTCCCCTTCACAGACAAATTATATCTTTTGGGCAACATGTGATTTTCTAAGGGGCATGGCATTCGTGGCTATTCTCTTAGATTCGATGGCTGCGGCTTTGGATTTTAGAACTTGGTTGTGTCTCCAAATGTACCTACCTTGGGAGAGGCTTACTTCACAGGAATGTGTCTGAGGGAGGCTGGTGTTGAGCGCAGAGGGCATGCGGGATCTTTACCCCTCCACTGATGGAGATTTTTGGGTGAGGGGAGGACGTCATGTGTTTCTGTAAGTAGAAAGCTAATTCTACTTGCTTCCAATTCTCACATGTACTTCTAGCTGATCTTCATCCACTGCCCCTGTTTGGCTTGTGACACCGCATTAGTATATCTTGCTGCCTCCTCCTGGCATCGAACTTCATGGACTACCAACCTTCATTGTTCTGATGGAGTTGCCTTGTTCCATTGGAGTCTGTTCTGAGCAAGGCCTAGTCCTCCTCTTCCTTGTTGTACCTGGCCCATAATTTTTGAATAGAAAGGTATTTTTACTATACTTATACTAGACACTAGATACTATACATGTGCCCTCCTAAAGGGTCTTATCCTAAAATCATCCCAGCATAAGAATAAGGGGATATGCTTTTTTTAAATGACAATTGTTCTGCATCTGTTTTGTTTTGGATAAAACCAAATACAGATAATCCGAGACTCATGGACACCATATCTTACCTTTATGTTTGCCTTTTCCTGTTCATCAGCTATGTGAGTAAGTTAAAACTTTATTGTAATAGAAAAAAAAAGCACAACTGATGACACAACTAAAAATAAACACATTAATATAACATCCTTACCAAAGAGTATTAAAATTCATATATTAATATATTGTATTGATTTAAAACTGCTCTACAGATTCAAGCCATCAGATCATCGTATTTGCCAAACAAGGATCTACTGTTCTCCTGCCATGTAAACTGAATGATCTATCCAACCAAACATTGACTGTTTCATGGCGCACTATTAAAAATAAAGTGTTTGAGAGGACAAATAACCAGACATATGAGGGTAAAGCATACAAGGGCCGTGTCAACATCCCTGAAGATGAAATTATTAAGGGTAACTGTTCCTTAGTTTTGAAACATGTCAACCTCTCTGATAGCGCTCGTTATTACAGCTACCTAATGAAGACAAACAGAAACGATCCTATTAACACTGTTCAACTGAGCGTTGAAGGTAAGTAAGTTCTCCATTGACTATAAACAGATATCAAAAAACATTTAGAAAGGCACAAAGCTCACTGAATAAAAAAAAGTTGTTGATTAGTGTACAGACATTCTCCCTTTATTTAAATTGTATTAGTTTTACTTATTTATTAATTCATTTTGTTAGCTACGTAGCAAGAATTTCTGCTAATTCTGTACAAGCTTAATTCTGACACATATAATTTTACTCAAGCTGTTAAAACATCAAACCAAAAGAAGTTAAAGTAGAAGATTTAAATATGAAACTTATGAAACTTATTTAAAAAAAATCAGCTACATTAAGTGAGTGAATATTTAGTATTTTAGTATTTTTTTATGTGATATTCTGTATGGAAGTGAAGTACGGAATCTCTCTTTCTCTCTTTCTCTTTCCCTCTCTCATTCTCGCTCAGAAGAACCTTAGAAACTGCTTTTCTGTGCATCATTTTAATTTTCTGACTACAAGCAAATCACAGTCGATGCTCTGTTATTGGCCGTACAAAAGACAGCAAGAGTCCATTTTTACCCATATTTTGTGAGAAAGCAAAAACACATTGGGTGTTGTTTAATTTTTTTAAGTTATCCCCAGTTTTATTTGTGTGTACCAACCATGTCATATGAGAACTTCTCAATGATAGGCAGTTTAATGCACTATTTGCTTTAAGACTGAAGCTCAAAAATGGATCAATTCCAAATTTCTGTGACTCGAATTCAGATCTTGAAGTTCTAAGTGTTGCTATTTTAATGTTTTTTTTTTTTTAAGCAGAATGAAGCTTTTGGCTAGTATTTGGAGAACAGTAAAAATATACAAAAAAATTTGTGTGAAAGTTTTTAGACCAATTTGAAATAGTAAAAGTATGGGTAGTAAGATTTCTAAAGATCTCTAAAAATGAATGGGAAAAAAATATTTATTTATTTATTTATTTATTTATTTATTTATTATTAACAATAGATCTATAATGTGTGGATGTAAGAGAGTCAAATTCTGATAACATTCTCAAGTGTAAACCATTACTGATATAAAAGATAAAGTGTGAATGACAAAAATCACCAGTCAGTTTGATGTTTAGGAGCTAAGAGGCCAGATTAGATGTCTTTTCAAACTAGTTAGCTAATGATTAGTGCTAACCGTGTGCCTCTTGCTAATGGCTAGTAATCTGCATTTTGTAGTTTTAATTCAACCCAAGCAATACATTTCATGTTAAAATTCTCAGCAGATGTTCACTTCATCCTGATTACAAGCAATATACACAGGATATATAGTTAATAGTTGCCCTTTAGCTTTGTTAGATCACATTTATGAATTACAGTGCTACAAATTTTTTTTTTCCTTTTTTAATAAAAAAAAATGATCAGGACAGAGGACAAAGCGAAGGTGATTAGGTTTTTATCTTTCTGCGCATCGGTCCTTGCATATTCAAACCACATAGATGAGATAGGGCTATAACAGCAGGAATTTTTTTTTTTTGGGGGGGGGGTAATCAGAGTTACACCCTATACTGGTCCCTGGTCTAGTGGACCAGTACATCCTCTATGTAATATAAATGTGTGGTCATTAAAAATGTCTTTACAGAAACGTCATCATGAAAAAATGCATTTCTATTCACACACAAAAAATTGGTTCTTAATAAAACTTTTCATGTTTAGCTGTTTATCAAATTTGCCTAAAAACAGGTGGCAAACGTTTAAAAATGGAAAATACCTGCAGAAGAATGGGTACTTTTTTCTGGTACTTTTACAATTCCAGGCCTGTACATTATATTTGAATTCAATTACAGCATTAAATCAGAATGTTAAACTTTTTTCAGCTGAACAGACACCTGAAAAGAGGCGAAATGAAAAGTCAGCTACAACAAGTAAGTAAATATTAAACAGATTGCTTACAGAGTATCATAAACATTTTACATGTAATTAGGCAATATCACATGGGATCACGTGAATAAACAAGCAAACACAGCAACCCAAAATATTACAAAAGCTACAACTGTATGAATGTCACGGCATTACGAAACAACATGCGGCAATTTTACAAGCGACACATACACTATAAATTATTATGGCATTTAGAATCAACTAACAATAATTAGTAAATAATTAATAATTTATTATTTGCCATAACATTCATGGAACTAATTATTTTTTGCTAATGTCTGTTTCCCTGCAGATGAAATCAGAGAGCAGTTTCCTTACCCGCTGATCTTGATAATTTTTCCTCTCTCGTGGATTCTTCTGTATTTGACACTTAGCAAGAAAACAGGACTGCAATATGTCTTTTGCAATATGCAATATTGTTTTTGTAAAGGCCGTTAGTTATGAATCTACATAAATGACAAAGGACTGTCTTTCATTTGCTTCTGCAAAAGACGGAGAAAATAAAATGCCCGTTGGTCTCTTCTGCACAGCTGACCCCTCAACAACGTCATTCAGCACTGTGAGGTCTTGTGTCTTTAGAATAGTCTATGTAAAGACCATTATGTGTTCAAAATTTATGTTTAAAACAAAAGTTTAGAACAAAATCTATTAAAATTATATAAAAGGAAAACTTTTTCTTTATTTTCCTCCAAATCAATTAATAACTTACTGCTGCTAAAATAAAACTTAAACCATGAAAAACATTAAACAGAAAACTAAATCAGAGGCTGGTGGTCAGAAATGGAAAGCTGTATTTGGTTGCATAATTATAATTAGATAATTCAAGATTCAAATAACTTTTTTAATCCCAGAGGAAAATTGCTTTGTCTTGGTTATACAGTTTCTTGGATAAATTTACCATGAAGAAAGGAAAAAAAAATAGATTAGACTAGGGAGAAAAAAAAATTAAAGAAATAAAAATTTAGAGAAAAATAGAAGTAAAATAAAATAAAAAAGCACTTTATTGCATCTACATCTAAGCATTTGGCAGAGCGACTTACATTTTTTTTTTTTATCTCATTATACATCTGAGCAATTGAGGGTTAAGGGCCTTGCTCAAGGGCCCAACAGTGGCAACTTGGTGGTTGTGGGGTTTGAACCTGGGATCTTCTGAACCGTAGTCCAATGCCTTAACCACTAAGCTACCCCTGACTGTGGATGTATTGCACTTGAAGTGTAGTGCACTTGAAGTGTAGTGTAAATGAAAAGAAGTATTGCACAAATGTACTGGTAATCTGATATTGCACTTGAAACTTATCTTGGAGTTGTGGGAACAGTAGCGTCATAAGTATTATTGAACAGTAACTACTGACAGTCCAAATGTGACAGAGATGAGTTATATAATTTTATGGCCACTGGGAGAAAAGGTCTCCTGAAATTGCTCCTCTGGTCAACGAGCACAAATATATTACAACAATATGATTATTTTAATTACAATATTTATTGCACTGTTTTATTTTAATCTCTACAACTACTCTCTGCACAGTGATATACTGTACAACAGGTACTGTATAAAGTCCTGTAAATTTATTTGTGCTGTTTTTATTGTGTTTATATCTCTAAAATTTACCTATTTCTATTTATTTGGTTGTGTAATTTTATTATTGACAATTTAAGAATAGTAATTATTGTAAAGATTATCTGGGTGTCACTGGAGCTGCTGTCTTAATTTTTTTTGGATGGCGCCTGGTGTTTCCTTTTGCTGTAGTGGCCCATACACCGTAAAGTCTGCTGTATTGTTCAGACTTAGATTTTTTTTCTGCTCATTCCGGTTGTGGAAAGCTATGGCTTGTTTAAGTTGCATTAGACTTTCAAAAATACAATTCTGATTATTGTCCTTAGATTGTCAGCACAAGGTATTTCAGCCTGCATACCCTTCATATACAGAATGTGTGTGGGAGCCCCAGGGGGGACTCAAGCCAACCCATCTGGCATGGGCAGTCATTCTATTGTAGTTTGTTTATAATGATTACTTTTGTGTAATTATGTGTTATTTTGTGCTAATGCCACTTGATTTCCCAGCCTCCCCCAGTGGCCCATGGAATCCCACAGGGATCAATACTTGGACCTACATTTTTTTCTATTTATATTAATACTGTAGCTGACTCGGTTACAGATTCATCTATCCATCTTTTACGCTGATGATACAATTCTTTACACTACAGGTCCTTCCCCTGCTACAGTCTTGCAGCAACTTTAACTTAGTTTTAATACTGTAGATTGCAACAGACTCTTTCCGATTTGTATCTCCAGCTAAATACTTCCAAAACTATCATGTGGTCATGTGGTTCGGAAAAAAAAGTTCCCATTCCCTTAAGCTCTCCAAGTACAGTATCTGCTCTCTTGATGGGACACCATTGGATCAGATTACTAAATATAAATATCTGGGAATTTGGCTAGATAACACTGTCTTTCTCAAAACACATTGATTATTTGTCTAAGATCAAATCAAAACTTGGGTTCCTTTATAGAATGCGTTCTGCATTTACAGTACATCATCTGCTAGGTCAACTTTGGTGCAAATGACCATTCTCCCAATGTTTGATTATGGTGACGTTATTTACAGATCAGCATCCAAAGGCCTGCTTTAAAAGCTGGATGTTCTCTACAACTCTGCTGTCCGGTTTATAACAAATGCTCCATTTAAAACGTATTACTGTACCTTATATTCGTCTGTCAACTGTTCTTCATTGCACACCCGCCACAAAACTCATTGGCTTATGGTCATTTACAAAACTCTCCTTGGTTTGTCACCTCCTTACTTACAAGAACTGTTACACTCTTCTCCTCCTTCTGGGTATAATACTCGTTCCACTAACCTGATTCTGCTGACAGTTCCTAAGGCTACCTCTGTATTTGGCCTGTCATCTTTTCAGAATGCTCCTGCAAAAGACTGGAATGACCTGGAGAAAATGTTAAAATTGGATAATTTCATTTTTAAGTTTGCTTTTTAGTCTCCGATCTCAACTTATTATAAAAACCCTTGTTGCTGTTCCAGTATTTAGACTAGCTGCTCCAACTCATTACTGCTCCATTATTTACATTGTTTATATAACATTTTATGTTTATTTTTATGTATCTTATTTTTATTTTGCTTTTATTTATTTATTTTACTTTTCTTTTGTAATTTCGTTTATACTCTACATATGCATCTTTCTTAAAATGCCTTATTTTTATTAGTCCCCCTATTTCCCCCAATAGCCTTCGCCTTTGCCAGGCTACAGTTGTAAATAAGAAACCTGTTCTTAATCTGTCTTGTCTGGTTAAATAAAGGTAAATAAAAAAATAATAATAAAGTGTTTTCCTTGTAAATGTTCTGTACTCATTGTTTTTTGTTTTATGTTCTACCCTCTTTTTGTATCGCAATAAAAAAGAAATTAACCTGACTTGATTTACATTAATAATAATAATAATAATAATAATAATAATAATACACTTGGAGTCGGCAAAATGGCAGATTAATAACCCAGATTTTTATATTTTTAATATTTGATAAACACCAAAACACGCCCTTACAACAACTGCAAGTTGTAGCTCATCCAATGTATGAAATATATTAGAATAAGATTTGTTTAATTATATAAACTGTTAGGCCTCAAATCTAATAACAATAGGAATTTACTTGTGCCAGGACGAAAGGTCCCATTGCACAGGTTGTGGAAAAAGCCCTACTATCTTGCTCATTTAATCTATTTACACGCACTGTGAATTTACAATGAAGTACATCCTCCCTTTCGTGCTCTTAGGGCCGTACTTGTGGCAGCCTGCTGCAGTAGCAGACGAGCTCAATATTAAGAACTCTGGGGTGTTTGAAGTAGTGTAGAGTGTAGAGAAGGATGTTGCACAAGCTGTTAACCATCATGCAGAACACCTCACATCCCCTTTACATTCTACAGGCTAAAAGAGGAGCACTTTCATTAACAAAATGCTTCAGTTCTGCTGTGATGAAAAAAAAAAACTCTACAGGAAGTATTTTTTGCCGAATGCAATTATACTTTACAATAACTCTGCTCTGTGTCAAGAGAGGTCTCCACTTTTCTGGCATCCTATAAATATACTCATATATAACTCATATATAACTCATCTCTTTTCATTGCACTATAATCAGTAACCTTTATATTCAGTAGATTCTCTCATTAGGTAATATTTCAACTTGCTGGTTCATTCTCTCTATTATTGCAATTTCAACTTACTGTTGCACTGTATGTATGTACTGTACAGTATAATAAAAACGCCGTCCCAGCTTTCGGGATGATTGCTAAGCTGCTTTGGTGTCCATTGTAAAATAAAAAAAATGCGTTGGTGCCTTTACTACAGTATTTGTAGGACATTCAAGGTGGTTAGTGCAGCGCCCCCCTGGGGCATGAAATTGATAACATGGAACTGCATGTAATATACAGTACATGACTGAATGACACCTCTCTACTTATGTAATATTTCTACAGCGGCAAGTAAAAAGTATCTGAATAATGAAGTTTTCTACATTAGTTTGTCGTAAAATGTGATCTAATTTTTATCAAGTCAAAAGTATAGACAAATATAATGTGCCTGAAATAAATAACACAGAAAATTCTGATATTTTATGTCTTTGAGAACAACCATATAAACCTGATAGTGCTAGTGAAAAAGATTTGTGAATCCTTGCGTTAATGACCTCAAAACGTTAATTGGAGTCAGGTGTTAGCATACCTGGAGTCTTGTTAAGAAAATAAATTTGGAGCTACTGTGACTGATAAAAAAAACATTCAAACATTTTGAGTTTGCTCTGCACAATAAAAATACACTATTGTGATTCATGCCTTGCCAAAAAAAAAAGCTTTTAGAGGATCTTTAATCAAGAATTTTTAATTTACACATAAAGCTGGAAGGGTTACACAGGTATTTTAAAGATTTTAGATGTTCACCAGTCTATAGTGTGGAAAATGGAGACACTTTGGGCCTGTGGCTACTAAAAAGTGGGCACCCAGGTCAAAATGACCCGAAGAGCACAACAAAGACTCATCAATTAGGAAAAGAAACAAACCTGAGCTAAAGATTTGAAGACATCATTTTTACATTTACATTTAGGCATTTGGCAGACGCTCTTATCCAGAGCGACTTACAAAAAGTGCTTTAATGTTTACAACATTGGATACATACTTACACTGGGTTAACTAGGTTAATAACTAAGTGCCATTAGTCCAACACATCTGAGAAGAGTTTTTTTTTTTTTTTTTTTTTTTTCGGGGGGGGGGGGGGGGGGGGGGGTTAGTCCAAGTACTGGAGAAACAGATGCATCTTGAGTCGTCGTTTAAAGATAGTCAAAGTCTCTGATGTACGGACATCTAGCGGAAGTTCATTCCACCACCTAGGTGCCAGAACAGAAAAGAGCCTGGATGAATGCCGCCCTCGATCCCTGAGAGATGGTGGGATGAGGCGAGCAGTGCTGGAGGATCGGAGGGAACGTGGTGCAGTGCGTGCTGTAATTAGCGCAGAGAGGTAGGTGGGTGCTGGGCCATTTTTGGCTTTGTAGGCAAGCATCAGTGTTTTGAATTTGATGCGGGCAGCTACAGGAAGCCAGTGCAGGGAGCGGAGGAGTGGGGTGGTGTGGGAGAACTTGGGAAGGTTAAAAACGAGTCGTGCTGCTGCATTCTGGATCAGTTGCAGAGGACGAATCGTGGACAAAGGCAGGCCTGCCAGGAGTGAGTTGCAGTAGTCCAGTCTTGAAATAACAAGAGACTGAACAAGCACCTGAGTAGCCTGTGAAGAAAGAAATGGGCGAATTCCTCTGATATTGTAAAGAAGAAATCGACAAGAGCTAGTAAGGTTAGCGATGTGTGGGGAAAATGACAGATGATTGTCCACGGTTACCCCAAGATTGCGGGCAGTGGTTGAGGGAGTGATTTGGTTGTTGTCCTTGGATATCACAAGGTCTTGACCTGGAGATGAGTCACAAGGGATAAACAACAGTTCGGTTTTACTGAGATTGAGCTTCAGCTGATGAGCAGCCATCCAAAATGAGATGTCTGCCAGACATGCTGAGATCCGGGTGGAAACCTGAGTGTCAGAGGGAGGAAAGGAGAGAACAAGTTGGGTGTCGTCCGCATAACAGTGGTATGAGAATCCATGCGATGATATGACCTTACCAAGAGACCGGGTATAGAGGGAGAACAGAAGAGGACCAAGTACTGAGCCCTGCAGGACACCAGTAGAGAGTCTACGTGGGGCAGATGTAGATCCCCTCCATGTTACCTCATATGACCTATCTTTTAGGTAAGAAGCAAACCATTGCCACGCTGTTCCACAAATTCCAAGGCTTGTAAGAATAGATAATAGAATCTTGTGGTTCACGGTGTCAAATGTAGCTGACAGGTCCAGGAGAATGAGGACAGATGAAAGTTTAGCAGATCTAGCAGCATGGAGCTTCTCAGTGACTGACAGAAGGGCAGTCTCTGTGGAATGTGCCACTTTGAATCCAGATTGGTTTGGGTCATTAAGGTTGTTCTGTGAGAGATAAAGAGACATTTGATTATAAACCGTTCTTTCAAGAATTTTGGAAATAAAAGAGAGCAGTGATACCGGGCGATAGTTGTTAACTTCTGATGGGTCCAGGCAGGGTTTCTTGAGGATGGGAATAACCCTCGCCTTCTTAAAAGCGGCAGGAACATGACCAGATGACATGGATTGGTTGATGATGGCTGTGGTGAAGGGAAGGAGATGGCCTGGAGCATTGTGGAAGGGATTGGGTCTAATGAACAGGTGGTGGGGTTAGATGACGAGATGATCTGTTGAATCTCATCAGATGACAGGTTGGAAAATTCTGCTAAAGGAGGGAAGGAAAGGTCCTGAGGTTCTGCCGTAGGAGTTTGGTTGAGAGCGAAGGACTGGCGGATTGCTGCAATCTTCCCATCGTAGAATGTGGCAAAATCGTCAGCAGTCAGAGAGGAAGGGGCAGGAGGAGTCGGTGGGTTGAGTAGTGAGGAGAAGATGTTGTGGAGTTTGCCAGGATCATGTGCAGACGCTTCCAACTTTTGTCTAAGGAAGGTAGTTTTGGCAGAAGTCACATCACATGAGAATTTGGAAAGAAGAGTCTGGTAATTTTTGTTCATGAGGCTAGAGTACTTAAAACATTCAACAAATACCCAATTACCCACATTACACCCCCACACCCCCCACCCCCATAAAATAATTACAATTTGTTGTCGGAAGTTAGTGCCCACTTTACCACTTGTACGGTACATTACAAGAACTTAGCTGGGAGTTATTGTCACATCCCCCATACAGTCCTGGGATTGCTCCAGGCCATTTTTACATGTTTAGACTGTTAAAAGAGCTCTTGGCAGGTCAGGGTTTTAGATATGAAGCATCAACGTACCTTGATGAAATCCAAGCACTAGTGAAATGCTGGGATAAGTAAAGAATGGGGCAGCAGGGCTCTCTTTGTGAGGGACTAGACAGGGAAACCAGTGCAGCCAGTCCTTTATCCAGAGAAAAATTAAGGAGATGGGGTACTAACAGCTGAGAAAGTTGAACTAGGGAAAACTGTTGTCCTGTGCACCAGATATTTGCTTACTGAGACATACAGTAGACCAGAGGTAGCCTAATAAAACCAGTATGCATTTTTTTCCAGTGTAATTCCTAGCACAGCCTAGGTAGGTGTAATTCCTACTGCACAGAATATTTTCCCAAAATAGCAATACATTGTCACACAAGCTGAGCACAAACTAAATGATTAAATAGAACAAAGCATGACATTTAATTGGGTTATTAGAGAATAACTTAAATAATAGAAGAAAAACAAATACAAGAAGAAGAAGAAGAATTAAGGCAGCTCCACCCACCCATAATGGATCACACCTGTAAACAATAGACAGAAAGAATGCCAATCAGCCTAAACAAAACTAGAAAACAGCCAACCATCAGGGAGGAGAAGGACAAAAACACTTTATCATGTACTTTCAATATTGAATAGATATCATGTTATTGCACCAAAATTGTCTTTACTTAAATCAAGTAGTCAAGTAATTTAGCAATATACAGTTCAGTACACAGTGCAACAAAATGGCGTTCCTCCAGGACCAAGGTGCTCATACATGCAACATAAATTACAAGAAACTAACTAGCTAACTAGGGAACCTAAAATGGTCCATTCCCATTAATGCTTCCATATACAGTACATCAATTAAATTCAATGCCACTGATTGGATTGCCATGGGTTTCTGCTCACAAAGACTCAGTACTACACTACAGACTCAAGACTCAACTATAAATCTATCAAGAAAAATGCACTGCCCCTTATCGCACCTTTTTGTAAGATTCTCAGGGCCATTGCTCTGCGTGGACGTTGATTCTGTACTAGTTTCCATACCTTATCATGTGGTATTATACCTTACATGACTCTGCAACTGTGCTGTTGGTGATGGTGAGTAGAGAAGAGCTTGCTTGGGCTCTTTAGAACCCTAACCATTAAATGTAATCAGATAGGCAAGGCATGGGGTATCAGGGCCGTAGAATTTGTCAACATAAACCATTATCATGGGAGCAAAACAATTAACCCAAACAGAACTGTAACAGAAACATGACAAATGCAACATAAGCTAAACTCTGATACCTGTAAACAGTGAGGAACTTAGCTTCAGTCAATAAATCACTGTACACCATCGTTTTCGTTGGAGCATTCCAACCAAATGTCAACATAATTTTCCGTAATTGCCTAAGCACAAACGCCCAAAAACAAACAAAAGGTTGCTAATGGCAACCTCGACATTAACCAATCAGAAGATTGAGGAATTAAAAAAGTAATTACTGGGTATGTCACACTCTGGTGTCAAACAAATGTGAACACTCTCATGAGCCAGCAACTTTATCCATAGTTATACTGTATGTCATAGGAAGTAAAAGCACCACTCGGATGGCAGTTTGAATTTATATTGCTCCTGTTGTTGCTTCTTATAGAAACTTCAAATTAGATCATACAATTACATATGTTTTTTTTCTGTTTTTAAAGGTAAGATCTGATTTAAGATTTCATTCATTTCAAACCAGGTAAAGGAGAAAAGGTGTTAGATGATATATACTTTATATACAATATACAGTATCTAACAGTCTAACAGAATAGCTACATAAAAATACATGATAGGTCAAAAACATTTATTTTAATGTGTAGCCTCATTGTTTGTTTGTTTTTTTAACCCAGGATACTTTCAGGATGTAGGTTAATAAGTGAATCCCAAGCATACTTTACTCCTGTTTGGTATATAAGCGCACTGTCAGGTTGGATTTGAGGCCGACGTTGGCAATTAATTTTTTGTTGCCTTAATTTTATCTGTAGCTTTGAAGAGGCGATGGAATTAGTTTGTATTGTTATTGTTTTAGTCATGTACATTTTGAGAGAAAAGAAAAGATTGAGTCTTAGAGCTCAGGGATCAGTGGTACTGCACCTTGAAGGGTGCAGTATGTTGTTTTATGGCCCCCCAAAAATGCTTATGGTACTTAACAAATGATGGTACAATGCACAGTCATACAGTATAACACCTAATAAATAAACTTAATACTAAAATTATAGCCTTTATACTTCAGTCAGCATGATGTTACTTGTTGCTGAACATAAATGATAATAAGTCAAGTATTTGGCTGGGAGAAAGAAGCTCAGCTGTAAGGTCACTTTTATTAAATACTGCCTCTTTTGCTTTAGCGTAATGGACACCACAGCTTCTTTTCTTTACATCTGTATCTTGATCACCTCTGTGGGTAAGTGACTTTCTGTAAAGTAAATAAAATACAAGTCTCCTAAAGTCAAAGATTGATAAAAGAAATCTTCAAATATGTTTTTATATAACCGCCCCCCCCTCCTCCCCAAACTACCCTTAGACTACCCTCATGCAGCTCCTCTGCCCCAACATGTGTCAGTGCGAGAGGGAGACACAGCTGTCCTGCCATGTAAGATAAGTAACATGTTGGACGTGTTGTATGAAATGCCACATATTAAATGGGACGTGAGCACTAAGTCTGTGTTTGAGCGACTGGGTGAGATACCATTTACAGATAAGGAATTTGAGGGCCGTGCCAACGTTGCTCTGGATGAGCTGCTTAACGGAAACTGTTCCTTGGTGTTGGAGGATGTGAGAAAATCTGATGCTGGTGACTATAAAAGTAATCTGATGGTGAACGTAAATGGATCAAAGATGTGGCGAGCCATCAACAATATTAAACTCTCAGTTGAGGGTAAGTCAAATATTCTTACAGCCAGATACAGTAACCTTGTCACATTTCAGAAAACAAAATGAAAATGATGCACTGACACGTTTAAAGTTCTTTAGTAAATGTGTGTATTTTTTCTCATCCTTAGCAGCAAGTGTAGTGTAACATAAACCACTGTACTGTACAACATAAACTCATGTGGGTTATATTTAACTTGAACTTTATACCTAGTTATGCCAGCCTCATAGCGGCTTTGTGAATTAGATGTAAAAAGTTATATGCTAACAAGCTATTACATTATGCAGACACTCTTATCCAGAGCGACTTACATTTTTATCTCATTACACATCTGAGCAGTTGAGGGTTAAGGGCTGCGCTCAAGGGCCCAACTTGGCGGTTGTGGGGTTTGAACCTGGGATCTTCTGAACCGAAGTCCAATGCCTTAACCACTGAGCTACCCCTGGCCCCCTATTAGGCTTTTTCACAAAAAAGAAAATGTTTTATTAGCTGTAGATGCACTAGAAGTACAGTATAACTTATAATGAGGGACAGTTAATATCGACTGCTTATTAGCTTTTTAATAGGACCATCACACCAAACCGTGCCTCTCTGTACATTCAGAGGAATGGATCATGTGACACAGATTCTGTTCTAATGCCAAACTACATAATCACAAAGTGTAGTATATCTATTTAAATATAATTACATGGTGAGGACAACATTCATAATTTTATAATTGTATTATTAATTTAAATATTATTTGATTTGAAGTTTATTGCAAAACAAACTTGACCTTATTTATTAATATTAGTATTAATAGTAGTGTTAATATTCATAATAATATTAGTAATAATAATATTATTATTAAAAATAATATTTTTTTATTAATTTACCACTTATGTGCACTAGAATTTCTACTGTTCAAATGGATACAGAAAATAAAAACAGAATTAAAATGCAGGTTAGGACTGGGAGAAACACCGGACTATTTTAATTGTAAGGCCTCTGATGCCCTAGCAGTCAGCAAGGAAATGAAAGTTTTCCACATATCCTTTTCACTAATCTTATTATTTTTCATTTATTTATCATTTTACACACAAGTAGAAAGTCTTTAGATCCATCACAGTGACAATGTGATAATGCTACAAGCTTGGCACAGGTTTCTTCTGGATTCATTTTTTATTCTTGGCAGAATCATTCAATCATGTCTGAGATCCTCTAGAGTACTCTAGAGAAGATTTTTACTCATAATATGTCTTTATTTTATATGCATTAATTTTCTGTTAATACTGACTAATATCCAGCCACAGTTGCAGAGAAATATACCCACAGCATTGTAGTGAGCGTTTCCCTGATTCTAAATAGTTCAAATGTGATATTCTTTAAATGTTTAAATGTGGTATTTTCTTTAAATGTGATATTTTAGCATTTATTTATTTATTTATTCATTAATTTTTTTATTATAAATTAACAAAAACACTTTAAACCCAAATGTTTTACCTTGTAATTGTGGAGAATTTCATTTAGAATTAATAAAGAAAAAGTATTTAAATTCATTTTAAGATGAGTGTAAAAACAGTAAAATAACAAAGTTATATACTGTAGGGTTATAACTGACAAGGGTCTGGAAACTTTGTTAGCACTGTATATTTATAACTGTAAAAAAGAGGAAAAGTGAAAAATAGAATGTTTAAAAAAATGTTTTTCCCTCTAAAGATGGAAGGATGATAATTGAAAAGTTACAGTCTGGTGAGTACATATCAATCCACTTTTCTTTTTTTTCTTTTTTTTTAAATGTGTGCTATTTTTTTTTTTAGATATGAAGTTTATCACTTTTTTTCCAAAGCTAATTTTATTATTTTCATTTTTCTGTCTCCAGGTGAAGTTGGATTAAAGAGAACTTGCTCACTGATCCTCATCATTGCCCTCATTGTGTGTTTACTCTTCTCACACTGAGAAACCAACAGTCGGATCTCTCTGAGTATACTGTAGAGACTCCCTGTGAACCCAGGAACAGCATCCACTATAGATCAGGAAAAAGAACCAGAATTTCAGTCCACAGTACTGTCTACATTAACGATAAGCATGATTGTGAGCTGCATGGGAACATTTCTGGTTGATGCTCACATAAATGACCAAAGCTGTGATGCTGAAACACCACCGTATGAGACCATGAGAGTCTCTGTCTCACCAAAATGGACTGGAACCCTATCCAGCATGTTTCCCGCCTTGTGTCCTGAGTCTCCTGGGATAGGCTTCGGGTATAAACCCGTATACAGGATAAAGTGGTATACACTTGGTGATTGCGTGAGTGAGTGAAAGTGTTTGCTCTCCGCTGTTTTTATTAGGTTAATGATGTTATTATGTGTGTTTAAGCCTGATCATGAAGGAAAGTAAATTATTCTAAACACTAAATTGGAATGAATGTAATCTATATTATTATTATTTATTTATTTGTCTGGCTTTATAGTATATTCTTTTATTTTCCTGATATTTTAATTGGTGAAATCCTTATTACTGCATGGTCTTGGTGTGCATGTGTCTGTGGTGGTCTTAGTCCTACTTAAATTTGTAACATTTTAAATAAGAATTTAGGATTATGACATTTATTTTTCTTAACTGAATAAGTAACTCAAATGGCGTTGTTTTCGTAAAAATAAATATTTTTATGAAAAAAGATTTTTTATATGCTGAATACATTTGTGTTGTATTTGTATTCTTTGTATCACATAGGGTTTTTAAGAAAACTGCAATTATGCATTAACGTTGTACCTCTCCAGCCGCTTGTAGGCCTACAGTACAATATTGCAGTATATCTGTTTTGTTATGACTGTCCAATGCTTCACGTATTACTGTCCAACAATAGTCCTGCTGCATAGACGGACTCCACTTTTCATGGTAACATTTCTCCATGTTGGTCTTGGGGAAACCTTTCGATGTGTTCATCAAGGTTGAATGGAGAAATAAAGAAAACGTTTCTTCAGTCAAGTTCAGTTAAGTTCAGCCTTTATTCGTCACATATATATTACTGCACAGTGAAATTCCTTATTCTTCGCATATTCCAGCTCATTGTTAGTAGGCGGGGGTCAGAGCGCAAGGTCAGCCATTTTTCGGCACCCCTGGAGCAGACAGGGTTAAGGGCCTTGCTCAAAGGCCCAACATCGGCAACCTGGCAGAGCTGAGGCTCGAACTGCCGATCTTCCGATCCGTAACTCACATAAGTAAGGTACATATTGCAGTTGACTGACTATCATGCCTAGAGCAGATGTTTAACCGGTTCAACTTAGATGTGTGCAGTGTAGTTGTCCAGAAAATTAGAAAGGACAACGCTGTACCTCTGGTATTAAATTTGTACCAGCAGCAGCTGCATGTTCTTAAACATTTCTTTCATATTAACAAGCCTGAAAAGTATATTGCCATTTTGAATTTAATCCAATATTCATGACAGCTGTGAAAAAAATGAAAACGTTTTACCGTGACAACTGGTTTCATCCTTGCAACCTTGCTCCAAGCAGCTCTGCCTGGCTTTTTGATTAATCCAAATCTCTGACAAGATTTTTTAGCTCTACCTGAGAAAGTAAATGTTCTTGAAAGACAGTCCTGAGACATTCCTAATGTAAAAGTAACAACCAATTGCATGGTCCTTCTACTCTCTTCAAATTAATGGGATGGCCAACGGCATGGATGGATGCACACTCTTCAAACAAAGCTTAATAGCGCAAGGGGGTCGAGTTGTAGGGTTGGTGCCCTCTGTTAAGCAGTTGGAAGAGAAATGGGTCCGGTGTGGAGGAAGGGCTACTTGCCATATGTCCCATGACTCAATGCTAAAAACACTTCATGTGGTAGGTGTGAGTGTGAAGGGCCCGTAGTCATTCAGGTAGGATACAGATGATTCCTTAGGTGTGGAAGTGATAGTGATAGAGAACTGCTACTTGACTTTAAAACTGTTGTTAGACCTCAGTCTAGGCTTGGGCATGGTAACAGAAACAATGTGATGTAAAAACATGACAAAAGAGGCTAGCAAACATATAAAGATTTATTTAAAAACAATAAATCAACACAACTTACACATTTATAAATGACCTAAACTTATAAAGGAACATTCATTCCCTTCCTCTTTATTCATAAATAACTGAAGATGCATACATGAATGCTATCATGCAAAGAACATAGTTCTGTTCTATAAACAAAAAAATCATATTATTCATTAAGTAAATCATTTTGAAATGCAGAATGTAAACTTTACAGCAGCAAAGGCTTTGCCTTTGCGCCTTGCTACAAAAAGTCCCTGAAATTACCATAATATATTCAGACATTGTCACGTTATATGCCTAATATATATGTAATTGTAAGTCTCCATACATGGCCATGAAAATTTACACAATGCCAACAGACAGCAAAATTAAAAGAAGTGTAAAAAATTTTATACCAATTTAAAAAAAAATAAAAAATAATTGTGCCAAAACAAAAGCACTTACTGCACAAGATGTGGAAAAAGCTTATTTGCCCTTCTCTCGTAGGACAACTTCTGGTTCTTTTCTTATTTTATCCATTTACAATCACTGCGTCTTAACAATGAATACATATTATTTTTCATAATTCAGAAAATGACAAGGAGGTTATAAGATACCTTCAGTTTTTCTTAACGATTTAAATTTAAATCTAAATCCACATTCCACTTGTCATGTAATGACCTGGTGTGTACAATGTAATAAAACAGCCTTCCCGACCCTTTGGCACAAGTTGCTTTGGTGTCTCTTGTAGAACCTTGAAAATGTATGTAACAGTATATACATGACTGCATGCTACTTCTTTATTTATATGATTACAGTGAAAAAGTTGACTTTATAATTTTATGCAAATGATGTGGATTTGACTTGAATGAAACTGAAGGATGATGTTGACAGTTGAGACTGCCCTGTGTTTTTAGGTTTGAACTTCCTCGAGCTAAAGTGCCAAGAAAAAGTATATGATTTCATTTATTAATGGCCAAATCACAAGTATTGGTGATGATTTTTTTTTTAATGTTTTTTGTTGTTCTACATGTAATACAGAAAATGTGTATGCCCAAAGAAGCTACCTCTGAAGTTTATGCAACAGGGAAGTGACCAATCTCGACCAAGTTCAGCAGTTTCGGGGAGATGATTTTATATGTTCCCCAAAAATGGCAATTGTCCAGCGTTATACTGTCTCCCTTCAAATTCAAATGAAAAACTTTTTAATAAAATCTTAAAAAAGCAAACGATCTGTAATGTCTGTAACCATGTCAAATTCATGTTGCAATATCTTAACAAATTTGCATTTTAGAATATTACACTTTCTCAGGTTTTCATGTGAAATCTAAATTTACCAAATTTCATCTGAATGACATTTAAGACCATTAAAAGATTCAAATAAAAAAAAAGTTACAGACAATTCATAAAAGGGCATGAAATTGTATTTATCAAATGTGTTTTTTCCTTTATCTGCTAAAAATATAAATGGTAATGCATATTTACAAAAAATAAAGCATCGATTGGGAAATAATAAGATTTAAGTATAATGAAAAATGGTGTTTCTGAAAATTCACTTTTTTTACCTACAGTATGTAAGACAATTTTTAGCACTAATTGCATACTTTAGCTGTAAAAGAAAAAAAAAAAAAAGCTGTCCAAACCTTCCTGGCCCAGTGTGAAAAAGTAATCCACATCATTGTGGAGCCACAACAAAGCCACACTTTGCTGATTTGTTTTAATATAGTCACATTTAGGGGTTTTCAAGCATGAATGGCCTGTTCGAGGTCAAAGCTTTTTAATTGGATTGAAGTCCGAACTTTGACAAGGTCACTCCAAAAACTTAAATTTGTATTTTTTTTGCTCATTAGAGGTTGACTTGGTGGTATTTTCTGCTGCCTAACTCAAGTGCCCTTAAGCGTGGGGTCACAAACTACGGCCAGACATTCTGCTTCAGGATTTTCAGAATACAGAGTACAGAATTCACGGTTCCATAAATTATGGCAAGTTGTCCATAGCTTTAAATCAGCACCCAGCCCATCACACGACAATCACCATGTATGCCTGTTGGTATGATGTTTTTTTCATGAAATGCTGTGTTAGATTTATTCAAAATGTAACAGGACACACACATTTCAAAAAAGCAAAAAATTTCTCAAATTTGCCCAAAAGTCTTGGGGATAATTAAGATGTTATTGGCAAGTGTAAGACAAGCCTTTGTGTTGATTTTGGTCAGCAGTGGCTTTCGCGATGGAACTCTCCCAAGGATGCCCTTTTGGCCCCCAGTCTCTTTCTTATTATTGAATGATGAACACTGACCTTAACTAAGGCAAGTTTTTTTTGTTTTTTTATGTTGTTCTATGAGCTCCTGGATGAGTCGTCATTGTGCTCTTGGAGTAATTTTGATAGCCTGTTCAAGCCTGGGAAGGTTCACCACTGTTCTAAGTTTTACACTTGCCTTCTTAGGAATCTGGTAGCAGCAAATGATGGCTTAGTCTTTCGCCCACATCCACATAGTGTAGCCACTGTTCCTTTAGGCCTTGTTCACACGGGCGTTAAGTTTTGGGATAAACGAACGCGCTCTGAACGTCCTAGACGTTTATGTTGCATTTTGTAGTGACGCTTGATTGACTTCTACACCGGCGTTCGTTTGTCTCCGTCTAAAGTCAGCCTGCAGCCCAATTTGTAGTTTGTGTGTTAACCTGTGGGGGCAGTGTGTCGGAAACTGGATATGAAAGCCCGCCGCTACCGGGTTCACTCTCTGACTGCACAACGTCGGATTAAAGGAAGTTTTTTTTGTGGTTTATGAAGAAATGCGAATATTTCCGCGTACGTTTTACAACAATTTTTTTATTTTATTTTGCCCTTTTCCGCATTTCCCTATGTATAGCATGTAGGATCCTGGGATATATCAGGTCCTCCGAAGCGTAAAATGAACACAAAGAAAGCGAACTAGAAGCGGTTTTCTTGCGGGTTTTGAACGGCAAGAAAAAGCTGCATGCAACGTTTTTTTAATGCCGTGTAATTGTGCAGCCGGACAAACGCACGTCACGAAAGCCCGTGAGAACACTTTCATTGACTCCTATGTGTAGAAAACACTCGCCGCTTGATCCGCGCTCACCGGACGCTACGAACGCAAGAAAAACGCTCGATTTAAACGCCCTTTAACGGCCTTTAACTTTGAACTTGTGCACTAGGGTTTGTAGAAACATTTAGTACCTATTTTTATGTGATCTCTTCTCTTAACTTTTTGGACAACTCTCTTGACTTAAAGTCACGCAGTCAAACATCTCCATCAACAAATCTCAAGAAACTCCAGGTATTTAATGTGTTCTAAATCAAGTACTGTACACCTGAGGCACCTACACCTGTGCCTGAAACATCACTTAATTTCCAAATTTGTACTCTAATTTTATTTAGGGGTTAAATAATTCAGAGACTGCAGTAACCATTTAAATAGGCCATCAAGGGCCTTCAGTTTCATTAAAGTCAAATCCCCAACTGCACTTTTCTCCAACGTTTGCATAATAAGATTGAAATTGACATGGAAGAATAACATCTCGGAATACTTATTTTGAGTGAAAATATTTAGAATGCTCTCTCACTCTCTTTCCTTCTCTTTGCTCTCTCTATTTGGTACAGTGTGGCAAATGTGCCACAAAACCAGCCAATCAGCAAATGGAGCATAATTGTGTTAATTCTGATCATCTGTTATCCTTCCAACCTGAAATATCCATACTTTACCTTCTTTGGGGAAAAGAGAGATAATTTAAGCCATCATTGTGTAAAATGATGTCAGCCCTGATTATTTTGTGTATTTTTATAAACACCATCTTTAAAATTAGTTTTAGGAGCCATAAAATCCAAGTGTAGATTCATCCTGCAGGAGAATGTAAAAGGGCTGGATGAAAAGACGTCAAAATAGGGAGCGCTATCATCCATGGGTGAGGGTGGTACAGCCGTGCATCATCTGGAAAGAGACAGAAATGTATTTATTTAATTATTAAGATTAATCTTCTATATAATGTATCAGATAACGTGATCTGTTATGTCCAAATATGACTGATTATAAAGTAAGTAAATGAAATAAAGAAAACTCGTAAATCGTCTCTGACATCTGCTCACCTCTGACTTTCATAACTTTTGGTGGTTCATTAAGGAAGTAAAATAGAAAGAAAAAAAATAATTTTTAACAATATATTTTCACAAACAATAAACAATATATATTTACCTATTTTATTACATCCTACCTATATCTACTCTTGATTCTAAAGGTGAAATATATTTACTTCATATCTGCATATATTATTCTCAGTGTTTCCCAACCCTGCTGTCCTGTTGATTTTCTCAGCTCCAACTAAATGGATCAGCACATTAACAGGCTTTTCTAAATTAAAGTGTAATAAAGCAGAGTGATAACGTGTGTGTGTGTGTGTGTGTGCGCGCATTATGACGAATGGAGGTCAATTGTGATAAAAAACTGTGAGGTGTATACTTTGTGTACATGAAAACAACAACATTATTATTTACTTTTGTCTATGTTACATTTAAATTACTCAAATGAGCAAATAAATTGGTCATGCCAAATACTATGCATAATGTAAAAAAAAAAAGAATATATATATATATATTGTGGCGTGGGCGGGGCGGCGGCTGACGACCAGCATGCCTTGCGGGGATGTCGGTGTGTTCACCATGATGGGGAAAGGTGTTTGGGTTAGTGACTTTGGCCCTGTTGTGTGTGTGTTGAGGTGTGTGACGTGTGAAATGTGCTCCAGTTCAGGCTGACGCTGAATTGGACGTAGGCTCCTGAGTGAAGGTGCTGTTCATGCTATACCGGCTGTGTGCCTAATAAAGTACTCCCAGCCATTGCATTGGGCAGCAAAGAAGCTCTCTCGTCTCTCCAGCATTTCTTCAGGCGTAAAAACGCTACATTGGTGTCAGAAGTGGGATGGAGAGTCACGGGTCACTTCAGAAAATCCAAGCGGGCCGCCGAGTAGCGGAGCGACTACTCGCACGGAAGAAGCGCTTTCCTGACGGAGCTAGCGCGAGCACACCACGTCAGCCAACGCGGAGCGGGAAGAATAAAATCCCGGCGCTGGATCTCGGGGCGGAGGCTGGCGCGGCGCAAGCGCCGGAGCAAGCTACAGCTCCGTGCGCTGTTAGCCGGCAAAGCGTCCTGCCGCTGCGCGAGGCCGCGCGCGCTGAGCCCATATCGGCGGTACATCACGGCGGAAGAGCCGAGCGACCGCCCGCAGCTCAGTGGCGCTCGGTTCGTGAACCTAGCCGGGGACAGGGCTACCCGACGCGGCTAGGCAACAAGCAGCTCTCCGACGTTTCGCGGCGAGGCCGAGGCACGGGACAGCGTACACCAGCAGCCGCTAGACTAGCGCCGGGAGGACGCGTGGTAAGCCGCGCTGGGCTCTACATTGACTGTGTGCTGGATGGCGTCTTACTGCGGGCGCTCGTGGACACCGGCTCCACTGTTTCGCTGCTGCGCTCTGGAGTACTGGGGCAAAGCAAGCGTGTTCGCCGACGGCCTGATCCTGCCTTCAGCATCCGCACTGTTGCTGGGGGCTGCGTCAAGGTACGGGCGTGTCGCACAGCGCGAGTCCAGGTGGGTGGTCGAACTTTTACACACCAGTTCTTAGTGGGGAATGTCGAGGAGGACTGCGTTTTAGGGTTGGACATTTTAGAGAGATGGGGTGCGGTGCTGAACTTGTCTGGCGGGACTCTACGTGGTAACTTCGGGGTAGCCAGGTTGCTCGGACCCAAGCCACAGTCGGACAGGTTAGCAGCACACACCCGGGGAGCGGAACTTCCGGTAGCAGACCGAGCGGGAAACCCTCGGTGCTGCGAGCGAGTGGAGCGCCGTGACGACGTAGAACCCTCGACGCCGAACATTTCCCCCGTGCAGTCCTCCAGGCTCTCCAGCGGTGATCAGCCGTCCGAGCCAGCGTGCAGCCGAGTTACTGCGTCACCCGCAGTCGTTTCGCCGGTCTCACAGCTGCACTGTGAACCGCTCATCGCCAGGCAGAAGGGCCCCACCCAGCGCTTGCGGG
The DNA here is from genome assembly GCF_024256425.1 of Clarias gariepinus. NCBI lineage: Eukaryota > Metazoa > Chordata > Actinopteri > Siluriformes > Clariidae > Clarias > Clarias gariepinus. The sequence continues at coordinate 3,043,986 of NC_071101.1, forward strand.
CACCGCTGCAAGACTTTCGGGTGGGGGCACCCATGGAGCGAATGGGTGTGGACACTCACAGCCAGGGGCGAGATTTTGCTGCTGGCGAGCAGGTGTGGGTGTGTTCCTTCGGAAGGAGAAGGAGGGGGCTCTCGGCCGGGCGTGTGTCTCACTGGGTGGGCCCCTGTACGGTAATAGCTCGGCTCTCCGATGTCATCTACCGGGTGCGGTTGGCGGGGCGGGCACGAGTTTTGCTCCACCGGGACCGTCTTGCGCCTTGCCAGCCGCACGCTGGGGAAACATTAAACTCTGTGGAGGCCGGACCGCCTCAGGACTGCGTTCGCGTTCATCCCTCACCTGCCAAAGGACACCGGCGTTCCCACCGCCAGCGCCGACCGCCTCCACGCCTCCAAAACAAAGTTCGTCATGGTGACCAGGGACGGTCACAGCTCGGGTGGGGGCAGTGTGGCGTGGGCGGGGCGGCGGCTGACGACCAGCATGCCTTGTGGGGATGTCGGTGTGTTCACCATGATGGGGAAAGGTGTTTGGGTTAGTGACTTTGGCCCTGTTGTGTGTGTGTTGAGGTGTGTGACGTGTGAAATGTGCTCCAGTTCAGGCTGACGCTGAATTGGACGTAGGCTCCTGAGTGAAGGTGCTGTTCATGCTATACCGGCTGTGTGCCTAATAAAGTACTCCCAGCCATTGCATTGGGCAGCAAATAAGCTCTCTCGTCTCTCCAGCATTTCTTCAGGCGTAAAAACGCTACAATATATATATATATATATATATATATATATATATATATATATATATATAAATAAACCCCACCGCCCACCCCACCTTAATAAATTATAAACGAACTGTGATTTATATTTTTTTTTGCAAAACTGATTTAAACTCCACTTGTACCTAAGACTTCTTGATTCAACAGGTCTGAAAGTAATTAATCACTTACACACAACCTGTTGGACAATGTCACCCATGCTAAAAGATCTAAAAAAAAAAAAAAAAACCTACACATAATGACATCAACTAAAGAAATTCTTTTTCACAGCACAATAGATTTATTTCTTTAGAGTAATGTTTATAGTGGGACCTCTGTTTCATGAACAGCCTCAATACCAACAAATCACTTTTTTTTCAAATGATTTCACTTTAAATTTGTCCCTGTTTACAAACTCCTCCTGAGAGCACTTTTAGTTTTTGTATTTTGTGACGTAAAAAAATGAATCTAAAAGTTTAAAATAATTCATAGTGATCGGGTACAAATTAATTATATTTAAATGTATTCCTGCAGTATAAAAAAAAATAATTGGTCTACAACCAAATTGGACTATTAACAGAATTTAGGAATTAATTATGTTTATTTAGGAATGTGTGAGGTTTAAGGTGTGAAATGATTCAATTTTATTCAATGATGGTGATAATGAGTTTATAGCACCATGTGTGAAGCAAACGACCCACAGGAAATGTCCACATTTTACCCATGATCCCTCCCTACATCACAATACAGAGAAAAGGATTCACACTAACATAAAGCTGAAGGATAAACCAGTGTCTATGCACAATATAAACTCACAAAAATCTAAATTAGCCCTTAGTCTCAGCTTTAACTGGAAACTGGAAAGCCAATTTTTAACTCTGTTTCTAAATCAATACAGTAATCACTAGGTTTTAGTCACTTACCCTGAACGGAGAGCGTAACATTCTGGATAAGATGCCAGTTTGCGGTTGCAGACCTCTTGGGTGAACTTGTGTGTCCTGGGTGTGTCCTGATGTAACTCCTGTACACAGCAGCATCAGTAACGCTGACATTCCTCAACATCAGACAACAGCTTCCTTTACGTAGCTCGTCCTCAGGAACGTCCACACGACCCTCGTATCCTGGACCTGAGAGCGAGGACCCTCCCCATCGCGTAAAAACTTCCTGAGAATCAGTTTCCCAGTAGACGTGTGTTTGAGTGGACACCTCACTCGCTTTACATGGCAGGATAGCTGTGTCTCCTACTTGTGCTGATATGAACTGGGAGTCTGCAGAGATGGAGCCTGTGGAGAACACATCAAGCTTCAGACATGTGTTTTATTCAATGATGTGGTTTTAGAGACTGGTTACTCACCCACACCAATGATGAACCACAAGATGAAGATGAGCTTGTTATGAACCTAAAGATGGATCAGGATTATTTGGTAAGTATTATTACTGCAGTATGATTATACACATACAGTAAGAAACAGCAAATAAATATGAAGAACAAGTAAATTCAAAAACTAAATCCATACAACCAACCAAGTTCAATAAAATGAGTAGTAACCCCATGGTTATTACTGATCCAATATAGTTAAAACTCACAATCAGGCAAAAAAAAAGAAATGTGAAGTGGTTTGCGCTGTTGCCCCGCACCTGCAGAGTCGGAGGTTCAAATCTCACTGTTGCCAAATAGGTGGAGGTTGCACATTCTCCCTGTGGTTGGTTGGTTTCCTCCAGGCCCTTCAGTTTCTTCCCACAGTCCATAATTGTCCACTATAGGTTAATTTTCACCTATTGGAGTATCAAATAGATAAAGTCAAGGCATGAAGGATGATAATGTCACAGTACAAGATATGCAGCTGTGGCTTCTTATACAGTATAGAACATAAAACACAGACCTACTGATTTCTGACACTCATCCCAAAGTACCCAAACATATTCATACACTCCCTCTCTATCTGTCTGACATGGTTTAACCCTTTGTAGGGTGCTCACTAAAATAACATCTGGAAAATTTAAATTGTTGTCGTTTGTCGTTGTCAAGGTCAGTAAAGTCAAGGTCAAGTATTTTTCCAAAAAGTGTGTCTATAATAAAAAAGCATATTTCTTCAAACCTGAAAATATTAAAAAATCCCAACACATATGATTTTTTTTTTGTTTTCTTGACATACTGTTACTGAAACTGACATGCAGTAGTTACCAGACATGGTTCTTCATTTAATTAAGGGTTAAGGGCTAAAAAAAAAAAAAAAAAAAACTTTATGCAGAAATGTTGACTGAAGATCAAATTTGTAAATCGATTCATTCAATTGATTTTAGCCATGCCCAGGAATAATCGCCCGCTCCTCCCCGCCTCCTGCTGGCCAGCGTTTACATTATTATTTTCCGTTAAAAAAAATTGCGTATTTCTCCTCTGATACAGCAGGTGTCAGTATGCACCTAGTTGGTATGTCAACCTTGGCACTATGCCATGCTCTTGCGTGCTATTCTATATATACTCTCATATTTTTCAACCATTCAGCATGCAGCTTCATCAGCAGTATAATCAGCGTCCTGATCACCTGTCATCATCTGCACCTGTTTCTCACTACAGTAGATGGGTTTTAAGAAATGATTTACAGGTCACAGACAACAACATTCCCCTGAAACTGCTCAGGTACAGGGACGGAATTGGTGTTGCACAGCACAGCAGTACTTGAGAGTTTTGAAATCAGTACCATACCCACATTTTGCAGTTTTCTGGCCTCGACACAGAACCAAGTAAACTAAATACTGTATATTTTTACTTTCACCCTAGTTAAGACCTGGTGAATCTAATCTCTTAAACACAGATCACTGGTGTGTTTCAGTGATGACGTAAGATCGGGAGCGTCTGTAAACTGCCTGTCCTGGGCAACTGTGTAAGAGTCTACAAATATTACAACTGTCTAATTCACAGGACATCTGTACTGTACTGAAATGTTTAAAATACAAGATAGATGCAAGATTTATTGACTTTTTATCGCATGTGTATTTTATTGAATATTGATAATTCACATGTTTAAATGAATGATTACACAAACTTATTGTGTCTCATCAAATGCAGGAGTAGTCCTGCTAAACTACAGCAAGCTCGACAAATAGAAATAATAAAAAAAAACTTTTTAAATTTTATGATTTATGCTATAATGCACTGTTGTTCCTACCATACAGTATCCACAGCTCAAATTAGGAAATAATCTGACATCATGGCATAAAGAAGTCCCTTATTATATATCTATTAAGTCTAAAGAAGGTAGAACGGATCTAGAGAGTTAAAATCCTGTAGGTTCTACTACTATATAAGACGTTTATCAGCAGAATTTTCAACCCATTTTTTCAACCATACAAATCTATTGCCTCTACTTCAGAGAGAAGGTATCAAACCCAGGGAGTCAAGACTTTTGCACAGAGAAATCATCCAAGGATGGTCAACTCACTCCTGGCAGGTCTGCCCTTCATCCTCTGCAGCTGATCCAGAATGCATCTGAATGTCTCGTTCTCAACCTTCCCAAGATCTCCCACTCCACCCCACTTCTCCATGTTCTTCACTGGCTTCCTGTAGCTGCTCGCATCAAGTTCAAAACACTGATGCTTGCCTACAAAGCTAAAAAAAATAGCCCATCACTACATGATTCTCAGCTCTAAGCACACCCTGCAACGAATCATGTTCTCTCTGATCTGGTCCCACCATCTCTCAGAGACAGAGGAAGACATGGCTCTACATTCATACTGTATCTCTACTGTACATTAGTATTATGATCGATATCACTGGGGGAGGGGGGGGGGTGCGTGCCTTAGATTTCCTCTCATACTCCTCATTTACAGGCAGAGCGAGTTTCTGTAGAAACGCAGCACTTCTCTTAATGGGCGTGTTTGGACTTTTTTGTTCTCGTGTACTGTTATCCATCCTGCACAAGTCTGTGCATGCATGTGTATGCATGTTTCTAGCTAGAACAAGTGTTCTCTAAGTGTCCCTCACAGAAATACTAATTAAAAATATTTTATTGATTAACAGAGTCTAATATACTTTTTTATATAGAAAATAATAATAATAATAAATCACTCATCTCAGTCACATGATCTAGTACATCAAAAAAATAAAGGCCACAAGTTAACAAAATGAGTAACCAATGTCTTTGGAGAGCTTTTTTGGAAAGGGCAACATGTCCAATGAGGAGACAGGGAAAGAAGAGCCAAGGACTTAAGAAAGCTTAGGAGCTTAATATCAGGAGTCCTACTTAAAATATGGATTTATTGCTACAGATGATTCTCATGCACCAGGCCCGCTCTGCAAAGCATGTGGCAACAGGCTAGCAAATAAGGCTATGAAGCCATCATCATGATCATGTGTTTGTCAGTGGCCGAGTACGTCTCCAGACCTGAACCCTACTGAGCACATGTGGTGCGTCCTTAAGCGGGAGGTGGCAAAGCGCCGTCTAACATCCAGCAGCCCCGTATACAGTATATATACACACACACACGTACATACACACATACACTGCACATCTGGTTTTCAACCTTCCCAAGTTTTCCTACACCACTCCTCTTCTACACTCCCTTCACTGGCTTCCTCTAGCTGCCCGCATAAAATTCAAAAGATTATAGATATTGCATAGATTATAGGCCAAGCATCAGCACAGGTGCAGAACTATTCAAATCTCTGAAATATCACACATCAGGAAAACTGAATTGGTCTTTTTTTGGCAGCATATGCACAGATGGAGCTGCTGCCATGATTGCATGGATTTCTGGTTTAACTGCTCAGGTTAAGGCGGTTGCATCATTAAAAGACAAAACGCTGGCTGATGCTGTGTACATGTCTATGCATGTATGTGTATTTTCCCGCGCTAAGTGCAAGATCAAAGGAACGATCCCTCTCTCTATCGTCTAGGAGAAAAAGCATTAGATGATTCCAAATTATAGTGTACAAGCCTATAAGTTTGAAAAAACTGAGACATAACCTAATGTATTCCTAATAATCTATTCATAACCTAATGCAAAAGTTTGGGATCACTTGCAAATTTCTTTTGATTAATAATTTTTTACCTTACATTCTACAAAAATACTGTTGATTTCAAAACTAAAGTAACATGTATGGAATTAGGTAATTATGTAGCAAATTGTAACAGTTAGTATTTTAAGACACAGAGGTCAACCTTTTTCAAAAAGTTAAATTTAGCAAGAACAGTATTGTCAAGTGCATTCGCAAAACCCATCAAGCGCCATGAAGGAAGTTTATTTAGCGTTACCAGACTCAGAAATCACCAATTAACAAACAGCACCTCAGATTAGAGCCGTAATGAAGGATTTACAGAGCAGAAGTAGCAGATATACATCTCAATGTCAACTGTTCAATGGAGATTAACGGGTATAAACACCTGCTTTACAGCGTAGAAAGAGATAAACATCAGGAAAGAATAATGCATAGATTATAAATAAACTTTTTTTACCGGCTGGATGTGAACTCCTCTCACACTCCGTTTCTGTCCGTCTCTGCACGTGTGTGTGTGTGTGTGTGTGTGTGTGTGTGCGCCACGTGCTCGCATGTGTCTCTTCTCATCTTGGCAGCTTCAGAAGAGCAATGATATCTGTATAGAATTGACTCAGCTGATTCAATTATCATTTATATATATAATTTTTTAAATATTGTTATGCCATTAACATGGAAAGTATTTGAATCATTTAAGTAAACTGGTTCACTATAAAATAAATTATTTTCAATACATTTGTTGCTCACTATGTTATTTGTATAAAAAAGGAGGGTTCTTAATATTTAATGAATGTATACTGTGAATGTGAACATGGCTTCTGTACACTTACAGTACAATCAAAATTATTTAACCCCTATTGATTTTTTTTGTTTGTTTTGTTTTTGGGCCAAAATTACTAGCGTGCAGCCGGTTGCAATAAATCAGTGAAACTGGAGCAATTTAAAAAGCTCAACACAATTAATACAATAAGTGGTTTCTTTAAATTCAACAATAAGTATCACTTTTACTTGTAGTAGGATTTCTAGACTTCTACAGGACAATTATTCAACCCTTAGATGAGAAACATCTTCAGGACTTAGCAGAGCCCCCACTGTATGTTATGTACTGTAAGCTAGCAGCATAGTAAGGTACAGTAGGTTAACAAATATGTGTTATATTTACTTATTTTACCAACTACAGGTTTTACTTTTTCTTGTAAAATGTGACACTAAAGACTTTGACCTTTAGGCCCTCTCCCCGTCTCGTATCCCACACTGATATGATGTGTTACTGTAAATGTGTCATGCAAAGAAATAATTGAAAACCAACTGTGCAAATGCAATTCTGATTTAATTTCCCCCCTTTGCGCTCAGTTCTGCCATCACGAGATGCATTTTGTATTGTAAAATGCATTTTCTTATAGGAAATAATGGAAATGCAAATAATCCATTCCAGCCACCCAAAAATATTACCCCATGACCTCATGGCGCACTGCTCAAAGCACTTTTTGTGGTTAGGTGTTAGGATGATGGTGACCATCTTAACACCCACAGGGACAACTGTTACTTACTGTATACCTTTAAACTGTTGGTAGACCCCAATCTATATTGAGCATTGTAACAGAAACAGTGTCATGGGTAAGATGTGACTGAATAAAAGACGCTGGCAAACATATATTGGATATAAATATTTATTTTAAAAACAAATTATATACTGTACTGTATATGAACTTATAATAAACTTACTTTGACTTAGCCAATTCCAAAATAACAAACAAGTATACCAGCAGCATAAGTCTTGTATATAAATCGTCCGGGTGGACTGCATTCGTGCCACTTGAACAAGCTAGCGTACCAGTTTCTGCTTTGGGCACAGGACAAGTTTCTGTCCTTCAGGGCGATTTACATTCCAGGACATGTGAATGTGGGAGCAGATTTGCTGTCCAGACAAGCTGTGACACAAGGGGGAATGGAAACTCCACCCCAAAGTAGTCAGTCAAATCTAGGAGAGAGTTTATGTAGCATCGATGGACCTCTTTGCCTTGCTAGAAACAGCACAATGTCCCCTTTACTACTCTCTGACTCTTCCAGCTCCCCTGGATCTGGACGCCTAGCCCATATGTGGCCCAGGTTATGCTTTTATACATTTTCCCAAATATCTCTGCTTCTGGGAGTCCTGGCGTGGGTCCGTCAACAAGGTGTGCGTCTCCTACTGATAGCGCCCTGTTGGCCGACCAGAGTGTGGTTCTCAGATCTAATACCTCTCCTCGATGGCTCACCGTGGGTGATTCCAGTGAGGAGGGATCTTCTTCTCAAGCACAAGGGACAATATTATATAATATATCCCGAGCTCTGGAACCTTTACTTCTGGCCCCTGAACGAGACCAATTAAGAGATGCTGGTCTTCCAGCCAGTGTAATCAAAACTATTTTAAGTGCTAGGGATTCATCCACTAGAAGAACTGATGCCCTCAAATGGAGTGTATTTGAAAGTTGTTGCATGGGAAAACATGTAGACCTAGTCCACTGCCGAATTGTTTCAGTGCTGGAGTTTCTGCAAGAAAAGTTGTCCTCGGGCTTATGCCCTAATACTCTCAGAACGTGCATAGCCACTATTTCAGCTTGTCATGTTCTGACTGATGGGGTTTCTGTGGAAAAACACCCTTTAGTTGCCCGTTTTATTCATGGAGCTATAGGGTTGAGGCTGCCCACTAGAGCCACTGTCCCTTCTTGGGACTTAGCTATTGAGCTTGAAGGTCTAATCAACACCCCTTTCGAACTACTAGAGTCAGCACCCGCCAGGCTTCGGACTCTCAAGATGGCTTTTCTTATGGCCATCACTGCCTTCAAAGGAATTGGAGATCTGAAGGCTTTGTCAGTCTCCCCATCCTGCCTAGACTTTGACCCTGGGCTAGTCAAAGCTATTCTGCATCCTCATCTGAACTATCTTCCAAAAGTTCCATTCTCAACCATGCACCCACTGGTTCTCAAAGCATTCTGTCCTCCGCCGTTTACAGCTCCGGAGCAGGAAAGGCTTCACTTACTGTGCCCAGTACGTGCTCTTCAGATTTACGTCCACCGCACTGGCCAGTGGCGTAAGTCAGAGCAGCTTTTCATATGCTACAGGGGCCGCAACCGGGGGGCGGCCGGCACTAGACAAACGCTGTCACATTGGGTGAGAGATGCTATTGCCCTAGCCTATAAGGCACGTGGTCACACTTCGCTTCTAGGAATCAGGGCTCATTTGACGAGGGGGATTGCCTCATCTATTGCGCTGGCAAGAGGAGTCCCCTTGCAGCAAGTGTGTGATGCGGCAGGTTGGTCCTCTCCGCACACATTTGTTAGATTTTATAGTTTGGATGTTCATGCTACTCCAGGCTCACAGGTCCTCGAGTCAGCATTCCAGAGCTAGGTCTAAACCCCCTTGGCTATTGTGCGCACACGCAACACAACCCTTCGGCGCCGTTGGTATTCTCGTTCCCATAGCGTTTTTCACACAGCATCGAGTGTAGCTTTTAAAAGGGAAGGTCTCAGGTTACTTTGCTGTAACCCTGTTCCCTGAAAAAGCTGGGACAAGATTTTGTGCTCCAATACCGCACTGCTTGTGTGACTGGACGCTTTTCAGTCAAAATTGATCTGCGGAATGTTTCCAGTTCACTCGTATTTCTAACCTGCAGATGCACTTCATCAGATGATGTCACCTGACAGAGGTTATACAGTATAAGACAAAAATTTGGCATTTGGATTTTACAACGGATGTCCTTCCTGACGCAACCCCCCCCCATTTTATCCGGACTTGGGACCAGCACTGCATACAGTGGCTTGGGTTTGGGCAGTGGCTGAGAATCGAACCCGGGCCTTCCATATGGCAGACGAAACACCTACTGCTGAGCCAAACACCGGCACAAAATCTAAACATACGGACAGTCCAGTGTATCCAAGAAAGAAAAAAATGATTCTCTTCCAAACTGGCAGTAAACAGCTGGATCCTTGGTGTATTAGGGTGGATTGGAAGCAAGAAGAAAAGACCACGATAAATTATCAGATTCAAAAGAAAAAAAATCTATTTCTCTGTTGCCTGAGAAGCAGATTAACAACTGTACAGTACTTTAAATAGATCATCAAAGTACTTGAAATCATGTTTACTATTACATATGTTAAAGGGTATATACATATCAGTGTAAACAGCTTATTTTCACTACTGACAGGTACTGTATGTGAGACAATCTGGAAAGGATCCATACAGAGACTTGAGTCTGTTTTACTATATATCTCCAGGTATCCTTAACATAGTGCCAGATGCTCATGGGAATAAAGCAGCTGCCAAAACAAGCAGTTTTCTTTGACATACAGTGCATTGTATTTCCATTTTCCAGTTGCTGGTTTAAGCACATTAATTAAAAATGTAAGGTTTTTCAGCATTTCTGACCCTAGTAAAAAAAAAATTACTGTTACATCAAATCTGGACGCAAACCGGCGTCTCATTCAGGGTGTAAGGCTCTCAGTTCAGGGTAAGTGACTAAAATAGGGGGATCATTGTAAGAATGAAGAAAGTAAAAAAAAAAACATGTAGGTTAGGAGTTGTTTTTAGTTGAAGCTTAGAGTAAAGGCTAATTTAGACTTAAATTTTTATTAGTTCATATTGCTCACCTGCAGCACATGGACACTGGTTTATACCTTTGTGCTAGTTTGTGATTTATTGTGATTTAGGAAGAAATAAACAATTTTAGAGAAGATTCCGAATGTTTCAATTAAAGTTGGATAAAGTTTGAAGCTTCACTACGAATAAAGTACAATCTGGTTTATTACATCTTTTTGTTTAACTTGTATTTTATGACCCCAGGTGCTGATGGATTTAAGTTTTAAGCATGAGATGTTTTTGATCTGAAAATGTAAGCAAACTTCTTATCATTAGCAGCAATCACAGTTGGATAAAGTTGATGAAAGAAATCAATGTGCAGCTTGAACAAGCATCTACATGCAGAAGTGAACATGTCAAAACTGTGTCCAAGCTGTCAATTTTTTGTGTGAGCAGTGTTGTTATCTAGCACAACCTTAATCCTCTTGGGAAATTCCAGAGCTGCACATGTTGTTGTCTAATTTGTCTTTGTCTCTTTAAGACCAGCGCTGACTGCAGTGTTTGTTGCATTACATGGAAGAAAGTGTGTCACTGAACCCCCCAGCAGGGAGAACATGCAAACTCTGTGCACACAGAGCCGAGGTGGAAAATCAAACCCTCAGCCGTGGAGATGCCAACAACTAGATTTATGAAGCGTGTAAAAAAAAAAAAGTATTATTTTATTATTATTATAAAGTGGTAGTAGTGGTAGTAGTAATAAGGTCTAATAATCTGTAAATTAACAATTTCACAGTTGAAGTCTCTTACACCAAAACTTACTGCAGAAATAAAAAAAAAAAATCCTTTTACAATAAAGAAAAAAATAGGTAATAAAAAATTGCTTGTTACAGTCACTGTATCTATCAGTAGAACTGATCCATTTTAATTTGGCACAGTTATACACCTTTTTTTTGCGTCCTCTGCTGGCAGTCGCATACTTGAGGCTGCATTTTGTCTTCCTGGTTGCTCCTTTCTTTAATCCTTTTAAAATATTGAAATAATTTATCTTTAGTACATTAGTCAGGTTGAGACACCCATGCATAGTGGTTGTGCTGCTGGGCGAGACGTCTTACTTGGACATAGCACACAGAGGAAAAAATTCATTTGGCCTGTCTGTTACATGTAGAGCCACACTACGAGATGTTTTAATGTTTAAGAGCACTAACGCAGGGCTTTAAAGGGGGGCAATTACATAGGAGCTTGTGAGAGTGCTTATGATACACCTTTCTGTTTAGGAATTATTGGGTAAGGAAATTAAAAGGAAACTGAAAACACAAAAATAAACAGAGCCCCGCCGTCTACACGCGAACGGACAGGATCCTGAAAACTACAAATAAAAAACTATATCCTCTCAGGGTGTTTGCCCTTACTGAGGATTTATATGAGAGAGTTTTGTGTTTTAACACAGTTACTGCAAACCGAGAGCGCACGCTTAACTAATGCGTGTCTCTCTCTCTCTCTCTCTCTCTCTCTCTTTCTCTCTCTCTCTCGTTCAACAGTGTCAAGAAAGACAGAGGCTGGGTCTTTGCCTTTGTCTTGCTCTCTATGTGCGCTTTCTCTTTCTTTATTCCTGTCTCGCTTTTTCAAATGATATCCTTAAATACCCTTAAATAGGTGTGGCGTGTACACACTGATTGCAGTGTTGCCTGGCAACCATAGATATAAATGGCCGGGGCCTCTGCCTATTTCAGAACTCCGCGGGGTAGCAACCAACAGATCTGGATATTGCATATATGACCTGCATTATTTAAAATGAAAAAAAAAAATACAATTAAGATCTTTATCTAAATTCTAAAATTTCAACACCTTTTGTTTGTTAGGTAAACATGCGTAAGGTTTTCCTTGTCCTTGTCTCTCTGCCTTGTTCCGTACAGTGATGTTGGTTGGGACAGTGGGGATTTTTTTCCCAAAACTCTGAAGTGTGTACTGTATTACTCACTGCTTTCAAGCAACTAGAGACAAACAAGTACTAGAATTAAAAAACAAAACAACAACAACCAAAAAAAAAAAAACAAGCTTTCTATTAGGGCCAATCTGATCACGTTGATTTATTTATATTTTCTTATATATTTCATACACATTTCCATAGTTTTCTTTTGATTCTGTGAAGTTGCTTTGCAACATTGACCCTTGTTAAAAGTGCTATATAAATAAAATGTAATTTTTTTTTCATTTTTAAATAAGTTACCTCGCATTCATTTTTATGTATGCCATAACAAAAATAACATAATTAGGGGCATCATTTTGCACAGTATGTGGCCTATATTTTTTTCCCCAGTCCTTCATACTGTGTTTATTCCTTTGCATCCTAAAGTATTTCCAATTAAGGAAAAACGTAGGACACAGGATCTTTACATTCCACTTATATACTGAAATACAAATCTAATCCAGTCCAACATAGACCCCACATCCTCTGAAACCTGTATTGATGTGAAATCCTGGAGGAGTTGGACTGTCTGTGTCATGTTTCTGGTAGTGACACTGACCCTAGCCAAATACAAAACAAGTGAAAAAAAGTCAAAAAAGATAAAAAAATATATATTAGTGGCCTCCACCTTTAAAACCATCTCTGTTTTCTATTTTATTGTTGCCCCTCTAGTGCACTTGTTAATTCCATTAACACCAAAACAACTGAGTTTACCTGACCTAATGCAGTACTCCGATTCAAAAGTGTAGCTTACATCTTTTTGAGAAGGGTATGACCATGGTTGAACAAATGGAAATAAATACTGTACAATGGTCACACTGTGTGTTTGCGCATCTTATCTGGGCTAAGGATGCCAATGTTCCTAAGTGGGTCAAAGTCCTCTTTTCAGATGAAAGTAAATTTGGAAATCACAGTCCCAGAGTCTGGAAAAAGAGAGCAGAGGCACAGAATCCAAGTTGCTTGAGGTCCAGTGTAAAGTTTGCAGTCAGCGGTGGTTTGGGGAGCCATGCCACCTACTGGTCTTGGTCCACTATGTTTTATCAGATCCAAGAACAGCACAGCATCTACCAGGAATGTGCTGTTCCTTTTTTTTTCCAGAAGAACTTGGCACCTGCCCACACTGCCAAAAGTACTAATACCCAGTTTAAGGACCATGGTATCCCTGTACAGATTGGCCTGCAAACTTACCTGACCTAAACCCAATGAAGAATCTGTGGGGTATTGTGAAGAGGAAGGTGTAAGACACCAGACCCTACAATGCAGAAGACATGAAGGCCTGTATCAGAGCAGCCTGGGCTTTCATAACACCTTAGCAGTGCCACAGACTGATTGCCTCCATGCCACGCCACATTGCTGCAGTAATTCATACAAAGGAAGCACCAACCAAGGTTATTGAGTGCTGTACATGTTTATAGTTTTCAGTAGTCCAACATTGGTGTAGTTCTAATTTTAGATACTGACATACTGACTTCTGGATTTTTATTAGCTTTAAGCCATAATTACTGTATTACTGTATTACTGTAATGAATCTATGAGTTTTACTTTTTGGATTTCAATTATTAAAATAAATTTAAATTTATTAAGATGCACCTGTAAACATGTACACACACATACAGTATGTAAACATCCATGCAGACTCTTCACTCGTGTTCCACAAGGCTCAGTGTTTGGTCCTAGTCTGTTTTCTCTCTATACCCAGTCTCTTGGTGAGGTGAAAAGCCATGTGAGGATAAGACACCATTGTTATGCGGATGACACACATCTCATTGTCTCCTTTCCTCCCTCAGCATGTATGGCAGACATCTCATCCTACTGTAGATGGCAGCTCATCAGGTACATTTTAATCTCACTAAAACCAAACTGCTGTGCATCAGGTGAGTTATCCCTGTCTGGATGGTCTTCGTGGATTACTGTTTCAGTCACTGCCCTTAATCTTGCAAAAACTCTGGCTTTTTTCTTTCACATTGATAATTTGCACATATTCGCTCTTGTCGATTTATCCTTTAAATCATCAGAAGAATTAATCTATTTCTCTCCACACCAGCCACTCAGGTGCTTGTTTAGTCCTCTTTTACTTCAAGATTGGACTACTGCAACCCACTCCTGGCAGGTCTGCCTCTGTACACCATTCATCTCCAATTTTCACAATTTCTTATCTATGGCTATTTTTTTTTTTTTTTTTATTAGAAAATTAATGCACAAAAGCAATTAATGTATTACTTCACTTATTTTCTGAATTTACCATTTGTTTTGTTTATACGTTCTGAGATACACTGACTCATTCAATCATTTGTATTATTCTTGTATACTGTACAAACTTTATCATCTACACAGTTTGGTTGAGTCCATGATAGTTTGAATTTTCTGTTCTTGGCAAACATTTGTTTGTTACTCAATGTGTAATGTGACCTTAGACTTTTGGACCCCACTTTGCAATGTGTATTTAGAAATACAAAACATAGGATCAGCCACGAACCACTTCAGTACTGATTTGTTTTCGGGTAAATAATCATGATAAAAAATATATAATAATAATAATAATAATAATAATAATAATGTACTGCACAATTAAGAATATAATTGTTTTTCCTTTGTTTCAGATAATGGAAATCACAGTTTCCTTCCTTTACATTTGTGCTTTCATCACCTGTGTGGGTAAGTGTCAAGTTCTCTGAAACATCGTAATGTAAAACTATTGCAGAAAATGTGTTTAAATACGTATTCATATATAAATATGTTTGAAACCTTCCAGGCTCCTTTCATGCAGAATATTGGATCACTGTAAATGTCGGTGGGACAGTCGTCCTGCCGTGTGAACGGACCGATGAGTCCAAGCAAACGTTACATGTTTCATGGCGCCACAGAGATAACACTGTGTTTAAGAGAGAGGGTGATGGTGTGTATTACAGTGCGGAATTTAAGGGCCGTGTGGATGTTCCTAAAGAGAGGCTACATGAAGGAGATTGTTCCCTGGTGTTGACGAACGTGAGAGAATCTGATGCTGGTGTTTATAAAAGCTACCTGACACAAAAACATACAGCGGGATCAGGAGTTCAACACATGAGCCGTGTTGAAGTTACAGTCAAGGGTACGTGAAATAGTTTTTTATAAAGCTACAGGACAGATTGTAAGCTGATCATGGTGTAAAATGTATGCAGGAATTGATTATTATTCATTATTTTATTTAATTCACCCAGAATGCACTCGTACTTATTAGCAAGTAGAGTGTAATAGAAATTCTTTGTCAGTATATTAAGTTACCTAATAAAGTGTCATACTATGTTAAAAAAACAGGAGTAAATACTGTATTGTATATTTGCTTTTATGAACATATCTTTTGACGATATTTAAGTGTATTATTATTTTACTCTTTCATTTAAAAGACAACTATAAAGTGCTGGATGGTGCCTTTATGCGAAGTGAGTCTTTCATCTACCTAAATTATTTGGTTTTTACATAATAGAACTTTAAAGATCTATGATTTTTTGTCACTGAGACCGTACTGTTAACACTCTGTCTCTCTCCAGGTAACGCCTTAACGAATGGTCCCCACACACTGATTGTGGTCTTGTCTCTGCTCTCGTGTTTCCTCCTTCGTCTCTACTGAGAGGAAACAACATCTAAATGTCACCTCCGAGCTGAAGACTGTGGGAACCCAAAGGCTCACCTGAGATGGATAGAATGTCTTGGTTTAAAAGGACTGTCTATTTCTATATTATGTATAATAATAATAATAATAATAATAATAATAATTATAATAATTATAATAATAAAGATATTTTGCTCACATTACCCATCTCCATGTGTTTTTTTATTAATTTTTTTTTATTTACATTAAATGAATCACATCAACAGATCAGTTGATGGTAAAGAACAGGCTGAAGTCCACACTATGTATAAATTGTTTGCAATTATGTGATTTTTACGGCACATGACATCCCTCTGGAAAGTAGGAAATGGGCAATATTGTGGTATTTTAGACAATATTTCTTATATTTTTTGGAGTTATAATCAAGACAGAAAAAAAAATAAAAAATAAAATCCACTGATCCAGACAAACATCTAGGGTCGGGGTGCCACAAGACTTTTAAAAAAGTTTTCATGTAAAAAAATTTATTAAGCATGATTAAGCTGAAAAAAAAATTTGCATTGACAGGCAGACACCAGTGACGTACAATTTTATATAAAAAAAATCAACAGATGTTAACATCCTCTTGATTACAAGTAATATATACAGGATATATGATTAATATTTGCCCTTGTTTGATCACATTTATGAATTAAAGTGCTACTTGTTTTTTTACACATCACAGCACTTCTTTTGGTTGTTTCTGGCTGCAACCTAGAATAATAGCCCCAGGGTTGTTAAATAGGGGGATGACAGTGCACCCACTTGTTTCACACCGTCCTGATGGCGCCTAGATTGTCTATCTGCTGTCAAGCTGGTCTATCTCGTTCATCAAAGCAGATAGTCCTGGAAATTATGTGGAAGATTTCCAGGGACGTTGTTGTATGGAAGTGTTCTCTGTCAGTTTCTGCATCCTACTGCATCCTTTCAGGTCCTGTTGATTCCCTTTCGGACCTGAAAACTCCAGCAAATATAAAACCCCCAACAGTGGGTATGTGAACGGGTTTTGTCCATCTCCTTTTGTCCCTGTTCCAGAAAACACGCCTTCCTTTTAAATAATTAAAATAATTAAATTAGAATAATTATCTGGGTTGAACCTGGAATGAAAAGCTCCCAAGTCAAGAAGACTTGATGTCTTGCACATGAGAAACCACCGTCCCTGTCGGCACTGGTTGCATTCTTATCACATTGGCAGCCATGCAGGGTGGCTCATTTCTACATCAAGAAGACAATATAATTTCACAAGTTTTTTTTCGTCCATATTGTTTACTTGCTAGCTGCTGACGTGTTTCTGTTTCTGGAGCTGGTTGCTGATGGCCTGGTTCTGTGTGAACCTTTTCTTTAAAGTCATTGTCAGACTATGAATTTTTAGAAATGTGATCATCTTCCTCTATATCATCATCAAAAGCATCACTCAGGAGCAAATAAAGATTGGTTTCCACAAGGCAAAGGGTAAAGTGTGTGGGAATGTGAGAGCAGACAGGTGTCAGTGCTTGAATTTCGCACAATGTTGTATGGGGTGTTGTCATTGAAAATGTTTTCTGACATATGCTCACAAAAAATGAGTCAAGGCCAGTGGCAGATTCGAAACAGATTTGCGAACACGGAGGAAACGGGGGCGTGGCAATGACGTAGACGGGTTGGGGAAAAACTCAATTCACCTGCTGTGTGTACAAGATTTATGGGAAAACTCTGGGACTTTCACAAATCCATTGTCGAGTTTCTTTTAATTTCTTTAAACATTTTTAAGGCTGGTGATGTTAATATTGCTAACATAAACAAGAAAAAAGAACAAATAAATAAATAAATAAAATAAATATAATACATATGTATTGTTGCATCAGGCACAACAATCATGTTTTATAGAATCCCTATAATATATACTGTATTGTGTCTAACAACTGACAGCCAAGTTGTTCTATTTTTTTTTTCCAGCTGATAGATAGGTGAAGATAGTATGCAGGGACTTTTCACTTTAATGTACAATTAGATTAAATTTTTTTACAAATGGAAACCAAAACAGAAAAATCTATTTCTAAACAGAAATAAATAACTTGCATGACAGTTTCAGCTTATGGAAGATTTCCATAATTTATATTTATTTAGTTCTTCAGTCCTGCATTTTATGCAGGTCTGACCGATATTTAATTTAACTGATTAGTGGAAAATTAAATGTGAATGTTAACCGTAGTTTAAGTAAATATGCTGTGAGCTGTGGAGTTATGGGCATTTAACCAGAGAGCCATGTCTAATATTAAAAATAAAAAATGTCCAGCCCTTACAATTTCTGAGCTGTCTTTTTTTCTGTAAAAGGAATTCACTAATGCAGTTACTAGAGGGGCTCCATTAATCTCAATAAAACCTTCACAGTTGAATACTAGAACAAGTCAATTAATTTTTTTTTATTCTATATTTTTTCTTTTTTTATTATTTAGATTTTAACTGCACAGTTTGAATGGGTGCATGATAGTTTTATATTCCTGTTTTTGACAGGACTGAAACCCAAACTTACAGTATCGTGATCAGTGTAACTGTTGGTTGAACAGCCGTCCTGCCATGTAAACAGACCGATGAGTCCAAACAAACATTACATGTTTTATGGCACAACAAACATGAACCTGTGTTTGGGAGAAATGAGGAGGAAGAAGTGGTTCACACTGCAAAATTTAAGGGCTATGTGGATGTACCTAGAGGCTACATTTAATTTAATTCAATTCAATTTTATTTATATAGCGCTTTTAACAATGGTCATTGTCTCAAATAAGCTCACAAAAATGAAAGAAATAAAAAAAAAAAAAAGATTTTTTTGGGAAGTGGGTATGTGTGAGAAAAATGTGTCTAGATAATAATGAGATGAATGAATGATGAATGAAATGTCTCTGATGAGCGAGCCAAGGGTGACGGCGACTGAGGCAAGGACAAACCTCCTGAGATGGCAATAGGAAGAAACCTTGAGAGGAACCAGACTCAACAGGGAACCCATCCTCATCTGGGTGATAACAGATAGAGATGATATAACACCATGTGTGTTATGCAGGTGAAAGTTCAATAATAAGTTCTTTAAATTAACATGAAGTCCAGTTCAGCACAGGGAGTCAGCAGGTGCAGAGGGCAGATGGGATCTGGATCACTGGGAGCACAGGAGCAGGATGTGTAGCTCCAACCATCATAAAGCAGAATCCAGCCGGAGCTGGTCCTTTTCTGGATGCCTCAGTATCCTCACAGTGTTGGCCTTTGTCTACTAAAGCTGGTACAATCTCCAGATGCCTCGGGACACCCTGCAAAATAATGGAATAGCCCCCTTTCTATTGTAGTAATCGGATGAGTTTTTTGATGGAGCTCTAATCGTAATGTGCGTCCCATCAATGGCACCTGCCACTTGAGGAAATCTCCATCGGTCACGAAAACCCTGCACAATTAGGCGTAGCTCTGCTGCTGAGGGATGCTTGAGGTACATAGGCTTCAAAACTAAATTTATAGTGGTTACAACCTTTTGAGTGATTATGCAGCATGATGATATCCCAACAGCAAAGAGGTGAGAGATTGACCCGAAACTCCAGATTGGTGGCCAACCTCCAAATACAAATGGCTAGACGGTCCTCTACGGGTATAGCCTGTCTAAATCTTGTGTTTTGGCGTTTTAGCCATGGTCAGAGAATGTTACAGAGATAATCAAAACTGGATCTGCACATCCGGAAGTTGGATAGCCATTCTTTGTCTGTCCAGGTGTTGTAAATGTGAGACCACCAGCAATCAGTCCGTGCATATGCCCATATGCTCCTATAGAACAGAAAAAAATAGTTAAAAATAGTTAACAATAAAAGGTCTACATTAAAATTACATGAAATGTGGAATGTTTGAGCAATTTCTGCTCATATTAATTAATAAAGTTCTTTAAATCTTGAATTTTATTTAAAAAAAAACTTAAATGTTGTAAATTTCGGCTGATTTTTTTTTACTTTTCTGTACAGAAAACTATTTTAACCTGCTTTAATTGATTTTTTTTTAATGTATTTTATGTTTAGATTTCCCAGAAGCCCCAGATGCTAGAAAAGAGCCTCACACTATGATGTCACTCAATGTGATTTTATTGACTACTTTTTGGCATACAGTTCAGGCATGGTCAGAGCAGACCCCTTTGAGATATAAAAAGCACATAGGCCTGGTTTGCAGGCAATCGTATAAATCCCCTATAGAGTATATCAAATTCCATTGGGTGTGTTTTCGGGCCCAGACTCTAATGCTAATGGCTTTTTTCGAGTTAAAAGCAGAAGTTGATGTGAAAATTCCCAAATAACTCGACAATAATTATTACATACTTGCTTAATAATTAAGTTTTTTTTTTTTTTTTTTACATCATAATACACGATGACTAGTGATTTAGTCCGTGTAAGAGTCTGGTTTGAGTAGAAACGATTTAAAATCTGCAGCCATGTTTTAAGACTTTTGCACATGCAGTGCCCAAGAATAGTAAGAGGTAATAATAATAAAAAAATTATAGACCTGAAATAACTTGTTTATATGAGAAGTTATATGAGAAAGTAAACATCTACAGTGCATTCTTTAACTTACAGAAGCTTTCTATTACAATTAGTACCCCTGGATAATATGAGCTGCTGTTCAACCAGTTTCTGTACAATAGGCTTACTTGTCAGACTGGTTTATCTGAACAGACGTGATCACCTGGATTATAGGATTCTAAACGATTTACTCTAGACTAAACAGCACCAGTCAGGTTCTTTAAACCCGACTGGTATTGAAAATGCAGTAAGATAATAATAATAATACATTTTATTTGTAACGCACTTTTCATTCACTAAATCTCAAAGTGCTAACATCAGGGGAAAAAAAAAAAAAAGCTGTTTACAACATAGTTTCTCCAACATTGTACATTTTCTTTAGTATAAAAATAGCTTTAATCAAGAAAAGTGTTTAGAACATTAAAAAAGAGGAAATTCTACCTTTATGGGAAACCAGAAATATTTTATGTTTTATGCGTTTTTTTATGCGTTAGGATAAAAAAAACAATGTACACTGACACTACATATGAATGTGTGTCTGAAACACAGCATGTTGCTTGGGTGCGAGTCTCTCTTCAGTTATTCACGTGACTTCTTCCTTGGGTTGGAACAGGAAGTAATGCTGAGGACCAGTGAGAGGCAGAAACTCCAGGATTACACTCTTACACACTTATGGCCATTTTTCTTTTTTAAAGGTAAGTCATGATTTTATATTTGACCAGGTTAAGGATATAAAAGAAGACTTTGATGCTTTTGATTAGGGTTTTGACCTAAAGTTTAAACCTGCAGTGCATCAAATTGAAAAAATCTCATAGTTTTTTTGGGTTCCTCGGATTTGTTTTTCATTCTGATCTAAACACAAATCCATTTCCTTTTGTAAAGCCACAACAAATGCATATACTGTATACAGTCAGTCATATACTGTATCAGGATTAAAATAACGCTAATAATAAACATGATAATGATTCCCTCATGTATTATGTTTGTGTGTGTGTAGCAGGATGCCTAAGTAGTTTAAATAATTACAAACAAAATCAAACACATGAAACCAGAATCTGCAAACGTGAAACTGTCAGGGTTTGTTTGATTGTCATACAGCCTCAAGCAAGGAATTATAACTAGTTGTTCAAGAACAGGACCAAAACCATAGTGCAAACAGCATAGCACAGACTGGAACCTGGTAGAGACAGAATGTACAGTATAGTAGGCTACAGCAAATGGCCAGAATGTGAGAGATGTCAATTTTTTATATAAGAGAATCATACAGTAGCTTCAGATTTGTCATGATGTGACACTCTCATTCCACCACATTCCAAAAGGTGCTCTACTGAACTGAGATCTGGTGACTGTGGAGGATGTGTGAGTACAGTGACAACACTAAAATGTTCAAGATACCAGTTTGAGATGATTTTAGCTTTGTGATATGGCACATTATCTTGTGCTCGTATAGGGATAGACACCTAGGCAGGCTGTAGTGTTTACATCATGCTCAACTTGTAGTAAGGGGCCCTAATTGTGTAAAGAAAATCCTCCCCACACCAGTACACCACCACCACCACCACCACCACCCTGAACCTTCAAGGCAAGTTGCATCCATGGTTTCATGTTGTTTAATTAATTCTGACCCAACCATCTAGAATCAGGCCGTGGCAAAAATTGCAACTTATTAGACCAGGTGTTTTTTTTTTGTTTTTTTTTTCAATCTTTTTGTTGTCTGATTTTGCTGTACTAATGTGAACTTTAGCCACAGTTTCCTGCTTTTAATTGACAGGAGCACCATTGGTTGTGGTCTTCTACTAATGTAACACATCTGTTTCAAAGTTCATTGTGTTGTCTGTTTAGACATGTCAAGTTCTTGAGTTACTATTGGCTTTTTACTAGTTCAAACCAGTCTGGACATTTTCCTCCAACATTTCCTGTAACATCAACAAGGCATTTTTACCCAGTGAACTGCTGCTCACTGATTATTTCAATGCAATTAAATTTTATTTGTATAGCGCTTTTAACAATTGTAATTGTCGCAACGCAGCTTTAAACAGTCAAAAGATGGAAATTTGTATGAAATGTGAAAAATGTATCCAAATAATTAAATTGTCCCTGATGAGCATTGTCAGCTTCCAAAGCACACAGCTACTTTCGGAGAATTTTTAAGTTCACTTTATAGATAAACACTTAGCAAAACACACTATTGGCTATCACACCATCACCTCTTTTTAATTTTTTTTTTACATTTGTCTCTTTTTTTCTTTCCTTTTACGTCCCTACAGTACCTAGACTGTAACGTACTGTAAAGTGGGAGCTTATCCAGTGCTTTTTTTTTTTTTGTTGCTTTATCCTGTTTATTTCAGTGTGCGGTATTTGTCTTTGTTGTAGGAGTGTTTAGTAGCTACTAAATTTAATCTTAATCAGTTCACAATTTGCCCCATGATTAACCAGTTTGAACGATGCTTGAAGGATGATTTGTTGATGCTTGCTGATTTTTACATGATTGCAGTGCTACGGAGTGCCACTAAGCTTGATATTTAAAAGCTGCTGTACGCTGAGCTGCTCGAACAGCGCCTTATTGTTGAGCAACTCGAGGTGGGTGTTGCATCACACTCCGGTGATCCGGAGGATTTGGCTGCAGCGAAGGGTTGACGACAGATCCAAGGATCCCAGACACATAGATCCCATATAAGGAAGCCATGTTTGCATTGCAGTTAAAACAACTAGCCTTGGTATTAGGTCAAAAGCTGTATAAAGCTTAGCTGCTACGGTTCCAAACGTTAGAGCTGGAAACTAAGAAGGAGATAAGGCTGAAAGAGCTGGAGCTAGCATCATGAATTTGGCCTGCTTCCCGTGCACCTGTGTCTCCTGTACCAGTTTGCATGTCATTACTTGTGCCTCTATCTGACTTGACGCCTTTGCTAGAGCTTGCCCCGTCTGTAAGTACTGTTGGCTTTGATGTTAGTAAACACACTGCGAAAAGGGAAAGTGAGGTGAACACTTACTGTATTTTCTGGTGTTTAAGCGCATCAGTGCCACTCTGCAGTGGCCTAGAAGTATTTGGTCCTTATTGTTACAGTGCAAGTTTGCAGGTAAAGCTCAGGAAGTACTGTGTGTCCTGCCTCAAGACTAGAACAGAATGTGGATTATAATATGGTTAAAACAGGTATGTTACGGGCGAATGAACTCGGACCAGAAGCTCATCATCAAAAGTTACAGAAACATTAAATCTGCCAGTCAAACTTTAGTTTAATTGAAAAGGTGCTTTTTTTCGATAAGTAATTTGCAGCCATAAGAATGAATAAATACAGTGGTGTGCTGCACATTGCATAGAGATTTATGATTTATATTCATAACAATTAGTATGGTCTTGTTTCTTTTTGTTTGCTTTGGAAAAATCTGTACACACTCTGGAGGTTCATGGACGTGACCACTTCCTACCTTTATGTTTCAGTCCTGTTCCTCACTGCTTATGTGGGTGAGTTATCTTTTAATTAAATAAAACAAATTTGATTCCCCTAATAAGGCAAATTGTCAAAAAATAAATCATACATTAATGTATTTTATTGATTTGATTTCCAGACGACATTTCCTCGGCAGTCTCTGAGGTGACTGTCTTTGTCCGAGTTGGAGACACAGCCGTCCTGCCGTGTGAACTGAGCAGTGCACACGGCCGAGCTGTACATATCAAGTGGCGAAGAAAATTCCAGACAGTGTTCGAACGAATAGGCAAGGGGTCATATGAGGATGAAGGATATCAGGGTCGCGTGGTGGTTCCTGAGGAAAATCTCCGGAAGGGAAACTGTTCCTTGGTGCTAAAGAAAGTCAGAAAATCTGATGCTGCTGTTTATAACAGCTACCATTTCATATACATGAGGAAGAAATCTGCAGTTGTTCTCATCAACACAGTTAAACTCCAAGTCATTGGTAAGTGATCCATCCATCCATCCATCCATCCATCCTTGTAGTGGTATCAAAACGTTTCTAGACTAGCCACCAACAGATGGCAGCATGAACAGCAAGTTAGAACAATGAGAAATTGTGAAATTTTGCATTGAAACTTAGGAGGGGCGTCTCGTGTAAAACCTGATCCAATTGTTGTTCAGTTCGCTGTGGCGAACTGTTGTTGAACTTGTTGATGACGATGTAGGGTTAAAGTAACCGTAACTACAGAGTTTTTTTCCAGTCGCTTTGTTAAACAAAATGGCTGACCTTCCTTCACATCTTACGTCATGTCATACTGAACATTGGCAGGGATGCGGGGGAGCATGTGACATGCATTATTAATTAAATCAATTAATATTTTTATTAATAAGCTATTATATCCAGATGGTTGAGTGCAAATGTGGCAGCATGGTGGCTTAGTGGTTAGCACTGTCACCTTGGGTTTGATTCCCGCCACGGGTCTGTGTGCATATACTTCTCTGCGTGTTTGGTGGGTTTCCTCCAGTTTCTCTGGTTTCCTCCCACAGTCCAAAGACATGCAGATTAGACTAAATGACAATCCTGTAGCGTATGAATGTTGACTGGAGGTCCCACTACCGGTTGTACAAATGGAAATAAATACAAGGGTCACCATTGACCTCCATGATCCCTAGATGGACAGCTGCAATTGTGCGGTTGCGAATAGTGTTTAGTCAATCTTATATGATTTTAATGCTGTTGGTCTCAAACTAAGTCTACATAGTCGCTTTATGTCATGTTGAAAAACTGACCATGAACTGACCATGAAGTGTAAATTGTCAGACTGTTTTTCACAACTAAAGTTTAACCATATTAAGGCTTCAGTCCTAGGGTTAGGTCTCATTAATAAGGCATTTTGCTTTGATTTCATCACTGTTGTTGATCGGAGCATTTTTTTCCTCCCCTTTTCCTGGCTTATAAGCCTGGCATATAATAATTTTTAATTTAAATCACATAAATGCATTGGACACCCTGCACGTTCTATTCTGAATCACAACATGAAAAGAACATAATTTACAGAAAGTGAAGAAAAACAAATATTAGCCTGTTCAAAAAAAATAGCAGTGTCATCACTCTTTATAAAGTGATGAATTTACCGTTTAAACAAAAATGCTTGAAGTTTAATCTTTCTTGTGCATCTCTGAACTAATATTTATTTGTATATCATGCTTTCTGAGAACTGCGACAATTGTACTACAGGCCACAATTCCTCTGTATTTCATGGTTTTGCCCCAGAAACAGCATTTTTAATGTCAGGCCACAACTGTTCTCTTGGATTAGGGTCTGGGGATCGGGCTGGACACTCCATAACGTTAATCTTGTTGGTCTGGAACCAAGATGCTGCTCACTTACTGCTGTGTCTGGGGTCGTTGTCTTGTTAAAACACCCATTTCAAGGGCATTTCTTCTTCAGCATAAGGCAACATGACCTCTTTAAGTATTCTGATGTACTTAAATTAATCCTTGGAATGTGATAAATAGGTCCAACACCATAGTACGAGAAGCTTCCCCATATCATGATGCTTGTGTCTCCATGCTTCACTGTCTTCACAGTGTACTGTGGCTTGAATTCAGTGTTTGGGGGCCTGACAAACTGTCTGCGGCTTTTAGACCCAAAAAGGACAATCTTGCTTTCATCGGGACCTTCTTGCTTATAGCTTGACTTCACATAGCCGTCTCCTAATAGTAACAGTACTAACAGGTAACTTTAGCTGTTCTTTAAGTCAATTTTGTTATTCTTCGATCTATTCAAATGGTATTTTTTTTATTTTCTTCCACATCTTTCTGGTTTTGGTCTCCATTTTAAAGCTTAAAAATGAAACTTTGTATGTTTTTTTTGATCTCTAATCAACTTTTGAATCAAAGTACGCTGTTGTTCTGAACAATGTCTGGACGACCAGTTTTACTCTGATTTTCAGAAAGAAATGCACAGGACAACATTTTCTGCATTTATCCTTAAATAAGGGGAACTTGTTTGACACCTGTCTTTCACAGAATAATTTACCTCTCTAATTGAACTCTATATTAAACTAATAATACATTTAGCACATTTTTCTTCATGTTGTGATTCAGAATAGAATGTGCAGGGAGTCCAATGCATTTATGTGATTTAAATTAAAAGTTATTATATGGATATGGAGCTTTACTCACTTTTTTCAACACACTGCTATTATTTTGAACACCACTGTAAATACGCTGTACATCAGCAGCCTCCTGAGCATCCCCCTTCTGTATCCGTACATCTGATTTTTGATTTTTGATTATGAATTAAAGTGTAACAGAATACATAAAATAATTAATGTCTGATTACCTGATGAACTTTGTCTTAATAATAACAACCGTATTGAATTGAAGACAGTAGACAGTAAGGATGTGGTAACTGGAAAATATAAATTTATGAGTGAGGTTTACATTTATTATTTCCTTTTTCACCTTTTCAAGATAAAACTGGAAGATCCTCGTATAGAAAGTTGCCTTTCTTAGGTGAGTGTAATTTGTTTAGCTTTGTTGTACATTTATTTTAACTGTGATTCTGTAACTAACTTTGTGTGCAAGACAAGACACCTGTGAACATAAATTATCTGTGGAAAGAATATATATATATACATACATACATTATATATACCATATCAAAAAGAAAGGTCAAATTTTGCTTAAACAATAGTCTTGTCACATCTTTAAAGGATTCAACCAATCACAGATTAGAGCATCACCTGTGATAAA
The DNA here is from genome assembly GCF_024256425.1 of Clarias gariepinus. Taxonomy (NCBI): domain Eukaryota; kingdom Metazoa; phylum Chordata; class Actinopteri; order Siluriformes; family Clariidae; genus Clarias; species Clarias gariepinus. The sequence goes on from NC_071101.1 coordinate 3,071,066, forward strand.
TACTGTAACACGAGGTGTGTAGTAGAAGAACCCCAGCACACCCAACCTTCACTTGAAATCCATTCGGACCTGACAGCATGCCAACGATTCAACCACAGACCAAAGTGCTGAAAACCAAGTCTCCTGCTGAGATGGCAGACATCTTTAATGTATCTAAAATTTAAGTGGAGAGGATAAGAAAAAGAAGACCTATTAGTGTGGGGTTACATTCAGTATGGGGGTGTGCGAGAGATCTGCAGAGTAAATAGCAACATCAACAGCTTGAGGTATCACTTGCTGCCCATTACATTCCAAGCCGCAGAAGAGGACGGATTTTTCAGCAGGATGGTGCTCCTTCTCATACTTTAGCCTCCACATCAAAGTTCATGGAAGCAAAGAAGGTCAAGGTGCTCCAGTATTGGCCAGCCCAGTCACCAGACATGAACATTGAAGATGAAACCAAAGAATCTTGATGAACTCTGGGAGTCCTGCAAGAATGTTTTCTTTGCCATTCCAGATAACTTTACTAATAAGTTATTTGAGACATTGCTGAGACATACTGTATGGATGGAGTCCTCAAAGCTCAGGGGAGTCATACACAATACTAATTCTTTTGCCCTGAAGCCATGACTTTATGTTCTGTACTGTACATTATTAATGTTAAGTGCCAAGACTCTTGTCTAAACAAAGCCTGGCCTTTTTGTCCTAATTAAATAATTAAAAATAACAGCATGATGAGATTTTATTTTGATAAAATAAGCGTAATCTAGAGGCATTTGCCTTTCATATACTGTAAACCACTTCTGATGCCAAATAATCAACTAAAAGTAAAGTTATTTGTTGTTCCTACAACTTGGATAGGTGCCAAGACTTTTTCCAGGGTGTATACACACACACACACACACACACACACACACACACACACACACACACACACACACATTCATTTATCTCAAAATTTTGTCATTTTGAAAAGTTTTATTTAAAGTGTCAGTGTTATTAATAATGTTCAATTTTGCATCTCTCACCAGGTAAAACCATAGTGGACAGTCCTTACTCGGTGACCATGGTCTTATTTCTCCTCTCATGGATCCTTGTCTGTCTCTTCCGTAAGAAAATTGTACCTTTTTAGAGGAGAAGCTCCTGTGCTCCTGGCCTTTCTTGACTAAACGATGTCTACAGAAGTATCACAGACAATTAAATGACAGTTATTTTCAGTTTCACAAGTCTGAAAAGGAAAACAAAAATGATTGTCTGACATCAACCTCACTTAATGGAATAATAATAATTAAAAAAAAGAACATGCCATTAGCATGTGGATAATTAAACCATCTCCGTACACTAAACTGGATCTTTATTGGTGTCCTACATGGTTTCTCCAAATGGGTATTGGAAGAGGTGCGACACAAAAGATGATGGTGACGGCTGGTGGTTTGATGCCTAACTTACGGGACATTCTAAATAAGACGAAAAAATGTTTGATGCTGCTTGGGGATGTTGCAAAATAACTTGATTGCGAATGTTTTATTCATGTTTATATGTAAGGTGAGATACTAAAGGTGAACAGAGTAAATGTTATAAAGCAAACTTTCAACTTTTTATACATATATATATATATATATGCTGATACAGTATACAGGGACCACCTAATAGAATATAATCACAATACACAAGTGATGATTTTAATAAATATCCTAATTTAATACAAAAAAGTGTTACAGTACACAAAGATCCTACAGCCCAGGACGTTGTGTCAGTGTGTTAGTAGCTTAGAGAACACCAATGGTTAGATTATAAATGAACTGCAGCATTTCACCATATCAAATGCAAATACAAATGAATTAATTAAAATTTGATTTAAAAAAATCATGTTGATTCATGAATTATTACACAACATAATATCTACTGTATATGCAGTTTATTTCCCCTGCATTTCTTATGATCACATGCAAAAAAAAAAAACATATTTCATCTTTTTTTAGAGGCCTATAGCTTTTGTCATGTACACAATCATGCACTCACTGAATTATATGCAGTAAAATACTCATATGCCTGTCCATGACCGAAAACTGAAAAGATAGAATGGAGAGAATAGAAAGAACTGCTGTCAGCAGCAGTGGTATTGTACACGTTTTAAAGTGCAATTTAGTCCTCATCATGTATGCAAACATCAATGGAACAAGAAAAAAAAAACATTTAATTATATTTTATAGTAATTTTGTTTGAACTTAGTTACTTAAATTAAAACTGAGTATATTGTAAAGTAGCTCTTTCAGTCCTTCTGCAATACCCTTAAGTCCCACCAGGGGGCTGCAGCAGACTTTGAGAAACACTGCCCCATAATATGAATTTTATTTAATTCCCCAATAAATCAATGTTCATGCTCCTGTGTGTGTCTCAGTCATTTTGGCTAAAATTTGACTAACATTTTGAGCCACAAATACTAACCACATTCTAATCCCAGACTGGGTCATAAAAGTTCCCAGTAGTGTGTGAACACCGTAGCACATTGGGTAAACTTGCCCTCATTTTACATTCGGAAATCTAATCAAACACAACCAAACCAAAAGATCAAAGGGTTTAATCCTTGAGGTTTTATTAAATAAGTTAAATAATTAAAATTAAAGAAAGCCAATGTCATTACAGTTAATAAAATCATAACGAGCCCCAGCAAAGCAAGACACAGTTCATGAATGTCGCATCTCTTCCCTAGCTACTCCTGGCTGAAGAGAATTTTAAAAGCCAAGCTCCATCCACCCACAATTGGTCCCGCCTGTAAATGATTAAACATAATGCCAAGCAAATCAAACCAAACTGGGAAACATTGTCACCCTTGGGCCTTGTTCACACGGGCATTACATTTTTGGATCACCGAACGCGCTGTAGGCAGAGGAAATATCGCGACGTAGGAAGAGGAAATATCGCCACCGCTATTGGGTTCACCAATTTGTGGTTTATGAAGAAGTGCGAAAATTTCCGCGCAAGTTTTTCAATCATTTATTTCATTTAATTTAATTTAGATTTTTTCCTCATTTCCCTATAGCATTTAGAATTATGGGATATATCTGGTCCTCCGAAGCGTAAAATAAACGCAAAGAAAACGCACTAGAAGAATTTTCCTTGCTTTTCTTGGGATTCGAACGGCAAGAAAAAGCTGTATGCAACTTTTTTTTTTTTTCACGCCGTATAAACGCGCAGCCGGACAAACGCACGTCACCAAAGCACGTGTGAACACTCTCATTGACTCCTACAGTAGGTGTAGAAAACCCATGGTGCCAGAAAAAACGCTCGATTATAAGGCCTGTGTGAACAAGGTCTTAGGAAGAAGAGCGCTGTAACATTAACCATGATAAAAGTCTAAATGTTCTCAGGTCTATAATCAGGAGCAGGTCATGATAAGGCTGGTAAATGTCTGATTCCTGCGTAGGTCACTTTGTCCACATTCGATGTGTGTTTATCAGAGGCTTCTCTTATGTGTGCTAAAGTGACATAGTGCAGATTGATTTCCTACAGAAAAACAATAAAAAACATTACAATACAGTTACAAACAGTACAGCTGATTCATTACATCAAATACCATCATGACTAAGTTTATTTAGAATAAGGACAGGACAAATATTGTAATGTTGCTTTATTAAATTGAGCATTTTTGTAATGTTAACACGGCCCCCTAGTGGTGTGGAGAGCTCTTGTTTGTTTTTTTTTTTTTATCTCATTAATCTGTTTCGACTTTAGGATTAAACTTTTAAATTATTAATTTAATACATGTCAGATATTAGAAGAAATTCTTTGTAATAATAATACTATGAGCTGTGTGGACTGAAAATCTAGCATTTATTTACTTTTATGGATTTTTTTCTGCTTAACACTTAACAACACTTTGTGCTCCAGTACCATTTCTGATCTATGTTCCTGTCCGTACTTCAGGATAGTTTCAGAGCTGAGACACTTCCTTTAGTGGCACTACTGAGTAAGAGTGAGGAAACGTCTCCCAAGTTTAAACATATTTTAAGCTGTGTTACTGTTATGTGTCTCTGGTACCTTCTCAGCTGAATGAGTGGTGGTGGTTTCACTGCAGCATGCGTGGATGGATTTTAATTTTCCTGAAAGTGAAACACAAAACACAATTTACTCACACTCTACTAGAAACATCTGATTTCACCAAAAACAACCAATTGTGGTATGTATTAGGAAAAGCCAATACAGTATATGTTAATGATGTAGATGAATTCTGTCACACAGCTGGAAAATAAATAAATACAAACATCTGTTATAGTGGAGATTTTTTTTTCTTTTTCTAACATATTTCATCTGCTTAAAGTGGTTTCATTTGCAAGCTTGCTAGATAAGTGTATAAGTGTCACCACTGACTTTATTTTATGACATCGCATGGATACTTGCTTTTTGCGTGGAAGAGATAGTGATACAGCTGCGATTTATACATTAAATATTGAAAGTACTTTGCTTGTATAAGCTCACTGTAGGCCTAAAGTAATAGTAAGGCAAATCTCACAGTTATGCATAATAATAATAATAATAATAATAATAATAATAATCCTGCTTTGAATACTACACTTCCCGGTGGTTTTGTATTGCAATGCCATGTAGAAATGTAGTGAATGCATTTGCTGTAAGATGTGGAGTAAAAGTAAAATTTATCATAAATAAAACTATTGAAGTACATATGATAATTAATATGATAAGTGCTGAGGAGTCTGAAGATACACCAGGATATAAAACATTCACAAACTAATCAAGGACAGAACCCAAGTATAATCAAGATACTGTATACACCAGATCCAGAAAAGAGACAAAGCAATACAACGACACACAGCTGAAATCTTATCAAATGCATGCAAAGGAAAACTCAAGTTTAAAAAAGTCCAAATTTCACCACATAAAGGGTTTTTCCAGCTCACTACGTGCTGTGTATGTTAGACAGGAGGGGTAATGACTCCCTCGCCCGTCTCTACTCTCTCATCCTACACAGTGGCCCTTCCTCCTTTATTATTTCAGGGGTCTACTGTGTAGGATAAACACACACACACACACACACACACACACACACAATGGAAACACTGCTTCATTGAAAAACAATTCTCTCAGAAATCTCTCGACACTTGAGGAGGTTTCCGTTAGCACACACTAACAGAATCACTGCTGTAAAATTAAAACCAAACAAATTAACCTGCACTTTGCTTTTGAAAAGAATCGTGACAGAGCAGTGTTTTCTTTAGAGTGTGTGTGTGTGTGTGTGTGTGTGCAAATACAAACACAAAGTAAGAGATGGTCACAGTGTTATAATAAACAGTACACATGTGCACAGATGTTGAATATACGAGTGAGAGATGCGCACTAAGACAGAGCGGGGGAGACGTGTACCCACAATTATTCAAATCCAAGGTCTCACTGTAAATTGGGGATAAAAAGCAACAGACCTATATTAGGAAATTACCCTCAGCTTTTTATTTTGTAATAATAATAAATAATAATAATAATAATAATAATAATAATAATAATAATAATAATAATAATAATAGTTCATTATTATTAATAAATGATAATGATAGTGATATGTTTAATAATATTACTAAGATAATACAGATTAATTTTTTGGTAGTGGATGTTTACTGACATTAAATAAAAAAAAAACAGAAATTCATATTATTTATGATTAAAATACAAATTGCTTAATTAAAATGATCAACACTGTAATTCACTGCTTTTTTATAATCCCTATGAAATATCACATGTAAAGTAAAATATTTCACGGCTTTTTTATGTTTTTTTTTTTTTATTCTATTATTATTTTGATCAAAGAAAAAAATAAGGCACTAGTGAAGACCAGGTTGCTTTAATAGCAGCCTTCAGCTCATCTGTATTGTTGTTGGGTTGTGTGTATTCTCATCGTCCTCTTAACTATAGCCCAGAGGATCTCTGTAGGGTTTAGGTCAGGTGATGTACTTGGTCAATCAAGCACAGTAATATCAGGGTCAGAAAACCAGTTAGTGGTAATTTTGTGCTGTGGGCAGGTGCTAAGTCCTGCTGGAAAACGAACACCATAAGGCATGAAGCTTGAAGTGCTCTGAAATCTTCTGGCAGATGCTACATTTGGACTTAAAAAAACACAGTGGACAAACAGCAGCAGATGTCATGGCACCTCAAATCGTCACTGACTGTGAAAACTTTACACTGATCTTCAAGGAAGATGAAGATGGATTCTATGGCTTTCCATGCTTCCTCCAAACACTAGGACCTTGATTATCAAAAATATATATATATATTAGTAAAGGACCACTGAGTAATGCTCCATGTCTTTTTCTCCTTAGCCCAGGTCAGACTGATGTCTCTGGTTCAGGAGTGGCTTGATACTAGGAATGTAACAGCTGTAGCTCATTACCTGAAGATATCTGTGGGTGGTGACTCTTGATACACTCCAGCCTCACTTCACTCTTTGTGAAGCTCTCCCATGGTCTTAAATCAGCTTTGCTTAACATTTTTCTTGAGGATACTGTCATCCCTGTTGCTTATGCAATTTTAAACCTATCCATGAATAAACTTCAATACAGCACTCTCTAAACAGAGTTTAGCATGGACCGGACCGAGATAACAGTGTTTAAACTGCATGAGTAATCATAATATATTAAAATACTGGATTTTTTTGTAAGATGTAAGCCATAATCATAAAACAATTTACACTTTTTTAAGATGTAGTAAGGAAGAAGTAAAGTTTGGATTTGTATTAATATAGACCTGTAAAGTATTTCTCACCTCGCACTCTAGAACTGAACAAACAGATGCAGATGATGTTTATTAGGAAAGAGATGGAGCACACACATGTTAGTATTATATTCATAATCTGGTAGTGATTCATCTTTGTAGGTGGAGCAACTGCGGTCTGAGGTCTGTTGTCTGAAAGAGAGAAGCAAGGGAGACAGTGATGAACATAAAAATAATAGTGTAGGCAAGAATGAAAGAATCCTGATTGAAGATGAAGATGTAAAGGATTTTGTCTCGGTTTTACTGGTTTTACATTTCCTATAAAGATGTGTTGACTACAGTGTTTTTTTTTGTTTGTTTGTTTTTTGCTGCTAGCCATAATAATAACTTAATGTGGTTTCATTAAGTGGTTTTAAATTTGGGGACACCTACAATTTGCTATTAATTTTAAATTATTTATTTAAATATTTAACATTAGTTTTCTGCATTTAAATGTGATTTAATAATGAAATGTAATGCACTATTTTAGCTTAACCATTAAACCCTGTCTTAAAACTTTTACAATAAATTACAGCATGCCATATACATTCTACATAACACAGGATTTATGCTGTATTTCAATCCATGTAGTAAATCAGTGTATTGATATTATTTTAAATATAACATAATATATTAATATTACAGAATTGTGCATGCTATATTTACTACACCATTGCTTAAAAGCACAGAACTGCATGAACACACGGTATGAACCTACAGCAGATACATCTGGAGCCAAAGCATGAGTATCAACATCTACTGTAAAAAAATAATTCTTCATCAAGGAAAACATGGAAGTTATTTTGTTGACAAAATCCTGCAAAAGAGGCTGTGCTACACTACCGACAGCGAGCAGAGAGCAGGGGTAAGAGCTACTTGGGTGTTGACATGTACACTACCGTTCAAAAGTTTTAGGACACTTGCAAATTTCTTTGTTTTTGTTTAGTGATTTATTTTCTACATTCTACAACAATACTGGGGATTTCAAAACTATAAAATAACACGTATGAAATTAGGTAATTACGCAAGAAAAACAACAGTTAGTTGTTATTTTAAGACACAAAGGTCAGCCTTTCTGTGATAGTTCTTGCAAGAACAGTATTGTCAAGTGCATTTGCAAAATCCGTCCAGCACCATAATGAAACTGGCTCTCAAGAAGGCCGTCCCAGGAGGGCGAGACCAAAACCTACCTCTGCCGCAGACCAGAAGTTCATTTAGAGTTATCAGCCTGAAAAATGACCGATTAACAACCAGCACCTCAGATTAGAGGCGTTATGAAGTCTTTACAGAGCAGAAGTAGCAGAAACATTTCACCACTAACTGTTCAAAGGAGATTAATGCATTTTTTGGATGCCGAAATAAAAATCAGGAACCATCATGGAGTTAGAAAGTGACCCCAAACTTTTGAACGGTAGTGTATATACAGGGTGACACAAAAAAGCGGCAACTTTTCTACAATCCAATAAAACTAGAAGTAAAATGTATTAATAGTGTTGAGATTCCTCATTGACTCCTGCAACATCTCCGTTGGGATACAGTGAATTTCATACCGAATTCTCTGTTTTAACTTGTGTACACTTTATCCTGTTATTCTGTGTCACCTTGCATATGAGTGCAAATTGAAAAGCAAGTTCTGAGATTTAAACACAAGATGTACTTAAACGGAATTGGAAAAGAGAGAAAACTAAAAGTTTGAAATTGTGTCTATTCATGTTCTCTATGAAGGCTTTCAAAAGTGTTGTCCCCTTTAAATATTATTATATGTAGTATTTGTTCTAGTCTAATCATTGCCAATATCACTTTACAAAAGTACAGATTACTAGTTTTAAGCAATTATTTCTTTAAATTAGCTTTAAGCTTTTTTTATAAACCCTGATAAGCCCATTGATTCTCAGGCACAGTGGAGGTTTATCACTAACCATCTGGTTCTAGTGTGTACTTTTAATTCAAGCTTCAGTCCTAAACTATCACCCAGCACATTCTCTTACAATTAGCTGATTTAAATCCAAGCATGCAGAATGATAAAGTATTGGCACTCACCTGTTAAACTCAGCCACATTGGATTCCCAAAGTAAACGTGTGTTGTGTTTCGACCTCCACAGTAATAAATTCCCACATCTGTCTTATTAACTCCAATAATTACTAAACTGCTGTCTTCATTTACATCAAAGTGATTTTCATCCAAATTGTGGGAGGGGGAAAAATGTTGTTCAAGTTTCCCTTTTTTTGCAGTTATGATCTGTTTCACCTCCTCAGATTTAAGTCGATACCACAATATTTCCGAATCATAAGTGATGTTACACTGAATAGTGATGTTTTCTCCAGGATTAACTGATTTGATGTCGGCTAAAGAGATCTGAAGAAGCGTCTGGGTGAAGATGCCTGAGAGAACAACACCACATTAAACATTGATGGGAGTATTTATCACCATTAACCTAAAGCATAATAAACTTTTCTACATGCTCTGCTAAAAAAATCTTGCAGGTTAGAGATGAGTGAGAAGTGACTAGAAGGATCTACAGTATGTATCACAAGTCAGCAGACAGAATTGTGGTCATAAAGAAGCAATTGTCAAACTATCAGAAAGGTAATCAATATATGTATAGTAGGATAAACATTTACTCTCAAATGAGAAGTCATGTTAGATAGGAACATGAATGTTGTCGCACTGTGTAGATCAATTAATACAATTAATCTATGTATTTAATTTGCAATGAGTTAGTACCAAGCATGTTTTTTTTTGCACCTTTGAAATTAAGGAAATAATATATGCTCAAGCACAAAAGTATCACCAGTTTGCGCTGCAGTATATCCAATGAGGATCTAGAGCAAACTGGTGATATTTTTGTGTTTTGTGTCTGGTTTGGTTGTTTAGAATTATAGAATAGAAGTGTCTGAGTTTTACAAGAGTTTGGAATTCCACCTTTTAAAGTTTAAACAGTAAGAAAAGGACATGTAAGTTCAAGCACATTTTTGATAAAATAACTAATTCAATAATAACAAACATTTCCCTACGTTTGTGCAATTTCTTAACAGGTCTTGAGTGTGTAATTTTGGCTTAGGATTGAATAACGGAGTGAATAATTTTGGTAATTTTGTATTTATAACTTTTATGGTTTTAGTCTCTTTACCAACATTTATTATTTTACAGTAAAAGAATGAAGTTTTTTTTTACTTCAATCTGTTGTTTGGTCTGTTTGGTGGGGAATAGTACTTTAATCTATGTCTCCGGCATAAAGTTGCACACCATAATTAGAATGACTCAAGTTTTAGGAAAAAAAATACTAGGTCTACGGTAAGGGGTGGGGTTAAGTTTTAGACCTCCTGTTCCATGTAGTTTAATAAATGCAGCCATGTTGTACTACTTCTTCTTTTATATTCATATTCCCCACCCCCACACCAATCTTAAATCTGGATTTCCATTCTGCATTCAGATGATATATATATATATATGATTTTCTATAACAGCGACTCTGACTGTAGTGTGGCCACAAATCACTGGTTTATGTTCAGGCAGATATTAATTTGTTAACGTTTCTATAGTTACGTTTAGTTGTTAACAAGTTACCCACAATACAGTATATGTCCTGTTTGCCAATATCAGTTCTCAATTTTTCTAAAAACTCATTAGCAGATTCCCATCCTCTTTTAGCTTTCTCTATCGCTTTCTGTAAGCAAGAAAGCCACAAACATTTCTTTTTTTTTTTAGCTGTTATTTATCTGGTAGATATGTCAAACCACTTTTCTTTTGAGATAGAGTGGGGGGGTGTAATAATTGTAAATATTTATGTAATAAAAAAAAAGTAAATCAATTAATCTCTGAGTTTTTGGACAAGCTCCTCCCAACCCATGCATGGATCTACCTTTACCCATGGTACTCCGAGAGGAACTAACTTGTTTCCCAATCGATATAATGTATGGGGCAAAACCTTTTTTTTTAAATATATGAATACATTTTTATAGCTAATGATTTTGCTGTGGTGTAAGAAACGTTAAACACATGAAAATTATCAGATTTAAATTGGTAAGGGTTGCTAGGCTTAATCGCACAACTCTAAAAGAATTAACAGTTTTCCTATAACAGCACCACACACAACTGTACATTATAATTCAACACAGGTGCTGTTTTTCAGCCTTTTAACATAAAACAGCTTTGTGTACTCACCGATCATCAGCTGTGTAAACAGCATCCTGGCGACGGCTTCTGTGACTTGAGGAAAATGTCACTGCAGTGGTCGTGTTTCAGTTCTAAATAACCACAAACCCACACATATGCGCGCACACATCCTGCTGTTTCATGTAAACGCTGCTAATTTCTGATTCTTTTATATTCTAGCTTAGCATTCAGAGAGTTAATTCCTGTAACAGACCCCGTTTTACTCAGCGTTCCACTGGTCTTGTTTATTGTGGTCGTTGCCCACATTATATTCATCGAGACCAACAAAGACCATCCTGGCTGTACTCCTTTTAATAAGTGTGTGTATAAAGTATATAAAACAGTAACATGCTGTATCTTTTACAGAATTACTCTATTGTTTGTTTGTTTGTTTGTTTGTTTTAAGCCTGTTTCATCGCACCGCATCATACTATAGGGGCATTGCATTCTGGGAATTATTTTTTTCTCGTGCTCAAGTTCTATATGTTTTTAGGTACATCTTAATTTCTATTCCAACAAGTAGTTTTTGTTCCTCTAAAGCTGCTAGTGACAGTGTATAGTGTTATAGTGCTATAAAAAAAATTTAATGGAACGATTTGGAAGTGATGCTTCCACTTTAGCCTATGACGTTCAAAGCTCACTGTGGTACAGTGGCTCTGTGGTTAGCACCATTGCCTCACACCCCCTGGCATGGGGGTGCAAATCAAGCTTCTGCTGTGTTTGTGGAAAATTGATGGACCCTTTCAGTTTCTGGGTCGTTATGAAAATATTTCGTTAAAAACAAAAAGCATTCCATTGTTTGGAAGAATCTAAAGTTAATAGATGTAAACACAATGCAATACTTAACAGAAATTGCATTAGGATATTGTATTTAAATCATTAAAGTAATATGTTGTAATGGCAAATAAAAGAAATATGGTAATAAAGAGTATTCTTGTAAAAAATATATGCAACTTACTGGCCAATATTTTGCTGTAAATTTCAAGTAAAATGTGTGTGTGTGTGTGTGTATAGGTGTGTGTGTGGGTGTGTGTGTGTGTGTGGCCATGTCATTTAAAATGCATACAATTTTGAAGAGACGCTGTGGTGAGGGCTGTGGTTACTGATCAGAAGGTCAGTGGTTCATGCCCCAGCCAGGCTGTGATTTGTTGGGTCCTTGATCAAGCTGGAATATGTGAAATTATTTTACGGTGCTTTAATATATATTGTACTTATGTGTCAAAAGCTTATATTGTGTTGTCTTCACTGCCATAAACATTTTCCTATACACTTTTTTTGGTAACTGGAAGATTATTTTTTTATTATTATTATTTTTTGTATTGACTTAATAATGAAGAATCCATAAAAGTAATCATTTTTTAATCAAATGTGTACAGTCCTATATCCAACATTTATTTCCTAAGTACATACTTTAACTTAGAAAGTCAAACTCTAGCAGTCACAATCAATAGTCTATCTACAAAATTGTGGACTACCAGTACACTAACAATCAAAAGTGTGGATATGCCACCTCATTCCATGTGTTTCTTTATTTTTTTGTTGTTGTTGTGTTAATGTTGTATAATAATACTAAAGACACTGCAATTACGACAAAACTAATAAGGAATTGTGTAGTCAACAAAAATATGTTAAATAACCCATAATGTTATTATTATTATTATTATTATTATTAGTAGTAGTAGTAGTAGTATTACTATTATTACTATTATTAATAATAATAATAATAATAATAATAATCATTTATTTATTTATTTATTTATTTAATTAATTAATTAATTCATTCATTCATAAAAAGCCACCTGTTGTTTGACAGCTTTGGCATTCTCTCAGCCTCACCTGGAATAGGTTTTTTAACTATCCTGAAGTCCCCAGAGGTGTTGAGTCCTTCTTGGCTGCTTTCCCTTGACACTCTGGTTCAACTCATCCCAAACCATCTCAACTGGATTTATATCAGGAGATTGTAGAGGCCAGATCATCTGATACAGCGCTCCATCACTTTCTTACTTGGACACACAGCTTTTACATAACCTACCTTTTTACATAACCTTCAGGTGTGTTTTGGCGTAATTGTTCTGCTGGAAAACAAATGATGGTCCCACTAGGTGCTAAACAAATGGGATGGCTAGTTGCTGCAAAATGCTGCCATAGCCATGCTTGTTAATTTTTGACTAAGTCACCAAATGTCACCAGCAAAGCACCACTACACATCACACCTCTTCCTCTATGCTCTACAGTGAAAACCACACTTTCTGTGACCGTCTGTTCACCCTCTCTACGTCTAATAAAGACACAGCGGTTAGAACCAAACAACTCAAATTAGGACTCCTCATCCCAAAGGACTGATCTAATGTCCATTCCTCATGTTTCTTGGCACAATCAAATCACTTCTGCCTGTTGCTCCACTGAAGTAATGGTTTCTTTGCTGCAGTTTGACCATGGAGGCCTGGCTCATTCAGTCTATAACAGTGGATGTTAAATTGTCTGCCGCTTGAACTCCAAGAAGCATTTGTGAGCTGTTACAAAGTTTTGGAGACTGGTCTAATACACTTATCCTCAGCAGTATTTAAAGCTTTTGTTTTCCTGCGATGGTCCTCATAAGAGCCAGTTTCATCGTAGCATTTGACAATTTTGGTGATTCGTTCAAAGCTCTTAAGACTTTTCAGATTGACTCACTTTTATTTCTTTAAGTAATATTGGATTGGCTTTTATCTTTACTTAACTCAGTGTTTCTTGACATAGTATGGATATGTACAATAGTTGTAGCAGCACCAATGTCGCTATTGATTCTGTGCCCACTCTTCCTCTTCTAGGCATATTACAAAACCTGTGATAACAATGTTTACTATGTAAACAATAAATGAGAAATGATTCTGACTATCAGGTCCTAGCTGCAAAACGAGAAGCAGTCAGTCAGACATTCTTCACGCTTATGGAAACCGCTGCAGTTTTAGAGGTGACACTTTCACACTTAAAATGTTTACCCTGCTTATTAAGGTTAAGATTACCATAAAACAGCTTTTTGTACTCACTAATTATCACGTTGAAATGCTGGAAACTTGGTGTAATGTCTTATAAAAAGTGAGCCTATGCTCCACACGCCAGTCCAGTGGGTGGTGGTTCTGCAAGAATGCCATAAACTCAAAGTATAAGCAGAGATACTTTCACAAATGCAAGCATCTATGTAAATTTTACACAATGGGGTATATTCGAGAAATATTTGTAAATTTTAGACCATTTTAGACCACCAAACAAGCAGAGACATGATGGAAATTATTTTGTAGAAAGTGTGCTTTTGGGGTTGCAGAGGGTCATACAGTATAGGGTATGTAAAAGCAGCACCATTGAATTTCCTGCCTACGTCATCGTTACCATGCCAACCATTGCAAGTAGGTCAACAATGTGTCAAATTTGGGCTGTCAATGTGAAAAGGGTCAAATCTAATCTGAAAACTGTGAATCCTAAAGATCAGATTTGTGAAAGAAATTGGATTTGCCTGCAGTCTGAACAAGGCCATGGAAAAAAAACCCATCTTCATCAGAATGTTTATTTCTGAATTAATTTGTTTTAACTTGGTGTTTTGTAGTGTAGTTATAAAATGTTTAATAGCCACTTCCTAGGAAGCTATAAATTTGATTTTTCTGGCGAAGCCTGTTTATTCCCTCTTTAAATACCAGAAGAACTGAAAGCATGACTTGAACACTTGCCAAATAAAGCCGTGTTTTTCGATGTGTATTCTGCTGTAGAGTATAGTCGCTCAAACACAAGTTCTGAATAAGATAAGAAAAACATTAATACTATTCATTTTACATTGCTGTATGTGTGAGTGACTTTTTGTGCACTAGTTATCACCTTTTCAAGCAAAAAGCAGATCTATAAATAGAAACAATGTTAACCTGGGAACTTTTTTAAAAGTCATGTTTCTTTGACACAGGCTGATTCTTTCCATGTGCATGAGGGGCTTTCCAGGCAAAAAAGAGACTTCCTGTTGTACATGATAAGGTACTGGTGGTGAGTTCATATACCGTAGCTATTTTGCACTTTTAATTCTTAAGAATTTTACCAAATATTTATTGCAAATACTTTTTACTTTACAAACATTTTAGAGCAAATACTGAATTGTGACTTGGAAAGTTAAAAAAAGAAAAAAAATCCAGGGTAGTCTTAAAACCTCTGCCTTTGAAAACCTCTGCCTACTCTCAGAAAATTTCAGAAACCTACATCTCCTGTGGCCACAGTATACATACTCGGTCGTGTTCATTAATATAGAGAAAGAAAAGAGTTAAGAAATCATAAGAGCAGAGCTATTAGACGTGACTGCTCTATAGTTATTGTAGTACTGTAGGGTTATATGTCATTGGATATGGTTCTTCTTGCATGTAGGCATGTTAACCTGACCAGCAAAGCTATTGGATTTCTAGCGTTGCTGAAATAAAACATCGTGCACACAGAGACTAGGCCCCTGACACTCGCAAATCATATACAATATCTAAATAATTTGAGAGACAGAGAGGGAGGTGACTCATCTTGTGCTCCGTGAAACGATTACTGTTCTTAGTGGGCAGGGCTTTACATTTTTGCTGACATCGAACATCAGGAAGATGCTTGTCATTTTTGCGCTTCATACATTGTTATTGAGACGTAAGTAAGCAAAGTTAAAAGAGGAGTGATAACTGCTGACGAGTTTTTCCCAGTGGTGGGAGGTGAGGTGAGGTATGGGGGATGTAACAACCAGGGAACCAAGGAGGAAAAATCTATAAGAAGAATTAACTTACTCTTACTGTTAATATATATTTTTTTATTGAGTAATCCAAATTATTGCGCAAGTCCATGCAGAAGACAACCAACCTTAAAGAATAATTACCATGGCAAAAAAACAATTCTATATTTCTAAAATGTCTCTTATTTTATACTTTTTTCTTTTTTTAAAAAACTCTTTTTATTCTCATGTTTTATGGTCATTCCTTGACCATAATAACTCTGAGGCCGAGTGTAAGTTAATACACACTAAAAATTTATCACTTTAATACACTCTAAAGTATTCACCTGAGAGAGACACACGTGAGTGGAGTTAGCCTAAAATATTGGTATGTATTAATTATGCTCAAATATGTTCTTAAACTTACATACATTTATTTAAGCTTGTGCAAGAACCACTTTTCATTTATTAACTCATTTCCTACTTTGGCATAAAGGTGGTGTCTAAACACCTGACCTCGGACATTCACTTATGGCATATACTGTAGACATATATAGCATTCCATAACCATAGCAGCATACAATACTATTATACCAATTGATTTAATGAAATGAATTTGGAACTC
Organism: Clarias gariepinus; assembly: GCF_024256425.1. Classification (NCBI taxonomy): domain Eukaryota; kingdom Metazoa; phylum Chordata; class Actinopteri; order Siluriformes; family Clariidae; genus Clarias; species Clarias gariepinus. The sequence goes on from NC_071101.1 coordinate 3,087,281, forward strand.
TAAAAAGTCACCTAGGTAAAATAACTGGACTGTGGCATAGGCGGCTCGTTAGTTTTGGTACAGTATAAATAGCCTGCCTAAGTTAAGTTTGCTTGTCTGGCATCTGTTTCTTTTCTCCTGAGCTTGTACTGTTGAGTCAAGATGATCTGTTTTGTTAAACTGCTCTGTTGGAATTCTTGTTTGCCACAGTATCTCGGTTTGGTTTGTTTATGTTTGAGTTGTGCTCGTTATGTTTTGTTTGTGTTATATTAAAAACACCTTAAATCTTAACCTCTGCGCTTATGCCTTGCCTGCAACCCCACTACAATTTCAAATTTAGGCTGATAAAACTTCTCGGCCTTCCTGTGAAGGTTTATGCCAGGATACAGGAGAGAAGGGTCCAGACAAAACTAAAAAAAAAAAAAAATACAATGTGGATTATGTCTTGGCCCTAGAACAATGACAAACAGATAAACTCAGACAGATCATGGATGTAAACTGGTCAACCAGTCTACATGCATTTCGGGAACTCGGGTCCATGTCCTTTATTGAATGAATAGGGCATTGTTGGGAAGTATGGGGTTACTGCAACTGTTGCAGGACACAGATAAGTGTTTGACCGGAGTGGGAGATTGATCCACATCACCAGCATTGGGTCACATGTTCCTAGTACACATTGGACCCAGCCAGCTTGACATTTATATCAGATTTTTTGTATCATCATAAACAGAATTTCTACTTGCAGCCAAGGCCAGGCCAATGTCGAGTTTGGTGACCGAAGGATTCCATTTGTTATGTTCAGATGTTGTGGTCCTTGTGGCTTCATCAAGCTGTGACCTTCACCATCCTTTGGGGAAGTTTGTATCTAAATGTAAGGTGGCTGGGATGAGGGTCAGCACCTTCAACTCCAAGGCCATGGGTCTCGGTCAGAAAAGGGTGGATTGTACCCTTCAAGTTGGAAGTGTGATCTTACCTGAAATAATGGAGTTTAGGTATCTTGGGTGCTTGGTCACAATTGAGGGTAAATTGGACCGAGATATTAACACAGATTGGTGCATTGTCAGCAGTAATGTGGTCATTGTACCATACTTTATTGATGAAGAAAGCGCTGTCTCAATAGATGAAGCTTTCAATTTAGCTGTCACTCTCCATTTCAATCCAGTACAATAAACAAATGAGGTCAAGACAAATAAAGAATAACATATAATTTAAATCCAATGGTTTTATTTGTGGTAAATTTTTAAAACAATGAAATGTCAATTTCTGTTCATAAATAGTTGGTTATTTTAACCTAAATTAAAAATTAAAAAGTTTAATGGTTGGGAATGACTTTGTGGCCTATCTGAAGTACTTTTCATGGTCCACACTGCCAGGCTGAGAAACATATATTCAATTTAAATAGTGTACACCAGTAATTCTCAACTCTGGTCCTGGAGTTTTTACAGTATCAGCTCCCAGCACGTTTTAGCTTTTCCCTAACTAAAATGGATGTGATCAGTCACGGAAAACACTAAAATAAGCAGGGGAGGTCCAGCGGACCAGAGTACAGAACCACTGGTGTAGACGTTTTTCACAACTTCATGAATGTAGTATATTTAGTTTTATGTAATAATTTACATAATTCTTCCCCCTATAATGTCTGTAAACTTCCTAAACTTTTTAGAAATTTTCCAGATCATCAACATCTCCCTGGCTTTACAGGATCACAAACATGAAACCTGCCCTGCTGATGTTTCCATACAGAAACCAAGAAAGAGTAAAGATGAGACAAGAGAAAAGAGGATGATCAGTGGTTGAGGGCAATTTGCTCCTGCATCATCTAGAAAGTATGAAAGAATACAAAAAAAAAAAAAAACGAAAAGAATGAATTATTAATAAAACATGCTAAGCTAAAAGATAATTTTTAAAAATTCTAAATTGATGGTTTAAAATCTCTCTATATATACTCACTTGTGCCAGTTAGTTTATCATAAAAGGCCTCACCAGATGTTTCTTATAGAGAGAAAGAAAAAAATCATTTAATTTTAATACAGTATAATCTTTTTCACTCCCTAACTCTCTCTCTCATTCTCTCTCTCTCTCACACACACACACACACACACACTTATACTACATACTGTATCCCCATAAATATTATATGAAATGTGATGCAGAGTTTAAGATAATGCAGTAATTTGATAAATAAGTAAACACCTGAATTTTTTTGTTTAATTTTTATTTTTGTGGTGCTACAATTTGAGTATACTGTGTACTAGTTCCCTTTTAAAGGCTACACTCAATGCTGCGTGAAAAAGCTATGGGAAACATCTTGTCATGTTGCCGGTTGTGAAGCATGTGTGTATCAAACACTCCAAATTTTGCCTTATATAACCTCGGTCAGGTGACGTCATCTGATGAGACGCACCTGCAGGTTATAAATAGGAGTGAACCGGAAACATTCCTCAGATCTTTTGTCTTCACTGACCTTGTTGTCTATGCGTGTCTGTGTTTAAACCAGCTAAATAAGAAAGTGTTTAACTCACCGATTTGGCAGAGTTTTTAATTGAGATATCCCTCCGTGTCTGATAAATACATATCGGAGGGTGATCTCTACACTTTACTGCTTCGATTAAAGTGCTCGCGCGCGCCCCGCATTCCTCGAGAAGCACCGGGCCGCGGCGCATTTCTGGGGCTTAAAACACGTGTATCCAGCAGAGCTGTGAGGGACGGATTTAAAACTCCTATCTCTCACTTCCTCGTTGGATCGGGAAATCCCTCTGTCCGCTCGCAAGCGCGCGCTGTGCTTCTTGTAAATGGGCAAGGATAAACATTCTCTAAGATGGAAATAGCACCCAAGCACTTACAAAAAAAAAAAAAAAAACATTAGATGGCAGGTTCTGTCGGGTGGCAGGGGGGCGGAGCCTCAACGACGCTCTCTCTCTTTTTTTTAGCAATCTCCATATGAGTTAACCTTTCATGGAGTAAGCTGTATTTATCCCGTGTTTTCCTGCCATCTACTTATTTATTTATTTAAATATAGTTGAGGTGAAAGCGCAGGGTTATATGATGATGCCCAGATAGAAGAGACGCCTCCAGGCTATCTCTCTTCTGGGACATCATCCTCCCTGAAAAGCTAATACTTCCTTTCAAGCTGTGTAGACTTTTATCTTCCCTGGAGGGAAAAGCTTTTCAGGCCGCAGGTCTGGTTGGTGCTCCATTGCACACCATGACCGTTTTGCAGGCCTACCAGGCTAACCTGCTGAGAGACTTGAATACTGGCGGGGCTTTTCAAGATAAGGCGTTCTGGAATTACACCGGGCCACAGACTTGTGGCTAAATCTCAGCGGCATCAAGCATAGGATCGTGCATTCCTCCACGATGCCCCTATCTCGCCTTCTGGCCTGTTTGGCAATCTCGTTAACTCGTTCGCCACTAAGTTCATGGGGCGAAGTTATATGAACAAGCCTTCGGAAATTTCTTCCTCGCCGTGCTCAAAAGTCGGGACTGACCCCTACCCAATCTCGACCGGGTCTGACTCTTGCAAGGAAAGTGTTTTTGAGCCAGGCACCCCCTCGTAAAGATTGGGGTGCGCTGCGCTTCGCAATCCGCCTCAAAAGAGCTCAGACTGGCATATTGTCTTTTTCACAAAGAAGCCCTGAGGTTCATGTGCCCAGGACCATGGGGATGGCCCGCCAATGGGAAAAGGCACGCAGAATTCCTTTCGAGGATGAAGTGTTCTCCCTGGCACCCCAGAAGGTCTGTGTTTTTGCTCCGCCACCACTGGTGTTTCGGGCAACATCAGTCTCCAATAAAGTGTTAGCTCTTCGGTTTTTCCTGCCATGTTTCAAGATGCCGAACATCTTACATCACCCCCGGTTTAACCAAGCCGCCAAGACTTTTGCCCCTCTCAGAGAACCTGGCAGCGTGGAAACTACTGCCAAGCATATCTCCCTGGGTACTAAGCACTGTAGAGAGAAACTACAGGATGCAGTTCTCACATCACCCTCCGTGTTTCATTGGCGTGGTCTCCACTTCCGTGAAACCGGAAAGTGATCATCTGCTGACAGAATTTGCTGGGGAATGGGGCCATGGAACATGTTCCCCTACCAGACAGTGAGTCAGGCTACTACAGTCGGTATTTCTTAATTCCCAAGAGGAACGGGGGGCTACGTCCAATTTTTAGATTTTTGCGGGCTGTTCCGCTATCTAAAATAAATAAATACAGCTTCAAAATGTTGACTGTTAAAGTGATTGCTCTCAAATCCTACCAAGCTTGATTTGGGACAATCAATTGAAGGACGCTTACTTTATATAGAAATATTGCCACAACACAGGAGGTTCCTAAGGTCGCTTTCGGGGGCGAAGCTTACCAGTATCGGGTCCTTCCATTTGGTCTAGCTCTCTCACCCGCACATATACGAAATGCATGGATGTAGTTCTGGCTCTTACAACTCCAGGGCATCCATATTTAAATTACATAGACGACTGGCTGGCCCAGTCTCAGTAGCTAGCGCTTTGACATCAGCATGTCGTCCTAGCTCATCTTTGTTTCTTAGGATTGAGACCCAACGCCACAAAAAGCGTCCTCTTTCCTGTTCAGAGGACAACATATTGGGTGTCACAGGGGATTCGATCGTAAGCTGGCACAGCTGTCTCCCGCTCGTGTCGAATCCATTTTTAACACCCTCAAGGAAATCAAGCTAGGCCAGAAAGTGACCATCACTTTCAGAGATCTTAGCTCTTATGGCAGCTGTATCCACGGTGACACCTTTGGGCCTTCTGCACATGAGAGCATTTCAGTTGTGGCTAAGAACCAGGGGATTTCAAGTTCAAGTTCAAGTAGGTTTTATTGTCATTACAACCATATACAGTTAGTACACAGTGAAACGAAACAACGTTCCTCCAGGACCAAGGTGCTACATGCAACAAAAATTTACAACATAAATTAACAGACACTAAACTAGCTAACCACGAGGCCTAGTTAGCTGGCTAGCAGAGACAGGACAGAGAGACCTAACATAAATTACAACATAAATTAACAAAAACTAACTAGCTAAGTATAACATTTTTATAGACAACATAAAGTGCACGTGCAAATGTGCAAACAAGAGCAACAACAAAGTGACAGTGCGCAACCACGACATAACAGAACATAAAATATGGTGTTGAGGTAGTGGGTAAACATAAACATTCTTTAAAACAGCAGCAAGAATTAAGGAATTAGTGCAAAAAGTAGTCCAGTAATGATCATTGTGCAAAAGAGATAAACAGTGAAGCATTTACAGGTTGGTGTGTACGATAATTTGGTGGTTTAGGTCAGTGTGCCTGCACTTGTGTTGATTAGTCAGTCCAGTCCCAATATTTTGAGGTAGTTGAGTTAAGCTGTGTGATAATGTTTGTGTTTGTGTGTGTGTGTGTGTGTGTGTGTGTTTGTGTTTATCAGTCCAGTCCCTTTTTGTTGAGGAGACGGATGGCTTGTGGAAAAAAGCTGTTGCACAGTCTGGATGTGTGTGCCCGAATGCTTCGGTACCTTTTTCCAGATGGCAGAGTGTGTGTGAAAGGGGTGTGTCTGATCAGCCACAATGCTGGTGGCTTTGCGGATGCAGCGTGTGGTGTAGATGTCTTCAATAGAGGGGAGAGAGACCCCAATGATCTTCTCCGCTGTCCTCACTATTTAATATGGCACAATTCCCAAACCAGACAGTGATGCAGCCGCTCAGGATGCTCTCGATAGTTCCTCTATAGAAGGTGGTCAGGATCAGTGGTGGAAGCTGGGCCTTCCTCAGTCTTCTCAGAAAGAAAAGACGCTGTTGGGCTTTCTTGTCTAGGGAGCTGGTGTTGAGGGACCAGCTGAGGTCCTTCTCTAGGTGGACACCCAGGAATTTGGTGCTTTCGATGATTCCCACAGAGGAGCCGTTGATGCTCAGCGGAGAATGGTCGCCTCGTGTCCTTCTAGTCAACAACCATCTCTTTTGTCTTGTCAACATTTAGAGACAGGTTGTTGTCTTTACACCAGTCTGTTAGCCTCTGCACTTCCTCTCTGTATGCTGACTCGTCGTTCTTGCTAATGAGACCCACCACGGTCGTGTCATCAGTGAACTTAATGATGTGGTTCAAACTGTGTGTTGCTACACAGTTTTGAGCCAGCAGTGTGAACAGCAGGGGACTAAGCACATAGCCTTGTGGGGCCCCAGTGCTCACTGTAGTGGTGCTTGAGGTGCAGTTCCCGATCCTTACTGACTGAGGCCTACAGGTCAGAAAGTCCAGGATCCAGTTGCAGAGGGAGGTGTTCAGGCCCAACAGGTTCAGCTTCCCAATCAGTTGTTTGGGGATGATAGTGTTGAATGCTGAGCTGAAATCTATGTACAGCATTCAAACATATGTGTCCTTCTTGTCCAAGTGTGTGAGGGCAAGATGTAGTGTAGTGGAGATGGTGTCATCCGTTGAGCGGTTAGGACGGTACGCAAATTGCAGTGGGTCCAGTGAGGAGGGCAACAGGGTCTTGATGTGTCTCATGACAAGCCGCTCAAAGCACTTCATGATGGTGGGTGTGAGTGCAACGGGATGGTAGTCATTGAGACAGGACACAGTAGACTTCTTGGGCACGGGGACAATGGTGGTGGCCTTGAAGCACATGGGAACGACGGCGGTGCTCAAAGAGATGTTGAAGATGTCGGTGAGAACATCTGCCAGCTGTTCAGCACGTTCTCTAAGTACTTAGCCTGGCATGTTGTCTGGTCCAGCAGCTTTACGTGGGTTGACTCTGCGTAGAGTTTTCCTCATCTCAGCTGTAGTGAGACACAGCACCTGGTCATTCACTCTAGGGCCAATCCCTAATAAAGGTTACGCGCCAGGTGCTTCGTACCCTTCCTATGTGGTTCACGGCACATCAATTGCCTCGAAATGATGGCTCTATTTCTGGCCCTAAAGCACTTCCTCCAGCAGTTGAGAGGCTACCATGTCCTAGTGTGGGTGGACAACACTATGGCAGTCTCATATATTAATCGCCAGAGCGGACTGTGCTTGCGCCGCTAAATAGCTAGCGCACCAGGTTCCTGTCCCTCAGGGCGATTTACATTCCAGAGCATATGAATATGGGAGCAGTTGTACTGTCCGGTCAATCTCTGACACACGGGAAATGGAAACCCCACCCCAAAATAGTCAGTCAATCTGGGAGAGATTTCAGGTAGAAGAGGTGGACCTCTTTGCCTCGCAAGATCAGCAAATGTCCCCTTTAATACTCTCTGACTCTTCCAGCTATCCCAGGTCTGGATGCCTTGGCCCGTACATGGCCCTGGTTACGCCTTTATGCGCTTTTCCTGATAGCTCTGCTCCCGGGAGCCTTAGCGAGGATCTGTCAACAGCGTTTGCGCCTCTTATTGATAGCGCCCTGTTGGCTGACAAGAGTGTGGTTCTCAGATCTAGTTTCCCTCTTCCCTCACCATGGGTGATTCCAATGAGGTGGGATCTTCTGTCTCAGGCACAGGGGACGATATTTCATCCCCGGCCCGAGCTTTGGAACCTTCACGTTCTGTCCCTGAACAGGACCAACTAAGTCAAGCTGGTCTTTCAGCCAGCGTAATTAAGACTATTCTAAGTGCTAGGGCTCCCTCCCCTAGAAAAGCTTATGAAGTGCTCTTCAGATTTACGTCCACCGCATCAGCCAGTGGCGTAAGTCAGAGCAGCTTTTACATGTTTTGGGGCCGCAACCGGCAGGGGGGCGGCCGCCACTACACTGGGTGAGAGATGCTATTGCCCTCTCCTACGAGGCGCGTGGGCTTACTTTGCCTCTAGAAATCAGTGCTAATTCAACCAGGGGAATCGCCTCATCTACTGCACTAGCAGAAGGTATTCCCCTGCAGCAAGTGTGTGACGCGGCAGGGGGTGGTCATCTCCGCACACATTTGTTATATGTTATAATCTGGATGTTCATGCCACTCCGGGCTCATGGGTCCTCGAGTCAGCTTCCCAGATATAGTTCTGAGACCTTCTCGGCCTTGTGCGCACACGCTACACAACCTTGGGGTCCAGACACTTGCAGTGCGGCGGCGTTGGTATTCTTGTTCCCATAGCGTTTTCACACAGCATCGAGTGTAGCCTTTGAAAGGGAACGTCTCGGGTTACTTTGCTGTAACCTTGTTTCCTGAAAAGGCGGGAACGAGATGCTGCGTCCCAATGCCGCACTGCCTACGTGACTGGACGTCCGTTAGGACAAATCAATCTGAGGAATGTTTCTGGTTCACTCCTATTTATAACCTGCAGGTGCGTCTCATCAGATGACGTCACCCGACCGATGTTATATAAGCTAAAATTTGGCGTGTTTGATACACACATGCTTCACAACCGGCAACATGACAAGATGTTTCCTATAGCATTTTACGCAGCATTTCGTTCCTGCCTTTTCAGGGAACAGCGTTACAGCAAAGTAACCCGAGACGGTTTATAGTAATGTTTTTTTTTTTTTTTTTTTTTTTTTATTTAACACAATTGTGAAATGTTAGAAATCTAAAACAATTGTGAAATGTTAGACAGATAGAAATGGCAATGAACATTGCCATTTCCACCTGAAGAATTAAGTAAAATTTTTGCAGAATTTAAAATCATTACTTTGTGGAACTTTGAAAACTTATATATAAAATAAGTATTAAAATATAAGTATAAGGAAATAAATATTAGATCTTAATATTTTACTCACCTCTGGCAGTTAAAAGTTCCTGTTGTTCCTCTTCGGTGGGTTCTTAGGGTAAAAAATAAAGAAAAAAATATTTTTAAATCAACATAGATTTTTTTCACATCAGCCTCTAGCTTTCAAAGGCCACGGTCAACCTTTATTCCTTGCCATATTATTTTTTGCCTCCATGTACATGCTTTGGGTTCATAAACTTTCATCCTTTTGCTTTTCACTTATCTATGAATTTTCAATGAACTACCAAACATCTTGCCAAGCCTATAAACTGGTCACCAAATCTTTACTGAAAAACACGAGCATTGTTTCAACTAAAAGGCCTGCTTTTACTGCTAAGTTAATTTTTGCCTCCAGAGCCCTCGTATACATGGGCCTCCTATAAAATGTGCAGTCTTGGAGGGCCCTAGGTTGTTGCTACCAGTGAAAGGTGGTACAGTAGGTTGCTTCTGTCGCGGGCAAAGACCTGTGAAATGCATACCACCTGGTAAGGAAAAGACAAGGAGATAAGTGGAAGAACACATTCAAAAAACCCACAGCCCACTATAAGCGTCTAGTGGTTCCCATCAGGCTGGATAACACGCCTGCTGTTTTTCAAGCCCTGGTTAATGATAAAAATAAATAAATAATAAATAAAAAAATAAATGATGGATCAAAGCTGAAAATGTGAATACCATCAAGACTCTATATCGCTTCTTGGTTTCATTATTGCCCCTTCCAGCATACAAATGGGGCCATCCAAGTTTACAGCCATCACAGACAGGTTCAGCCACACCTCAACACATGACCTTAAAGATTTTCTGGGGATTTTTCATGTACCAAGTTGGTCAGAGGATGATGTTATCCACCAAAGACATCCTCATTAAAAATAACTTCCTATAAATTGTTGTCTGATTTATTGGCCCCTCCATAATTACCAAGGTAATGACCCCAATTCCATCAGGCTTTCCCTACCCCTCACCATGCACCGCATTAACCTGACTTTTCATTTTTCGCAAATGCCTGGTACCCAGCCCAGAAAATGCAGAGCTAATTTGATTTAATTTGTTGTTTTAAAAATGAAATTGAAGCTTGTCATGTCACTGAAGGTTCTTTGACTGTTACAAAGCACTGACACTGAAGACTCCTTCTGTACATTTTACTTAAACGTTCTTAATATAAACAAAATAAAAGAACTTCATCCATGTTTTTAAACTATTTAATTCTGTGAAGTTTTCTGTGAAGCTGTGCGTCAATGAGCTGTTACTTTACAAACAATAATGCATTAGATTAAGTGCATTAATACAAACCTGCTCTACTGTTACAGAGAATTAATAAACACCTAACCAATCAGAATCCTGAACTCTGTGGTTTTCTCATATCTACGTACCATCGATTGAGACCTCGACACTCTGTACTAAAATCCACTTGGTAGAGCTGGCTCTTTTCATGCGCTTCACAGACAGGTGGCTGTGGTAGACGCCTGCATCAGTGACACTGACGTTCTTCAGCACCAGGGAACAGTTTCCTTCAAGCAGCTTGTCATGAGGAACGTCCACACGGTTCTCGTATCCCTCACCCTCAAACAGCTGCTCACCCTTTCTCTCAAACACAATCTCAGTGTCTGTGTTCCACTGAACATGAGGCGTTTGGACCGGGACATTTCTCCACTCACACGGCAGGACAGCTGTGGAACCCACTCGAGCGGATAATATCCGAGAGTCTGCTAAGAGGAAGACGCCATTTTAGCACCTTTATTCAGTTATTTTACATTTTAAAGCTTGTTATTTCTCTTTCATTATAAGTGGACACATACCTACACTGCTGAACCATATGATGCAAATAAAACACAGGAAGATCTTCATGGTTGACTTTATGAAGTGCAGAGTTTCTAAAATAAGCCAAAGGAGAAATAGAGTCATCCTTTAAAACTGTTCAAATTTCACAATGTTGTCTTTTTTGAACATTTAAGATGATCTACACTACAACCTCGCATGTGGAATTCTGTGCTGAATGACAAGAGTAAAAACTGTTCAAACTTTCTGGTTAGTACAATACACCTACTTTCATTCTGGCTTCATTTCACAAAATCAGCTTTATGCGTTAAGGGCAATTCAAAATTTTATATAAACCTTGAGCTCATTTTAATTACATAAAACAGTTCAGAATCAGATAGTCATGTTTATCTCAAATGTTTCGAATTTTAAACGATTCTGTAGTGACGCACTCTGTAGTTGAAGGCTTTTCCATATTCTAAAATTATTTAATTCTGGTATTAATTCTTAAACATATTCCTATGAAATGGTGTTCAGTGTACTGCTTGACTTTGTTCCATATCGACCATAAAAAATATTTAATGAATATTAATTAATCACCTCCAAAGACAAAGCTGAGCTCTTATTGGTGCTTATCTTTATATTTCTTCGTTAATAAAAATAATAATAATAAATAAATAAATAAATCATACCTTTTTATAGTAAATAGACACTGCCTGTGAGTAGATGTGAGAAAAGAAGAGAGAAAGATAAAAGAGAAGTTAGACTTTAAGTTTTAATTTGTGCAGTGTGTGTGTGTGTGTGTGTGTGTTTGGGGAGCAAGCAGTTACTGTTCCTTTTTTAATTGAATTGCGTAAATGTTTTCTTTTTCTTTTTTTTGGGGGGGGGCACTGTTCCTTTTTTTTCTTCCTTGTATTGTATTGTATAACAAAGTGTTTCTTTTGTTATGTGAGTTTTTAATCCCACATAAGTATCATTTCTTGTTTGTACAACACAAGCCTGTAACTTACTCAAATTAGTTTTTCTCTCAGAAGTAAATCTTTGTCAGTGAACATCAGTTATTGTTTTTGAACAAGATCGCTTCATCTCGTCAGTGTTGTACAGTAATTTACTGACAGATCATGTCATTGTGATACGGTAAAAAGAGAGAGTTTTATATCACTGTACAGCACAGAGATAACTTTTGGAGAAATATTAACTTAGAGCTGCCTTTTCTGTACCTCTTGGCTTTCTGTCCTGTCAGTCCACAAATTAACATCATTACAAAACAGAACTCAACGTATTTTCCTGGATGTCGTAAAACATCCTCATCACATACCACAATCATGGTGTAAGGGCCATATTTCATTCTTGTGATTTGTTGTTATGTTTATCTTATTTCAGTTTATTAGTTAAGCATTAAGTATCATAAATATAATTTGTATTGTGACATCACTTCATGGGTTGTTCTGTGACATCATCCCACAGTTATGCAGTTCCATGTCTATCACGCACGTTAGTTGTAGTTGTTGTTAAGACACGGAAGGATACAGAAAGGTGTGGAGCACACAAGCTTTTGACCGTGATAACGTGAGACAGTAAGCTAAAAGGAATACAGTAAAATAAGTTGTTGTAACTGTAATCTATCGAAGCTACAGAACACAGCAAGCGACTTGTCGTGACTACAGTGGATTTATGCAAGAAACTGTAACAACCGTTGTTTTTGATGTTGAAAATAAACGAGAGACAAAGAAATCAACGAAACGCCTGATGTCGTCAGTGACACTGTGTAACTAAAGACACGCGTCAGAACTTGTGAATAACATGCACCTACACATGGGACACACGTATATTTTAAAGACAAGCATTTTAGAGAAATGATCAAATGCTTTAAACATTCCTCTCTAACTGATCTACAGTTACAACCTGGATTTTTCAGAAGATTTTTAAAGGTTTTCTTTGTTTAGTACAATACACTTTCATTTTGCCTGGCAAGTCTTCTTGAAATAGGCCAGGAGGACAGATAGATATTATTATTATTATTATTATTATTATTATTATTATCATTATTATTATTATTTCTAGTGATGCCATGCCAAGACTTTAAGAATGGGAGATTAAAAAGGAAAAATTACTACATTTGTCTGCGGCTTAGCGATGCACTTACATGTCGGTGTTCCAGACCAGGAGAGGGCGACAGACTCGCATGCATGATGTGTCTACTGAGCTGACATAGCGCAATCAAGCAAATGCAAGATTTCCCAAGTTGACAACATTTTTGATGTTTCTCCCAACAAGGTATTTGCATATGAGATAACATTCACATTTTAATTGATTAATTATTGTTCCCTTTGTTGTTGATGTGTAATATAAAGCCACAGGAATTATCACATTAAAAAACTGTAACAGTACATATAATACTACAGTTATTACTTTATTTTCTTTTATATGTCTACCCAAGTGATATTCTGTGCTAAGGAGAGGTTGTGCAGGTTCATGGAACGTCCCATCCTAAAGTTTATTACAGATGTGGACACTTTTGTGAATAACAGCGAATTTATCTATTGTGAGAATCAGTGTTCATCGTTACACACACACACACACACAAGCAAAAATGGAATCACTAGACTAATGCAGAATCCCAAAGAGCCTGTTTACATTATTCCCTGTAAATGTAGTTTAGTATTTATTCACTAACTTTTGGTCCACACTGATTTCTCACAAACTTGAAAACACTTTCCTAAGTACACTTGTGATCTGATGTCATCTAATAGCAGCTGTAACTTATCATTTTTAAAGGCTAAATGGATATTGTGATATTCTGCCCAAAGATACTAAAAACTTCCACTACAGTTACTTCTACAGTAATTATTAGCATCACTGTACCTACAGGATATTAATTTAGGTAGACACAAAGATCAATTTAAAGTTAATATAGAAATTCAGTTTATTTTTAGCGGTATTTAGGTGTGTGTGTGTGTGTGTGTGTGTGTGTGTGTGTGTGAGACTACTGGAACAATGGAGACTCGAACACTGTATCTAAAAAAATATATCTGTATAATTACTGATGTACCACCAGCCCGTTTATCAAGCAACTTATTAAATGTTGTTTTGTTCAAACCACAGATATAACGTAAGATAACATAATAACTATTGTTATATATACTAATCTACTTAGAAATATTTCGCCAAATAATGTAAATAAATGCAATGGACCTGTGACACGCGACTAAATCCATTAGCTAACTTCAGTATAAAACACTAGGATTCTCTACTCTCTATGTACTGGTGAAAAAAAAAATATCTGAGGAAAAATCTGCCCTTTTTCGTGTGTTGACCTCCAACTGTCAAAACAGACAGAACTGCAGGGAGTACCGCGCGCAGGCGGAAAGTCAATTAACTTTGCGCAAGTGTAGTTTGATTTTTTTCTTGCTCTTCTGTTTCATTAACGGTTCATGACAGCTGGCGTCTTGCTACTGGCGCCTGCTGCATGTATGAAATGTTGACTTAAGGTGCCCCTATTATGCCATTTTAAAGGTTGCTTATATTGGACCTTTAAAATGGCATAATAGGGGAACTTTAAGGTCACAACTTTGCAGATAGTTCACATACAGCTACATGACACACTGCATGAAAGATCATATTTGAAAACACATAATAGGGGCACTTTACCATGGATGTTTTGTGATTAGACAATGTATTAGGAATTTGTATGGTCAAGTTGAAACAAAATTACGTTAACCTTAAACGAAAAAAAAAAAACATTTAAATCAACAAATACGATTATATTATATTATGAGTATACCGAAAGTAATTATATTATGTTAAGTGCACAACCTGCCTTTTTTTCATTTTTTTGAGAGTAAAGTAGGAAAAGTCAACCTTGAGCACAGTAATGGGTCTCCATCATCAATTCTTTCTTTGTTTTTATTTTGTATTGCTTGCACACTTATGACTTAATGCCAACACTATCTATTTCAGCATAGTGTGCAAGGAGTTTGCATGCTTTTCCCGTGCTTGGTGAGTTTTCACCGGGTACTCCGGTTTCTTCCCACAGTCCAAAGACAGGTTAGGCTAATTGGCATCCCAAATTGCCCGTAGTGTGTGAATGAGTGTGTAAGTGTGTGTGTGTGCCGTGTGATGGATTGGCACCCTGTCTTGTACAGGATGAAACAGAATAGAAGATGAGTGAGTGAGTGAGGATCCGGTAGCCTGGTTAGGTAGGTTTGCGGCCTGATGATTACCTCATAGTTTGACAAAAGGTGGTGATGATGCTGTCTACTGTTACTACATTTGATGTCAAACATGTACATATATACGCACATATTTCATTCAGCATATCATCCATTTTATGCCGTTGGTTGTAACGTAACCATAAGAGCAAAGCCAAGTTAACATGAAGAAAACAAGTGTCTTGTTATCAGACAGCTATAAGGCTATTTTAAGGCTATTCATAAGAAGGCTCACTGGGCCTTTGCTTTCTTGATCCATATCTCTGACTTTTCATTGCACGTTTTGCTCTGCACATTAATAATCAAACAAACATATTACATAAAATAGACAAAGATTGCTAGTAACTTAGCTATACAGCCATTTAGAGGAAATTAATTTCCGCAAACTGGAAAACAATCTAGATGCATGTCTTGATGACTTGATTAATCCTTAGAGACAGTGGGAACAATCGAACAGTGCTTGGCAAAGAGGGAAGTTGTGCAATGCAGATGTGATTAGTGCATTGATGTACAGTAAGCAGTAAGCTGTTTGAAGCTTTTTGGGCAAGCATCAGCGGTTTTATTTTGATGCAACTAGCTACAAAAAGCCAGTGGGAGCGGTGGAGTAGTGGGGTGGGGTAGGAGAAGTTTGAAAGCACCCCATGCAGCCATATTCTGGATCAGCTGCAGAGGATGAGTGGTGCAGAGTGGCAGACCTGCCAGAAGTGAGTTACAGCAACTGTGTGGAGAGAAATGAATGAATTCTTCTAAAGTTATAAAGGAAAAATGAGCTAAAGACAGAGTAAGGTTTTAAAAAGTTATAAGTTGGAAAATAATAAGTCATAAGTTATAAAATCCAGCAGACAAAGAGCCCAAAGTTGGATACCTGACCTCCAAACTCCCCAAATCCCAGTCTGATCGTTCACCCAAAGGTGATCAACTACAACACCCAGGATAAACAAGTTTGGGCCCCACCCCACAGACCACGCACTGAAAAAAAAATACCTTGAATTTACTTGGTTTTAATGTGTACATCGGTCTCACATCATCAATATGTGGCCAAATGACACAATTCTTGCTTGCTAAACCAAGGTATTTAATTCATGTTAAACTTGTGTGAAAGAATCATGCTGACTTAACATAATCTTTATCATTTACTGTAAAAGCAATTGATTGTGCAATTGTAATGGAATTGAATTATGTCTATGATACTCCATTATAATTGAAAAGTCTAACAATTTCTTAGTGCTTACATTATTAATGTTTAATTTAATTTTATAAAAAAAATAATCAGTCAAATTTATTTTTATTAGATTCATTTAACTTATTTACTACAGCTGCGTCCAACATAATTTAATACTGTTAACATAAATGAATAGCGTTGGTACAACACATTTTTCAGTTGTAACTTAAGTTGATCCAACTCAAGTAAATTTAAATTTTAAGACCTGGTCAACAGAATTCTGTGAAGGAAGGAAGCATAAGACAAACGGGATAAAATGGAGATTTTTATTTTACACCAGCAGCAACTTACAAATGAGGTCTCAATTTAAAAAGATGAACAAAACATAAAACACCACAAATAAGTATTAATCATAGAAAAACAATTAAACACCAACAGAAACATTTTGTACTTTATAACTGTCCGTTATGACTTTTAAATATGACCGTTAGAGACGGTTGGTCAGGAAACTCCTGAAGTCAGATGCAGACAGGACACTTTCACTCACAAACTCCTGTGAAAAAATACAGAGATAGATTCAATTAAAATTCATGATACTTAATTTAGCAAATGAACAATGTTTATACTTTCTTCCTCTCGCTTCACAACTCATGAGAACAGACCGAAACCAGAACCGAACTGCAGATTAAGCACGTATACTGCATATTGAACTGCATATTGTAATTGATCCCTGACAGGGGCGCAGTCGAAAAGTGCTGGGACTAAAGGCAGCATGGTGCAGTGCGGAGTGTGATTAGAGCTGAGAGGTAAATCTGTGCTGGACTGTTTTTGGCTTTGTAGGCAGGCGTCAGTGTTTTTCATTTTGATACAGACAACTACTGTACAGGAAGCCATTAGAGGGAGAGAAGTAATGAAGTAAGAAGAATGATGAGTCAATACAGCCAGAAGAGATGATAAGTTTATCAAGGTGCAGTAGCCAGAATATGCAATAATTCTTATTCATTTAATTAATTTTAAAATTTAACAATTTGCACAATGTACTTAAAACCTTAAACCTTCCTTTTGCGATTTTTACTTTTTTTCTTTGGTCAAAGAAGTTTTGGAATTGTTAACACGTAAGTTCATTAGAAAGTTTAATTTTCACCATTTTCTAAATAATTAATGAAAATGAATGTTATGAGTGTGAGTGAGTGTGACAAACAGGTGTACTAAATTTTCCTACATTACCACAGCACCCTATATTGGTGACATGATGGCTTAGTGGTCAGCAAAATGAACTCGTACCTCCAGGGTCTGGGTTTAATTCCTCCCTCTGGTCTGTGTGTGTGTGTGTGTGTGTGTGTGAAGTTTGCATGTTCTCCCCATGCTTGGTGGGTTTCCTCTGTGGTCGAAGCTACAATCAGGTATTCATGTGTTTTTCATAAACATGTTAATGTCTTGTTTACCTTTCTGTGTGCTTTGCATTACAGCATAATTAAAAAAGGAAATAAATGCAGAGAGTTTGCAGTATTCCACCACGCCAATAAATTAATCTTTGCTTCTAGTTAGCTTTACGCTAGGTTAATGCTTGTGGTGTTTTTCTGTCCAGGATTTGAGGCATGATTTGGCTTTATTGTAGAGTATTGTATGACTGACAGTAAACATCTCAGGTTACTTTGCTGTAACCCTGTTCCCTGAAAAAGCGGGAACAACATGCTGCGTGAAAACGCTATGAGAACGCTCCTCGCGTGACCGGTTTTCGAAGCATGTGTGTCAAACACGCCAAAAATTTTGGCATATATAACCTCAGTCAGGTGACGTCATTCGATTAGGCATAGACATGAACCGGAAACATCCTCAGGTCAATTTTGTCTAAAAGGACGTCCAGTCACGCATGCAGTGCGGCATTGGAGTGAAGCCTGACAGATGTCTTGCGGAAAAGGCAGCCTGTCGCTTTACATACTTGGAAACCCCTCTTGCCAGAGCAAATGATGAGGCAAGCTTCCTGGTCAAATGGGCCATAAACACTAAAGGCGAAGTATGCCACGCGGCTCATAGGCTAGGGCACTAGCATCTATTACCCGACTCGTCCAGTGGTGGCTGCCCTTCGGCCGCGGCCCCATGACATATGAAACCTGCTCTGATTTATGCCACTGGCTAGTGCGGTGGTGTGCTGTAAATTTTGAAGAGCATGAACTAGACACAGTGAATGAAGTCTTACTGCTCCGGAGCTGTAACGGCAGAGGACAGAGGCTTCGAGAACAACTGCAGATGATAGTTGGGCGAGGATGCAGAATAGCTCTAGCTAGCCAATTGGCACAGCCTAAGCACCATAAAGAGGCTGATGAGGCCCGCGAATAAGCCGGTAACTAAGGGGTGCTTTCCACAAACCCCATCAGTCAGGACGTGGGTCGAAATAGCTGCATACTGTACGTTCCGAGTGTACTAGGGCACAAGCCCCAGGTTAGTTTTCCCTGCAGAAATTTCCAGCACTGAAATAGTTTGGCAGTTGACTGGGTCTACATGTTTTATGTCCTGGAATGTAAATGATCCTGAGGGACAGAATTGTCCTGTCCTTAAAGCAGAACTTAGTGCGCTAATTCCCCTAACGGCGCAAATCTACAGTAGTCTGCCCAGGCTTTTTACAAGACTACCGTGATGTTGTCCATCCGTGCTAGGACGCGCTACTGTAGCCTCCTAATTGCTGGTGGGAGTATTTCAGAGCCAGAAATAAAGTCATCAATTCGAGTCGATATGATATGCCACACGAGAAGATGACCTCTTCAGATCCCTTGGGTGCGCTTGGATGAAATCCCCCGGCACTTAGCCACCACTGAAACCACTCTAGGAGCGGTGAAGTTACCTCCTCGCCTAGCTTGACTCCTTTAGGGAGCTAGAATACATCCGGCGTGCGCAGGAGACAGCTGTGCCCGCATTGTGGTCGGGTTCCGAACGGACACTCAACATCATACCTTGTGTAAGCTTTCTGTGTCGTTAAGCCTCCAACCTAAGAAAATGAGGTAAGCTAGGGTGACATGTTGACACCGAATGGCTCTGTTTAGGAGGGAAACATGTGCTATGGCCCCTTTTTCCAGGAAGCCTGTGATTTGAAAATAACAGAGGTGCTCACTGTGGTTTCACGGAAGTGGAAAACCCATGCCGTTGAAACCCAATGAGTGAATCCTTTAGCCAGGGAGACATGCTTGGCAGTAGCTTACACGCTGCCAGCTTCCCTGAAGGGGCGGTAGCTTTGTCGTTTAGCTAAACAGAGGAGTGGTGGTGAGGGTGTTGGCTGCTAGGTGTTCGGTGTTCTGAAACACAATAGGACGGAACCAAGCACCTAACACTTTGTCGGAAACCGCTGTCTCCTGAAACACCAGTGGCGGTGGGAATTGGTCTCCTAAGGGTGCTGGTCTTCCACAGTGCTTCATACCTAAAGAGACATACCTGGCAGTAGGTTCCACGCTGCCGGCCTCCCTAAAAGGTGCACAAATTTTGACACTTCGACTAAGTAGGTGTGTTAGATCTTCGGCATTCTAAACATGGGAGGAAGTGACCGAACACCTAACATTTCGCTGGAGATCGCTGCTCCCCGAAACACCAGTGGTGGCAGAGATTGAACCACGACCTTCTGCCAGTGCTCAGCTCTTAGTAGGTCAGTTTGGTATGCCTGCAAAGCCCTTGTGTGCAGGACAGCACCAGGCTGACCCGCTGCCTGAAAAATCTCTTCCCACCAACAAAGATGTTAGTACATACGCTTGGTGGGGAGTGGGGATTTTTTCCGGGAGGATGAGATCCCAGGAAAGAGATAGCCCGCAAGTGTCTCTCTGATCTGGGACATCATTATAAAGGACCGCGCTTTCATCAATGACATTGGAACAAGTCGATGTCAATAGCACAAAAACACGGGATAAATACGGCTTATTCCATGAAAGAGTTAACTCATGGAGGTCGCCAGGATAGGGGAGGGGCCATCATTGAGGCCCCTCCTCCGGCCACCCAACAGGCACCTGTCGTCTGATCTTGAGCGTTTGGGAGATTTATTTTATTTATTTTAGTTTACGGCGAATCGAGGTGTACGCGTTAGACCGCGCGTTACCACCTCTAACAACTACTAACACACACTAGAGGAGTGCTCTGAAGTGATAGTTTCCATCTCCGCAAAAGCAAGAGAGAAAGTTCCCCCTTCACAAGAAGCGCCGAAGCACGCTGGAGAAGTGGAAGGTAAAAGTCTTATGATCCGGTGAGAGAGTGAGAGAAAAGGAAAATTCTGTTTTGTGCGCTTCTGCCAGATATGCACGCGAAAAATGCGTTGCGGCTTGCGATTGTGTTTTAAAAAAATGGCGAACCCGAGCGCGAGGGACTTTAATAGGGAGAAATCGCGATACTTACCTGCTCCCTAAAGCCCGAGATAGTGCTCTTTCCCCAAACACTAAAAACAGAAGCGAGGAGATCGCCCTCAGCGAGATATGCTTCTACATGGAGGGACGGACTCGTGTCTAACTCTGCCATCTTTCTGGTGAGTAACAAGACACTTCCTATTTTCACTTTCTTTCTTTTTAAAAAAGTGCTTGCCCACAAGCACACTCACAAACGCGGATCCTGAAGACAAAAAGATCTGAGGATGTTTCCGGTTCATGCCTATTTATAACCTCCAGGTGCACCTAATCGAGTGACATCACCTGACTGAGGTTATATATGCCAAAAATTTTGGCGTGTTTGACACACACGTGCTTTACAACCGGTCATGACGAAACGTTTCCCATAGCGCTTTCGCACAGCATCTACTTAAGGTCAGTGTTCACGACTCCACCATAAGAAAGAAACTGGGCAAAAACGGCCTGCATGGCAGATTTCCAAGGCTCAAACCACTTTTAAGCAAAAAGAACATTAAGGCTCGTCTCAATTTTGCTAAAAAACATCTCAATGATTGCCAAGACTTTGGGGAAAATACCTTGTGGACCGAAGAAACAAAAGTTGAACTTTTTGGAAGGTGCGTGTCCCGTTACATCTGGCGTAAAAGTAACACAGCATTTCAGAAAAAGAACATCATACCAACAGTAAAATATGGTGGTGGTAGTGTGATGGTCTGGGGTTGTTTTGCTGCTTCAGGACCTGGAAGGCTTGCTGTGATAGATGGAACCATGAATTCTACTGTCTACCAAAAAATCCTGAAGGAGAATGTCCGGCCATCTGTTCGTCAACTCAAGCTGAAGCGATCTTGGGTGCTGCAGCAGGACAATGACCCAAAACACACCAGCAAATCCACCTCTGAATGGCTGAAGAAAAACAAAATGAAGACTTTGGAGTGGCCTAGTCAAAGTCCTGACATGAATCCTATTGAGATGTTGTGGCATGACCTTAAAAAGGTGGTTCATGCTAGAAAACCCTCAAATAAAGCTGAATTACAACAATTCTGCAAAGATGAGTGGGCCAAAATTCCTCCAGAGCGCTGTAAAAGACTCGTTGCAAGTTATCGCAAACACTTGATTGCAGTTATTGCTGCTAAGGGTGGCCCAACCAGTTATTAGGTTCAGGGGGCAATTACTTTTTCACACAGTGAATCCAAACCATGTAGGTTTGGATTTTTTTTTTCTCCCTAAATAATAAAAACCATCATTTAAAAACTGCATTTTGTGTTTACTTGTGTTATCTTTGACTAATAGTTAAATGTGTTTGATGATCAGAAACATTTTGTGTGACAAACATGCAAAACAATAAGAAATTAGCCACAGTATATCGTAATGGTTTTGAACAGTGGTGGGTTGGGAACTACTGGCTAAAACTAGCAACACTGACTCTTTTCATATTAAGTATTTAAAATAAGTTCTCATTGTTTTTTTTTTGTTTTTTTTTTTAAAGCCTTTTCTGCTATATCTTAAATTAAAGAAGTTCCATTACTTAGTTCCTGTTCCCTTTTCATAGAAACTCAAATGAAATTTAAATTCCCTTCAGTAATGTAAGGGGGCATTTGGTGTATGTATTTGTAGTTAGACACCTTTCAGTGTGATTTTCTGGAAGCATTTAAATACCCCCGGGCCAGGGGTAGCTTAGTGGTTAAGGCATTGGACTACGGTTCGGAAGACCCCAGATTCAAACCCCACAACCACCAAGTTGCCACTGTTGGGCCCTTGAGCAAGGCCCTTAACCCTCAACTGCTCAGATGTATAATGAGATAAAAATGTAAGTCGCTCTGGATAAGAGCGTCTGCCAAATGACTAAATGTAAATGTAAATAAGTTCTCCTTGGTATAGTAGTCTGTTGATATAAAATAAATAAAATACTATAAATGTCATGTTCTCACACAAAGGTCAGACGCAGATGCAGGTATTGGCACAAGTGCAATTTATTCTTCTCCAAAAGAAACACAAAAGTGATTAAAAAAAACACAACTTAAAGTCTTTTTCTACTGTGGAGTGTTCAACAGGGTTTTTGACCTGTGACTTCGAAGTCTGTTCAGTCCTAGCAAACAGGCAAACACATTATCTTACGAATGGTATCAAAACACACAACACATGAAATCACAACGGTGGACGGACAGGGAGCTACGGGGTCGGCTGGTTTAAGTAGGGTAGCACACAACGGAGACACAGGTAAATCTTCTTTAGTGATGTCAGTGAGACACATACACACGCAAACACACTAGGGGTAGACAAAGCGGCTCAGTAGTCCGGAGAGCCAGATGTTTTTCCCTGAGGCCGCTGTAGCACAGGTGGTACAATAAATAAATTAAAATGTAAAAATAACATTTTTCTCAAAGAGTGTTTTCATGCTAATTTACAGTATTTGCATTTGATAAATATGTAAATCCACACCTCGGTTGGAGGACTTGGAATTAGAATGAGACTATAAGATCCATTTCCTGAGCATTTCTCAGGAACATTTACAGCATATAATACAAGCTCTAGCATCTATTCCTAGTTGCAAAAATGTACATTACAGTATCTATATATTTTTTGACATCCTGGAATAATTTTATTGAATGATTTAAATATAATTTATATTAGGTGTGTCCAAAATCAAACTGATTAGCTTGATGTGTTGGCCTAACATTGATACACTACAATTCACCAACAATTAGAGCATGCTCATGAAAGATTAAATTTGTGCACACAATATATAGAGTGAAAAAATTAATAAGCAAAAAGATGATTTAATCCTTATTAAGAAAAAAAAAGTATTCTCACTGATTTTGAACAAATCTGACATACCTTAAACATTTGTACAGATTGTATATAACAATGATTCATTTATTCTGTGTTGTGCATGACTGTACTCTTGTTTTAACTACATTACTTTTGCATATTTAATTTTGACAAGCTTGAACAGGAAAAACAGTGCACTGAAAGGAAGCAGGATGATTGCCAAGTTGTGACATGATGCCATTACACACAATCTCTTTTATTTAACATACAGAAATTCCATTTGGAACACTATCTTGAGCTGAGAATGGTAAGAATTACACCACCCGGGGGTTATTTTACCACCCAAGACAACAGGACCAATATATTTACCAAAAAAGAAATTAACTCAATGTGGTTACTCATGATTTGATTTGATTAAAGAGAGGGACGTGACGTCTCAATATACTCCATGCACACAGACCCGAGGTGGGAATCAAACCTGGCCCCTGGAGGTGCAAGGTGACAGTGCTAACCACTACAATCATGCTGCCCTTCTCAAAACACTAGAAATTTATTTTGCAACAATAATCTTTATTCTACGAAATATTCTAAAATGCATCTTGTCAACAGCTCACCGATTAAATACCCCCAGTTACTCAGAGAACAACCTCGGTGATAAATACAACTTTAATAGCAGGGATAAATCACACAACAAATCAGTGAATAAAGCTCCTTTAAACAGGTGATATAGTTCCACAACAAGGAAAGAAAGACAAAAAATACCCCAATTGGTTAATCTTTACCATCACAGGTCACCAAGTATTTACACATGGACAAAGCATGCTGTCCAAAAAAAAAAAATGTATAAACCACAATCAAGAACTAAACAGTATTATATCGCAAATTATCACTCAAATCATTACAGTAAATCAAGATACAAACATATTAATATAATAGCATAAGTGCAAAATAATATCAAATACCCAGTCACAAAAAAATCAATAAAACAGAATAGTTGTAAAACAGTAAGTAAATCAGTGGCTCTAAAATGAGTCAGCCATGTGAATAGTGCAGTACAATAAAAACATAAAATAAGTATATGAAACAAGTATCTGAAATGACAATTATTGCACTTGTGCCCAAGTGAAGTTTGTACTTGCAGCACTTCACACACATCCTGAAAGTAAGCGGAAGAGAATAAAGGCCAATAAAGGGCTTTACTGCCCACAGACCATAAAGCATCAAAGTAGACATGCTACATGGGCCCATTATAAAGTGATAGTATAGCGAGTTCCCTTTCAAAGGCTACACTCGATGCTGCGTGAAAACGCTATGGGAACATCTTGTCATGTTGCCGGTTGTGAAGCATGTGTGTATCAAACACGCCAAATTTTTGGCTTTTATAACCTCGGTCAGGTGACGTCATCTGATAGGACGCACCTGCAGGTTATAAATAGGAGTGAACTGGAAACATTCCTCAGATTCTTGTCTTCACCTAGTTGTGAGCGTGTTGTGTCTAACCAGCAAAATAAGTGTTTAACTTACCGATAATGGCAGAGTTTAAACGAGATGTCCCTCCGTGTGTATAATCCATATCGGAGGGCGATCTCTACACTTCACTGCTTCGATTAAGTGCTACGCGCGCGCCTCGCATTCCTTCGAGCCGCCGCGCATTCCTGGGGCTTAAACTCGGGCATCCGGCAGAGCAGTGAGAGACGGATTTAAAAACTCTTTTCTTTCTCATCGATCGGGAAATTCCTCTGTCCGCTCTTAAGCGCGCCCTGGCGCTTCTTTTGAATGGGCAAGGATAAACATCCTCTCTTGCTTCCGCAGAGATGGTAATAGACACTAAGCATTTAAAAAATAAATAAATTAAAATAAATAAATAAACATAGATGGCAGGTTCTGTCGGGTGGCCGGGGGGCGGAGCCTCAACCACGCTCTCTCCCCTTTCCTTAGCAATCTCCATATGAGTTAATCCTTTCATGGAGTAAGCTGTATTCATTCCGTGTTTTCCTGCCATCAACTTATTTATTTATTTAAATATAGTTGAGGTAGAAGCGCAGAGTTATATGATGACACCCAGATAGAAGAGACGCTTCCAGGCTATCTCTCTCCTGGTACATCATCCTTCCTAAAAAGCTATTTCTTCCTTTCAAGCTGTGTGGACTTTTTATTTTCCCTGGAGGGAAAAGCTTTTCAGGCAGCAGGTCAGGTTGGTGCTCCATTGCACACCATGGCGGTTTTGCACGCCTACCAGGCTGACCTGTTGAAAGACCTGAGTACTGGCGGGGCTCTGCAAGGTAGGGCGTATTGGACAGATAGGGCGTAATTTTATGGCTGCGATGGTTTCCGTGGAGAGGCACTTGTGGTTAAATCTCAGGGGCATCAAGGAGAAGGATTGTGTATTCCTCCTCGATGCCCCATATCGCCTCCTTCCCCGCCGTGCTCAAGAGTCGGGACTGTCGGCCACCCAGTCTCGACTGGGTCTGACTGTTGCGAGGCGTGAAACACACAAGGTGAGTGTTTTTGAGCTGGGCACCCGCTCGCAAGATTGGGGTGCGGCATGCAATCTGCCTCAAAAGAGGTCAGACTGGCATATTGTCTTCACACAGAAGCCCTGAGGTTCATGTGCCCAGGACCGTGGGGGGTGGCCCCCCAATGGGGAGAGGCACGCAGAATTCCTTTCAAAGAATGAAGTGTTCTCCCTGGCACCCCCAGGAGGTTGATGTTCTTGCTCCGCCACCACTGGTGTTTCGGGCAACTCCAGTCTCCAATAAAATGTTAGTTCTTCATTTTTTTTCCTGCCATGTTTCAGGATGCCGAACATCTAACATCCCCCCCGTTTAACCAAGCTGCCGAGACTTTACCCCTTTCTGAGAAACTGGCAGCGTGGAAGCTACTGCCAAGTATATCTCCTTAAGTACTAAGCACTGTACACAGAAACTACAGGATTCAGTTCTCACATCACCCTCCGCGTTTCAATGGCGTGGTCTCCACTTCCATGAAACCGGAAAGTGCGCATCTGCTGACAGAAGTTGCTGGGAAATGGGGCCATGTAACATGTTTCCCTACCAGACGGATAGTCAGGCTACTACATTCGGTATTTTTTGGTTCCCAAGAGGAACGGGGGGCTGCGTCCAATTTTTTAGATTTTGCGTATTTTTAATTGTATTTAAGACTATTCTAAGTGCTAGGGCTGCCTTCCCTAGAAGAACTTATGCCCTCAAATGAAATGTATTTGAAAGTTGGTGCATGACGAAGCAGGTAGACCCAGTCCACTGCCGAAGTGTGTGACACGGAGGGTTGGTCCTCTCCGCACACATTTATTACATTTTTAGTCTGGATGTTCATGCTACTCCGAGATTTTAGAAATTAGCCCCATTAAAGTTAGGCAGAGAAGAATGCTACTTTAACATGTAATTATTTAACATAATAATAATTTATTTAAATAATGAAATAAACTCATTTCGTCAAAATATTCCTTTGTATTTCTTAATATAATTTATTTACGATAAAAAAAAAAAATCAAAACGGAAGACTGAATATTAGTTCCAAACCTTTCTGTTGCATGTAGAGAGGCAAAAAAGCTGAATATCAAACAAACATCTAACATCAAACCGACTTTACCGCAGTTATGATTGTTGTGATTTTATTTGTATGAAAAATGTTTGATAGTTTTCCGGTCTTTACAGTAAAAAAAATCTGAAAAAAAGGTGGAAGTCACTCAGAGATAGATTCACAAGGGATATGAGAAACATGAATAAAGAAAGGAGTGGAATGGGTTCGACAAAGAGAAAGTAATCACATCCCTTATTTGAAGAAATTTTTAAAGTCTTCCACAGAAAAGAGACAGTATGTACTTATGTTTTCTTATTCCTTTTTATTATGGCAATTTACTTTATTTGTTTATTTGACTAGTGGAAATGTATACGACAGTGACATATCCGATGATAGTATGTCAATTTCAGGAAGTGAAGTCACCTATGTGGATGACAGAGAAACCAGCAATCCAGAAGAAGTGCAAAGGCATAGCATCCATTCCTACGCACTTCACGGAAAACAAAGGTTAAGCCACGCCGTGCAGAGAAAAAGGGATCTGATCTGGACTTCATGATGGTAATTGACCAGATGAAAGACAGTATTGACAAATGCCGTGAGTGTCTGCATTTTCAAAATTTCTTGAGGGAGACTTGCGGCAACTACCAGAGGACAAATTAATAACAGCTAAAATGGAAATAATGCAATGTGTTTACAGAGCACTTTACACATCTCATCAAAGTTGTAAACAACCCTCAACATCCATGCAACACACAACACCACATTTTACCCTCCTCCACCATCCCCTTCAGTGTACTCCGGAATAAGCACTTCTTCTCATGCCTTTAACAATCCCCTACACACCTGTCCCACCACCATCTCTGAGCAATTGGCTTCAGCAACGAATGCTGTTCGCTCAGGAGCATCTGAGCCGTACTATCATGCTCTGTAAATGTTTAGTACAGTAAATGTTAGCACAATGTGCTGTTTGTTCAAGTGTTATTGTTTACAAACTGTTAATGGTAAACAGTATGCTTTAAGTACGGATTGTTCACAAACTGTTAATGGTAAACAGTATTCTTTAAGTACTGGGGTCCGTTCTTCATACGTCGCTAACTCAGTTAGCAGGATTTGATTGTTGTGGATTTGTCCTGATCTTGAATTGTTTCGTTCAATGCGCTTCTCGCTTTTGTTGTCATAGCAACATGTCCGTAAGCTTGAATCTGCTCGGGAGCAGGTTTATTTCATGTAAACAGGATTTAGCCTGCGCTCCTGGCGGGTTCTGATTGGTTGAAATGGCGAGGTCACATCTAATTGGTTAAAGAGCATGACTAACTCACGTGGGAAAAGAAAAGTATATGCCCCATGCCATGGACTACCCCCCCAACACACACACACAATCGCTATCAAATATTATATATGACCATAAATTCATAGGTTTATTGTTATCAAATATGATATTACTATTATAATAAACCCTAGGCACGAGACAGCCGTCAATACCATTAATACAAATTCTTGTATAATGTTTATTTTGTAACACATTTATTTTTCAGGGGTTTGTCATAAAAATATGCAAATAAATAAATTTAAATAAATAATTTTCATATTGCTTATTTTATTTTATTATCTCATGTAATTTGTAAACCATTAACCTATGAATTTATGTTCTAATATAATATTTAATAGCAATTATGTAGGGGACATATATAATGGGGGGAGGGGGCGGCATTTCAGTGCATAACTCAGTAGCTCAGTGGTTAAGGCATTGGACTACGGTTCGGAAGGTCCCAGGTTCAAACCCCACAACCACCAAGTTGCCACTGTTGGGCCCTTGAGCAAGACCCTTAACCCTCAGATGTATAATGAGATAAAAATGTAAGAGCAAATGCCTAAATGTAAGCGCACACTCGACTACTGTTTCCTTACCTGACAAGTAGTCTCTCTTCAGGGCTAACACCAAGTCGCAAATTGGTTGATCAGCGTGCAATGTGGCACTGCACCAGCTGCAGCAGACAATAAAAAGTGGAAACCGAAATCTGACAGTAATTAAAAAACTTGCACAGAACTTTTCGCATTTCTTCATAAAGCACAAAAAAACTTCCTTTAACCCGACGTTGTGCAGTCAGAGGATGAACCCAGTAGCGGCGGCGATTTTTTCTCTCCCTACGTCGCCATATTACGAGTATTTTTAAAACAAGAAGATTAATATCTAACATAGCAAAATGGTCCACATTGAAAGGAGGCACCTTAAATAAAACGACAAGGGCTTTCATATCCAGTTCCCGACACTGCCTCCACAGGATAACACACAAACTACACTTTGGGCTGCAGGCTGGCGTTAGACAGAGACAAACGAACACCGGTGTAGAAGTCAATCGAGCGCCACTACACAAAATGCACCACTACACAAAATGCAACAAAAAAGTCTAGGACGTTCAGAGCGCGTTCGTTTATCCAAAAACTTAACGCCCGTGTGAACTTAATTCATCCAAAGGCCTTAATTCATCCAAACCCCCCTACAGTATTTGCCAACAGCGCACACAGTTTGATAAATTCACACCTATCATGAATGAAAGGTGAGAAGAGATTCCGCATAATCTTCTGACACAATGCTTGCTCTAAAAGACTATACTTAACAAGAATATAGAGAATCATATTTATAATACGATAATTAATAAAATAATAAAATTATATCAAATAAAACTTTATCTAAAAGCCAGACCGACCAAATTTCCAATTTACTGCTGACGTAGTTAAATATGCTTATACTGTAGATATGTAGGTTACATTTTAAAAGTATATTTGCAAGTAAATTACAAACTGCATGTAATGTTGAAAAATATGAATAAAACAGTATGAGACACAAATATATGATATGGTAACATATGCGATGAAAAAGTTATTTACGCATTAGTGCTCAAATGTAAGCAAATGCAATTATTAATTTATTGTGTATATTAATAACTTACTAAAAATAACTTTCCTACCAGCCCACTATTATTTTCTGTTCAAATTTAAAGATGCCCGCGTGTGTGAACAAAGACAACAAAGTACAACAAAGAATGCAAAACTGAATAATCTTTAATAAAGTTAGCCTAATACAATACTGTTTCCATTGCTGAAGCAAACATGATTTTGTTTTAGTCTATTTGCTAAATACAACGTGACAGCGCGCCCCGAGGTGATGACCCACAGAACCCCCCAGTTACTGTAATCCCTCTTCTTACCTTTCATTTATGATAGGTGTGAAGTTATCAAACCGGTTTTGCTCATGGGGGAATTCCCAGAATTAAGGGGTTTAAAACGATTTAACAAGACCAAGCAGACCTACATCAAAGGTGAAAGGAGGGATTACAGTAACTGAGCGCGCTGTCGCATTGTATATACTGTACAACACGTGTTTATCAGCCTTTTGATAAAAACGCTGCCTTTTGTAAAGTGAAAGTATAAGCCGCGGGTTTCCGAGCGGCGACGAACAGCTTTATTTCAGTCATAAATTCACAATCACATTCCAGCTATTATTTCCAGCCGTGGTCAAATAATGGATGAAATAATTATTCAATGCTGGACACAAACAGCAAAAAACATGATTATTATTATAAAAAGCCCGAAGCACTTCGTGTTCATAAAATATTATGTACTTAATATGATATTGTTTATTTATGTCTTTTGATGATGGCGACACATTTTTACTTTTTAAATAAGATATGTTGGCATATGCATGAATCAGGACATTCGCATAGTTAACACTATCAGAGAGCCTACTATCAGGAGATTAAATTAATTTCAATACCATTTAAACCGAGGCATTGCCATGTCTTTCATTGTTTTGTCCCTGTTAAGACATTACAAAAACTATATAAGAAACTTATTAGGAATTTTAAAGCACGATTTTGGGCATCTCTGTTAATCATTATGAAAATAATATGAAGCACATATACACACATTCATCATGAAAGATCTGTTGTGAAACAAAATAAAATTCATGTTTGCTTCTGCATTGGAAAAAATATTGTTTTAGGCTAAATAATTACACACAATTCTTCGTTGTACTTGGTCTGAGTTTTAGATAAAGTCCCTCCATGCGCCATCTGGCGGATATTCAGTGAAGCACAACACATTTATTTAAATTCCCGAATGTTGCTTGCATCAATCTATCTATCTATCAATTGCCACATCTGTAAGTAGAGGTTTGGATGTCAGGGCTCAGTCTCCACAATTAAACAATGTATTCATAGAGAAAGGAACTTAAATACTAGAAGCCTGTAGCTGATCCGCTCTATGACGGATGACCTCATGACAACATCAAAGTGTTTCTGCGCATGTTTGAGCAAATTGCTGTGCAAGGCGGCTGTGGCCATGCCACAAGTGGAGTGGCTTTCTTATCCCAGTGCTATCGGGTGAGGCACAGTGTGCCTATTTTTTTCTTTTAGATGAAAAAGCTAAAAACAATAAGTTTTTAAAAACAGAGATCCTCCCCCATTGTGGACTTTGGATTGCAGAAGCCGTTATGGAATTTCACAAATGGACTTGTAAAGTTCAAACTGAGCCTAGAGCGCATCTTAACAAACTCAGCCAGATTGCGACTACAACCAGAAAGTCTTTTGCCATTCGAGGTGGTGGAACAAGTGACGACGGTCTGCACGTTGAGAGCTCTCCTACAAAAAGTGCGAAAAGCAGTGGCCATAAGAAAGCCAGCAATCATGCAAAAAATAGTAAGCACACCGTTAGGTTTCTGTTGTAGGTTTTCTGATTTGAGGCGTGACTTGAGTGCACCTGATGCGCGTCATGGCTCTTATTTAAACGTGGTGCAGGAGTTCGTCTGTTTTTTCCGCTGCTCCGCTGATGCCTGGGCAGTTTGCCAGAGCTGCGATCCAATTTGTGACATTTTGTTTTTTTTCGCATTCATTTATTTATCTCCCTTAATGTTACATCCTAGAGCCAGGTGTAACAGCACTGAAATGCACATTAAAACCCTTTCACTTCAACAGGAAGAAAGACGTGGAAGGAAGTGACAAATTTGTGCCATAAATCTACTCTCTGTTTTGCAAAGGAACCAGCTCCTGTGTGATGAGCTGATGCCATTGGAACCGAAAAGATTCAGATGGGCGAGCCTTCCTTGCCTACTTTAAGTGCTTTAAAGATCTCTTGCCGCTTCCTACATGCTGGATGAAGATTAACGGGCTCCACTACCAGCCATGCTTGTTACATGAAGTGCAGTGACACTCATGCCCCTCGTGCCACCCGATCTCTGTTATCTGCATGCACAGTGATTGACATGGTGGATCACTGTGCATATCACATCACCGTTGAAGACCACTGGGGTAAATACAAGCTTAAAGCTGACATAATCCCTGAGCTCCCTGAGCCTCTACAGTACATCTAGGTCGCGACTGGCTTGGGCTTTGGCCTGAATGAGTGGATGCTGCAAAAAGAAACAGAAAGACAACAGTGTGCAAGCTTACCAGTTCTCCCGTCCTCCGAAACCCGGAGTTCAACTTTTCCTTCATCGCTCAGACAGATGCATCAGACACAGGCTCCGGGCTGTCCTTTCTCAGAAGTTTGCGGGCAAAGAACCTCCAGTTCTGCATGGGAGTAGAAAGCTTACACCAGGGGAAAAAGTCTATGCCACGATCGAACGGGAGGCTCTCGCCATTAAGCACTTCACATTGGTTACGGCTCATGCTTCTCCACAGTGGTTGGCAAGAGATAAGCACTAAACTTAAGTGCTGATGTGTCCCGTTTGCCCAGGAGAAAGTTGCTAGATATCTGATTACAGTCCGCATATACTGTGTATTGTATAATTTATATACAGTCAGACTTGTAACAGGGAGTGAAACAGCTGGATCCTGGGACTCAGTGTGTTCATGAGTCTAAGGATTTGGGAGATACTGGGCAGTAGAACTCATGAGACCTGGATCCATTTAGTGAGTGATTTAGAATCTGTTTCTCATCTCTACTGAAAACAAGGGAGTGGACTATTCACACACAGGAGTGGACTGGGAGGCAAGGCAAGGCAAATTTATTTGTATAGCAAATTACATACACAATGGTAATTCAAAGTGTTTTACATAAAAAAAAGAAAATGATTATTAAATGAAATAGAAATTCACAGCATCATCATTTAAAATGATTTAATAGTTGATTTAAAATCAAAATAAAGCAGCCGCCGGACGTAGCACAGTGCTGATTCAATAAATGCACAGCTAAACAAATGGGTTTTGAGTGTAGATATAAATGTTTTAGCACATCCGATCTCTTCTGGAACTCCCCTTGTTTCGTTGGTATTTTTTACCAACTCAATCTTACAGTAATGAGTGTTCAGTAAGTTATATTCATATGTCAGTCATCATATCTATTCACACACAGGAGAGATACTGTACTTTGCCCTTTCTGGATCACCATTAGGCAGGAAAAAACATACTCCTACACAAGAAATAGGATACCTTTACACAGATAAAAACACACATACTGTACCACATATATAAATAGTTATGAGGTAACCTACATTGGGCATTTGTAGGTGAGAACTGGGCTGGGATACAAGGCTGATTTTACTGCACACATTTTTGGTTCATTTTTCAGACCAGAATTGATGTTCTCCAAACAATCTCACATCATTTAGTCATTTGCGTGCATCATAAAAGCAATTTCTTTCTTTGGAACAAATTGTGAATGCTTTAGTACTTTTCTGCCTGATAATGTACTTGCTAATTGTCTTCTACATTATCACTCGCTTATGTCATGTTGGTCAAAATGTACTAGACTGCTTCTCTGTTCATTTAGTCTCTGTATTTGTCAGTACATGCAACAGGTGGAACCAGCTGTTATAATTTGTTGAGCACATTTTTATTAGTATTTTTTGTTCTGTAAATGTGTTATAAATAAATAAGCTGCTCTCATGTGAATCTTATGGAAGCAAATTAGCATCATAATTATTTGAATATCAGCCTCTGAAAAACACACTTTAAAATTGAATCACTATTGAATCGTTAGTTTTGAAATGTAAATACTACTGAATTCATTAAACTGAAACATTTGACAATAAAAATTAATATCTTTGAATTTAAGTGCTCTGAATGTCACATGAAATTCTCATTAGGCCGTTTCAAGCTTTCAAATTTTAAAGTCTTGATTTCAATCTACATTTAATGTAATATTCTAAAATTCAGATAAAAAAAATTCAAACTTGAAAATTTAAGGATTAAACTTCAATACAAGAAAAGCAACCAAGCCAGAACTTAATTCCTCGGTCAGAAAGTTGAGTCTTCAATATTGCCTAATGATGTGAAGTTTGAATCATTCTCATTCTTTGAATCTCGGTCATCAAAATGACTTAATCTTTTTTTTTATTTATTTTGTTCTTTTGTTCAAAAATAAATTAAAATGTCACATTTTCAATAAACAAAGCCCCAACACATTTACATACACAAATTTTGGCTATAGTTCCAGTAATGAAAATATGCAGCTAAGGACATATTATGATAAAGAGAATGAGCAGCTCTCACATCTTCTGGTATGAGTCATTCATCCTCTTGAATGTATTGCACTGCATAACATCTGTGGGAGTCACATGACAAAAGAATGACTGATTCAGACCAAAGACTCAAAGGTAACTACTCATTTCCGTTTCCTGTATTTAACATAAGGAGGTTTGCGATGCTTTGTGCATGGGCGCCCAGTAGAAAATGAACAAATCACTTTCTGAGAATGCTCATTCTTCTGAGTCATGTTAAAGACTCATTCAAAAAGAATTAATCATTCATAAATGACTGATTACTAATACCATTTTCAAATGAGTTTAGCTAAAAGACAGAACAGACCTGCAGGACAAAGTGCTTCGCCGTGATGGCGGAGGGCAGCGGCCCAGTCAGAGCTCCTGTAGTGTGTTACACCAATTACATATTGTCAGATATTTTAGTGAATTTGTAATAAAAGAATTAAGTCAAAGTTTAGTTAAAGTTAAGCTAGCTAGATAGAAACCCAGATTGAGACAGAGTGGTGGCCAAAGGTATTAGGACAGCATATGCCATGTATTGGTTCTCTTTGTGCACAAAACAGGTGACATCACCAATTAGTTCGGGTCTCTTTGAAGACTTGTTATTTATAATCAGCTGCTTTAGGTAATTGATGGAACACTAAGTGACGGGACTTTTACTTTTTAAAGCTGTGGTGTCCACAAAATGCTTAAAACTTAGAAATTCCTAAGTGACACATGTGTACATGATTTTCAGGTACCTACACATCCTGCCAAATCTTCCCCACCATTTAATTCATGGTAAAGTGATGGAAACAGCGGAGGGGAAATGTTAAAAATGTAGTCTGGCAGAAATGGAGAATCTGCTACTAAAGTGCCTAATACCCTTTTCTGTGTTTTAAAAGAAACTTTAGCATTGAGGAAATGATTTGTCTAGGGTATGACGTACTAACATTATTTTACTCAAAATGTCCGGGAATTTATTAAAGTGATGATTCTGAAATTAGTCACCTTCTAATATAAACCACTGCAGAAAAATGTTTAGGGCATTTGATGATTAACTAAGGAAACAGTTTTCTTAAAACCCCACTCTTATTGCACCAGACAGCTGCAGAAGATAAGACCTTATATACTTTCAGTTCTGTATTGACAATAAGGATTAGAACTGTGGGCATTTCCCAAGACTTCTTAAATATACAGAGTAAAAGTAAAAGTTCTTAGTAAAACATCGTAATGCTTAAAATAGCTTGCAAAGAAAGACGCAGGAAGCAGGAAGCAGGATGTTTTTTTTTTTTTTGTTTTTTTTTTATTCTTTCAAAACAGCTTACAACAGTATTTAAAGGAAGCAGGATGTTGTTAAAAATAAAAATGTTTAAGAGCTTTAGAAGTTTCTTAAGCAAAGGAGAAAATGGCAGAAAGATAAAGTTCTCGCACCCCTGTTTGCTGTACAAACCCACCATGTCACCTTCATGTGAAGAGCCGCAATGTTTATCTCCAGGTACTTTTAAATAGATTAAATAAAGACTTACCAGCATGGTGAATAAACTAAAGCCAATTATATGAGTGTTGTTGGGGTAACATATGCAAAATAAGCCTGTAATTTTTCAAAGTTGTTGTTAGTCTTTTGGCTGTTCAAAAGTTTGCAATATATGATAACTAAGAACGCTATTTAGTGAGGGATGGGACATGTATTTTTTTGTCCCACCCTAACAATTACAAGCCACAATTACACGTCGTGGTTTTCATTATGACTTTTTTTTTTTTTGCGAGTTTCAGGATGTCCCAAGACAGATCACTAATCAAATAAGTGTGACTTACTGGGTGGAGTGTCACTTTGTAAACACATCACGTAAACACAAGAAGTTTCACCAAAAAGTAATGCCTGTACACGAGGTGTATATTGAATTCTCCCTATCAGGCATAGCATCACTAATAATAAATTAATAAATAAAAAATCTGTTCTTCTCTACTATTTTAGGAAGAAAAATCCAGGTAAACTGACTTCCTAGTCACGGTAAGGTTCTATGAATCTTGTGTGTCCCAATACTTTTAGTCACTAATGTATTTATTGTAAATGTGGATAAAACTTTTTCATTATAGTAATGATAAAAAATCTCCAGGCACGCTTGACTTAGCCTTTGATCTTTTCCATAGTTAGAATCACATCTGGTCTGTTGTTAAAAGTGCTACATACATACCACATAAATAACTATGAAATGGAATAGCAGTGAATCACAGCTGGTGTGTATATTATGTGGTACT
This sequence comes from Clarias gariepinus, assembly GCF_024256425.1. Taxonomy (NCBI): domain Eukaryota; kingdom Metazoa; phylum Chordata; class Actinopteri; order Siluriformes; family Clariidae; genus Clarias; species Clarias gariepinus. The sequence goes on from NC_071101.1 coordinate 3,123,434, forward strand.
TCAAAGAGGTATCGGTTTCATTTCATACAGTTAATGAACCCTGTTTTCAACAGGGTTGAAAACTGTTTTTAACGTTTCTTTTTGTCTCAATATCTGACATCTTTCTATTTGCATTCCTCTTTTTTATGGATTATAGGTGAGGACTGAGTGAAATAAGAGGCTGATTTTAGTCACTTGTGTTTATCATAAAAGCAATTTCTCATTTTTTAAAACTGATTATGAATGTTTCCGTACATTCATGAGATGAATAATTTTCTGCTGTTTTCTACATTCCTCACTCACTTATATCATGTTGATAAAGTATTAAACTGCCTCTCTGTTGATTCAGTCTCACTAAACATCAAAGCATTCATAGAAGTTCATTGTATACAACATTATACACAAAGACACGCCAGCAATCACAGTCTGTTCAACTGGTCGAACCAGCTGTGGGAAATATTTTATAGATATTTTTAGCAGTACTTTTTGTTCTGTAATAAATGTGCTGCTTTCAGGTAAATCATAACTTAATCAGCGGAGAGGAATGCTTAAAGTATTTGATTAATTAACTAACGAGGAACCACTTTGCTTAAAAATCTTTCTTTCATGGATGCACATGGGATATTCACAGCAACACCTGCAGAAAATGATGAAACAGTCGAGAAGATACTTTCAGTTCTGTTTTTATTATAAGTATGTGAACCTGTGGCCAGACAGAAGTGAGTGCATGTAAAATAACAGCTGTGTAATTCCTCATACCACACTGCAGATACAGCTCTGACTGGAAGGAATGCTTCTCCTGTTTACATTTGTTTATTTTTTTCCCTCTACGATAGTGTAAAGCAACCTTGCCGTCTTCTTTTCTGTATCACAGTGATGTGGTCTGTCAAAAAATTACAGCACGATTGCAAAGTGAATCCTGTCTCTTGCAGTCAATCTTCCACATACAGTAATGTATAACGTTGTACTGATGAACCTGATAAATGCAGCATACACTGAAAAAATAATGCTTTGAATTTACTGTAATAGCAATTTATTGAGCAATTGTAATGTAATTGAATTATGTCTATGATTCTCCATTATCGCTGAAAAGTTTAACAATTTCTTAGTGCTTACATTATTCAAATGTTTAATGTAATTTTAATTAAAAAAAAATCAAATTAATTTTATTAGGTTAATTCCTGCTTACCTTTTCCACACGCCTGCCAAACGTTTGTCTTCTCAACAAACTGTATTTTCTTCTCGCGATGTTTGCAAAGTTATAGCTGATGCTGCAGCTTCCCGTTCACATAACAGCAAATTTTGGATGATAAAGATACGTCGTATAGACGTCGTATAGATGTAAAGACGATGCATCATTTAACAGCTCAAACAGGCTGTCAAAAAAACTAACGCGATGTTTACCAGATGATACGCTCTTTAGCAGACGTCCTCGCGACTTACCTGTGCTATCTGGGAAGGATGTTGAAGAACCTTAGGAGTTTCTTAAGCAGAAGAGAAGATAGAAAGATGAATTACTTTGTACTAACCAACTATGGCACTTACATGGACACGCCAGCAATCGCAGTAAAGAGCTGAAATGTTTTTCTTTTTTCTGATAACTTTCAAATAGATTAAATACAAAACTTACCAGCATAGTAAAATAAACGAATCCAAATGATCGAGTGGTGTTAGACTAGAATATACAAAATAAGCCATATACAATTATATATAATTAAGAGTGCATTTTTTGATCTATTGGTCATGTATTTTCCATCATGACCTGATAAGAGACCCAACCTGACCCACCTGACCTGATTTAATATGCACAAAAGCACCGCTCTGGCACTGGCAACCACCGACCCACAAAACATCATGATTAGCACGTCACTGAGAAATTTGATGGAGGAACAACCAACAGCGAGGGGGAACTTTACTCCACTTCACCTTACATAAGTTTTTGTCTTAGCGATGTACTGTAAGTCAAATGTAAACCCAGGTTACCAATAGCATTTAGGGGGGGAAACAAGTCTCCAATAATGAACCTGGCTGTACAGTATGTGCTGTGTAAGTGTGGGAACAGGAAAAAGAACACTTCTGAGCATTTATTAATAATTAAACTGACTCTGTGAATCATTTCATCATTGGGCCCCCCTCGGCCTGCAAAATTATGTCTAAAGATCATAGAGATCCACTCATGCACCGCACTGGTACATTTAGACTTAAACCACACTCATGCACACACCTACATGCATTGGAATAAGATTACACTCCTTTTTTTCTGTCTCTTTCTTTTTCTCTTTCACTCATACATAGCAGGTATCGACTTTCTGTAAGGTACGTCTCAATTTATTATTATAATTTTTTTATAAAAATGTGCTGATATGAGCTCAGGTGTGATAACAAAAATAAATATTTGTTTTATTTGTATATTTCTGTATTAATATTTGTGTGCATGAGTTATATTTTATAAAAATAACACACACACAAACACAGTCAGTCAAAAATACGTATACACACACCTCAGTAAAAGAAAATGGTCTGATGTATATTTTATTATAATTATTAAGATAATATTAGATTCGACGAGCAAAGATTTGGTTGCGAGTACCGAGTATCAAATCAAATTCAAATTTTATTTTATTTGTCACATACACAGTCATAGACAGTACGAAATGTGACCCTAAAAGAGAATTAAAGCTTGTAATAAGAAATAAAAATGAATAAAAGAAATATGATAGAAAATTTTTATAGAAAAATTTAATTAAACTAGAAAAAATAGAACTAAAAATAAAAATAGAAATATACTGTACTGTCTTCTTCTTCTTTGTCTTTCGGCTGTTCCCTTTCAGGGGTCGCCACAGCAAATCATTTGCCTCCATCTAACCCTATCCTCTGCATCCTCTTCTCTCACACCAACTAACTTCATGTCCTCTCTCACTGTATCCATAAATTTTTTCTTTGGTCTTCCTCTAGACCTCCTGCCTGGCAGTTCCAACCTCAGCATCCTTTTACCGATATATTCACAATCTCTCCTCTGAACATGTCCAAACCACCTCAATCTGGCCTCTCTGACTTTATCTCCAAAGCATCTAACGTGGGTTGTCCCTCTGATAAACTCATTCTTAATCCTATCCATCCTTGTCACTCCCAAAGAGAACCTCAACATCTTTAGCTCTGCTACCTCCAACTCTGCCTCCTGTCTTTTCTTCAGCGCCACTGTCTCTAAGCCGTAGAGCATCGCTGGTCTCACCACTGTCCTGTACACCTTTCCTTTCATTCTCGCTAATACTCTTTTATTGCACAACACACCTGACACTTTGCTCCACCCATTCCAACCTGCCTGTACCCGCCTCTTCACCTCCTTTTCACAGTCTCCGTTGCTCTGGACCGTTGACCCCAAGTACTTAAAATCCTGCACCTTCTTTACCTCTGCTCCCTGTAGCCTCACCGATCCTCCTGGGTCCCTCTCATTTACACACATGTATTCTGTCTTGCTGCGGCTAACCTTCATTCCTCTGCTTTCCAGAGCATACCTCCACCTCGCCAAATTTTCCTCCACCTGTTCCCTGCTCTCGCTACAAAGCACAATGTCATCTGCAATCATCATAGTCCATGGGGACTCCTGTCTTACCTCATCTGTAAACCTGTCCATCACCAAAGCAAACAAAAAGGGGCTTAGAGCCGATCCTTGATGCAGACCTACCTCCACCTTGAACTCTTCTGTCACACCTACAGCACATCTTACCACTGTCTTACAGCTCTCATACATGTCCTGCACCACTCTAACATACTTCTCTGCCACTCCAGACTTCCTGATACAATACCACAGCTCCTCTCTTGGCACCCTGTCATACGCTTTCTCTAAATCTAAAAAGACACAATGCAACTCCCTGTTACCTTCTCTGTACTTCTCCGCCAGCATCCTCAAAGCAAATACTGCATCTGATGTACTCTTTCTAGGCATAAAACCATATTGCTGCTCACAAATGCTCACCTCTGCCCTTAACCTAGCTTCCACTACTCTTTCCCACAGCTTCATTGTCTGGCTCATTAGCTTTATACCTCTATAATTGCCACAGCTTTGCACATCTCCCTTGTTCTTAAAAATTGGCACCAAAACACACCTTTCCTTCATTCCTCTGGAATCCTCTCACTCTCCAAGATCTTGTTAAACAAACTTGTCAAAAACTCTACTGCCACCTCTCCTAAGCACTTCCATACCTCCACAGGTATGTCATCAGGACCAACAGCCTTTCCACTCTTCATCCTCTTCAACGCCCTTCTCACCTCACTTCTACCAATATTTGCTACTTCCTGTTCCACAACAGTCACCTCTTCTACTCTTTGTTCTCTTTCGTTTTCCTCATTCATCAACTCCTTAAAGTACTCCTTCCATCTTCCCATCACCCTCCTGGCATCTGTCAGTACATTTCCATCTCTATCTTTAATCACTCTAACCTGCTGCACATCCTTCCCATCTCTATCTCTCTGCCTTGCCAAACTGTACAGATCCCCCTCTCCCTCCTTACTGTCTAGCCTAGCATACAAGTCCTCATATGCTCTTTGTTTGGCCTTTGCCACCTCTACCTTCACCTTACTCTGCATCTCCCTGTACTCCTGTCTACTCTCTTCAGTCCTCTCAGTGTCCCACTTCTTCTTAGCTAGCCTCTTTCCCTGTATACACTTCTGGACTTCCTCATTCCACCACCAAGTCTCCTTGTCCACTTTCCCCTTACCTGATGATACACCAAGTACCCTCCTACCTGTCTCCCTGATCACATTGGCTGTAGTTGTCCAGTCAACTGAAAGCACCTCCTGACCACCCATAGCCTGTCTCAACTCCTCCCTAAAGACTTCACAACATTCTTCCTTTCTCAGCTTCCACAACTTTGTCCTCTGCTCTGCCTTTATCCTCTTCGCCTTCCTCACCACCAGGGTTATTTTACACACCACCATTCTGTGTTGTCTGGCTACACTCTCCCCTACCAACACTTTGCAGTCACTGATCTCTTTCAGGTTACAACATCGACACAAGATGTAGTCGACCTGAGTGCTTCTGCCTCCACTCTTATATGTCACCCTATGTTCCTGCCTCTTCTGGAAGAAAGTATTTACTACTGCCATTTCCATCCTCTTTGCAAAGTCCACCACCATCTGTCCTTCTACATTCCTGTCCTGAAGACCAAACCTTCCCATCACATTTTCATCACCTCTGTTCCCTTCCCCAACATGTCCATTGAAGACTGCACCAATCACCACTCTCTCACCTCTGGGGATGCTCTGCATCACTTCATCTAACTCACTCCAAAATTTTTCCTTCTCTTTTAACTCACATCCTACCTGTGGGGCATAACCACTAACAACATTGAACATTATCCCTTCAATTTCCAGCTTCAGACTCATCACCCTATCTGATACTCTCTTCACCTCTAGAACATTCCTTACAAACTTCTCTTTTAGGATAACTCCTACTCCATTTCTTTTCCTATCCACACCATGGTAAAACAATTTGAAACCTGATCCTATGCTTCTAGCCTTGCTACCTTTCCACCTGGTCTCCTGGACACACAGTATATCCACCTTTCTTCTCTGCATCATATCAACTAACTCTCTTCCCTTCCCTGTCATGGTCCCAACATTCAAAGTCCCTACTATCACTCCTAAACTCTTGCTCTTTCCTCTTTGCTTACGAACACGCCTTCCTCCTCTCTTTCTTCGACCAACAGTAGCCCAATTTCCACCAGCACCCTGTAGGTCAACAGCACCAGTGGCGGTCGTTGTTAACCCGGGCCACGACCGATCCGGTATGGGAATTATATTCTTGATTGGCATCATTGATTTGGCAAATGTTTTACGTCGGATGCCCTTCCTGACACAACCCTCTGCATTTATCCAGACTTGGGACTGGCACAAGAAGACACTGGATTGCGCCCCCCCGTGGTTGCATTGAAATATACTGTACTGTACAAGAGCATTTAAGAAATCGAGAAATTTTGATATTTTGTAAGAAAGATGGTGTGCAAATATGCATAAAACAAAGTGTCTTTGTGCAAAGGTTATTAAAGTGTCTTTGTGCACTGGTCCAGGATGTAAACGTAAACATGTAGTGTAGATATGAAGGTAGGTGTGCGTGGAATTGTCCATAGTGTCCATGGATGTAAAAAGATTGATTGATTGATCAATTGTGAAAAGATTGTGTTAGTTCTGCATAGTGGTGTGGTTGAGAGACCTTATCGCCGCAGGAAGAAGCTCCTCCTCAGTCGCTCTGTGTTGGCCTTCAGGGAGCGGAATCGCTTCCCAGACCGCAACAGAGTAAACAGTCCGTTGTTGGGGTGGCCGAGGTCCTTCACAATCTTCCTGGCCTTGGTCAAGCACCGCTTGCTGTAGATCGAGTGCAGGTCAGGGAGCTCGATGCGGATGATGCGCTCAGCAGATCGCACCACCCTCTGTAGAGCTCGTCTGTCCTGCATGATGCTGTTCCCGAACCAGGTCGTGATGTTTCCCGTCAGGATGCTCTCTATGGTGCAGGAGTAGAAATTCCTGAGCACCAGTCTAAAGTCTCTCAAGCGTGGTCTTTTACCACGGTGTTGATATGACAGGACCATGCCAGGTCCTGCATGATGTGAACACCGAGGTATCTGAAGCTGTCCACTCTCAACTCCACTGGGCTCCTGTTGATGACGGGGGTCTGGTAGTTCCTCACCTGCTTTGTACTGAAGTCCACTATCAGCTCCTTTGTCTTACTGACGTTCAGGAGGAGATTGTTCCTCTGGCAGCAGTTCTCCAGATTTCCAACCTCCTCCAGGTAGGCCGTCTTATCGTTGTTCGTGATCAGGCCCACCACAACAGTGTCGTCAGCAAACTTGATGACGGTGGTGGAGCTGGTAGTGGCCACGCAGTCATAGGTGTACAGAGAGTACAGCAGGGGGCTCAGAACACAACCCTGGGGGGCTCCAGTGCTGAGAGTGAGGGAGGCTGAGACATGTCCGCCCATCCTTACTGCCTGTGGTTTGCCAGTCAAAAAATTGGAGATCCACTGACACATTGATGAGCTGAGTCCCAGGTGCTCCAGCTTGGTGGTAAGTGTGGAGGGAATTATGGTATTAAATGCAGAGCTGTAGTCGATAAAGAGCATTTTCACATAATTCCCCCTCCGAGTGTCCAGGTGAGTGAGAGATGTATGGAGGAGATGAGAGATTGCATCGTCCGTGGAACGGTTTGAACGATAAGCGAACTGTAGTGGGTCCAGTGTGTCTGGTAGTGAAAAGATGATGAAGTCTCTGACCAGGCGTTCAAAGCACTTCATCACTACTGAAGTGAGGGCTACAGGGCGATAGTCATTGAGGGAAGCAGGATGAGGTTTCTTTGGGACAGGAACAATGATGGATTCTTTAAAGCATGTGGGGATCACCAACTGAGATAAAGAGATGTTGAATATTTCAGTGAACACAGGTGCTAGCTGGTCTGCGCCGGCTCTGAGAATACGGCCTGAGATGCCGTCTGGTCCTGCTGCTTTCCTGGTGTTCACTCTCTTGAAGGCTCTCCTCACGTCGTGCTCGGTGATGATGAACGCGCTTCCGGTGCTGGCAGTGACTTCCTGCTCGTCTGCCAGAGTCACGTCTGCGTTCATCATACCGGTTGTTGGTGCTTTATAATCCGTTATTGTCCTTAATCCCTGCCACAGGCTCCTGGGGTCACTCTGTTGGAGTTGTGACTTTAGTTTTCTCCCGTAGCGCTGCTTCACCTCTTTCACCGCCTTCCGAACGCTGTATGACGCAGCCTTGTACGGTTCCATGTCCCCCGACGCGAGTCCCGTGTTGTAGGCAGCGGTGCGAGATCTCAGAGCGTCAGGGATGGTTTTATCCACCCACGGCTTCTGGTTGGGAAAAGTTCTAATAGTCTTTTTTTCCACGGTATCATCCGCTAGTTTCCCAATGAATCCCACAACCACTTCCGTAAACACGCTAACGTCATCATCGGAGCTGTTTCTGAACATGTCCCAGTCTGCGTCATCGAGTGCGTCCTGTAACGCGGCCACCGATAGGTCCGTCCAGCGCGCGACCTCCCTCTGAACCGGAACTTCCTGTTTCAGCCTTTGTTTGTTATTAGGCATGAGGAAAATGGCTGCGTGGTCGGATTTACCAAACGGTGGACGAGATCGTGCCTTGTAGCCGTCCTTGACCGTTGTATAGCAGTGGTCCAGTGTCCTTTCGCCCCTAGTGGGGCAGGTGATGTGGCGATAAAAGTTCGGCGCTGCGCGTTTGAGGTTGGCACTATTAAAGTCCCCCGCCACAATAAGTGCAGCTTCCCGGTGTTGTGTCTGGTGCAGTGTGAGTGCCTCATGCAGCTCGCATGTGTCTGTGTCCGCTTGTGGTGGAATCTAAACGGCGCTGATTATGACCGATGTAAACTCCCGAGGTAAATAAAAAGGACGACACATGATGGACAGTAGTTCCAGGTTGGGTGTGCAGGAGCGTGTGAGAGGAATAACGCTCGCGCTGTTGCACCAGCTGCTGTTCACCATTAAACACACGCCGCTTCCTCTTGACTTCCCCGAGTCCCGTGTCCTGTCCATGCGGTGAACCGAGAAGAACTCAGCCGGCTGGATGGCGTGGTCCGGCACCGCTGGGTTCAGCCATGTCTCGGTGAAGCAGAGGAGATTGCAGTCCCGAATGTCTCTCTGGAACTTTATCCTGGCCCTGAGGTCATCGAGCTTGTTTTCCAGTGACTGGACGTTGGCGAGCAGGATGCTAGGCAGGGGTGTGTGGTGTGCACTGGCTCTCAGCCTGTTCCTGACACCGGCTCGTTTTCCTCGTGGCCGCCGCTTCGCGTCGCAACCTTTGTTCTCCCTCAGAATCTCACTCGGCCAGCTCGGATCCGGAGTTAAAAACGTCGAATTGTGAGTACATTGTATCATGTACGTTGAATTGTGATATCATGTATCACACATACGCTTCTTTTGACATCGAGCGTCACCTGATCACAACTGAGCCAACTGTTTTTCTCTCTCTCTTGTGCTGTGGAATTGTGGGTAATCATCTCCCCTGCTTGGTCTTAGTGCGCGTCTCTTACTAGTATAATCAGCATCCGTGCACGCATGTACTGTTTACTATAACACTGTAACCACGTGTGTAAGCATAAAATATATGTACGTGTGTGCGCATTGGACACTGTGCACACACACCAGACCCCTCCTACTTTCGCCTTCACAGACACACACACACAGTCTTTCTCTCTGCTCTACATAGAAACACTGCTCGGTTGCAATTCTTTTCAGAGGTAAAGTGCAGGTTAATTTGTTTTTATTTTTACTTTACAGCAGTGATCCGTTAGTGTGTCGCTCAATCGAGTGTCAGAGAGATTTCTTGTTTTTTTTCTGATAAAATAGTGTTTCCGTTGTGTGTGTAAGTGTGAAAAGAGTGTAGAAAGGGTAACTGTGTAAGACGAGAAGGGGGAGAGGGTGCTTACTTTAGATTCACACACACACACACACACACACACACACAGCATCTGCGCGCGCAAACGAAAACACTTATCTGTCAGGATTTATTTTTAAGAAAAAGTGCAGGTTAATTTGTTTTATTTTTACTATTTTTAATTTTGTGTTAATTATTTTTATTTATTTGTTTTTTTGGGCTGTGGAACGAATAATTTGAGTTGGATTTGAGATTTGAGTTTAAAAATTCGATTTGATTAACGGGTGTAATCAAATGTAAGCAGATGTAACTTCCGGAACATGTTATGCTCGTAATCCGAGGTTCCACTGTATACTGTATGGCAATAAATTTAATATTAAAATAAGTTTTTTTATTTTTTCTGAAGTGTGTTTTTTGCTATGTATGCATGGATGCATGCATGCATGTTCGTATCCTCAAAAGTTTGGACACCCCTTCTAACTCCATGGTCGTTTCTGATGTTTATTTCTCTCTACACTGTAAAACAATAGTGATTTTTTTTTTTTAAATACACAATAATCCCCTTTGAACAGTTGATATTGAGATGTTTATCTGCTCCTTCTGCTCTGTAAAGCTTCATAACGGCTCTAATCTGAGCTGCTGGTTGTTAATTGGTGATTTCTGAGGCTGGTGACTCTAAATGAACTTCTCCTCTGCAGCAGAGCTCAGTTTTGGTCTTGATTTCCTGGGAAGGTCTTCATGAGAGACAGTTTCATCATCATGGAGCTTGATGGGTTTTTAAAAACGCACATGTGACAATACTGTTCTTGTAAGAACTGTTCCAAAATGGTTGACCTCTGTTTTAAAATAACAACTGATATGTTACATAATGACCTAATTCCATGTGTGTTATTTCATAGTTTTGAAATCCCCAGTATTTTTTTAGAATGATTAAATCACTGACGGAAATAAAGGAATTTGCAAGTGACCCCAAACTTTTGATCAATAGTGAATGTATGCATATATGCACATACCAGTGAATCTGAATAAATTAAAGTATTAAGTTGATTTATTATTCAAAAAGTGAATCTCATATATTCATTACACACAGACTGATATATTTCAAGTGTTTATTTCTTTTTTTATTTTAATGATTATGGCTTACAGCTAATAACAACCCAAAATTAATATAAAATAAAATAAAAAAGCAGTTTTGTAAGTTACTCTGGATAAGAGCATCTGTCAAAAGCCCAAATGCTTGTGCACCTTTTTCTACCACATTTTTTTCCTTCCTTTTTACTAGAATTTAACTTTAGAATTTGTTCTTAGATATTAATCGGTGAAACTCTAATCTGCACTGATTAGAGTGTGACACCATGAGTCTCCAATATTTAATGTTTTCACAATATTCTAATTTTCTTTTATGAACGTTTGGGGTTTCATTAGCTGTAAGCCATAATCATGTAAATTAAAAGAAAAACACTTTTTTATAATAAATAAAGTGGTTAGCACTGTCACCTTTAACCTTCAGGATCCGGGTTCGATTCCCGGCCAGTCTCGATGTGTGCATGGAGTTTGCATGTGCTTGGTGGATTTTCTCCCACGGGCCTGCAGATTGGACTAACTGGTGTTCCCAAAGTGCCTGTAGAGTGTAAATGAGAGTGTGAGTGAGTGTATATGTGTGTGTGCCCTGCGATGGTTTGGCACCCTGTCCAGGATGTACCCTGTCTCGTGCCCTCTCCTGGGATAGGCTCCAGGCCCCCCCGACCCTAAATACAGGATTAAGCAGGATAGATGATGAATGAGTAAAGGGGAACCTTAGGCTGGAAATGATTCAATATGAGTGTGCGAGAAAGAGAAAGAGAATATTTATAATGAAAGTAGAATTAAAGTAAGTGTATTGTTTTAAACTGAAAGTAAAAAATTCCCACTTTACCTTGTCTTTACCTTTCTGCACGCAAAGTTGTAGATCAATTAATCCCATAAATGCAAATCAGAGAAGGTTGTGATTTCTCCATTTTCTTACTTTAAAAAATTCCTCTTCAGAAAGTCAACCATGAAGATCTTCCTGTGTTTTATTTGCATCATCTGGTTTAGCAGTGTAGGTATGTGTCCACTTAAAAAAAAAAAAAATAAAAGTAAAATAAGCCTATTATAACTAATAAAAGATGCTAAAATAGTTTTTACCTCAAAGCAGACTCTCGGCTCGTATCCGCTCGAGCGGGTTCCACAGCTGTCCTGCCGTGTGAGTGGAGAAATGTCCCGGTCCAAACGCCGCATGTTCAGTGGAACACAGACACTGAGATTGTGTTTGAGAGAAAGGGTGAGCAGCTGTTTCAGGGTGAGGGATACGAGAACCGTGTGGACGTTCCTGAAGATAAACTGCTTGAAGGAAACTGTTCCCTGGTGCTGAAGAACGTCAGTGTCACTGATGCAGGCGTCTACCAGAGCCACCTGTCTGTGAAGCGCATAAAGAGAGCCAGCTCTACCAAGTGGATTTTAGTGCAGACCCTCGAGCTCTTAGTCGATGGTACGTAGATAACAAAAAACCTCATAATGTTGGATTTTGAGTGGTTAGAAGGTGTTGATCATTTTTTTGCAAAAGCAGCTCTGATATTAGAGCAAGTGTATATTTAAGCACTTCTTACCATGGTAACAGCTAAGAGAGACTCTTTTATGAAGTGCTCTCCAGTGTTAGCACTTTGTAACAGGAAAGCTTCAATTTTACTTTTCTAACATCTTTAAAGCAATTTTAAAACCTTTTTAAATAAAAGTTAACCAATTTTGTAGAAACTGTTGTGGTATATATCCGGGCTTGCACCAAGTGACTATTATTAACCAGCACTGCACCCAGTGACTATTATTTAGAGTGTAAGAAAAATTACATCACAACACATTAAAATAACCCAAAGATAATACAGTATTTGCAGAGCTTTAATATCTAAAAAAAAAAAATAATAATAAAAATAATAATTAGTAAACACAGTGTGTTAATGCTTTGGTAATATCAATAAGTATTTGGTGGAATAACCCAGATTTGCAATTAAAGCTTCCATGCATTTTGGTGGTCCACCATTTTTTGTTTAATTTTTTCAGGTCTTATTTTTTGTCAAAAACATCTACTCAGCTTCTCTGAAGTGAGGAGAAAGTAAGAAGTGCACTGAAACTAAGCACAAAGGCAGAACTACAGTATGTGTGATGTTGATGTAAAAAATACATTTTCTTTTTTTTTTTTATTTCCACCCTAAGAACCCACCCAAGAGAAACTACAAGAAACTTTACCTGCCAAAGGTGAGTGAAATATTTAGAATTTGTGGTAAAAAAAAAAAAAAAAAAATTTTTGGAGTTTGAAAAGTTTTACAAAGTTATGACCTCGAATTCTTCATTCTACTGGTAAAAGTAAAAAAATAATGATCTATGCGAACAAAATTTAAAGGAACTTTTTTTTTTTCCCAGGTTTTGTTCTATAGACTGAAACTTAGCATCTTTCTTCCATCTTCTTTGTCTTTGGGCTGTTCCCTTTCAGGGATCGCCACAGCGAATCATTTGCCTCCATCTAACCCTATCCTCTGCATCCTCTTCTCTCACACCAACTAACTTCATGTCCTCTCTCACTGCATCCATAAATCTCCTCTTTGGTCTTCCTCTAGACCTCCTGCCTGGCAGTTCCAACCTCAGCATCCTTCTACCGATATATTCACCATCTCTCCTCTGAACATGTCCAAACCACCTCAATCTGGCCTCTCTGACTTTATCTCCAAAGCATCTAACGTGGGTTGTCCCTCTGATGAACTCATTCCTAATCCTATCCATCCTTGTCACTCTCAAAGAGAACCTCAACATCTTCAGCTCTGCTACCTCCAACTCTGCCTCCTGTCTTTTCTTCAGCGCCACTGTCTCTAAGCCGTAGAGCATCGCTGGTCTCACCACTGTCCTGTACACCTTTCCTTTCATTCTCGCTGATACTCTTTTATCGCACAACACACCTGACACTTTTCTCCACCCATTCCAACCTGCCTGTACCCGCCTCTTCACCTCCTTTCCACACTCCCCGTTGCTCTGGACCGTTGACCCCAAGTACTTAAAATCCTGCACCTTCTTTACCTCTGCTCCCTGTAGCCTCACCGATCCTCCTGGGTCCCTCTCATTCACACACATGTATTCTGTCTTGCTGCGGCTAACCTTCATTCCTCTGCTTTCCAGAGCATACCTCCACCTCTCCAAATTTTCCTCCACCTGTTCCCTGCTCTCGCTACAAAGCACAATGTCATCTGCAAACAGCATAGTCCATGGGGACTCCTGTCTTACCTCATCTGTCAACCTGTCCATCACCAGAACAAACAAAAAGGGGCTTAGAGCCGATCTTTGATGCAGACCCACCTCCACCTTAAACTCTTGTGTCACACCTACAGCACATCTCACCACTGTCTTACAGCTCTCATACATGTCCTGCACCACTCTAACATACTTCTCTGCCACTCCAGACTTCCTCATACAATACCACAGCTCCTCTCTTGGCACCCTGTCATACGCTTTCTTTAAATCTAAAAAGACACAATGCAACTCCCTGTTACCTTCTCTGTACTTCTCCGCCAGCATCCTCAAAGAAAATACTGCATCTGATGTACTCTTTCTAGGCATATGGGAATTAAATTCTTGATTCGCATCATTAATTTGGCAAATGTTTAACGTCGTATGCCCTTCCTGACACAACCCTCTGCATTTATCCAGACTTGGGACTGGCACAAGAAGACACTGGATTGTCCCCCCCCCCCCCCCGTGGTTGCATTCTTTCTTCCATATTATATGGATTACCTAATATACAGTATGTTCATATTAAGATATACTGTTTAATGTTCTTTCTTTCTGTTTTCCTTCATAAGAAACTCCAGGGAAGATATTTTATAATAAACTAATTGCCACAAGTGAGTATAAAAAGTTTTTTTATGGGGAAAAAATAGGTTTTTATGGGATTTGTATTTTAGCTTAGAATTTATTAATTAATTTATTATCCAAACTTCACCTATTCTGTTTAGATGCCGCAGGAGTGAATTGTCCTCGACTGGATATTTTCCTCTTTTCTCTTCTCTCCTTTCTTACATCTTCATGAAAACATCAGTAGGACCAGGGCACAAGGAGAGGCTGGTGATGTGATGCATTTCAAAATTAGGAGTAATTTGTACATGGCTTAAATAACTTCTCCCACTACATTATATGAAATTAAATATTAAAATATGTACATAGATAAAGTTATGATACAGTAAATAACAGTATAGTCTATTAATATGTAAGCATATGTAAAGTTGTAGAACAAATGCTTCCTATAGTCCCTAAATAATAAGAAAAAATATTACACATTTTTCAAAATCATGAAACACATCTGAATGTCTTTTCTTCAAAAGTGTATCACAACTAAGAAAGGTTTTATCTTAAAATGATATGTTTATCTTCATTTATATTAGCAATATGTGGTTATCTCGTTAACACATGAGGTTTGAGTGCGCCACTCAGGGTTGTAAGTAGCAGATAGAGCATTTTGTAAATAGCTGGTATAAAGTATAAAATATATGAGAAGAATATTAATGTGCATATATATAAATGGGATGAATTACGAATAAGAACATCTGCTGAATGTTGAGCTCTAGACATCCAGATGTTTTATTATTGATGTCTTTACCTGTTGTTGGTCCGTTAGACTCTAAGCATCATTTAAATCCACCTCACCAGTGTTTAATCTGTCAGATATAAAGTTGAATCAAGGTTTGGTTTCACTGTTGGTCCACTAAAACAAGCAAAAGCCTACTTTTTTCAACCTTAAGCCAACCTTGGTTTAAGATTTTTTTCCAGCGTTAATAAAAAAAATAATTTGTTGCCATTCTTGTCCCAATGTTACATAAGTAGAGAGAAACAATAGTCTAAAAAAGATGTTGGGATATGTAGGGTTAGGGTTAGCTTAATATCTGGATGAATATCTAACAATCCAACATGAATACCCTCGACACATCTTTGCTGGTTATAAACCACTGAATGCTGATAAATTAACTTTGAGAAGAGGCTGATATTCAGATCACCTCTGGCTTGTTCATTAGGACAATCGACATCGACCTCATGCTGTAAATCCTCTCATGAGGAATCTTTATAGTTATAATTAAAGCACGTGTAAATAGCACTGACTTCAGCACATGGACCAGATAAAGTTTACTGGATCAGGTAAATTGTGTCACGTGGGCAGGTATATACCTGCGTGAGAAAAAAAAGTCCAAAACATTAACAATGTCTCAGGGTGTAATGTGTCCTTCAGGAGTCATTCCTGACATTATATTGAGATTTAATGTTTGAAATTTTGTAATGTGCCTAAACAAACCTAGTATATAAGCATCGGTTCTGGCCAGGGTTTGCTTTACAGAATAAAAACATTGTAATGATAACTTGTTTTTGTGATGATGACTTGTTGTGTTATTGTACACAAAAGCTTTTAAAGCACTGTTAATGCAAAGTTTTTTTAAAAAAATTCTTTTAGTATTGCAGAATAACTGATAAATTAGTTTTTTTTTTAATTGATCAATTATATTTTTCAATTTATGTTTTGTAAAAAAAAATTTGCAGTCCAATACCAATATAAATGGGATCACCTTCCTTTCTATAAAGACATGAATATTCATTGTTAACAAAATCATAACATTAAAACCACTGAAAGGTGATGCAAATCAGATTGATTGTCTCATTACAGTGGCACCTGGAAGTAGGTAGGGTATATTATAAAGCACCATTTTGTCCTTGAAGTTGATGTGTTGAAAGTAGGAAAAATGGGTAAGTGTAAGGATTGGAGTGACTCTGATGAGGGCCAAATTGTGGCATCTAGATGACTGAGTCAGAGTAACTCCAAAACTGCAGCTCTTGTGGGATTTCCGGGAGTCTGGACATACGAAAAGTGGTCCAAGGAGAAGCTGTAAACTGGTGACAGTTGTGAGGTTTCATCTCTTTGTCAGAGGTGATTCGAATCTGGTTAACAAATCGGGTTGATTTGATTTACAATTTATAACACACACTATCTTCTAAATGTCCACCGTATAGCACGATTGAGTGTATCTTACCAATTCTGTACCAATACCCCGTGGCCAACAATGATAATACAAAATCTGGTATTTATCGATTATGAGCAAGGTAATGTAAGATCTGGGCAAGTGTTTAGACTTTAAAATACATGACTAAGACAGTTCTTTATAAAGAAACAAGAATTTATTAAACTAATCTACGATACATGAAACTACACTCACACACACACACACAGTTTGGAGAATGAAAGTATAAGAGAGTTTTGAGAAAGTCCCCAAATTCCTAGTATTGGTTACTGTTTAGTATCACGCACCAATCTTCAGCAAGATATACTGTAAACCTTTGTTTGTTTACTTGCATTACACTTCGTTCTCAACCTGTGGTTCACCTCCAGTGAAGGAAATCACGACGCTGCTGACTGGTTGGTTCATTGTTGTTGTCTTTTGGGGAAGCCCTTGGTTACAGAAGGTGGCGTTTTGGAACTTCTGAGAGTTTCTTCATTGCAAGACTTCGGAGTTATGGCACGAAGTGGTGATGAGTGTCCTGGAAGGGCGGGTGATTTCATTCGCTTGGTGGTGCAGCGGCGAAAAGACAATGGCAAAAAGTGCCTGAAGGGCAGAAGCATGAGCAGAGAAAGGGTGGGTGAGCTTGCTTCAATGTAAAGAACCTGTTCGAAACCACGGGTAAACAACAAATATCACAAAGATATACAAGCATACTCTATAGGCATACATACCCCCTCCCCCCAACTTGGAGTTGTAAAACTGTTTCCTTTGTTTATCGGGTTGCTGATTTACAATGTTGTAGTCAAGTTACCGCTAGCCATCTGGATGTGGTGTGGCTCCGAACACAGTGCACTTCCTTTTCCTGATTGGGTTATCATTTATCACAGCTTTGTGTAACAGGCGTTGCTTCGTAACCATTCGGCACCATTCGGCTGATGGAGAGGTTCTGGAATGTGATGGACTGAAAAACTCACCATGCGGTGGCCTGTTGGCACACGACATTGGTGAGTGAACAAAGACGTTGTCTCAGCTGTGTACAGTGGGTGTATAGGTTTCTTTTGCTCAGGGCTGAGAGTTTCACTTGTTTAACACATGAAGGAGATATGTCCAGTAGATGTGAGCTTCTGTGTGGCTACATGGGATTGTTACCTGGTATTTAAAACTTTTTTATTGCTGGTTCAATATTTTTAGTGTAACAAGTTTTTCACTGATCACTACAGTTGTAGGATTTAGAAACAGTTTCACATCTAAAAACCTTAAATACACACTACCTCTGCAAGTTGTAAAGACATTACATCAGTGTTGTTCAGTTGTAAACTGAAAAATTTCCACAAGTATTAAAAGAGCAAGAATTTTTTTTTTGTTAGACACTGAAGATATTTGTGTTTTAGAACCAAAAATGAATGAGATGACAGATCAGACTTCCACTTTTCCCCTAAGTTAACTATAATCTGAACTGATCTGATTTATAATAATAATAATAAAGAATCAGTTTGTTTATGGCCTACACCAGGACTTATTAATGAGTAAATGTTCTGGTATGATGTTAGCGCTTTTTCATTGATCTTTAAAGGTTATCAACATAGATACCTCTTTAAGCTTAATATGAAGCTAGAATGTAAAGAAATAAATACAAATAAAAATGAAAAAAACAGAGACCTGGGAATCCTTTGGGTTTTTTTAGGTTCAAGTTTTGAACAGGAGTGGACTTCACACAACCGAATAATAACCCAGACACTCATGACTCAAGTCAATATATTTACATAGTTTGTTAAGTGAGAATGAAATTTGGAATTTTGGAATTTCATGGAATTTTTTTTGTAACAGCATGATGAAACCACTGACACCCATGAACTACAAGAAAAGCTACTGTTTCTTCGAAAGAGAAAGTGAAAGTGTCCTAGGCCATGTGCACACACACACACACACACACACATCAAGCTTAAAACTGTAGTGTACATACATACATACATACATACATACATCCATACCTTACATACATACATTGCATACATACCATACATAACATACATAACATACATACATAACATACATAACATACAGTACATACATTCATACACACACACAGCAGTGATGTGACATGACCACTCATTCACAACAAAATTCAAATAATGTGCAGGGTTTTTCTAGGTATCCCTCTTTTTATCCCTCTTCTCCCAGTGACTGATGGTGTTCTGTTCTCTGTCTGATGGAACTTTCTGCCATAACACGCCTTCATGCAATTGTAGGTAATCTTAGTATTTTACAGATATTTGATAATGGGACCTTACTGTGGGGGTGTGTAAGGTGTCTGACATGAGGATGGTCCTGATGGGGCCTCCATGGTTCTGACTTGTTTGTTTGGCACATCCCATTGAGTCTGGCAAGTTTGGAGGCTGGGTCTTAGCAAACATTGACTTCTACCAGTGATTTGAGCTGCATCGGTGCATTTATGTGGTGTGAATGGTAAGGCTGATCCATCCATACTGTAATGGGTTATCATCTTTTTTGCATGGTGGCACCACAGACACATGAACATGAGGCAAGTGATGCAGGAAAAAGGGATAATTAAAATTGAAAAAATGGGGTAGGAAAAGGAGGGAGGATGGAAAGAAACTGGAAGAAAGGAGTGTTGTTGTGAACATGCGGGTCCGGAAGCAGTGAAAAGCTGGCGAAAGGCTGCGGCAGGCAGAGTGGCAGAATGGAGCATGTGGAGGTAGTGCTTCTGCACACTCCCTAAGACAACCCCTCCTGCTGACATGGGCCAAGACCAGACCCTCCCAGCTCTCTCTGGGTGTGGCCACAGGCAGGAGTCCCTCTTAAAGTCCATCAGCTGGGCAACTTTCCCATCTGGGTCCATCGCCTTAACGCAATCCACTTAGAGTCCATTTCCTCTTCGGCAGCTATATATATATATATAGTATATCACAGAGTAAACCCTTCACCTTTAGCAATTACTTTATTATATGTTCTCACCTAAGAATGTTTCTACCTAGAAATGTACAATCAAGCTTTTTTATGTTTGTGTGATTATCTGTTAACTTTAATTGTACATATTATGTTACTTTAACAGTCTAGGAATATACAGTATAACTATATTTTAGTACAGAATTAATGACCAACACACATGTTTTTATGCATCCCAATGAATATAATTCATCCTTGGCATCATATACAAAGCATGTTTTGCTCGCAGAAGAACAGCGGTGTCCTCTCTATCAGCCAAAACAGACAAACGTTTCTGCATATAATGATCAGCTGTTCTTCGTTCTTCCAGATAATTTCCAGAAAACTATGTATTCTAGGCCATTTACCAGAAACTTCCAGTTGTTGCTATTTATGTTTATAAATGAGTCAATCACATCACATAAATTGAAATTTTGAGATGAGATTTTATAGAATTTATCAACAAACAGTAAAATCCCCTTAGCTGTTTTCTTTACTTGATGCAGTCCAATAATTTCTTCTGAAAAGACAAAACAAAAACAAAACTATTGTTGATTCCTGACGTTTGTTTAAGAAATTAGAAGCTATTAACTTAAAATAATTGCTGCCAGCCAAAACATTTTAATCACTGCAGAATGTTTTTATTATTATTATTATTATTATCAAATATTTGCAACTTCTTGTTCTGGATTGGCAGTGTACACTTACGAACTATACCAAAAATTGCTGCACAATAAAATGCAAAAAATAAATAAATAACAATGTACAAAAATTAAATTTGAGCATACTTCCCCACTTAGCAACTTAGCAGTCGTCTTCTCTTCCTCCTTATCTTCAAGAATCTTTTTAGTTCTTTTCCGTCTGTAATCCCATTACTAACTGTTTCTACATTTGCAATCAGTGACCCCAAATGACTAAGGCTGGTTTGTACAGAGATGGCTAATTTACATTCAGGCAGAACAAAGCAAAGTATCCTGAACATTTTCCCGGCACCATGCACAGATGTACAGATGTACAATATAGAATCCTAATTTGATTAGATTAAATCAGATCATTATATGATTTATATAATTTGATGATGTGGGCAGAGCATACTGTAAGTGCAAAACTGTCACAGTTCTAATTTCTGCCTATTTTTATTTTAATAAGGATTTTTAAATACAACACCTAGCGTTGTATCCAAGTACAAAGGGTCAGGGGATGCTGACCAGAGATGTTTATCCAGCATACTCATGGTGAGCTCTGTGTATTTTTTTTTTTCTTTAGTTTTTGGGCTAATAAATGGTGAATTTATCATGTGTTTTTGGTGTTTTCCTATAAGGGGATTTCTGCTTGATTAGTATCTTTTTTTAATGAACTGTTTGAAATCAATAAAAATGGTTCCACAAAGCCATCTCATTTTTTTATGTAACAGGATTTTATATTCATTTGAGATGTTACAAGCTTCTAAAAAAATAATAAAAAGATGTTCAGGGACTTTCTGTAAAAAAAAAAAAAAAAAAAAAAAAAACCTAAAACTAAATGTCAGGAAAAAAGACGTAAAGAGCAGTATAGCAAAAACAACAACAATGATACGACAGTGTGGTGTTTATTATAAATACCAGAGTTCTGCAAATGTAGGGCATTGCTGGCTCCAGGGTCAAGTCCCAACCAATGCCCTTGGATGCAGGGCCAGGCCCAAGCCCAGATGAAATAAAACGTGAGAGTTGTGTCAGGAAGGGCGTTTGCCAAGTTGGGTGCGGATCATGTTGTGGTGTCCCTTTGATGGGAGCAGACGAAAGACTAACAACAACCAGAGTTTTGCAAATAGGTTTAATTCTGAGAGATTTTACAGGTAGTTTCCAGCACTAGCATATTGTTGATCTAGACTAGGAGGTTAGTTCAAGTTCAAGTTCAAGTAGGCTTTGTCACTTCAACCATATGCAGTTAGTACACAGTGAAACAAAACAATGTTCCTCCAGGACCAAGGTGCTACATGCAACATAAACTTACAACATAAATTAACAGAGAAACTAAACTAGCTAACCAAGAGGCCTAGTTAACTGGCTAGCAGAGACAAGACAGATAGTCCTAACATAAATTACAACATAAATTAACAAAAACTAACTAACTAAGGAAGACTATCTACAGGTTTTACAGACAACATAAAGTGCACGTGCAAATGTGCAGACGAGCAACAACAAAGTGACAGTGCGCAACCACGACATAACAGAACATAAAATATGGTGTTGAGGTAGTGGGTAAACATAAACATTCCTTAAAACAGCAGCAAGAATTGAGGAATTAGTGCAAAAAGTAATGATCATTGTGCAAAAGAGATAAACAGTGAAGCATTTACATTTAGGTATTTGGCAGACGCTCTTATCCAGAGCGACTTACATTTTTATCTCATTATACATCTAAGCAGTTCAGGGTTGGGCCTTGCTCAAGGGCCCAACAGTGGCAACTTGGTGGTTGTGGGGTTTGAACCTGGGATCTTCCGAACCGTAAACCAATGCCTTAACCACTGAGCTACCCCTGGCCCCAATTTACAGGTTGGTGTGCAGAGTCTCGGGTCCTTAGAAGTGCACGCACCTCCGCAGTAATCCAAGGTTTCTGATTGGGACGTGAGATGATGCTCTTCACACAAGCCGCCACCGCGAGTCTTACCGCACAGAGCTGCATTTCTGTCGGCGCGAAACGAGGCTAGCCCGTCTAGCTGAATAGCGGCGTCCGGTACTCTGTCGCTGAGCCATGTCTCCGTGAAAACAAAGACACAGCAGTCTCTAACCTCACGCTGTGTAGCTTGCTGTAGTCGGATGTAGTCCAGTTTATTGTTCGGGGAGCAGATGTTGGATAAGATGATGGACGGGAGAGCGGGCCGGCTAGGGTTTGTTTTTAGCCTAGCACAGACTCCCGCCCACTTGCCGCGCTTCTGCTTCCTCGCGCACCGCTTCCAATGTCCCCTTCTCCGGCCGCCGGAGCTTTGAGGCCTGGTTCACGCAGCAAGCCGAGGTTGCGTAGCTTTTCCCGCAGCTCATCGTGGATGTCGTTACCCGGGTTATTTAGGTAGAAAAGTGTCTGGCTGTTGTATGTACGGACATCAGTCGCGACGATATCCATACACAGAGTCAAATAAATGCGTTACACAGAAAACTTTAACAACGTAGCACCATTTTGGTTAGTGTTGTTATGTCTGGAATGTACCTGACTGCTGCCCCATTTCTGTGGAATGAGATTTGTGGCACAAAATGTTTAACAAAAATAAATAAAAAATAGAAGGATTTATTTATTTATTTAATATTTATTCATTTATTGCAAGATGACATGAAGCCTTAATGGTCCGCATTGTTGCATTGTACACACAGGGTGCAGGTTCTGTTCCTGCCTCTGAACTGTGCGCATGTTTGCTCCATGCTTGGTGGGTTTTCTCTTGGTACTGCGGTTTCCTCCTACAGTCCAAAGACATGCAGATTAGACTAATTGGTATGGACGTCTAGACGAAGTTCATTCCACCACCTTGGAGCCAGAAGAGACAACAGTCTAGATGTACAGTAGGTCTTTTCGATCTCTGAGAGATGGTGGGACCAGCTGAGCAGTGTAGAGGATCAGAGGGAACAGCTGGATCAGCTGCAGAGGACAAATTGTGGACAGAGTCAAACCTGCCATGGGTGTGTGGAAGGAAATGGATGATTTCTTCTGATGGTATACAGAAGAAATAAACAATAATAAATGAGCTTAGAAGGAATATACCCTGCATAGGATAGGATGCCAGTGCACCTCAGGGCAAAAGCACACACACACACACACACACACTACAGGGAATCTGGAAGTGCCAATTAGCCTAATCTGCAACTGTGGAAGGAAATCAGGTGGAAACCCACCAAGCGTGGGGAGCCCTGCCCCCACCTCGGCTACTCAGACCACATCTCTGTTATGCTAATTCCAGCATACAGACCACTCGTCAGGCGCTCAAAACTGGTTCTGAAGCAGGTGAGAACCTGGCCAGCAGGAGCCATCTCTGCTCTTCAGGCCTGTTTCAAGTGCACTGACTGGAACATGTTTAGGGAGGCTGCAACTTACGGCGACTTCACTGACTTGGAGGAGTACACGTCATCAGTGATCAGCTACATCAACAAGTGCACCGATGACATCACTGTCTCCAAGAACATCATCTCACGACCCAACCAGAAACCGTGGATTACTGCGGAAGTGCGTGCACTTCTGAGGACCAGAGACTCTGCCTTCAAAGCGGGAGACAAGGTGGCCCTCAGAACAGCAAGGGCCAAACTTTCTCGGGCCATCAGAGAGGCAAAGCGCGCACACGCCCAGAGAATCCACTTCAGGGACAGCGGCGACACACGGCGCATGTGGCAGGGTTTACAAGCAATCACTCACTACAGGACGACATCAACTGCCTGTGACAGTGACGGCTCCCTTCCAGATGCGCTGAATAACTTCTATGCTCGGTTTGACAGGCAGAACGACGTGGCGGCGAGAAAGACCACCCCTTCTCCGAACGACCAGGTGCTGTGTCTCACTACAGCTGAGGTGAGGAAAACTCTACGCAGAGTCAACCCACGTAAAGCTGCTGGACCAGACAACATCCCAGGGAGAGTGCTCAGAGAATGTGCTGAACAGCTGGCAGATGTTCTCACCGACATCTTTAACATCTCTCTGAGCAGCGCCGTCGTTCCCACATGCTTCAAGGCCACCACCATCGTCCCCGTCCCCAAGAAGTCTACTGTGTCCTGTCTCAATGACTACCGTCCCGTTGCACTCACACCCACCATCATGAAGTGCTTTGAGCGGCTCGTCATGAGACACATCAAGACCCTGCTGCCCTCTGACACTGCTGACTCACGACTGTGTAGCAACACACAGTTCGAACCACATCATTAAGTTCGCTGATGACACGACCGTGGTGGGTCTCATTAGCAAGAACGACGAGTCAGCTTACAGAGAGGAAGTGCAGAGGCTAACGGACTGGTGTAAAGACAACAACCTGTCTCTAAATGTTGACAAGACAAAGGAGATGGTTGTTGACTTTAGGAGGACACGAGGCGACCATTCTCCGCTGAGCATCGAATCGTCGAAAACATCAAATTCCTGGGTGTCCACCTAGAGAAGGACCTCAGCTGGTCCCTTAACACCAGCTCCCTACACAAGAAAGCCCAACAGCGTCTCTTCTTTCTGAGAAGACTAAGAAAGGCCCAGCTTCCACCACCGATCCTGACCACCTTCTATAGAGGAACTATCGAGAGCATTCTGAGCGGCTGCATCACTGTCTGGTTTGGGAATTGTGCCGTATCGGATCGCAAAACCCTACAGCGGATAGTGAGGACAGCGGAGAAGATTATCGGGGTCTCTCTCCCCTCTATTGAAGACATCTACACCACACGCTGCATCCGCAAAGCCACCAGCATTGTGGCTGATCGGACACACCCCTCTCACACACACTTCACACTCCTGCCATCTGGAAAAAGGTACCGAAGCATTCGGGCACACACATCCAGACTGTGCAACAGCTTTTTTCCACAAGCCATCCGTCTCCTCAACAAAAAGGGACTGGACTGATAAACACACACACACACACACACACACACAAACACACTAACACAAACATTATCACACAGCTTAACTCAACTACCTCAAAATATTGGGACTGGACTGACTAATCAACACAAGTGCAGACACACTGACCTACACCACCAAATTATCGTACACACCAACCTGTAAATGCTTCACTGTTTATCTTTTGCACAATGATCATTACTGGACTAATTTTTGCACTAATTCCTCAATTCTTGCTGCTGTTTTAAAGAATGTTTATGTTTACCCACTACCTCAACACCATATTTTATGTTCTGTTATGTCGTGGTTGCGCACTGTCACTTTGTTGTTGCTCTTGTTTGCACATTTGCACGTGCACTTTATGTTGTCTGTTAAAATAGTTATACTTAGCTAGTTAGTTTTTGTTAATTTATGTTGTAATTTATGTTAGATCTCTCTGTCCTGTCTCTGCTAGCCAGCTAACTAGGCCTCTTGGTTAGCTAGTTTAGTGTTTATGTTAATTTATGTTGTTAGTTTATGTTGCATGTAGCACCTTGGTCCTGGAGGAACGTTGTTTCGTTTCACTGTGTACTAACTGTATATGGTTGTAATGACAATAAAGCCTACTTGAACTTGAACTTGAATATGCAAACTCCCCACACACAGTCCTGAGACGGGAGTTAAACCCTTGACTCCAGAAGTGTGATTAACACTGAAAACTCGTCTTTAACTGGAAAATGCATTACAATTAACTGTAAGTAGATAAGAGTAATCTACTCCCATGAGAAGAAAAAGATACTTCACATCTGAATATACAGATTGCACATTTTATGGGGAGGAACAGGGTGTTGCTGTATGAACAGGCGTGTGTGTGTGTGTAAGATAGAGAGAGATGTTGGAACACCACAAACGCTTACAGGGTGTTGCATGGTTCAGTGTTAGAGTCACATCTCTGACAGATGACATAGACATTAAGTGAAAATAGAAATGAAGTGTAATATTAAAAATTATGTTTGTGATATGGGCAGCCCCCGCCCCCCTTCCTGTCACAGTGTGAGACAATTACTCTTGTTGGACCCTGATTTTATTTTGAGTAAGGTAGGGGAGTGGAAATGTCACGCACTCTATTTCAGAAAAGCCAACATGATAAAAAAGGAACACCGAAAAAATACAACTGACGTTATAGCACTTATGTGTAAGGTAAAGTCCTGCTCTGGGGTATAAAAGTAAAAAGGTATATTTATCACCAGTTTATCACACACACACATAACTGATGAGTTGTAGGCTGTGGTTATAGACTCTAGATTATAGACTCAATGTTTTTGTGACTGTTACCACATTCAGTCATATGAAAATATGAAACTAATAATAAAAAATACATGTAATTTAAGGTCTTATTCTATGATCCTCCATACAATAAATAGTCTCACTGTGACTCACTGTTAAATTAAAAACTAACATTTAGTCACTTAAAGCTGAGTGATTTTACTTAATTCACACACTCGTTGTCTACAGCACTTATGCTGGTGCGCGTGCCCTGTGATGGACTGGCTGGATGGGGTTCCAGTCCATCACAGGGCACGCGCACACGCACACACACACACACACACACACACACACACAGAGAGAGTTTAGTACCATAGTATTGTAGCGTTTTACCGCCGGAAGGATCTTGGAGAACGAGTGAGCTTGCTTGCTTCCCCAACAGGCAAACAGGGGTGTTACTGCAATACTGCAAACAGTTTTGTTTAGAACTGTTTCAATTTCATTTATATATATATATATTAACTCAATTAAGTTATATTTGTTTAATTATTTTTGGCAAAAATCTCATTCTATACATTTCTCATTAAACCCGTATACTCTATACACATACAGTATACAGCTCTGGAAAAAATATGTGCTTTTGATTCTGGTGTGTGAGACATGGATTCACTTTCACTTATCACAGATAAGGTTTGTTATTATTAAAAGAGAGAAGTTAGATGTCCGTAGTCCCTGCACTGAAATGGGAAACTCCGACTCGTCTCTGTTTCTCTTTCTGAGAGACAGACCCAGAGGCAAACCACACACACACTTTCTGACTCACAGTCACTCCCACTCTCACATACTGTAATGACACACACACACACTCTGTCAGTCTCTCTTCTCCTTTACAAGGTAAGAGTCTCATATATTCAGTATTCTCTCTTCTGAGAAGCTTCAGGTTTTTAGTGCTAATTAAACTGTGAGAAGTGATGAAGCTGCTGTTACTGTATACACAGTGTGTTCTGTAGATAGTACTGTAACTTGTTTCAGTCTATTCATTTCATTCATTTGATTCATTCATTCATTCATTCATTGTTAGTAGGAGTACACATTTAGAACCGTTTTTGTGTGGAATGGACTAGCAGGCTATAAATGTTCATGTGGTTTTAAAGTTATATTGTAGTGTTTTCTGTTTAATTGATCATCTCAGTGTGTTTGAAGGTAATTAGAAATAAAACATTTGGTCATGTAAACCTTTGGTATCTTAAAACTGAGCCTTATGGTTTTTTTTAAGCATTTTAAATTGAATCTAGTTTAAATTAAACTCACAAAATTCAGGAAGCTATGTGTACATATCTTTATTAAGCTAATGTAAAGAATTTGCTGGCAGAAGAGAATGAGAGTAAACACTTCATAAGGAATTTTTGTTTTAAATATTTCCCTATCGGAGGGGTTTTCTTCTGTACGTGAGATTAACATGTATTTCCTGCATTAGTTGAAACAGTATATGAGAAGTATCATTTGTCTATTTCAAGATCATCTCAACATGCAAACCACTTCTGCACTAATGATCAAACTTCCCATAAACACACATGTGGGAGTCCTTCACAGCAGAATTGAAGCTGAAAAGGGGATGGGGCCAACATCATATTAAACTTTGTGTATTAAGAATTGGATGTTTATATGCATGTGAAGACAGTACAGCGAATACTTTTGGTAATACAGTATAGTGGATCACACACAGAGTCATGTGACATGCATGTTGTTTTTCTATAATGATTGTAAAAAAAAAAACACCAATTGCATAAACTATGTTATGTCTCTTCTTTGTTTTTTTTAGAAACTCGCGGCTCCTGAACATCATGAGTTCTCTGTGCTATATTTTCCTCATATGGCTCAGCTGTGTAGGTCTGTTTTAATAAAGCAAACTGACATAACCTTTTAAACATCACACAATTAATTGAAAGTGACTATTGAGTGTTAAAATATGCTTGCCTGCTATGCTTGCCTCAGGCTCGTTCATGGCGGACTCTCGGCTCGTATCCGCTCGAGTGGGTTCCACAGCTGTCCTGCCCTGTGAGTGGAATGTCCCGGTCCAAACGCCGCATGTTCAGTGGAACACAGACACTGAGATTGTGTTTGAGAGAAAGGGTGAGCAGCTGTTTCAGGGTGAGGGATACGAGAACCGTGTGGACGTTCCTGAAGATAAACTGCTTGAAGGAAACTGTTCCCTGGTGCTGAAGAACGTCAGTGTCACTGATGCAGGTTTCTACCAGAGCCACCTGTCTGTGAAGCGCATAAAGAGAGCCAGCTCTACCAAGTGGATTTTAGTGCAGACCCTCGAGCTCAGAGTCGATGGTAAGTTCTGGATTCAGAATAATCAGAAGGTGTTGATTTAATTCTCTGCAACTAGCAGCTCTATATTATTGCACTTGTTCTGAAACATTATCACGAGATTTACATCATAATGAAGTAATTAAAACCCCAGTTATGGTGAAGTTTCCTGTAAAGTGAAATGTGTTAGAGGAAGGAGTCTCCAGTGTCAGAGCTTTCAAACAGATGGAGGTAAAGATTTCATGATGAAGGTGTATAATCACGATAAATACTGGAATACTAACTGGTTTTCTGTTTCTTCACCCATAGAAACAGCTGGAGAAACTGTACAGGACACTCCAGATGCTAGAGGTGAGTGATCAATTCAAATTCAAATTTTATTTGCCACATACACAGTCTTACTGTACACAGTACGAGATGCAGTGAAATGTTTAGACGACTGTCCGTGACTTTAAAATAAAGACTTTTTATAGGAAATAAATATGAAAAAGAAAGTAGAAGGTGAATTTAACTTAAAAAGGATAAAATAACTGTGCAATACAAAATATACAATATACTGTAAGTAAAATAATAAAAAAGGAAAAACTGCTGTACACTATAAAAATGTCGAATATAAATAGAAATGTCCTATTGTGTGTGTCCTAATGTCCTGAGTGTGTGCAAATATGCCTAAAAGTGATATATTTAAAGTGACTTTTGTTAGAGTAAGTAAGTAATGTCCAAGTGTGCAGTGGCCACTAGTGTCAATGAATGTCCCGAATGTCCAAAGTGCAACTCATAGTTGCACGAGTTACTATAGATGCATAATATTACTATGATCGTAATCATTTCTCACACATGCCTACACGCACCCAGTGTCTTTATATAAAGAGGTTTGTTATGAAGCAGCTTTAGGAAGATTAAACATGATGGATCTACAGTATAATGGAGTTATTAATATTCATTTTATTTTCTTTCTCAGAAACTCATGTTTATGAGCGGTTGATGGGTGAGTGTTGAGTTTCTAAAATTACTTTAAACCCTCCCATATTTGATTGTTCCACTGAAAGTGTGTCCTTTTCCGAGCAGTAATTCATTTTCTTTATGTTTTCTAATCTTTGTCTCTAGTTGATGCAGGAGTAAATTGTCTTCGACCACAGATCACCCCTCTGTCTCTTCTGACAAGTTTATGTGTCTTTATGTGTTTTAGATCATTTACATTTTAGACAAGAAGATGCTCATTTTGCCTATAATTGGACATGGTTCTACATTACATTTATACATACAGTATATTCAAATTTGAATACCATCTAACCCTCTCCTCTGCTTCCTCTTCTCTTACCCCAACTAACTTCATGTCCTCTCTCACTACATCCATAAATCTCCTCTTTGGTCTTCCTCTAGACCTCCTGCCTGGCAGTTCAAACCTCAGCATCCTTCCACCGATATATTCACCATCTCTCCTCTGAACATGTCCAAACCACCTCAATCTGACCTCTCTGACTTTATCTCCAAAACATCTAACGTGGGTTGTCCCTCTGATAAACTCATTCTTAATCCTATCCATCCTTGTCACTCCCAAAGAGAACCTCAACATCTTCAGCTCTGCTACCTCCAGCTCTGCCTCCTGTCTTTTCTTCAGCGCCACTGTCTCTAAGCTGTAGAGCATCGCTGGTCTCACCACTGTCCTGTACACCTTTCCGTTCACTCTCGCTGAAACTCTATATTTAATTTTATTATATATATATTTTTAATATATTTTATTTTTTTATTATATTTTATTTTTCTTACAAGCATTTCACTGCATATCATACTGTGTATGATTGGGTATGTGACACATAAATTTAAATTTGGAAAATACTCAATATACATACACACATAAAATACTAGTAATCAGCAATGCCACACAACTGCCATCACATATTCCTCTCCTCTCGCATTTTTATTTTTTCTTTCATCATTATAATTCTGTGAAATGTACGTTTAGGTTCAAGTTCAATGTGGTGAGGTGTGGGGTGTGACTAGAGCCGAGAGCTAAGTGGGTGCTGGGCTGTTTATATCGTTGTAGGCGAGCGTTAGGGTTTTGAAATAGATGGGAGCAGCCACAGGAAGCAGAGGAGTGGGTTGGTGTGAGTTAAAAACAAGCTGAGCAGATGCATATTGGTTTCCACAAGGGACTGAAGTGGCCTGTGTGGAAAGAAATGATGACTTATTTAGATGTTATAAATAAGAAATCGATAAGGGCGAGTAAAGGTAACAATGTGAGATGGAAAGGATGGTTTACTCTCAAACAGAGTTATCTGAAGGTTACAGGCAGTGCATGAAGGAGTGATTTAAACTGAGATCAAAGGGAAGAATAACAAGGGAGGAAAAGCATGTTATTTTATGTACGAGTATCACTGGGGAGACAGAACTGATGACTGGCTTAAAACCAATAGCATGCTGAGGCACACAGAGCAGTTTGTGGAATTTAGTACATAGGCTGAGAGTGTGTGACAGAGTAATGGGACTCGTAGAGAAATGAAAATACCAAAATGATTCATGACTTATCAGGACGGCTCATCACAATAACCCTGTTACAGATTGTAACAAAGACACACTGTAAACTTGTGTTGCACTGAAGATTCATTTTGTGAATGTAAATGTCATATTTATATGTACAGTTCTGTTACATGTTGGTGTTATTGTGTTAATGATGATTTAGTGACCATTCAGGTGTTTTAGGTTGCAATGTTTAAACAATGTTGAATGTTCCAAAAGCTTCATCCCACGAATGTGAATATGTGAAAAAATATGTTTTATTTTTATGTTTGTAAGCATGTGTGCGTACGTGTAAGGTAGAAGAAAGTCTTATTAAAGAGGTTAAAGATCTATTTTCTGTGTGTGTCTGTGTGTGTATGTGTGTGTGTATGGCGTTATATTCCTGCCACAGTTCTGAACGCGTGGTTTGACATTTTGAAAGCTAACAAAGCACTGTATGCACGTGCAATGTCTCCACTGCACGCTCAACAGCTCGATTCTGCGCGTGCAGTTCCTCCCCTGCTCGCCCAACGTGTTTTCCACGCACGCACGACTTCTGTGCGCGCTCGACTCTGCCTGCACACGCTTGCAACATTTATTTTTTGTGAGCGCTCGACTCTGCCTGTGCGCTCGCTCAACATTGGCATTGTCTGAATCCTCGTCTCCTCTTACTTGAGCTTCACACACACACACACACACACACACACACACACACACACACACACACACAGAGCACCTGCGGAAACACTTATCTGTCAGGATTTATTTTAACTTTTTTTAAAGGTAAAGTGCAGATTAATTTGTTTTATTTTTACTTTATATTTTATATAAATTATTTTTATATACTGTATTTATTTTTATATATTCATCACTTCTGGAATGAATTATGCTCGCAATCCAAGGTTCCGCTGTATGTGTATATATTATATATTTATAAGCAAATTAAATGAAACTTGAGAATTTTAAATGAAAATTTTAAATATTTGGAGTAAATTAAAAATATTTCCAATGAAAAGTCAGGATATATTGAACAAACGAAATTTGTATGAAAAAAACATTATATAAGTTACAATTTCACCCTGTCTCCCTCAATTATTTATTTTTCCCCTTACTACTGTTTGTGTAAACTGCTGCTGCTGTAATGCAATAATAATAATAATAATAATAATAATAATATCTATCTATCTATCTAAATGTCTAAATGTATTAAATGAAACGTATCACCAAAGGGCAGGCGCCATCCAGTGGTTTCGATGTGTGTTTCTTGGCAAAAAGGAACCGTCCATGAGGTCCTACAGAACTAACTAAAGCAAATTAAGTTTCTACAAAAGATCATTTAAAACAACCAGGTTACAAAATGGCTCATAACGGCTATAAACTGAGCTGCTTCTCATCTGTTTCGGTCCTGCTTCCCCGGGAAGGTCTTCATGAGAGCCAGTCTCATCATGGTGCTTGTGGGGTTTTGCAAATGCACTTGACACAATACTGTTCTTGTAAGAACTCTTCCAGAACAGCTGGCGACCTTCATGTATTTAAATAACTATTGACTGTTAGTGTTGTTGCTCTTCAATACCATGGGGGTCAAGAAGTAGAAGAAATATGAATTTACATAATTAGAGTTCAGTTCAGCCTTTATACTCATAGACACTTTGAAGTGTGTCGGTTTTGTTATTTATTTAAAATGATATTTTATTGATTTCTTTATTGTTATAAAAAAGTGGCGTATCTGAATCTAAACTAAGTATGAATAAAATGCTTTTAAACACTGACATTTTCTCACCATTCTTTTTTAGATGTATGTACATGAAGGTTGGAATATACAGCACTCCTTACACTCCCTGACTCTGGAACATTATAAATAGAATTTCTAGACAAATTCCCATGAACTCAAAGGATCCGCTTTGTATTTGATAAACAAATTTTATTATACAAAAGAAAAGCTGCCACTAATCAATATGTGTAAGAACACATTGTGTCGATGAAATAACAGTATGTACATATAAAATATGAAATAAATATATAACTTTGTATTATACCGTAAGTGCAATATAAGTTCTATAAATCATCATTTTGAGTATTGCTGTGTGAAGACCTCCAGGTTTAACCAGCACACTGAGGTTATGTTTGAGCTCCTAACCTGAGAGACAGGGTTGAGCAGGAAAGTAGAGGGGACAAAGGGACAGTGAGTAAGGACGTCTTCATTCCTACTGAAAGCGTCTTCATCTGCAGAAAGGGAAAATACTTTACCTGCCAAATCCTTTCCCAGTATAAACTGTTCTGTGTCTTTGGGTAAACTGAGATAAATATGTTTTTTATGGTTCTGAGCGTGAGCGATACCACGCACGTCACTGTGCTGAAAACGACTGGATAATTAAAACATGGAAACATCTAAAAGAGGACACAGATACATGGGTATAAATAAGCATGTTTATTTTTAAGCACACTTCTTCAATTTTAGACTCTCAGTCTAGACACCATCTGTTAAAAGCTTCCTTGTGAGATTAATAGTGTTGTGTAGGATTTCTGGAAAATTAACAATCAAATATTGTTGCTAATCTGGAGCATGAATTAGACACATCACCAGGTCGGGATTTATCCACTAGCTGTAGGGAAGTAAGCAAGTTACAGTAATATGACTTCATAATTATAATAAACCATAAACTGTACGTACAGCTGTGATACTCCGTGTGTTGAACTGACAAACACTCATGTTGCCATTGAATGGGGTTTTAAGCCTCTTGTATTGGTAATGATTAGAGATAAGACTGTAGTGATTCGTCTTAACATGATACATTTATTTAATTTCACATATTGCATATCCTGTGTAGGGTCATGGTTGGGTCTGGGGCCTTTCACAAGGAATTCAGGGCACAAGACAACATTTTCGTGTGTTGATTTTTAAGCATTCCCTGCAGCCTATCAGATGACAGTGCATGTATGATTAAAAGAGGACTATATTGAGTGGTATTTGTGCACTGGTGGCTCAATGGTAGGTGTTTCGCCTGCCATGCGGAAGGCCCGGGTTCGTTTCCCAGCCAGTGCCCAAACCCCAGCCACTGGATGCAGTGCTGATTCCAAGCCCGGATAAAATGGGAGGGTTGCGTCAGGAAGGGCATCCGGCGTAAAACCTGTGCCAAGTTGTAGTGTGGACTGGGTATTCCGCTGTGGCGACCCCTTGCCGGGAGCAGCCGAAAGACCAACAACAACATTGCGTGGTATTTGTGCAGTGTTCCAGTCAGACAGAACAAACCACGGATGTTTAGATCAGATCAGAACAGAATTTGGAATGTTAATGTTGAATACAACACTGCTTGATCAGCCCCCAGACAACATGCGGATTCCTCGTGCACACTGTCGTAAGTAAAAGGTCTTAGTTTATTGCCAAGACAGAGTTCCTGAAGATTGTAGTCAAAAGCTTCCATAAAGATGGAATATGAACGTCTCCCAGAAGATCCTGTGTATTTATAGTGGCTCACTGATCCACAAATCATATAATTTACAAAATTGATCCTTCCCGGTAAGGAAAGAGATAAGACGAATCGTTATGCGCCTGCACTCTCTCGCTCGCTCACTCTGGGGGGGAAAATAAATTTGGTAATAATAGATTGAGAAATCTATAGAGCCCTATCCCTTACATTATCAGACTAATGATTGGAAGGTTCAGCACCACCACCTGGTGGACCCATGCGCAAGCAAGCATGATGGAAGCATAAATATGACAAATATTTAACCCTAAACTGTTCAGAATAAAAGGTAAGTCTATCTGGATGAGGGTGTCTGCCAAATGCTGTACGTGTAAAAATATTCATCCTAATTTTATAAAAGAATTCTATACTTGTGTAAGTGTTGTAGCCCTCTGCTGATCCCGAGTGTCAATACACTATCATGCATCAAGCAGATACGGTGGGAAATGTCCACACTTCAATTGAAAATATGAATTTTAAACATCATTATTTTAAGCATCACCCAGGTGTAGACTCACAGCCTTGTTTGCATTTCATGAGATACAAAGTTAAAGGGGTGATTTTATGGGATTGGGCAACATCTAGTGGCGATATAGAGGGAGAGAAATTTAAAGTTAGAGGAGGCCATGAGACAGACCTTGTGGACTGCTTAGGTTGTTCTTTGTAATGTTTCTTGCTGACTTTAGGAAGTCTTACACATTTTTATTTTACACAAAATAACAAAAACTTCCCACTACTGTTCAGCAGCTTCTAAGCAATAAATCACAAATTCTCATGAGTCAACAGTCAACACAATTCTGTTAATTCCGTTTTTGGCATCAAAAACTGAACGCTAGTGCAAAGTGTTTCTTTACGTTTGAAGTTTATTTGTCATGTGCATAAAATATCACAGACACTTTTCCACTGAAATGCTAGTGGTGACATCCGTGTGTAAAATAAAGTATACAGTACATCAGAAGATAAAGGAAGAGGAGAAAGGGGCAAAAGGATGTGCAAATACAATACACATAAATACAAAAAGCACTTAATAGAAACTAAAGTGGTAACAGTACATTAAGAAATATCGTGCTACAAAGACAAGCTGTTTAAACTTCATTTTTTCAGCACAGCAGAAGAACTGAGGAGATTAAAAAAAAGAATACTTATAGCATTATTACTTTTAAAATAATTCTGATATAAAAAAGTGTTTTTCAGGTAAACAGTTTGCACTGAACAGTGTGTATGTGAAGGTCCAGGCCGGTGCTTTTCCCCCATCATTAATGCTGATAGTGGTTTTGGACTCGTGACCGGCATCAGAAGGAATTAGCTCTCAGTAGTTTGTAACGTTTACACAAGAAATTACACAATCATTAAAATCCCATCATTTCATTCGTTTCAATTGTAGTCATGAAATTTCGCATTAGAGGACTAATGTAAACTTTTATAATTTACTTAATGACAGCTTTTTTTCTGTTACGAATACTGTTATACAGTGGGGAAAAAGTATTTAGTCAGCCACCAATTGTGCAAGTTCTCCAACTTAAAAAGATAAGAGAGAGGCCTGTATTTTTCATCATAGGTATACCTCAACTATAAAAGACAAAATAAGAAAAAAATCCAGAAAATCACATTGTAGGATTTTTAATGAATTAATTGATAAATCCCTCGTTAAAATAAGTATTTGGTCACCTACTGTACAAACAAGCAAGATTTCTGGCTCTCACAGACCTGTAACATCTTCTTAAAGAGGTTCATCTGTCCTCCACTCGTTACCTGTATTAATGGCATCTGTTATCAGTATAAAAGACACCTGTCCACAACCTCAAACAGTCAAACTCCACTATGGCCAAGACC
This sequence comes from Clarias gariepinus, assembly GCF_024256425.1. NCBI lineage: Eukaryota > Metazoa > Chordata > Actinopteri > Siluriformes > Clariidae > Clarias > Clarias gariepinus. The sequence goes on from NC_071101.1 coordinate 3,159,707, forward strand.
AAAGAGCTGTCAAGGGACACCAGAAACAAAACTGTAGACCTGCACCAGGCTGGGAAGACTGAATCTGCAATAGGTAAGCAGCTTGGTGTGAAGAAATCAACTGTGGGAGCAATTATTAGAAAATGGAAGACATACAAGACCACTAATAATCTCCCTCGATCTGGGGCTCCACGCAAGATCTCACCCCGTGGGGTCAAAAAGATCACAAGAACTGTGAGCAAAAATCCCAGAACCACACGGGGGGACCTAGTGAATGACCTGCAGAGAGCTGGGACCAAAGTAACAAAGCTACCATCAGTATCACACTGCGCCGCCAGGGACTTAAATCCAGCAGTGCCAGACGTGTCCCCCTGCTTAAGCCAGTACATGTCCAGGTCCGTCTGAAGTTTGCTAGAGAGCATTTGGATGATCCAGAAGTGGATTGGAAGTAAAAACTCAACTTGTTGCTGAGCTGCATGCAAAAAACACCATAACTACTGTGAAGCATGGGGGTGGAAACATCATGCTTTGGGGCTGTTTTTCTGCCAAGGGACCAGGACGACTGATCCGTGTAAAGGAAAGAATGAATGGGGACATGTATCGTGAGATTTTGAATGAAAACCTCCTTCCATCAGCATGGGCATTGAAGATGAAACGTGGCTGGATCTTTCAGCATGACAATGAACCCAAACACACTGCCGGGGCAACGAAATAGTGGCTTCATAAGAAGCATTTCAAGGTCCTGGAGTGGCCTAGCCAGTCTCCAGATCTCAACCCCATAGAAAATCTTTGAAAGGAGTTGAAAGTCCATTTTTTCTAATTTTGTCTCGCATAGTTGAGGTAAACCTATGATGAAAATCACAGGCTTCTCTCATCTTTTTAAGTGGGAGAACTTGCACAATTTGTGGCTGACTAAATACATTTTAGCCCCACTGTATGTATATGTAGGTTTAGTAAAACTTTGAATAAGGAAAATGCTAACAAAGTGGATGAAAGAATTAAGTAAATACGTAAATTCAGTATATAAAAACTAAAATAAACAGCTGCCAGTACACAATATGTTAATATACAGTACTATAAAATATTGTATTACTAAAGTAAAATAATGTCTACAACCCTTAATTATTGTTATAAACCTTATCAAGTTAAAAAGTAAGGCACTCGTTGTGAACACAGTCAGACTGTGGGACGCCGGTTAGCTTCTTAGGTACTTCCAGTCCATCACCACTGTAGCGTGTTTCATTTTATCCCTGAGTTTTCCCTTTCGGGTGCTACAATTAAGCTTTTTCCTCACATTGTTTCCTTGCTAAAGAGTAAACAGGAGGGACAGGACCATGACCAGCAGGTGAATCCCGCTCCCTCTGGCAGTGTCTGTAGAGAGACAATTCGGAAACGTAGAGTCACTACACATCACAGGGTATTAGCTCTGTAGGACTTGAGTTTGTAGGTGTAAAGTCAGCTCACCTGTCGGAGTGATTGGTGTTTTTGATCTTTCTTTAGACGCTAGCAGGGAGAGGCAGGGAAAAAAAATATAAACTTTAAATTATAAATTAAATATTATAATGTCCAAACATGTACAAGCCAGGATAAAAAAAATCAATAATCCAGTTAAGTTTAAAGGAAACCCCCAGTACACATTAGGAATAATGTTGTTGTTGTTTTTTGTTGTATTTGTTTGAGACGTGACTGGATTTATCTATAAACACTGATGCTGATATTAAATCCATTATGGAAAATAAACATGCGCTTCACACGATGGTTTTCCAAGATGGCGCCGGTGAGGTCGGCTGCCGTCACGACTGCTCCGACCACCTTTTCTTTGTTTTTGTTCTTTAAGTTAGTTTACAGCGTTTTAAAACCGGCAAAATTACCACCATGGGGTACATTAGTTATGATAGAGACACTCTTGTTTCTATTGGTATACAATGTACTCACAATTCGACGTTTTTAACTCCGGATCCGAGCTGGCCGAGTGAGATCCTGAGGAACAACAAAGGACGCGACGCGAAGCGGCGGCCTCGAGGGAAACGAGCCGGCGTCAGGAACAGGCTGAGAGCCCGTGCACACCGCACACCTCTGCCTAGCATCCTGCTCGCCAACGTCCAGTCACTGGAAAACAAGCTCGATGACCTCAGGGCCAGGATAAAGTTCCAGAGAGACATTCGGGACTGCAATCTCCTCTGCTTCACCGAGACATGGCTGAACCCAGCGGTGCCGGACCACGCCATCCAGCCGGCCGAGTTCTTCTCGGTTCACCGCATGGACAGGACGCGGGACTCGGGGAAGTCAAGGGGAGGCGGCGTGTGTTTAATGGTGAACAGCAGCTGGTGCAACAGCGCGAGCGTTGTTCCTCTCACACGCTCCTGCACACCCAACCTGGAACTACTGTCCATCATGTGTCGTCCTTTTTACCTTCCTCGGGAGTTCACATCGGTCATAATCAGCGCCGTTTATATTCCACCACAAGCGGACACGGACACTGCCTTATGCGAGCTGCATGAGGCACTCACACAGCAACAAACACAACACCGGGACGCTGCGCTTATTGTGGCGGGGGACTTTAACAGTGCCAACCTCAAACGCGCAGCGCCGAACTTTTATCAGCACATCACCTGCCCCACCAGGGGCGAAAGGACATTGGATCACTGCTATACAACGGTCAAGGACGGCTACAAGGCACAATCTTGTCCACCGTTTGGTAAATCCGACCACGCCGCCATCTTCCTCATGCCAAAATACAAACAAAGGCTGAAACAGGAAGTTCCGGTTCAGAGGGAGGTCGCGTGCTGGACGGACCAATCGGTGGCCGCGTTACAGGACGCACTCGATGACGCAGACTGGGACATGTTCAGAAACAGCTCCGATGGTGACGTCAGCGTGTTTACGGAAGCGGTTGTGGGATTCATCGGGAAACTAGCCAACGATACCGTAGAAAAAAAGACTATTAAAACGTTTCCCAACCAGAAGCCGTGGGTGGATAAAACCATCCGCGACGCTCTGAGATCTCGCACCGCTGCCTACAACACGGGACTCGCGTCGGGGGACATGGAACCGTACAAGGCTGCGTCATACAGCGTCCGGAAGGCGGTGAAAGAGGCGAAGCAGCGCTACGGGAGGAAACTAGAGTCACAACTCCAACAGAGTGACTCTAGGAGCCTGTGGCAGGGATTAAGAACAATAACGGATTATAAAGCACCAACATCCGGTATGATAAACGCAGACGTGACTCTGGCAGATGAGCTCAACACTTTCTATGCTCGCTTCGAGGCTGCAGCTAAGGACGCTAGCGATGCTAATGCTAGCGGCGCTAACGGCTGCAGACAGGAAGTCACTGCCAGCACCGGAAGCGCGTTCATCATCACCGAGCACGACGTGAGGAGAGCCTTCAAGAGAGTGAACACCAGGAAAGCAGCAGGACCAGACGGCATCTCAGGCCGTATTCTCAGAGCCTGCGCAGACCAGCTAGCACCTGTGTTCACTGAGATATTCAACATCTCTTTATCTCAGTCGGTGATCCCCACATGCTTCAAAGAGTCCATCATTGTTCCTGTCCCAAAGAAACCTCATCCTGCTTCCCTCAATGATTATCGCCCTGTAGCCCTCACTTCAGTAGTGATGAAGTGCTTTGAACGCCTGGTCAGAGACTTCATCATCTCTTCACTACCAGACACACTAGACCCACTACAGTTCGCTTATCGTACAAACCGTTCCACGGACGATGCAATCTCTCATCTCCTCCATACATCTCTCACTCACCTGGACACTCGGAGGGGGAATTATGTGAAAATGCTCTTCATCGACTACAGTTCTGCATTTAATACCATAATTCCCTCCACACTTACCACCAAGCTGGAGCACCTGGGACTCAGCTCATCAATGTGTCAGTGGATCTCCAATTTTCTGACTGGCAGACCACAGGCAGTAAGGATGGGCGGACATGTCTCAGCCTCCCTCACTCTCAGCACTGGAGCCCCCCAGGGTTGTGTTCTGAGCCCCCTGCTGTACTCTCTGTACACCCACGACTGCGTGGCCACTACCAGCTCCACCACCATCATCAAGTTCGCTGACGACACTGTTGTGGTGGGCCTGATCACGAACAACGATGAGACGGCCTACCTGGAGGAGGTTGGAAATCTGGAGAACTGGTGCCAGAGAAACAATCTCCTCCTGAACGTCAGTAAGACAAAGGAGCTGATAGTGGACTTTAGTACAAAGCAGGTGAGGAACTACCAGACCCCCGTCATCAACAGGAGCCCAGTGGAGAGAGTGGACAGCTTCAGATACCTCGGTGTTCACATCACGCAGGACCTGGCATGGTCCTGTCACATCAACACCGTGGTAAAAAAGGCCCGGCAGCGTCTCTACCACCTCAGACGCTTGAGAGACTTTAGACTGCCCTCCAAGGTGCTCAGGAATTTCTACTCCTGCACCATAGAGAGCATCCTGACGGGAAATATCACGACCTGGTTCGGGAACAGCACCATGCAGGACAGACGAGCTCTACAGAGGGTGGTGCGATCAGCTGAGCGCATCATCCGCATCGAGCTCCCTGACCTGCACTCAATCTACAGCAAGCGGTGCTTGACCAAGGCCAGGAAGATCGTGAAGGACCTCAGTCACCCCAATAACGGACTGTTTACTCTGTTGCGGTCTGGGAAGCGATTCCGCTCCTTGAAGGCCAACACAGAGAGACTGAGGAGGAGCTTCTTCCCGCAGGCGATAAGGTCTCTCAACCACAACCACACCACTATGCAGAACTAACAATCTTTTCATCTTTTTCATAATTGATCAAATCCATCAATCTTCTTACATCCATGAACACTATGGACAATTACATGCTCACCTTCCTTCATATATACACTACATGTCGTTTGCTTACATCCTGGACCATTGCACAAAGTCACTTTAATAACTTTGCACACCTACCTTCACAACTACACTACATTTTACAGTTTTACGTTTACATCCTGGACCAGTGCACAAAGACACTTTAATAACCTCTGCACAAAGTCACTTTATTCCATGCATATTTGCACACACAGCACAGTATATTTCAATTTGTACAGTAGATTTCTATTTTTGCACATCATATTTCTATTTCTATTTTTATTTTTAGTTCTATTTTTCCTAGTTTAATTTAATTTTTATTTAATTTCTATCGTATTTCTTTTATTCATATTTATTTATTTGTAAACTTTAATTCTCTTCTAGGGTCAATGGCAGCCGTAAAATGCATTTCACTACATTTCGTACTGTGTATGTTTGTGTATGTGACAAATAAAAATTTGAATTTGAATTTGAGAATATGGTGAAAAGGTTACATTTCCTTTCAGAAATTAATTAAGAAATTGTTGATTGATTATCATCACAAAACGATGAGTCCCAGAGACTCTCATACTGAGCCCTCGCTGCAGTTACACTGAACAACAGTTTTCTTTGATAATTGAGTTGCTTTGGATTAGAACTTTGCCATTGTGTCAGAAAATACAAACTTCTCTTCATTTGACTTTAAAAGTCCTGTTTTCATTGCTGACCTTTTTGTAGGTGATCCACGGTTTAGGTTATTTACTAGGTTTACTTACTTCAGTCATAAAGTCTCTGGTTTGATGCCTGTGATTGGATAAAAACCAAGCTGATTCCTGTCCCTGAACTGTGGACTCTACTACAGGATGTGTAATGTGCCTGGTTTGGTACACTGAAATACACTAATTTACTGATTATACTAGTATTATTAGTATTATAATAATACTTTTTTTTCCTGCAGGGATTGTTCAAAGAATTGTTGTGGCCTTATTTAAATCCAAACACAGACTTGTTTTTGACTGGTATTCAGTGCACTGTATGTTTGATACGAGCTTAACTCCGAAGCCACCTTCTATACCATGTCATGTTCAGACACGCACCACTGACTGAGAGTTGAACACTGTGAATCAAACTCCAGCTTGAAGGAGCAGATCTCTTTACTTGTCTCCATAAGAGGTAGCTGTTGTAGATTCCCTCATCAGATTTTCTGATGTTCCTCAGCACCAGTGAACAGTTTCCTTTATGCAGCTCGTCCTCAGGAACGTCCACACGACCCTCATATCCGGGACCTTCATAGCAATCCATGTTCAATCGCTCAAACACGACCTTGGGATCAATGCGCCACTGAACGTATGGGGTTTGAGCAGTTTCATTATTAAATTTACACGGCAGGGCAGCTGTGACACCTTCTCGGGCGATTACGACCTGTGAACCTGCGGAGAGAACGTGTTCACAATATTTAAATGATTGACTTTTTGTTTGTTATAAGATTTATTTCTTATCTAACGTTTGAATGAGTTACTCACCAGCACATGTAGCACTGCACAGGAGGGAAACACATAGACAGGTCTTCCAAAATGCTCTCTGGTGTCCTGTGGGCACATTCAAGAATTAAAAATAAAACAAAGTATTTAAGTTTTGATTAAGTGTAAATTCACATTAACACTAGAAAAACAGGTTAAATGTAGGCCACTTAGGAAATACTCGAGTTGTGTGTTGATCACAAAATCTAATGATGTAAAAAAATAATTTATACATTTATTATTATTATTATTATTATTATTGAGGGCGATATCATATTAAAAAGACACATAAATGTAAATTTTAATTTTATCATGAAATCCTTGGTTATATAGGTTAGTATTCTGTGGAAAAAAAACTCTGTACATCTTTATTTATTCATCATTATTAATCAACAATTTATTTACAACTCATTCACGTTTCAATAGTAAATGTTTTATAATGATATCAGATCATTTTCTTCCAATAAATATTAAATTTTTTAAGTCTGTAGTGTAAAATTTCCACAGCAGCAGCGACATGTATCCGAGGTGCTTATGTTACCATGGTAACGCACGGAGGACGTGACGTCAGCGCTGGTGATTTCGCAGGGTGTTCCAAACGGTGGAGTTTCGTCATTGGAAGTTCCCTTTACCGACATTCACTGCATACGGAGCAGGGAGTAGGGAGCACACTGTGGAGTGCACTTCGGAATGGAACGCAGCCATTGAGCTCTTTAAGCCACGCCTATTTTTAAATTCAGTTTGAACGCTGACCGCGCGCTCCAGTACACGCGATAAGGGGATGACGTCACACTGATTATTATTATTTTTTTTTTGCGGCAGGTGGATAATTTAAGTTCGGGTGTTTATTTCATAAATACGAGCCGGAATCAAATAGACAGTGACCGCTTCGACTCAGCGACTTTTGTTTTCGAAATTTCGGATGTTTTTGTTCCTTGCAGAAATAAAATTTAGTTTCCTCTGTAGCAGTTCATTTATTTCATAAATGCAACACACAATAGTTTTATAATACATAGAAAAAAAAACATATACAGTGTTCTTCATTTTATTTGTTAAAAGGTTTTGTGGCTCGTGATGTTTTGCTCCAAATGGCTCTTTGAGTGTTTTAAGGTTGCCGACCCCTGACCTGACCATCAAGGTCGCGAAAGAAAAACAGATTTTGTGCACATTTGTTGTTACTTCATTTAATTTCAGTTAAAAAACAAACAAACAAACAACAGAACTATTCTTTCTACATGTTCTTTTCTTTGAATGCCCCGACATTTGGCTCTTAGATATTACTGTACGTTTCTGATATAACACTTTATATGGTTCTTATTAGGTTTACACCCACCTAATCTCCGCATGTTGCATTCCTGCTGCTTCTTTGTTTTTTTTGCAGTTGACAACGAAAAGGGTGCATTACCGCCACCTACTGGCAGGTGGAGGACGGATCAGGATTTTCTATGACTACACGCCCCTCTGTCTGTCTCTCTCTCTCTCTCACACACACAAATCATCAAATTACTATTATGGCATTTAAAAATCTAATTTTGTCCCTTCTGTACCCAAGCATGTAGGTGAAGCCACAAAGTCTTATGGAAAAACAAAACCTCTTCTTTAAATTAGAAATGAAATTACACAAATTGGGTGACGAGTCTTTTATAATGATTAAAAGTGTCATTAAACTGAATCCTTCGTTTTCACCGTGTCATAAAGTTGAATTTGCCTTTATTCTGTATTGTGTTTGCCTATTTTGAGTACTGGCTGTTTATGTCCCAATCTGAGTCTTGTTATTTTGGTCTCATCTCTCCTTATTTCTTCCGGTGCATCTCATCTTCCTGACCTTCTTTTGGATATTTAAAATCCATCACCCATTTCTTTCTTCCTCTCACTGTTTCTGCCACTTTTCCTTCGGTCTCTGTTTAATTTCGCTTTTGACGTCTGTTTTGCTAATGCATATTCTACATCAATGTTCTGGGTTTTTTTGTGTGTGTGTCTTTCTTTGCCATCTTCCACTTCATTCGCCTTCATGCCTACATGTGAAGGTGTCAACATTAGACCAATCTATTGAATTCTATGTAATGTCTGTTGAATTTTATTAATCTGTCTGTCAGAATGGCTGTGCTGTAAGCTGGATACTGCTGTGCTTGAATTTAAACATACCACTGTTTTCCATGGTTTTGTCTCCTCTGTCCAGTGTAGAGCTAATAGTATTGCCATTCTGTCTGCTCCCCAGTCACTACCTACCAAATGTCTCATTGCATTTAATAATTTTTTTGCATTTATCCAGAATTTTTTTGTCCAGAATTCTTTGAATGTGTACAGTTCATGTATGCAATTAATTCATCTAGCCACATCCCTAGAAACTTAAACTGTTTTACTCTTGCCAATTCTTAGTTATATAATTACAGTTTTAGGTTATTACCAATCCTTTTCCTCGTGAAAACATTGTTTGTTTGTTTTTTTTTTCTTCAAATGACAATTAGAACCCTCATTTATATGAGGCTTCCTTTAGTTTTGTAATTGTTTCTGAAAACAGAGAACATCCATGAACATGTCATTTATCATAATTGAAAATAATTATAGTCTTAAAATGTTGCCTTGCGGCGTTCCATTTTCCACAATAAATTTCCTAGAGTAGCTCCTTTCTATTCTTACTTGAATATTATACCTGTCCCTAATCCACCGAAACATTTTGCCTTCAATACCCAACATGCATAGCTTAATCCCTCCCTCCACATCATGTCCACCTTTTCAATATAAAAAGACTACTCCTCTTTCCCTATTAACTCACACTTTCCTTATCTCATGCTATAGGCATGATGCTGGGTCCATGCTATTTCTCCCGCTTCTGAAACCACTCTGATGTTTTGTCAGTTGTCCTTTGTTTTCCATATAATATCTTAGTCTTTCATTTATCATTTTCTCCATGATTTCGCAGATATTGGATGTTAATGCAATTGGTTTTCTGGTTTTGCATCATCAGTTCCTGGTTGGTGTATTGAGAGAACCGCTTCTCTCCAGCTTTGTGGCAGTTCCCCTTTCTCCCATACTTTACTGTAAAGCTCTAACAAGGTATCCTTAGATAGACCACTCCAGCACTCCAAAGCTGAGGGTTGCTCTTCCCATCCTCTTATTTTTTTCTTGTTTTTTTTTTCTTTCTTTTACCTATAGGCAACCAACTTATAGGTTCATTACTGCCACCTGATGGACTGGAGTGTGTAGCATCAGATTGACAGAACAAACGAACAAAAATAAAATCTAAATTGAATTGTATCTACTAAGCCAGTTTTATTCAGTTTTATAATTGATCAGACCTCTATATTTTTTCATTTTCGCTAGGATGTTTTTTTCCTGTCATTTTCAGACCTGCCTCTCACATGGTTTCCCTGATCCTGTCTTTCCTTATATTGTCTTATATTTTACAGTTTATCAGTGTACGTGTTACTGACTCGATTTGTCCACAAAATTCACATTCTTCAGCTGCGTGTTTGTCAATTATCCTAAGAACCCTGTCTTCTCTATTCTTAGAGTTGTTTTAAGTTGCATACGACTTCTATCCTATCCTGTATTCAGGGTCGCTGGGGGCCTGGAGCCTATCCCAGGGGAATTAGTGAATAAGGCAGGGTACATGCCAATCCATCGCAGGGTAATTAACTAACTAACTTAAACAGGGTCACTAAACTAGCTTAGTAAAATAAATTTTCTATTATATAGATACACTGATCAGCCATAACATTACGACCACTCCCCAATATTAAGTAGGTCTTTTACTCCAAAACTGTGGTCAGGACATATCAAAAGTGGTGCAAGGAAAAAAAAAACTAGTGAACTGGTGACAGGGTCATAGGGAGCAGAGGATCAGTGATGCACATGGGGAATGAAGTTCTCTCCCATTAGTAGGTTTGTGGATAAGTAATAACACTTAAACGTCTTAAATTCAATTATAATCTTTATTACAAAGGAAAATCAAAGCAGTAAATGAAATCAAACACTGAAGAGTTCACCATTATGCATAGCCTTAGAATTCCCAAGTGCAGGACACACCAGCCTCCTCTACTTAGCTAATTCTAATTGATCTTACCCACTTTAACTCTCTTTTAATTTATTTATTAACAATAAACTAATTTCTTATTTTGATTTGCCCTTCTCCCAAAGACACTTTAGTTCAGTGTTCATTTTGTAGTCACGTTGAGACAGACTATGTACAGTGGATTAAGAGCAGTATAAAAGAGATGATATGAAAATATAAAAACCTATATGTTATAAATGTGAACACTAAAGCTGCATAACATGAAACATTGTACAGGCCAGATTTGTACAGGAAAACTACAGTGTTTGACCAGAAGCAAAGAAAGTTTAATCTTAGTGTTGAGTCCAGCTACATCACACCTAACATCCTCCAACAAAAGGCCTTTATAGTATCACATGGTATATTTACTATTAAGATAAAAAAATATTGTTCTTTGCTAAAAGATCTTCAAACCTCTGCTGCATCTCTCTGCACCTCAGAACAGCCGAACACAGTAATCTTTTAAAACCATTAGGAGTTGGCATATCCGCTGGCGGGTCCGTTTGCATTTTTTTTTTTTTTTGCTAACCGTAAAAATAATTTAAAATGCTTTGTCATTTCTGAGCTTTAAATTGTCACGAAGCTTTTCTTCTTTTCTATTTTCCATGTAGCAAAAGTGAGCATAGGTGAGCTAAAATTTTTTTTTTCTTTCGGTCATATAAAAGCTTTTGATAAAAGTGTGGAACCATGGAGCACCTATATTGAAAGATTTGAACACTTTGAAGAAGCTAACAGCATTACTGCTGAGACATATCGCGTGCAAACATACGGGAGGTGCATGATAAAAAACACATGTGAAAACACATACACAAAAGACAGAGAAGAGACTACATTAACATTTAAAAGAGCAGTGAAACTGGCGGTCGCTATGAAAATGGCAGCTCACAAGGCACACCAACTCAGCAGGTCACTGACGGTAAATACACTTTTGTTATCAAAGAGTAAGACTGCAAATAGGTGCAAACGATGTGGAAAGTCTAATCATTATGATGATGACTGCTGGGTTAAAGACAAAAATTGTAACACGTGTGGAAAAAAGGCCATATCAGTCATGTTTGCAGAAACGGCAACAATGACAGGAAGACGAAGAGTGAAAACACAGCAAAAGTTAAATGGCAACGAATGTAACTGAGCAGAAAGGCAATGTAAAAAAGAGAAGCGTACACTTCGTGGATGCAGGTGAAATGTCAAATGTTCGTGATACAGACTCAGTGTTATAGTAGCTCTCTACAAACTGTCATTGCCAGGAGAAAAGTCCGGCATCGTCGTGAAGCCTAAAATTGAGGGTATTTCACTGGAAATGGAACTGGACACTGGTGCTGGAGTCTCACTGATATCAACAGAAACTTAAGACAAGCTGTTAAAGCACCTGCCACTATGCTTTACTGATATTATCCTTTGTTCTTACATGGGACAAGCGTTACATCCTGAGGGCGTAATTGATATTGTAGCGTTTTTACGCCGGAAAGAATGCTGGAGAGACGAGTGAGCTTATTTGCTGCCCAATGCAATGGCTGGGAGAATTTTATTTAGCACACACAAGGTATGGCATGAGCAGCACCTTCACTCAGAAGCCTACATCCAATTCAGCGTCAGCCTGAATTGGAGCACATTTCACACGTCACACACCTCCTCACACACACAACAGGGCCGAAGTCACTAACCCAAACACCTTTCCCCATCATGGTGAACACACCGACATCCCTGCAAGGCATGCTGGTCGTCAGCCGCCGCCCCGCCCACGCCACACTGCCCCCACCCGAGCTGTGACCGTCCCCGGTCACCACGACGAACTTTGTATTGGAGGCGTGGAGGCGGTTGGCGCTGGCGGTGGGAACGCCGGCGTCCTTTGGCAGGTGAGGGATAAACGCGAACGTAGTCCTGAGGCGGTCCGGCCTCCACAGAGTTCGATGTCTCCCCGGCGTGCGGCTGGTGAGGCGCAAGACGGTCCCGGTAGAGCAAAACTCGTGCCCGCCCTGCCAACCGCACCCGGTAGATGACATCGGAAAGCCGAGCTGGCTGTGAGTGTCCACGCCCCTTCGCCCCATAGGTGCCCCCACCCAAAAGTCTTGCAGCGGTGCCCGCGAGCGCTGGGTGGGGCCCTTTTGCCTGGCGATGAGCGGTTCACAGTTCCACAACCCGTGGGAAACAGTGGAGCCGGTGTCCACGAGCGCCCGCAGTAAGACGCCGTCCAGCACACAGTCGATGTAAAGCCCCGCGGGGCTCCCCAAACGTCCACCCGGCGCTAGTTTAGCGGCTGCTGGTGTACGCTGTCCCTCAGGCCTGAGAACGTTGCAGCGGTAGTCCGGCTGTCCCTCAGGCCTGAGAACGTTGCAGCGGTAGTCCGGCGGTCCCTGGCCTCGGCGTCGTCGCGGAATCTCGGAAGCGGTGTCGAGGCCTAGCCGCGACGGGTAGCCCTGTCCCCGGCTAGGTTCACCTACCGAGCGCCACTGAGCTGCGGGCGGTCGCTCGGCTCGGTGATGTGCCGCCATTATGGGCTCAGCGCGCTCGACCTCGCGCAGCGCCTCCTTACGGGCACCCACGCCGTCGCCTTGCCGCGAAACGTCGGAGAGCTGCTCGTTGCCTAGCCGCGACGGGTAGCCCTGTCCCCGGCTAGGTTCACGAACCGAGAGCCACTGAGCTGCGGGCGGTCGCTCGGCTCTTCCGCCGTGATGTACCGCCGATATGGGCTCAGCGCGCTCGGCCTCGCGCAGCGGCAGGTCGCTTTGCCGGCTAACGGCGCACGGAGCTGTATCTTGCTCCGGCGCTTGCGCAGCGCCAGCCTCCGCCCCGAGATCCAGGGCCGGGATTTTCCTCTTGCCGCTCCGCGTTGGTTGACGTGGTGTGCTCGCGCTAGCTCCGTCAAGAAAGCGCTTCTTCTGCGCGAGTAGTCGCTCCGCTACTCGGCGGCCCGCTTGGATTTTCAGAAGGTTCTCCATTGTGCGCTCGAACCCGTGACTCTCCATCCCACTTCTGACACCAATGTAGCGTTTTTACGCCGGAAAGGATGCTGGAGAGACGAGTGAGCTTGTTTGCTGCCCAATGCAATGGCTGGGAGTACTTTATTTAGCACACAGCAGGTATGGCATGAGCAGCACCTTCACTCAGAAGCCTACATCCAATTCAGCGTCAGCCTGAATTGGAGCACATTTCACACGTCACACACCTCCTCACACACACAACAGGGCCGAAGTCACTAACCCAAACACCTTTCCCCATCATGGTGAACACACCGACATCCCCGCAAGGCATGCTGGTCGTCAGCCGCCGCCCCGCCCACGCCACAATATGAATGTGAAAACAATTAAGCAGACAGCTATTCTTCCATCATATGTTGTGCAGGGAGACTATCCACCATTGTATGACAGAGAGTGGTTGCGTCAGATTAGATTGAACAGGAAAGAAATAAGGTAGGTCAAAGTGAAAACACTAGAAACTATGCTGCAGAGTCATGCAGCCATTGTTTCAACAGAATTGGGAGAAATGAAAAGCATCAAAGCAAAAAATAAAATTTAATGTGGAAAATAAACCGAAGTTTGCCAGCCCAGAGTTGTTCGATATGCCGTTCTGAAAATTTCATCAGTATCTTACAGACATAATTTCGCGCATTTTACAGATCATCGTTTGCCCACTACAACCTTTGGAGCCCAAAAAGAAATTCCATCTATGGCAGCTGCACGAATGCAAAGGTGGGCTTTACTCTTGTCTACGCATAATTATACGATTGAGTATAAAAAAGCTAAACATTATGCAAATGCCAATGGCCTTTCTAGCTTGCCATTAAAAGCGGAGCATAGAGAATTTGACCAGTAACTAAGAGTTTGCACCTTTCATCTTTAGACGCAATAAATTGTCTGTTCATTATCGGTGGTTGATGCATGACATCAAAGTCATTGTTCCCCAGAAACTGCACAGACAAGTACTAGAAGAATTGCGTCATTAAAGGGCTTATTGTACTGCCAGCTTGTACAAATTTTGTGTTTGTAGGTCACACTCATGTTTCTCCACAGAAGAGCTGGACGAGTAAACATGAGATGAGGGACAGGACCAAAATCAGTGGGTGAGGACTCTTCATTACTGCTTGATTTGAGCCTGTGAAAATGAGGGACTGGGTAAAAATGGTTGTAATTCCTAATAAAACCATAATATTTTATTTGAATTAAAGCTGAAAGTCTACACTTTGAAATACATGTTGGTGATGCACTGAGTTGCAAATATACACAAATAGTGTCTCTGTCCATGTACTTATGGACCTGACTGTAATTTGGCCCTACTGTACCTCACGTAACACTAACACACAGAGGATAGAGATCTGGCTCAGGATTAATGAATACACTAATGAATACACTGGCGTTCAGGGAGCTGTCTTACTCACACCTCTAACATTCTGAAAAAGACTGAATAAATGATTAATCAGGAAAATCAAAGTGTTTTAAAGAGAAGGGAAAGTAGATACTGACTCACCTGATGGAGCTGATGAAATACTGCTGTCTGTTTTTATAAGAGCGGAAACTGAAAGGAAAAAAAATACATTACTACAGAAACTGGGCACAATCATACAGTAAATCCTGTGTAGTTCTTGATGAAGCTACATTAATGACATCCATGACCTTAGTGTACTCACAGCATTATTAACCTCCACAATAATGAGCAGAATTATGTCTTACCTTAACATGTTCTACATCAGTAATACTAGATTTCTTATCTTTTAACAATATAATAAACAGTATATAATGATTGTATAACCTTTAACCTGTCACAAGATAACCGAGGAACAGCAACAACTGGCCTTTACTGTCACATCTGGTCCACCTCAGTCCTGGGGAGTAAGATCGGGCTCACCGGATTACTGAGGCTTTTGTCTCCCCCTAGTGTGTCTGTGTCGGTATTGTTCCCCCATTCATTTAATCAAACACTAAACAAATATCACCTGTGTCTACCTCCTGTGTCACTCTATTTAACCCAGCCGAACCCATACCACCTTGTCTGGTCACTGATGTGCACGTTATGTTTATCTCTCACCCCTTTGGGTGTTTTCTCTCTCTCTCCCAGGATTGAATGGCGTCTGCAGGAGGTGGCGGTTGGAAAGAAAGGACTTGCATTAAGGTTATACGTATGTTTTTTGAAAGTCATTCCACGTAGTGATTTATCTCCCGTAAGAGAAGGGAGTACACGCATTCTCAAGTGCGCTTTACACAGCCCCCTGCAGACCCAGCCTGGGAACACGGTCGCTGAGTCATTCAGATTTCATTTTGCCTGGTTCTGTTTTAGTTTGTGCTTTTGTGTTCATTGTTTTTTCAAAATAAACCTGTGTTCTTCCTGAAAACCTGCACCTGCATTCGTCTCCTCCCTATGGAACTCATGACAGATGACCAGACCCTCCAGAACGGAGCAGGGACCCCCCTCCCAGAAGATGAAGTCCCTATCCTCGATTACATCCGCCGGCAACAGGGGCAGATGGACAGTTTGGCCAGGGCTGTAAGCGACTTGGCTCGCAGTGTGCGCGACATCTCTGTCAACCGCCCTGCCCCGGTCTCTCCTCCACGGCGCTCCACACTACGTCCCACTACGGCCGGTTCCTCCACGCCTTTCGCACGGTTTTCCAGCATCCGGATCACGGCAAGACGGGGGAACAGCAGTTATTGAGGCTAAAACAGGGACACCTCTCGGTGACGGATTACGCCGTCAAGTTCAGAGTTCTCGCCGCGGAGAGTGGCTGGTGCGAGAAAAGCTTACTCAGACGACGGCGCCCCCCCCTTTCTAAAGGCGTAGGGGGAAGAACCGACTTTTCACACAGGGACAGCCTCAATAAAACCCCCGTCGAACCGTGCGAGGGGAACGCGGTCGAACACATGGACGTCAGCACCTGTCGGCCCAGGAGAGATGCAGGAGGATTTCATCAGGACTTTGTCTTTACTGCGGAGGGGGCACGCACCTCCTTAAAGACTGTCCCCTAATTCGAGTAACTGCCCACACACCCCCACGCACACATCATGCTTTTTGTTTACGTGCATCACTCACATATCATAACCACTCTGTTTCTGTTTTCCCTTTAATAGATTCCGGTTCGGCTGGGAATTTCATTTCTAACCCTCTCCTTTCCGTGCTGCGAGCTCCTGTGTCGAAGCTTCCAAACCCGAATCAAAGCTCTAGATGGCAAACCATTAAAACAATCGCCAGTTTAACTTCTATCAGTCCGTGGGACTGCGCGATTGAGCTCCTGCCGAGGAAAACACCGCCTTGCTCGCGCATTTATCCATTGTCTGTAACAGAAACACGGGCAATGGAGGAATACAAGAGTGAAGCTCTCCGGCAGGGACTCATCAGCAGGTCCACGTCTCCGGCGTCGGCAGGTTTTTTTTTTTATCGAGGTCTTCGACCTTGTATTGATTATAGGGGACTCAATGCTATTACAGTAAAATATAAGCACCCACTGCCCTTGGTACCGGCCGCTATCGACCAGCTCCGTGGCGCGTCTATCTTCACAATATTCGACCTCCGCAGCGCTTACAACCTCGTTCGTGTTCGCAAGATCGATGAGTGGAAGACTGCGTTTAGCACGACATCAGGTCATTACCAATATAACGTAATGGCTTATGGACTGGTAGACGCACCTGCGGTGTTTCAGGGGTTCATGAATGACGTGTTTCGTCATATGTTAAACCGGTTTGTCATAGTATACTTAGATGATATCTTAGTATACTCTCGGTCATATGATGAACACGTCCATCATGTAACCGCCGTTCTACGTCGACTGCGCGAACATGGGCTCTATGCGAAGGCTGAGAAATGTGAGTTCCATAAAATGGAGATCGCATTTCTCGGCTATCGCATAGGACCACAGGGGGTCGAAATGGACGTCGCCAAGGTAACGGCGGTGCAGTCATGGCCGGAACCCAGAACAGTGAAGGCGCTACAGAGCTTCCTTGGGTTTGCCAATTTTTATCGGCGCTTCATTAGAGGCTTTAGTATGCTGGCAGCGCCGCTCACTAACTTGCTAAAGGGAAAACCCCAAAGGCTAGGTGCGCTCACACTGGAAGCGCGCACCGCATTCCAGCGCCTAAAACGAGCTTTTTCCTCTGCGCCTATCTTAAAACTGCCCGACCCCTCCAAGCCTTTCGTAGTGGAGGTCGATGCGTCGGAGGTAGGATTTGGAGCGGTGCTGTCACAGCGCCATGGCCACTCAGAGAAACTCCACCCCTGCGCCTTCTTTTCTCATAAACTAACACCTGCCGAGCGCAATTATGATATCGGCAATCGTGAACTGTTAGCAATAAAAGCGGCGTTAGTGGAGTGGAGGCATTGGTTGGAGGGAGCCGAACACCCTTTCACGGTGCTAACAGATCACCGGAACCTAGAGTACCTCCAACAAGCAAAAAGACTAAACTCTCGTCAAGCCTGATGGGCGCTGTTTTTCACGCGTTTCCACTTCATCATCACTTATCGTCCCGGCTCAAAGAATAAAAAAGCGGACGCGCTTTCCCACACCGGACCGAGACCATGAGCCGGAGCCGATACTGCCCTCGTCACTCGTAGTGTCTCCGATCGTATGGGACATCGACTCGGAGATCGCGCAGGCTACACGGTCCCAACCCGTGCCGTCTGGCTGCCCTCCGGGCCGAAAATACGTACCGGAGACATTACGAGAACGCGTCATAGTCGAAGTGCATACCAACTTGGCTTCAGGTCACCCCGGTATATTAAAAACAGGGAAATTACTAAAACCAAAATTCTGGTGGCCGAATATGTGGAAAACCGTGAAAACAGTAGTTTCGTCTTGCGCAGTTTGTGCACAAACTAAAACCCTTCGAAATCTACCTGTTGGTAAATTAATGCCCCTTCCGATACCGAACAGGCCGTGGTCACACCTGGCGGTGGACTTTATGACGGACCTGCCGGTATCACGAGGGTACACGACGGTCCTAGTAGTAGTGGACCGTTTTTCTAAAGGTTGTCGGTTCATTCCGTTTCCCCCCCTTCCAACCGCCCTCCAGGTGGCAGAAACCCTATTCACTAAAGTGTTTCGCTACTATGGCATCCTGGAGGACATTGTTTCTGATCGTGGTCCCCAATTTATCGCAAAAGTCTGGAAAGCTTTCTTCCAGAAGTTGGGGACCACTGTTAGCCTAACATCGGGCTATCACCCCGAGTCTAATGGGCAGGCAGAGCGGACTGTCCAGGACCTCGGGAGGTACCTCCGCGCATACTGTAGTAGTCGACAGCATGAATGGGCAGACTGTTTAATCTGGGCGGAGTATGCGCAAAACTCACTTCAACACTCCTCGACCGGCTTAACGCCGTTTCAATGCATACTCGGACATCAACCTCCGCTCTGTCCCTGGGATGCCACTCCCACCGATATCCCCATGGTGGATCAGTGGTTCAACAGGGCGGAGAAAGTATGGGAGGATGCTCATACTAACATCTCCCAAGCAGTTCAGCGGTTCAAAAAATTCGCTGATAGACGGTGAGGAGAAAGTCCTCCACTCCAGGTAGGAGATACATCGGTCCTTTCCCTATTATAGCACAAGTCAACCCCGTTTCTTTTAAGTTAAAACTACCCAATCACCTACGTATTAACCCTGTCTTCCATGTTTCTCTTCTCAGGCCAGTGGTCCGGGGGCCCCTAGACGGGGGTGTCACAAACCCGTCGCTCCCTGGGGCTGTGAAAATAGCGGGCGCCCCTGCATTCCGAGTCCAACGACTTCTGGACTCCCGGAGGAGAGAAGGCTCCCTTCAATATCTCGTTGATTGGGAGGGGTACGGACCAGAGGAGCGCAGTTGGGTCCCGGCCAGAGACATCCTGAGCCCAGAACTCATTTCCGAATTCCATCGAGAGTGGCCGGATCGCCCAGCTCCGCGACCTCCGGGCCGACCCGCCCGCCGGCCATCCCAGCAGGCCGGTGGTTCCAGACTCCCGCGGGAACCGCAGAGAGCGCGCCCCCACCTCCCTCGGGAAGCCGGTGGGGAGATAGGTGGGAGGTACTGTCACATCTGGGCAACCTCAGTCCTGGGGAGTAAGATCGGGCTCACCGGATTACTGAGCCGTGGCTTTTGTCTCCCCCTAGTGTGTCTGTGTCGGTATTGTTCCCCCATTCATTTAATCAAACACTAAACAAATATCACCTGTGTCTACCTCCTGTGTCACTCTATTTAACCCAGCCGAACCCATACCACCTCGTCTGGTCACTGATGTGCACGTTATGTTTGTGTTTCACCCCTTTGTGTGTTTTCTCTCTCTCTCCCAGGACTGAGTGGCGTCTGCAGGAGGTGGCGGTTGGAAAGAAAGGACTTGCATTAAGGTTATACGTATGTTTTTTGAAAGTCATTCCACGTAGTGATTTATCTCCCGAAAGAGAAGGGAGTACACGCATTCTCAAGTGCGCTTTACACAGCCCCCTGCAGACCCAGCCTGGGAACACGGCCGCTGAATCATTCAGATTTCATTTTGCCTGGTTCTGTTTTAGTTTGTGCTTTTGTGTTCATTGTTTTTTCAAAATTAACCTGTGTTCTTCCTGAAAACCTGCACCTGTGTTCGTCTCCTCCCTATGGAAGTCATGACATTTACACTGCTTATCACTCTGGTGTCCTATTAATTTTGATGGTAAGACGGGGGTTGGTTTAAAATGGCTGCAATTAATAATCAAACAACAATATTTTATTTGAATTAAATACACTTATTTATATATTGATTGTTTAATTTGAAATTTATGGTGGTGGTGCACAGAGGCACAAATATACACAAATAGTGTATCTGTCCAAATACTTACGGACCTGATTGTAACTGTGCTCACATTTGGCACTAGCTCTCTGACACGATCAATTAGATCATTTTGATTCATATATATTTGGGGCACATATTTCATACTCATTTCCCATTTTTTTTTTTATTCAGTAAAGCTGCTTTGTGACAATGACTGTTGTTAATAGCATTATATAAATAAAATTAAATTGAATAGATACTGGCAGCACAGTGTAGTGGTTGGCACTGTCCCCTTGTGCCTTCAGAGTCCAGGTTTGATTCCTGGCCAGGCTCGATTACCATCTCTGTGTGCATGGAGTTTGCATGTTCTCCCCGTGCTTAGTGGGTTTCCTCCCACAGTCCAAAGGTATGCAGGTTAGGCTAATTGGTGTTCCCAGATTGCCCGTAGTGTATGAGTGTGTGTCCTGCGATAACTCCAGGTCCCTGCGACCCTGAATACAGGATAAAGTGGTATAGAGGATGAGTGAGTGAGTGAGTAAGTGAATAGATACTGACTCACCTGTGAAAGCTGCTGGATCTATCCTTCTTGTTTTTTTTGGAGGAACTACAAAAAAAGAATAAATACATATTGCAGCACAATCATAATTTCATTGCAGACTCTTGATGGTCTACATCATGAGGCGAATTTACTGTAAATCAAACTGGGACTTGTGATAAACCTTCTGGTGACTGAAGGTGTAAAAACAATTGGTGTTTTCAAAAGACTTAAAGCATAGCGCTTGAAGTTTTTTTTACTTTCAGCCACAGTAAAATGCTGTACATCCATAAATGACAATCTTGACTGAGGTGGCTTAGAGCCCTTTGCCAAAGCCCACTGACAATCCCGCTCTGAGGAAAAATGGGCTGATTTGATCACCAAATTAATATAGTTTGTGCAAAAACAAAATGCATTTGGTGATCAAAGCAGCCACTTGCACATTACATTGTAATGTACCACTTGGACATTAAAGGAATGTTTAGGCCTTTAAAGGAGTTCCTGGGAGGCCAGCGTTTAAGACAAGGAGCAAGCAGTCCGATCATCTGGGAAAAATTTCTACATTGATGGTATCCAAGCATTAGTGAAACACCGGGATACAGTAAGTGCATTAGTGTATCAGGGGATTACACTGGAACCTCGTCTTTTTTTTGTTAGTTTGTGTGTGTTTGTGTTTGTGAAGTACCCCCTCTCTGCTTCACACACACACACACACACACACACACACACACTCTTCTCTACACAGAAACTCTGCTCTGTCACAATTCTTTTCAAAGGTAAAGTGCACGTTCATTTGTTTGTTTGTTTTATTTTACAGCAGTTATTCCGTTAGCAACAAGTTCGCTCACACAAGTGTCATTAACTATGTCCCTTGCAATTTTTTTTGACAAAACAGTCTTTCTCCATTAATGTGTGTTTATGTTAAATTCAAATAAGAGAGGAGAAAAGTTTACTGTGTAAGAAAGTCTCATTAGACGGTTAAAAATCCATTTTCTCCCTCAGCCTCTGTTGTGTGTGTGCACTCGCGTAATTTGACACCGTGCCGGTTTACACACTCTCTCTCGGGACGGGAGGGGCTTCACACACCCACACACACACTTCCTGAACGAATTATGCTCGTAATCCAAGGTTCCACTGTATATAGAGAAATAAAGGAAGTTTTTACTCTCAAAACTGTATTCTGTTATTCTGCACAATGATACATCCCGATTTGACTTGAACATCTCTCGTCATTTACACTGTGAGGTGTACTCCATGACCTTAGTGTACTCCAGTACTGTTATTAAACACAGCATTATTAACCTCCACACTAATGAACAGGATTATGTCTTATCTTTTACATGTTGTTCATCAGTAATACTAGATTTCTTATTATTTAACAATATATATATATATATATATAATAAAAACAGTATATAATGATGACAGTATATAATGACATGTTGTACTAGTAAAATACAAATCTTTTAACCGTATAAAATATAGTAATTATCTTAATAATCATCTATTGAATAATATCAAATTTGTTTATTAGTGAAAACATAAAAAATGGTGTTAAAATTGTATTTAATATTTAAAAATAAATAAAATGTTCATGATTGATGTAAATGTCTTTTGAGCTACAGTGTTGCTACTGCGATGGATGAAACAATCTGGATAAAAATCTAGTGCGCTTGTCTACTAAGCTTTCTGTTTTTGTATCGTTGCCGCGAAAGTTTTGCGTTTGTATCAGCCTTTAAATTGTACAGCTTTTTCATTTTTACAATAATAATATTAATAGCAACTAGTTTGTATGTTTTCATACTATTTGGCTTCGCCTTTTTTTCAGATTTTTGAGCTTGTTGAAGAACGTGCAAGTTTTTCCATCTAAGAATAAAAAACGGAATTCAGCTCAAAACAACTAAACTCCGACTCAGGTACGATATAATGGATAATATTTAGCTTGTCCAGTGTGTGGAGTGCAGGATGTTTAAACAGACATAGACATTAGACTCTATGCGCGTGCAGTGTCTCCGCGCACACGCGACTGCCTACACGCACATGCAACATTTATTTTCTGTGCGTGTTCGACTCTGCCTGTACGCTTACTCAACTTTGTCCAGTGTTACAAAACAGCCACAAAAACTAGCCAATCACAGACTTCCACACACTACTTCTGATAGACTGTTCCTTTTCTATTAGCTGGCAATATTGACCACATAACAGAAGCATTGTAAATAAAGGTTTATAAGTAAACCGAGTTGTCCGATTTGAATTTTAGTCAATGTAGTCTAACAGTGAGCTATATGAATAATTAGATAAGTAAATAAAAACACACAGTGAACAAACGAAACTGGTATATACTAATACCTCATTGAATAAAAATAAATACTATACTATTTATTAATAACTTTATCTACATTGCTTCCCTTATGTGATTATATATAATAATATAATTTATTATTTCTTTTGATTTTGTAAAGCTGCTTTGAGACAATGACCATTTTAAAAGCACTATATAAATCATAGTACACGTTATGCGGTCGATAGTGCCAGCTGATAGAGAAGGAACAGACAATCAGAAGTAGTGTGTGGATGTCTGTGATTGGCTGGTTTTGTGGCAGTTTTGTACACACTACAACTGTAGTTGAGTTTACTAAAGTTGTTTGGTTGGAACTTGTTGACAAATTGAAGTTAATTTAACATAACTAATAGAAATTACATTTAGTGAAAGCATTCTGTTTTGATTGATTAAGCCAAAATAAATGTTTTGTTGTAAAATAATTATTTTACTTTAAATAAACAAATATGTAATATGCAACTTCTTTTTTTTTTCTTCCTTCAATTTTGTTTTGTTCATACAACATGACTGACTCTTGTTTGTTAAACTCAAATTACTGTTGTTGAGCAAAAGTTAGTAATGATATTTGGCTTGAATTAAAAATATAATTTTTCCCTAAAACAACTCCATCATATTAAATAAAAATAAATGCATTCAACTTTCATAATTCATTTTCATGGAACCTGTTGACAAGAAAAAATTAATTAAACAATGTTTAATCAATGTTTATTTTTTTGGGTGTACAGTACCTGAGCCTCCAATAACTAGCTGGACTCCATATTAACATTAATTAACATCTCCTGTTATACTAAACGTCCAGCCAACTAACACACAGTATAAATGCAGATCATTTACTGCTTTCTGTTTCACCCAGATCAGGATGGGTTCCCTGTTGAGTCTGGTTCCTCTCAAGGTTTCTTCCTATTACCATCTCAGGGAGTTTTTCCTTGTCATTGTCGTACTCAGCTTGCTCACCGAGACTATCTTAGCATTTTGATTCATACACATTCACATTCCATACAAACTAAATAATTATTTTGATTGTCTAAAGCTGCTTTGCGACAATGACAATTGTTAAAAGCGCTATACAAATAAATTGAATTAATGCAAATGCTTTAAAATTTAAGTCACTAAAATATCTATAATGAGAAACACAGACATGATCAGGTGCTGTGTGTTTTGTTCTCTCCATCTAACACTTCCATGCAGTCTAATAAGCTGTGTAATGTTCTGTTCTCTTCATCTAACACTTCCATGCTCTCTAATAAGCTGTGTAATGCAGAAACACACTTGGACTGGAAAACTGGAATATTGTCATTTAACTGCTCCTTATTAATTATTACTTCTCCAATCATTCCCAATGTCCAGTTTTCATTTCAGTGTGTGTGTGTGTGTGTTTGTGTGATGGTTACTGTGTGGTCTGACACACACTTACCTAAAAGTTTAATTTGGCTGATCAGTATTTCTTTTCTCGCATAGCTGGTGTAGAGTCCTGCATCAGTCAGTCTCAGATTGCGCAACACTAAGGAACAGTTCCCCTTACGCAGCTCCTCCTCAGAAACGTCCACACGACCCTCATATCCCTCACCCTGAAAGCTCTTCTCACCCAGTCTCTCAAACACAATCTCAGACTCAATGCCCCATCTAATATATGTGTTTTCACTGTCTACACTCGGCAGAAAACACGGAAGAACAGCTGTAGAACCCACTGGGCCAGATACACTGATCTCAGGTTCTGCAGAAAGTGTATCTGTAATAGGAATAATATAAAGAAATCTAAATTAATCTCAACAGTGTAGTTGTTTCTTTTATTTTATTATTTTATGAGAAAAGTGACTTACACACACAGATGCTGATCCACACAATGCAGATGGAAGAAAAGTTGATCATGGTTCCTCCAGTGTGTGCAGAGTTACTGCAAATATCCATCTAATCAGCTCATCATATAGCAGCAATTTAATGCGTTTAGGCATATAGACATGGTCGATCTGCTAAAGTTCAGACTGAGCAACAGAATGTGAAAGAAAAGTGATTTAAGTGACTTTGACTGTGGCATGGTTGTTGGTAACCAAAGGGCTGGTGTGAGTTTTTCCCAAACTGCTGATCTACTAGGATTTTCACACACAACCCTCTGTAGGGTTTACAGAGAATGGCTTGAAAAAGAGAAAGTATCCAGTGAGGGCAGTTTTCACCAGCCTTGTAAAAGAATTCGTCTGTTCGTAATTATGTCAATTATTGAGTCTGGTGTACATCAACGTAGCAACAAAAGAGTGGATTTATTTATTCTTATAATACACATGAGTCTCACTAACAAGTGGTTTTCTTATGGACATACAGCTGTTTAGCCCCATCTATGAGTTCTTACATCACATTATGTGTGAGTGTGTAGGGACATGCTCTTACTTTCACTATTAAACATAGCTCGTTTTAAATGTTGAGTTTTTACGATGCAACTTCACCAAGCATTTAAGTGATCTCCATTACTGATTTAATTTCTTCTGACCACATTTCCTCCACAAAGTTGACGGTTTAAAACTGTCCTTTCAGGTTTTGGAAATAAACAATTCCACCAATTCCACTCCTAGTTAACTGAAATGACTCACAGCTCATTATGAAAGTTCACAATGGTTAGTATACCAAAGTGATTGACAGTTACCTGGCTGACAGATCTTGTCAGCATGTTTGAATCTTGCACATTTATGTTATCAAGAGCATGGACTTCAATTGTGTTTAAAACACCTTCAAATACTGTTCCACTACACAGAGTTTTAACCCTAACAGCCCCTCCAGATGTTTCTCAGTGATTCTTCATCCATGTTCTTTAATTAAAACACAAAATACAGTCACGAGTCAGAGTTTTATATAAGTGTATAAAGTTTACACTCACCTCTTCACCATGTCCCAGTCACTGTGTTCCCTCCCACCAGACTGGAGTCACAGCATCAGATTGAAGAAGTGTACTGTACATTCCTTTGTTCTGCATTAGTATGTAGCAGATTTGACTTTTCTTTATTTTCTTGAAAAAGTAATCACACAAAGCTTTCTTTTAAAACTTCACTCCATTCACAACCAAACTGTCTGTTGTCGTGTCGATGACTCCAGTCATCATGTTTCCTCTTGTTGTAATTAGGGTTGCCAGAGACACTGGTTAAGAAACAATGTTGTCAGCAGGGAAAAGGCATATCTGGAGTATTCCAACTTCCCATCCTGGTATTTCAACCCTATTTATTTATTTTTTATTCATTTCAGTTAAAGTATAATTTTTTGTTTTTTATAACCTAAAAGTAAAAATAAATTAATTCATTAATAAATGATTACATTTCACACTGTTTTTTTCTTTGATGCATTAAAAATGTATGTTTTCCTCCAAAGCATAACAAATTGAGGTTGATGTCCTGAAGATGTTTATTTGTTTAGATGTTTTTTTATGTGTGTGTGTGTGTGTGTGTGTGTGTGTGTGTGCATGATAGCATTTTGTGGGAGCCTGGGGGTGTAGCCTAAATATCAATTAGATATGAATGCTGAATTTCACTTTGGTCAACACATGGCTTTGAAATAGTTTTTTCTAATTTTTGAAAACATTTCATTTACAATTTTTATTTTTATGAATTACATCTTTACAAGCTTTTTTCAAGTAGTTACAAATTTACCTCGTGAAAGATTCAAGTAATGAAGATTTTATTCCATGAAAGTTTGTGCATAAAGAAATCTTACTTAGTAGAGTGTCTGTTTTTTTCAGAGGTCTTTCAGTGTGAATTAAATGTTGTAGAACTCTGGCAACCCTGACATTTTTTTTTTCACACCGCTTTGAAATAACGAGTTGGGCAAGGCAATTGCCCAAACTTGTCATACAGCAGAGAAATCAACTCATATTCTCCTCTTTAGTGCTCAGAGTACTTGCAAAGTTCTTTGTTTTCGTTTAGTGATTTATTTTCTTCACTCTACAACAATACTGGGGATTTCAAAACTATAAAATAATACATATGGAATTAGGCAATTATGTAACAACAACAACAAAAACAACAGTTAGTTATTATTTTAAGACACAGGTCAGCATTTCTGTATATATATATGTGTGTGTGTATATGTATATATGTATTTATGAAATATTCTGTCTTATCTAGATTTGTCCTTAAACTTATACAGTACATATGTGATGGCTTGAATCATGTGCAGACATTTATAATTGAATAATAAGTCTTTACAGTTTATGGCTGATTTATCTTACTCAGGTTAACTCTCTTTTAAAGTAATGTCTACAGGCCAGTAGAATTGACACCAATATTGATAAAGTGTCTGGAAGGATTGGTGCTGAAACACATCAAAACTGCTCTTTTTGGACTCACATCAATATGCAAACAGACCAAACAGATCAACAGATGATGTGATCTCCACGGCCCTGTGTGTAGCACTGAAAAAAAAAAAAAAAGCAGGAACATATTTAGGGTTAATATTTGCGAATTACTCTTCTGTCTTTAATACCATCCTTTCAAACAGACTGTTTTACAAGATGTCCAACTTAGGCCTCCATCATAACATTTGCCTATGGACACTGGACTTTTTAACCAACAGGCCATTGTCTGTGAGCATAGGCCCCACCACTCACTCTCCCCGTGTCTCAGTACAGAGCACCACAAGGTTTTGTCCTGGGCCCTTTCTTATACTTTCTGTACACCCATGACTGCACACCCATCAGCAGCATGTCATTATTAAATTTGCATATCAGTAATGGTGATGAGACGGCTTACAGAGAGTCGGTTAACAGATTGGTGTGCATTAAACAACCTGACCTTAAACACCTTGAAACCAAGGAAATGATAATTGACTTTAGAAAGAATTAGAATAGTCATGAGCATCGTGAGATAAAATGAGAGAGTGGAGAGGATGTCGACTTTCAAGTTCCTGGGCACACAAATCTCCAAGGACCTCACATGGATGCACACATAAACTGCCTAATCAGGAAAGCACAGCAGCGACTGTAGTTCCTAAGAGCTCTAGGAGGATCAACCTGCTGCTGCCCTTTATCACCGCTCTGTGGAGAGAATCCTGACATTCTTTTGTGGTACAGTAGCAGTTGTGCAGCTGATTGGAAGGTCCAGGAAAGAGAAATCAGACTTGCAGAAAAAAATGATAAAAACACAACTACCAGCTCTGCAGGGACATTTTCACAAGGTAAAAAAAATAGTGTGTGAAATATTGACTCATTGCACCATCACATCATGTGTTTGAACTCCTTCCCTCACGCAGGCATTACAGTTAGGTTTGAGCTAGAACAACCGGACTGTTAAATGGCTGCAACTTTAAAGCTATTGTTATACTGAATGCCAGTCTCAAATTGGTGCAATAATTATCATTATCCATGTTTACAAGCATTTGTGCAAGTGTAGTGTGAGTTCTGTTTATTAATCTGTCAGTGCTTTTACTTCTCCTCATCTTAAACAGTCCTCTGTAGAGCCTGGGACAAACTCAACTTATTACACACACTGACTGGAGTGTATGGAGTGTATGGAATGTGTGACATACAAATAAAAGGAAGATAAAATAATTGAGACTGTCATGACTTCCATAGGGAGGAGACGAACGCAGGTGCAGGTTTGAGGAAAACTGAGATTTATTATCACTGAAGTAACACAAAGCACAAAAGAAAACAAGAACAGAACACAGAACACACGGCACGGCTCTCTAGCCGCTTTCCCAGGCTGGGTCTGCGGGGGGCTATCTAAAGAACAACTGAGAATGCTTTAGCTCATTTCTTTCACTGGAGATGAACCATAGAGCTGAATGACTTTCCGAGAATTAGCGTGACCTTAAGGAAGGCCCTTTCCCCTAAGAGCCTCGTCCTACAGACGCCACTCAGTCTTGGGAGAGAGAGAAACACATATAACAATGAGAGACAAGACACCGTGCATAACAGTGACCAGACGAGGTGGTATGGGTTCGGCTGGGTTAAATAGTGTGACACAGGAGGTAGACACAGGTGACTTCAGTTTAGTGATAAATTAACTTAATGGGGAACAATACCGACATAGACACACTAGGGGGAGACAAAGCCACGGCTCAGTAATCCGGTGAGCCCGATCTTAGTCCCCAGGACTGAGGTGGCCCAGATGTGACAGAGACCAATAATATGTTTGCTTTGAGTTTATTTACAACATGTTCTAAAAACTCACAAAAGTGATTATTCTCTTCAGGAAAATGAACACAATTTCATTCTGACCGATCCCAAATGGGTAAACTGACCAAAAGAAAAGAAACAAGAATACACTTTTTTTCTTAAATGCCTAGCTAACCAAAAGCAAAAAGGAAAAAGGCGATAAACAAACAGCATTAACATTTTACTAACCCATATTTACAAGTCATACACTATATACATTACTAATTATATTAACTATAATTACTATATGCTAATTGTGTATAGTGTGTATAGACTTGTAATTGCACACCAATTAATAACTAATTTACTCCGGCTCAACTCAGAGTAAAGTGCAGATGTTTGGATTATTTGATACACCACGCTGTGAGAAGAACAAACTGGTTCCTCCAGAACAAAATCCTGTTCAAGTTCAGTTCTGAAACAAAGTCCAGTCGGAATAATGCCTACTTCAAACTACAATACATAACTTTCAGAATCTTAAAACTTGTAGTAAAAACAGTGCCTTCATAATTAATAAATAAGACTTTAGTTCAGTAGCAAGTGCGACCAAACGTTTTTGCACAGTCCTGTACACAGCTGTAGGTCACACTCATGTTTCTCCACAGAAGAGCTGGACGAGTAAACATGAGACGAGGGACAGGACCAGGACCAGTGGGTGAGGACTCTTCATTACTGCATCACCTGCAGAGAGAGAAAAAATGCACATTCAACACTCTGAATCAACTCCACACCTTTTATCTCCTTAATCTGTCATGAGATAACTGAGGAACAGCCACAACTGGCCTTTACACTGCACATCACTCAGGTGCCCCATTACTTTTGAGCCTGTGAAAATGAGGGACTGGGTAAAATTCCTATGAAAAAAACAATATTATATCTTAATGCAAGCTAAAGGTCGACACTATAATCATATCTTGATTGCTTTATTTGAAATCCAATGTGGTGCACACAGGCACATAAATACACAAATTGTGTTGCTGTCCAAATACTTATGGACCTGAGTGTAACTGCGCTTACATTTAGCCCTAGCCCTCTGACACTAACACACAGATGATAGAGATCAGGACTAATGAATACACTGGGGTTCAGGGAGACGGTCCTACCCACACCTCTAACATTTTAAAAAAGACTGAATAAAGTGAACAATCAGGAAAATTAAAGTGTTTTATAGAGAAGCGGAACGTACAGTAGATACTGACTCACCTGTGGGAGCTGATGATTTTCCTCTATCTGTATATTTGGGAGGTTAAAAGAAAAATAAAACCATTACTTTATCATCATGAAGCTACATTAATGTACACTGTGAGGTGTCTGTAGATCAGACTCACTGATAATCCACTCTACAACCATGTCTTACCTTTTACATGTTGTAATCAGTAATACCAAATTTCTTATTATTTAACAATATTATAAACAGTATATAAGGATTACCTTTAAGAATCCTATCAACTTAATAGTTAAAAACATGAAATAATAGTATTAAAATAGTATTTGAGTATTTTAAAATGATAAAATGTGCAAATGCAAAAATTGAGTTTAAAGTCGTTATATATATGGTGTTCAAGTGAGTCTAGACTGAGAAGCACAGAATAATTAAGGGCCGTACTCATAAAGCTTCGAAAAATCCTCTCAGACAGCTCCTAACTTAGCTTAAAAACCTCTAGCTAGAATTCTTAGCTTAAAGGTCCTACACATCCCATTTTTCATTAAATGTTAATATGATCTTTAGGGTCCTAATGAAAAGTTTGTATTATGCATTAATTAAAAATTCAAAAGGATTGTGTAAAAAAACACTACTTTTAACTGGTAAAAACTAGCTCTGTTCTCAGCAACCTGTTTCAGTACATGCTAATTTAAATGCTCATGACCTCTGCTAAAAATCTTGTCTCAGTCAGAAGGCAGGGCTGACCCTGTTCGTAGATGTGAGACATTCTCCTGAGAACTAAAAAAAAGAAGCGCTAATGACCCGCGGGACCCGCAAACCTCCCATCGGGTTTGGTGGGTACTTAATTTACTTGAAAGTATCTGGAGTAAATGTGCTGTAAGTGCCAGAGTTGGTTTGTGTATCAAACATGCGAGCGGTTATTTCATCATTTTTCTATTTTCTCCTCCACTTAAGAAACACCTAAGCCTCTTAGAAGTCCTCCTCACAAATCCTAACAGTTTTACACCTTAGGAGCTTTTTAAGTGTTAAGATGCTTCACGGATAACTTTTTATCTTTACTAGGTTCTGGTCTTTAATTTTAATAGGTATTAATTTTAATGGTTATTGTGTGTTCCGACTCACCTTCACCATAGACTGAAAGTTTAACACGGCTGATCAGGAGTTCTTTTGCAGTAATACGGAGAGATTCCCCACTGGGTTCTGCTGCTTTGAAGCTGGTGTAGACTCCTTCATCAGTCAACCTCAGATTGTGTAACACCAGTGAACAGTTCCCCTTACGCAACTCCTCCTCAGGAACGTCCACACGACCATCATATCCCTTACCTTGAAAGGTCTTCTCATGCAATCTCTCAAACACAATCTCATGAACAACGCCCCACTTAATATACCGTATGTCAGTGTCTACACTTATCAGTTCACACGGCAGCACAGCTGTAGAACCCACTGGGCCAGATACACTGATCTCAGGTTCTGCAAAAAATGTGTCTGAAATGGAAATATGGAAATCTCAATTAATATGGACAGTGCACTGATTTAAAGATTAATTTTTTTCTATTTTATTATTTTATGATAAACAGTGACTTACCCACACAGACACTGATCCACACAATGCAGATGTAAGAAAAGTTGGTCATGGTTTCTCCAGTGTGAACAGATTTACTACAACAAACAAAAGTGTTTATTAAGACTGTATATAAATAACAACTGCTGTATCTGTAATTCTAAATCTGGAATACAGGTATTCACTTTTTTAATTTGACAGAATGATGTTCTGAGAATTAAGTTTTCAATTCCACATTAAAATAAGAATTGCAGCTTAGAACTGGTCTGATGGCAGTAATGGTATAATCTCAAGGGAGGTCGAAATGCAGTGAGTTGGGTTTGGGTTGTGTCAGATGTCAGACTCTTACCCTAACAGCAATGGTGTTACCCATACAATACCATGGAACACTTCCTGGGCCAATAAATTAATAAATAAATAAATTACAAACGCTAATATTTCATTGGAACATCTTATGCTTTTATTACAGTCCACATGCACCACAGCAACAACAGTATGTTGCTGTGGTGCATGTGGACTGTAATACAGTAGGTAGACAACCAGAATGGAAATTACCGTCGCGCTCACCGCCGCAGGAAAACGTCAGCAGCCAAAATAAATAATTTTAATAAAGCATAAACTTTATACAACAAAAAAGAATTACATTAGTTAAATGTTGTTTGGACAGACGATCAAGATCACTAACTGATCATTTTATTTGTACAAAGAATGAACTGTTATAGCCTATACCTGTTTGTATCTGTTTATTCTTATTTAAAAAGAATACATTCAAAAATACATCAAGCTTTAAATATAGAGATAACTGGTGACATTATAACTGTTTTACTGGAATAGAAGTAATGGAGATTTTCATTTTTATAACATAAATTGTATTGGTTGTAATCACTCTATACACAATCATTTTCTTTGGTATTTTTATAAAATATTGAAAGTTAATATTTTATAAAAAATTAAAACAAAAAACAAAAAAAGTTTCCATTTCCATCTCTGACCATTTTAATAATTAATTGATAAATTAGTGATTGCTTTGGTTTTGGCTGTAGTGATGCAGGTAATCCTGTAATCTCATCGTCTTCCCACCAGTGGACGCACCTATAATTAACTTTTCATACGAATTACATAATCTAAAAAATAGTTTTTCATCAGTTTATATAAAAGCAGACATTTCGCTTTCTATCAGTATAGATTTATCACTTCTGTAAGGTGAGTATACATGGAGTTTCGGTTCATTTTCTAACGCGCTCAAGTTCACTAAAAACAATACAGAACAGCGCACCCTGTTTACTTTCTTTATTTAACTAAATCATAAAGTTTTTTCGTCATTGTGAGCGCACCTAAATAAAAGTAGAGTCTTATAAAGGCTATGTAGCTCATATAGTTTTAGTATATAGTTTTTGCACATTAATCTGACAATGTTTTAATTTTTTGGTCGTTTAGTTTTTATTTATTTCAGTTAATAAATCTACTACAAATTTAAAGAACACAACATATAAGATGACAGAAGACCCTACACGTGTAGTTTTTCTAATTACACATAATAAAATCTAAAGGCTTAATGTGTTAATGTTTACGTTGCTTAAATTCGATCCTAAAAATATTTCATGTAAATTATTAATTTGTACTGTAATGTTACTACTGTGATTATGAATTCGTTTAATTAAAATTTTTTACTTGATTTTATCTGCAACTACGTGCAGCTCTGGATGAGCTGCGGCTCATTAATCCTGGAGAGAATAAACGAAGCCATGAGACGTCAGTCTATAGTTATATAGCGCCACTCAGCGGTAAAAGCCAGCAAACGCACAAACCCAAACGCTGCCGCCATGTGCCGGGGTGGTAAAAGTAACATACCGCTTGTCCACCTACTGTAAAAGCAACAACCTTATGCATCATCTCAAGCATAATCAAAAGCAACAACCTTATGCATCATCTCAAGCATAATCAAAAGCAACAACCTTATGCATCATCACAACATTTATTACTGACTGTAGAGATCTCATTCATTACATTCAGATTGTCAGCTGGCTTTATTTAATTGCCACATATAACTGCTGGACCTGGACCTTTATTCAGGACAATAATTTGACCCTGCTAAAACACAACATCTTTTCTTTTCCATGACTTCAGAACCTGACGTGGCTGTTTAAAAAATGAGAAACTCTTCACTGCACCAATTAGGATCAAAAGAATTATTGAAGCATTGATCACTGCAGCAATCGTTTAATCAGTCGTGCTCAAATATTTTCTTATTTGAATTCAAACAGGAAATTATAGTTGAATGATAGTACTTAGTTAGTAACCTAGTCACCCAGCATACGTATCTATCCAACGATGGAAACTACAAAGGACTTTTGTAAGTCGCTCTGGATAAGGGCGTCGGCATAATGTTTACACTCACCCCTTCACCATGTCCCAGTCACTGTGTTTCCTCTGAACAGACTGGAGTAACAGCAGCAGAATGAAGTAACACACATCTGTTTTTCTGTATTAATGTGAATCAGATCTGAAGCATACCTCAGTCACATCCATACAGTCTGTGGTCGTGTCCCTGTGTGTCTTCAGTCATCATCATGACTCCTCTTGTTGTAGTCAGGGTTGCCAGAGACACAGATTTTACATCTAATTAGGTTAGGTAAGGAACAAGGATTTAAGCAGAGAGAAGGTGTAGCTGGAGTATTACTATTTTCCATTCTGGTATTTCAACATGTATTGTTTTGTTTAAAGTCTCAGTATTCGGCAAATGCAAACTCAGAGGGGAAAAAAAACTATGTTTTAATAGCTTGCAGCATTAATAAGTTAATGTTTCCATGTATGAAAATCATTTCCTGTATGACTTTGTCTCTCATATCATTTGGCCAATTCTACTTTACAACATTGCTTCAGTTTATCGAGGTTTTCGTACATTCGCTTATACACATGACTCTTAAGGTCCTGCGACAGCATTGGTTTGAGATCTGGACTTTGACTAACCCATTTCAAAACTTTATTATTATTATTTTTTAGACATTCTGATGACGATTTATTGGGGTGCTTCTGATCACTGTCATGCTGCATGACAGAATTTTGCCCAGGCTTTAGCTGCTGAATAGATGGCCTCACAGTTGGCTCTAGAATACTCTGGCATACAGAGGAGTTTATGGTTGATTCCACCACTACATCATTGTATTTGACATTGGGTATGTGGTGTTTCTGCTAAAACGCTGTTTGGTTTTCGTGAAACAATGTGCTGGGCATTAAGGCCAGACAACTCCACTTTCGTCTCATCTGTCCATAAGACATTGTTCCAGAAGTCTTGTGATATGTTCAGATGTAGTTCTCCAAACCTCAGCTGTGCTTCCATGTTCTTTTTAGACAAAAGAGATTTCTCCTGGCAACCCTTCCAAACAAATTGTACTTTTTTAGTCTTCTTCTAATTGTGCTGCCATGAACCTCACTCACTCATTTACTAATCATCTATACCGCTTTATCCTGTATTCAGGGTCACAAGGGGCCTAGAGCCTACCCCAGGAGGTGTAATGCGACAGTGCTAACCACTACTGCCATGAATCTTAGGATTTAAAATGCTCAGTAAGACCTGTCGTGTCTGAAATGTAGCATGAGCATTGCAAAGTGACTGATGCAGTTGTCTTAATTGCTTTGCACTTGTGAATAATCTTTCTCATTGTAGAACACTGAACTTTAAATTGTTTGTAAATGGTTTTATAACCATATTCAAATTGATGTGCAGCAAAGGTTGTTTCTCTAGGACCATCGCTGGTCTTCTCTTGGCATTGTGGTAACACGCACATGACAGCTCCAAACCAGCAAACTGACAAAAATAAAGCTTTAACAGAGTTCTGCACACCTGATGATAATTAAGTAATCAAGGGCTAATGACTAGCAGCACCTGACTGCGACTTACTCTCCTAAACCCTGTGGAAGCAGTGAGGGGGTTCCCCACATGACATTTATTTATGGCTTAATTATTTCCTTAAATATATAATGGCAGGTATGTGGTATATGTTGTTATTTGCCTAATAGCGAAACCCACTATGATCGAATGACTGTTTTACACACACACACACAAAAATAGAACTAAAAGAGGGGGCACTTACTTTTGCATAAGACTTTAAATAAGCATAATAATAATAATAATAATAATAATAATGAGATATGTTTCATTGAAATTTTGTTGAAATCTGGCAACCCTAGTAGGTATTTGTCTCTCAGTCAGTGCTTCAAACAACAATGAGGATGATCGTTAGACAAGACATGTGTCCAAACTTGTCAAGAAAAACTGCCTAAGCTTTCCCTTTCAGTGATCAGAGCCGTTGTGTGACTAATGTGTAGGGGCGTGGTCATTTTCGAACAGGAAAATTACCCCAGAAATAATAATGTAGGAACTAAACTACTGTATGTGCCGTCTGTCACTCAATTAATCTCTACATTTTAACATCTTAAAATTAACATTCATGTGCTTTTGACCAGCCATGCAAAATACCATCATGTGAAGTGCGATCTTTATATAAGAATCTAAATTTACGTTACAGATTTTTAATGAGGGCGGCACGGTGGTGTAATTAAATTGAGTTGAGGTCTGGACTTTGACTAGACCACTTTGGTAAGCACTGTCTCCTTGCACCTCCAGGGTCTGGGCTCGATTCCTGTCTCTGTGTGCATGAAGTTTGCGTGTTCTCCCCGTGCTTGGTGAGTTTCCTCCGGGTACTCCGGTTTCCTTCCACAGAGATATGCAGGTTAGGATATTTGGCGATCCAAAATTGTCTGTAGTGTGTGTGAATGATTGTGTGTGTGTGTGTGTGTGTGTGTGTGCGTGTGCCCTGCGATGGATTGGCACCCTGTCCAGGGTGTACCTCCTGGAATAGGCTGCATTTCCCCGCGACCCTGACCAGTATAGAAGATTTTTAGACCTTTCTTACTCCTTCTTTTTCTTCTTTTGTGCTGAACATTTGTACAAATCATGTTTTTTTTTTGTTCGTCACATACAGCAGCCTCTATGCAACACATTCTTACATGTAATTAGAATGCATGTCACTTTTTAACATAATTCTGCTATTCCTGCAGATTCCTGCTATTTCTGTTCAGGTTTATTTTTTTCTGTCATAAACAAAAGCTGGAGCAAAGTGTTTCTTTGAATTTGAGGTTTATTTTAAGTGCAAAAAATTGTCAGTGACAATTGTACATTCAAATCCTTGTTGTGAGGCCCAGGTACAATTTTACAACTGTGCAACACAATAATATACATCAGAAGATAAAGAGCGAGAAGAGAGAAAAGAGAGTTAAAGAGAAAGCTAACCAACTCAATAAACATACAAACAAAATGGACTTCATATTGTGAGAGTAAAGTGTAACAGTGCCTTTAGAAATACTGCAGTATCCTTCTTTTTATTTTTATTATTAGCACTACCTTATATAATGCTCATAAAATGCACTCAGAAATTAAACATGCAATGTCTATAAAGAAATGTTAAAAACTTCATTCTTTTAGTACAGCAGAATAACTGAAAAGATAAAATAAAAACTTTTTTTTTTTTAGTCATTCTTAGCCATTTTTTTATTAAATAATATACATTCTTATAAATTAATTTCCAGTAAAATATAAGGGACAACTCAATGTGCACTGCACAGTGAGTGAGCGGGCCGTGTCCATGCTTTCCTAGTCTGTAATGCTAATAGTAACTTTGGACAATAAAAATATTATTTTTATTTTTTGTAAAAAAAAAAATAAATAAAAATAAAAATCTTATGACTTTACTTTTTCTTTTGTCCTAATTATTATTTTAAGACTTGTGAATAAAAAGACATACTTTGCATAGATGACTGGATGACATTAACCTGATATATTAAATACAAATAGAAACAAATCTGTCTTAAATATAATTTTTAAATAACCTCTTATGAAACAATAGGGTATTTAAAACAAAACATTTTGCTAATAAGCCAGTTGCAATACTGTATATTTCCACCAGGAGGAGGAGTGACTGCTTTGGTTACTTGCAGCGTCAGGGTCTGAGTAACAGACATTTAACGATGCTTTAATGCAACTGGAAGTTACTGCATTTATGGACCCATTTATGTTCGCAGGATCTGTCACTCTCACATGCCTAGTAAATAAACCTAACAACAACTAAAAGAGAACATAAGCTAGGCCATTGATCACCCCTTACCCCAATCTGATTGAGTCTCATTGGTTCGAGGGTAAGGCGAATTGAAACATGTTAACTCAAATGTAGTAATGTGATGGATAAAAAAGTCGGTCTGTCCATCTCAGAGCTTGGCTAAAAGAATTCTATGTTCTCCTCACACAGTTCACTTACTAAACAGTAAACATGAGAGCAGGGACATAAACAGCACCAGCAAGTGAAGACAGTTCACTCGAGCGGTATCTGGAAAATAATGTCGAAACTTAGTTACTATACATTAAAAAGTTTAGTTTTGTAGGATTTTAGCTTTTAGGTGTAATATTCGCTCACCATACAGAGTTGTTTTTGGTGTTATTTTAGGCACTAGAATGGGATAAACAATCAATCATCAATCAATACAGCATAATGTACAAAGATGTACAGCCCAGGTTAACAAATAATTATCTCATTACTCAGTTATCTGGCAGGATGATAATCTATAAACACTGATATGCCATTAAATTAATTATGGAAAAATACACATACAGTTTACATTGGATTAGTTATTTCATGTTGCTCTAAAATCTCACAAGTAAGCTTAAGGAGACATAAGACTTCATATAAACAATATAATAAATAAAACTTCATATGAGAATATATACTTTTATATTTGTTTTAAATGATAAAGAATAAAGTCCTTGGATAAGAATGTATGACACATGTCTAAATACCACGTGTAAAAAAAAAAAAAAAAAAACAATCAGGTGATGATTCACCTGTCAAGCTTGTGTGATGATGGGAGAGTCAAATTATTCCATAAAACATTATCGGCAATAAAATTATTTCAGATGGCCTGAAAGTTTAAATTGCCACATCTATCGAGCTTTACTTTCACTTTTTAACCAAGGAGGCCCAGTGTTTAACACTGTTGTCTCTAGCTTCCTGGGTTTGGGGTTTAAATTTCACCTTCTGTGTGTGTGTGTGTGTGTGTGTGTGTGTGTGTGTGTGTGTGTGTGTACCCTGAGCTGCCTGGGATAAGCTCCAGGACCCCCACAACCCTGCACAGGATACAGTAAGTGGTACAAATAATTGATGGATAGATTAAACAACTTTGGAGGGCTATAGTTGTGCAGAAACACAAAAAGTCCAAATCTGGCTGTTTAACAAAACATAAGGACCTGTTTGCTCATTTCCAACTTTGTTTAATGGTGTGTATGTGTGTGTATTTGTGTGTGTGTCAGTCAGTGTGTGTACTACTCACATCACCTTACTTACCAGAGACTGAGAGATTAACACGACTGACTGTCATAATAGAGCGAGATCTCTTTGTGAGCATCACTTTCTGGTGGCTTGTGTAGACGCCCGAATCATTAAGTGTTAGATTACACAACACCAAGGAGCAGTCTCCCTTACGCAGCGCGTCCAAAGAAACATCCACACGGCCCGCATATCCCTCACCCTGATATACCTCCTCACCCAGTCGCTCAAACACAGTCTCGGTTTCGATTTGCCATCTAATATTCGCTATCCGAGAGACTGCACTCCAAAGTGTACACGGCAGAACAGCAGTAGAACCCACTGTGCCAGATACACTGACCTCACGTAGCGATGGTGCAGAGATAGTGTCTGAAATATGAAAATTTAAATCTAAATAAATCTGGACAGTGCACTTACTGTATATCTAATTCATATATTTTGTGAAAATTAATGGACTTACCTATACAACTGCTAATCCACACAATGAAGATGTAAGAAAAGTTTGTCATAGTGTGTCAGTGTGTGCAGATTGACTACAACAAAAATAAATCAGGTTAAATTAATTAAGTAAACAAAAAAAAACGCCTCTTAATATTTCTCCATAATTTCTCATTTTATTTTAAATGTTAGCTAATTATAGGGTATAATGTACTATTTTGTCAAACATGTTAAACAACACTGTTTTATTCCATTAATACCTACATCAGGAAAAGACAAACACATATTAGACAATCTTAGACATGTAACACACACACACACACACACACACACACATAGTCTTAGCAAAAAGACTGAATAATATGTAAATAATTAGAATTATTAGTTTTATTTATTAGTTGAACCCTATCATACTTAAAAAAGGATTTCTTAAAGGAAGAGCTGTTTATAGCAGTCTTAAAGATTTTGAGATTTTTACAAAGGTTTCATTCTGTAAAACATATCTTTATTTTTGAATCATTGAGATCATCCTGGATTTGGTAATGTCTTCTTCTTCTTTGTCTTTGGGCTGTTCCCTTTCAGGGGTCGCCACAGCGAATCATCTGCCTCCATCTAACCCTATCCTCTGCATCCTCTTCTCTCACACCAACTAACTTCATGTCCTCTCTCACTGCATCCATAAATCTCCTCTTTGGTCTTCCTCTAGACCTCCTGCCTGGCAGTTCCAACCTCAGCATCCTTCTACCGATATATTCACAATCTCTCCTCTGAACATGCCCAAACCACCTCAATCTGGCCTCTCTGACTTTATCTCCAAAACATCTAACGTGGGTTGTCCCTCTGATAAACAAATTTTTAATCCTATCCATCCTTGTCACTCCCAAAGAGAACCTCAACATCTTCAGCTCTGCTACCTCCAACTTTGCCTCCTGTCTTTTCTTCAGCGCCACTGTCTCTAAGCCGTAGAGCATCGCTGGTCTCACCACTGTCCTGAACACCTTTTCTTTCATTCTCGCTGATACTCTTTTATCGCACAACACATCTAACACTTTTCTTCACCCATTCCAACCTGCCTGTACCCGCCTCTTCACCTCCTTTAAACACTCTCCGTTGCTCTGGACCGTTAACCCTAAGTACTTAAAATCCTGCACCTTCTTTACCTCTGCTCCCTGTAGCCTCACCGATCCTCCTGGGTCCCTCTCATTTACACACTTGTATTCCGTCTTGCTGCGGCTAACCTTCATTCCTCTGCTTTCCAGAGCATACCTCCACCTCTCCAAATTTTCCTCCACCTGTTCCCTGCTCTAGCTACAGAGCACAATGTCATCTGCAAACATCATAGTCCATGGTGACTCCTGTCTTACCTCATCTGTCATCCTGTCCATCACCAGAGCAAACAAAAGGGGGCTTAGAGCCTGGATTTGGTAATGTAATTAGATATTTTTATTTTGTTAATACAGATATCGATAGTTGTGGTCTCGTCGTTGGACGCAAATGTCCCAGATTTAATGTACACTCTTAGACATTTTAAAAGGTTGTTACAGTAACTCACTGGCAACACGGTCAAAATTAATTAATTAATTAAAAGGTATTTAAGAATTAACTATAAAAGACAATTATTAAGCCATTAACCTCCCTAATCAATACTGGCCTCGTCAAATTAGAACATGCCCTTAGGAAAGAAAAAAAAAAAAACATTAATGGAAAAACCAGGGCCTAAATTCCCGAAAGCTTCTTATCGCTAATTAGTTCTTAAGTTGTCCCTTAATCTTTCTCTTAACATTATGGCGCGATTCCCGAAACGTTCATACTCTAAGTATATCTTAGGTAAGTCACACGTTAGTAAGTTTGGTCTGGACCAACCTTAACTCACTCTTAGCGTAGTTTCAGCTAAAGCCGCTAGTTGCCACCACTGAGCGTCTCGGGTTACTTTGCTGTAATTCTGTTCCCTGAAAAGGCGGGAACGAGATGCTGCGTGAAAACGCTATGGGAACATCTTTTCATGTTGCCGGTTGTGAAGCATGTGTGTATCAAACACGCCAAATTTTTGCTTATATAACCTCGGACAGGTGGCGTCATCTGATGAGACGCACCTGCAGGTTATAAATAGGAGTAAACCGGAAACATTCCTCAGATCGATTTTGTCTGAAGGGACCTTCGGTCATGCAGGCGGTGCGGCATTGGAGCGCAGCATCTCGTTCCCGCCTTTTCAGGAAACAGGGTTACAGCAAAGGCTACACTCAATGCTGCGTGAAAACGCTATGGGAACGAGAATACCAACGCCGCTGCATTGCAAGTGTCTGGACCCCAAGGTTGTGTAGCATGTGCGCACAAAGGCCGAGAAAGTCTCAGAACTATCTCTGGGAGGCTGTTTCGAGGACCTGTGAGCCCGGAGTAGCATGAACATCCAGACTATAAAATCTAACAAGTATGTGCAGAGAGGACCAACCTGCCGTGTCACACATTTGCTGCAGGGGAATACCTCTTGCCAGCGCCATAGATAAGGCGATCCCTCTGGTTAAATGAGCCCCAACTCCTAGAGGCGAAGTGAGCCCACGCGCCTCATAGGAGAGGGCAATAGCATCTCTCACCCAGGATGACAAGGTCATGGGTAGTGGCGGCCGCCCCTCGGTTGCAGCCCCCATAGTATATAAAAAGCTGCTCTGACTTACGCCACTGGCTGGTGCGGTGGACGTAAATCTGGAAAGCACATACTGGAAAGCTTCAAGTACAACAGGGTG
This sequence comes from Clarias gariepinus, assembly GCF_024256425.1. Classification (NCBI taxonomy): domain Eukaryota; kingdom Metazoa; phylum Chordata; class Actinopteri; order Siluriformes; family Clariidae; genus Clarias; species Clarias gariepinus. The sequence continues at coordinate 3,202,059 of NC_071101.1, forward strand.
CATGGTTGAGAATGGAACTTTCGGAAGATAGTTTGGGTGAGGATGGCAGTATGTGGAGACTGACAAGGCCTGCAGATCTCCAATCCTCTTTAGAGAGGTAATGGCTTTCAGGAAAACCATCTTAAGCATCAGAAACCAGACAGGCGCTGACTCTAGTGGTTCTAAAGGGGTGTTAATTAGACCTTCGAGCACGATAGATAAATCCCACGAAGGGACAATGGCTCTTGTGGGTGGCCTCAACCGGTTAGCTCTACAAATGAAACAGGCAACTAAAGAGTGCTTTCCCACGGAAACCCCATCAATCAGAACGTGGCAGGCTAAAATAGCGGCTACGTACATTCTGAGAGTACTAGGGCACAAGCCAGAGGACAGCTTTTCCTGCAGAAACTCCAGCACTAAAACAATTCGGCAGTGGACTGGGTCTACATGTTTTGTCATGCACCAACTTTCAAATACATTTCATCTCAAGGCATAAGCTCTTCTAGTGAAGGGAGCCCTAGCACTTAAAATAGTGTCAATTATGCTGGCTGGAAGACTAGCTTGACTTAGTTGGTCCCGTTCAGGAGCCAAACGTGAAGGTTCCAAAGCTCGGGCCGGAGATGAAATATTGTCCCCTGCGTCTGAGACAGAAGATCCCTCCAAAAGCCCTGGCGATTAATATATGAGACTACCGTAGTGTTGTCCACCTGCACTAGGACATGGTAGCCTCAACTGCTGGAGGAAGTCCTTTAGGGACAGAAATAGAGCCATCATTTCGAGGCAATTGATGTGCCGTGCGAGAAGATAAACTCTCCAGCTTCCTTGGGCTGGACGGTCATCTAAGACCGCACCCCAGCCCGTGAGGGAAGCATTTGTTGTAAGCATCCTGCAATGACAGGACGGTCTCAGAGTGGGACCCAGAGTCAGAAACCAGGGTCTGAACCACATAAAAAGGGTACGAAGCTCCTGGCGTGTAACCCCTATTCGCCCTTGAGTGAAATCCCCAGGTTCTTAGCCACAACTGAGATGCTCTCATGTGCAGAAGGCCCAAGGTATCACCGTGGATGCAGCCGCCATGAGAGCTAAGATCTATAAAAGTAATGAACAGTCACTTTTTGGTCTAGCTTGATATCCTTGAGGGTGTTGAGAATGGATTTGACAGGAGTGGGAGACTAGCTGTGCTCGCCTTATGATCGAATCCCATGTGAAACCCAAATATGTTGTCCTTTGAACAGAAAAGAACACACTTTTCTTTTTTTTTTTTTGTTGGGTCTCAATCCTAAGAAACAAAGGTGAGATAGGACGACATCCTGATGTCGAAGCGCTAGCTACTGAGACTGGGCCAGCCAGTCGTGCAGGTGAGAGAGCTAGACCAAATGGAAGGACCCGATACTGATATGCTTTGCCCCCGAAAGCGAACCTCAGGAACCTCCTGTGTTGTGGCAATATTTCTATATGAAAGTAAGCGTCCTTTACATCGATTATTACAAATCAATTGTTTGGTAGGATTTGGGAACAATCACTTTGACAGTCAATATTTCGAAGCTGTATTTATTTATTTCCTTATTTCTGAAACATGGCAGGAAAAATACAAAGAGCTAACACTTTATTGGAGACCAGTGTTGCCCGAAACACCAGTGGTGGCATGAACACCGACCTCCAGGGGGTGCCAGGGAGAACCCTTTATTTTAGAAAGGAATTCTACGTGCCTCTCTCCATTGGGGGGCCACCCCTATGGTCCTGGGCACATGAGCCTCAGGACTTCTTTGTGAAGAAGACAGTATGCCAGTCCGACCTTTTTGAGGCGGATTGCGAAGTGCGGCGCGGCGCACCGCACCCCCTTTTTTTTACGAGGGGGTGTCTTGCTCAAAAACACTCTCCTTGTGTGTTTCACGCATCGAAAGAGTCAGACCTGGTAGAGACTGGGTGGCCGACAGTCCCGACTCTTGAGCACGGTGGGGAAGGAATTTTTCCGAAGGCTTGTTCATATAACCTCGCCTCACAAATCTAGTGGCGACCGAGTCAACGGCGTCGCCAAGCAGGCCGGAAGGCGAGATGGGGGCATCAAGGAGGAATGCACGATCCTTATCCTTGATGCCCCTGAGATTCAGCAACAAGTGCCTCTCCGTGGAAACCATCGCAGCCATAAAACGGCCGATAGCATGAGCTGTCTGCTTTGTTGAACAAAGAGACAAGTCTGTGGTCCGGCATAATTCCAGAACACCCTATCTTCAAGAGCCCCGCCAGTGCTCAAGTCTTTCAGCAGGTCAGCCTGGTAGGCCTGCAGAACCGCCATGGTGTGCAATGGAGCACCAACCTGACCTGCTGCCTGAAAAGCTTTTCCCTCCAGGGAAGATGAAAGTCTACACAGCTTGAAAGGAAGTGTAAGCTTTTCAGGGAAAATTATGTCCCAGGAGAGAGATAGCCTGGAAGCGTCTCTTCTATCTGGGCGTCATTATATAACCCTGTGCTTCCACAGCGCTTCAACTATATTTAAATAAATAAATTAGTCAATGGCACGAAAAACACGGGATTCATACAGCTTATTCAATGAAAGGGTTAACTCATTATGGAGATTGCTAAGAAAAGGGAGAGAGCGTTGTTGAGGCTCCGCCCCCCAGCCACCCGACAGAACCTGCTGTCAATGTTAAGTGCTTGGAGGCTATCCTCTCTTCTTCCAAGATGGCGCCGGTGAGGTCGGCTGCCGTCACGACTGCTCCGACCACCTTTTCTTTGTTTTTGTTTTTTTAATTTAGTTTTCAGTGTTTTAAAATCGGCAAACTTACCACCATGGAGTACATTAGGTATGATAGAGACACTCTTGTTTCTATTGGTGTACAATGTACTCACGCGAAGCAGCGGCCCTGAGGGAAACGAGCCGGCGTCAGGAACAGGCTGAGAGCCCATGCACACCGCACACCTCTGCCTAGCATCCTGCTCGCCAACGTCCAGTCTCTGGAGAACAAGCTTGATGACCTCAGGGCCAGTATAAAGTTCCAGAAAGACATTCAGGACTGCAATCTCCTCTGCTTTACCGAGACATAGCTGAACCCAGCGGTGCTGGACCACGCAATCCAGCCGACCGAGTTCTTCTCGGTTCACCGCATGGACAGGACGCGGGACTCGGGGAAATTCAATTCAATTCAATTCAATTTTATTTATATAGCGCTTTTAACAATGGTCATTGTCCCAAAGCAGCTTTACAAAAAAAAAAAAATAAAGATTTTTTTTTTTTTTTTTAGAAAAGAAAAGAAAAGAAAATATTTGGAAGTGTGTATGTGTGAGAAAAATGTGTCTAGATAATAATGAAATGAATGAATGATGAATGAAATGTCTCTGATGAGCAAGCCAAGGGTGACGGCGACAGTGGCAAGGAAAAACTCCCTGAGATGGCAATAGGAAGAAACCTTGAGAGGAACCAGACTCAACAGGGAACCCATCCTCATCTGGGTGATAACAGATAGAAATAACATCAAGTGTGTTGTGCAGGTGAAAGTTCAATATATCAGAAGTTGTGTAGATTCAGTTCAGCAGTAGGTGCAGAGGGCAGATGGGGTCAGGATCACTGGAAGCACAGGAGCAGGATGTGTAGCTCCAGCCATCATAAAGCAGAATCTAGCTGGAGCAGGTCCTTCTCAAGATGCCTTAGAAACCTCGCAGGGTTGGCCTTTGTCTACTGAAGCTGGCACAATCTCCAGATGTCTCAGGATGGGTAGAAAAATACAGAAAAGATGGAGAGAATTAGCGTAGTTGCCATTCAGGATAGGTGTACTGGAGTATGAGGTTATGGGATGAGTTACGCGTATGCCAGATTAAAGAGATGCGTCTTGAGCCTACTTTTGAATAGGGAAACCGTGTCTGCTCCCCGAACAGTGTCTGGAAGGTTATTCCAAAGCTTTGGAGCCAAATATGAAAATGCCCTGCCCCCTTTTGTAGATTTTAAAATTCTGGGAATTACCAGAAGTCCGGAGTTTTGTGATCTTAAGGGACGTGGTGGATTATAGCGTATCAAAAGACTGGTTAGGTATGAGGGAGCTAAACCATTTAAAGCCTTGTATGTAAGTAGTACTATTTTGTAATTAATTCTAAATTGAACAGGTAGCCAGTGCAGGGATGATAATATAGGTGTTATATGATCATATTTTCTGGATCTAGTGAGAACCCTGGCGGCTGCATTTTGGACTAACTGTAGCTTGTTTATTGAGGATGCAGGACAACCACCTAGTAATGCATTACAATAGTCCAGTCTGGAGGTCATGAATGCATGAACTAGCTTTTCTGCATCAGATACGGATAGGATACTCCTAAGTTTGGCAATATTTCTAAGATGGAAAAAGGCTGTTTTTGTGATATTGGAAATATGATTTTCAAAAGACAAGTTACTGTCTAATATCACGCCCAGGTCTTTTACTGTTGAGCTAGTAGTAACAGTACATCCTTCTACAGTAAATGCAGGCTGAATTGTGAAAGCTGTTGTGTGCTGGTTTTTGGGCCGATGAGCAATATCTCTGTCTTATCTGAATTTAGTAAAAGAAAGTTATTGGTCATCCAATCTTTTATGTCCTGGACACACTCTGTTAATCTAGACAACTTGGGTATTTCATCTGGTTTTGTTGAGATGTATAATTGGGTATCATCAGCATAACAATGGAAACTAATCCCATGCCTTCTAATGATGTTTCCCAGGGGAAGCATGTAAATTGAGAACAGGAGAGGTCCTAAAACTGACCCTTGTGGGACCCCATATTTCACTGGCATTACATCAGACGGTACTCCATTTAGATCTACAAAATGGTATCGATCAGACAGGTATGATCTAAACCATTTTAATGCCTGCCCCTGAATACCTATATGAAATCAAGAGGAGGCGGCGTGTGTTTAATGGTGAACAGCAGCTGGTGCAACAGCGCGAGCGTTGTTACTCTTACAAGCTCCTGCACACCAAATCTGGAACTACTGTCCATCATGTGTCGTCCTTTTTATCTCGGGAGTTTACATCGGTCATAATCAGCGCCGTTTATATTCCACCACAAGCGGACACAGACACTGCCTTATGTGAGCTGCATGAGGCACTCACACAGCACCAGACACAACACCGGGACGCTGCGCTTATTGTGGCGGGGGACTTCAACAGTGCCAACCTCAAACGCTCAGCACCGAACTTTTATCAGCACATAACCTGCCCCACAAGGGTGAAAGGACACTGGACCACTGTTACACTACAGTCAATGACGGCTACAAGGCACAATCTCGTCCTCCGTTTGGTAAATCCTACCATGCCGCCATCTTCCTCATAACAAAATACAAACAAAGGCTGAAACAGGAAGTTCCGATTCAGAGGGAGGTCGCACGCTGGATGGACCAATCGGTGGCCGCATTACAGGACGCATTGATGACGCAGACTGGGACATGTTCCGAAACAGCTCCGATGATGACGTCAGCGTGTTTACGGAAGCGGTTGTGGGATTCATCGGGAAACTAGCGGATGATACCGTGGAGAAAAAGACTATCAGGACGTTTCCCAACCAGAAGCCATGGGTGGATAAAACCATTCGCAACGCTCTGAGATCTCGCACCGCTAGGAAGATAGTGAAGGACCTCAGCCATCCTAACAGAGGAATTTCCTGATCCGGCGAGGGTGCGAGAGAAAGGAGGGGAATCCGTCTCCCGAACACATGCCGGATTCACGCGTAAGCCCCAGGAATGCGCCGCGGCTCTGTCATCGCATCGTATTCATTCCATAAGTGCGCTACAACCCCAACAACTGACATACTTCACATTGTTTCTGAAGCTGGCGAAGAGTGTTGTTAGCTGTTTGTCAACCAACTATGATTGTATACCCGGTTTGTTTCACCGTCACTACAGGTTACATTAAAATATTAGCGACAGTTTGGTGATTTTATTTATATATTTGTTTATTATGGCATGCTATTGATAAGTTAATGCATGTCAAAATAAAAGTTATTGGCAGAATTTTGTACAATGTTTAATTTGCTTAAAAAGTGCTGTCTTTCTTAATGCTGTCATGCAAAAAGAGTGAAAAAAAAGAAGAATTTATATATTTGTTTATTATTGCATGCTCCTGATAAGTTATGTTACCCATGTCGAAATGAACGGCTTGCAGTCCAACAAGAAAATGACGCAAACAAGACAGTGTCTTCAGAATATCTCTGTGAAAGTCATGGAGCAGCTTAGTCAGGACATAAACCCGATAGGGCGTCTCTGGAGAGACCTGAAAGTGGTTGTGCACTGACACTGAACATATAACCTGGTGCCTTAGCATGTACACACACGCAGAAATGCCCACACGTGTGTGTGTAAATATAATACTGATAGCTTCACAGATAAGAAACCTAATGCCCAAGGTCCACAAGACTTGGAATGTCTTGCTCTTGAATTTTTTTGGCAAAAATATATATAAAAAAATGCATTAAAAGTTGATACTTTTTTGTGTAATTTGATTCTTCTGCCCAGACATTTTTAGTGTTTATAACCTAACCCCATAACTGCTATTCAGTGCATTTGATTCTCTTCTGGTTGCTCTGAAATCTGTTACATTCTAAAACACATCAAACAGATTTATGTGCCATATAAAACATACACTTGTAAATTATCTGTAAATAATAAAATCAACAATCATGTAAGATTTTTTTTTTATTATTCGTGTTTTAAATACAGTACCTTCATAAAAAGTCTAAGAACATAAGTGAATAGGAGGCAAAAGAATACTGGGGAAAAGTGACACCTTGACTATTTTTTTTTTCTAAGACTTTATGGTAGAGAAGTACAGTAAGTAGATTTTGTGTAGCTTGACATCTTAGGATTGTGTGTAAACTGTATTATTGTTTATTTTACTTAAAATAAGTTGATAGTAAAAATTTAAGATTTAACCACCTTGAAATATAAAGTTATGAGTTAAAAGTTTACACACTGGATCCAGACTGCTGTGAGAGAAACCTCGCGGTTCTCACCCCTGGCATTCAGCGCTGCAGGTCAGACTGCATTCCACTTGATGCCTTGGATCTATTTTGGATTCTGTCCAGTCTCCTCCTAAGTCTGTCTACCTATTTCTGCATCATGTGTGCTGACGTATTAGACATATTTTGAATGTTTTTTTAAATATTGTTATGGTTGCTCAGTCTTCTCATAATAAAAGCATGCAAGCTTTACATGCACTGCCCTTACTTTATTCCTTAATTAATAAATAACAATTCATTATTAAGTACGTATATGCATGTATACTGTACAGTATATAGATATACACAATTATTAATTAATAAGTAATAATTAAAGATAGATGGATAGATAGATAGATACAGTAGATAGATAGATACATAGATAGATAAGTTTATAACATTTACTAAACATTTAAGTCTAATTATGTGGCTTTACATCACACATTAACACTAAAGACAGAATAATAGATAAATTATAATGTGTCAATGTGTCAAGAGTATTAATTAAAGTGCAGATACCTTGTTGGGATTTCCAGACTTGTCATAACTTGCATTTCCTTGACTCCATCTCGCGTTTCTATGAGTTTCAGGAAGTCTCAACACACTCCCTGAAGTGAATGGGTGTGGCTTCCCCAATACACATGTCATTGTAACGCCCTCATTTCCCCTTGATCTCTTTGAAGCATTAGCAACCTGGCTACGGTGAAAAGTGACGTCAGCTCTGGAGACACATTTACATTTACATTTACATTTAGGCATTTGGCAGACGCTCTTATCCAGAGCGACTTACAAAAAGTGCTTTAAAGTTTACATCATTGGATACATACTTACACTGGGTTAACTAGGTTAATAACTAAGTGCCATTAGTCCAACACAACAGGAAAGAGTTTTTTTTTTTGTGTGTGTGTAGGTGGGGGGGTGTTAGTCCAAGTACTGGAAAAACAGATGCATCTTGAGTCGTCGAGACACAAGGCCTAACATCATTATTAAATCCCAGGCTTTCCTTCTGAGCTATTTCAAGAAGGTAAATCCACAGAAACAGACTGTATGATTTGGTGCGACCCACGCCCAACCAAAAATGGTGGATCTAGAAAAAATTTCACATGAGGTGGCAAAATAAGATTCCTTTTTTTGTTTGTTTGTTTTTTTTTTAAAACAGGGTGAGAGGAATGTAAAAATATATGAATAAATATTTTTCTTCAATCATGTATGTATTGATTACTGAAAGTATCTGGTGTAGTCTATCACAACTCTATAAAGAGAAGCTTTTAAGAAGTTTTTTTCATAAAATGAGTAAATAAATAGGCTGGTTAAAGCTTTAATGTAAAACTGGCAATATATCACCCATGATAAAAGTAAATATCTAAAATAATGCAAAGTTTATTCTTTTCTATTTTTCAGCACATACAGTACAAGGGCCATGCGGAAGACTCGGATTTGATTCCCAGCCAGTGCTCAATCCCCAGGCAGTGAATGCAGTGCAGATCCCAAGCCTGGATAAAATAGAAAATTTGCAGGAAGGGCATCTGGTCTAAAACCTGTGCCACGTTGTTGTGCAGACTGAATGGTCCTCTGTGTCAACCCTTTACTGAGAGCAGCTGAAAGACCAACAACAACACATACAGTATAAACTCTGTCTCTCTCACACACATCTGATGATTGATTAACCAGGAGACCCAGAGGCCTAAATAAGCTCCTTCAGAGCACTGAGCTGTAACCACCGTTACTGTTTATCCTATGACTGACTGTAAAGAAACCCCTTTCTATGTTTCTGACTGTGCTTTGATTTTCCCCCTTTTGATGATTGCCTGGTATTTATTAGACTACTCCATGTATATAATGTATGACCATTTGCTTGTTTTGACTACATTTTTGTATATGCCTTTCTTTGGTTTTGGTTGTTTAGCTTGTAAATATGTTTATATTTGTATGTATTTTGTATTTCTCCTACTTTTCGTTTCACTAGGTATTCCCGTCTAGGTAGGCAAGACTAGACAGTGATGAGGAGAAGAAAAGCTAGGTTAATTGTGAGGAGAAAGAGTCAGAGGTTGAGAATGACACAGATTATAACCTGAGGAGGAAGACCCAGCTGAAGTTGTGGTCTCCTTTCATCCAAAAATGAAACCTAACCCTAACCCGATATTCCATATCCCGAGTGGATGACATCAAGTCCTGTTATAAACTTTTCCTCACGGACCTTCATGCTTTGCCCTTGGTAACCCTTTTCATGAACATGGAGGTGAGAAGGTTTATTCAAACACCTGGAAAGAGGTAGACCCGGTGTATATGCAATTCAATTCAATTTTATTTGTATAGCGCTTTTAGCAATTTTCATTGCCGCAAAGCAGCTTTACACAATCAAAAGAATTATTTAAGTTTGTATGAAATGTGAATTTGTATGAATCAAAATGGTCAGTTTGTCCCTGGTGAGCAAGCCGAGGGCGACAGTGGCAAGGAAAAACTCCCTGAGATGGTAATAGGAAGAAACCTTGAGAGAAACCAGACTCAACAGGGAACCCATCCTCATCTGGGTGATAACAGAAAGCAGTAAATGATCTGCATTTATACAGTGTGTAGGGTTTGAGGCAGTTCAGCTATAATAGCTGATGTTAATTGATGCTAATATGGAGTCCAGGTAGTTATTGAAGACCCAGGTAGACTTGTAGGAAGTTCCAGTCCTGAACTATCCAACTGCCGAGGCCCCAGAGAAACAGTTGCCAACACCAGTCAAGGCCAGAACCATCTTCTAGGTAGAGAGAATCATTCCCAGACACCAGACGCATCCCAGAGAGACACACGGGGCATCCATGTGACGAGATCTCCAACCAGAAGCGGGGCACCAGGATGGGTCAGACAGGTCCGGAGGGAGTCTGGATCACTGGCAGCTCGGCAACGACATGTGTAGCTCGACAGAGAGAGAGAGAGAAAGAGTGAAACGGGGAGACAGGAGGAGAGAGGAAAGAGAAAGAGGGGGAGAAAGAGAAGAAGAGGAAAGATGGCAGTTAGGTATGGTCACAGTCACACAATGTATAATGTGAATGTATATTAACTGTAGCGTGCAAGCAGAGACTCCGGCAGGACTAACTATGACAGCATAACTAAAAGGGAGGAGCCAGAAGGAAACACAAACATGAGGGCTTCCTGACATGTAAAGCAAACAATCACCTCACCGTCAGCAAACCTGAGTGATTAATGAGAGTGGGGAGGACAGCGTCTAAACATACCAGTTCATCATAATACTCTACGTCCATGAGTCCCCCAGATCTGCTCCTTTACCTATGGCAAATCTATTTATAAAAATGCTTAGCTAAATAAATAGGTTTTTAGCCTGGACTTAAACACTGAGACTGTGTCTGAGTCCCGAACACTATTTGGAAGACTATTCCATAATTTTGGGGCTTTGTAAGAAAAAGCTCTGCCCCCAGCTGTATTTTTCATAATAAGCGGTACTGACAAGCAGCCTGCATCCTTTGATCGAAGTAGGCGTGGCGGATCGTAAGACACTAGCAGTTCGCTCAGGTACTGCGGCGCGAGACCATTTAATGCTTTATATGTCAAGAGTAGTATTTTAAAATCACTGCAAAATTTCACAGGGAGCCAATGGAGTGAAGATAAGATAGGGGTGATGTGCTCATATCTTCTTGTTCTAGTGAGGACTCTCGCTGCTGCATTCTGGACTAGCTGAAGCTTATTTATGCATCTAGCTGAACAACCAGACAGTAAGGCATTACAATAGTCCAACCGAGAGGTGATAAAAGCATGAACAGGTTTTTTGCATCGTTTAACGACAATACATTTCTTATCCTGGCAATATTTCTGAGATGAAAGAATGCTATCCTGGTAATATTATCTAATTTTTTTTTTTTACCTTCATTTAACCAGGCAAGACAGATTAAGAACAGGTTTCTTATTTACAACTGTGGCCTGGCAAAGGCTAAGCCTTTTAAGGGAAATTGGGGAACTCATAAAAATAAAACATTTTAAGAAATATAAACGAAATTACGAAAAAAGAAAATGAAAACAAAAACAGTAAATAAGGTACATATTATATATATATAAAAAAAAAAAAATTATATATATATATATATATATATACATATACAGTATACACATATACACACACACACACATATACATATACATATATATATATATACTCATATATACATATATACACACACACACACACACACGCACATACACTCGTATACATACATACATACATACACATATACAAACTATGTGAACAGTGGAGCAGCAATGAATAAGAACAGCTAGTCTAAACAGCTACACACGTCTTTAAAGTGAGCTGAGATCCGAGATTGAAAAGCAGACTTAGGAATGAGATTGTCCAGTTTTAATATTTTTTGCAGGTCATTCCAGTCTCTAGCAGCAGTGTTCTGAAAAGACGACAGGCCAAGTAAAGAAGAAGCCTTAGGAACTGTCAACAGAATCAGGTTAGCAGATCGAGTGTTATACCCAGAAGAAAAAGAGTGTAAAAATTCTTGTAAGTAAGAAGGGGACAAACCGAGGAGAGTTTTGTAAATGACCTTATACCAATGGATTTTGCGGCGGGTATACAATGAAGACCAGTTGAGAGAAAAATACAGGGTACAGTGATGAGGTTTGAAAGGAGCGTTTGTTATAAACCGGATGGCAGAGTGGTAAAGAACATCAAGCTTTTGAAGCAGGCCTTTGGATGCTGATCTATAAATAACATCACCATAATCAAACATGGGGAGAATGGTCATTTGCACCAGAGTTTTCCTAGCAGATAATGTAAATGCAGAACGCGTTCTATAAAGGAAGTTTTGATTTTATCTTAGACTTTAAATTATCAATGTGTTTTATAAAAGACAGAGTGTTATCTAGCCAAATACCCAGATATTTATATCCAGTAGTCTGAACCAATGGTGACCCATCATGGGAGCAGATACTTGGGAAGCTTGATGGAATATGACCTTTTTTTCCGAACCACATGACTTTAGTTTTGGAAGTATTTAGCTGAAGATGCAAATTGGAAAAGGTCTGTTGCAATCGATTAAAACTGAGTTGAAGTTGCTGCAAAACTGCAGCAGGAGAAGGATGTGTAAAGTAAAGAATTGTATCATCGGCGTAAAGATGGATAAATGAGTCTGTAACAGAATTAGCTACAGTATTAATATAAATAGAAAAAAGTGTAGGTCCAAGTATTGATCCCTGTGGGACGCCATTGGTGACTGGGAGAGGTTGGGAGAAGTTGTTCAAATTTCAGACTGCACTCTATCACTTAAATAATTAGAAAACCAAGACAAGGATTTGTCGGAGAAGCCAGTATCATAAAGCCTATCAATAAGACGTTTGTGATTGACAGAGTCAAAGGCCTTGGCCAGGTCAATGAAAATAGCAGCACAGTACAATTTAGAGTCCAGTGCAGAATAGATATCATTTAAGACTTTAAGAGTTGCTGTTAAACACTCAAACCCAGTTCTAAATCCTGATTGAGCAGGTGATAAGATGTTGTGAGCTTCCAAGTATTCACTGAAAACCCTAATAAGTTAATTGGACTAATTTGATTGAGTAAACTCGTTGCCTCAATTTAATTGAGTAATGGAATCTTCCAAAACTTGCATATTTAAGTTTATTTAACTTGGCTGTTTTGTAGACTGTACTTAAATCATTTAGTTCAACAAACTTAGCACTTATTTAATGTACTTAAAAAATTGCGTTCACTTGGTATATTTTTTTTTTAAGTGTACTTATATATTTAAGTTAACTCAACATGAAAATGTAACTTAAACCTGTTAAACAATGTTCTTATATTTGACTGCAAGCTTTGTGCACACCGAACTGAAATAAAACAATGAACAGCATTTTTAAGCTTAGATTTTTTTTATTGACAAAATGCCACAATTTTCCACCGGAAAGAATGTTGGAGAGTATTTTATTAGGCACACAGCATGTACGGCATGAGCAGTACATTCACACAGGAACCACCATCCAATTCAGCCTCAGCATGAACCGGCGCACATTTCACCCGTCACCCCTTACCCACACACACAAACAGGGCCGAAGCAACTAACCCAAACACCCTTCCCCAACATGGTGAACACACCGACATCCCCGCAAAGCATGCTGGTCGTCAGCCGCCGCCCCGCCCACGCCACATTACATTTGTGAAAATTGACCTTTTGAAAATGCTTTTTCCCCCAAAGGATTAATCATGATTTTGAGTTCACAACACTTGAAATCTTAAGTTTATGCATTTTGATGGTAAATAAGTTAAATTAACTTATATTTTTAAGTGATGGGTCTAAAATGCAAAATTTTAAGTAATGTTTAGTCAACATTACTTGATTGTATAAGTAAAGACAACATTAGGGTTTACAGTGTTCAGTGAGTTGACCATTTACAAGTTTTTCCAAAACCTTAGATATACATGGCAAAACAGAAATAGGCCAGTAAACCAAGGACTATGTCGATCCTTTACTCTGAGTCATTTCATCGGGGCATGTTTATCAACAACAGCCCTAAAAAAATTATAAAATAAATACCAAGCCTCGTCTACAGTTGGAACCAGACTAATTTTAGACCAGTTAACATCTGCCATGTCGTGTAGAAAAGCTTGATGATCAAATTTTTTAAAAACCCGTTTACAACAGAATCGATTCGGTTTCTTGATGGAGCAGCCATTTCGAACACATGCAGTAAAACAGTGATCACTAATATCAGAACAAAATACCCCAGAGTAATACTTATAAGGAGAGTTAGTTAAAATGATATCAATGAATGTAGCCTTGTCTATAGAATTGGCGTCATACCTAGTGGGGGAGCAGATAATTTGATGTAAATTAAGTGCATCAAATTGTTGAATGACTTTTGGGGTGGTTTAGTCATATCCCAATTTAGATCACCAAGGAGCACAAATTCAGTTTTGATCAAGGGGGCCAACACACTGGACAATGTCGTCAGGGTACAGGCCTGGGCTGATGGAGGGCGATAGCAGCCAGCCACTGACAAAGTAAAATTATTAGTGTCATTAATAGTATTAATGTTTAGAACAAGCAAGTCAAATTGCTTGGGAACTGACTTAGATAAGGGAATTGAGCATTTAAGATGTTCTTTGGTATAAACTGCCACGCCACCACCTTTTGAGGACCTGTCCTGTCTAAACAGAGTGTAGCCAGATAAATTTAAATCAGGATAGGAGATAGACTTTTTTAACCAGGTTTCAGTAATTACAAGAAATTCAGGATTTGAGCTCTCAACCCAAATTTTTAAGTTTGCCATCTTTGGTAAGAGGCTTCTCAAATTTATAGGAAGAAACCCCAGACTCTTTTTGGCACAAAAGTCATTAAAGGACAGGTTGTTTAAGACTGGATCGGGACCAGGATTAACATGCACATTACCTGAAATCATGAGTAAAAGAACAATTAGAGCCGGGCCTAGAGCTTTTAAAAGACCACATTGTCGACTGTTACCCCTTGATCCTTGCACGCAAGATGGTTACTCAACAGACAGACACAAAATTCTCATAAGACAACAGCAGTACAACCACTGAGAGACAAAGTGCTGAGAAGAGAACATAACTTGTGTAAATACAAAAAGTCAATATGTCACCTTACAGAAGGACTAAAATGAACAGGAGCAGTGATGGAATAACATGTAAATATCTTACTAGGTATGTCGTGATCATGAAAGTGGGAAATTAAATTTAATATAATGCTAAAGGAACATAAAAACAATAAAGATGGTAAACGATGCATTATTTTTGCCATTGAGCAAAAATATACAGATGCAAATGATAACCACAGTTAATATCAGAATTGTAGCTGAGTTGCTGCCCTTAATAAAAACTAACAGGTGTAATGAGAAAAATGGAAAGATGGAAAACTTGCGACCAGGGAGCAAGAGAATTAGCAGCCGGAGAGCTAGAGATCCAGAGAGCTAGAGATCCAGAGAGCTAGCAGCCGGGGAGCCAGAAAGCTAGCAGCCGGGGAGCCAGAGAGCTAGAGATCCAGAGAGCTAGCAGCTGGGGAGACAGAGAGCTAGCAGCCAGAGAGCCAGCGCCAGAGAGCTAGCAGCCGGAGAGCCAGAGCCAGAGAGCTAGCAGCCGGGGAGCCAGAGAGCTAGCAGCCAGAGAGCTAGCAGCCGGGGAGCCAGAGAGCTAGCAGCCGGAGATCCAGAGAGCTAGCAGCCGGGGAGCCAGAGAGCTAGCAGCCGGGAAGCCAGAGAGCTAGCAGCCAAAGAGCTAGCAGCCGGAGAGCCATGAGCTTCAAATGAAAGGCTGGAATCTTTAATCATACCAAGGTCTTTCACTGTTGCACTTGATGGAACAGAAAGGCCATCTAAAATTACGGTGTGATCTAAAATTTTACTCCTAGCTGTATGCGGTCCTATGACTAGAATTTCTGTCTTATCCGGATTTAGCAGAAGGAAGTTAATTAGCATCCAATTTCTTATGTCCTGCACACATTGCTCAATTTTAGTAAGCTGTTTTTTCTCATCAGGTTTTGCTGAGACATATAACTGTGTATCGTCAGCATAACAATGAAAACTAATACCATGCTTACTGATTATGTTGCCCAGAGAAAGCATGTATAGGGGAAAAAAGCAGTGGACCTAAAACTGAACCCTGCGGAACGCCAAACTCCACTAGAAAACATGCAGAATAATCACCATTTAGGTCTACATACTGATAAAGATGGGTCAGATAGGATCTGAGCCAGAAGAGGGCTGTACCCTTAATTCCTACTACATTTTCTAATCTGTGAAGAAGAATAGCGTGATCAATGGTGTCAAAAGCTGCACTGAGATCGAGTAATACAAGCATAGTTACACAACCCTGATCAGAGGCCAATAGGATGTCATTTACCTCTTTAACGAGCATTGTCTCTGTGCTGTGATGAGGCCTAAATCCTGACTGATACAGTTCATGTATGCCATTTCTATGTAGATATGAGCATAGCTGCTCCGCTACTGTCTTTTCCAGAATCTTAGAGATAAAGGGGAGGTTTGATATTGGCCTGTAACTGGACAGCTGACAGGGGTCGAGGTCAGGTTTCTTAATTATTGGTTTGATAACTGCTAATTTAAAAGATTTTGAAACATAACCAATGCTGAGTGAAGAATTAATTATTCTCAATAGGGGTTCTGTTATTGCTGGTACTATCTGTTTAAGAAAATGTGTCGGTACAGGATCTAATATACAGGTTGATGAATTTGCAGAAGAGATGTGTGAAATTAGTTTATTCTCTTCAAGGGGAGTAAAGTATTCTACGTTCTGATCTGACATGGCTAGATTAACATCTGCATCAATTACATTGTTCGGTTTCAAAACCTCAATTTTATGCCTAATATTTACAATTTATAACATGAAGTCCTCACTATTGCATGATGTTGTTGTGGAGATTTCTGCAGTGGCCTTATTTCTGGGTAATTTGGCTACAGCATTAAATAAAAATCTAGGATTATTTTTGTTATTTTCTATAAGAGTGACGAGATATGTTGATCTAGCTACACTAAGAGCTTTTCTACAGTATAGTTCAGGATGCTCTCCTTCCATGCTATTTGAAATACTAACAATTTAGTTTGACGCCATTTACGTTCTAATTTCCGAGCGTTCTGTTGCGCGTGTGATCATTATACCAGGGAGCAAGTTTCTTATCTCTAATAATTTTTCTTTTAACTGGAGCTACATTATCTAAGTTATAGCGGAATGTCGACTCTAAATATTCAGTCGTCTAATCGAGTTCTGTGGGGTCAGACGGTGATCTAATCGAAGTTAGGAACTCTGGGAGATTACTGATAAAACTCTGTTTGGTAGTTGATGTGAATGTACGTTTCATACGGTAGCGCGGCGCTGTGCGTACATTATTACTGTGACACACTTGAATTGAGACAAGATAGTGATCTGAGATAACTTCAGATAGTGGAATTGTGAATAAATTTCTTATACGTAATCCGAATAATATTATTAAATCTAAAGTGTGACCTGCTTTATGAGTGGGTCCTACTACACACTGATTTACTCCTACCGAGTCCAGTATGGACATAAATGCTGTTCTCAGAGGGTCTTCTGGGTTTTCAAAATGAATATTAAAATCTCCAGCAATTAACACTTGTCTACAGAAACGACTAGGTTTGAGAGGAAATCTGCAAATTCACTAAGAAATTCAGAGTACGGCCCTGGAGGTCTGTAAATGACAATTAGCGGAATCGACTGAGCTGACTTAATATAGTTAAATACACTTATGTTACTATAAAGAATTTTAAATAAATTAAATTTGTGTCCTGTTTTTGTACAATAATCAAATTATCATTGTGAATAACTGCGACGCCTCCTCCTCTACCAGTTATCCAAGGCTGGTGTATGTAGCTGTATTCAGGAGGACTAGCTTCATTTAGAGCTACATACTCATCCTGTTTAATCCAGGTTTCTAACGGGATACACCTAACCACTGCCGCTGGCACCCCTAAAGGTCTAGCTAATTTCACGTGTCTCATTATAGAGTCTCCTATAACCAGAGCTCTTTTAGGTTTCTCAGCGGGTGCATCACTGAGGAGAGCAAACCTGTTGGACACCTAAATCGCAGAAGAGGTGTGCTCTGGTGGGCTAGCCTTAGCGTTAGCTTTAGCTGATTGAGTATGCCGCCGAGTCGTCACCCACTCGCCCCGCTGTGAGGGCTCTAATGCCGGAGTCGGGGGCTAGTTATCTCCGCCTGCGGCACCCAGACTGTCCGCTATGGGAATAACACTGCTCTCACACTCTCTAACCCTCTCTAAAGTCTGGCTGCGCTCCTCTAACGCTGATATCTTCTCCGTCAGAGTGCTCACTAACACACACCTATCACAAATAAAATTATCAGTAACGACGGAGGAAGAATGTCTAAACATCCTGCACTCCACACACTGAACGAGCTGAATATTAGACATGATACCGTACCTGAGTACCGTACTAAACCTGAGTTTAGTTGTTTGGAGCTGACTTCCGTTTGTTGTTTTTAGACGAAGAAACTCGCGCGTTCTCCAAAAAGCTTAGAAAAATGCGAAGCCAAATAGTATGAAGATGTAAAAACTAGTTGCTATTAATATTATTATTGTATAAATGAAAAAGTTATGTTATTTAAACGGTAATACAAACGCAAAACTTTTGCGGCAACGATTGTTGCTACGTCACCAACCAATATTGAAGTCTACATGGGTGTGTTGATTTTGTGTGGTGTCCTTATATCCTGCAATGGATCTGCATCCAGCTCATGGGATGAGAACACTAGTCAGGCAATTTTTCATAAGATGTATTTATTTATTTGCTGTACATACCTCTCTGTACAGTATATCGCCCTTCCGAGCCACCCAGCCAAAAATCCTTATCACCCTGTGTAAAGTTATCCAGGTCTGCCACAGCAGCTGTAATCAAAAGTATTAGGACAACATATACCATGTATTCTAGTTCTCCCTGTACACACAACAGGTACAGTACTGTCATTATTATAATTATTCCTCTTCTGAAGAGTTGTGCTAATGAGAATCAGGTGATTTTGTTATTGGATGGAACAAATATGTCTAAAACTAGAGAATTCCTAAGTGCAGTGTTAATTTCTGTGGTAGATTTCTGTACAGGATCTTCAGGAAGCAATCACGCAGACATGGAGTGAGCAAGTGACATTAGAGTATATTTACGTAAGAAAGTGAGGACTTCATTCTTAATAGTTAAAGTGGTGTAGCAACTTCACTGAATAAAATCACACATTTTTCTTAATGCATTGTCTTGTCATGTCCTAAAGACCAATGTCATCAAACACTGAATTTTAATTCTTTTTCCTACCATTTTATTTGTGTTAAATATTGTGCCCTTGTGATTGTCATTTTCCGTTTGGGAACTAATCTCTTGTGTTTGTGCATGTATCCGCCTGCAGACCCAGCCTGGGGAGGCTCTAAGAAAAGCACGTTTGTTTAGTTTGTTTTGATTTCATCTTTTTGTGTGTTTTTGTCCTTTTTGTTGAAAAAAACTTTGACTTTAAAGAGAAGAGACATTCTGAAAATAAAAAGATAGCTGAAAAGCTGTATCTTCACCATTCCTGCGTTTGCGTCCTTTGAATCTACAGCAACATGACACTACCAAAAAAAAAAAAAAAAAGACACGCTTCAGGTAAACCTGACTTAGCTTCTGATCTTTGCCATAGCTAAAAACACCTCTGCTTCATTGTTAAAAGTGCTAGAGTATATAAATAACTATAAAATGGAATGACAGTGAATCACAGTTGGTGTTTATTCTATGTGGTATTTTAGACAGGTATCAGTTTCATTTCACACAGTTAATTAATCCTGTTTTCAAATGTTAGGCATTTCCTTTTGTCTTGATCTCTGATGAATCTGTCTATTTGCATTCCTTTTTGTATTTAGATTTGAATAAGACACCACTTCAATAATTATGAGATAACCTAAATGACATTGACCATTTATGGATTATTTGGAGGTGAGAGCTGAGGTAAAATACCACGTTGATTTTATCTGCACACATTTTCAGTCAGTGTGATTTGTAAACCAACTTTTAGTCATTTGTGCATCCCATAAAAGCACTTTCTCATTCATTTGAACTACTCGAGAAAAAGAAAGTAGACTGCTTCTCTGTTGATAAGTCTCACTTTCAAAACATTAAAGCATTAGGACACTGTATACGTCATTACATGCAGAATGGTTGAACCAGCTGTTATTTGACTTTTTTCTGTTTTTCTCTGTGTCCTGAATTGATGAGCCGCTCTTATGTGAATCTTGACTTCACCAATGAAGAAAAATAGTTAAAATGTTTGATCAGCTATTGAGGAACCAATTCTATAAAATTCCTGTCTGCCATGGGTATGGTATATGAGGATGTCACAGCATATGATAAAACATTCCAGAAGATACATTCAATTTTGTGTTATGATGGGAAAAAGAATATGGGAAAGAACATCAGGAGGTGAAGAATAATAGCTCTGTAATTCTCCCATACTGTACTGCATGTAAAAACAATAATTCAATTATTTGTAACCTTGCAGCACAGTGATTTTTTTGTTTGTTTGTTTGTTTGCATATCCCTGTTAAGAGGCTGGGGGTCAGAGTGCAGGGCAGAATACAGCACCCCTGTAGCAAATAAGGCTAAGGGCCGTGCTCAATGGCTCAAAAGTGGCAGCCTGCTGGTGCTAGGGCTCAAAACCCCAACCTTCCGATGAGTACGCGACCCATAAACCACTAACCCATAGCCGTAACTGATTAAGCCATCACTGACTAATTTGAATGTTCAGCCTAAGGAATGTTTACATTTCTATTTTATTATTATTATTTTGCCCTGTACATTGGCGCAAAACCGTTTTGTTCTTTTCTTTCCTGCGTCACCAGTAAAACATTAAAGGTTTGGACAAACCTTTTAATTCAACAAATGCTTTTTGTTTTGTGATAGTAATGTTTTCTTTTTCCAAAACAATAAAATAACACACATGGCATTAGGAAATTAAGTAACAACAACAAATACAATAACAACAACAGTTAGTTGTTATTTTATGATATTCGAACAGCTGTTCTGGAACAGTTTTTGCAAGTATTGTCAAGTGCATTTGCAAAACTCATTAAGCACAATGATGAAACTGTCTCTCATGAAGACCTTCTCAGGAAAGCAGGAACTCTGCTGCAGAGGAGAAGTTCATTTAGAGTCACCAGCCTCAGAAATTACCAATTAACAACCAGCCCAGGGGGATAAAATCATACGATTTCCTTTCTTTTAAATGTGAGTCCATGTCAATAACAGGGACTCGAGTGTGCTTTTGGTTTTGTGAATTCACCTGTCTGTGGGTAAAAAAGGACACCAATTGTCACAATGATCAATAGCTCATGCTACATACATTTTAATTTTTTTTTATACCTACAGTATTTAGCATGGGAAGTTACAGGACTGACAGTGAATGATTTACCCTGACAAAGAGCCACACAAGAGCAGTTATTTTAATAAAACGTGTACCTGGGATATTACCTGATCATTAATCATCATTTTGATTGTTATTTAAATAATTACATTTGTGATTTTTAATTAATGAATAGCTTCTATTTCATTAGTTTCATTTATTTTTATTAAGCAATCTGCTAGAAATTTAAAGAACACAAAGTATAAAATACGCCCTTGTGTGTACAGAGTGATGACACAAAACCCTACATGTGTAGCTTTTCTAATTACACA
The DNA here is from genome assembly GCF_024256425.1 of Clarias gariepinus. Taxonomy (NCBI): domain Eukaryota; kingdom Metazoa; phylum Chordata; class Actinopteri; order Siluriformes; family Clariidae; genus Clarias; species Clarias gariepinus. Next base: position 3,223,185 of record NC_071101.1, read on the forward strand.
TGATAAAATCCAAAGGCCCACTGTGTTAATGTTTACTTTGCTTAAATTCAATCATAAGATTTAATTTAATTTAGATTCTAAATTTGTACTGTAATTTTATTACTGTGATTATAAATTCGTTTTACTACAAGGTTTCACTTAATTTTATCCTCTACTACTTGCAGACGGATTAGATGTGTGTAAAAGAAGAGGGTGGGAGAAAAGTGCAGTCGCAAGGAGTAGAAGTAGAGAAGCGTAAATATTTAGAGTCAGCTGTCCAAAGCAATATGGAGTGTGGTAGAAAAGTGAAGAAGAGAGTGCAGGCAGGGTGGAATGGGTGGAGAAGAGCAGCAGGAGTGATCTGTGACAAAAAGGTAAAGCAAGAATGAAAGGGAAAGTTTACAGGACAGTAGTGAGACCAGCAGGCTCTCTAACCTGTCATCTGATGAGATTCATCAGATCATCTTGTCATCCAACCCCACCACCAGTTCATTAAGCCCAATTCCTTCCACAATGCTCCAGGCCATCACACAAGACCTCCTTCCCTTCACCACAACTATCAACCATTGTCAAGAACCAAAATTCTTGAAGGAACTGTTTATAACCAAATTTCTCTTTATCTCTCACAGAACAAGCTTAATGATCCCAAACCAATCTGGATTCAAAGTGGCCCATTCCACAGAGACCGCCATTCCGTCAGTCACTGAGAAGCTGCATGCTGCTAGATCTGCTAAACTGTCATCTGTCTTCATCCCCTTGGACCTGTCAGCTGCATTTGACACAGTGAACCACAAGATTCTATTATCTATTTTTACAAGCCTTGGAATTTGTGGAAAAGCGTGGCAATGGTTTGCTTATTATCTTGAAGACAGGTCATATGAGGTGACATGAAGGGGATCCACATCTGACCCATGCAGACTCTCTACTGGTGTCCCACATGGCTTAGTATTTGGTCCTCTTCTGCTCTTCCTCTATACTCTGTCTTTTGGTAAAGTCATATCACATGAATTTTTATACAGTACCATTGTTATGCAGATGACATGCAACTTATTTTCTAAATACCTACTCAGGTTTCCACTCGGATCTCAGCATGTCTGGCAGACATCTCATTCTGGATGGCATCTTATCAGCTGCAGCTCAATCTGAGTAAAACCGAACTGCTGTTCATCAGATTACTTCTTCAGACACCGCCCGCAATCTTGGGAAAACCATGGACAATCATCTGTCATTTTCCCCAAACATTGCTGACCTTACTCAGCAATTTCAAATCTCTTTAGTTGTTTTGATGCAGGCAAATAATTTGATCCTTCTGTTTCTACGCATGCATGCCCATATGGTCCCTTATTGAATAATCATGAACCTATCAAATATTGTTTTAAAACACATTTTGGAAATTATATTTATTTTAAAATGATTTATCCTGTTTAATACAAAAATAGTGCTTAAATATCAATATTAGATAACTTCTGAGTTATATCTATTAGATATAATCTGGTCACTTAAATATTGTTAAAATATAATGCATGCTACAGTATTGTCGAGGAAAATTCTTCCCAGCTCACATGTAGGCTCAAAGTGAAGCAAGGAAACCAAAACTTTTTAGAATTAACAAGAAACTTTATTATAAATTATAATCAAAGGAATAAATGACTTTGGTCTTGAGAGAAAACACTGAAGAGCTGGCCATAATGTATGATCTTAAAGGGGCAGGACATCATTTTAACTCTCTTTAACCACCACTAGATGGCTCCGATCCCTCTAAATCACACTTCCTTTAGTTTATGGAATGTGGTGTGTGTGTGTGTGTGTAATATATATATATATATATATATATATATATATATATATATATATATATATATATATATATATTGTCCTTCACATATAGGCCTTAGCTCAGTGTTTATTCTGGAGTCAAATTACAACAGATATTATAGAGTGAATTATATGCAGCAAAAGAGATACTATGAAAATCTAAAAAGCTATGAATGTAAATCATTATCATTTCATGTTCATACCAGCTAATACCAGCTAAGTAACAATTTCCAGCCACCAAATTACACCTAGCATTCACCAGCAGATTGTCTCTGTATGATTATCAGGATTATATTATATTATGATTACCAGAACATAGTAATCTTTTGAATCATATACAGGTAGCCCCCGACTTAAGAACTAGTACCATTCTAGGAGTACATTCGTAAGTCAGGTTTGTTCCTAAGTCCAACAATGTGCCAATCTACTTGCCTAAATCTGTCCCCTTTCTCGACACTGCCATCATGTGCCAAAAAAAAAAAAAACATAATCGTGCCTAAGGAAATTAACTTCCCACATGTCAAATATAACAGTGTTGTCTCTGTGACTTTAAATCGCGAAAGGAATTGTCATTTTGACTCGGAGCTGTTTGCCACTGTGTTTGACTGTAAATATTATTTGTATGTGAAATTTGTTGAGAATTTTATAAAATTAGGATTATTCACCGTCAGGACAACTTAACAGTACAGACAATTTTTATTGTTGTGCATCCGGATTCATTCATTGAAAACCGGTGAGGCGACCAATGAGGCGACAATCATCCCCCCCCCCCCCCACGCACACACACATTGGTGCGCTGCAATGTTTTTTTTTGTTTTTGTCCTATACACATAAGCTTTTCTCATTTGTTTGCATCTATAAAATGTTTATAGGAACACAGTCCGTTCGTATCCGCGGAAATTCATAACTCAAAAGTCGGGGACTACCTGTATTTTTTATCTATGTGTGAAAAGAAAAAACTGTTGTCTCCAGAACAAAATCCTGTTCAAGTTCAGTTCTGGAAGAAAGTCCAGTCTCACTAATGAGAATAGATGGGAAAGTGTGGAAAAAGCTACAGTGTGTAGTTTACTGTGTGTGATTGAAACACACAGTCCTGTACACAGCTGTAGGTCACACTCATGTTTATCTACAGAAGAGCTGAACGAGTAAACATGAGACGAGGGACAGGACCAGGACCAGTGGGTGAGGACTCTTCATTACTGCAGAGAGACAGAAATGAGTTTTAGTTACAGTTGTGGTTGGAGGTTTACACACACTCATGAACATGAACATCAGGACAATTCTGGTCTTTCAGTGATTTCTTTGAACTGATCTTTTTCTGGGGCTGAATGACTGAACAACACACATCTTTAATAGAAGTAAACTCCAAGAGTCTGGAGCATGCATTTTAATGATGAGCTCCTTCACCTGCATCAGCGCCTCTTTACACTGTGTACTGAGAGTCTCATCAACATCTACCAAATACACATTCAACACTCTCAATCAACTCCACACCTTTTATCTCCTTAATCTGTCATGAGATAACTGAGAAACAGCCACAGCTGGGCTTTATACCGCTTATCACTCAAGTGCCCCATTACTTTTGACCCAATTAAGATAGCAATGGGATAAAATGGCTCTATGTAATGTTCCTAATGAAAGAACATCCATACATTAATCAGATATTGCTTGCTGGGAAAAGAGGCACAACTATACACAAAGTGTGTATAGTGTCACTGTCCTGATACTTATAGACCAGAGTGTAACTGTGCTTACATTCAGCTCTAGCCCTTGGGTACTAACAGAGGTTAATGTTTTAAAGAGGTCTTTGCATCCTAGCAGAGGTGGCTCAGATCCCCCTGACACTCCCACTCTCAGGAAAATTAGTCTGGTTTGATCATCAAGTGCATTCTGTTTTTACAGTACAATGCACAACCTCATACTTCCCACCATACTATGTATTTACAAATAACTAAAGTGTGGAAATGTCCAGAGCATTGTTTCAGCTCCAGTATTTCTGCTGCGAGGGATGTAAACGATCTGGGCCCGGTTTCCTGATAAAACACACTCTTAGCGCGGTAAGAAGACTCTTAAGATATATCTTACATAAGTTGATTACCTCTCTAAGTTTGTTCTCTGAACTGTCCCTTAGAAGTCTTCTTAAGTCGCTGCCTCTTACGCCCGACGTTACACGGCGCTGTCTACAGTGAAGGTCCTGAATTAGCTGACATTGATTTTTCACTCTTTTTGCATGACAGCGTTAAGGAAGACAGCACTTTTTATGCAAATTAAACATTGTACAAAATTCTTCCAATAACTTTTATTTCGACATGGGTTAACTTATCAATAGCATGCCATAATAGACAAATATATAAATAAAATCACCAAACTGTCGCTAATATTTTTATGTAACCTGTAGGTGCGGTGAAACGAACTCAGTATACAATCACAGTTGATTGACAAACAGCTGCAGTCTTTTTAAATTTTTTTTAGTTAACTTTTGACAGAGATATTCTAATGTGTAGGCCTATACAACTTTTGGAGAAGCATGTCAGTGGTTGGGGTTGTACACTTATGGAATGAATACAGTGAGATGACAGAGTAGAGGTTTTAAGCATTACAATCACTCAGAAAAATGAATGGATGTAGGGTTTGAAACTAAATCAAATTTTATTATAAAATAAAACATGTCAAAAGAAAAGTCATGGATGATGGATAATGATCAAAGAAACAAATTTTAAACAAAAAGCAGCAAGCAGCTGGACATCGGGACGTGGAGTGCAAGTACAACGCGTTGGCCTGGTAAGTGCAGGTCTGAGGAGGTCAAGAAGCACCATAATCTGTTGCCTTAAAGGCGAAACTTTTTCAAAATAGCCACCTCTGGCAAAATATGAAAAGTTCTGCCTAATGAAAAAATTTATATGAACCGCACGGCTCCACGGACGGCACCGTCTTCGCTTTAGCACAACAACACGTTGTATCGCTTCCATATCTGTTGCTTTCTGGATGCCACTATGATTACCAATTTTATACGATCTTAGCCACTTGGAGCCAAATTGTTTGCCACCTGTTCAATATTAAAAGTGATTGCAAATTTCAATGTATTAGTCACATTATGAAATAGGCTAATTAAAAGTCACTCTATTAGTTCTGATTTCAAATAAAATAAAAATATCTAAACAGGCCTACAGTATATTCCATCATTAAAACGACTTTGATAGCGTGCCATAATGTGCTTGCATACACCGCTGATTTATAAAGACTGAAACTACGCTAAGAATTAGTTGAGGTTGGTCCAGACGTGTGACTTAGCTAAGACATAATTAGAGAATGAACGTTCTGGGAATTGTGCCATAACGTTAAGAGAAAGGTTAAAGTACAACTTAAGAACTACTTAGTGATAAGAAGCTTTTGGGAAACTGGGCCCCAGATAAAAATCTAGTGCACTCAAGTCATTACCAAGGCTTTATAATTAGAAACACAGACATTGTCAGATGTTGTGTCAAACACTCCCAAGCAGTGCTCGGTAATGTGGAGAAATACACTAGGACTGGAAAACTAGGATGCTATCACTAAACTAATTCTTATTACTCATCATTACCATTTAGCAGACGCCCTTATCCAGATTGACTTACAATTTTATCTCATTATACATCTAAACAATTAAGGGCCTTGCAAAAGGGTCCAACAGGGACAACTTGGTGGTCATGGGATTTGAACCTGGAACTGTCTGAACCCTAGTCCAATGCATTAACCAATGAGCTACCCCTGACCCAAAAGTTTCTAATGTCCAGTTCTGTTTTCAGGTGTGTTTTTAATGGTTATTGTATGTTTTGACTCACCTTCACTAGAGACTAAGAGTTCAACTTTGCCAATCTGGAGCTCTTCGGGGGTGGAATAATGAGATGTCTGGTCCAGTGTGGATCTTGTTGTGTTGTAGATGATGTAGGTACCTGCATCAGACAGGCTCAGATTGTGCAGCACCAAGGAACAGTTCCCCTTACGCAGCTCGTCCAGAGGAACGTCCACACGATCCTGAAATCTCTCACCTTGAAAAGACTCCCCATCCTTTCTCTCAAACACAAGCTCTTCAATAGAGCCCCATCTAATTCTTGACTCTTTATGGCCTACACTCGCCAGTTCACATGGCAGGACAACTGTAGAACCCACTGTGCCAGATACAATAACATGACGTACAAAAGAAAGTGTTTCTGAAATAGGAAGATTGAAATCTAGATTAATCTGGACAGTGCACCTTATGTTAAATTGGTTGTATGAAAAAAAAAAGAAAAAGAAAAGATGACTTACCCACACAGATGGTGATCCATACAATGCAGATGTAAGAAATGTTGGCCATGGTTCCTCCAGTGTGTGCAGATTTACTACAACAAACACATGTAAAAATATTTGAAGTGGTACATCTACCTGTAGTTAGTAATTTTTTTTAGGCAAGTGTTTTAAAAGTGAATTTTAATTTTGACCTTGCGTGCACTTCTGGCAGTAGTACTATATTTAATTACAATAATAATAAATATAACAGACAATAATTTCGATCGACTTGTCATTGTCACAAAGCAGCTTTACAGAATTAACAAATGTGGGAATTTTAAAAAAGTTTAAAGAAAATATATTACTTATAATGATCTTATTGTCTCTGATGAGCAAGCTGTGGATGAAGGTGACAAGGAAAACCTCGCTGAAATGGCAATAGGAAGAAACCTTAAGGGGAACCAGACTCAACAGGGAACCCATCCTCATTTGGATGACAACGGATAGTAATTTGACATTTCTGGAACACAGTCCATAAACATGGGACACATCTTTCCACTTGGATGTATAAGAAATGAGAAGATCCTCAATCCATCGGTTGGGCTTTAAAGAACCGTGAAAGCATCTGAAACACATTAATCACTGCCGCAATTCTCTGCTTATTTAAATCATATTTTTTATTAGTCAGGCAGTGTAGATTGTTATATATTTAATATTAGCTTTTGATAAAAGAATTCGATACCTAGGTGGGCAGTGCTGTAATTTCACTATGCACACTGGTTTGGAAGAGAGAGGGTTAATTTTCATGATCCTTGGCTTCTCATTCTAAATCTAAGTTTAAATACCTTAGCACATGAAAACAGGGTGGGGAGACGGCTGCAAGTGCAAACATGAACTTTTTTTTAGAGAACAATGCATGCCTTTAAGTTTAATATAAATTAAATAAAGGCATGACACATTTTAAATGCAGTATTTTAATTAAACATATTTGATGTAATAGTTTGCAGGTTGATATAGTGATAAAGTAGAATAATATTTAATCATAAGGAAAACAACATTTAAGTTTTACTGCAAGAGGAACATAGATCTAAACTTTTCATCCTTAGATATGAGGACAGAAAGTAAACTGCCCCATTTTACATACATTTTGACCCCTACATGGGGTTTAAACCCTAAACCCTCTTCAGAGTTCTGTCAATGTTTCTTTATCTATGTTGTTTAATTGAAACCCAAGTGGCACGGATGCGTGCCAGAAACTCAGCATAAGTCAGTGACGATAGAAAAAAATAGATATGTGCTTATATAAAAGCCTTTCTGGTTTTATTTGTTAGAGAAACACATAGAATTATGTGTATTTATACTATTTCTTTAACTTTGGGACCCAGTTTCAGCTCAGTCGAGTTTGGTCTTTAGTCTGTATATTAAATAATTTTGTGCTGAAAAAAATGAAAAGCCAGTCTCAATTGCACAATCCTGAGCCCTGAATATGTTTATTAAAATAACAGCAAAACAAATAATGGCTAAAATGCTTTGAGCTTTAAGGGCTACAACACAAAATGTATTCATAAGCCAACAGATATATTAAAATATGCAGTGTTTTATCTCCTCCTGCTAAAAGCCGATGGTTCTCTACAGTTAAGAGTTTTGCAGAGTGTGTAAAGTTGTATAAAGTTGACACTCACCAATTTGCCGTGTCCCAGATACTGTGTTTTCTTTAAACTGATTGAAGTCAGAGTATCAGGATGATGAAGGATACTGTACATCCCTTTGTTATGCATAAATGTAAAGCAGATCTGACATTTTCTCTTTTTTACACAAAGTTATAGACTTTTGAAGAAGATTTTGGTCACATCCATACAGTCTTTAGCCACGTCCCTGTGTGGCTCTAGCCAGGGTTGCCAGAAACACAGGTTTTTATATCATGTTGGAATAGTAAGAAACAAGGATGTAAGCAGGGATATGGTGTAGCTAGAATATAATTACTTACCTTCCAGGTATTGTGGTCTTAGATTTTTTTAAACCTGAATTTTATAAACTAAAAGAAAAAAACAAACATCACATTTACACTTTTCCTTTTCAAGTTTTATAAATGCACAGTTTTAAACCAAGTTAGTTGGTTTAAAATTACTAACTTGCAGCTGTTTTTAATGAATTAGTGAAACAAGAGCAATTTAAACAGCTTAACACAACTAATATTACTAGTGGTTTCTCAGTCATCAGTAATGGGCCCATCAAATAATTACTACTGTCTATTAAAATAATTAATAAAATCCCTCATCAGAGCACCAATCTGTAAATCAGGTGTTGTCTCAAGATCAGATTTTATGCCTCAGGTGTAATTGATTTAGAGCATATCAAATGCCTGGACCTTCTAGAGATTTGTTGATGGAGTTTGACTTCTTGTCAGAAATGGCTAAGTCAAGAGAGTTCTCCATAAAGTTTAGAGATTATTGCCTTGCACAAACAATGACGAGGATATTTAAAAAAGGTACTTAATGTTTTTATTTTATTTTAAATGCAGTAGAATGCCTAGTTCACAGGTCCAGAGTAAAAGCAACAATACCTGGGCAAGGCAGAAAAGGTAGCTAACTCCAGCTGCTACCACATTCTTGAGAAGGTAAGTGTTGGAAAAACCATTGATTGACTGTTATGGGCCTAAAGAAAAAATTGGTGGCAGCAGCATTGAAATTTCACTCTGCACTATAAAACGCATACTGACCACTGAATGTCAGCCCAAGACGTACCCCCCTTCAACCATATAAAACTACATAAAAAAATCCATAAGTTTTAGGAATTCTGTTTCATAGACTTTTGAAACAAAACTTTTGGGCTTATAAATTAGAAGCTTGTTTGGAGGAGAAAAAAATGAAGCAAATGGAGAATAAATGCCTACAGTGAAGCATGGTGGTGGCTCTGTGATGCTCTGGGACAGCTTTGCTTTCTGTGGAACTTGAGAGAAAGCGTGTAGAGGCTAGATGGATTAAATCAAGATGTGTTTAAAATTTGCTGTCATCTGGCAACCCTAGTAGTTTAGTCAGTGCTTGAAAGAACAGCAAGGAGGATCATTGCACAAGAAATTTGTCCCAAACTTGTTCAGAGCTTTCCCTTTCTGTACTCAGACATATACAGTGTTTCGCAAAAGTATTCATGCCCCTTGAACTTTTTCACATTTTGTCACATTACAACCATAAACATAAATGTGTTTTATTGGGATTTTATGTGATAGACCAACACAGAGTGGCACATAATTCTAAAGTGGAAAGAAAATGATAAATGGGTTTAATTTTTTTATAAATAAAAATCTGAAAAGGGTGGCATGCATTTGTATTCAGCGCCCTTTATTCTGATACACCTAACTTAACCTAACTTGGTAAAACCTTTTCAGAAGTCACCTAATCAGTAAATAGAGTCCACCTGTGGATAATCAAAAATGATCTCAGTATAAATACATTAGTTCTGTGAAGCCCTCAGAGGTTTGTTAGAGAACATTAGTAAACAAACATCACCATGAACCCCAGCGGACACATTAGACAGGTCAGGGATTAAGTGAAGAAGTTTAAAGCAGGGTTAGAAAATTAGAAAAAAATATCCCAAGATTTGAACATCTCACGGAAGGCTGTTCAATCCATCACGTGAAAATGGAAAGAGTATGATACAACTGCAAACCTACCAAGACATGGCCATCCACCTAAGTTGAGAGGCCCATGGTACATCTGAAGGAGCTTAGGTGGGAGAATCTGTCCACAGGAAAACTATTAGTCATGCACTCCAAAAACAGGGCCTTTATGGAAGTGTGGCAAGAAGTAAGCCATTGGTAAAAGAAAGCCATAAAAAGACCTGTTTGCAGTTTGTCCAGCTCTTTTTTCAGGTGTGTTTTTAATGGTTATTGTATGTTTTGACTCACCTTCTAAGAGTTCAACTTTGCCAATCTGGAGCTCTTCTGGGGTGAAATAATGAGATGTCCGGTCAAAAATATGACTTATAATGATCATATTGTCTCTGATGAGCAAGCTGTGGATGAAGGTGACAAGGAAAACCTCGCTGAAATGGCAATAGAAAGAAACCTTAAGGGAAACCAGGCTCAACAGGGAACCCATCCTCATTTGGTGACAACAGATAGTAATTTGACATTTCTGGAACACAGTCCATAAACATGGGACACATCTTTCCACTTGAGAAGCTCCTCAATCCATTGGTTAGGTTTTAAAGAACCGTGAAAGCATCTGAAACATATTAATCACTGCAGCAATTCTCTGCTTATTTAAATCATCTTTTGCTTTTTAATCAGGTAGTGTAGATTGTCATATATTTAATATCAGCTTTTAATAAAAGAATTTGTTAATGATACCTAGGTGGGCAGTGCAGTAGTTTCACTAGTTTGGAAGAGAGAGGGTTAATTCTCATGATCCTTGGCTTCTCATTCTAAATCTAAGTTTGATTATCTTAGCACTTGAAAACAGGGTGGGGAGACGGCTGCAAGTGCAAACATGAACTTTGCTTAGAGAACAATGCTACTGCAAGAGGAACATAGATCTAAAATTTTCATTCTCAGATATGAAGACAGAAAGTACACTGACCCATTTTACATGGTTTTGCACCCCTACATGGGGTTTAAACTCTAAATGCCCCTCCAGAGTTTTGTCAAAGTTTTTTCACTCCTATATAAAACTGCACAAATCTGTGTTTAAACCTCCTGATTTTAAGCAATAAGTTTTCACTTCAAATATTTAATAAAAGACTGATTGATTTTTATTGCTCTTTATAGAAGTTTCTTTTATGCAGAAATGTTTTCAAAAGCATCTTTTGCTTATGCCATATTCTTGTATGTGCCTAAGACTTTTGCACAGTACTATAAATAACATAGTTGGTAGGTTTTACTGAGCTTTCTGGAGAATATGAGTTCTTCTGGTAACTTTGTCACACTCGCTCCTTTTTATTTTTATGCACGTCCCAGGAGTGTACTTTAGGTTTTTTGTTTCATTCTGAAAACTGGTCTGTGTTGTTTTTATTTTCCTTTACAGCCATGCATATATTCTCCTGTAATGTTATTTATTTATTAATGGTTAAGTTATATATGGAAATACTGAATGATTTTGAACATAATTATGCAGACATGATAAACATACTGTATATAACAAAATTGGTACAGCATATAATATGGTGCATAAGACTTTCGCACAGTACTGTATGAATTAGTCAATAAAATAATTAATAATATTAAACGTTCATTAATCCGATTCTGTTAGTCTTGACTGGCGTCGTTACATTATGAGCGCTCCACGTCTGCCCATAGCGGCAAAGCATGTAAAGAAACATGCTAGGATAGAGAAAAAGTAGGTGGAGCAGAAAGAGAAAGGGCATAAAAAAAGAAAGCCCTTTAGAAAGAAGCAGCAAAATGTTGCAACACTTCTGATCTGTTCAGGGCTTTAAGTGCAGGTCTGTTTCATCTGTAAATTACAGTAGTTTTTTATCTTTACAGTTTTGAACAGTAAAAAAGCAAGAGATACATTTATACAGTAGGCAAACAGCAATCTGCATTAGAAGAATAATTATGGAAGAGAGATGGTTAATGCTCAGTCATGCACTGAAAACAGGCAAAGGGGAAAAAAGTCATGCCAGGTGAAATGGCAAATTTGCGTGATTTTGTCTGAAGATGGAGATTTTTAGTGGAGAGCCATACCTTGTCACCTACGTGGTACAATCGTCCCGGAGGGTGTTGACGGCAAAGTTGGGTGGTGTAACAGGTGTTGGCCTGCTGGATGGATCGGTTGGCTTGGTTTCACAGCCGCAGACACCGGCGGACCAACTGTTGGGCGGACGGCACATCAACCTCCGGTTCTTGGTGGTTAACCATGGAAGTTTGAAAGCTGTAGCATACCTCAAATGGGCTTAACTTCGTGGCTCAAGATACATGAAGACTGTGTGACAGTTCTGCCCAGATAAGGTAGCGAGCCCAGGAGCGCTGACGATCGGCGATAAAACATCTTAGATAGCGCTTCAGTTGTTGGTTGGTCCGCTCCGTCTGACCGTTAGTCTGTGGGTGGTATCCAGATGATAGACTACAGATGGAAGCAATCAAACGGCAGAAGGCCTTTCAGAATTTGGCAGTAAACTGGGGCCCTCTGTCCGAGACGATGTCCTTGGGAAACCCACAGACTACGTGCTCTAATATCAGCTCAGCTGTGCTTTTGGCTGATGGGAGTCCGGCGAGAGCCACCAGGTGCACAGCCTTAGAGAACCGATCGACGATGGTCATGATGGTATCTTTTCCCTCGGAGACCGGCAGGCCCACGACAAAGTCGACCGCAATGTGCGTCCAGGGCCGACAGGGAACCGGAAGAGTTTGAAGGTCTTCAGTACTGGGTTGGTTAATATCTTTGGCCCTGGCACAAACTGAGCACGCCTGAACGAACTTTTTGACGTCCTTAGCAAGAGAAGGCCACCTAAAGTCTCGCTGGAGAAACTGAAGGGTTCGTCTTGTGCCCGGGTGACCCGATATAGGCAAAGAGTGGCCCCACTGAAGAACCTCAGACCTCATGGTGTCGGGCACCTGCCGGTTTGGTCTCTGTGGTCTGCGCCTGGCGCACTCTCGTTTCCAGGTCCAATTGGAGTGGGTCGATTATCCTGGAAGATGGAAGGACTGGCGCGGGGAGAGTCCATCTCGAGTTGTCGTGAGAGGGCGTCTGCCTTTGTGTTCTTGGACCCCAGGCGGTAGGAGAGGTGGAAATCATAGTTCTCAAAAAACAACGCCCACCGCGCCTGTCGGGGATTCAGCTGCTTTAGATTCCTGATGGTGTTGAGGGTCTGATGGTCTGTCCAGATGATGAATGGCTCCCTGGCGCCCTGGAGCCAGTGACGCCATTCCTCCAAAGCCCACTTTATGGCCAGCAGCTCGCGGTCCCCTACCCCGTATCGCTGCTGAGTGGGATAAAAAATTTTGGAGAAGAAACTACATGGGTGTAGTTTCTGATCTGGACCTAGCATGTCACGGAGAACGTCATTGATTAGGTGTTGAAAGGCAGCGGGGGCATTGCACAGTCCAAAAGGGATCACGAGACTCTCGTAGTGTCCGGTTGAGGTGATAAAGGCCGTCTTCCACTCATCACCCTCTCTGATGCGCACCAAGTTGTAGGTGCTCCAGAGGTTAAACTTTGTAAAGATGGTGGCACCAGAGAGGGCGTCCAGGGCTAAGTTGGTAAGAGGCAATTGGTGTCTGTTTTTGATCGTTATATTGTTGAGCCCCCGATAGTCGACACATGGGCGAAGTTCGCCACCCCTCTTCTTCACGAAGAAGAACCCCGCGGCTGCAGGTGAGGAGGAGGGCCTGATGGTGCCTTGTCGGAGGGCGTTGGTGACATACTCCTTCATCGCCTGTGTCTCTGTTGATCTCAACGAGTAGAGGTGGCCGCGGGGTAGTACTGTGCCTGGTTGTAGGTCAATGGCGAGGTCATATGTGCAATGAGGAGGAAGGTGGGTGGCTCGTCTCTTGCAGAATACCTCTGCCAGGTCCCGATATGCCTCTGGTGTCGACGTCGGTGGCCTCGGACTCCCTAGAGCACGTCCCAGCCGACGCCCTTAGGCATAGTTCGGTGCAGGTCAAGCCCCACTGTAAAATTCGGTTTTGGGTCCAGGAAATTAGGGGATCATGTTGTAGTAACCAGGGATATCCAAGGATGATAGAAGGCGAAGAGATAGAGGTGACGTGAAAACGGAGCTGTTCTTGATGTTGGTCGATGAAGAGGGTGATTGGTTGAGTCTGGGTGGTAATTGGGCTGGTGGATAGGAGCCGACCGTCGACAAATGTAATCCGAACAGGCTGGGATAATGCCTCAAATTTTACCACCAATCTTTTGGAGTCAATAAAGTTACCTGAGTGATTCCCATCTGCGCGTTTCCCGGCCGGAGGGGACAAATCGCCCGGTGATGCATTGCCGACCCGCAGTAGGCGCAAAGTCCTTCACGAGAGTCCTTCGGATTACATCTGTCGACGGTTGGCCCCCATCCACCAGCCCAATTACCACCCAGACTCAACAAATCACCCTCTTCATTGATCAACATCAAGAACAGCTCGCGGTCAAGGAGGCGCATCCTAGTTGCATGGGTTCTCGGCTCCGGCGTCAACCACGGCAGAAGGAGGAGATCCGACAGATCCAGTGGTAGCAGTGGTGAAAGTGGTTGGTGGTAAGGGTGCAGTACGGTAATAGGTGAGAGCAGGCAGCAGGGTCAAGTTTGCCTTTTATACGTGGCGCCAGCCCCTCGTAATAGGATGTCCGGAGCGCGGCGTCTCCCCAAGATGTCTGTACCGCAAGGGTTCGAAACTCTGCTGCAGGTGATAAAGCTTGGTGTCGGTCTCCACTTCGCCGCCTCTCCACCTCGGGAGGGTGAGTCTGAGTTGGCAGGTGAATTCGTTATACGAATGGGCGGTGTCCGTGTCTAATCGAAGAACTGCCGTGGCCCACTCAGCTGCCTGACCAGATAGCAAAAAGACGAGTAGAGCAATGCGTAGCCGATCGATAGAGTACTTGGTGGAATTGAACTCAAACACCAGATCGAGCCCTGTTAGAAATTCAATTCAATTCAATTCAATTTTATTTGTATAGCGCTTTTAACGATTTACATCATCACAAAGCAGCTTTACACAATCAAAAGAATTAAGTTTGTATGAAATGTGAATGTGTATGAATTAAAATTATATGATATGATTGTCCCTGATGAGCAAGCCTAGGACGACGGCGACAGTGGCAAGGAAAAACTTCCTGAGATGGTAATAGGAAGAAACCTTGAGAGGAACCAGACTTAACAGGGAACCCATTCTCATCTGGGTGAAAACAGATAGCAGGGATTGATGTGCATAATAATATGCGAGACTGGAAGTTCAGTATAAGAGGAGATGTGTAAGATTAAAGTCTAGTTTGTTCCTGGAGGCTCAGGTAGACTGTGAGAAATTCCAGTCCTGAACTATTAAGCGACTGAAGTCACAGGTCCTCAGAGAACAGCTGTCTGCATAAGTCGAGGACAGGACCACCTTCATGGAAAAGTGGAACCAACCCTAGTCACCACACGCATTCCAGGCAGACTACACGGGGGCATCCATGTGATGAGATCTCCAACCAGAAGCAGGACTCCAGGATGAGTTAGAGAGGTCCAGCGGGCAGAGGGGGTCTGAATCACTGGCAGCTCAGGAGCGACATGTATAGCTCGACAGAGAGATAGGTAGAGGAAAAAGGAGAGAGGGAGAGAGAGAGAGGAGAGAGCAGAAAAGGAGAGAGCAAAGAGATAGAGAAATAACAGTTAGGTATGGTCAGAGTCGAACAATGTAAAAAGTGAATGTATATTTAGTGCAGTGTGTAAGCAGAGACTCCGGCAGGACTAACTATGACAGCATAACTAAAAAGGGAGAGCCAGAAGGAAACACAAACATGAGGGCTTCCAGAGATGTAAGGCAACCAATCACCTCCCCGTCAACAAACCTGAGTGGGGAAGACAGCATCCAAACATACCAGTTCACCTAATACTCTACGCCCATGAGTCCCCCAGATCTGCTCCTTTACCTAAGGCAAATCTATTTATAAAAATGCTTGGCTAAATAAATAGGTTTTTAGCCTGGACTTAAACACTGAGACTGTGTCTGAGTCCCGAACACTATTTGGAAGACTATTCCATAACTTTGGGGCTTTGTAAGAAAAAGCTCTGCCGCCTGCTGTAGTTTTAATAATACGTGATACTGACAAGAAGCCTGCATCCTTTGATCGAAGTAGGCGTGGCGGATTGTAAGACACTAGCAGTTCACTCAGATACTGCGGCGCGAGACCATTTAATGCTTTATACGTCAAGAGTAGTATTTTATAATCGATGCGAAATTTCACAGGAAGCCAATGCAATGTGGATAAGATAGGGGTGATGTGCTCATATCTTCTGGTTCGAGTGAGGACTCTCGCTGCTGCATTCTGGACTAATTGAAGCTTGTTTAAGCACCTAGTTGAACAACCAGACAGTAAGGCGTTACAATAATCCAACCTAGACGTGATAAAAGCATATACTAGTTTTTCTGCATCATTTGGTGACAATATATTTCTTATCTTGGCAATATTTCTGAGGTGAAAGAATGCTATCCTGGTAATATTATCTACATGTGCTTTAAATGAAAGGCTTGAATCTATAATCACACCGAGGTCTTTTACTGTTGCACTTGATGGAACAGAAAGGCCATTTAAAATCACAGTGTGATCAGAAAGCTTACTTCTAGCTGCTTGTGGTCCTATGACTAGAACTTCTGTCTTATTAGGATTAAGCAGAAGGAAATTAATTAACATCCAATCTCTTATGTCCTGCACACATTGCTCAACTTTAGTAAGCTGGTTTTTCTCATCTGGTTTTGCTGAAACGTATACTTGTGAGTCATCAGCATAACAATGAAAACTAATACTATGTTTACGAATTATGTTGCCTAGAGGAAGCATGTAAAGGGAAAAAAAGCAGTGGGCCTAAAACAGAACCCTATGGAACACCAAACTCAACTTGAGAACATGAGGAATGGTCACCATCTAAATCTACAAACTAATAACGATCAGTCAAATAGGATCTGAGCCATAAGAGGGCCGTTCCCCTAATTCCTACTACATTTTCTAATCTGTGAAGGAGAATACTATGATCAATAGTGTAAAAAGCTGCACTGAGATTGAGTAACACAAGTATAGTGATACAACCCTGATCAGAGGCCACTAGGAGGTCATTTACTACTTTAATGAGTGCTGTCTCTGTGCTTTGATGAGGCCTAAATCCTGACTGATACAATTCATGTATGCTATTCCTATGTAGATATGAACATAGCTGCTGTGATACTACCTTTTCCAGAATTTTAGAGATAAACGGGAGGTTTGATATCGGCCTGTAATTGGAAAGCTGACAGGGGTCAAGGTCAGGTTTTTTGATTAGTGGTTTAATAACTGCTAATTTAAGGGATTTAGGAACATACCCACTGCTGAGTGAACAGTTAATTACATTTAACAGGGGTTCTGTTATTGCTGGAACTATCTGCTTGAGAAAATGTGTCGGTATACTGTAGGATCTATTTCACAGGTTGACGATTCTGAAGAGGAGATGAGTGAAATTAGTTGACTCGCTTCAAGGGGAGTAAAGTATTCTAGATTCCGATGTGATGTGATTAATTTATCATCTGTATCACTTAAATTGTCTGGTTTTAAAGCCTGAATTTTTTGCCTAAAATTTATGATTTTGTTATTGAAAAAGTTCATGAAATCCTCACTACTGTATGTTGTTGTTGTGGAGATTTCTGCAGTGGTCTTGTTTTTAGTTAATTTAGCTATGGTATTAAATAAAAATCTAGGATTATTTTTGTTATTTTCTATAAGAGTGGAGAGATACATTGACCTAGCAGCACTGAGAGCTCTTCTATAGTTCAGGATGCTCTCCTTCCATGCTATTTGGAAAACTAAAAATTTAGTTTGACACCATTTGCATTCTAATTTCCGAGCGGTTTGTTTTAGAGTGCATGTGTGATCGTTATACCAAGGAGCGAGTTTCTTATCTCTAATTATTTTTCTTTTAACTGGAGCTACATTATCTAAGCTATGACGAAGTGTTGACTCTAGATATTCAGTCGCTTGATCGAGTTCTGTGGAATCAGATGGCGATCCAATCAAAGTTGATAACTCTGGGAGAATATCGATAAAGCTCTGTGTGGTATTTGATGTGAATGTACGTTTAAGGCAGTAGCGCGGTGCTGTGCGTACATTATTACTATGAGACACTTTAATCGAGACAAGACAGTGATCTGATATAACTTCAGACTGTGGAATTGTAATTATGTTTCTTATACTTAATCCGAAGGATAATATTAAGTCCAAAGTGTGACCTGCTTTATGAGTGGGTCCTACTACACACTGATTTACTCCTACTGAGTCCAGTATGGACATAAATGCTGTTCTCAGAGGGTCTTCTGGATTCTCAAAATGAATATTAAAATCTCCAGCAATTAACGCTTTGTCTACAGAAACGACAAGGTTTGAAAGGAAATCTGCAAATTCACAGAGAAATTCAGAGTACGGCCCTGGGGGTCTGTAAATGATGATTAGTGGAATCGTCTGAGCTGACTTTATGTTACTACAGAGAATTTCAAATGCATTAAATTTAAATTTGTGTTTTTGTACGATAGCCAGATTATCGTTGTAAATAACTGCGACGCCTCCTCCTCTACCAGTTAACCGAGGCTGGTGTATGTAGCTGTATCCAGGAGGACTAGCTTCATTTAGAGCTACATACTCGTCCTGTTTAATCCAGGTTTCAGTTAAACATAATATATCAAACTCCTGGTCTGTGATAGTTTCGTTAATAATAACTTATTTAGATGCGAGAGATCTAATATTTAACAGTCCTAGCTTCAGATCAGAGGTGCCGGTTGCGCATTCAGTGTGATCTGAGTTTGTAATATCTATGTTAATTAAATTATTAAAACAGACTTTCTGAGTCTTTCTAAATTTGTTTTTAGCTCGGGGAACAGACACAGTCTCAATACAGTGAACCCTGGGTGACGACTCTATGCAGCTAGCAGATGGTTGGTTTAGCCTGTCTGTCTGCTCCCTGGCCTGGGCTCTGGATTGTCACCGATTAACTAGGCCTCTTCTGAGACTATGAGCTATACTACAGGAAATGAGAGCAGCACCTTCCCGAGTGGGCCAGTTTTGCCCTCAAAGGTCTTCCAATTATCTATGAAGCCCACGTTGTTTTCGGAGCACCACCTGGACATCCAGCGGTTCAGCGACCATAACCTGCTGTAAGTTATGTCACCACGTCTCATTGGGATGGGACCAGAGCATATTACGTCATCGGACATCGCCTTCGCTAATTTAAACACCTCTATAAAGTTATTCTTACTAATCTCTGACTGACGAAGGCGTATATCATTAGCTCCAGCATGTACCACTATCTTGGAGAACCTGTGCTGTCCTAGAGCCCTAAGATTACCTGCTATGTCCGGTGCTCTGGCTCCCGGGATACACCTAACCACTGCCGCTGGCGCCCCTAAAGGCCTGGCTAATTTCACGTGCCTCATTATAGAGTCTCCTATAACCAGAGCTCTTTCAGGTTTCTCAGTGGGTGCATCAGAGAGCAAACCTATTGGACACGTGAAGCGCAGAAGAGGTGTGCTCTGGTGGGCTAGCCTTAGCGTTAGCTTTGGCTGAACGAGTATGCCGCCGAGTCGTCACCCACTCGCCCCGCTGTGAGGGCTCTGATGCCGAAGTCGGGGGCTGGTTATCTCCGCCTGCGGCACCCAGACTGTCCGCTACAGGAATAACACTGCTCTTACACTTTCTAACCCTCTCTAAAGTCTGGATGAAACACACTTCACTTCCTGTCCGTGCCATTCCATTTCTCTGATAATGAGAGAAAAGCATCAGAAGAAGGGGGGTGGATGATGTGGCGCCGCGACCGCTGCGGTGGAAAAGCCGCATTCTCCTGCCTGAGCTCCGCAACCTCGCGGCACAAGGCTGCAACATCTTGAACGCTCTGGCGCAGAGTAGCGATCTCTCCGGTTAGCTTATTGATTAGCTCGGCATACTGGTCCACCACGTCACAGAGGTGCGCATAATCCGCTGGGTTCACCGCATTAGGCTCAGTCATTCTGTCAAGATGAACTAACTTCGGAGACCAGTAAACCCAAACGCAGAAGAGAGCGAGTAGGCAGGATAACCACGCGATTTAGTTTAAGAACTCTCACAGAAGGGGAGCAAGGGAAAAACACAAATTTAACCCGCGTCCTATGAACACACACTCAAGATCTAAGAACAAAACCCAAGAAGGTGAGTACTCACGAATTGGTAGACGGACAGCCAGAACAGACATGGGCGAACTCAATGACTGAGCGGTAAACCGTGGTTTGTTTACTTCTCTTATACATTCTGGTTTGCAACCGCTTTACTTCCGGGTCCTAGTGCCGGTCGCAGATTGAGTGTGCATGACAAAATGTTTTTCTCCACCAGCTTCATGTAGTGACCTGGCCACTATTCTGCAAAAAGAATGGCTCCAAATCCCTCTGGCCCCTGTGCAGGACTTGTAATTGTCATTCCCAAGACAAATTGATACTGTATTGGCCACAAAAGGAGGCCCTACACCATACTAATGAATTATTGTGATCTAAAACCAGGCATTTCAGTTTTATTATCCAACCCGTGTATATATAAATATACAGCTTTGGAAAAAAATTGTTTTGCACACTGAACTGCAAAATAATTAGTTACTTGTGTTTTTCGTATTGGCGCATGTATTGGTAAAAAAAAAAAAAAAAATCTGTTTTTTGTGTACCACTGACAATATTTCTCCCAAATTTAAATTATAACTATTGTTTTTAATAAAGCATTTATGCATTTATTAATCTTGTTAAATGTCTGCCTTTTCTCTTTTTTGACTTACACTTTCTTAGGTTTACACATTTGCAAATTGTTTTTTTTTTTTCTCTCATACAATATATGCTTGGGTGTTCAGCTAAGACAAACTAAAGAAGACTGGTGCAAATTGTTTTTTTAAGTTTCAGATTTATTTCATGTGCAAAAAATGTTAGTGACAATCGTACATGAAAATTCATATTGTGATGCTCGAGTACTTAAAGTTCTACTTTCCTTTGAGGAAAGAGGATTACCAAACACAGTATACAGTACATACAAAACAAACTTCATAAATTATATTTGAATAACACAGGAAGATATTGTATCATTTACGTATTTCCACATTCAAATCAGGGATATCATTATGGACACATTTGTGAGCTCAGGCTCTGTCACTATCACATGCTTCCAAAATAAGCATTTTAAAAACTGTTGTAGTTAATAACGGTGTACCCAGTTTTTACAAAAAGACAGAAAGAACCACATAGCTACCTAGCTACATATGGATAAAGTAAAGAAAACATACTAATAAACACAGTACAGTACATAAGTCAGTGCTGCTGTGGATCCAGAGTTAATCCAAATAACAATGGTTGAAAGACAGAAGAGCTCGGTGCAGATGGGATGCCAGTCCACCATGCTAGTTTATTTAGTAATTATACATTACCTATATGTTTTGCTTTACCCATGAGATTCACTTTCTTGTGCTACAGTAATGCAGTGACAGAGCCAGGAATTTTTTTAACTTGTTTTTTAGTGAAGCTTGTCGATAGCTAGGTCAAAATGTCAAACAAGAAGTTTGTGAATGGCCGCATGCAGTCAAATGAGACAATATTGATGCACATCTCAAACAATAGGCATCAAGTATTCAGTGATGTATTTAGCCATGAAACCTCCAACACTAAATTGGCCAGTATTTAAGTTTCACTAAATTTATAGTATTTGCAATCAGAAATATTCAACTCAGATATGTATCAATAAATATTTTTTGTTGTTTAATGAGGTTCTTTTTGTTATTTATTGTCATTATCATTAATCGATATCACAATGATGACATATTAGAGGTGAGGTTGTTAAATATTTCTGATTTCAACTGTAGCTGGTAGCATCAATTAGCTATAAGCCCAAGTGAAAGCTCAGAAGACCTCATACGTCCTTTTGCATAATAATACAACAACCTGATTAGCTCTGATTGATTTTAGGGTAAGGCATATTAAAACATGTTAACTCAAAGTTAGTAATGTGATAGCTAAAAACATCAGTGTGTCCATCAAAGCTTTTTCTTGATTTTCCCCTCACACAGTCTCTTTACTAAACAGTAACCATGAGAGCAGGGACACGACCAGAACCAGCGGGTGAAGACAGTTCACTTGGATGGAATCTGGAAAACAATTCAGAAATCAGACACTATACATTTTTCAAAAGTTTAGTTTGGTACAATTTTAGCTTTTAGGTGTAACATTTGCTCAGAGTTTTTTTAGATAATAGCATTGGAGAAAGTGAAAATATCAATACATCATAATGTACAAATATGTACAAGCCAGAATAACAAATAATTAATCTCATTACTCAGATAGCTGACAGAAAGATAGCATGCTAATTTGATTCATCCACATGCCATCCAGGACATCAGATGATGGATACCCCTTACCCTGGTAGTATATCCATTGCGTCTTTGGCAGTTACGGGGGTTAAGGGGGCGAGTCGTTCACTCACTACAGGCAATTTGGGGATGCCAATTAGCCTAACCTGCATGTTTTTGGACAGTGGGAGGAAACTGGTGTACCCAGAGGAATCCCACCAAGCACAGGGAGCACACACAAACTCCATGAACAAACACAGTCCTGATCTGCATTTTAAAATGAAGTCAGCTAAAGGTTATCAAATCTATGAAAAGGTTATGAAAACTATGAGTTTTACTGTAAAAGTTCTGCCTGCAGTAGTCTCCAAGCCCCCCCAACATACACGGGATAAGATGGATGGATCAAACACACACATGGAGAGTTATAGCTGGTTGTGTTGTGCAGAAACACACTCGGAGTTAAGTGCAACTCGTAACTGTACAACAAAACGTGAGAACTGGTTTGCTTATTACCAGCTTTGTTCAGTGGTTTGTGTGTAATGTTCTGAGTGTGTTCCATTCACATCAACTTACTTACCAGAGACTGAGAGATTAACTGTAGTGAGTTGCATGACAAAATCAGATTCATTGTCTATCACTCTCTGGTGGCTCATGTAGACGCCTGCATCTTTAAGTGTCAGATTTCGCAACACCAAGGAGCAGTTTGCCTTACGAAGCGCATCCTCAGGAACGTCCACACGACCCTCATATCCCTCACCCCGAGTTACCATCTTGTTCTGTTTCTCAAACACAGGATCTTCATTGTTGACCCATCTAATATTCAGTCCGTCAGTGAATGTGGTCCACAGGTTACACGGTAGGACAACTGTAGAACCCACTTTGCCAGATACAAGGAAATGATTTTGTGTATAGACAGTGCCTGAAATAAAAATGTTTAAATGTAGATTAACATCAACAGTTAACTTTTAATATCTAATTTACCTATTTAGTTTAAAGAAATGACTTACCTACAAAGATGCTGATCCACAAGATGCAAATGTAAGAAAAGTTGATCATGGTGCACTCAGTGTGTGCAGATTTACTACAACCACAATAAATAGACATTTAATTATGTATAGGTAAAAACTGACTCTTGATATTCTTCCATAATTTTAAACATTAGCTAATTATAAAGTATAATATGTTTAACAAATAAGTCAAGCAACACAAAGGGGATGAGTATTACATTAACAGAATGGGATCTAACAAATGGTTTAGTTGGACTTACAGCAGATTTTTCTAGGAATTAGTGGGAAGATTTAACCCTTGTGTGGTGTTCAGGTCTGTGAGACCCATTTTCATATTTTATCAAAGAAAAATGATACAATTCATTATTTATTCAATCTCAGACTCATTGGCTTGACTTATTTTCTGTGACCACACCTTGTGCAGCACCCGCTACACATTTATATTACACAGAGAATTTCCGGGTCCACTGGACCCCAGGCTTATAAAAGTATGAAAATCGTAGGTCCTGTGTACCTTCACTTTGTCCTCCTCCTGTCTGGGACTGCTGCAAAGTACTCTGTGTGTTTAAAAAAAGTCTAAGTTTCGTGTTTTGACCCTGTCATCATGCACAAGGTTGCAAACATTGTCATACAACATTGTCGCAAAATTTAAGCACTGAGACATGTCTGCTCTCACATTCCTGCACGCTTTACCCTCTGTTTTGTGGGAACGAATCTTTATTTGCTCCTATTCTACTGCATTTTTTATATGCCAAATTGGAGACCAGATGCAATAAATATAGCTTTGTTGTTTATCACAACTTATCAAGATGGCCAAAAGATACTTTGTTCAGAAGATATTGCAATTAAATTTGGAAGAGAGTGATGCTTTTGATGATGATGTAGAGGATGAGGATAACATTTATAAACATTCAGAGTCTGACAGTGGCTTTAAAGAAAAGGTTGAGAATGAGCATCAGCTAGTTCCAAAACTAAGACGAGACACAGAACCAGGCCATCAGCAGCTAGCTCCAGGACCAAAACAAGCCCATCAACAGCTAGCAAGTAAAAATATGGACGTCAAAAAAATTGTGAAATTGAATTGTCTTCTTGCCCAAGAATTGAGCCAGATGGCGGGGAATCAAATGCGAGGAAAGGAGATGGACCAAACCCATTCACATGCCCACTTTGGGGTTCTTATTCTTGCTCGGGTTTTCAGGTCCAATAGTGAATCCACTATTAAATCCCGTTACGATACAGAAACTGGCAGAGGACATTTCCATGCAACAATGTCCCTGGATAACATCCAACTTCCAGGATCATTCACTTTAATAAACAAGATTACAGACAAAATTGATGGGAGAGAGACAATCTAGCTGCCATCAGGACGGTGTGGGACAAGTAGGTGCGCCGCCTCCACCTATTTTACAACCCTGAGGCTATTATTCCAGATTGCGGTTAATTTGTAAATTTATTGATTTTTTTCACTCATATTGATAATTAATATTTTATTACATTTTATATAAAAATGAGTAGCAATTTAAGTAATAAATGTAATCTAACAAAGGTAAAGGACAAATATTAATCATATATCCTATGTATATTGCTCATAATCAGGATGAAGTAAACATATGTTGAGTATTTTAACATAAATTGATTGTGTTGAATTAATAACTACTAAATGCAGCAGAATAACCTTAAATCTATAATACATACATTTTATATTTTTGGAGCAAATTCGGCTTTAAATTGTGGAATGGGGATATAAGACTTTATGGTGGAGAGATAAGTTGTTGTTGGGTAGTTTGACATCTCTGGGTTGTGTGTAAAAGTAAGGTTCAGCATTTCTTTATCCCATATACTGTACATTACTGCACAGTGAAATATTTCATATTTGCAACACACAGAGCCACCACCACTTTTTGAAACAAGTTAATAGGAAAAAATAAGTTAATTATCTAGAACTACTGTATAATAACTACGACGTGGCCGCCTAGTCGGGCTGGCGGGCAATAATTAATGTTAATAGGATCTCAGGCTTGCTCCGCATTATAAAAGCAAGGCATAGAGTTTAGTCCGGGGTCTGGAAAGTACGTACAGTAATGCGGTGGAGCATATGAGAGTGGCATGCGAGTGGGGCGATATGACGCACCCCAGGGACTTTACAAAGGACACTGGAGTTCCGTCCTTTGATCTCCGCGTTAAGGACAGGGCAAGAATAACTGCGTAAGCTCCCACGGCACCTTCACTCCTGTGCACAGCCTGCCTTCGCGTCCCCGCCACCGAAGAGGAAATGGCCCGCGAAAAGAACTGCGTTAAAGCCCCCGATCCCAGCTGGGAAAGCTGTCCACCAGACGGACATCAGCAAGGACTCCCGCCTGAGGCCGCACCCAGAGAGAGCTGGGAGAGGGCAGGCCGGTCATCGACAGCGGGACAAGAACCGGTGAGGGAGCGTGCAGGAGTGTTTGTGCACCTTTTTACTTCATTCCTTTTCTTTCTTTTCATCATCTCTCATTTAACCCCTTTCCTTACCCATTTATCCTAATTAAAAATTACCATTTTCTCTTTAAAACCTCGCCTCGTGTCCGTGCTTCATGGTGCCGCCCGTACACATATGGTCGACCCCATTACAGAAGGGTTCTGGTAGTCCCAAATGTCTTACATTTAAGGATTATGGAGGCCATTGCGCTCTCAGGAACCTTAAGTGCAGCAGAATTTTTTTGTAACCTTTGCCAGTTCTGTGCTTTGCCACAATTCTTTTTCTGAGCTCTTCAGGCAGTTCCTTGATTTTCATTTTCATGATAATTTTCATGATTTTCATTTGCTCTGACAAGCATTGTGAGCTTCAAGGTCTTATATAGACAGGTGTGTGGCTTTCCTAATCAAGTCCAATCAGTATATTCAAACACAGCTGGACTCAAATGTAGGTGTAGAAACATCTCAAGGATGATCAGAAGAATGGACAGCATCTCAGTTTAATATATGAGTGTCACAGCAAAGGGTCTGAATACTTAGGACTGTGTGATATTTCAGTTTTTTGTTTTTACTAAATCTGCAAAAATGTCAACAATTTAGTTTTTTTCTGTCAATATTGGGGGCTGTGTGTACATTAATGAGGAAAAAAATACTTAAATTATTTTAACAAATGGCTGCAATATAAGAAAGAGTAAAAAATTTAAGGGGGTCTGAATACTTTCAATACCCACTATATACATATATATATATATATATATATATATATATATATATATATATATATATATATATATCACACACACACACACACACACACACACACACATACTGTACGTACATGCATACATACATATAAACCAAAAAAACATTAATAGGTTAATTATAATGTAAATTGTTTTTTAACTAATTTGCACATACCTTGTTGGAATTTCCAAACTTAAGAGTTGTTGCGTTTGCTTGATTTTTTTCTCTCAAGACGGTGCATCAGATCCTCTCTAAAATTCCGGCACTACAAGCCCAGTCTTCAAAGTTTCAGGAAGTCTCGACACACTTGAATCATAGAATGGGTGTGACTTACCGAGTGAACTCCTAAACTCTCTCTCGTCTCACACACACCTGACTCCCTCTTGTGCCCTTTCTCTCCTTTCTCTTAGGCCATGTCCACACGTAGAAAAATTTAGATTTTTCTACTTCATTTTTAAAAATAATTCTATCCACATGACCTACGGGTTAAAAATATCTATGTCCAAATGAAATGCAAAACACCTTGTTAAGTATACTGTTAGTAGCCTTCTTAAAACTGTGGTTCTAAATGTTTCTCAGCTCCCAGCACACCTGATCGACGCCTAATGAGCTAATTAACAGACTGTTCTGAAGTGTGATAGAGCAGGGAACATTTATTTTGTTTTGTGGCAATTTTTTTCAGCTCAAAAGCTGTAAGTAGACAGGAGAGAATGACAGTGATGGTGAGACGATGAGACATACAGTATGACTCCTACTATACTTCCAGTTGGACCTGATGGTATGATTTTATTCTCTGTTCATATAAATTCCAGTGAATTAACATACCAATTTATTTTGGATTTAATGAGAGATGTGAAAAATATAATTAATAAATATATGCATGCTATAATTATGACTTTTTGTTTGTTTTTCAATTATTCATTAATTTATTTATCTTTTATTTTTAACAATGGGATTTGGCCACTGTGTCTTTGTTTCACCAATGACAGACATTTTTTTTGTTGAATAAAAAAAAATACATAAAACCTGCTTGTTTGTAGTAAAATGATTAAATTTCATTGACATTGTGATTGCACACATACTGGATAAGAAACATTAAAATGGACATGTGTTATAGCATGACATAGTTATATATGACTATATAGTTATAGTAATGACCAAGGACCTTTTAATGAGAGATATGAAAAAAGAAAAAAAAGCCATAAGTAATCAATATATGCATGATAAGATTTAAAGTTTTTTTTTTTTAAGTTGGTTTACTTCTTTATTTATTTATTAATTTATTAATTTACCAAAGGATTGTTGCCAGTGTGTCTTGGTTTCACCAACAACAGACAAACACTTTTACTGAATATGAAATAAATAAATAAATAAAAGCTTGTTTGTAGTAAAATTATTTAATTTTACTGATGTCATAATTGTACTCATATATATATATATATATATATATATATATATATATATATATATATATATATATATATATATATACACACATACACTTACCTAAAGGATTATAAGAAACACCTGTTCAATTTCACATTAATGCAATTATCTAATCAACCAATCACATGGCAGTTGCTTTAATGCATTTAGGGGTGTGGTCCTGGTCAAGATAATCTCCTGAACTCCAACCTGAATGTCAGAATGGGAAAGAAAGGTGATTTAAGCAATTTTGAGCGTGGCATGGTTGTTGGTGCCAGATGGGCCAATCTGAGTATTTCACAATCTGCTCAGTTACTGGGATTTTCACGCTCAACTATTTTTAGGGTTTACAAAGAATGGTGTGAAAAGGGAAAAACATCCAGTATGCGGCAGTCCTGTCGGCGAAAACGCCTTGTTGATGCTAGGGGTCAGAGGAGAATGGGCCGACTGATTCAAGCTGATAGAAGAGCAACTTTGACTGAAATAACCACTTGTTACAACCGAGGTATGCAGCAAAGCATTTGTGAAGCCACAACATGCACAACCTTGAGGCAGATGGGCTACAACAGCAGAAGACCCCACCGGGTACCACTCATCTCCTACAAATAGGAAAAATTCAATTTAACTTTATTTATATAGCGCTTTTAACAATGGTCATTGTCTCAAAGCAGCTTCACAAAAATGAAAGGAATCCATAATAAAAAAATAATAACAATAATAATTATTATTATTGAATTTAATGAATAAATGAAATGTCTCTGATGAGCAAACCAAGGGTGACAGCGACAGTGGCAAGGAAAAACTCCCTGAGATGGCAATAGGAAGAAACCTTGAGAGGTTTCAGGGGAACCCATCCTCATTTGGGTGATAACAGATAGAGATGATATAACATGTGTGTTATGCAGCTGAAATTACAATATAACAGAAATTCTTTAAATTAACATGAAGTCTAGTACAGCATAGGGATGAGTCAGTAGGTGCAGAGGGCAAAAAAGAGGCTACAATTTGCACAAGCTCACCAAAATCAGACAGTTGAAGACTGGAAAAATAATGAATTGTGTTATTGCAGCCCTGGCAGAGAACCTTCTTACAAGTGTTTTTGGCCACAACTAGTGTTGTTTTCAGCTTTCAGCAATGTAGAAATACCTCTCATTTAATTCCCCTAAATTTACAGTTTTAAAGCAGGTAAAAACCTGGCCAGCAGGAGTCATCTCCGCTGCACACTGACTGAATAATGTTCAGGGGGCTGCAAATTAGGGCATCTTTACTGACTTGGAGGAGTACACATCATCAGCGACCAGCTACATTAACAAGTGCACCAATGATGTCACTGTCTCCAAGAACATCATCTCAGACCCAACAAGAGACCGTAGATTACTGCAGAGGTGCTTGCACTTCTGAGGACCCGAGACTCCAGAGCGAGGGACAAGGTGGCCCTAAAAATAGCAAGAGCCGAAATGTCCCCGGCCTTGAGAAAAGCAAAGTGTGCACACACCCACGCAACTTCAGGGACAGCGATGACACACAGTGCATGTCGCAAAGCATACAAGCCGTCACCAACTACAGGACATCACCTGCCTGTGACAGTGACGGCGCCCATCTAGATGCACTGAACAGCATCTACGCTCAGTTCAACAAATGCAAGATGATGTAATGATGAGGAAGCCTACCCCAACCCTCCTCTCAACGACCAGGTGATGTGAGGAAAACTGACTCAACCCACGTAAAGCTGCTGCACCAGACAATATCTTTTTTTCTGAACAGCTGGCAGATGTTCTTACTGACATCTACAGCATCTCTCTCCAGGGAGATATTCACCAGTATTGTCCCCGTGCCAAAGAAGTCTTCTGTGCCCTGTCTAAATGACTACTGACCTGTTGTACTCATACCCATCATGAAGTGCTTCAAGCAGCTAATCATGAGACACATCAAGATCCTGCTGGCCCCCTCACTGGACCCACTTCAGTTTTCATATCGGCCTAACCATTTAACGAATGACACCATCTCCACCATGCTCCATCTGGTGCACACACCTAGACAAGAAGGACATCTACATTCGATTGCTCAGTTCAGCATTCAATACTATCATCCCCCAACACCTGATCAGGCAGATAAGACCTGTTGGGGCTCCCCAGGGCTGTGTGCTCAGTCCGTTGCTTATTCACGACTGTATACAGTAGTGACACACAGTTCCAGCCACATAATTAATTTTGCCGATGGCACAACCGTGATGGGTCTCTTCCACAAGAACGATGAGTCAGCATACAGAGAGGAAGTGCAGAGGTTAACGGACTGGTGTAAAAACAACAACTTGTCTCTGAACGTTTGCTAAAACAAAAGAGATGGTTGTTGACTTCAGGAGGACACAGAGCGACCGCTCTCCACTGAGTATCAACAGCTCCTCTGTGGAGATCGTCAACATCACCCAATTCCTGAGTGTCCACCTGGAGGTGAACCTCACCTGGTCTCTCAACACCAGCTCCTTGCACATTAAAGTCAAACAATGTTTCTCAACTTTTCTTCCTGAGAAGGCTGAGGAAGGACCAGCTTTCATGACTGATCGTTATCACTTTCTATAGTGGGACTTTAGAGCATCCAAAGTGGCTGCATCAATGTCTGGTTTGGGAATTGTGCCATATCAGACTGTAAGACCCAACACCGGATAGTGAGGGCAGCAAAGAAGATCATCGGGGTCTCTCTCCCCTCTATCGAAGACATCTACACCACACACTGCATCCGCAAAGCCTCCAGCATTGTGGCTGATCAGACACACACACACTTCTCACACACACTCTTCACCCTCCTGCCATCTGAAAAAAGGTACTGAAGCATGCTGGACTTCACATCCAGACTGTGCAACAGCTTCTACCCACATACCATCTGTCTACTCAACAAGAAAGGACTGGACTGACACACAAACACACACACACACACACACACACACACACACACACACACACACTCACACACACACAGCAAATTTCACTTCTAATTGGAAATTGTTTTTTTGCACAAATATTTATATTATCAGCTGCTATTTGCACAAGGACTCTTTCTAGTCTCTGCTCCTACTTATAAGAACGTTTACAGTTTTTTAAACATCATACCATTAACTTGCACTACCTCGACCCACTATTACAGTATATCACAGCATATTGCATTGTCATGTTGTTGTGTTACTGCTCCTGTTTGTTCATTTGCCAGTGTACTTTGCTGTCTTGTGTTATCTTTTGTATAGTAATGTGTTTTTTGTGTAGTACTTTAGAATAGTTTTTGATCATTTATGGTGTAAATTCTGTTTTTCTTAGATAGTCAGCTATCATGGTGTTCTAGTAAGCTAATTAGCTAATTTATTTCTCTCAGACGTCCCTCGGTACTAATTACAGTGTATTTTTAAGACAGCTGATGGACAGTTGACTATAAAGTCCAATTTAAAAAGAGAGGAAAGTTTTGATTAAAAAAAGTTTGATTAAAGTCTTAGAGTGAGTCGTGCTACAACACACCTCTTGCTCTGCACCTCAGAACAGCAGAACATAGTAATCTTTTAAATCATAGGTCAGGGATCTTCTGCATGTATAATCTGTTATGTAGAACACACACTCTCACACACTCTTATAGAATTCTGATTAGATGTCCTTGACATCATCTTGTATAATGTGATCAGTAATGATAATAAAGATCTGCTGTAACTGTGCAGTGTAACACCAGCTTAACTCAGAGTAAAGTGCAGATGTTTGGATCATTTGATACACCTGTCATTTGATACACCTTCTCACAAACTGTGAGAAGAACAAACTGGTTCCTCCAGAACAAAATCCTGTTCAAGTTTAGTTCTGGAAGAAAGTCCAGTCTCACTAATGCTGAGTTCTGACAGGAAAGTGTGTAAAAGCTGCAGTGTGTAGTTTACTGTGTGTGATCGAAACACACAATCCTGTACACAGCTGTAGGTCACACTCAT
This sequence comes from Clarias gariepinus, assembly GCF_024256425.1. Classification (NCBI taxonomy): domain Eukaryota; kingdom Metazoa; phylum Chordata; class Actinopteri; order Siluriformes; family Clariidae; genus Clarias; species Clarias gariepinus. Next base: position 3,254,799 of record NC_071101.1, read on the forward strand.
GGTTCTCCACAGAAGAGCTGAACATAAATTTATCATGAATTATATAATAAAAATAATATTAGATATTTTAATACTTTGTAAAAATTAATACCTCATAAAATTTGTAATGAGTTGTGTGGTCTATACATCTAAAGTTCAAATTATCTACACAAATTTATAATTTAATCATTTTTAAGATAACCAAGTATGAATTTATTAGAAATCATTGAAAGTCTTGTAGTGTAATATGTCAAGTTATGAGTACACGAAGTCCTCATTACTCATCTTTGAATGTCACATGAGAGTGTGTTACACACCTCTGTTCTCAGTAGTTTTCATACATTTGCACCCATCAGAAGTTCATCACTGCTCCTAGTGTTTATACAGTGTGTTCTTCAGATGTGTCTTAAGATCTTAAAAGATGTGTATGAATGTTATTATTTCCTCTGATCCTCTCTTTACTGTTGAACGCTGATTCCCAGTAAATCTGATCGTAGAGCTACTGCATCCAGTCTGACCTCGTCCACCACTACATCGTCTGTTCAGATCTCCCTCATTTTATGCTCATTTTATTAATTATGACATCCTACCTACAGCAGATTCTCTATGTAACTACAATATTTTACGTATTTACGTTTGAAAAATTTAACAAACTTTCCTATACAGTATATGGTCTTTAATTAAATAATTAAGGAACTAATTCCATATTGTTTTTAAACACATTTTGGAACAAATTGTCACACCTGTACCACCGCGGTCCCATTTCGTTTTGTTTTTTGTTTATCACTAATAAAGAGTCGGCGCTTAATCCTACGTTTGCGTCCGTCTCCAAGTACTGTGACCATGACACAAATATTCATTTTAAAATGAATTATCCTGCTTATTACAAATCATCACTTACAGATCAATATTCCATAGCTCAATCTGATCACTTTAATTTTGTTGAAACATCATGCATGCAACTAGCAGAAAAGTAGGCTCGAGATAAAGCAAGGAAAAGAAAAATGTTTTAGAATGAACAAGAAACTTTATTTCAAATAAAAATCAAAGCATAAATGAGCTTGGTCTTGAGAGTCAACACTAAAGAGCTGGCCGTAATGTACAGTATAATCTTAGTTATTGACATACTTGACATACAGTATGTGTCATTTTATATATTGTCTCTCTTTAACCACCACTAGATGCCTCCCATCCCTTTAACTCATGGTTCCTTTAATGCCAGTTCTGTATGTGAATTTATCAAGGATTTTATTTCTCAAGTTAATCACAAACCACAAACACACACTGACTGGAGTGTATGGAATGTGGAGTGTGTGTGTGTGTGTGTGTGTGTGTGTTCATCTCATCTTCTGATAGTGATGTAGCAATGCTCTACTGTAAATCCTGTTAATTAAAACTATTTATTAACAATAAATGTTTTTTTTAAATTTGTCATTCACACACAGGCTTCAGCTCAGTGTTCATTCTGGAATCACATTACAACAGATATTAGATGGTGGATTATATGCAGTACAAAAGAGATACTATGAAAATAAAAAGCTATGAATGTGGATATTGATGTTACATAATATGATATTAAAAAGTTTTGATGAGCATTATTTAATTTAAAGCCAGCTGATTAACAATTTCCATCCACCACATCACACTGAGCATCCACCAGCAGAATGTCTCTGTATGATTATAAGGATTATATTCTATTATGATGAAACTATTTTTCATTAGAACAGCAGAACATAGAAATCTTGTAAATCATATACAGGTAGTCCCCAACTTACGAACGAGTCCCCCTCCCTCCCTAAAACACCCCCCACACACATAAAATTTACCGGACTTTAGACATTTTAGACATTTACTTACACACTGACAATATTGTATAAAACTGTAAGTATTGGTATCTGGTGCACTGCAGTTTTTATTTTTGTACAACAGACGTGAGATAATTTTGTCATTTGTTTGCATCTATGAATGTTCGTAGGAAAGCGTATCATTTAAATCTGTGGAAATTCTTACCTTGAAAGTCAGGGACTACATTCAATTTATATATTCATATATGTGAGAAGAACAAACTGGTTCCTCCAGAACAAAATCCTGTTGAAGTTCAGTTCTGAAAGAAAGTCCAGTCTCACTAATGCTGAGTTATGACAGGAAAGCGTCTGAAAGCTGCAGTGTGTAGTTTACTACAACAAGTGAGATTTAAACACACTGTAAGTGACAGTACACAGCTGTAGGTCAGATTTATGTTTATCCACAGAGGAGCTGGACGAGGAAACATAAGACGAGGGACAGGACCAGGACCAGTGGGTGAGGACTCTTCATTACTGCAGAGAGACAGAAATTAGTTTTAGTTACAGTTGTGGTTGGAAATTTACACACACTCATGAACTGTTCTGGGCTTTCAGTATTTTTTAACTGATCTTTTTCTTTGGATGAGTGACTGAACAACACGCATCCATAGTGGAAGTGAACTCCAAGAGTCTGGACGACACAATTTATTTATTTATTTTAATTTCTCAGGTCAACACAGGGTGAAAATTCTACTTAACTAGTATATAGTATATACATTATACTATACCCAAATAAGTTAGGGATATTGTTATTTACATGAGTGCTTTTCCTTTTTGCTCTGAACTTAAATAAAATAAGTAAAAGTTCCCTTTGACATTACTAATAATGTATGAGAAGAAACACCATTTTCATTAGTTTAATATTTATTACCACAAAAATTCACACAATAACAGGGATAGCCCCAAATAACAGAAATTGACAGTGTCAGTAGCGCGTGTTTCCATCATTTTCTGCAATGACAGCTTAACGGCGACGTCTCATGCTCCTCACTAGCCTCATGATGTTGTTCTTAGGCAACGTGCTCCACTCTTCCATAAGTGCTACATGCAGTTCTGCCATGTCACGTGGGGGTGGGGTACGGTCATCCAGTCTCTGCTTCAACTGGTTCCAGGCGTGCTCTATGGGGTTCCGGTCAGGGGACATTGATGGCTATACCATATGAGGCACTCCAACTCCCTGAAGTCGAGCAGACAATTCTGCCTTGATGTGGTGGAGCGTTATCATTCATGAACAGAAAGTTGGGGGTGTGCTGGCGGAATTGGGGGATGATGATGGGTTCTGAGGTAAGAACGTGCAGTGACTGAGCCATGTGCAATAACCAAATCTGTTTTGTGCTGACTGGTGATGCCTGCCCAGACTGTTGAACCTCCTCCACCAAAGCAAACCCTGGGGACCATGTTGATCTCAGCGTATCGCTCACCTCACCTTCTCCAGCAACTCTCATTAGTGAACAGGACGGTAGACCACTGCTGCATTGTCCAGGTCACATGGTCTTGTGCCCACTGCAAACATTCATGGCGGTGTCTTGGTGTCAGTGGAGTCACCTGCAACGGTCATCCATATGTATGACATCCACTAAGTCTCTCATAATATCCCTAACTTATTGTGAGTAATATATATATATATACACACTCACCTAAAGGATTATTAGGAACACCTGTTCAATTTCTCATTACTGCAATTATCTAATCAACCGATCACATGGCAGTTGCTTTAATGCATTTAGGGGTGTGGTCCTGGTCAAGATTATCTCCTGAACTCCAAAGAAAGGTGATTTAAGCAATTTTGAGCGTGGCAATCTGCTCATTAACTGAGATTTTCACACACAACCATTTCTAGGGTTTACAAAGGGAAAAAACATCCAGTATGCGGCAGTCCTGTGGGCGAAAATGCCTTGTTGATGCTAGAGGTCAGAGGAGAATAAGCCAACTGATTCAAGCTGATAGAAGAGCAACTTTGACTGAAATAACCACTCATTACAAACGAGGTACTGTATGCAGCAAAGTATTTGTGAAGCCACAACACGCACAACCTTGAGGCAGATGGCCTACAACAGCAAAAGACCCCACCGGGTACCACTCATCTCCACTACAAATAGGAAAAAGAGGCTACAATTTGCACGAGCTCAACAAAATTGAACAGTTGAAGACTGGAAAAATGTTGCTTGGTCTGATGAGTCTCGATTTCTGTTGAGACATTCAAATGGTAGAGTCAGAATTTGGCGTAAACTGAATGAGAACATGAATTCATCATGCCTTGTTACCACTGTGCAGGCTGGTGGTGGTGGTGTTATGGTGTGGGGGATGTTTTCTAGGGCCCTTAGTGCCAATTGGGCATCGTTTAAATGCCACGGGCTACCTGAGCATTGTTTCCGACCATGTTCCCTTTATGACCACCATGTACCCATCCTCTGATAGCTACTTCCAGCAGGATAATGCACCATGTCACAAAGCTCGAATCATTTCAAATTGGTTTCTTGAACATGACAATGAGTTCACTGTACTAAAATGGCCCCCACAGTCACCAGATCTCAACCCAATAGAGCATCTTTGGGATGTGGTGGAACGGGAGCTTCGTGCCCTGGATGTGCATCCCACAAATCTCCATCAACTGCAAGATGCTATCCTATCAATATGGGCCGACATTTCTAAAGTATGCTTTCAGCACCTTGTTGAATCAATGACACATAGAATTAAGGCAGTTCTGAAGGCGAAAGGGGGTCAAACACCGCATTAGTATGGTGTTCCTAATAATCCTTTAGGTGAGTGTATATGAGAGAGAGAGAGAGAGAGAGAGAGAGAGAGACGTAGATTAATAATTTACTAATTTATCTCTAGTTCTATGCTAATGTACAGAATAATGATAAGCTCCTTCACCTGCATCAGCACCTCTTTACACTGTGTACTGAGAGTCTCACCAACATCCACCAAACGCACATTCAACACTCAATCAACCCACACCTTTTATCTTCTTAATCTGTCATGAGATAACGAAGGAACAGCCACAACTGGCCTTCACACTGCTTATTACTCAGTGTGGGAGAGGCCTGTCACATTTTAGCGCTCAAACAAAAGCTGTAATTCAAATTCTAATAGTATCAAAAAACAAGACTCAGCAGTCGGTTGATCTGAATGAAGTAAGCATGAGTTTGTTGCTGCAACAAAGTCCAAGTGAGTCCACCCAATGCCAGCTCAAGAACAGGTTAAAAAGCCAACTGGTTTAAAAGCAGGCAAAGAACAGACTAAAAAGCAATACAATGCATACTGTACACTTTTTATACTGTTGGTTGAGGGAGGAACTCAACTGTCTCCTCCCTAGGTTTTTCCCTTTTTTCTTACTTCTGGTGACCAACTTTGGTCACCGTTCCGGTTACGGTTTCTATTTTTTTACACTTCCTTTGACCAAACTTGGTCTGCCTGGTCTTTTTAATTTTTTTCTTACTTTCGACCGTCAAGGTTTCCCATTATCTCTTATTTAATGCCCGGAAATTTTTTCCCATTATAATCAAACTCTTCTGCCATTCTGTATCACATTATTGTTTCTGTCCCTAGATGGTGTATGCAATTTCTATCAATTTCCCATTATAAGCCTTTTTTCCTTACCGTACTATCTTCATTAACTTAAAAAATAAAAATTAAAATAGTTGGGAGGTGCTTAATGTTTTCATACACTTTTCCGTTTTCTGGGCCTATGTCATCAGTCCCGCGGAGACAGACCATGGGTGAGCGTCTCTCTTTCTGTTAAACGTTTAGTTCTTCAGCATTTGTACCTTGCTCATGTCTTCTAATCTTTAATGATCTAATCTTACTCCTTTCCTGCCTTCCCCATAGCTAAGCACACCTGCAAGCATTACCATAGTGACAGCATTGATAGCATTGACAATGTGGGCAGCGTGGATCCTCCTTCCACTCCGCCACTTGTTGATCGTGCTGCTGTCGACAACGTTATGGCAGAGTGCCACGTGTCCTTGAATTTGCACACAGACCTGTCCCTCTTTTGTCTTTACACACACAAACACACACACACACACACACACACTCTTTCTCTCTGCTCTACACAGAAACAATGCTTTGTTGCGATTTTTTTTAAAGGTAAAGTGCAGGTTAATTTGTTTTATTTTTACTTTACTGCAGTGATTACGTGTGTCGCTTAATCGAGTGTCATCAGAGAGAATTCTTGTTTATTTTTCCCATAAAACAGTTTTCATTGTGTGCGTGTGTGAGAAAAAAGTGGAGGAAGGGTAACTGTGTAACACAAGCAGGGGGGGAGGGGCTCCTTACTTGAGCTTCACACACACACACACACACACACAGCGCCTGTGTGAAACACTTATCTGTCTGGATTTATTTTTGTAAAGTGCAGCTTAATTTGTTTTATTTTTACTTTATATTTTGTATTCATAATTTTTTATGTAGGTATTTGTATGTATGTATTTTTGGGGCTGTGGAACAAATAATTTGAGTTTCCATTATTACTTATGGGAAAATTCTATTTGGTTTACGAGTGTTTTGAATTATGAGCCCTCTTCCGGAACGAATTATGCTCTCAATCCACTGTATGTATATATGAGTAACGTGATTGAATATTGTCATATATGTGATTAAATATGTTTTGTTTTAATAACATGCTTACATCAGGTGTCCCATTACTATTGATCTTGTTAAGATGGAGAAATGAGATAAAATGACTGGAAGCAATGTTCCTAATAAAAGAGCATGTACACTTTAATCACGTATTGCTTGTTGTGAAAAAGGCACAACTATACACAAATAGTGTCACTATCCTAATATAGACCTGAGTCTAACTTTGCTTACATTTGGCTCTAGCCATTGGGTACTAAAATAGGTTATTGTTTTAAAGATTGCCATACATCCATGAATGACGATCCTGGCAAAGGTGGCACTTTTAGTTCCTTATGTCTAGCTCTGTTTTCAAGTGTGTTTTTAATGGTTATCGTGTGTTCTGACTCACCTTCACTAGATACTGAAAGTTTAACTTGGCCAATCTGGAGATCTTCTGGTGTAAAATAATGAGATGTGGAGTTAACGGTGGATCTTATTGCATTGTAGCTGGTGTAGATACCCTCATCAGTCAGTTTCAGATCTTTTAACACCAAGGAACAGTTCCCCTTACGCAGCTCATCCACAGGAACGTCCACACGATTCTTATAACTGGTACCCTGAAAGGTCTTCCCATCCTTTCTCTCAAACACAAGCTTTTGAACAAAGCCCCATCTAATTCCTTGTTCTACACTTGTCAATTCACATGGAAGGACAACTGTAGAACCCACTGTGCCAGATACATTGACCTGATGTACTGCAGAAAGTCTTTCTGAAATGGGAAAATTAAAATCTAAATTATTCTGGACAGTTTTAAGAACCTTATGTTTAATTGGTTGTATGAAAAAAAAAAACTCTTACCCACACAGACGCTGATCCACACGATGCAGATGTAAGAAAAGTTGGCCAAGGTTCCTCCACTGTGTGCGGGTTTACTACAACAAACAAATGTTAAAAAAAAAAATAAATAAATAAATAAATATATATATATATATATATATATATATATATATATATATAAAATAATGAGATGTGTGTATATATATATATTTTAAATGGTAGATCTACTTGTAGTACATTTTTTGGGCAAGTGCTTGTACTTTAACTTGAATATGTGTAACAAGGGAAAACTCTCTGAGAAAACGACCTGAGATGGAAATATGAGGAACCAGACTCAACAGGGAACCCTTCCTCATTTGGCTGATAACATACCATACCATACCACTTTATTTCTAAAGCACTTTAAAACAACAACAAAGCTGACCAAAGAGCCATTGGGTCTAAACAACATAACTTCAGTCTTTTCCTCATTGACATTCAAGAAATTAAAAGCCAACCATCCTTTAACATAAACAAGGCAGTCTAGAAGAAGCTTGACAGAACATGCACCACTGTGCTTTAATGGGAGGTAAACCTGACAGTCATCTGCATAAAAATGAAAGGAGATGTTATATTTCCGGAAAATAGCTCCGAGCGGAAGCAAATACAAGGAAAATAAAAGTGGTGCGCCCCAAGGAAGGGCAGCAGAGTTGGAAGAGAAACCATCTATACTAACACAGAAGGTTCTATCAGAGAGGTGGGACCTAAACCACTGCAAGGCTGAGCCTGTTATTCCCACCCATTGTTCCAACATGGATAAAAAAAAATCTCATGGTCTATGATGTTAAAAGCCACTGTTAAATCTAGAAGCACAAGTAGTAAAGAGTCTCCGGAGTTGGTTGCTAAAAAAAATGTAATTAAAAACCCTTAAAAGAGCAGACTCTGTGCTGTGGCGAGTTTTAAACTCAGACTGAAACACTTCCAAAATTGCCTGTTTATCAAGGAATAGTACGGATAGTAATTTGACATTTCTGAAACACAGTTACATATTTTCCTTTCCATGAACATGGGATACAACTTTCCACTTGAATGTTTAAGAAATGAGAATCTCCTCACTCCATCTGTTGGGTTTTAAAGAAGTGTCGTGACTGAAACTCATTCATTACTGCTGCAATTATCTGCTAATTTAATTTTTTATTTATTTTTTGGGCCAGGAAGTGTAGATTGTTATATATTCAATATCAGCTTTTGATAAAATATTTACATTTAGGCATTTGGCAGACGCTCTTATCCAGCAACTTACAAAAAGAAGAAAATAATTTGTTTATGATTCCTAGGTAGGTAATTTCACATTAGTTTTACACATATAAGCTTACATTTCAATATACATTAACCAGGTGATTCCTGAAATGACATCAGATATAAAACACTATGCTGCAGTGCTGTAATTTCACTATGCTCAATGGTTTGGAGAAAGTAGAGTTAATTCTCATGATCCTTGGCTCCTCATTCTAAATCTAAATCCTGTTTTCATGTTAATTACCTTAGCACATGAAAACAGGGTGGGAAGATGACTGCAAGTGCAAACATGAACTAACTTGCTTAGAGAACAATGCATGCCTTTAAGTTTAACTATAAATGAAATAAAGAAATAAAACTTTTTTTTATTAAAATACTCATTGTAACAGTTGCAGGTTGATGTAGTGATGAAGTGGAATAACTTTAAAAACATTTAAATAAGAACATTTAGGTTTTACTGCAAGAGGAACATAGGGCTGAACCTTTCATACTCAGATATAAGGGCAGAAAGTAATCTTCCCCATTTTACCTGAATTTACACCCCTACATGGGGTTTAAATCCTAAATGCCCCTCCAGAGATTTCTCAATGTTTCTTCATCCATGTTGTTCAATTTAAACTCTTAAAACCCAAGTGGCACAGATACGTGCCGAAAACTCAGCATAGGTCAATGACAATAAAAAATAGATATATGTGCATATATAGAAGCCTTTTTTGATGTGTGTAAATGGGGAAGCTTTAGACTTCAAACAGTGTATTTCGGTTTTTGGATATGTCAGGAAAAACAAACGTTCTCATTACTTTTATAAAGGGTAAATTTTTATCACAACCAGAATATGTGAATGAAGTTGCATAACTCACAAAATTAGCATATTTATATTAATAATATTAACTGAAAACAACCATAGAAACACATGACTGTGTGCATTTGTGCTTTTTCAATGCCTTTGTGACGCAATTTCTAATTTTTAGCTCAGTCGAGATTGGTGTTTAGTTCATTATATTGACTATTTTGTGCTGTAAAAAATTAAATGTCACTCTATATTTCACAATTCTGGTTCCTGTACATGTTTATTAAAATAACAGCAAAACAAATAATTGGTAAAATGCTTTGAACTTAAAGGTTTTATCTTCTCCTGCTAACAGCTAATGGTTCTCTAGAGTTAAGATTTGTATAGAGTGTATAAAGTTGTATAAAGTTCATACTCACCCATTTGCCATGTCCCAGATGCTGTGTTTACGCGTGGTTACTGTGTTTGATGCGCATAAATGTAAAGCAGATCTGACTTTTCTCTCTTTTTCACACAAAGTTATGGTCTTTTGAAGCAGACTTTGGTCACATCCAGACATTTAGTAACGTCCCGCTGTGGCTCTCGTCAGGGTTGCCAGAGACACAGGTTTACCATCATTTTGGAACAAGGAACAAGTATGTGAGCAGGGATAAGGTGTATCTAGAGTATTACTACTTCCCATCCTGGTATTTTGACTTTTTTGTTTTGGTCTTAAATTTTAACACTTTTTCTTTTCAAAGTTTAATGAATGTACATAAAACCCAACCCTTCTGCTAACCCTGTACCCTGCACGGTGGTGTAGGGGTTAGCACTGTCACTTTGCACCTTCAGGGTCTGTCCAGGTTTTATTTCCATCTCTGTGTGCATGGAGTTTGCATGTTCTTCCCATGCTTGGTGAGTTTCCTCCTCCTGGTACTCCAGTTTTCTTCCACAGTCCAAAGACCTGCAGATTAATTTTCCAAATTGTCCATAGTGTGTGAAGGTGTATAGGCTCCAGGCCCCCTGTGATCCTGAATACAGGATAAAGTGGTAGAGACGATGAGTGAGTAAGTGAGTGAATAAATGTTCAGTTGCACATTCAACCCCACTAAAAAATAGTTTCCTTTGCCAAAATTACTAACTTACTAACTTTTTTTTTTTTTTTTTTTACATAAAATCAATGAAATAAGAGCAATTTAAATAGTATAACACAACTAAAGTAAGTGATTTCTCCAAAGTCAACAGTACTGGCTGCTTTTAATGATTACTGCATTCTCAGAATTATCCAAGTCCCCCTGGATAAAATCCTTTATTAGAGCACAAATCTGGAAATCAGGTATTGTCTCAAGATCAGATTATATCCCTTAGGTGTACTTGATTTAGAACACATCAAATACCTGGACTTTCTAGAGATTTTTTGATGGAGATGTTTGACCATAAAGAACAAGAACAAAGATTAAGGAATAAAGTTAAAGAAACAATGGCTACAACACCTGGACAAGGCAGAAGGAGAAAGTCATCACCGCTTGCTACCAGATTCCTGAAGAGGTAAGTGTTGAAAAACCCTCAATTAAGTGCTGAAAGGTTAAAGGTGTGCACATGCAGGTCCGATGGCAGTGCCCAGCTGACATGCAGGCACATAGCAGGCGACAGGTGGCGGCAGGTAGAGTAACTGGAGCTCTCCAGCTGACATGAGCCAAGACCGGCCCCTCCCAGCTCTCTCTGGGCGCAGCCACTGACCGGAGTCTCTCCTTGATGTTCTCCGGCTGGGCGGCTTTCTCGGCTGGGATCAGGGACCCTAATGCAGTCCTCTCTCATGGACTTTTCTTCTTTGGCAATGGGGATGCAAAGCCGGGCTGACTTGAGTTTATTTTGAAGAAGATTTGTGTATCAAGGTGAACTTGTTTCCACGCAGAGACTCACAGCAAGACAGAAAATCTTATTTTGCACACTGTCAGTTCTTTTTGGTGTTATTTTCAGATTTGTTGTTTTAATTTTTAGTGAAATCTGGCAACCCTAGTAGTCCAGTCAGTGCTTGAAACAACAGCAAGAAAGAATATTAGACAAGAGATTCGCCCAAACCTTTTCAGAGAAATTGCCAAAGCTCTTTCTTTCTGTACTCAGATATACTGTATACAGTGTCTTGCAAAAGTATTCATAATCCTTGAACTTTTTCACGTTTTCCACATTACAACCACAAATAAAATGTATTTTATTGGGATTTTATGTGATAGACCAACACAAAGTTGCACATAATTATGAAGTGAAAGGAAAATGATAAACTAATAATAACTTTTTTACAAATAAAAATCTGAAAATGGTGGCATGCAGTTGTATTCAGCTCCTTTTACTCTGATCCCCCTAACTAAAATCCAGAGAAACCAATTGCATTCAGAAGTTACCTCATTAGCAAATAGGGCCCATCTGTGTGTAATTAAATTTCAGTATAAATACAGCTGTTCTGTGAAGCCCTCAGAGGTTTGTTAGAGAACATTAATTAACAAACAGCATCATGAAGCCCAAGGAACACACCAGACAGGTCAGGAATAAAGTTTCAGTGGAGAAGTTTAAAACAGGGTTAGGTCATAGAAAAAATATCCCAAGATTTTAACATCTCACAGAGCGCTGTCCAATCCATCATCCAAAAATAGAAAGAGTATGGTACAGCTACAAACCTACCAAGGCATCCTATACTGGAGGCCCATGGTAACTCTGGAGGAGTTGAAAAGATTCATAGCTCAGATGAGAGAATCTGTCCAGAGGACAACTTTTCGTTGTGCACTCCACAAGTCTGGCCTTTATGGAAGAGTGGCAAGAAAAAGTCATTGTTGAAAGAAACCCATAATAAGGCCTGTTTGTGACAAGTCATGTGGGGTCACAGCAGACATGTTGAATAAGATGCTCTGAGAGAGACCAAAATTGAACTTTGGTCTAAATGCAAATTGTTATATGTGACGTGAAACTAACACTAGGCATGGTGGTGGCGGCATCATGATGTGAGAATGTTTTTCTTCAGTAGAGACAGCGAATCTGGTCAGAGTTGATGGGAAGATGGATGAAGCCAAATACATGGCCCATTAAACCTTTTAGAGTCTGCAAAATACTTGAGACTGGGGTGGAGATTCACCTTCCAGCAGGACAATAATCCTAAACTTACAGGCAAAGCTATAATGAAATGGTTTAGATCAAAGAATATTTATGTCTTAGACCCAGTCACAATCTAGACCTAAAGCCAACTGAGAATCTGTTCAAGACTTGACAATTGCTATTCACAGAAGCTCTCCATCCAATCTGACTGAGCTTGAGCTTAAAACAGTGCAGATAACTGTTTTAACTTTAATTGATTTTGGAAGAATAACGTTTTATTTTATTTTTTTAAGTAATGCTTGTGTTTCTTAATTGTTGGGGTACTGTTAGGCTAACTTGTTTTTTTATAGAAAAACAATCACTTGGATTCACTAACTACTGTATGTGAATGTTGGAATCACTAACTATATGAATGGGATATAATTGGAGACAACTCATCTTTTTTAAGTAGATAAAAGTTGGGCTAAGTCAACCCTAGACAAATATAATAAATTGAGCCCACAACCATACTACTTGAGCTGACCTAAATATTTAAATATTTAAATTACAAATTAAGTCAACTTTTGATTTTGAACTGAGTACACATTGTGTTAACTAAACAGCCATGTAAAATATTTTCTTTGGACAGAAAAATAAAAAAGTTGACTAAACATGTCAATATACATATATATATATATATATATATATATATATATATATATACTCAGCAAAGAAAGAAACGTCCCTTTTTCAGGACTGTGTATTTCAACAATACTGTTGTAAAAATCTAAATAACTTTACAGATCTTCATTGTAAAGGGTTTAAACAATGTTTTCCATGCATGTTCAATTAACCATAATCAATTAATTAACATGCACCTGTGGAATGGTAACAGCTTACAGAAAGTAGGCATTTAAGGTTACAGTTCTAAAAACGCAGGACACTAAAGAGACTTGTCTACTGACTGTAAAAAAACACCCAAAGAAAGGTGCCCAGGGTCCCTGCTCATCTGCATGAACGTGCATTAGGCATGCTGCAGGGAGGCATGAGGACTGCTGATGTGGCTAGGGCGATAATTCGCCATGTCCGCACTGTGAGACGCCTAAGACAGAAAGATAGGAAGGACTTAGGAAGGATTAATGTGTCTCCCAGCACAATCTCCAGAGCATGGAGGAGATTTTAGGAGACTGGGGGTTATTCTCGGAGAGCTGGACAGGGCCGTACAAGGTCCTCAACCCATCAGCAGGACCGATACCTGCTCCTTTGTGCAAGGCGGAACAGGCTGAGCACTGCTCGTGCCCTACAGAATGACCTCCAGAGGGCCACTGGTGTGAATGTCTCTACCCAAACAATCAGGAACAGACTTTATGAAGATGGCCTGAGGGCCCATTGTCCTGTAGTGTGCCCTGTGCTCACTGCCCAGCACCGTGGAGCTCGACTGGCATTTGCTCAAGAACACCAGAATTGGCAAGTCCGCCACTGGCGCCCTGTTCTTTTTACAGACGAGAGCAGGTTCACCCTGAGCAGCTGTGAGAGACGTAAAAGAGTCTGGAGAAGACAAGGAGAACGTTATGCTGCCTGCAACGTCGTTCAACATGACAGGTTTGGTGGTGGGTCAGTGATGGTCTGGGGAGGCATATCCATGGAGGGATGCACAGACCTCTACTGCCTAGGAAATGGTGCTCTGATTGCCATAAGGTATCGAGATGAAATCCTTGAACCCTTTGTCAGACCCTACGCTGGTGCAGTAGGTCCTGGTTTCCTCCTAATGCACGACAATGCCCGGCCTCATGTGGCAAGAGTATGCAGGCAATACCTGGAGAATGAAGAAATTGAACCAATTGAATGGCCTTCATGATCCCCTGACTTAAACCCAATAGAACATCTGTGAGACATTATGTTTCGGTCCATTAGGCGCCACCAGGTTACTCCTCAGACTGTACAACAGCTCAGGGATGCCCTCACACAGATCTGGGAGGAAATGCCACAAGACACCATCCGTCGTCTCATTAAGAGCATGCCCCGACGTTGTCAAGCATGCATACAAGCTCATGGGGGTCACACAAGATACTGAAAAGCATTTTGAGTTGCAGAAATTAATTTTTTTTTTTAAATGGACTAGCCTGCCACATCTTCATTTCACTTTGATTTTAGGGTGTCTACACAATTGAGCCCTCTGTAGACTGAAAACTTTTATTTCCATTAAAAGATTTGGCATCCTTTTGTTCCTAAGACATTGCCCTGTCGATATTTGTATAGATATCCAACTTCATATTGAGAGATCTGATGTATCTAATGTGTTTCTTTAAAGTGTTCCTTTAATGTGTGATATTCGGATGTACCGATCCTGTGCAGGTGTTGTTACACGTGGTCTTCTACTGCGAGGATGATCAGCTGTCCTTCCTGTCTCCCTGTAGCACTGTCTTAGGCGTCTCACAGTGCGGACATGGCGATTTATCGCCCTAGCCACATCAGCAGTCCTCATGCCTCCCTGCAGCATGCCTAATGCACGTTCACGCAGATGAGCAGGGACCCTGGGCACCTTTTTTTGGGTGTTTTTCACAGTCGGTAGACAAGTTTCTTTAGTGTCCTGCGTTTTTAGGACTGTGACATTAAATGCTTACTTTCTGTAAGCTGTTAAGGTCGTAACGACCATTCCACAGGTGCATGTTAATTAATTGATTATGGTTAATTGAATATGCATGGAAAACATTGTTTAAACCCTTTACAATGAAGATCTGTAAAGTTATTTAGATTTTTACAACATTATAGTTGAAATACACAGTCTTAAAAAGGGACGTTTCTTTTTTTGCTGTTTGCAGTTTTTAAATGAAGGTTTACGTTATTAAGGGAGAAAAAAAACTCCATATATACATTTCGCTGTGTGAAAAAGTGATTGCCCCCTTGTTAAAAAATAACTTAATTGTGGTTTATCACACCTGAGTTAAATTTCTGTAGTCACCCCCAGGCCTGATTACTGCCACACCTGTTTCAATCAAGAAATCACCTAAATAGGAGCTACCTGACACAGAGAAGTAGACCAAAGGACCTCAAAAGCTAGACATCATGCCAAGATCCAAAGAAATTCAGGAACAAATGAGAACAAAAGTAATTGAGATCTATCAGTCTGGTAAAGGTTATAAAGTCATTTCTAAAGCTTTGGGACTCCAGCGAACCACAGTGAGAGCCATTATCCACAAATGGCAAAAACATGGAACAGTTGTGAACCTTCCCAGGAGTGGCCGGCCGACCAAAATTACCCCAAGAGCGCAGAGACAACTCATCCGAGAGGCCACAAAAGACCCCAGGACAACATATAAAGAACTGCAGGCCTCACTTGCCTCAATTAAGGTCAGTGTTCACGACTCTACCATAAGAAAGAGACTGGGCAAAAACAGCCTGCATGGCAGATTTCCAAGGCACAAACCACTTTTAAGCAAAAAGAACATTAAAGCTCGTCTCAATTTTGCTAAAAAACATCTCAATGATTGCCAAGACTTTTGGGAAAATACCTTGTGACAAAATGTTGGCAAAAGTTGAACTTTTTGGAAGGTGCGTGTCCCGTTACATCTGGCGTAAAAGTAACACAGCATTTCAGTAAAAGAACATCATACCAACAGTAAAATATGGTGGTGGTAGTGTGATGGTCTGGGGTTGTTTTGCTGCTTCAGGACCTGGAAGGCTTCCTGTGATAGATGGAACCATGAATTCTACTGTCTACTAAAAAATCCTGAAGGAGAATGTCCGGCCATCTGTTCGTCAACTCAAGCTGAAGCGATCTTGGGTGCTGCAGCAGGACAATGACCCAAAACACACCAGCAAATCCACCTCTGAATGGCTAAAGAAAAACAAAATGAAGACTTTAAAGTGGCCTAGTCAAAGTCCTGACCTGAATCCTATTGAGATGTTGTGGCATGACCTTAAAAAGGCGGTTCATGCTAGAAAACCCTCAAATAAAGCTGAATTACGACAATTCTGCAAAGATGAGTGGGCCAAAATTCCTCCAGAGCGCTGTAAAAGAATCGTTGCAAGTTATCGCAAACGCTTGATTGCAGTTATTGCTGCTAAGGGTGGCCCAACCAGTTATTAGGTTTAGGGGGCAATTACTTTTTCACACAGGGCCATGTAGGTTTGGATTTTTTTTCTCCCTAAATAATAACAACCATCATTTAAAAACTGCATTTTGTATTTACTTGTTATCTTTGACTAATAGTTAAATGTGTTTGATGATCAGAAACATTTAAGTGTGACAAACATGCAAAAGAATAAGAAATCAGGAAGGGGGCAAATAGTTTTTCACACCACTGTATATATAATTAATACTGTATAGAGTATATATATATATATATATATATATATATATATATATATATATACAAAGTATGCAAAGGTGTTTATATATATCTAGGTATTTATAGGTGTTTATATATATAGGTATTTATAGGTGTTTATATATATATATATATATATATATATATATATATATATATATATAAACACCTTTGCATACTTTGGGAGAATTTGCAAGCTGTGTACCGTTTTTAAAAAAAAAGAAAACATGAATAAGAAGGCAAAACAAATATATTCACTTATGGGAGAAGTACTGTACATTTAGTTCTTAATATCATGTATTGCCCCCTTCAGCACCAATGATGGCATGTAGCCTTTTGTAATAATTGTGCATGAGGTTCTTAATTCTCTTAGGTGGTGTAGTTGCCCATTCCTCTTGACAAAATGCTCCAGTTTCTGTGGTTTTTTTGGTTGTCTTGCATGAAGTGCATGTATGACAATATGAATTACCGGACTTCATGTTAATCTACACAACTTCTGTTATATTGAACTTTCACCTGCACAACAGACATGATGTTATTTCTATCTGTTATCACCCAGATGAGGATGGGTTCCCTGATTGAGTCTGGTTCCTCTCAAGGTTTCTTCCTATTGCCATCTCAGGGAGTTTTTCTTTGCCACCGTCGCCGTCACCTTTGGCTTGCTCATCAGAGACATTTCATTCATTATTCATTCATCTCATTATTATCTAGACACATTTTCCTCACACATACACACTTCCAAATATTTTCTTTTCTAAAAAAAAAAATAAATAATTCTTTCATTTTTGTAAAGCTGCTTTGAGACAATGACTATTGTTAAAAGCGCTATATAAATAAAATTGAATTGAATTAAATTGAATAATTGAGATCTTTCCAAAGTGGCGCAGTGATATTGAGGTCAGGACAATGTGATTAGGAGACTTCAGAACCTTCACCTTTTTCTGCTGTAGACATTGCAGGGCAACTTAGCCATGCGCTTTAAATCATGTTGGAACATCCAAGAGCATCCCATGTAAAGCTTTTTTTTTGCTGTAGAATGCAAATTGTCTGCCTGTATTTTCTGATAACATGCTGCATTCATCTTGCTATTAAGTTTGACTAATTTCTGCTCACACAGCCCCAAAACATAAGATATCCATGACCATGCTTTACAGTGGGGATGGTGTACTTTTCACCGTAGGCCTTGTCTCCTCTCCAAACAAAAGGTTAAATTTTGGTCCCATCCCTCCTAATGACTCTGCTCCAAAAGCTGTAAGGCTTCTCTATGTGCTGTCTGTTGTACTGCAAATGGGCCTTGTTATGGCATGGGCTCAGTAACAGCTTTCTTTTGCAACTTGATCATGCATGTCATTTGTGTTCAAGTACCTCCTACGTCTTGTCCATGTTGCAATATCCAGTCAAGTCATTCCATCACCTCATGAGTTGAAAAGCTCACTGACCATTTATGCACAGACCCTAATTACTAGGGTTAAGTCACAGGTGTGGAAATGTCTTTTAAATAGCCATTTAAACTTGTGTGTGTTAACCTGTGTGTTTATTATGTCATCCGCAAACATCATTGTCCATGGAGACTCCTGCCTAACCTCATCTGTCATCCTGTCCATCACCATAGCAAACAAGAAGGGGCTCAGAGTCGATCCTTAATGCAGACCCAACTCCACCTTGAACACACCGGACATTTCACCACAGTCTTACAGCTCTTATACATGTCCTGCACCACTTTAACATACTTCTCTGCTGTTACGAACCGTACACCTTTTTTTTCCTTGTGTGTGTTCTATTTTCTCTTTACGCTTCTAGGTGCCGCCTACTTTCAGGACACTATTGGTGGATCTCCCTGTCAATCATCGTTGGTCACTTGTGACGTCGTGTGGTCTCCGCCAATTGTGATCTGCTTTGATGCCCTTAAAACGGAAGCGGCAACGGGAAGATGGAGGCTGCTTGACTTGGCGTGTCACTGTTGTGTTGCGTTGTGTTATTTTATCCGTTTCTGCTACTACTTTAACCGCTTGTGGTTAAAATGATCTGTGTAACGTTGTCTCTGGTGACATCGGTGTTCTTGTTGAATGAGTGCTTTCGATACTATTAGCCCGCTTAAAGCTCCACTTAAACTAACTGCCGTCTTTCAGACAACGGAGACGTGGAACAGCCTAGTAAGTCACGTGACATACATACCTTGCACGTAGGAGTTTTTTTATGTATTAGATACACTAGTATAGCGAAGTGCGCTAAATATGTATTTTTTAGTTAGAGTAAGTTCAGGGCGCATTTGCGCTGAAGACTTTTCTTTTCATATTTTTCTTTGCTTACTTAGAGGACTGGGAGGAGACAGTGGGGATTCTTTTGTTATATTTATTTCTTTGAGTTTCTAGCGCCACTTCTCGTTCCCTCTCCCGTTTGTCTTGGTTATCTAATTTATTATTGATTGTTATTTTTGTTTTCTTCAATGTTTGTTAATATTCATGGTTTGGGAGCAATAAAACTTTTGCGGTGCTAATTTGAGTGTCTTTTGTTTCTCTTGCCACATACTAAGCTTTTTCCCTTGGTCATCTCAATGTTACTCCTTTTTAAATTTCTAGACAAAATTTCCATCAAAGGTCGTAACATTTAATGGGGGCTCGTCCGGGATATTTTAATAATTTTGGGATAGATATTACCGGATGGATTGTTAAACCCGTGGGAGGTAAACAAAAATGACCAAGGATATAGCTACGTTGGTGGCAATAGAATTGGTTGACTGTTTAGTAAGGTGTCATAGTAAGTACAGTAGCAGTTTTTTGTAGCACTTTGAGCACGTGACACTTTATTTTAAAATGTTCAGTTTAGAGGAATTTGTTAAGAGTCCGTCCTTGGAGCTGCTTAACGTTTGTCGAAAACAGGACTTGTTTTTGGTGGCTGATCATTTTAAGTTGATGATTAATAAGCAGGATCGTAAAGCTGAAATTAAGCAAAAGATAACAGACCAGTTACTAGAGCTTAATGTACTTCTCACGCCAACTATTGAAATGGAGGAGACGGCTGATCGGCAAAAACCTGGTGATGAGGTGTTTGCTCCTTTTGGAGTAGGAGATGAGAACGTATGTAGTGGCAGAACTGATGCAGATGCAGGGGTGGAGGCCGTTGCTGATGCTGGGATTGGGCTGCCACCTTTTGAACCGTTCTCTCCGCTTTCTGTGGGTTCACGAGACGATGCGCGGCTGAAAGTTCGTTTGGCACGTCTATATTATGATTCCCAAGAGCACACCCGTCGGGCTGAACTTGATTTACGTTTGCAGATACGCAAACTTGAAATCGAGGCTGAGACGCAAGTGAGGCTGCGCCAGCTCGAATTGGAGGTTTCAAAGGAAGCTGCGGAGGCTAATCAGCCAGATCCAGTTTCTCCTTCAAATGTTTCTTCGGGGTCGATCTCGCCTCGTCCCAATTTTGACGTGAGTAAGCACATTGCTCTTGTTCCACAATTCCGAGAATCAGAAGTTGACTCGTATTTTAACACGTTTGAACGGATTGCGACTTCTTTGCATTGGCCACTCGCATTCTGGTCTCTGTTACTGCAGAGTAAACTTGTGGGGAAGGCTTTAGAGGTGTACTCCACTTTGTCACTTGATGAAAGTTTGAAGTATGATTCAGTCAAATCAGCGATACTTCGTGCGTATGAACTAGTTCCGGAGGCATACAGACAGAAGTTTAGGTCGCTCAGAAAAAACTTCTAATCAAACTTTTGTGGAATTTGCTAGAGAGAAGGGCACGCTTTTTGATAAGTGGTGTGTAGCTAACAATGTTGCAGATTTTAATTTGTTGCGTGAGCTGGTTCTCCTGGAAGAATTTAAGAATTGCTTACCGAAGAAGTGGTTGTTTACCTAAACGAACAAAAGGTAAACTCTTTATCACAGGCCGCTGTTTTAGCTGATGAATTCATTTTAACCCACAAAAATGTCTTTGTTCATTCACGTATGGAAAATACACCCGCTGTTCTATCTTTATCTAACACACAATTTGTGCGTTCGAAAAGCAATGCACCAAGAGTTAGTGAGGATCGTGACTGTTTTTATTGTCACAAGAAAGGACACGTTGTTGTATATTGTCCCCGACTTAAATGAAAACAAAACTCACAAGCTAAGCCGGTAGGTTTTGTAAAGACTTGTAAACAGACTGTAGCTGTATACTCCAAGGTGGATGTGGATAAAACATTCCGTCCTTTTATTCTTAAGGGGTTAATTTCTTTGACTGGTCGTGATGAAGATCAAAAAGAGATCACAATGCTTCGTGACACAGGTTCTATGCAAAGTTTTATTGTTGAAAGTGCAATGAAATTTTCTGATAAGACTTCATGTCATTCCAGTGTATTAGTGCAAGGAATTGAAATGGGATGTGTAAAAAGGCCCCTGCATAGTCTGCATTTGAAAAGTGACTTGTGTTCTGGATTTGTCCGTGTTGCAGTTTGTACTTCACTGCCGATGAAAGGCGTAGATTTAGTCCTAGGCAATGATTTAGCCGGAGGGAAAGTGATGCCATTATTGGAGGTTCTGGACAAACCGACAGAATGTGCATCTGATGAGGTTGGTGAAGCTTATCCTCATGTTTTTCCTGCCTGCGCTGTTACTCGTGCACAGTCGGGTAAAGAGATTGCTTTAAATGACACTTTCTTTTCTTCTGTCATAGACGGGGAGGAAAATTTGGACTGTGAGAAAAAGAAACCAGAAAGGGTAAAAAAATTCTTATTTAAATGACACGAATTCGTTGATTTTAAAAATCACACGGGAGGAATTAATCACTGCACAAAAAAAAGATGAAACTTTGACTACACTTTTTAAATCTGTAATTCCGCATGATTTGGCTAAGACGAAACAAAGCGCCTATATTTTAGAAAATGACGTGTTGATACGTAAGTGGGGTTCATCACTTGACCAAGCCGAATGGGATGTTTTTTATCAGGTTGTGGTTCCTGTCCCATATCGCCCACATGTGTTGTGCTTGGCTCATGATCATCCACTGTCGGGTCATTTGGGCATAAGGAAAACTTACAACCGGATTTTAAAGCACTTTTTCTGGCCTGGACTAAAAATGGATGTAACGCTCTATTGTCGATCTTGTAACGTATGTCAAATTGTGGGAAAGCCAAATCAAGTTGTTCCCCCAGCGCCGCTAAATCCAATACCTGTTCTTGGTGAACCATTTGAACATGTCCTCATTGACTGCGTAGGCCCTTTAAAAAAGTCAAAAAGTGGTAATCAGTTTCTACTAACAGTTATGTGTCTAGCCACCCGATTTCCTGAAGCAATTCCTTTAAGAAAAATCACTGCACCCGTTGTTGTCAAGACACTAGTTAAGTTTTTCTCGACATTTGGTTTGCCTAAAGTGGTGCAAAGCGACCAAGGCACAAATTTTACGTCCAAGCTTTTTAATCAAGTTATGCAGATTTTAGGAATTACACATCGTACTTCCACTGCGTTCCATCCAGAAAGCCAAGGCGCCCTGGAACGTTTTCACCAAACGTTAAAGTCGATGTTGCGAAAATATTGCATGCAGACTGGTAATGAGTGGGATGATGGCATTCCCATGCTGATGTTTGCTATCAGAGAAAGCGTTCAAGAGTTGCTAGGTTTTAGTCCAGCTGAACTATTTTTCGGACACCAGGTACGTGGTCCTTTGAAAGTTTTAAAAGACCAAATTTTGGAAAAAGACAGTTTAAAAACGAATGTACTGGAGTATGTAACGAAGTTTCGGAAGCGATTGCATACATCTTGCTCAGTCGCAAGAGAGTCTCTTGCCAATGCGCAAAAAGGCATGAAACGAACATTTGACAAAAAGGCTGTTACACGATCTTTTAAGCCTGGTGACTCAGTTTTGGTTTTCTTGCCTATTCCGGGTTCTTCACTGTCGACTCGATTCTTCGGCCCTTATGTAGTGAAAGAGAAATTGAATGAAACTAATTATGTTATTTGTACTCCTGATCGAAAACGAAAAACTCGCGTTTGTCATGTAAACATGCTGAAATTTTATCATTCAAGATCACATACTGATGTGAATGACAGAGTTCCAGACACTGCTGTTATTTCTGTTGCGGTCGTGACGGAAAAGCCCATTACTGATACTGAAGAAGACGGGGTAATGTTTCAGTATATTTCTCAGACGACGGTGAGGTTGTGCAATTTTGAAATGTTGAAAGATCTTGATTCACATTTAACGAATTTGTCTATTGATCAGAAATGTGATATGGTGAGGCTCATTTCTGATTTTGAGTGTCTGTTCAAAGATGTACCTGTGCTAACTAATGTCATTCAGCATGATATTGATGTTAAAGATGCTAGACCGATCCGACAGCATGCATACAGAGTGAATTCGGTTAAGCGTTCAGTTATGCGACAAGAAGTTGAGTACTTGTTGAGGAACAATCTTGCTAAGCCTAGCTCTAGTCCATGGAGCTCTTCATGTATTTTGGTACCGAAACCAGATGGTTCTTTTAGGTTTTGCACCGATTTTAGAAAAGTAAATTCACTTACGGTTCCTGATAACTATCCACTTCCTAGGATGGAGGATTGCGTGGATAATGTGGGATATGCAAAGTTTGTGAGTAAATTAGATATGCTTAAAGGCTACTGGCAAGTACCACTTACACCCAGAGCTTCTGACATTGCTGCTTTTATCACTCCAGATTCGTTTGCACAATATACGGCCATGGCGTTCGGACTCCGAAACGCGCCTGCTACCTTTCAGAGGTTGGTAAACACCGTCTTAGCTGGCATTCCTAATTGTAGTGCTTATTTGGATGATGTTGTTGTTTATTCCAGGGATTGGGATGAACACATGAAGTCATTACGTGCTGTATTTGAGCGCTTTGCGAGTGCTTCCTTGACCCTTAACTTGGCCAAGTGTGAGTTTGGTCAAGCTAAGGTGATGTATTTGGGAAAGGAGGTAGGGCATGGTCAGGTTCGACCAGTTGAAGCGAAAGTTGAGGCTATATCGAAGTTCCCAGTTCCCACCACTCGACGTGAACTCCGAAGATTTCTCGGAATGGCTGGATATTACCGCAGCTTCTGCAGAAATTTTTCGTCTGTGGTTAGTCCTTTAACTTCACTTTTAAGTCCTTCTACTGCTTTTGTGTGGAATACAGAGTGCCAATATGCATTTGAGAGTGTAAAAACACTATTAAGTAGTTCACCTGTTCTTGCAGCTCCTGATTTAGAACGCCCATTTAAGCTTGAGGTGGATGCAAGTAATGTTGGGGCTGGTGCTGTCTTATTACAGGATGATGAGCAGGGTATAGCTCATCCAGTAAGTTATTTCTCTAGGAAGTTTAACAAGAATCAGTTAAACTATTCAGTCATTGAAAAGGAGATGCTTGCTCTAATTTTCGCATTACAGAATTTTGAGGTTTATGTTGGATCTAGTGTGCAACCTTTGGTAGTTTTTACGGATCACAGTCCTTTGACATTTCTTTCAAAGTTGTACAATCATAATCAGAGATTGACGCGCTGGTCACTCTTTCTGCAGAGTTACAATTTGGATATCAGACACAAGAGGGGCGTTGAAAATGTCTTACCGGATGCTCTTTCAAGAGTATAAACTTTTTGTTTTTCCAAAAGAGTTTATTCTTAAGTGGGGGAGTGTTACAAACCAAACACCTTTTTTTTCCTTGTGTGTATTCTATTTTCTCTTTACGCTTCTAGGTGCCGCCTACTTTCAGGACACTATTGGTGGATCTCCCTGTCAATCATCGTTGGTCACTTGTGACGTCGTGTGGTCTCCGCCAATTGTGATCTGCTTTGATGCCCTTAAAACGGAAGCGGCAACGGGAAGATGGAGGCTGCTTGACTTGGCGTGTCACTGTTGTGTTGCGTTGTGTTATTTTATCCGTTTCTGCTACTACTTTAACCGCTTGTGGTTAAAATGATCTGTGTAACGTTGTCTCTGGTGACATTGGTGTTCTTGTTGAATAAGTGCTTTCGATACTATTAGCCCGCTTAAAGCTCCACTTAAACTAACTGCCGTCTTTCAGACAACGGAGACGTGGAACAGCCTAGTAAGTCACGTGACATACATACCTTGCACGTAGGAGTTTTTTTTATGTACTGTATTAGATACACTAGTATAGCGAAGTGCGCTAAATATGTATTTTTTAGTTAGAGTAAGTTCAGGGCGCATTTGCGCTGAAGACTTTTCTTTTCATATTTTTCTTTGCTTACTTAGAGGACTGGGAGGAGACAGTGGGGATTCTTTTGTTATATTTATTTCTTTGAGTTTCTAGCGCCACTTCTCGTTCCCTCTCCCGTTTGTCTTGGTTATCTAATTTATTGTTGATTATTATTTTTGTTTTCTTCAATGTTTGTTGATATTCATGGTTTGGGAGCAATAAACCTTTTGCGGTGCTAATTTGAGTGTCTTTTGTTTCTCTTGCCACATACTAAGCTTTTTCCCTTGGTCATCTCAATGTTACTCCTTTTTAAATTTCTAGACAAAATTTCCATCAAAGGTCGTAACATCTGCCAATCCAGACTTCCTCATACAACACCACAGCTCCTCTCTCGGCACCCTGGTGTACGCTTTCTCTAAATCTACAAAGACACAATGCAACAATACCTTCTCTGTACATCTTCACCAGCATCCTCAAAGCAAATGCTTCATCTGATGTACTGTTTCTAGGCATGAAACCACATTGCTGCTCACAAATGCTCATCTCTGCACTTAACCTAGCTTCCACTACTCTTTCCCACAGCTTCATTGTATGACTCACTAGCTTTATACCTCTGCACATTTCCCTTGTCCTCAAAAATAAAATCGGCACCAATACACTTCTCCTCCATTTATCTGGAATCCTCACACTCTTCAAAATCTTGTTAAACAAACTAGTCAGAAATTCCACTGCCACCTCTCCTAAGCACTTCCATACCTCCACAGGTATGTCACCAGGACCAACAGCCTTTCATCCTCTTTAACGCCCTTCTCACCTCACTTCTACTAATATTTGCTACTTCCTGCTTCACAACAGTCACCTCTTCTACTCTTTGTTTTCTTTGGTTTTCCTTATTCAACAACTCTTTAAAGTACTTCTTCCATCTTCTTATCACCCTCCTGGCATCTGTCAGTACATTTCCATCTCTATGTGAATAAAAATAAATCTGATTCTTTCATGTTAATGTAATGTGACTGTACCTGCATGCAATATTACTGATGACTGTCCACTTAAAGTACTTGTAAATTCAGTAAACTTTCCATGTATATACACTTACCAAAAGTTTTCTTTTCTTCGACTTTGAACACGTCTAATACAGATGTCGCCATTAAAAACGCACGTTTCGAGAAAAAGGATCCCGCGACTTGCCGCGGCTTTGCGTTGCGTTGAAAATGCCCTTCATTACCTGTAGGGGGCAGTCGTGTTTCAGTCTGAAGTATTGTGTGTCTACTAAAGCCGAAAATGTGTTCCCTCTCTTAGGCACCCATAGACAGCAAGCGACGGAGCTCATAAACGTGTCGAGCTCAAACTATAAATACTGTACTGATATGTATTTATTTTTCATTTTTTCTCTCCTTCAATGATGATACTTTTTGACTGCGCTTTCTCCATTCAGTATTATAATTATTATTAGTAGTAGTGCTCTGAATTTATTATTGTTATTATTCTTATTATTATTGTAACGCCCCTCACGTGTGCAAAGATGTATGATATGTTAGCCTAAAACATTATTGTTTTAGTGTGTTAATGCGCTTTAAATATACACTAAACTAAAGATGCTTTCTGGGCTTATGCCCATACTGAGCATTTATAGGAAGAGAGAGAGAGTAGAGTTTGTGCTTTGTGCGCTTTAACCCGAGAGTGCGTGCTAAACTGATGCGTGTCGCCCTCCCTCACTTTCTCGCCGGTGTCTTAGACAGACAAAGACTTGGGCTTTGCCTGTGTTTCTTCTATAGCGCGCAGTTTTTGGCCCTGACACCTTTTACTGGTGCGACCGAATGATCACAGAGTGTCGCGGTATCACGACCCGACCCGTTCTGAACAGTTTATGCGCGGCTTTGCCCCTCGCGCGAGCCGCGCCGTTACATAAACATCCACAAATACTTTAACAACATACACTTATCATGAATTGCATTTTATATGAATGTTACATATGAGACGCGCGCACAAACACATACTTATATAATATATTCACATACAAACACATACTGTATATACATAAAAACATAATATATTCAGTAAAATTAAACCTTTTTAACTGAGGCATTGCCATGTCATTCATTATTTTGTCCCTGTTAAGACATTACAAAAACTATATAAGAAACTTTTAAAGCACGAATTTTGGCATGTCATTTTATCATTATGAAAATAACATGAAGCACATATACACACGTTCATTATGAATTATCTGTTGTAAAACTAAATAAAATTCATGTTTGCTTCAGCATTGGAAACAATATTGTTTTAGGTTTACTTTATACACAATTCATCGTTGTACTTGGTCCAGCTTTTAGATAAAGTCCTTTCATGCGCCATCTGGCGGATATTCAGTGAAGCACAAAACATTTATTTTAAATTCCCAAAAGTCGCGGCACGGCGTACACTAAATTGCGGCATCTCGCGGGAAAACATGCGCAGTCTTAATGGCGACATCTATATGTTTTTTTTTTTTTTCAGTCATTCAATAGCTGTCTGGCTGCTCACTTTCTTAGCACCAAGTCACACATTTATACCAGTCTAAGAACTGAACGCTGGAGCAAAGTGTTTATTTAATGTGCAAAAAATTTTTGTGACAATTGTACAAAGAAATTCTTGTTGTGAAGCTCAGGTACTTTAAAGCTTCACAATACAATAATATACATCAAAAGATAAAGAGGGAGAAAAGAGGAAAAAGGGTTAACAAGCACAGTATACAGTACATACAAAATAGACATCATATAAAGTGACAATGTAACAGTCCCTGCTTGATATTATTAACACTACTCACTTATACAGTATTTCATCTAATGCACATAGAACCTCTGCGATGTCTGTAAATAAAGCCTCATGCTAGGAAACCAGTTTTAACACTGTATATAAATTGCAGTGTCTGGGTCTGAGTAACAGAACAGGCATTAATTATATTTTAACCTCACTGGAAGATATTGTATCGTCTACATATTTCCACCTTTTAAATCAGAGATCTCATCATGGACACAATTGTGTGCTCAGGCTCTCTCACTCTCACATGCTTCCATAATAAACCTCACAGCAATCAAAAAGGATCTCTCATTTTTCTATGAATGTCAGCCAAAAATATACTCTTTGTCGTTATAGTTGATAACCATGCACCCGGAGTGCTTTTAGCAAGAAATAACTCGATGTAACACAACATATAGGCTATAAAAGAAAACTCAATGATTTGTAGCTAAGAAAGTCACTAATAGATACATTACAGTACATGGCAAGTTAGTGCTGTCTCCAGGTCAGTGCTGCTGTGGATTCAGAGCTAATCCAAACAACACTGGGTAAAAGACAGGAGTGTTTACTGCAGATGGGCGCCAGTCCACCATGATAGTTTATTTAGTAATAGTACATCACCAATAGGTTCCCCTGCATGTGCTACAGTAATGCGGGGACGGAGCCAGGAATGTACTGATTTACTTAAAAAAAAATGTTTTTAGTGAAGCTTGTGGATAGCTAGGTCAAAATGTTGAACAAGAAGAAGTTTGAAAGTAGTGAGGGGAATCTCTCAGCCCCAGGGCCTAACATGTCGAGTTGGACTCACATTAACCGAAAGTTCTAAAAGTGCTAAATCAACATTGCAGATTGCATGCAGAGGCAATATAGATGCACATCTCTCAGTAAATCATAGGTATCAAATGTTCAGTGATGTATTTTACTGTACATTTAAAATGTATAAAGAGAAATTAAGGGGAGTTGATAAAAGGAATAATAGTGTTAGTGTCTGTTACAGTACATTTCCAGTGCGGTGGAAGCGCAGGGGTGACTGTGTGCCAAACAGTTCTCATGTCTCACAGGTCAAGTAGGAGGGCCTCTTTACTGGATTTTGCTTAGGGCCCCAGGAGTGTCAGAACCAGGTCAGGTATCCTAAATAATTCATAAAGTTGCAATCAGAAATATTCAACTCAAACATATACCGATAATTATTTTTTGTTGTTTAATGAGTTTTTTGACATAATACCCCAATCTGATTAGTTCATTGATTTTAGGGTTTAGTGAATTAAAACATGTTTACTTAATAGTTAGTTAGTAATGTAATGGCTGAAAAACGTGAGTGTGTTTATGACTTTAAACTTATACAGTTTCCTTACTAAACAGTAACCATGAGAGCAGGGACACGACCAACACCAGCGGATGAAGACAGTTCACTTGGATAGAATCTGCAGAACATTTCAAAAACACAGTCACTATACATTAAAAAGTTATCAAGCTAATATGGCTCTAATTAAAAAAACAGACTTTACACATTGAAAATGCTCCTATTTAGTAAACAAGATGAAATTCATGAAATTCATTTTGTGCGAGCCTTTAATTATCTATAAACACTGGTGCAGCCATTCAGTTTATTAGGGAAACATACACATACACTTTACATGGGATTATTCATTTCATCTTTCCCTGAGATCACACAGGTAAGCTTAAGTAAACGTGAGACGTCATATTAACAATATAACTAATAAAACTTAATTTAAGGATATATACTTAATTCTTTTAAATTACACGAAGAATAAGTAAGAATGTATGGCACAACATGTCTAAATACCAAATGTAAAATTCCAATCAGCTGATAATTTGCCTGTGAAGTTTGTGTGAGTTTTGTGCTGAGGGACAAAATGCAATGCCTGGCCAAGAACATATGTCACAAATGCCACAATTTTTTTTTTTTCTTTTCAGTACTGTGTTGTTTTTTCGTTGAGATCTTGTACTGATGATGGGAGAGTCAAATAATTCTAGAAAGTCATTTTCAATTTTACGCAGCAATAAAATGAAGTCATCTAAAGGTTATTACATCTATGGAGTTTTACTTCCCCAGGAGTTCTGCCTGCGATATTCTCTAGCCCTCCACAACACTACACGAGATAAGAAGTCAGACAAATGGATCTAACACAGACTTGAGCCCAATCCCAATTCTACCCCTTACCCCTACACTAAGCCCTACCCCTCCGTTTGGCGCGTTCACGTGAAGGGGTAGGGGTGTCTCATTTCTCTTTTGGTTGGAGGGGTAGGGGTAAGGGGTAGGGCCAGATAGCCCTCCAAACGAAAATTTTTCGGGACCTCACTTCAAACGAAGGGCTAAGCGAAATTTTCAACATGGCTGCTCACTCAAGCAAGCAGGCCCATAAATGCAACTAATTTTTGCCATAAATAAGGATTTTTATGATAAGTTTTTATTATATGTATATTACCTTTAGTCTTGTGTTTGTGTTTATGGTGATGTTCTGTAAAGAAACGTTTGCAAAAAAAAATCGCTTAAGTTTGCTAGCGGATAGCACTGATTGCACGATATTACAAAAAATATATTTTTATGTCATATACACTTTACTGCATGCTACAAACAACAAAGTTCAGTAGCACGGCAGTTTGCCGAGCATTTAATAACGCATTGGAACTAGCGACAACGTATGATGACGTATAACAGTGTTGTAGTGGTGTTCCATTTCTTGGGGGAAATTGTCATGAACGGGGTGTTGTGGCAGGTGTTGAACGCCGTGGGCGGAAGGAGCAGGCATAGAGGCAGAGGGGTGGTGTTAACCAAAAAAAAAAAAAGAGTCTTTTAATAAAGGTTAAACAAAGTATAAATAAAGAGACCAACAAAGGAACAAACAAACTCAAACCATACTTAACTTTGTGCTAACAGGGGCTCTCTGGCGAGACACAGGCAGGGGGATACCCAGTGGCTAGGCTAGGCGACACTCAAAGGCTAGGCTAGGCGACACTCAAAGGCTAGGCTAGGCGACACTCAAAGGCTAGGCTCACTGGGATCTAGGGAGGCAGGAAACACAGGACAGCTAGAGACACAGAGGGGCTATGGCTAGAAGCATGCTAGTACTGTAACTGTACTATAAACTCAACATAGCATTTAGCTAATCATGCTCCTAGCCACACACACACCTAACTGCTTACCTGCTCTAGCTAACCACAAGAACACAGGAGGACAGGACTGAATCAGCTCCACAAACACACACACAAAACATACACAGACATTGCCAATAAGAGAGCCCAAGTCAACACAACTAAAATCAAAGTACAAATTAAACAGATAACAAAACAAACCAAAATGCCCACATAACTGACAGTGGTATTACCAAAAATGCTCGACCCAGTTTCCCAGTCTAAACAGCTATTTATAGATTGATTGATGGCTACCTCGGTTCAGGTGTGCACTGCATCACCTGACCGAGGTGCCTGCTGGGAAACTGAGTCGGCCAACAAAAACTACAAAATAAAAACAGTGACCTCTAGTGGAGGACCCTTACAGTACCCCCCCCCCCCCCCTTAAACCGCTCCTCCGGAGCGCTATTGGTGGTCCCAAGGCACTTCCCTGGTGTCCCTTCACCCGACCCCGACGGGCTAGCTCCCGTAGTCAACTGTGTGGCGGAGGCAGCACCGGATCGCTGTTGTAGGCCGGGCGGAGGGGGCAGCACTGTATTGCTCTGAGAAGTAGAGCCCCAGAAGACAGTGCTGTGTTGTCCCCCGATCCGGGCGGCTGATGCAGTACTGGCTTTTCCTCCGCCGTGCAGCGGTGGGTGCCCGACATCGAAGCCGGGTGCTGGACGCTGTGCTGGGGTGTCGCTCCGAAGGCGGTGAGCCTTAAATAAGGGCTACTGGACGAAGGTGGGGGCCTCCACATGAGGCCTGCTGGTGTTGCTGGGACCTCCTCGAGGCGCTCAGCGGGTGCTGCAGCGGTGGCCTCCACGTGAGGCGCGAAGCGTGCTGCAGCGGTGGCCTCCACGTGAGGCGCGAAGCGTGCTGCAGCTTTTAAGTCCCAGCCCCCTCTGCTATGCCTTGGTAGGTCGAGCATTCTGTCATGAACGGGGTGTTGTGGCAGGTGTTGAACGCCGTGGGCGGAAGGAGCAGGCATAGAGGCAGAGGGGTGGTGTTAACCAAAAAAAAGAGTCTTTTAATAAAGGTTAAACAAAGTATAAATAAAGAGACCAACAAAGGAACAAACAAACTCAAACCATACTTAACTTTGTGCTAACAGGGGCTCTCTGGTGAGACACAGGCAGGGGGAGACACAAAACACGTCCTGTGGCGAGACACAGGCGGGGGGAGACACGAAACACGTCCTGTGGCGAGACACAGGCGGGGGGAGACACGAAACACGTCCTGTGGCGAGACACAGGCGGGGGGAGACACGAAACACGTCCTGTGGCGAGACACAGGCGGGGGGAGACACGAAACACGTCCTGTGGCGAGACACAGGCGGGGGGAGACACGAAACACGTCCTGTGGCGAGACACAGGCGGGGGGAGACACGAAACACGTCCTGTGGCGAGACACAGGCGGGGGGAGACACGAAACACGTCCTGTGGCGAGACACAGGCGGGGGGAGACACGAAACACGCCCTGGGGCGAGACTCAGGCAGGGGGACAAACACCTAACAGGACACAAACAAGGCGTGGAGCTGAAACTGGACACTAGAGAGAACGGGAGGCACTAGAGAGAACGGGAGGCACTAGAGAGAACGGGAGGCACTAGAGAGAACGGGAGGCACTAGAGAGAACGGGAGACACGTAAAGACTAGAGACCAAGAGAGGGACGGGACGAGGGCTAAAGACATGGCAATCAGCTAGGCATGGCTTTTAGCTAAACATGGTTAAGCTAAGCTTAACCATGGCAGTCAGCTACACATACACCTAGCTAAGCATGTCTTTAGCCCCAACATGCACTAAGCTTTACTTACCTAATAGCTCAACACACACTAGGGAATTGGGGCACAGAAACACAGACGGAGGATACCCAGTGGCTAGGCTAGGCGACACTCAAAGGCTAGGCTAGGCGACACTCAAAGGCTAGGCTAGGCGACACTCAAAGGCTAGGCTAGGCGACACTCAAAGGCTAGGCTAGGCGACACTCAAAGGCTAGGCTAGGCGACACTCAAAGGCTAGGCTAGGCGACACTCAAAGGCTAGGCTAGGCGACACTCAAAGGCTAGGCTAGGCGACACTCAAAGGCTAGGCTCGGCGACACTCAAAGGCTAGGCTCGGCGACACTCAAAGGCTAGGCTCGGCGACACTCAAAGGCTAGGCTCGGCGACACTCAAAGGCTAGGCTCACTGGGATCTAGGGAGGCAGGAAACACAGGACAGCTAGAGACACAGAGGGGCTATGGCTAGAAGCATGCTAGTACTGTAACTGTACTATAAACTCAACATAGCATTTAGCTAATCATGCTCCTAGCCACACACACACCTAACTGCTTACCTGCTCTAGCTAACCACAAGAACACAGGAGGACAGGACTGAATCAGCTCCACAAACACACACACAAAACATACACAGAGACATTGCCAATAAGAGAGCCCAAGTCAACACAACTAAAATCAAAGTACAAATTAAACAGATAACAAAACAAACCAAAATGCCCACATAACTGACAGTGGTATTACCAAAAATGCTCGACCCAGTTTCCCAGTCTAAACAGCTATTTATAGATTGATTGATGGCTACCTCGGTTCAGGTGTGCACTGCATCACCTGACCGAGGTGCCTGCTGGGAAACTGAGTCGGCCAACAAAAACTACAAAATAAAAACAGTGACCTTTAGTGGAGGACCCTTACAGAAATATTTTAACCCTTCCCCTTTCCACTTCGTTTCAAGGGACAAGGGGAAGGGGCGAGGGGTAGGGGAAGGGGTAGAAAATAGAATTGGGATTGGGCTTTGGAGTGCTATAGCTGGCTGTGTTGTGCAGAAACACACTCAGAGTTGAAAAGTGCAAAAGTATCTGTACAACAAAACGTGAGGACCAGTTTGCTTATTTCCAACTTTGTTCAGTGGTTTATGTGGAATGTTTAGAGTGTGTTTCACATACATCAACTTACTTACCAGAGACTGAGAGAGTAACTGTAGTGAGGTGCGCGACAGACTCATTCACTTTCTGGTGGCTAAAGTATTCTCTTGCATCAGTAGGTGTCAGATTGCGCAACACCAAGGAGCAGTTTGCCTTAAGAAGCTCATCCTCAGGAACGTCCACACGACCCTCATATCCCTCACCCTGAGTTACTGTCTTGTTCTGTTTCTCAAACACAAGACCTTCATTGCTGAGCCATCTAATATTCAGTATTTCAGTGTTTGCACTCCATAGTTCACACGGTAGGACAACTGTAGAGCCCACTTTGCCAGATACACTCAACTGAAATTGTGTAAAGACGATGTCTGAAATATGAAAATTTATATTTACATTAATCTGAACAGTTCACTTATATCTTATTTATTTATTTTGTAATTTATTTTGACTTACCTGCAAAGATGCTGATCCACAAGATGCAAATATAAGAAAAGTTGATCATGGTGCACTCATTGTGTGCAGATTTACTACAACCACAACAAATAGACATTTAATTACGTATAGGTAAAAAACTGCCTCTTCATATTATTCCATAATTTTTTATTTCATTTAAAATATTAGCTAATTATAGAGTATGATATGATATTTTAACAAAAAAGTCAAACAATACAAAGGGGATGAGAATTATATTAAATAATGGGATCTAGCAAATGCTTTAGATGGACTTACAGCACATTTCTAAAAGAATTATTGAGAATATTTAATATTTTGCTTTTTTTCCCGCCAATACAGAATTGTATAACAAAAAATAACGAAGTTATTACATTAATCCGAAACCCTAAACCATATATAATATACTAAGAAAACTTTTGCAAAACAGATGAAATGTAGCATCAGTAATAGAAAACAGAAAACAAATGACACAAATATACTGTATACTTACTAAATAAACGCTGTCTTTTACAAAGTGAAAGTGCGTGCGGATGTGATCAGCTTCATTTCAGTCATAAATTCACAACCACATTCCAGCCATTTGTGATCAAACAATTATTAAACGCTGTACAAAAACAGTTAAAAAAAAAAAACATAATTATTTGAATTTAAAAAAAAAAAACTTTTTTATGTAAACATAATTTTCTCTGGACAAAATCCTTACATCATTAAAGATTTAATTTTTGCACTAGCACGTCAATCGCCCATACCCACCACCCAAAATAAACAACAACAAAAAAAAACAAAGCAGCAATTAACTTTTACTTACATCTGAATAAAGACTTTTACATAAATCTAGCATGTGCATGGAGCGCTAAGCACGGGGGTGGGTGCATGTGGAGATGAGAATCGCACATATGTTTGTTTTTTAAACATTATTTTAATAAAAAACATTTATTTGGCAATGAGCTTATTGCAAAGAAAACATGTTTACCATTTATGTACATCTTTTTTTCTGGATTGCTACAATGTAATTTAATTTACAAAAGCATTGTGAAAAGAAAAAGAGTAGTAATTGGTAAAGATGGCTCCACTTTGTTCTCCACAAGTAAAGAAAAATTATATTTGTGTTCTCCTGTTGTAATTAATGTACATTTACAGCTGTGTGAAGCTGCATGCAGATGCTCTTGCTGTGACATTAAACATTGTGAGCAGCGATTAAAGTATTATCCAAAGAGGGAAATACATGTCACTTTACATCAGTATTTACTGTGACATTTGATTATAAGAGTTTAAAATTTTATATTCATAAAAAAAAGATAATAAACATAATTAAGAGAAAACCGCACGTCTGCAGGCATGAGAAGACTCACAATCATATATGTAGCACAATCCCACTTTATATTCAGTACCTAAGTCTCCTGCGATAGGTTCCAGGCCCCAGCGTCCCCGAATACAGGATTAAGAGGTATAGACGATGAGTGAGTGAGTGAGTGAGTATTATTACCTTTGCTTTTCTTCTTCATTAGTTTTCATCCCTAATGTCACTTTATGTTTGACTGTACAAGTAAATGCATGTATTTATTTTTTATCTACTGTATTTATTTCTGTTTATCTATTTATAAAGTCTTTAAGCAGCTGTTACCTCCAGCAGAATGGGGTACAAGATTTTATGGTAAAGCGGTAAGATGATGTTGTAATAGTTTGACATCTCACAGTTGTGTGTAAAAGTTAAGATCAGCCCTTATTCATCATATTTACATTACTGCGCAGGTAAATACTTTGTTCTTTACATATCCCAGCTTTTTGTTATTAGGCAGGGGTCAGAGCACAGGGTCAGCCATTATACGGCACCTCCTGGACCAGACAGGGTTAAGGGCCTTGCTCATGGGCCCAACGGCGGCAACCTGGTGGAGCTGGAGCTTGAACCGCCGACCTTCCAATAAGTAACTTAGACACTTAAACAGAGCCACCACCATTTCTTAAAATAAGTTTATAGCAAAAAAGTTTTGATCCTCCTGAACTATGAAGTCATGAGATAAAGGGGGATAAATTGTGATTGAATAGACAAATGATTGTGAATGATAGAATTGTGCCTGGTTGTGTTAATATTATGTGTGTAGTGTTTACACACTGTGGCTTACCCACTGGATCCAAACTGCTGTGTGTGTGTGTGTGTGTGTGTGTGTTTGTGTCCAATATCCATTCAATATATAATTATGTTCTTTTTAAATATATTTTCATATAAGTAGAAGATTATTTAAACCCTTCAGATTTTTCTAGGCCCACTTACAAAGAAATGAAGGGTCTATAATTTATATCATAGGTTTATGGTAAAGAATTGAGACAGAATATCAACCAAAAATCCAGAAAAAGCACATGATACAAATGTTATGAATTAAGTTGCATTTCAATAAGTAAAATAAGTATTTGATCCCCTACCAACCAACAATAATTCTGCCTCTCACAGACTGGTTATGTGCTCTTGTGGTACACACATTAATTTAAGAAGGTGTTCCTAACAACAATGTGGTATGTGTATAAAAGCCACCTGTCCACAAAATCTCTATCTTCCATTCAAACCTCACCACCAGCGACAAAACCAAAGAGCTGTCAAAGCAAGTCAGGAACAAGATTTTGGACCTGCACAAGGCTGGAATGGGCTACAAGACCATCAGCTAGAAGCTTGCTGAGAAGGAGACAACTGCTGGAGTGATTATTTACAAATGGAAGAAATACAAAGTAACCATTAATGGCCATATTGCAAGATTTCACCTCATGGAGTAAGAATAATCATGAGAAAAATGAGGGACCAGCCCAGGACTACACGGGAGGAGCGTGTGGATGATCTCAAGGCAGTTGGCACCACAATCACCAAACAAACCATTGGTAACACAATACGCCTGCATGGATTGAAATCCTTCAGCTCAGCAAGGCTTCCCTTCCTCAAGAAGACACATGCACAGACCCGTCTGAGGTTTGCCAATAAACAGAGAAAGATTGGGATAAACTGCTGTGGTCAGATGAGACCAAAATTAGGCCTTTTTGTCATCAACTCGACTTGCCGTTTTCGGAGGAAGAAAAATGCTGACTATGACACTAAGAACACCACAGTCCCTACAGTCAAGCACGGAGGTGGAAACATTATGCTTTGGGGCTGTTTTTCTGCTAAAGGTACAGATTGACTTTGCTACACTGAGGGGCCAATGGATGAGAACCTCCTGAAGATATGTTGTGGATGGGTCTTCCAGCATGAAAATGACCCCAAACGGACTAAGTCATGTTTTGCTTGGGGATCAAATACTTACTTCCTTCATTGAAAACTTAAACGCAACTTAATTTATAACATTTGTATAATGTGCTTTTTCTGGATTTTTGGTTGATATTCTGTCTCAATCCTTTACCATAAACCTATGATAAAAATTATAGACCCGTCATTTGTTTGTAAGTGGGCAGACTTAGAAAATCTGTAGGGGATCAAATACTTATTTCCCCCACTGTAAATAATTTTATTATTATTATTATTATTATTATTATTATTATATACAGTACATACAGTGAAAGTATTTAGACCCTCTTAAAGTTTTCACTTATTGTTATATTGCTGCCATTTGCTTAAATAATTTAAGGTAATTTTTTTCCTCATTAATGTATGCACAGCACCGCATATTGACAGAAAAACACAGAATTGTTGACATTTTTGCAGATTTATTAAAAAAGAAAATCTGAAATATCACATGGACCTAAGTATACAGACCCTTTGCTGTGACACTCATATTTTTACAGTAACTCAGTCACTGTCCATTTCTTCTGATCATCCTTGAGATGGTTCTACACCTTCATTTGAGTGTTTGCTTATGATGATTGGACTTAATTAGGAAAGCCACCCACCTGTCCATATAAGACCTTACAGCTCACAATGCAGGTCAGAGCAAATGAAAATCATGAGGTCAAAGAAACTGTCTGAAGAGCTCAGAGACAGAATTGTGGCAAGGCACAGATCTGGCCAAGGTAACAAAAAAATTCTGCTGCACTTAAGGTTCCTAAGAGCACAATGGCCTCCATTATCCTTAAATGGAATACATTTGGGACGGCCAGAACCCTTCCTAGATCTGTCCGTCTGGCCAAACTGAGCCTTGAAAGAGGTAAAGAAGAACCCAAAGATTACTGTGGCTGAGCTCCAGGGATGCAGTCGGGAGATGGGAGAAAGTTGTAGTTAACCATCACTGCAGCCATCCACCAGTTTGGGCTTTATGGCAGAGTAGCCTCTCATCAGTGCAAGACACATGAAAGCCTGCATGGAAAAAAAAACTAAAAAAAAAACTGAAGGACTCCAAGATGGTGAGAAATAAAATTCTCTGGTCTGATGAGACCAAGATAGAATTTTTTGGCCTTAATTTTAAGCACTATATGTGAAGAAAACCAGGCGCTGCTCGTCACCTGTCCAATTCAGTCCCAACAGTGAAGCACGGTGGTGGCAGCATCATGCTGTGGGGTGTTTTTCAGTTGCAGGGACAGGACGACTGGTTGCAATGGAGGGAAAGATCAATGCGATCGAGTAGGGGATATCCTGGACAGAAACCTCCTCCAGAGTGCTCAGGACCTCAGACTGGGTCGAGAGTTCCAACAAGACCATGAACTTAAGCACACAGCTAAAATAACGAAGGAGTGGCTTCACACCAACTCTGTGACTGTTCTTGAATAGTCCAGCCAGAGCCCTGACTTAAACCCAATTGAGCATCTCTGAAGATGAAAAAAATGGCTGTCCACCAATGTTTACCATCCAACCTGACAGAACAAAAGAGGATCTGTATAATTTTTTTTTTTTTTTAATAAATCTGCACAAATGTCAACAATTCTGTGTTTTTTTTGTCAATATGGGTTGCTGTGTGTACATTAATGGGGGGAAAATGAACTTAAATGATTTCAGCAAATAGTTGCATATATAGTATACTGTATTTTTACTGTATTTATTTATATAAATAAAACATTACACATTACCACAAGAAACATTAATAGATCAATTATAATGTAACATTCTTAACTAATCTGCACATACCTTGTTGGAATTTCCAAACTTAAATGTTACGTTTGCTTGATTACTCCATCTTAGCCCGGTGCATCAAGATCCTCACTAAAATTCCTGCACTACAAGCCCAGGCTTCAAAGTTTCAGGAAGTCCCAACAGACTTGAATAATAGAATGGGTGTGACTTCCCAACTGAACTTTCAATCTCTCTCTCTCTCTCTCTCTCTCTCAGTCTCACACACATCTGACTCTCTCATGTGCCCTCACTCTCCTGTCTCCTGTTAAATCTCTGTCTGAATCCCTGTAACAGCTGAAAGACTAATTAGACTATTCTTACCAGGTGTTTGTTCCATGCACTTCACCTGAGCACTTTCATACAGCACAATCACCTCCTCACAACTCACTCTATATGTGAGTCTCTTCAATTATCTTAATTCTTCTTATAGTCTAATTATAATGTTAAATAGTTTAATTCTCATTGGGGTAATAAAATGCAAAAAGGAAAATGAAATAAAGGCTGATTCTTAACCCTGGTCCTGGATCAACACCTGTCCTGCATGATGTAGTGTCTTCTCAGCCCCCAGTACACCTGATTATAACTAATGAGCTAATTAACAGACTGTTCTGAGGTGGGATAGAGCAGGATTCGAATACTTTTTAAACCATCTTTTTTCAGACAGAAAGCTCTGCAGAATGGCCATGAGGAATAAAGAAAAAGAAATCCAGAAGAAGAAGTAAGTATGCAGGAGCGAATGAAATGATGGAATGAGAGAAAAATAAGAAGTAGAAATACATGAGACAAATGCATGAAGTGTGGTTAGACAGAGAGACAGATAATCCTGCTGGACCTGATGGTATAATTTTATTCTCTGTTTATATAAAATTCCAGTGCATCAACACAACAATTCATTTTAGATTTAATGATAGATGTGAAAAAAAAAAAAAAATCAGTAATCAGTGTATGCAATGCAGTGTAAAAAAATAGTCTTTCTTTCTTACTTTTTTTTTTCTTTCATTCTTTCTTTAACAATGTTTTTTTGCCACGGACAAACACTTCCACTGCATTAAAAAATAAAGAAATACATCCTGCTGGTATGTAGTCAAATTATTTAAGTTATTTACTGTAAGTGCCCTGATGTCATGATTGCACTTTACTGTATAACAAACATTATAATGGTTTGTGTTATTGCAGCCCTGATGGCAAAGGACCTTTTCACAGCAGTGTTTTTGGAGTGGCAAGAAGAAACGTCAGGGCATGCCACAACTAGTGTTGTTTTTCAGCTTTGAATGTAGAAATACTTCTTATTTGATTCACCTAAATTCACCACTCTAAACCGGTTCTGAGGCGGGTGAAAACCTGGCCAGCAGGAGCCATCTGTTCTCTTCAGGACTGTTTTCAGAACACTGCCTGGAACCTTTTTAGGGAGGCGGCGACTTCACTGACTTGGAGAAGTACTGTCATTGACCAGCTACATCAAGAAGTGCACTGATGATGTCACCGTCTCCAAGAACATAGTCTCATGCTCCAACCAGAAACCGTGGATTCCTGCGGAGTTGTGTGCACTTCTGAAGACCTGAGACTCCGCCTTTAAAGTGGGGGCCAAATTGTCCCGGGCCATTAGAAAAGTGAGGTGCGTACATGCCCATGCCACTTCAGGGACAGTGATGGTTCCCTTCCAAATGCGCTGATCAGCTTTTACATGGAGAATGACATAATAGCGAGGAAGACCACCCCACCTCCCAACGACCAGGTGCTGTGTCTCACCACAGCTGATGTGAGGAAAACTCTACACACAGTCTACCCGCATAAAGCTGACGGACCAGACAATATCTCTGCCCGAGTGCTCATAGAATGTGCTGAACAGCTGGCGGATGTTCTTACTGACATCATCTCTCTAAGCTGCGCCATCGTTCTCATGTACTTCAAGTCCACCACCTTCGTCTCCGAAGATGCCGAGAAAGTCTTGAGTTAGTCTTTAGTCCCTTGCTGTTCACACTGCTGACTCACGACTGTGTAGCGACACATAGTTCCAACCACGTCATCAAGTTTGCTGATGAGACCCACCACGGTGGTGGGTCAGCATACAGAGAGGAAGTGCAGAGGCATCGCTTTGTGGTTTGGGAATTGTGCCATATCGGACTGCAAGACCCTACAGCGGATAGTGAGGACAGCAAAGAGGATCATCGCAGTCTTCCTTCCCTCTATTGAAGTCATCGGACACACACCTCTCACACACACTCTTCACCCTCCTACCATCTTCTTCAGACAGATTCTACCCACATACCATCTGTCTAATCAAGAAGAAAGGACTGGACTGATACACACTATCAAATTTCACTACCAACTGGAAATTGTTTTTCTGCACTAATATTTATATTGGAAACTTTTACACAATTTGTTACATTTTAACTAACAAACATTAATGTATTTTATTAAGATTCCATGTGATAGACCAACACAAGGTAGCACATAATTATGAAGTTTTTTTTTTTTCAAAACTTTTTTCATGTCAACTTAGAGTGTGACATGCACGAACAAACACTGAATCTAAGGCTTCAAATACTTTCAGCACAACACTGATTGGCAGAGCGCCATGATGTTAACGGTGATTGTTACGCCCTAAGGCTCAAAAGGACACAACAAAAACGTAGACACAAGAAAAAGTGCAAATAATACACAAAATTTATTAACATAATAGAACTATCCAGAAAGAAAACAATGTGGCATGTCAAGAATCAGTGGTGTAGAGTTAAGTGAATGCATGAAAATGGAATGGTCTTTGGAAGTGTTGGATACATAAAATAAAACAAAAGTAAACGGAAACCAACACAATTAAGTCCCACATGCAGCTCCCCCTGGCCAGTTGTATCGCTGCCTTTTAAAAGGCCAAACAGGAACCCAGCAACAGGTGTCCTTGACCAAACCCATCCAAAACCAATTAATTGGAAGGCGGAGCAATTTAATTCCAAAGACGACAAACATACACTTGGGTCACCACAATGATTGACAGCCCAGTCAGCCAATAACCTCGGACCTAAGTGTGGAACGTAACAGCCATACAGAACAGAACTATATCAGTAGTGAAATATAAAAGTCAGGTTATGAGTACATGAAGTCCTCATTACTCATCTTTGGATGTCACATGAGAGTCTGTTACACACCTCTGTTCTCTGTAGTGCAGCTTTTATTTGCCATTTCACTACATATTTTCATACATTTGCACCCATCAGAAGTTCATCACTGCTCCTAGTGTTTATACAGTGTGTTCTTCAAACATGTCTGGATCTTAAGAGAAGTGTATGAACGTTATTATTTCCTCTAATCCTCTCTTTAGTGTCCCTGAAATCTGGTCGTAAAACTACTGCATCCAGTCTGACCTCGTCCACCCCTACATCATCAGATCTCCCTTATTTTATGCTCTATGGTTATTAATTACGTATAACACCCACTGCAACAGATTCTCTATGTAACTACAATATACTGTATTGATGGTTTGAAAAACTTAACAAACTCGCCTATGCAGTATATGGTCTTGTATTGAATAATCAAGGAATTAATTATAAATTGTTTTTAAACACATTTTGGAACATATATTCATTTTAAAATTAATTATCCTGCTTATTACAAATTAGCACTTAGAGATCAATATTAGATAGATCTGATCACTTTAATTAAACATTATGCATGCAACTAGCAGAAAAGAAGGCTCGAGGTAAAGCAAACATTTTAGAATTAGCCAGAAACTTTATAACAAATAAAAATCAAAGCATAAATGAGCTTGGTCTCTAGAATGAACACTGACGAGCTGGCCATAATGTATGATCTTAGATGAGCAGGACATACAGTATGTGCCATTTTATATATTATCTCTCTTTAACCACCCTAGATTCCTCCCATCCCTTTAAATCATGGTTCCTTTAATGCCAGTTCTGTATGTGTATTAATTTTATTTCTCAAGTTTATCAGTCCTTTGCAGATCCTGGGACAAACTGATCTGATTACACACACTGACTGGAGTGTATGGAATGTGGAGTGTGTGTGTTCTCCTCATCTTCTGATAGTGATGTAGCAATGCTCTGCTGTAAATCATGTTAATTAAACCTATTTATTAACAATAAATTTATTTATTATTATAATTATTATTATTATTATTTTCTTTTCTTTTTTTTTTTTTTTTTTGTCCATCACACAGGCCTCAGCTCAGTGTTCATTCTGGAGTCACATTACAACATTATACAGTGGATTATATGCAGTACAAAAGAGATACTATGAAAATATAAAAAGCTATGAATGTGAGTATTGATGTTACATAATGTGATATTATAAAGTTTAGATAAGCATCATTTCATGTAAAGCCAGTTGATTAACAATTTCCAGCCACCACATCACACCTAGAATCCACCAGCAGATTGTCTCTGTATGATTATTAAGATTATATTCTATTATGATGAAACTATTTCTCATTTTCTGCTGAAACCTCTGCTGCATCGCTCTGCAGCTCAGAACAGCGGAACATAGAAATCTTTTAAATTATATACAAGGAGTCCCCAACTTACGAACTATTTCTGTTCCGGGAGCACATTCGTAAGTCATCTTATACACCTTTTGACACAAATATACAATATAACCCATTGACTAAATCTGTCCCCTTTCCCCACACAGCCATCATGTGGCTAACAACCATAATTGCACCTAAGGAAATTAATCAAAATATAGCACTGTTGTCTTTTAATCGCAAGGGGAGTCCTGGACGCCATTTTGTCTCATTCTGTATTGGACTGTGAACTCAGCTGTGACAGTTTTACAGGACAGTTATTTTCTATAATTGCTTGTGGACTGATTCACTGAAATTTGTGAGGCGACTCATTTCTCCTGCAACCACTCCAACCCCCAAATGCTTCTCCATTCCACACACACACACACACACACACACACACACACACACACACACACACACACAATATACCAAGACTTTAGACATTTTCTCCAGAACAAAATCCTGTTCAAGTTCAGTCCTGAAAGGAAAGTCCAGTCTCACTAATGCTGAGTTCTGACAGGAAAGTGTGTAAAAGCTGCAGTGTGTAGTTTACTGTGTGTGATTGAAACACACAGTCCTGTACACAGCTGTAGGTCACACTCATGTTTCTCCACAGAAGAGCTGGACGAGTAAACATGAGACGAGGGACAGGACCAGGACCAGTGGGTGAGGACTCTTCATTACTGCAGAGAGACAGAAATGAGT
Organism: Clarias gariepinus; assembly: GCF_024256425.1. Taxonomy (NCBI): domain Eukaryota; kingdom Metazoa; phylum Chordata; class Actinopteri; order Siluriformes; family Clariidae; genus Clarias; species Clarias gariepinus. Next base: position 3,299,131 of record NC_071101.1, read on the forward strand.
TTTAGTTACAGTTGAACATCAGGACAATTCTGAGACTTCAGTATATTTTTTAACTGATCTTTTTTATTTGGATGAGTGACTAAACAGCACACATCTATAGTGGAAGTGAACTCCACGAGTCCGGAATTATCTTCATAATTGTCTTGATTAGTCTTGCTTGCTTTGAAAAACGGCACAACTATACACAATTAGTGTCACTGTCCTAATACTTATGGAGATGAGTGTAACTTACACTGTGAGTACGCACATCTGGGTATAGAGATCGCGGCTGAGGTGGCTCAGAGCCTACTGCCGGAGCAAACTAAAACATTTTATCTCCTCAACCTGTCATAAAATTCCACTTCCATGCAGTGCTCCATAATGAGCTGTGTAGTGCAGAAACACACTGGGTCTGGAAAACTGGGATATTTTCACTAAACTAGTCCTTATTATTTATCATTGGTCCAACACTTCAACATGTCCAGCTTTGTTTTCAGGTGTTTTTTTTAATGGTTATTATGTCTCGTGACTCACCTTCACCAGAGACTGAAAGTGTAACATTGTTATTGTGGAGCTCTGCCGAGGTCATATAATTAGACGTCCCTCTGTATCTTGTTGCGTTGTAGCTGGTGTAGACTCCGGCATCCTCCTTTCTCAAATTGTGTAACACCAGTGAACAGTTCCCCTTACGCAGCTCCTCCACAGGAACGTCCACACGACCCTCATATCCCTTACCCTGAGAGGATTGTACACCCCATCTCTCAAACACATACTGATATGAAGCAAAGTCCCATTTAATTTCCGGTTCATTGGGGTCTACACTTGTCAGTTCACATGGGAGGACAACTGTAGAACCCACCGTGCCAGATACACTGACCTGACGTACTGCAGAATGTGTATCTGAAATGACAAGATTGAAATCTAGATTAAACTGGACAGTCACCTTTTTTTAGCAGCATTATACAGTACTTATTGGTCGCATGAAAGAAAAAAAAAGGAAGGTGACTTACACACACAGATGCTAATCAACACGATGCAGATGTAAGTAAAGTTGGCCATGGTTCCTCCAGTGTGCGCAGATTTACTACAACAAACACATGTAAAAATATTTAAAGTGGTAGATCTACCTGTAGCGGAGTACATTTTTTAGGCAAGTACTTGTACTTTTACTTGAATATTGATGACTTGTGTATGTCTGCCACCTAGTACTATATTTAATTACAATAGTAATAAGTAAAAGAGACCTGCAGATTGATGCAGGACAATAATTTCAATGGACTTATGGAAAAAATAGTAAAATAAATAAAAATAATAATAAAAACAGGTAATTCCTGAATTGACATCAGATATAAAACACTACGCAGCAGTGCTGTAATTTCACTATGCACACTGGTTTGGAGGAGAGAGGGTTAATCCTCATAATCCTTGGCTCCTCGTTCCAAATCTAAGTTTAATTACCTTATCACATAAAAACAGGGTGGGGAGACGACTGCAAGTGCAAACATGTACTAACTTGCTTAGAGAACAATGCATGCCTTTAAGTTTAACGATAAATTAAATAAAGACGATGCATTTTTCATTAAAAATACTTATTGTAATAGTTCGCAGATTGATGTAGTTATGAAGTAGAATAACATTTAAATCTTAAAAAAAACATTTAAGTTTTACTGCAAGAGGAACATAGGGCTAAACTTTTCATTCTGAGATATGAGGACAGAAACTACACTGCCCCTGCTCGAATTTTACCTGAATTTACACCCCTACATGGGGTTTAAACCTTAAATGCCCTTCTAGGGGTTTCTCAATGTTCCTTCATCCATTTTTTTTATTAAAAAACTCTTAAAACCAAAGTGGCACAGATACGTGCCGGAAACTCTATTAATATATATGATAATAATATAAAAAGAAATATATCTACTTATATAGAAGCCTTTCTGGTGTGTTTAAACGAGGAAGCTTCAGACTTCTAACAGTGCATTCGGATTTTTGCATATGTCAGGAAAAACAAAAGTTCTCGTTACTTTTATACCAGAATATGTGAATGAAATGACAAAAATGTAAATCTTACAAAATGAGCACATTATTATTTGGTTATAGAGACAACTGAGCCCTGTATACGCTTATTAAAATATCAGCAAAACAGAAAATGGCTAAAATGCTTTGAACTTTAAGGGCTACAACACAAAATGTATTAATGAGCCACCAGATATATTAAATATGAAGTGTTTTATCTCCTCCTGCTAACAGCTGATGGGTCTCTAGAGTTAAGAGTTGTATAAAATGTGTAAAGTTGTATAAAGTTGACACTCACCCATTTGCCGTGTCCCAGATACTGTGTTTTCTCTCAACAGACTGAAGTCATAAAGTCATCAGACTAAAGAGTATCAGGATGAAGAAGGAAACTGTACATCCCTTTGTTAGGCATAAATGTAAAGCAGATCTGACTTTTCTCTCTTTTTCAGATAAAGTTATGAAAGTCGTGGTCTTTTGAAGAAGACTTTGGTCACATCCATACAGTCTATAGTCATGTCCCTGTGTGGCTCTAATTGGGTTGCCAGAAACATAAGTTTTACATCACTTTGGAACAAGGAACAAGGAGGAAAGCAGGGATAGGGTGTATCTATAATATTATTACCTCCCATCCTGGTAATTCTACATGTTTTGTTTCGGTCTTAATTTTTTAAAATCTGATAATACAAAAATCACATTCACACTTCTTTTCAAGTTTTATAAAATGTACAGTTGCACACAAAATTATTCAACCCCATTAAAAAATTAGGGTTTTTTTGGCCAAAATTTCTAACTTGCAGCTGTTTTTAATCAGTGAAACAAGAGTAATTTAAGTAGCGCAACACAACTAATATAACAAGTGGTTTCTCCAAAATATGTAAATCAGCACAAATATGTAAATCAGGTGTTGTCTTAAGATCAGATTATATGCCTCAGGTGTACTTGATTTAGAGCACATCAAATGCCTGGACCTTCTAGAGATTTGTGGATGGAGTTTGATTTCTTGTCAGAAATGGCTAAGTCAAGAGAGTTGAGTTTAGAGATCATTGCCTTGCACAAACATGGACAAAGATATTAATGAAAAAAGTGCTAAATATTTCTAGAAATACAGTAAAAAACCTAGTTCACAAGTTCAAACCTAAAGAAACTCGATTGAGTTTAACTGTTGTTTTTAGATTGAGTTACTTAATATTCAATTTATTTACTATAGTGCTTATTATAAGAGAAAAAGTAACTTATGTTATGCTGTGATTGACTTTAAAGGGTTAATAGAATAGCATGTGTTAGTTAGTTGTGTTAGAAGCTTAGTTAAACAATTCTGTTGTTGTGTTTATTTACATTTTATTTAACTGTTGTTTTTAGAAGTAGTGATTTAACTGTTATTAATCAGGAATAGTGATGTACCCTTTTTCTGGTTTTCATTTAAGGATATCTTATAACCTTTTCCTCTCTCCCTCACTTAGTTGAAAGAGAGAAACTTTGAAAAAATGTTGTTTAACCTGCAAATCTGTCAGACACAAGAATTAAAAGTGATTCCCGAGTTGATCCCCATGTCCCCTGTAGTTGGCTATGGCTTTTTTAAAATTTAAAACGGTGGTTGATGTGCAAATTCTCAGATAACTCAACAGTGCCTTCAATACCTGGACAAGGCAGAAAGATCAAGCCATCACCAGCTGCTACCAGATTCCTGAGAAGGTAAGTGTTGAAAAACCCTCAATTAAATGTAAAAGACCTAAAAAAAAGATTTGTTTGCAACAGTACTGAAGTTTCCCTCTGCACTATAAGGCACATACTGAACACTGAAGGTCACCCCAAGACATACCCCGCTACTGACCCTAAAAAACAATTGACTCGGATGCGGTGGGATGGCTGATGAGGAGAGTGAAACAGAGACGGGATGAAATCATGTAAATAGCTTATATATCTCACATTGTGTTGTAATATCTTTTTCTTACTATATTATGAACGTATAAGTATAAGCAACGCAATGCAGTTTAGGTCTAACCAGAAGTGCAATTAGCAGAAAGTGCAGGATAAAGGTATACGTTCTAAGTACACGCATGTCTTTTTTGACAGTGACCTTACCCTTATATCTGTGAGAAGGCTGAACTGCACATTTTTTTTATGCCCCTATTATTATACCATGAATATTGCATAAATATTGCATTTCTACTGCATATTATGTTGCAGTTCTATTGACTCTATTTATTTTCAGAGCTGAAGAAGGTTTGAGCATCAAGGTGACCTTGTTTTCACACAGAGGCTCAAATGCAGATGAAAAATATTTTTTTCTGCACAGTGTTAGTTCTTTTAGGTGTTATTTTTAGATGTGTTGATTAAATTTTGTTGAAATATGGCAACCCTAGTGGTCCAGTCAGTGCTTGAAACTACAGCAAGGAAGAACATTAGACAAGAGATTCGCCCAAACCTGCCCAGAGAAATTGCTAAAGCTTTCCCTTTTTGTACTCAGATATCTACAGTGTCTTGTAAAAGTATTCATACTTCTTGAACCTTTCCACATTTTGTCATGTCACAATCACAAATGTAAATGCAATTTTATTTTATTTTTAACAAAAATTAGCACATAATTGTGAAGTGGAAAGAAAATGATAAATGGTTTTCAATTTTTTTTATAAATAAAAATCTGACATGCATTTGTATTCAGCCCCCTTTATGAGTGTTCCGCAAGAGCACTCATTCGCAAGAGCAAAGATTTTTGGAAAAACGAGCATTGTCTTGGTTTACGAGCACAGAGTATCATGTATCACGCATGCGCTTCTTGTTTTGACACCGAGCATCACGTGATCACAACTGAGCCAACGTTTTTTTTTCTCTCTTGTAGGTAATCGTCTCCCCTGCTGGGTCTTAGTGCCTACAGAGTTTCTGATTGTGCGTGTGTGTGTGTGTGTGTGTGTGTGTGTGTGTTAGGCAGAGTGTGTGTGTGTGTGTGTGTGTGTGTGTGTGTGTGTTAGGCAGGGAGTGTGTGTGTTTGGGAACCTGAGAGGAACTGTACAGGGAGCTGTAAAGGCGAGTGTGTGTGTGTGCGTGCGTGTGTGCGTGCGTGAGCGCGCACAAGCGCTCATTCACTTACACCAACACACACACACACACACACTCTCTCTCTCTCGGCTTTACAGCCCGCCTCCTCTCAGGTTCCCAAACAAACACACAGAAACTGCTCTGTCGCGATTCTTTTCAAAATGTGAGGTGCTGGTTAATTTTTGTTGTTGTTGTTGTTTTACTTTACAGCAGTGATTCTGTGTGACTAGCGATGTTTTTTGCAAATTTTTAAACGGTTTTAAAAACAGTCCCTCTGTTAATGTGTGTGTGCGTCTGTAATGTGCGTGCACACACACACACACACACACACACACACATTAATAGAGAGACCATTTTTAAAACCCTAAAAATAAATCCCGACAGATAAGTGTTTCCGTTTGTGCACGCAAGCGCTGTGTGTGTGTATGTGTGTGTGTGTTATCTGTCGGGATTTATTTTTAAGTTTTTTTAGAGGTAAAGTGCAGGTTAATTTGTTTTATTTTTACTTTATATTTTGTGCTAACTATTTTTATGTATTTATTTTTTTGGGCTGTAGAATAAATTATTTGAGTTTTTATTATTTCCCATGGGAAAATTAAATTTGGTTTACGGGTGTTTTAGAATACAAGCCCACTTCTGGAACGAATTATGCTCGTAATCCGAGGTTCCACTGTACCTTCAGAAGTCACCTAATTAGTAAATAGAATCAGTGTGTGATTTAATCTCAGTATAAATACAGCTGTTTAAAGAAGCCCTCAGAGGTATGTTAGAGACTGTTAGTTAACAAACAGCATCAGGAAGCCCAAGCAACATACTGCATCCCTGAAACATAAGTTGTGGAGAAGTTAAAGCAGGGTTAGAGTATAGAAAAAAATATCTCAGTATTTTAACATCTCATGGAGCGCTGTTCAATTCACAATCCTAAACTGAGAGGTCTATGGTAACTCCGGAGGAGCTATAGAGATCCACAACTCAGGTGGGAAAAAACTGGCCTTTATGGAAGAGTGACAAGAAGAAAGCCATTGTTAAATAGATGTATTGTGCAACAACAGGAGATAATTAAGAACTGCAGAGAGAAGATGGAAGAAATTGCAGCTTGATGCAGATCTCTTACCAAACTTTTCTCTCCAAATTCTTATGTGACATGACTTCTGCCAAAACTGTCTTCTACAGGGCAGAGCTGGAAACCTCCGCACATGATCCTGGCAAACTTCACAATATCTTCTCCTCACTACTAAACCCACCGACTCCTCCTGCCCCATCCTCTCTGACTGCTGACAACTTTGCAACATTCTATGATGGGAAAATCGCAGGAATCTATTTGTCCTTTGCTCCCAACCAAACTCCTACACCAGAAATCCAGGCCCTTTCCTCCAACCTGTCACCTGATGAGATTCAGCAGGTCATCCAACCCCACCTGTTCATTAGACCCAATCCCTACCACAATATTTCAGACCATCTCACAAGACCTCCTACTCTTCACCACAACCCTCATCAACCAATCCATATCATCTGGTCATGTTCTTATTGCTTTTAAGAAGGCAAGGATTATTCCCATCTTTACAACAGCAGAAGAATCTGCCTATTCCTTTCTTCAAAGGCTACTCAGGTGCTTTTTCAGTCCCTTGTTATTTCAAGACTGGACTACTGCAACCTACTGCTGGCAGGTCTGCCTCCATCCAATATTTGTCCTCTGCAGTTGATCCAGAATGCAGCGGCACGTCTCGTTTTCAACCTTCCCAAGTTCTCCCACACCAACCCACTGCTCCGTTCTCTGCACTGGCTTCCTGTAGCCACATCAAATTTAAAACCATGATGCTTGCCTACAAAGCTAAAAATGTCCCACTTTTCTCTCTGCTCTAATTACACCACAAACTCCACCACGTTCCCTCCGATCCTGCAGGACTGCCTGCCTTATTCTGCCATCTTTCAGGGATCAAGGAAGCCATTCATCCAGACTCTTTTCTGTTCTGGCACCTAGGTGGTGGTTTGAACTTCCTCTAGATGTCTGTACAGTGAAGTCTTTGACAATCTTTAAACGACAACTCAAGACGTATCTGTTTCTTCAATACTTGCACCAGCCCTCCACCTGATCCTCTAAAAGTTCTATAGGTATGAATTAAGCTCATCATGGGGTGTCAGCTTTGTACTGCTGTAACAGCAAATGCTACTGATAGCTCGTTTCAATCAGATGTCCGATTTAATGTTTTGAGAAGATGCTGGCATGGGGTCATGGCAAGACATTTGCCCAAACTTGTCCAGATAAACTGCCTAAGCTTTCCCTTTTTGTGCCCAGATCCATTGCATGAATGATGTTACACATAGAGGGCATAGACATTATCTAACAGCAAGATGACCCCTGAAATATTAATGTAGAAACATGTCTTGCCTTGTCTAGTTTATTCTTTAACTGAAGCTCCTGACCTGTATTTGTATGAGTTTATATGATATGCTGCTGCTACACAATTGGCTGATTAGATAACTGCAACAATGTGCATGTGCAGGTGTTCCTTGTAGAATGGTCTATGAGGGTATATTCAGTATTATGTTTTCTATTAAAATTATATAGCATAAGTCTATTCACTGTAAGTGTGTTATTGATCATAATATACTGTACACTGGGAAATCTAGAATGTTGCTCAGCTCTGCTACTTAGTAGGATTACTTAGTATTACTATATTACAGGATGATTTGTTTTTGACCAGACAGTACCACCATGATACCACCCAGTGAGTGTAAAATTTACATTTATTTTATATATTTCTAATGAATCACTTCTTTGTTTTCTCTTCTTTTACTTTAAACATTTTACATATTTCACGTAATGCAAAAGCTATGACTGCTCAGCAGCCTCCAATGGCACTTTTTTGTAATAATTGTGAATGAGGTCCTTAATTCTTTCAGGTGGTATAGCTGCCGATTCTTTTTGACAAAATCCCTCCAGTTACTGTAAATTGTTTGGTTATCTTTCATGAACTGCATGTTTGAGATCTTCATCTTTTTTTGCTGTAGCCATTGCAGGGTCAACTTGGCCTTGTGCTTTGGATCATATTGGAACATCCAAGAACATCCCACGTGCAGCTTTTGTGCCATAGAATGCAAATTGTCTGCAAGTATTTTCTGATAACATGCTGCATTCATCTTGCCTTAAGTTTGACTAACTTTCCTGTTTTACTAGAGCTTACAAGCTCATGCAGCCCCAAAACATTTACATAAACATTTATCCAGCTTTACAGTGGGGATGATGTACTTTTAACTATAGGCCTTGTTGACTCTATTTCACACTAAAGATTACATTTTGGTTTTATCACTCCAAATGCCTCTGGGCCTTGTTCTCTGGGCTTTGTTGTGGCTTAAACTCAGTAACGGCTTTCTTCTGCTACTCGACCATGCAGGTCATTTGTGTGCAATAACCTTCTTCAACCTCAACACTTTTTGTCAGAGCAGCCTGTATTTCTTTCGAAGTTGTTTGTGGGTTTTTCTTTGCATCCTGAACAATTATTTTGGCAGTAGTGACTGAAATCTTTCTTGGTCTACCATGGCTTAGTTTCAACAGAACGTCTCGGGTTACTTTGCTGTAACCCTGTTCCCTGAAAAGGCGAAAATGAGATGCTGCGTGAAAATGCTATGGGAACATCTTTTCGTGTTGCCACTTGTGTAGCATGTGTGTATCAAACACGCCAAGTTTTGGCTTATATAACCTCAGTCAGGTGACATCATCTGATGAAACGCACCTGCAGGTTATGAATAGGAATAAACCGGAAACATTCCTCAGATCGATTTTGTCTGAAGGGACGTCCGGTCACGCAGGCAGTGCGGCATTGTAGCGCAGCATCTCGTTCCCGCCTTTTCAGGGAACAGGGCTACAGCAAAGTAGACGTTCCCTTTTAAAACCTACACGTGATGGTGCATAAAAACGCTCTGGGAACGAAAATATCAATGGTGCCGCACTGCAAGTGTCTGGACCCCAAGGTTGTGTAGCGTGTGCGCACAAAGTCTCTCCTCCTTTTCAGCTATAAAAGGCGGAGGACAAAAAGCTTCAAGAACAACAGGGTGCATGGTTGAGAATGGAACTAGTGAGGATGCACAATGGCCCTGACTAGCCATGGGGCAAAGTCTAGGCAAGATGGGGAGACTGACAAGGCGTGCAGATCTCCAATCCTCTTCAGAGAGGTAATGGCCGTCAGAAAAAACATCTTAAGGGTCAGAAACCTGACAGGCGCTGACTCTAGTGGTTTAAAAGGGGTTGTCAGTTAGACCTTTAAGCACGATAGATAAATCCCATGAAGGGACAGTGGCTCTAGTGGGTGGCTTCAACCATTTAGCTCCACGAATGTAACGGGCAACTAAAGGGTGCTTTCCCACAGTACCCCATCAATCAGAACGTGGCAGGCTGAAATAGCGGCTACGTACGTCCTGAGAGTACTAGAGCACAAGCCTGAGGACAACTTTTCCTGCAGAAACTCGAGCAATGAAATAATTTAGCAGTGGACTAGATTTACCTGCTTCGTCATGCACCAACTTTTAAATACATTCCATTTGAGGGCATAAGCTCTCCTAGTGGAGGGAGCCCTAGCACTTAGAATAGGGTCAATTATGCTGGCTGGAAGACCAGCTTGACTTAATTGGTCCCGTTCAGGAGCCAAACGTGAAGGTTCCAAAGCTCGGGCCGGGAATGAAATATTGTCCCCTGCACCTAAGACAGAAGATCCCTCCTCACTTGAATCACCGATGGTGAGTTGTCGAGGAGAGATATTAGATCTAAGAACCACACTCTGGTCAGCCAACGGGGCACTATCAGTAAGAGGCATAATCTGGGCCACGTACAGGCCAAGGCGTCCAGACCCAGGGGAGCTGGAAGAGTCAGAAAGTAGTAAAGGGGACAATAGCTGTTTCTTGCGAGGCAAAGAGATCCACCTCTGCTACATAAAATCTCTCCCAGATTGACTGACTACTTCGGGGTGGGGTTTCCATTCCCCATGTGTAAGAGCTTGACTGGACAGCACATCTGCTCCCACATTCATATGCCCTAAAATGTAAATCCTGAAGGAAAGGAACTTCCTGTGCCCAAAGCAGAACCTGGTGCGCTAGCTTATCAAGTTCAAGTTCCTTTATTTGTCCCAAGAGTAAAATTGATTTGCAGTCAAGAGTCCTCATTCACAACACATACAGTACAAAACAAACCACACATAGTAGAACAACAAACAAGTACCATTAAACTTTAAACATTATTGCCCAAACACAATTCTTTAGTGTCCAAATCTCCTTTAAATATCTATTTATACCTTATTTAACTGTCTAATCGCTGCTGTGATAAAACTATTTTATATCGTTTAGTTCTACAACTTGGCACCAAAAACCTGCGACCGGAAAGAAGAAGACGAAACTCCGCATGCAAGAGATGAGTGATGTCACCTAAAATTTTATATGTTATTCTCCTTAGCTGCTTTGTGTACACAGCCTCTAAACTAACCAATTACACCCCCATCAGCCTGCTGGACTACTTAACTATCTGATTTAACTTTCGAAGTCTGATTTAGAATATTTCTATTTTTGACAGAAAGATTTTTAAACCATGATGCCAAAGAAAATGATAAAACTGATTTAAGAAAAGCATGATAGAATAAAATCATCATAGATTTAGTAATATGGAAATAATTTAACTTCCTTAGACAAAACATACGCTGATGGCCCTTCTTGCACACTGCTTTACAATTCTTGTCAAAAGACAATTTGCCATCAATAATTGTGCCAAGGTATTTGTATGATTCCACACATTTAACACTGACCTTTAATGTAAGTAATCCCCTGTGTGTGAGTAGCCTTCCTAAAATCGATTATCATATCTTTTGTCTTTGATATATTTAACTGAAGATAGGATTCCTCACACCACCTGACAAAACCTGCAAGTACTGGACCATGACCTGTTTCATTATCGTGAAGCTGACTGACAATAACTGAATTTTCTGCATATTTAATGATGGTTCTATTTTCCCATTTACTCCGACACATATTTGTGTAGAGGATGTATAACAAGGGTAAAAAAAAAAAAACACATCCTTGTCGGGAGCCAGTTGAGGAGCAAACTTTGTCTGACAAACATCTATTCACTCTAACACTTTGTGTGCGATTGGGTAAAAAGTTAAGAATCCAGCCCACCAGATTATTGCTGAGATCAAACTGTTCCAGCAGCCTACTAACTAAAATGTGAGGTTGAATTGTATAAAAAGCAGACGAAAAGTCAACAAATAAAAGTCTGATATGAGAACCGTTTTTTTCCCAAAAGTTTAAGAATAAGATTAAGCAAAGTGACTGTGGAATCCTCTACTCCCCTATGAGGCCTATAGGCAAACTGCATGGGATCAAGTACATGGCAGTATTTCTCAATATCTCAGACCTCACTTATTTTTCAAATGTTTTCATCACAATTGAAGTTAAAGCTATAGGTCTAAAATAATTTATTCAAGCGGCGATTAATATATGAGACTACCGTAGTGTTGTCCACGCGCACTAGGACATGGTAGCCTCTCAACTACTAGAGGAAGTGCTTTATGGCCAGAAATAGAGCCCGCATTTCGAGGCAATTGATGTGCCACGCAAGAAGATGACCTCTCCAGCTTCCTTAGGCTGGACGGTCATCTAAGACCGCACCCCAGCCCGTGAGGGAAGCGTCTGTCGTTAGCATCATGCGACGACAAGACAGACTTAGAGTGGGACCCAGAATCAGAAACCGGGGTCTAAACCACATAGAAAGGGTATGAAGCCCCTGGCACATAACCCTTATTGGGGATTGGCCCTAGAGTGAAATTCCCTGGTTCTTAGCTACAACTGAGATGCTCTCATGTGCAGAAGGCCCAAAGGTATCACCGTGGATGCAGCTAGCATAAGATCTTAGATCTCTGAAAGTGAACAGTCACTTTCTGGTCTAGCTTGATTTCCTTGAGGGTATTGAAAATGGATTCGACACAAGCAGGAGACACCGACACCGCCTTACGATCGAATCCCATGTGACACCCAAATATGTTGTCCTCTGGACAGGAAAGAGCACGCTTTTTTTTGGGTCTCAATTCTAAGAAACAAAGATGAGCTAGGACGACATCCTGATGTCGAGGCGCTAGCTACTGAGACTGGGCCAGCCAGTCGTGCGGGTGAGAGAGCTAGACCAAATGGAAGGACCCGATACTGGTAAGCTTCGCCCCGAAAAGTGAACCCCAGGAACCCCTTGTGTTGTGCCAATATTTCTATATGAAAGTAAGCGTCCTTCACATCGATTGTCACAAATCAATCGCTTGGTAGGATTTGAGAACAATCACTTTGACAGTCAACATTTTGAAGCTGTATTTATTTATTTTTAGATAGCGGTTCAGCCCGCGAAAATCTAAAAATTGGACGCAGCCCCCATTCCTCTTGGGAATCAAGAAATACTGACTGTAGTAGCGTGACTCTCTGTCTGGTATTGAAACATGTTCTATGGCCCCTTTTTCCCGGCAACTTCTGTCAGCAGATGCGCCCTTTCCGGTTTCACGGAAGTGGAGACCACGTCGTTGAATCGCGGAGGGTGTGAGAACTGAATCCTGTAGCTTCTCTCTACAGTGCTAAGTACCCAAGGAGATATTCTTGGCAGTAGCTTTCACTCTGCCAGTTTCTCAGACGGGGCAGAAGTCTCGGGTTGGTTAAACAAGGTGGATGTTAGATGTCCGGCATCCTGAACCATGGCAGGAAAAAAAAACGAAGAGCTAACACTTCATTGGAGACCAGTGTTGCATAAAACACCAGTTGTGGCGGAGCATGAACACTGACCTCCTGGGGGTGCCAGAGAGAAGGCTTGTTCATATAACTTTTTCCTCATAAACCTAGTCGCGACCGAGTTAACGACATCGCCAAACAGGCCGGAAGGCAAGATGGGGGCATCAAGGAGGAATACACGATCCTAATCCTTGATGCCCCTGAAATTTAGCCACAAGTGCCTCTCCGCGGAAACCATCGCAGCCATAAAACGGCCGATAGCATGAGATGTCTGCTTTGTTGCATGAAGAGACAAGTCTGTGGCCCGGTGTAATTCCAGAACGCCCTATCTTCAAGAGCCCCACCAGAGCTCAAGTCTCTCAGCAGGTCAGCCTGGTAGGCCTGCAAAACCGCCATGGTGTGCAATAGAGCACCAACCTGACCTGCTGCCTGAAAAGCTTTTCCCTCCAGGGAAGATAAAAGTCTACACTGCTTGAAAGGAAGTGTTAGATTTTCAGGGAGAATAATGTCCCAGGAGAGAGATAGTCTGGAAGCATCTCTTCTATCTGGACGTCATCATATAACCCCGCGCTTCCATATCAACTATATTTAAATAAATAAGTCGATGGCACGAAAACATGGGATAAATACAGCTTACTCCTTGAAAGGGTTAACTCATCATAGAGGTTGCTAAGAAAAGGAAAAGAGCATTGTTGAGGCTCCGCCCCCTGTACACTTGACATAACCTCCCGTCCAATGTCAAGTGCTTGGAGGCTATTTCCATCTCCCGCACACCTGCCAGATTCACGCGTAAGCCCCAGGAATGCGAGCCACACGTAAAGCACTTTAATCGAAACAGTAAGTGCAAAGATCGCCCTCCGATATGGATTTATCACACACGGAGGGACATCTCGTTTAAAACTCCACATCAGTGAGTTAAACACTTTCTTATTTTGCTGGTTTACACACAGACATGCAAAACACAACTAGGCTGTCATGAAGACAAAAAGATCTGAGGAATGTTTCTGGTTCACTCCTATTTATATTCTGCAGGTACGTCTCATCAGATGACGTCACCTGACCGAGGTTATATAAGCCAAAATTTGGCGTGTTTGATACACACATGCTTCACAACTGGCAAACCGAAAAGATGTTTCCCATAGCGTTTTCACGCAGCATCGAGTGTAGGCTTTGAAAGGGAACCTTTTATTTTGCACCTCTTTATCAGAGTTTGAACAGTACTGACTGGCATTTTCAAGTGTTGAGATATCTTTTCATGTGCTTTGTCTGCTTTATAAAGTTAAACTACCATTGGCAGTTCTTTTGTCTTGCCCATGTTGCAGTATCCATCCCAGTCATTGCATCACCACATGAGTTGAGAAGCTCACTGACCATTTATGAACAGACACTAATTACATTTACAACGAGTCACAGGTGTGAAACTTTCCCTTAATTTCCCCATTTAAACGTGTGTGTGTGTGTGTGTGTGTGTGTGTGTGTGTGTTTATAATATGGCCAACCATTCAAGGATATGTAAATGTTTGATCAATATTTTTGTGTGATTTCAGCTATCATTCGGTTAAAAAAAGTAGTCAAACTACTATGTGTTAATTAATGACTTTAAAAAAAATAACTTTTTGTAAGCATGAGTAAAAAATAAATCTGATTTATGCATGTTAATGTAATGTGACTGTAGCTGCATACAATATTACCGATAAACTGTCTATTTAAAGTACTTGTGAATTCAGTCAACGTTTCATGTATATACACTTACCAAAAGTCTTCCTTTTCTCTTCTTTGACTTTGAACATTTGCACATGTCTATTATCATGATTTTTTTTTTTTTTCAGTTATACAAAAGCTGTCTGGCTACTCATTCTCTAAAGCACCAAGTCACACATTTTTCCCAGTCTAAAAACTAAAAGCTGAAGCAAAGTGTTTCTTTAAATTTATTTAATGTGCAAAAAATGTTAGTGACAATTGATACTTTAAAGCTACAATACAATGATATACATGAAAAGATAAAGGAGAAGAGAGGAAAGAGGGTTAACAAACAGTATACAGTACATACAAAAACGGATTTCACATGTAGTGACATGTTAACAATGCCTTTATAAATACTGCAATATCCTTTTCCTTTTTGCTATTTATTATTAACACTACTCACTTATATTATATCGAATGCACATAGAACTTTTGCATTGTCTGCATATTAATTGCAGTGTCTTGCATATTAATTGAGTAACAGAACATGCATTAATTATATTTTAATCCAACTAGAAAATATTGTATCATTTATATATTTCCAGCTTTAAATCTGAGATCTTATCATGGACACATTTGTGTGCTCAGGCTCTGTCACTCTCACATGCTTCCATAATAAAAACAAATGTAGCGTTACTCTACATACTGTAACGCTACATATGGGTTATAGTAAAGAAAACTCAATGATTTTAAAGGTAACAAAGTCACTAATAAGTATAATACAGTACATGGCAAGTCAGTGCTGTCTACACGTCAGTGCTGCTGTGAATCCAGAGCCAATCTAATTAACACTGGGTAAAAGACAGGAGAGCTCAGTGCAGATTTTAAAAATTATAAATTTGTTTATAGTGAAGCTTGTGGATAGCTACTGTATGTCAAAATGTTGAACAAGAAGAAGTTTGAGAGTAGTGAGGGGAATCTCTCAGCCCCAGGGCCTAACATGTCGAGTTGGACTCACATTAACTGAAAGTTCTGAAAGTGCTAAATCAACATTGCAGATTGCATGCAGTCAAATGAGGCAATATGGATGCACATCTCTCAGTAAATAATATGCATCAAGTGTTCAGTGATGTATTTTACTGTACATTTAAAATGTATAAAGAGAAAATAGGGGGAGTTGATAAAAGGAATAATAGTGTTAGTGTCTGTTACAGTACATTTCCAGTGTAGTGGAAGCGCAGGGGTGACTGTGTGCCAAACAGTTCTCATGTCTCACAGGTCAAGTAGGAGGGCCTCTTCACTGGATTTTGCTTAGGGCCCCAGGAGTGTCAGAACCAGGTCAGGTATCCTAAATAATTCATAAAGTTGCAATCAGAAATGTTCAAACACTCCAACCCTCCCCCCTTAAAAAATAAATAAATAAATAAATAAATAAAAACCATTCCAATACTTAAAAAGCAAGATTCTGTTTTGGATGACCTCTTTATGATTTTAGCGATATATAAAATCAACACAGACAACAGAATTGTGTGTCAAAAAAATTACAATTCAAGCGACACCATTGGGAGCATTATAAGGAATTTTAAGACTTATGAAAACAGCTTCAAACTTGCCTGGCCATTGAAGAAAGCCCAAAATTGTATCAAGGGTTCGTACCAACTTAGCCAGAACAACTAAGAAAAAACTCTGCATAACTGCAAGATATCCACAGGAGACCTGATGAACGTTGGTACAAGTGCTTCAGTGCCAACTATAAGACATGCACTGAAAGGACTTCATGACCAGACTCCATTCTTGACCATAAGGAACATCAAAAATTGGCTGGAATATGCCATGAGGAATAGGGATAAGACTACAGAGTTTTGGAAGACATTTCTATGAATACAAACTGTAATTGTTCTGACGTACTGTATGGACCAGTGTTATGTCTAGTCTGTGAAAGGCCAGGCTTATGACCAGAACAATACCATTCACACAGTCAAGTATGGAAGTGTGTCATTAATAATGTGGGCCTGTTTTTCTGTGGCAGGAATTGGCTTGATCATATATCTGGCATTATGGATTCCCAGAACTACCCAGCCATTTTAAAGGGAACCTGATGCCTTTTCTTGAAATTTTTGGTGATCATTAAACTTTCAATGATTAAGACAATGATCTCAAGCACACCTCCAAGTCAACCAAAGCTTGGTTGAGAATAAGATCCTTGAACGTCCTGGACTGTCCTTCTGAGTTAACAAATTTAAATCTGATTGAAAATCTTTGGTAGGATTTAAAGAAGCCAGTTGCAGCATGGAAACCATCAAGTATCACTGAGCTAGAAGAATGAGCAAAGATTCTGATCAAGAGGTGTAAGAAGCTTGTCAGCACTTACCAAAAACATATGTTAGAAGTCATGAAAGCTAAAAGATGCTACCCAAAATACTGAAGCTGGGAGTTGAATAATGCAAATGCAGTGTTACTTGTCTATGTTTGTCATTTATTGTCATTATTGTTAATCAACATCAGAAAACTTTCTTTTAAGGTGAGGGTGTTGAATATTTTTTATTGCAACTTTGGCTGGTAACATGTATTACAGTAGCTACTGTATCAGCCCAAGTGAAAGCCCCAATGACCCTGTATGCCCTTTATCATGATAATGATGTGATAATGTTACAATGTGATAGCTGAGAATGTAAGTGTGTCCAAAGAGCTTGGCTAAAAAAAAAATCATGATTTTCCACTCACACAGTTTCCTTACTAAACAGCACCCATGAGAGCAGGGACACGACCAGCACCAGCGGGTGAAGACAGTTCAATTGAAAAGAATCTGGAAAACAAATCCGAAACTCAATCACTATACATTAAAACATTTTGTTTTGTAGGATTTTTTTAGGTGTAACATTCGCTCAGCACTTGGAGTTTTTGGTCTTTCTTTAGGCAATAGCATAGGAAAAATAATCTATCAATACATCATAATGTGCAAACATGTTCAGGTCAGCTAGCTAACAGGAAATAAAAAAGACAGACTGTAGACATTAGGAATGCTCCTATTTAGAAAACATTGCCCTTGCTGTCAAGATCAAATTCATTTTGTGTGAGACTTTAATTATCTATAAACACTGATGCAGCCATTTAGTTCATCATGTAAAACTACACATACGGAGAGTCAAATAATTCTATAAAGTCATCTCCAATTTTGTGCAGCAATAACATGAAGTCAGCTGAAGGTTATCACTACGCTGGATAAGAAGTGAAGATAACATGCCGATGGATGTAACACACACACACACACACTCCAAGTTGAAAAGTGCTAATCTAACTGTACAAAAAAACGTGAGCACAGGTTTGTTTATTTCCAGCTTTGTTCAGTGGTTTATGTGGAATGTTTAGAGTGTGTTTCACTCGCATCAACTTACCAGAGACTGAGAGAGTAACAGTAGTGAGTTGCATGACAGGCTCGGATCCATTTTTGAGTCTAACTTTCTGGTGGCTAAAGTATTCTCTTGCATCAGTAAGTGTCAGATTGCGCAACACCAAGGAGCAGTTTGCCATAAGAAGCTCATCCTCAGGAACGTCCACACGACCCTCATATCCCTCACCCTGAGTTACTGTCTTGTTCCGTTTCTCAAACACAAGACTTTCATTGCTGACCCATCTAATATTCGGGCTCCTAAAGTATGCATTCCACAGGTTACACGGTAGGACAACTGTAGAGCCCACTGTGCCAGATACACGGAATTTGGCTTGTGTAAAGACAGTGTCTGAAATATGAAAATGTAGATTTACATTAATCTGAACAGTTCACTTATATCTTTATCTATTTTGTAAGAGGAAATGACTTACCTGCAAAGATGCTGATCCACAAGATGCAAATGTAAGAAAAGTTGATCATGGTGCACTCATTGTGTGCAGATTTACTACAACCACAATAAATAGACATTTAATTATGTATAGGTAAAAACTGCCTCTTTAAATTATTCCATAATTTCTGATTTAATTTCAAATATTAGCCAATTACAGAGTACAATAGGATATTTTAAGAAACAAGTCAAACAACACAAAGGGAATAAATAGAAGAGTGAAAAGAATGGGATCTAAGTGTAGAATATATGGAAAGATCTTAAATTGTAAACTTAAATTGATCTTAAAAATGTAACATTAATAATAGAAAACAGAAAAGAACATGGCACAAATATATACTTGTTAAATAAACACTGCCTTTCACAAAGCGAAAGTGCATGCTGATGGTAGAAGCTTTATTTCAGTCATAAATGCTGGACATTAACAAGGAAACAATTATAATGATTTTTATTTAAATAATAAAAGAAAATGCCTGAAGCGCCCTATGTGGATTTTTGTGACAAGTCATTTTCTCGGGATAAGATTCTTACATAAATATTGAACATATTTAGTTGCTTCATTCAAGCTCTTTTTGGTCTGTTGGACACGTTGGCATGCACCAGTACAGTATGTCACCCACCGCAGGATTCTTTCTTAATCACATGCAATATCTCCTAAATATTGTTGTGAATATAAAAAGTGTAGAAATTTGAAATAGAATCAAAATGATCAGTGTGTTTTTCTTCATTATATTTACATTTAAGTAGAAAGACAAGAAAGCACCTCTCGTCTAAACTCGCCCATATCTACAGTCCGAGAAATCATTAAGAAGTTTAAAACAACTGGAACAGTGACAAACAAGGCTGGACGAGGACCCATGTTTATCTTAACACCACACCCAGTGAGGAGGATGATAAGAAAAGTAAAAAGATCTCAAAAGCTCACTGTTGGAGAACATGCCAACAAGCATTTTGGGAGGCATGAAAGGAAAAATCTTTTCTTACCGTCACAAACATAAACATCTGGAGTTTGCTAAGCGATACTGGGACTTTACCTGAGACCTTGTGCTGTGGACAGATGAGACTTAATGGAGCTTTTTGGTAACAAACACTGTCTGGGAAAGGTATAAATCAATATATGAGTAAACGGAAAAGCACTTCATGCCCACTGTAAAATATGGTGGAGGATCTGTGATGCTGTGGGCCTGTTTCTCTTCCAAGGACCATGAGAACCTTGTTAGGGTGCATGGCATCATGAACTCTCTGAAATACCAGCACATTTTAAATCTAAACCTGATGGCCTTTGTCGGAAAACTGAAGATGGGTCGTCATTGGATGTTTCAGCAGGATAATGACCCAAAGCATACAGTCTACTGTATACAGTCTTATGCAAAAGTTTAGGCACCCCTTGATAAATAACACGTTTTGGTGATTTTTTTAATTGAAAAGATGAACACAGTTTTTCTGTAAAATTGAAAAATGCACAATATTTTCAGCAAACATGCATAGTTACTTTTTATGCCACAAATTGAACAAAAAAAGAAATAAAAACATTTTTATGCACTGTGCAAAAGTTTGGGCACTCTACAAGTTCTAGATTCTCAGATTCTTTTAACAAGGTTTCAAACCTTAATCAGCTCTTTACATCTGATCCATGCCAACAGCTGTCATTAGTAACTGGCAATTTCAAAGCCTTACAAATACTTTGAGAAGTCAAAGTATTTGTACTTTGGAAGTAAAGATGAAATATGGAAGACCAAAAAAACTTTCAGAAATAACTGCTCATATGCTGGTCAGAAAGACAAATCAAAACCCCCATTTGACTGCAAAAAAGCTGCAGGAAAATTTAGCAAACTCAGGAATGGTGAAAGAGTACGCCATATTATGATGGAGCCTCTTCCACTGTGCTAGGTGGAAAACATTTCCAGTGGGATCTCCTTGTCATTCCAGGTGGAAGCCATCAGAACCATTCAAAATAGTTTTTTTCTTGTTCGAGAATAAAACTTTTTCATCTTTTAATGTCCCATGTTTGGTGCTCTCTTGCAAATTCCAAATAGTCAAGTGGTGTGGGAGGAGACCTGGTTTTCAAAGACATTTTTTTGTTCTTTAAGCCCTTCTCTTACAGATGCTGTCTTAGGGTTGTTGGGCTGCAGTCAGCATCAGTAAGGGCCTCAATTTTGGTCGAGGATCAGTCTGTGTGTCCACACACAGCCCGTTAGATGCTCTGGCTCAGTGCAGGTGAATTTGGGGGGGTCTACAACTTTAATTTTTTGTCCCATAACGTTTTTACTGCGCCCAACCTTGGAAGCTAATGGTGCATTGTGAGAGCCCTTACATGTGTAGCTCATTAAAAACATATTTTTAACTTTTAAAGGCTATGGTCTTAAACTTTTTCTCAGCTAATGACCACCCTGTTTGAGTTTAAATGCAGTTTTTTTATATATTGCCTACTCAATAGTTTTTGTCTCTTGCTCTTGTTTCTTCTTTTAGCAATTTGTGGAAGTACTTACAACCTGATTATGATCTGCCAGTGTAAAGTGTGTATACTTGCAATATTTTCCCTGGTCTTAAGATTTTATGTTCAGGAGTATATAACATTACACATTATCACCAACAAGACATTAATAGGTAAATTATAATTATAAAATTATCAAATAACATAGACATACCTTGTTGGGATTTCCAGATATTGCATTTGCTTGATTACTTCATCTCAACACAGTGCATCAGATCTCCTCTAAAATTCCTGCACTACTGTACAAGCCCAGCCTTCAAAGTTTCAGGAAGTCTCGACGCACTTAAATAATATAATGGGTGTGACTTCCAGAGTGAACTTTCAATTTCTCTCTCTGTCTCACACACATCTAACTCTCTCTTGTCCCCTCACTGTCCTTACTCTTTGCATCTCTGTCTGACTTTCTGTAACAGCTGAAACACTAATTAGACATATTCTCACCAGCTGTTTATTCCATGCACTTCACCTGAGCACTTTCACACAGCACAACCACCCCCTCACAACTTACTCTCTGTGTGTGTCTCTTTAATGATCTTTGTTCTTCTTATAGTTTAATTATGATGTTGAAATGGTTAGGGGTAATAACATGTGGATTTAAATCACAAGGCATGGTATATAGAGGAGGACACAGAGGAAAGAAAAGAGGGATGTGAGAGATGAGACAGAAGCATGAGGTGAAAGAGAGAGAGAGAGAGAAATGATCCTGCTTTAGTTCCAGTTGGACCTGATTGTACGATTGTATTTTCTGTTCATATTCTCATTCAATATCAGTGCGGTATCACACCAATTCATTTTCAATTAAATTAGAGATGTCAAAAAACAATCAGTAATCAATATACGCATGCCATGATTATGACTTAAAAAAAAAGGTTAGTCAGTTTCTTTCTTTATTTTTTATTTTTTATTTTTTTAAACAAGAGCATTTGGCCATTGTGTCTTCATTTCACTAACAACAGACATTAATTTCCATGATGTATGACAATGAATAAATAAATAAACAAATAAATATAAAAATAAATAAGTAAACTCTGCTTGTTAGTAGTGAAATTATTTTAATTTCCTGATGTCATGATTGTTCACATACTGTGTAACAATTGATTTGTGCTATTGCAGCCCTGTTGACAGAGGACCTTCTCACAACAGTGTTTTTGGACTGTAAAGTAGAAAGGTATGGGCATGCCACAACTAGTGTTGTTTTCCAGCTCTGAATGTGGTAATACCTGTCATTTAATTCAACTTTATCAACTGTATTTCTCTCTGGCATTCCTCAGGACTGAATACAGTCTCTTGCAAAGGTATTCCTATCCCTTGAACTTTATGTGATAGGGATTTCATGTGATAGACCAACATAAAGTGGCACATACAGAAAACGTCAACATATACAGTACCGAAATGAAAAGATACCTTACCTTGTTGTTATCTGTGAGTTTATTTCTTCTGAAAGAAGCTAACATACACATAAGTGTGTTGATTTACCATGGAATATGGAATGAAAGTGTTCGATGTGTATGTGAACCACCCCACTGTAGAGAGTGTTTATATTATTCATGCAGATTCTTAGCCTGGATTTCCAAAACAAAGGGGTGTGCAGACTCCTGCAAAATGAGACGATTTGCTCGCGTAATGCAGGCACAGGTTTGGGCGGATCGTCACAGTTGAACACACTCTCCTTGAACATTCCCCACAAGTTAGCATCAGTGGTGTAATATCAGGGGAATGGGATGAGTATGGAAATAAATTGTTCCCTTTCAAAGGCTACACTCGATGCTGTGTGAAAACGCTATGGAAACATCTTTTTGTGTTGCCGGTTGTGAAGCATGTGTGTGCCAAACACGCCAAATTTTGGCATATACTGTATAACCTCGGTCAGGTGACGGCATCTAATGAAGCGCACCTGCAGGTTATAAATAGAAGTGAACCGGAAACATTCCTCAGATCTTTTTGTCTTCTAAGGACCGAATATTGTGTTTGCGTGTGATATGTGCAAGCGAATTTAAAAATATTAATATGGTGAAGTTTGTTAGGAGATCCATGCCTCCGCTCTTTCGGAGCGCGATCTCCACACCGTTGTTTCGGCGCATTCCTAGGTTAAACAGTGCAATCTGGCAGACGTGCACGAGACGAGAATCCCCTTTTCTCTCGCGTCCTCGCCGGATTAGGAAGTTTTCCGTCCACTTCTCAAGCGCGCTCCGGCGCTTTTTGTGAATGGATAGGAAATACTTACTCTCGCTTCCGCAAGTGAGTAACGCATGCGATCGAGCGATCGCGTTTCATATTTTCAGGATTTTCCCAAGCGCTCGAAAAAAATAAATAAAAAGACAGATTGCTGTCGGGTGGCCGGGGGAATAAGCCTCGGATAAATGGTGCTCTCTTTCTCCCTTCTTTCTTGGCAACCTTCATGACGAGTTAACCCTTTCATGGAATAGCCTTATTTATCCCATGTTTTATGCCATCATCTTCGAATTATTCGAATGCTGTTGATGCGAAGGCGGGGTTATAGGATGATGTCCCAGTTAGAAGAGACGCTTGGGCTATCTCTCCTGGGACATCATCCTTCCTGAAAAGAAGCATATACTCCTCACCAAGCTGTGTAGACTGACATCTTCCCTGGTGGGGAAGAGCTTTAGGCAGCTTATCTGGCTGGTGCTCTACTGCACACCATGGCGGTTTTGCAGGCTTACCAGGCTGACCTGCTGAAAGACTTGAGCACTGGCGGGGCTCTACAACATCATTTCTGGAATTATGCTGAGCCACAGACCTGTCTCTTTGTGCAACAAAGCAGACAGTCCGTGCTATCGGCTGTTTTTATGGCTGCGATGGTTTTCCGCAGAGTTACCTGTGGCTAAATCACTGAAGAATCAAGGATAAGGATCGTGCATTCCTCCTTGATGCCCCATCTCGCCCTCTGGCCTGTTTGGCGATGCTGTTAACGTCGCCACTAGGTTCGGGAGGCGAAATCATATGAACAAGCCTTCGGGAAAGTACTTCCCCGCCATGCTCAAGGGTCAGAACTGTCAGCCACCCAGCCTCGACCGGGTTTGACTCCCGCAAGGCGCTTAGCACAGGTATAGAGCGTTATGAGCCGGGCACCCCCTCATTAGACTGATCCACGCTTTGCAATCAGCTTTGAAGAAGACGGACCTACGTACTGTCTCTATCACAAAGAAGAAGTCCTGAGGTCGTCCATGACCGTGGGGGTGGCTCCCCCCGGGGAGGGGCACGTAGAATTCCTTTTAGGGATGAAGTGTTCTCCCTGGCACCTCCAGGAGGTTGGTGTTTCTGCTCCGCCACCACTGGTGTTTCGGACAACACCGGTCTCCAAGAATTGTTAGTTTTTCGGTTTTCTTTGCCATTTTCAGGATGCCGAACAGCTAATAAACCTCCCCCTAGGATGCGATCGCAATGCGGGCACAGGGGTCTCCTGCGCATGTCAAATCCATTCCAACACCCTGAAGGAAACCAAGCTAGGCCAGAAAGTGACTGTTCATAAATTTCGGATATTTGTAGGTCTTATGGCAGCTGTGTCCACGGTGAAACCTTTGGGCCTCTGCACATGAGATTGTTTCAGTTGTGGCTAAAAGCAAGGGGATTATACTCAGGGCCATACCTCTGAGGCAAATAAGGGTTACACACCAAGGGCTTCGTACCCTTTCTATGTGGTTCAGACCCCAGTTTTTGACATTGGGTCCCACTCTACGTGCGTCTTTTTGTCGTCGCAGATGCTAACGACAGACGTTTCCCTCACGGGCTGGGTTGCGGTCTTGAATGACCGTCCAGCCCGAGGGAAGCTGGAGAGGCCATCTTCTCGCGTGACACATTAATTGCCCCGACTGATGGCTTTATTTTGCCCTGAAACACCTCCTCCAGCAGTTGAGGCTACCATGTCCTAGTGCGGGTGGACAACATTAGGGTAGTCTCGTACATAATCGCCAGGGCGGACTGTGCTCGCGCCTTTGAATAGCTAGCGCACCAGGACAAGTTCCTGTTCCGCAGGGCGATGCACATTTTGGCCCATGATCGCCAAAGCGCACTGTGCTGCGCTGCTTCAATAAGCTAGCGCACCAGTTTCTGCTTTGGGCACAGGATGAGTTTCTGTCCCTCAAGGCGATTTACGCTTCAGGGCATATGGAGTTGGGAGCACTGGTACCTTCTACGCACTAGAAGAACGTATGCCCTCAAGGAAAGTGGTATTGGAAAGTGGTGCATGGCAAAACATGTAGACCCAGTCCACTGCCGAATTGTTTCAGCGCTGGAGTTCTGCAAGAAGACCCTCGTTCCTATGCCCTAGTACCCTCGAAATGTACATAGCTGCTATTTCGGCTTGTCATGTTCTGACGGATGGGGACTGGCTGACACCCCTCCCAAACCACTAGAGTCAGCGCCTGTCTGGCTTCTGACCCTCAAGATGTTTTTTCTTATAATCACTTTGGGAGATCTACAGGCTTCCCTTCCTGCCTAGACTTTGCCCTGGGCTAGTCAGAGCTATTCAGCATCCTCACCCGAACTATTTTCATTCTTGACAATGCACCCAGTTTCCTCGAAGCCTTCTGTCCTCTGCCTTTTACAGCTCCGGAGCAGGATAGGTTTCACCTACTTTCTTCAGTATGCACTCTTCAGATTTACGTCCACCGCATTAGCTAGTGGCGTAAGTCAGAGCAGCCTTTTTTCATCACCTAGTCTACGAGGCACGTGGTCTCACTTCGCCTCGAGGAATCAGGGCTCATCCAATCAGGGGGATTGCCTCATCTATTGCGCTGGCAAGAGGGTTTCATTTGTGAGATTCTATAGTCTGGATGTTCATGCTACCCCGGGCTCACAGGTCCTCGAGTCAGCCTCCCAGAGATTGTTCTGAGACCTCCTCGGCCTTTGTGCGCACACGCTTCACAACCTTGGGGTCCAGACACTTGCAGTGCGGCAGCATTGGTATTCTCGTTCCCATAGCGTTTTCACGCAGCATCGAGTGTAGCCTCTGAAAGGGAACGTCTCAGGTTACTTTGCTGTAACCAGGTTCCCTGAAAAGGCGGAAACGAGATGCTGCACTCCAATGCCGCACTGCCTGCGTGACTGGACGTCCTTTTCAGACAAAATTGATCTGAGGAATGATCCGGTTCACTCCTATTTATAACCTGCGCTTCATCAGATGATGTCACCTGAACGAGGTTATATATGCCAAAATTTGGTGTGTTTGGCACACACATGCTTCACAACCAGCAACACAAAAAGATGTTCCCATAGCGTTTTCACGCAGCATCTCGTTTCCGCCTTTTCAGGGACCAGGAACTTGGTTCCTGTTCACGAGCACTTCTGTCTGAGCGGAAATAATAATCAACTATGAATATTTTTTCACAAAAGTTTCACTCTCTAGATATATAATATCTAACCTTCAGTCACAGGTTGATCACTTTTCAGATCGATTGTAATATCGTAGAGACAACAATGTGAAAAGTGAGTCAATGTCCAAGGGTAACGGTGGCATCCTTGGCGTCCAAATATTAAGGAAAATTTAAAATAAATCCCTCAATCCCCCGCGTAAATGCCCTAAAGGCATTCATAACTGCAAGCTTAACTTTTTCAAAATGTATCTTACAAACTGTTATCACTGGCCAGGCTATAACGCTTTACATACGGAATAGGACTTACACTTCTAACCCGTGAATGAAGCATAAAATAAGAGAAAAAGTCACATACTGTAAAATGTAGGCACTAGGCCTAGAAGTCAACATTATTATAGTTTCTGCTATTTGGGTGTGTTTTACGCTTTTATAAACACACAAACAGCAACAACGAAGAGTCACATAAGCTAACAGAAGAATGAAATGAAAAACCTTGAAAGCTAATAGAATGTATTCACCAGGAACCTAGCCAGGCCCCTAGACTTTTACTGTTCTATAAGTCTGATCAATATGCATAACACAATCACATAACTCTCCATTAAGTTTTTAATGTACTGATTTAGGTTTAAAGTACTGTAGGGTCTGTAAGCTGCAAAGGATACAGTATACTGTTAAAAAAGATTATTCTTTTTAGAGGAGTTTGTGTGAAGTGGATCACTGGGTACTTCTGTTCATTACCACTAAATGTAAATATAGCATCAACTTCAGAATAGAAAGCAATGTCCAACAACAGCTTATCTGTCACACTAATCGCTATTTCAGATTGTTTAATTGAGTCAACAAAGGACTGATATCCCCACTCTTAAAAGATAAAAAAAAAAAATTAAAGGAAAATAATATTTATTTGTTAATCTTAAAATATAGTAAACTTACTATATACTGTATAACATGCATACTCACTTATTAAACATCTTACTTTTCTATTCTTTGACTTCTTTGTATCATGCTTTTTTTATATCCGACTGATCAACCGCTAAGCAACAAGTCACAAATTCCCACCAGTCTAAGAATTAAAATAAACTAAAAGCTGGAGTAAAGTGTTTTTTTAAGACTCAGAAACGGTCAGTATCTGACTTCGCACAGCCATTGAAGAAGAGTGGACCAACATTCCACAGGCCACAGTTGACAATCTGATAAACTCTATGCAAAGAAGATGTGTTGCACTGCATGAGGCAAATGGTGGTCACACCAGATACTGACCGGTCCTGAGTCCCCAGACCCCCAATGAAGCAAAAAACTGCACATTCCAGGGTGGCCTTTTATTGGGGGCAGTATAAGGTACACCTGTGCACTACTCATGATGTCAGATCAGCATCTTGATGTGGCACACCTGTGAGGTGGGATGGATTATCTCAGCAAAGCAGAAGTGCTCACTATCACACATTTAGACTGATTTGTGAACAATGTTTGAGAGAAATGGTAATATTGTGTATCTGAAATGAATTTTAGATCTTTACTGTAAGTCCATCTCATGAAAAATCGGAGCAGAAACAAAGGTGTTGCATTTCTATTTTTGTTGAGTGTATTTCTGGAATGATTTAGAGTAAAATTTTACTTGCCAAACCCAGGTCATGTTGTCAGTTGAATCAAGAAATCGCTTTAACTGAAGCTCTCTGACAAAGTGAAGCACACTAAAAGATTCCAACAAAAGCAACACAATGTAAATAAACTGATGTATCATAATAATTGATGTATCAGTGTAAAAATGCTTTAAAAAACGCTCTTTGTGACTCCAGTAAACCCTGATGAGTCATTATTTACAAATGGAGGTAATTTAGAACTGTGGTGAACCTTCACAGGAGTGGCCAGCCTATCAAAATTACTCCAAGGGCACAACACAACACCTTGTCCAGGAGCTCTTAAAAGAACGTAGAACGGCATCTAAAGAAAAGCAGGCCTCACTAGTCTCAATTAAGATCAGTGTTCATGATTCAACAATAAGAAAAAGCCAAAAATGGCATCCATGGGAGAGTTCTGAGGCGAAAGGCACTGCTACTAAAAAGAACAGAAAGGCTAATCTCATATTTTCAAAAAAAAAAATAATAATAATCTTAATTTAAATTTAAAATAGCGATAAATAATGCTTTGCAGCTTCAGGATTTGCCATAGTTGATGGAGACAGAAATTCTGCACTCTACCAGAAAATCCTGAAGGAGAATGTCTGGCCATTGGTTTGTGACCTCAAGCTCACGAGGCAGTGGTAGCTTAGGGGGCTAAGGGACTAAGTTACTGATCTGAAGTTTGGCGGTTCAAGGCCTGGCTCCACCAGGTTCACTGTGCAGTAATGTATATGTGATAAGTAAAGGCTTAGCTTGACTTAACTCAAGCATACTTGGGTTATAGAGCAGGGAAACGACTGGTCATTGTCCTGACTTAAATCTGATTAACATGCTGTGGAATGAGGTTAAAGGTTCCTATGTGGCTGAATTAAACAAAAAAATAAATAAAGGGGCGAATATTTTTCATGCCACAGTATAACGTAAATTTATATTAGGACTAACTAAAACCTGTTATGAGCATAACTAAAAAGGATGAAACACAGACATGAGGGGGAACTGAGAAGTAAAGCAACCAGTCACTACACCATTAATAAACCTGAGTGATCAATGAGAGTGAGGAGGACAGCATCTAAACATACCAGTTCACCATAATACTCTAATATAAAAATGGTGGTAATAACTTTTACACATGACTGTATGACCGTTTTTCTTATTGTTCTATATTTCTTCATATATTTTTTTATATTGTGTATTTTGTACTGTACAGTTATTTTATTTTTATTTTATATTTTCTTTATTTATTATTATTCTTTCTTAGTTAAATTTAGCTTCTATTTTATTTTTCAGATTCATTTCCTATTCATAGTCTTTTATTTTAAGGTCACGAGCAGTTGTCTAAGCATTTCACTGCATATCGTACTGTGTATGTGACAAATAAAATTAGAATTTAAATTTGAATTTGTATGGATGGTCTAATTGTTAGTAGCAGTACAGTTGTGTACTTTGGATATACAGTACAGGCCAAAAGTTTGGACACACTTTCTTATCTATCTGTCAATGTGTTTTCTTTATTTTCATGACCATTTACATTGGTAGATTCTCACTGAAGGCATCAAAACTATGAATAGACACATGTGGAGTTATGTACTTAACAAAAAAAGGTCTCCATAGTCACCGGACCTGAACCCAATCGAGATGGTTTTGGGTGAGCTGGACCGCAGAGTGAAGGCAAAGGGGCCAACAATTGCTAAACACCTCTGGGAACTCCTTCAGGACTGTTGGAAACCATTTCAGGTGACTATCTCTTGAAGCTCATTGAGAGAATTCCAAGAGTGTGCAAAGCAGTAATCAGAGCAAAGGGCGGCTATTCTGAAAAAACTAAAATATAAAACATGTTTTCAGTTATATCACGTTTTTTTGTTAAGTACATAACTCCACATGTGTTCATTCATAGTTTTGATGCCTTCAGTAAGAATCTACCAATGTAAATGGTCATGAAAATAAAGAAAACGCATTGAATGAGTGAAGATGTGTCCAAACTTTTGGCCTATACTGTATATCCAAATTTTTCTGTGTCTTCCTTCTTTTTCCCGTGCACAGGTTTAATGTGATCTGTTGCTATAACCACATGACTGAAGACCAGTGTTTATGGAAATTATTGTCCTGAAGAATTCTTTAAGTCTCACATGTGACTTTGAAAATGAGCAAATAAATCAAAACCTTTTTAAAATCAGAGTAAAACTTTATTACAAAACATTTGCAAAGAATAAAGAGTAAACCTTAAAGAACTGACCGTAGTGCACGATCTTAGAAGTCGCAAGGGCAGGATATATTTGCCTTCTCTGAATTGGTTAATTCTAATTTATCTTACTCTCTTTACTCTCTCCCAGCACTAGATGGAGCTCCATCCCTTTAGATCACACCTCCTACATGTGTAGTGTGAGTTCTGTCTGTTAATCTGTCAGTGCTTTTACTTCTCCTCCAGTGGCGGAGCCAGGAAATTTTCTGTGGGGTGGCCAGGATGATTATGTGATCAATTTGGGGGTGGCATAAATTAGAACTATATTTAGGTCACCTACTGTAAACCACACACCTCCTTAAGAAAGAACATACAGGAAACAGTTGTTTTATTATAACCATTAGTTGTTTTATTTTAGTTCTAAAAAAAGTCTCCAAGTCAGGTGAGAGTCAAATCAAGTCAGTTACAATTACAAACTACTCTACAAAATGCATAAAAAACGTATTTACAATATGTAAACATATTTACATATAAAGTGTACTTACGAAAGTGAAATACTTGAGTGTAACTTTTTTATTTAAAAAAAATTTATTATGTCTGATGCCTTTCTCTTCATGTCTGCTGCTCTGACATGATACAGTGCACATCCCCACCATTACAGCTAGTACTTGCAAAATTAACAAAAGCAAACAATAAAATTGACAGCCCAAGTTAACAAACTATAACATTCTTTTAACAAACTAACACATTTTGTTTGATTTAACTTATTTGCAGGAGTTATCTATCACCAATAGATATGCTAGTCAATTATCATGTTACCAAAACTATCAACAAATTATTCAAAAAGTAGTCAGACTTTAGTTGGAATGACAAATGTGACATCATTTTATTTTTTTCTCTTTTTTTGCCTCATGTAGCTTACTAAACAGTTTAATTACGAATTCACCGAGGCATAAAGAAGTTAAAAAAATGCTTATACTTTTACTATCTTTTCTTTTGTATTAGATTAATAGTGTTTAAACAAGATCACCTGTAATTATTTGTTGTTCCGTCGCATTTTCAAATTCCCGCCAGTGGTACTGGACTCCTCTCCGCTCCACTCCACTCCACTCCACTCATAGAAATATATCCGCTCCACCGGGCTCCACACAATGACAGTAAAAGAACTCCACTCCACTGGCGGTACCAGGATGTGCGCACACAAAAGTGTCCGGCATTGCTGTGGCAGTACAAAAAAGGTTCCGCGTCGCGCGGGTGGTTGCATGGATGGCTATGGTCAGACCAGGGGGGGCCAATAGGGTGGCCGGGGTTCGGCGGGGGGTGGCCACGGCCCCCCCTGGCCACCCCCTGCCTCCGCGCCTGTTCTCCTCATCTTAAACAGGTAGAACACACACTCACACACATTCTTATAGAGTTCTGATCAGATGCTCTTCAGATCATCTTGTATAATGTGATCAGTAATGATGATAAAGAGCTGCTGTAACTGTGCAGTGTAACACCAGCTTAACTCAGAGTAAAGTGACGATGTTTGGATCATTTGATACACCACGCTGTGAGAAGAACAAACTGGTTCCTCCAGAACAAAATCCTGTTCAAGTTCAGTTCTGGAAGAAAGTCCAGTCTCACTAATGCTGAGTTCTGACAGGAAAGTGTGTAAAAGCTGCAGTGTGTAGTTTACTGTGTGTGATTGAAACACACAGTCCTGTACACAGCTGTAGGTCACACTCATGTTCCTCCACAGAAGAGCTGGACGAGTAAACATGAGACGAGGGACAGGACCAGGACCAGTGGGTGAGGACTCTTCATTACTGCAGAGAGACAGAAATGAGTTTTAGTTACAGTTGTGGTTGGAGGTTTACACACACTCATGAACATGAACATCAGGACAATTCTGGTCTTTCAGTGATTTCTTTGAACTGATCTTTTTCTGGGGCTGAATGACTAAACAACACACATCTTTAATAGAAGTAAACTCCAAGAGTCTGGAGCATGCATTTTAATGATGAGCTCCTTCACCTGCATCAGCACCTCTTTACACTGTGTACTGAGAGTCTCATCAACATCTACCAAATACACATTCAACACTCTCAATCAACTCCACACCTTTTATCTCCTTAATCTGTCATGAGATAAATGAGGAACAGCCACAACTGGCCTTTACACTGCGCATCACTCAGGTGTCCCATTACTTTTCAGCCTGTGGAAAATGAGGGACTGGGTGAAAATAGCCGTAACACTTATTGCGAAAACAGTATTGTTAAGCTGAAAAGTCGACACTATAATCACATCTTGATTGCTTTATTTGAAATCCATTGTGGTGCACACAGGCACAATTATACACAAACAGTGTTGATGTCCAAATATTTATGGATTTGAGTGTACAGTAACTGTGCTTACATTTAGCCCTAGCCCTCTGACACTAACACACAGATGATAGAGATCAGGACTAATGAATACACTGGGGTTTAGGAAGACCCATTGGATTTAAAGTTGTTACCAGTGTTGGGGGACGTTACTTTTTAAAGTAACTAATTACATTACAAAATTACTGTCTTTAAAAAGTAATCAGTTACATTTTTGTGTTACTTTCTGATAAAAGTAACTAGTTGGAGTACTTTTTTAAGAAGACTCCTTTGTGATTCCTTATGGTGGCCGTAAGTGGCGAGTTTTGGTGCTGCGATTAGGTTTCCATCTTTCCTCCCGTCGGTCCTCGCATAGTCAAACCGCAGAGGTGAGATAGGGGAATACCAGCAGGAACAACAGGGGCGGGGCTTGTAGGACAACTTTCACACACACACACACACACACACACTAACGGATTGCGAATGTCTGCTGTCTGGCTCACAGATTACATAAACTGTATGATTAACATGTTTTAAAATATAAGTAAATAACTGAGTACATTAATGGCAAACCTAACTCGTTAGATTACTCATTACAACGAAAAAGTAATCCAAGTACTCTAACGCTTTACTTTGTAACATGTTATGCCCAACACTGGTTGTTACACAGTGTCAGATAGTGTGATAATCAGGTGCTACGTGTTGTACATAGGAATAGCCTTCACTACTGTACATGTTGTTGTTGTTGGTCTTTTGGCTGCTCCCGACAAGGGGTTGCCACAGCGGAATACCCAGTCCGCCCAACAACCTGGCACAGGTTTTACGCGGTATGCCCTTCCTGACGCAACCCTCCCATTTTATCCGGGCTTGGGACCAATAACTTACACTAAATGTATTAGTCAGGATTTAAACCTCATTACAGCAAACAGACAGCGCTGGGTAAAGTAATAAATGACCTCCTACTGATCAGGGTCTCTTTGCTTGAGTTACCTGACCTTATTGCACCTTTTGACACCATTGATTATAGTGTTCTCCTTTACAGGTGAGATGTTCTCCTTCATAGGTTGGACAATTTCATAGGAACAAAGGAAACGGCTCTCTCCTGGCTTAGATCCTTTTTGACTGATAATTAGCAGTTTGTAAATTTAAATAGTGATTATTTTTCATGCTCTAAAATAAAGTTTGGTCTTCCACAGGGTTCTGTTCAAGGCCCACTACTATTATCTTTTCACTATTTATCTTTTGCTTCTTCTGGGCAATATAATTCGTAAGTATGGAATTAATTTCGACTGCTACAGTATGCTTCCGACACAGTTATAGCCCAGCAAAGCCAGATGAGAAAAGCCAGCTTAATTAAGTTAAACAACTTCGATCAAAGAATGCAGGTTGCTTCTTAGTTCTGGTTATTATGAAAACTACAGCAGAAAATTCAAGGTTTAAGATTAAATTCAATTCAATTCAATTTTATTTATATAGCGCTTTTAACAATGGTCATTGTCTCAAAGCAGCTTCACAAAGATGAAAGAAATGTATATATATATAAAATAAAATAATAATAATAATAATAATAATAATAATAAATTTTGTATTTGTAAGAATTTTTGTGTGAGAAAAATGTGTCTAGATAATAACGAGATGAATGAATGAAATTGATGAGCAAGCCAAGGGTGATGGCGACAGTGGCAAGGAAAAACTCCCTGAGATGGCAATAGGAAGAAACCTTGAGAGGAACCAGACTCAACAGGGAACCCATCCTCATTTGGGTGATAACATTTACATTTACATTTAGGCATTTGGCAGACGCTCTTATCCAGAGCGACTTACAAAAAGTGCTTTAATGTTTACAACATTGGATACATACTTACACTGGGTTAACTAGGTTAATAACTAAGTACCATTAGTCCAACACATCTGAGAAGAGTTTTTTTTTTTTTTTTTTTTTTTTTGGGGGGGGGGGGGGGGGGAACAGATAGCAGATAACAGATAGAGATGATATAACACCATGTGTGTTATGCAGCTGAAAGTACAGTACAATATAACAGAAATTCTTTAAATTAACATGAAGTCCAGTTCAACATAGGGATGAGTCAGTAGGTGCAGAGGGCAGATGGGATCTGAATCACTGGGAGCACAGGAGCAGGATGTGTAGCTCCAATCATAATAAGGCAGAATTCAGCTGGAGCTGGTCCTTCTCTGGATGCCTCAGGATCCTCACAGGGTTGGCCTTTATCTACTGAAGCTGGTACAATCTCCAGATGCCTCGGGATGGGTAGAAACTACAGAACAGATGGAGAGAATTAGCGTAGTTGCCATTCAGAATAGATGTACTGAAGTATGAAGTTATGGGATGAGTTACGCGTATGCCAGATTAAAGAGATGCGTCTTGAGTCTACTTTTAAACTGGGAAACTGTGTCTGAGCCCCGAACACTGTCTGGAAGGCTATTCCAAAGTTTTGGAGCTAAATATGAAAATGCCCTGCCCCCTTTTGTAGATTTTAAAATTCTGGGAATTACAAGAAGTCCAGAGTTTTGTGATCTTAAGGAGCTTGGTGGATTATACTATTATATTATACTAATACTATTTTGTAATTAATTCTAAACTGAACAGGTAGCCAGTGCAGGGATGATAATATTGGGGTTATATGATCATATTTTCTGGATCTGGTGAGAACCCTGGCGGCTGCATTTTCGACTAACTGAAGCTTGTTTATTGAGAATGCAGGACAACCACCTAGTAATGCATTACAATAGTCCAGTCTGGAGGTCATGAATGCATGAACTAGCTTTTCTGCATCAGATACGGATAAGATGCTCCTAAGTTTGGCGATATTTCTAAGATGGAAAAAGGCTGTTTTTGTGATATTGGAAATATGATTTTCAAAGGACAAGTTAATGTTTAATATTACGCCCAGATCTTTTACTGTTGAGCTAGTAGTAACAGTACATCCTTCTAAACGCAGGCTGAATTGAATGATGATAGAAAGTGCTTTTATGAGTTTCTATGTATTTTTCTGTATACATTTAATAAGCTTTTGTAAGTGTAACAACAACCTGTCCAGGGACTGCGGGTGGAAATTAGCATTTTTGCTATAACCTGGCACATGACATCTCTTCTTATTTTAGACTAATGTTGTTTGTGCATTGTCCCTGATCAAATAAAAATAAATAAATAAATAAATAAAAATTGTGAAAGCTGTTGTGTGCTGGTTTTTGGGCCGATGAGTAATATCTCTGTCTTGTCTGAGTTTAGTAAAAGAAAGTTATTGGTCATTCAATCTTTTATGTCCTGGACACATTCAGTTAATCTAGACAATTTAGGTATTTCGTCTGGTTTTGTTGAGATGTATAATTGGGTATCATCAGCATAACAAGGGAAACTAATCCCATGTCTTCTAATGATGTTACCCAAGAGAAGCATGTATATTGAGAACAGCAGAGGTCCTAAAACTGACCCTTGTGGGACCCCATATTTCACTGGCATTACACCAAACAGTTCTTCATTTAAATCTACAAAATGATATCGATCAGACAGGTATGATCTAAACCATTTTAATGCCTGTCCCTGAATACCTATGTGATTTTGTAAGCGATCTATGAGAATATTATGATCTATACTGTCGAATGCAGCACTAAGATCAAGCAAGACTAGACTTGAGGTGCAGCCTTGGTCCAAAGCTAAAAACAAGTCTTGCAATCTTAACTAGTGCAGTTTCTGTACTATGATGGGGCCTGAAACCTGATTGAAATTCTTCGAGGATGTTGTTTTCCTGAAGAAATGTGCATATTTGAGCTGATACTACTTTTTATAATATTTTTGATATACAGTGTGAAAAACTATTTGCCCCCTTCCTGATTTCTTATTCTTTTGCATGTTTGTCACACTTCATTTGCAGTTTATAAATGAAGGTTTACATTATTAAGGGAGAAAAAAACCTCCAAATCTACATGGCCCTGTGTGAAAAAGTGATTGCCCCCTTGTTAAAAAAATCACTTAACTGTGGTTTATCACACCTGAGTTCAATTTCTGTAGCTACCCCCAGGCCTGATTACTGCCACACCTGTTTCAATCAAAAAAATCACTTAAATAGGAGCTACTTGACACAGAGAAGTAGACCAAAAGCACCTCAAAAGCTAGACATCATGCCAAGATCCAAAGAAATTCAGGAACAAATGAAAACAAAAGTACTTGAGATCTATCAGTCTGGTAAAGGTTATAAAGCCATTTCTAAAGCTTTGGGACTCCAGCGAACCACAGTGAGAGCCATTATCCACAAATGGCAAAAACATGGAACAGTGGTGAACCTTCCCAGGAGTGGCCGGCCGACCAAAATTACCCCAAGAGCGCAGAGACAACTCATCCGATAGGCCACAAAAGACCCCAGGACAACATCTAAAGAACT
The DNA here is from genome assembly GCF_024256425.1 of Clarias gariepinus. Taxonomy (NCBI): domain Eukaryota; kingdom Metazoa; phylum Chordata; class Actinopteri; order Siluriformes; family Clariidae; genus Clarias; species Clarias gariepinus. The sequence continues at coordinate 3,335,794 of NC_071101.1, forward strand.
GCAGGCCTCACTTGCCTCAATTAAGGTCAGTGTTCACGACTCCACCATAAGAAAGAGACTGGGCAAAAACAGCCTGCATGGCAGATTTCCAAGGCACAAACCACTTTTAAGCAAAAAGAACATTAAGGCTCGTCTCAATTTTGCTAAAAAACATCTCAATGATTGCCAAGACTTTGGGGAAAATACCTTGTGGACCGACGAGACAAAAGTTGAACTTTTTGGAAGGTGCGTGTCCCGTTACATCTGGCGTAAAAGTAACACAGCATTTTAGAAAAAGAACATCATACCAACAGTAAAATATTGTGGTGGTAGTCTGATGGTCTGGGGTTGTTTTGCTGCTTCAGGACCTGGAAGGCTTGCTGTGATAGATGGAACCATGAATTCTACTGTCTACCAAAAACTCCTGAAGGAGAATGTCCGGCCATCTGTTCGTCAACTCAAGCTGAAGCGATCTTGAGTGCTGCAGCAGGACAATGACCCAAAACACACCAGCAAATCCACCTCTGAATGGCTGAAGAAAAACAAAATGAAGACTTTGGAGTGGCCTAGTCAAAGTCCTGACCTTAATCCTATTGAGATGTTGTGGCATGACCTTAAAAAGGCGGTTCATGCTAAAAAACCCTCAAATAAAGCTGAATTACAACAATTTTGCAAAGATGAGTGGGCCAAAATTCCGCCAGAGCGCTGTAAAAGACTCGTTGCAAATTATCGCAAACGCTTGATTGCAGTTATTGCTGCTAAGGGTGGCCCAAGCAGTTATTAGGTTTAGGGGGCAATTACGTTTTCACACAGGGCCATGTAGGTTTTTTTTTTTTCTCCCTAAATAATAAAAACCATAATTTAAAAACTGCATTTTGTGTTTACTTGTGTTATCTTTGACTAATAGTTAAATGTGTTTGATGATCAGAAACATTTTGTGTGACAAACATGCAAAAGAATAAGAAATCAGGAAGGGGGCAAATAGTTTTTCACACCACTGTAAAGGGGAGGTTTGAAATCGGTCTATAATTTGTTATTTAATTTGCGTCCAAATTAGACTTTTTAAGAAGCGGCTTAATAACTGTCAACTTGAAAAGTTTAGGGACATGACCTATATATAATGAAGAATTAATAATGTTTAACAGTGGCTCTTCAACCGTATGCATCACTTCTTTCAAAAATCTGGTTGGGAACTTTAGGCTGAACTAGATCATGAGATGCTATTAGAGGTTGAACTTTCGTTATTTTCTTACTTATGCTATCGATTTTTTTTTATTAAAGAAGTCCATAAAATCTTCACTACTAAAATGTTGTGGAGTACTCTCTGCAGGCATCTTAGGTTTTGTTAGGCGGGCTACTGTACTAAATAAGAACTTGGGATTATTTTGGTTTCTCGCTATCAGTTGGCTAAGATGCTCGGTCCTAGCAGTTTTTAGAGCCTGTCTATAGCTGCACATACTGTCTTTAAACGCAATTCGAAAAATTTCTAATTTAGTATTTCTCCATTTTTTGCTCGAGGTTATTTAAAGAACTTTATTTATCCCAGAGGGAAATTGCTTATTCTTGGTTATAATTGCTCAGTAGAAAGAAAAAGTAAAAAAATAAATAAATAAAATAAATAAATAAATAAAATAGAATAAAATAAAAAGAGTTCTAAAACAGGAAGTACCATATTGCACACTAAACTTTTGAATACCTTAAACGAATACACTAAATATGCCATTATGAAATTATTGCACACTTAATATGACCCAAGAGCGCTTATAAATATTGCACATTTACAAATGCTCTTGGGTCACTTGTTACTGTAAACTAATATGTATGTAATATTGTATTATTATATGTAATATTGTATAACATTTTATTAAGATGTAATATTGCAAATATTATATTATTGATACAAGTAAGTTATATTGTGCATTTGTGTTTCTGTTACTGTCAGTGCATATCCACATAGTGTATGAGTGACAGAGAAAAGTTGTACAAGAGGCGGAGGCTTTTCTTAAAGCCCAAAGTTATGAAATAGTCTTCCAATTAATGTTCGGGACTCAGATACAGTCTAAGTGTTTAAGTCTAGGCTAAAAACCCATTTATTTAGTCTAGCATTTTTGCAAATAGATTAGCCTTAGGTAAAGGAGCAGATCTGGGGCACTTATGGACATAGAATATTATGCTGAACTGGTATGTTTAAATGCTATAGGCCTATTCCCCACTCTCATTGATCACTCAGGTTTGTTGAAGATGACGTGATTGGTTGCTTTACATCTCAGGGAGCTTTTGTCTCTTCCTTTTAGTCATGATGTCATGGTTAGTGCTGCCGGAGTCCCTGCTTGCACTCTGCGCTAAATATACATTCACTTATGCATTGTGTGACTGTGACCAGATCTGTTATCTCTCTTGTGTGTAATGATTATTTAGTGTTGTGACTTACCTTCATTATAGACTTGAGAGAGTTTTACACGGCTGATCATGAATTTTTTTAGGACCGTTATGAAGCCGGGTGGATCTTATTGATTTGTAGCTGGTGTAGTTACCTGCATCACTCAGCCTCAGATTGTGTAAGAACAATGAACAGTCCCTGTTATGCAGCTTGTCCACAGAAACGTTTACACGCTCCTAATATCACTCATCCTGAAAGGTCTTCTCACCCATTTTCTCAAAAACAATCATAGGAACCAATGCCCTATCTAATATAGACTTTTAGTGCCTAGACTTGGCAGTTCACATGGCAGGACAGCTGTAGAACCCACTGGGCCTGATACACTGATCTCACGTTGTGTAGAAAGTATGTCTGAAATGGGAAAAATTTAAACTTAGATTCAGGGTGTGCAGATTTACTGCAACAAACAGAAGTGTTTATTGACGTTGCATTTACAGATAAAACACAATGATTTGATCCATACTGCGGTTAAGTCACTCCATCAGGCCCTATCTAGTGGCTCATTTTAGGAAGCTGGGTCAATCAGAACTGAACCGCATTACAGTGGAACCTCGGATTACAAGTAACATGGTTTACGAGTGTTCCGCAAGACAAGCAAAGATTTTTAATACATTTTGACTTGGAAAGCGAGCATTATCTTGGTTTACGAGCACCGAGTATCATGTACCACGCATGCACTTCTTTTTTTGATGCCGAGCATCACGTGATCACAGCTGAACCAACGCTGAATTGTGGGTAATCGTCTCCCCTGCTGGGTCTTAGTGCTCGTCTTTTCCTAGTATAATCAACATCCGTGCACGCGTGTACTGTTTACTATAACAATGTAACCTCGTGTGTGTGTAAAAAGTATTTTTTTTTTGTGTTTGTAAGCTTGTTTGTACAGCGTGTGTGTGTGTGCGCGTATAAAGCAAGAGCAAGTCTCATTAGAGGGTAAAGAGCCATTTTTTTCTCTGCATCAGCTTGTCGTGTTTCATTTTACCTTTGAAAAGAATTGCGACAGAGCGGAGTTTAAGTGTAAGGCAGAGAGTGTGTGTGTGCGTGCATGTGCGTGGGAGATGAAATGTTTATCCAGAAAAACTGGGAAGGGGTTGTTGATAAAGTAAAAGGTAGACTTGATAAATGGAAATGGCTAATGCCAAAGATGTTATACAAAGGGAGAATACTAATTGTGAATAATTTAGCAGCTTCCAGTCTTTGGCACAGGCTGGCCTGTTTGGATCCTCCCTCACAACTTATGGTAGAAATTTAAGGTGTTTTAGTCAATTTTATTTGGGATAACTTGCATTGGGTGCCACAGAGCATGTTTTATTTACCTAAAGAAGAGGGTGGTCATGGCTTAATACAATTAAAAAGTAGTAAGTAAATAGTAGAAATTTTTACAAAGATTTTTGTATGGGTCCACAGTGAATGGTTGGCGGGCTGTTACATTCTCCATTTTGCACAGTGTAAGGGCCATATTTCATTCTTGTGATTTGTTGTTATGTTTATCTTATTTCAGTTTATTAGTTAAGCATTAAGCATTAAGTATCATAAATATAATTTGTATTGTGACATCACTTCATGGGTTGTTCTGTGACATCATCCCACAGTTATGCAGTTCCATGTCTATCACGCACGTTAGTTGTAGTTGTCGTTAAGACACGGAAGGATACAGAAAGGTTTGGAGCACACAAGCTTTTGACCGTGATAACGTGAGACAGTAAGCTAAAAGGAATACAGTAAAATAAGTTGTTGTAACTGTAATCTATCGAAGCTACAGAACACAGCAAGCGACTTGTCGTGACTACAGTGGATTTATGCAAGAAACTGTAACAACCGTTGTTTTTGATGTTGAAAATAAACAAGAGACAAAGAAATCAACGAAACGTCTGATGTCGTCAGTGACACTGTGTAACTAAAGACACGCGTCAGAACTTGTGAATAACATGCACCTACAATAAAGTCAAAAGCTTGGCTCCGCCGCAGAAATGAAGATAAGTGATTTAAGATTGTGAAGAGCGCGCGTGCGACTTCAAAAACGCGCATCAACCGAAAGCGAGAAGAGGACTTGTCTGCCTTAAACTTCACCATGTCACACGGCGAGGACAACGCCGCTATCGCCGAATCTGAGCAGGTGATGGTGCTCGACGAACTGAAGAGCGCCAGAGAAGGCAAGTGGAGTCAGTTGACTGTATTATACAATGAACTAGAGGCGCTTATGGACAATGCTTGTAATTTGCATGACGTTAAAGCCAAGCGCCGCCAATATAAAGCGCTGCTAAATGACTTTATTGAAAGTAATGTAACAGTGCGATCGTGCGCAAAGGTTGAAGAGCGTGAAACTGATCAGCAACACTGGTTTCACCCTAGATTAACGCGCTGCTCAGAATTCATGGTGAGAGTAGAGTCGTGGATCGCGGACACAAGTAATCGCTTTAAGTTGTCTCAAACAGTTGACGATGGAGTTTCGCCAAACGACAGTGTGTCAATGGCGGAGCGTAAGACGCCCGCCCCCCAAAGGCACGGAAGCGTAACGTCAGCGGCATCCAAGAGGTCCTTAACGTCAGCAGCATCCGAAGCTCGACTAAAAAAGGCAGAAGCCAATAGAGCAGCTTTGCTGGCTAAAGCAGCAACTTTAAGCCATCGGCAGGCGCTGGAGCTGGAGGAAGCACGATTAAAGGCTGAGGAAGAGCAATTGAAAGCAAGATTAAAGGCCGAGGAAGAGCAATTGAAAGCAAGATTAAAGGTTGAGGAAGAGCAATTGAAAGCAAGATTAAAGGTTGAGGAAGAGCAATTGAAAGCACAACTAAAGGCTAAACAAGCACAATTAAAGGCACAAAAGGAAAGGCTGGAAATGGAAACGGCGCTTGCAATGGCCGATGCTGAACTAAATTCTTACCAGAACCGCAAAAAACAACATCCTGCCAGACGGAGCGTGGTCGTCGAAACGAGTGGTGCATGCCCCTCGGAACCAGAGCAAAACGACCACTGCAACCACAGTTCGGCAACGGAATACCTCAAGCTGCCATCACGCCTCCGAGCAACCCACTTAAGCATGCCAGTGAGTGCCCAACCCATAATGTCAAGCACCCTAATGGAACGGCCCACCCAAGGTAACGAACACTCACTTTACAACACTGACATAGTGGAGCCTCAGGGTAGGATGCCACTTCAGGCAGACCTTACAGAAACGTTTGCAAAGAGTCAGAGGCAACATTCCTTACCTCCGCGCAACGTTCCTCCATTCTATGGTGACCCTCTTAAGTTCACGTCCTTCGTAAGAGCTTTTAAACATGCCATCGAAACCAACACTGATAGCAATCATGATAGGCTGTTCTATCTCGAGCAGTATACTGAAGGACAGCCTAAGGACCTAGTGAGAAGCTGCCTGCTCATGCCAGAACATTGTGGCTACGCAGAGGCTATGAAACTGTTACATGACAATTTCGGAAATAGACAAATAATCGCTACAACGCTGATGCAAAAGGCACTCAACTGGCCGGAAATAAAGTCAGAGGACGGAAAGTCGCTAAAAACTTTCTCCCTGTTCCTAGTAGAATGTTACAATACCATGTCAAGCATTGATTACATGGATGAGCTAGACAATGCTACCAACTTGAGAGGTGTTGCCTCAAAACTGCCCTACAAATTGCGTGAAAAATGGAGAAGCCACGTATACAAGTACGAGGAGCGCAATCAGGAAAGAGCTAAGTTCGTGCAGCTGATGAAATTCGTAGAACGAGAAGCAAAGGTAATGTCCAACCCACTCTTTGGAGACCTGAACGTTTCGACTAGTGGTACAACGACTAGTGGTAAAAAACACAGCAGCAAATCCTCTCCAGGATTCAAGCAAAAAACTGAAGAAAAGAGGGGCAGCAGCTTTGCGACCGGCGTAAAACAGGTTGGTAAAGTTCATAGAGACTCAATCACAGTAAAGAGTAGTGGTGCATTAGTTATTAGTGCCTTCACTAAACCTTGTGCATCCTGTGAGCAAGATCATACCCTAGACGAATGCCACAAGTTTAACAATGAGACATATAAGGTCAAATTGGACTTTCTAAAAAAGAATGGATTCTGCTTTGGCTGTTTAGTAAAAGGACATTTAAGCAAAGACTGCACGAAGAAAATTACCTGTCAGCTGTGCTCAAAGAAACATCCTCGCATGCTACACATTGCAGCAAAAGACACAGCTCAAGCGATCGCAAAGGCTGACGAAACCGAACCAGTTCAAACATTGCCTGTTACAGCGAGTCACGAAACGAGTGCGTGTCTCGGGGCTGGAGATGACTGTATTCTCTCCATAGTACCTGTTAAAATAAAGTCCAAGAAAGGCAACAAGACAGTAAAAGTATACGCCTTTATGGACCCAGGTAGCTCTGCTACCTTTTGTACAGAGTCACTAGCAAGGCGATTAAACATACAAGGTAAAAAAATTGACATCATGTTAAGCACCATGAACGCGAGGAAACAAGTAGAAAGTTACGTGCTTACTGACCTAGAGGTTAGCAGTCTGGAAGAAAACACCTTTGTTGAACTCCCCAAAGTGTTCACACAAAAGAGTATCCCAGTCTCAGTGGAAAATATTCCACAACAGCACGACATTGATAAGTGGCCATACCTCAGCGAAGTAAAACTGCCTTATATTAATGCTGGAGTTGAAATTCTCATTGGTAACAAAGAGCACAGGCTCCTAGAACCATGGCGAGTAATTAACAGCAGGCACAATGGGCCATATGCAGTAAAGACTGCTCTTGGATGGACCATAAATGGACCTCTTCGAGAGTCGGTCGAGGAAGGCACATGTGACAATGAGCAAGTGAGCGTTGCAGTCAACAGAGTCTCCATCGAAAGTGTGGAACAAATGCTGATACAACAGTACAACCATGATTTTCCTGAACGGAACTGTGATGACAAAGCTGAGTTGTCACAAGAGGACTATCAGTTTTTAGACTCTGTAACTAACTCCCTGCAATTTACCGATAATCACTTCTACATCGGTCTCCCATTTAAGAAAGCAGCTATTCAAATGCCCAATAACCGAAGCGCAGCCATGCAGCGCGCACTGAACCTCAAACGGAAGTTTAAGCATAACCGCTCCTTTCACAAAGAGTATCTAAACTTCATGAACGACATGTTTGAAAAGGGTCATGCAGTCAAGGTCCCCACACCCCACCTAAGTCGACAAGACGGGCAAGTGTGGTACATACCTCACCATGGTGTGTACCATCCTCAAAAGAAAAAGCTAAGGGTAGTCTTTGACTGTGCTGCCAGCTATCAGGGAATATCATTAAATAGCGAGCTTCTGCAGGGACCCGACCTGACAAACTCACTCATTGGGGTGTTCGCACGCTTTAGACAAGAAGAAGTTGCCATGATGGCAGATGTGGAAGCCATGTACTATCAGGTCAGAGTTCCGGAAAAGGACACAGACTTGTTGCGTTTCCTGTGGTGGCCGAATGGAGACATGAGTCAGGACTTGGTTGAGTATAAAATGGTTGTTCATTTGTTTGGTGCAAAATCATCTCCAAGTGTAGCTAACTTCGCCCTTAGGAAAACAGCAGAAGAAAACCGCAGCAATGCATCTGCCGAGGCAGTCAACACAGTACTTAAAAACTTTTATGTAGACGACTGCTTGAAGTCTGTCTCTAGTCATAGTCAAGCAGTTGCGCTATATAGTAATCTCACCAAACTGTGCGCAAGTGGAGGGTTTCACCTCACCAAGTGGGCAAGTAATAGTCGTACATTGCTAGCTTCCATCCCTGAGGGTGAGAGAATTAAAGACATGAGGGACTTAGATTTGAGTAAAGACGTACTCCCTGTTGAGAGGGCTCTAGGGGTGCTGTGGTGTATTAATTCAGACACGCTCAAGTTCAAGATTAGTTTAAAAGAGCGGCCTGTGACTAGAAGAGGAATCTTGTCAGTCACTAGTTCAATTTATGACCCCTTAGGCTTCCTTGCACCAGTCATACTGCCAGCTAAGATTTTAATGCAGCAGTTATGTAAAGAGAGACTCGCTTGGGACGATGACATTCCCGAACAATTTATAAAACGATGGAGGGCCTGGCTACACGAGTTGCATCAATTGTCTGAGTTTAGTGTAGCAAGATGCGTAAAACCAGTTGACTTTGGAGTCACAAATACAGCACAACTTCACCACTTCTCAGATGCAAGTGAAATGGGATATGGAGTTGTCTCATATATTAGGTTAGTAAATGCTGATGGACTTACACACTGTGCATTCATGATGGGGAATTCTCGCGTAGCGCCCTTGAAACAAACTACTATTCCCCGAATGGAATTGACAGCGGCAGTGGTTGCCGTAAACAACGACAAAATGTTGAAAGGTCAACTGGAAATAGAACTGCTGGACTCTGTGTTTTGGACCGACAGCACAACTGTCTTGAGATACATTGTTAATGAAAAACTTCGCTTTAAAACCTTTGTCGCTAACAGAATCTCCATCATACGAGAGTCAACCAAGCCACAGCAGTGGAGGTACGTCAACACTTCGAAAAACCCAGCTGACGCTGCTTCCAGAGGAGTTTCCTGTGAAAAATTCATGAAAAACAACAATTGGATCCATGGTCCGCCCTTTCTTAAAACACCAGAGAGTAAATGGCCTGAAAACATTCACGATCTGTCGACGAAAGAGGATGACTCTGAGATTAAACACTCAGCCTTAGCGAATCTCGTAAAAACTACAGAGAGCACAGATGCCGTGAGTAAACTGATTAACTATCACTCTGACTGGTATAAATTAAAAAGATCCGTTGCCTGGATTCTTTGCGTTAAAGATATGCTTAAACAGAGAACAAAAAGGATCAAGGGACAGGCAAACAACTCAATAACAGAAAACCATAAGTCTCTAACAATTAAGGACTTAACAAGGGCAGAAAACGAAGTCATTAAGTTTGTTCAAAACCAAAAATTCAAGGACGAAATTTCCATGTTACAAAAGGGTAATGCATCCGTAAAAGGAAACAGTTGTCTCTCCAAACTAGATCCAGTACTGCAGGATGGAGTGCTAAGAGTTGGAGGACGTCTTGGTAGGTCTGCAATGCCTGAGCATGCAAAACACCCTGTCATTATACCCAAAGACTCACACATTACAACCCTAATCTTAAGAAACACTCACGAACAGGTCGGACATTGTGGAAGGAATTATATGCTTTCAAAATTGCGGCAGAAATACTGGATTCCGACAGCAAATTCCCTTGTGAGAAAGTTTCTGTCCAGTTGTGTGACATGTAGAAAGATCAGAGCGAAGAATAGTGAACAAAAAATGTCAGAACTGCCACGCGATAGAATAACACCAGATCACCCACCGTTCACTAACGTAGGGGTAGACTATTTTGGACCCTTCGAGGTCAAACGGGGTAGAAGTAATGTTAAAAGATATGGCGTATTGTTTACTTGTCTGACAACAAGAGCCGTGCATATTGAAGTCGCGCAGTCATTAGATACAGACTCCTGCTTAAACGCTATTCGACGCTTCATGTGCAGAAGAGGCCAGGTGTCAGTTATGAGAAGTGATAATGGAACAAACTTCATAGGCGCTGAGACTGAATTGCGTAAAGCTATCCAACAGTGGAATCAGTCAAAAATTGAAGGCGTCCTCATGCAAAAGGGGATACAATGGATATTTAATCCTCCTGCTGGGTCTCACTTCGGTGGAATATGGGAAAGGCAGATAAGGTCAGTAAAAAAAATCTTGAGGTCTGTACTAAAAGAACAAACACTAAACGATGAGAGCTTGCACACATTCCTGTGTGAGGTGGAAGCTATAATAAATGACCGTCCCCTTACCACCGCTACAAACGATCCCACAGACCTGGAGCCCCTGACACCTAACCACCTGCTGCTGCACCTGGTCTTTTCAAAAAAGAGGACACTTACGCACGTCGCAAGTGGAAGCAAATTCAGTACCTTGCCGACCTATTCTGGAAGCGATGGGTGCGTGAATACTTGCCCTTGCTTCAGGAGCGCCAAAAATGGTCTCAGGTGAGAAAAAACCTCTCGATTGGAGACGTAGTTCTAATAATTGATGAGTCTTCTCCAAGAAATTCATGGGTTATCGGACGGATCACGAAAGTGTTCCCTGATAAAAAAGGACTTGTGAGACGTGTACTGGTCAAAACTAAAACCAGTACCCTGGAAAGACCCATCGATAAGCTGTGCCTGATATGTGAAATGGACTGTTAATTACCTTATAAAGTAGTCATGTTCCTTTCATTTGGTACGCAGCAATATGAATACCTTAAGTTAAACCGTTAAAAAATGTTTAAAGTGTTAAGAAAGTTAATTCTAAAGTGTTAAGAAAGTTAATTCAAATTTTAATCCAATAGTAAATGTTGTGGCCCAATCGTAAAAAAAAAAAAAAAAAAAAAAAAAATGTGTGTAATTGTCAGTCTTCCTGCCTGTCAATTAGGGGCTGGAAATGTAAGGGCCATATTTCATTCTTGTGATTTGTTGTTATGTTTATCTTATTTCAGTTTATTAGTTAAGCATTAAGCATTAAGTATCATAAATATAATTTGTATTGTGACATCACTTCATGGGTTGTTCTGTGACATCATCCCACAGTTATGCAGTTCCATGTCTATCACGCACGTTAGTTGTAGTTGTCGTTAAGACACGGAAGGATACAGAAAGGTTTGGAGCACACAAGCTTTTGACCGTGATAACGTGAGACAGTAAGCTAAAAGGAATACAGTAAAATAAGTTGTTGTAACTGTAATCTATCGAAGCTACAGAACACAGCAAGCGACTTGTCGTGACTACAGTGGATTTATGCAAGAAACTGTAACAACCGTTGTTTTTGATGTTGAAAATAAACAAGAGACAAAGAAATCAACGAAACGTCTGATGTCGTCAGTGACACTGTGTAACTAAAGACACGCGTCAGAACTTGTGAATAACATGCACCTACACACAGTGTTGCAGGTTTGGGGTTGGATAAGTCTTTGTTTTTAATGGACCCCCTCAAACTGAATGTGAGTAGACTGCCAGTGTTCTATAACAATCTCTTTAAGGTTTGGAGTCTTTTTAACTTGCAGAGAAGTGAGACAAGACAAGTGCTTAGACTTGCAGAGAAGTGAGACAAGACAAGTGCTTAGACTTGTCTACAGCTACTGGCAAAGCGTTTTATAAAATATGTGTTAAAGTTTTTAATAAAAAAGTACTGAATGAAAAAGTCGACACGCCTTGGCATAAAATATTGGGTGTAGATGAAAATGTAAAACCTGAATGGAGGTCACTGTATAAGCCACTGTTATCCAAACAGGCAGGGGATATACAGTGGAGACTTCTTCACTGTGCCATTGCGGTTAATGCTTTAGTTTCAGTTCTTAATCCTGAAGTCATTGCTGATTACCCTTTCTGTTCAAAAAGAATATCCGTCTCTCATGCCTTTATGGACTGTGACAGACTGAAACCTTTATTTTTACTTATGGAAAAAAATTTCACCTCTTTAATTAATTGTTTTCAATTAGAATGTTTATCTTTGGTTTTAATTATGTTCGATTTAATAGGGTCACATGTCAGCTTTTGAACTTTGTTTTAGGTCAGGCTAAGTTAGCCATTTATATGATCAGGAAAAATAAGGTTGAAAGACTGTCTGGTGAAGACGTGGTGGCAATGGTTCTAAATCTGGTGAAATTATGAGTGTTGATTGATTTTTGTTTTTATAAATCTACAAAGGATTTGACAACATTTGAGATGAAATAGTATTGTAATGGGGCTTTGTGCTCAGTTGTTGAAGTAGAGTTATCTTTTTCACATTTGATTGTTTTGATTGAGTTTACTTCTTCCTTCTTTGCTACTTATGTGATGTGATATAATGTAATGTTGAAATTGTTGAAACAAGTGTATTAACAAAGTGTTACCTATAGTAATAAAGAGCAATTAAACTCTCTCTCTCTCTCTTTCTCTCTCTCTGTGCGCATGCACTGGGTGTGAGGGAGCGTTTGGAAGACTGTTTGGTGTCTTGCCTTGTTTTTCCGGGAAACTTAACGTTTTTTTCTTCACACTTCTTTATTTTTTTATTTATTCTCATGAGAGAGAGTGAGCGGGCCTCTGAGGCTGGTGGGGAATGTTTCTCTCTTCGGAATGGTGTCACGTGTGTCATGGACAATGGGGACTGGTGGAGGGGGTATTGTTAGCGGTGGGAAAGCAGGTCAGTTTGAGAACATCTACTCCGCCTCCCGCATGAACAAAGCGGTGGTGGTGTTTTTGAAAAAGACGAACCTTACATTTAGACATTTGGCAGACGCTCTTATCCAGAGCGACTTACATTTTTATCTCATTACACATCTGAGCAGTTGAGGGCCTTGCTCAAGGGCCCAACAGTGGCAACTTGGTGGTTGTGGGGTTTGAACCTGGGATCTTCCGAACCGTAGTCCAATGCCTTAACCACTGAGCTACCCCTTCCCTCGTCCCTCAACCTTGTGTTATGGTCCGGGCGGGCGAAGCCAAAGGGCATGGCATCAATCTGCGGATCTGGGAAACATGGAAAGTGGGGTGGACTCGGCGCATGGAGAGAGGGAGAGCCAGTCTGACAGAGGAGGGGTTGATGATGCATGAGATTGTGAAGGGTCCTATGAATCTTGGCGAAGGTTTCCTGGATGTGGTCTTAAGTGGCAGATCGCGAGTGGAGAGCATGACCCTTTGACCAACGCGATACTTTGGGGCTGCACGGCGGTGCCGTTTGGGCCTTACATTGGAAAGTGCTCACGGTACGTATAAGCTGAACACGGGCTCGTCGCCATGTGTTTCTACAACGGCGCACAAAAGCTTGAGCTGAAGGGACGGCGGTTTCCTCCTTCTGGGTGGGAAAAAGCGGTGGCTGGTAGCCTAAACAGCATTGAAATGGGGACATTCCAGTCGCAGAAGTGGGGAGTGAGTTATGTGCGTACTCCACCCAGGGGAGGAAATGGCTCCACGAAGCTGCGTCCCGAGTGGTCATGCATCTCAGTATCTTCTCAAGCTCCTGATTGGCGCATTCGGTCTGGCCGTTGCTCTGAGGGTGAAAACCGGATGAGAGGCTAGGTGTTGCCTAGCCTTCCAGAATGGGGCCTCTGTCGGAGACTATGTCTAAAGGGAGGCAATGGAGACGAAATACATGGTTGACCATGAGCTTGGCGGTTTCTTAGGTGGAAGGCAGTGGTGGGGGATAGGAGAGGTTTGAGTAGACCCTCAGGTGAACGGTTGGGTGCCTTGTTTCTGGTGCATATGTCGCTTAACTGCCAAGAGCTCACGATCTCCGATGTCGTTATTGCGTTCAGGGCGTGTAAGCTGACAAGAGAAGAACGAGCATGGGTGAAGTTTGTTATCTTGTGGAGATCTCTGGGAGAGGACTGCTCCAACGCCTGTTTCGGAAGTGTCCACCTCAACGATGAACTGAAGTGAAGAGACGGGGAACACCAGAATTGGTGCTGTGGTAAATAAGTGTTTAAGCGTGATGTGACAATGAGTAGAGACGACTCGTGTGGGGTTTGCCGATGGTGCAGTCGTAAGGGCGATGGGGAGGGAGAGAGATGGAGCGTGATTTGCTAAACACCTGCTTAAGGTCGTGGTATTCAACAGGAACCTGGGAAAGACCAGGAATCTCCTCCTCTGAGGAGGTGGGTTTGCTTCTGAGGGGGGCAGACTGGAGACTGGAGGACAGACAGGCAGAGCTCCATTCAAGGATACTGTTCCTTGTCCAATTGATGTGGGCATTGTCCTTCTTGAGCCATGGGAGACCCAAAACTACTGGTGCATGGGGGCTTTGAATAATCATGAGAGAGATGGTTTCCGAATGATTACCAGAGAGCTGTAAGGTGAGTGGGGCAGATTGATAAGTGATTGGTGGAAGTTTGCTCCCATCGAGTGCCTAAACACGAAATGGCTGGCTGAGTAAATGGGATGGGATCTGGAGGCGGCTGATGGTGGATGCTGCTATTAAGTTTTGGTCGGCTCCAGAGTCTATGAGGGCTTTCATGACATGGGACTGATTGTTGTAGGTCAAGGTAATCGAGAATAGTGGTCACGCATCTGGGAGGTGGTTGAGCGTGGGGCCCCCTTGTACTCCCAGAATTACCTGGGGGCCCGGGTTTTTAACGGGCAGGATTGCACCAAGTGGCCCACTTGGCCACAGTAGTGTGTGTGTAAGCGAGTTTAAAAGTTTTAACTCACCGTTATGGTGGAGTTTGTAAGGAGATCCGTACTTCCGCGTGATAGATCTCTTTCGGAGCGCGATCTCCACACCTTTGTTTTGAGTGCTTCACGCAAGGCTCGCATTCTTTAAGAGAAACCGTGAGCCACGGCGCATTCCTGGGGTTAAACAGTGCAATCTGGCAGACACGCCAGGACGGATTTCCCCCTTTCTCTCACGCTCTCGCCGGATCAAGTTTTTCATCCACTTCTCAAGCGCGACTTGGCACTTCTTGTGAATGGATAGGAGAGACATACTCAGAGTTGCCTCACCGACGCTATCTCTCTCCCTTTTTTTGGCGACCTTCATGACGAGTTAACTCTTTCATGGAATAAGCCTTATTCATCCCGTGTTTTTCGTGCCATCAACTTCGATTTATTCGAATATCGTTGATGCAAAGGCGGGGGCTTATATGATGATGTCCCAGATAGAAAAGACGCTTGCGGGCTATTTCTCTCCTGAGACATCATCCTCCCTGAAAAAGCACACACTCCTCACCAAGCCACGTAGACTGACATCTTCCCTGGTGGGCAAAAGCTTTCAGGCAGCTGATCAGGCTGGTGCTCTCCTGCACACCATGGCGGTTTTGCAGGCTTACCAGGCTGACCTGCTAAAAGACTTGAGCACTGGCGGGGCTCTTCATGATAGGGTATGGCGGAATTACGCCGAGCCACAGATCTGTCTCTTTGTGCAACAAAGCAGATGGCCCGTGCAATCGGTCGTTTTTATGGCTGCGATGGTGTTCCGCAGAGAGTTACCTGTGGCTAAATCTCACGGGCATCAAGAATAAGGCTGTGCATGCTCAAGAGTCGGGACTGTCGGCCACCCAGTCCTCGCGAGGCGTTAAGTACACAAAGAGAGTGTTATGAGCCGGGCACCCCCTCATAAGACACCCTGAAGGAAACCAAGCTACGCCAAAAAGTGACTGTTCATCACTTTCAGAGATTTTTAGGTCTCATGGCAGCTGCATCCACTGTGATACCTTTGGGCCTTCTGCACATGAGATTGTTTCAGTTGTGGCTAAAAGCAAAGGGATTTTACTCAGGGCCAATCCCCGGGTTTGGGTGTAAATGCTTTTGCAAGGCACTGTACTGTATATTCAAAGCATGCATTTTATCCAGCAACATGGAAATTTACTTTACCTGCTTTAAAAGAACATAATAATGCTATAATCTCAGTATGCACAGTTTCCATGGAAGGATTTGAAGAGAAGTTGAGAAGGTTGGGTTTCAAAATCAGCGAACATTGTAGTATGGATGAATTGTATCTCAGGTTTGCATCACTACCCAGTGCAGGTTTAGGACAGAGCGTGTGTACATTTGTAGAATTGAGGTAGTGAGGCATGCGTGCTTGCGCACTTGTCAAACTTTAATGTACAACTATCGCTGAGATTTGTTTTGCACATAAAATAAACTTAAACACTTTACTTTTAGTTTGTAATAAAAAAAAGTGTACAGAATTGCTGAAATAGCAGATAATGTTAAATACTGAGATACTTTTAAATACACACTCGACTGTCACTTCGCATGATTTTACATTTATAAGAATATGTAAATTGTTTTATAGAGACGGCTGTGAAAAGAAGTTCAAAACATTTGTCATTTATGTGATGTATGGATTAGAGGATAAGAAACCTGAAAGTGTTCAGTATCATTTAAATTAACTTTATTAAGACTTTAGCAGCAGAGAGAGTTTATGAAGGACCTGAACATCTCAAACTAACGCTCTAATGGCAGTAAACTACTAAGAGTTCCAGTGATTGTAAAAATGAAATGAAATATCTGGCCTATCATATCTGCTCCACTGAGGATAGGTAAATAGATTCAGACAGTAACACAAACACTGAAGATCTGATTTTAGTTAATGTTCTTAAACGTCCCAGCATTAGGACATAAAGGATTCACCTCTTTCCATTCCATTTGACATTTACATTAATCTTACAAAGCTGATGAGACAGTACCAGACCAGGCTAACCTGGGAGATTTGTGTTGCGATTTTAAAAATGCAGATTTGAGATTTATTTTTTTTATCTTACAATTATAAATAAACTTTGCAAATAATTCCTCCACCTACATGATGTGATGCCTGTTGATGTGTGGATAGGTTACTGCACCACCTGTAGGATTATACAGGAACAGCTAAATGTACAATAACATAATAACATGACTATAATCTGGCTCAACAGATGTCACTTAGGGGCTTCATGATTTCCAGAACATTTAAAGTGTTTATGACACCTGAGTCACCCTGAGCTTTTAATGAGAATGAAGGTCACATGATAATGACCAGACGAACCGTGTAAATATAAAAGCTTAGTTCCTCAGATAATTGTGAATAGACTGACACATCTTTTATGGCCAGACCGAATTTTTTACAACAAGATTTCGTTTTCTGTCTTATTGCCTTTAGAAAAAATGCTGGCAGAAAGACTGCAAGTATGAACATGATTTAGGATTCAGGATACACATTTATTATTTTTAGCACAAAAAAGGCAGAGATTGGACCTACTGCTGAACATTTTAAGATTTTATCTTAGTTTTCCTTCTTAACAATAAAAAGGACATTTCAAAATTGAAAGTCACTGGTTTAATACAGTATATACACTCATATGACCACTTAGGAACAGTTTCTTATGCACTTTATTACAGTATGTACAGTTATCTAATCAGCCGATCGTGTAGCAGGAGCACATCATATAAACTCATACAGGTACAGATTTCTCCGGTCATTTTCCTGTTAGGTATAATGATCATGCCTGTATATGAGTCATTCACACAACAGCTCAGAGGACTGAAACTGAAAACATAGGCAGTTGTTCTAGACAAGTTTGGGCAATGTCTAATGTCAGATTTCAGAAAACACTGCTTCCTTGACACACCCCAAAT
Source organism: Clarias gariepinus (assembly GCF_024256425.1). NCBI lineage: Eukaryota > Metazoa > Chordata > Actinopteri > Siluriformes > Clariidae > Clarias > Clarias gariepinus. Next base: position 3,353,270 of record NC_071101.1, read on the forward strand.
ACCAGGATAAGAGGTAATAATACTGCATAGACCTTATCCCTGCTCACATACTTGAGTCATAATAAAGACTAGAGTCACACTGGGACACGACCACAGACTGTATAGATGTGACTGAAGTCTGCTTCAGATCTGATTCACATTAATAAAGAAAAACAAATCTGTGTTACTTCATCCTGATGCTGTGTCTCCAGTCTGTGGAGAGGAAACACTGTGACATGGTGAAGGGGTGAGTGTAAACTTTATACACCTTTACACACTCTATAAAACTCTAAGCGTTATAAAACTATCAGCCGTGAGCAGGTAGAGACAGACACACCGAATATTTGAATATTTCTGACTCGTGACTGTATTTTGTGTTTTAATTGAACAGCGTGGATGAAGAAACACTGGGAAACATCTGGAGGGGCAGTTAGGGTTAAAACCACATGTAGTGGGGTAAATTCAGGTAAAGCAGGGCAATGTACTGAAGCAGCGTTTCCTTTCTGTCCTGATCATGGAATGTTTATCTTGTTGTAAAACTGATTTATTTTAATAATATTCTTCATCACTACTTCAATCTGCAAACTATTACACTGAGTATATCATTAAAAAAGGTTTGGCTTTTTTATTTATTGTGTTTATAGTTACATTAATATTGTTAAATGTTCTTTAATCACGTTAGTTCATGTTCATACTTGCAGTCTTTCTGTCAGCATTTTTTCTAAAGGCAATAAGACAGAAAACGAAGATAGTATAGGAATAGGCAAGTTCCTGAGGATTTGTTCCTGAGAGTCTTTCTAAATTTCCCCCTCAGGGCACACAGTGAAATCACAGCACCGCTGCAAAGTGCTTCATCTGTGTAGATGCAAAGTTTGTTTGATTAGAGAAAAGTAAAATTATTGTCCTAAATAAAGGTCTAGGAAGTCATCTTTATGATCTAAATGCACTGAATAACCAGGTTACGACATTCACGGCACACGCATAATTATAATTGTTGGACACTTATTGCTGGCTTAGGGAAAAAATAATCCTGGCAGAACTAAGTCTGTATGTCCAACAGAAGGTGCTGTCCACAACAAAAGATTAAGTTAAATTCGTAAGATTGATTTATCCTCACAATCCTTAAGTGATAAGCTGATCATGTTGGCAGTGGTGAAAGAGTCATTAGGCTTGGCCACAAGAATGCTTGAAAAGTGGACTTGATGTTTAACAAATAATGGACTTATGAATGTGTTGTAAGAAGCATTGGTACAAAATTTACTCAAATGTTTAAGGGACATAGGAGACAATCAGATATACATATAGATGTACAAGTATCTATAGTATATCCACAATAAAACAAGACCAATATTACCAACATAACCTGAAAGTCTGCTCAGCAAGGAAGAATTCACTGCTCCAAAACTGCCATAACAAGTCAGGCTATGGCTTCAAGTTTAAGTGCAGGTTCAAGTAGGCTTTATTGTCACTTCAACCATATACAGTTAGTACACAGTGAAACGAAACAACGTTCCTCCAGGACCAAGGTGCTACATGCAACATAAACTTACAACATAAATTAACAGAGAAGCTAAACTAGCTAACCAAGAGGCCTAGTTAGCTGGCTAGCAGAGACAGGACAGAGAGACCTAACATAAATTACAACATAAATTAACAAAAACTAACTAAAACTAACTAAGGAAGACTATCTACAGGTTTTACAGACAACACACAACAAAGTGCACATGCAAATGTGCAAACGAGCAACAACAAAGTGACAGTGCGACAACTGACATATCAGAACATAAAATATGGTGTTGAGGTTTGTTGAGGTGGCTTGCAGCTGCACATGGTTACAAAAATCTTGCTATGTAAATGCTTTGCTTCAGGAGGAACTGGTAAATTATGTAGATATATTGAAGCAATATATCAATATATTTGTGTAGAGAACTGAAAAGGTGTCTGTGAGCAATAAAGACTACAAACCTGACACACACAAGTTCTATCAGGAGGAACAGGCAAAACTTACTGTAAGAACCTTGTAGAAGGTGACATGAACATTTGACCCCAGTTAAACAAATTTTAAGGCAGTATTACCAAATAGTAACTAGTATGTAAGCTAGAATGTAGCTCATTTACCCACTGGGAATTTGTGAAAAGAAATAAAAGCTGAAATAAATCTTTCTCTTTGTTATTATTCTGATATTTCACATTCAGAAAATAAAGTAGTGATCCCTATTGACCCAACACGGTAGGTTTACTAGGAATAGCAGAAATTGTGGGAAAAAAACGTGTGTAAATGAATTGGGCTAAAGTGTAAACTTCTAACTTCTAACTGTGTGTGACTTAGTATTCCATTCAGTATAAATCCAGTTGAACTCTACTGTAGTTTGGTTCTGATTCGACTCAGCTTCTGGAAACAATTAAGTCACAAGATAGAGCCTGATGAAGCAACTTAACTACGCAGTCTTAATAGCAGTCCTAATCTGTAAACGCAGTCTTAATAACCCCTTCTGTTTGTTGTAGTAAATCTGCCCACACTGACACACCATGACCAACTTTTCTTACATCTGTATTGTGTTGATTAGCATCTGTATGGGTAAGTCACATTTTTTTCACATAAAAAAAAAAATATATATATAAAGAACATTTTTTAAATAAGTTCACTATCCAGATTTCAATTTTCCCATTTCAGACCTCCTCTCTGCAGGACCTGAGATCAGTGTATCTGGCCCAGTGGGTTCTACAGCTGTCCTGCCGTGTGACCTGACGAGTGGAGACACTGACATACTGTATATTAGATGGAACACTGAATCTGAGATTGTGTTTGAGAGACTGGGTGAGAAGACCTTTCAAGGTGAGGGATATGAAGATCGTGTGGACGTTCCTATGGAGAACCTGCATAAGAGGGACTGTTCCTTATTTTTGCACGATCTAAGACTGACTGATGCAGGAGTCTACACCAGCTATGAGACAACTAAATTCACCCGGCTATCTCTTCAGAATCAGGTTAAACTTTCAGTCCAAGGTGAAGGTGAGTCAGAACACAAAATCATCATTATCACACACACACACACACACACACACACACACACACACACACACACACACACACACACAAACACACACACACACACACACACACACACACAAACACACACACACACCTAAAAACAAAGCTTGAAATAAGTGTTGGGCAAGTAATCAAAAATAAGAACCGGTTTAGTGACAACATCCCTGATTTCCAGTCCCAGTGTTTCTGCACTGCACATTTTATTATAGAGGACTGCATGGGAGTGTTAGATTGAGACAACAGAATAATTAAATTAAATTTTGCATAGTGCTTTTAACAATAGTCAGGGTCATTGTCACAAATCAGCTTTACAGAATCAAAAGAAAATTATGTAAACTGGTATAAAATGTGTGAGAAAGACATCTATGAAAATTGCTTGGCAGTGATACTGTTTAGGCAACTGCAAGTTCAATATAAAAAAGATGTTTTTTAAGTTAATATGGGGTCCAGTTCATTTTTGGAGGCTCAGGTACAAAAGTGTGGGAAATTTAAGTCCTCAGTGAACAGCTGTCTCCAGGACCGTCTTCATGGTAAAGTGGAACCGTCCCCAGTCACCACACAACCCTAGAAGACAACATAGGGCCTCCGTGAGACAAGATCTCTAACCAAAAGCAGGGCACCAAAACGAGTCAGACAGGTCCAGAGGCAGAGGGGTTTGGATCAGTGGCAGCTCAGGAGCGACATGTATAGCTCTACAGAAAGAGAGAGACAGGGGGATGTAGAGAAAGAGGAGAAGGAGAGATAATAGTTATGTATGGTCACAGTCACATAATGTACTGTATAAGGTGAATGTACTGCAAGCAGGGACACCGGATTATGCAGAAGGAAGTTAATTAACAAAATTCTAATGACCAGGCAAATAGGATCTGAGCCAAAAGATTGTCATTCCCTTAATCCCTACTATATTTTCTAATCTATAAAGGAGAGTACTATGATCAATGGTGTCAAAAGCTGCACTAAGGTCAACCATGAACAAAAAATGCAGCCCTGATCAGAGGCGAGTAGGAGGACATTTAAGTCCACCTACTCACTAAGATTCAATTATTTGTCAAACGTACATTACTTTACACTGAAATAGTTTTTTTTGCATATCCCAGTTAGGAAGCTGGGGTCAGATCGCAGGGTCAGGCAGGATACAGCGCCCCTGGAGCAGATAGGTTTAAGGGCCTCGATCAAGGGCTCAACAGTGGCAACTTTACGGTGCTAGGTGCTAGTAACCCACAGCGTTAACCGATTGAGCCCCTACCGCCCACTTTAACCAGCACTGTCTCTGTGATGAGGCTTAAATCGTGACTAATACATTTAATGTAAGCTATTCCTATGTAGAACACACAGCCCCTGATAATTTCTGTGTTTCTCATTCTACACATATCCAGACACGGTGCAACAGCTATAAATTCAAAGCATTTGCGTTACACAAGTGTAATATATTTTTATCCAGATCATCTTTCATCCCTCTCTGTAACATGGCTGAAGCCACGAGTGACCACCCCAGGGATTTATAGTCAGGCAGATCGGCAGGTGGGCACGGTTGCTAGGCAACCCCACCATGCTTACAATTACAGAAAACGAGCTTACCTGGTAGGATACTTAAGGTCCCAGAAATCAGCTCACCAGGTGTGAACATTAGATACAAGGTACTTGGCTATTCCTATACTATTTCATATCTATTTATGAGAGCTTTTCTGCTCTGGGAAAGAAAAGATAAAAGTGCCTATTATTGTGGAGGTTAATAATGCTGTGTTTAATAACAGTACTGGAGTACACTAAGGTCATGGAGTAGATTATTAGTGAGTCTGACCTACACGCACCTCAGTGTAAATAATGTAGCTTCATCAAGAACTGCACTTACACAGGAATAATGATTGTGCCCAGTTTCTGCATTAATGCATTTTTTTTCTTTTAGTTTCCGCTCTTATAGAAACAAACAGCAGTATTTCATCAGCTTCCACTGGTGAGTCAGTATCTACTGTACCTTCTTTGTAAAACACTTTTATTTCCTGATTAATCACTTATTTAGTCTTTTTCAGAATGTTAGAGATGTGAGTAAGACGGGTTCCCTAAACCGCAGTGTATTCAATAGTTCTGATCCAGAACTAAAAAGATAAAAAGTGTGGAGTTGATTCAGATTGTTAAATGTGCATTTGGTAGATGTTGATGAGACTCTAAGTGTCTTCTAGTTAAACACAATAAATCTTTTCTGTCTCTCTGCAGTAATGAAGAGTCCTCACCCACTGGTCCTGTCCCTCGTCTCATGTTTACTCGTCCAGCTCTTCTGTGGAGAAACATGAGTGTGACAATAACATACAAGGCCACGCCCCCCCGGCCCCACCGTCATAAACACACACACACACACACACACACACACACACACACACACACACACACACAAACAGACCAGGGGGGTATTCCAGAAAGCAAGTTATGTGACATACCCGGTTAAGTTTGAGGGTAAGTTAGTGGATAACCTTAACTTTCGGTTCCAAAAACGGAGGTAACTTTCTGGGTATGTATGTAACCATAGCAACTTACTCTCTGAAGATGAGCTGCTCGGTAGCAGGTTATGTTTCAGAAGGTTATTGAGCATGGCGCGTCCTTTTAATGATGATCCTGTGGACATGGAGGCACAAATTATACGATTATACAAGAGACAGTTATAAGACCGCGTATTGATGTCTTTTCATTTCCTAATGATTATTTGAAAGAGCGTTATTGGTTTTCAAGGGAATCGTTAATTAACATCTCTTGAAACCACATATTGCAAACAACCTAATTTTGTATCCTTAATTTTTTGCCTTGTCAAAATCAATAAACTCATTACTTTTTTCCACTAACTATAGGTAATATGTGAGGCAACTCGCATCATTACTAAACCAAATCCAAATCACTCCTTCAGCCACCGCCCGCAATCTTGGGGTAACCGTGGACAATTATTTGTCATTTTCCCCACACATCGCCAACCTTACTCGCTTTTGTCGATTTCTTCTTTACAATATCAGAAGAATTCGCCCATTTCTTTCTTCACAGGCTACTCAGGTGCTTGTTCAGTCCCTTGTTATTTCAAGACTGGACTACTGCAACTCACTCCTGGCAGGCCTGCCTCTGTCCACGATTCGTCCTCTGCAACTGATCCAGAATGCAGCAGCACGTCTCGTTTTTAACCTTCCCAAGTTCTCCCACACCACCCCACTCCTCCGCTCCCTGCACTGGCTTCCTGTAGCTGCCCGCATCAAATTTAAAACACTGATGCTTGCCTACAAAGCTAAAAATGGCCCAGCACCCACTTACCTCTCTGCGCTAATTACACCACGCACTGCACCACGTTCCCTCCGATCCTCCAGCACTGCTCGCCTCATCCCACCATCTCTCAGGGACCGAGGGCGGCATTCATCCAGGCTCTTTTCTGTTCTGGCACCTAGGGGGTGGAACGAACTTCCTCTAGATGTCCGTACAGCAGAGACTTTGACTATCTTTAAACGACAACTCAAGACTCATCTGTTTCTCCAGTACTTGGACTAACCCCCCCCCCAAAAAAAAAACAAAAAAAACTCTTCCCAGTTGTGTTGGACTAATGGCACTTAGTTATTAACCTAGTTAACCCAGTGTAAGTATGTATCCAATGACGTAAACATTAAAGCACTTTTTGTACTGTAAGTCGCTCTGGATAAGAGCGTCTGCCAAATGCCTAAATGTAAATGTAAATTACTAATGTTGAGGCCAAATGGCCAGGTTCTGTGCATGGTGCCAGAATTTTCCACGAGCCATCATTATGCCAGGCATTTTAGCAGGGTATGTTTTGCTTTATACAATGTTTTTTTTTTTTTTTACAAGTGTGCATTGTACACTTGAATCATTACAGGTCAGTACAATGGTTACTTGCTGGGGGACAGAGGATACCCTTGTCTGTCCTATTTAATGACACCCTACTCTGAACCTGACCCTGGACCACAGACACGCTTTAACCTGGCTCACAGCTGAACACGGGCCAAGGTGGAGATGACCATAGGGATCCTCAAGTTTCAGTGTCTGCGTGGGCTCCGGGTCAGTCCAGAGAGGACATGCGACATCATAGTGGCTTGTGTTGTGCTTCACAACATTGCCACTATAAGAGTATAGAGCCACCCTCCTTATATTGAAGAAGAGGCCCAGAGGAACCTCTACAGATTTTTGCACACAACATGGAAGTGATGGAAGACAGGATTTGTCAAAATTACTTTTATTAAATTGTTTGCACTGGTCTGCTGTGCTGTTCATTTCTTTATTTCGTGAAAAACAATGAAAGTAAAATGAAACAAAATGTGTTTTTTTAATGACCATTGCTTTATATACACAACACTTTTAACATGCAACAGATTAATATACGCACAAGTTCTCACCTTAAGGTGACGCTCCAGTAATTAAATTTCTAGTTTTGCTTTTTTAATGGATAGCCTTTTCTCTTCCATTTAAGGTCCATCTCCATGTCACTTTTTCTTATTTGTTTTTGAAGATGGACTTTATACAGCTCCTTTGCTGGCAACTGGGAAGGAAACTAGGATTTATTATTAAAAATAATTAAATAAATAAGATTCTGTCAGACAATAAAATTAAAATATGGACAACTGCACACAAATTCTCACATTGCTTAAATTGTGCACTGAGGTTGAAGGACCTTCAACTGTGAAGAAATTCCCAGGTATGTACTGTGAAAGAACAATGACAGTTTGTTACTCTAATGTAAAAAGGGGGCATGTATTATGATATTCTATTCAATTCAATTCAATTTTATTTGTATAGCGCTTTTAGCAATTGTCATTGCCACAAAGCAGCTTTACACAATTAAAAGAATTACTTAAGTTTGCACAAATAGTATGCATCCTACCTCAGTGGATCTACCAGCATTGTCCACTTCTGTCACAGCAGATGTGGTCTCTTCATCTTCATTGGAAATATGCAAGTATACGTTATCTGGCAAAAATAAAAAAATTAAAAAACCTAAAAGCAACTAAAAGTACCTGACAACAAAACACTTACAACTGTGACAGACTGTGTTCTTTCTGTAGGGTCCAATAATACAATCCCTCTATTAGTATCTATAAGAAAATACAACCTATAGAATTCTTAATATTGTCAAAGCAAAAACCAATAATGCAGGAAAAAACATGTCAAAGTAATACAACTTAGATCACAGTAGCCTGTACATCATATGCAGTTAAATAAATTAAGCCTGCATGAAAGTGACAGAGATAGTAATTTATTAAGTGATACAGTATAATGAAAACAACTCATAGTGGTAAACTTACATTTCACCATGTTAGTGTCACTGGTCGCCCTTTATTAAGGGACAGAGCCGCTCCTCAGATGGGGGGAGGGGAGGTGGTGGTGGGTCCCCACCAGTTAGACGGGCTTCAACCTTCTTTCTATCTACATGAAAGAAAGAATATACTAAACCGTGTTTAATAAATAGTTCAGTGATCGTGTAATCAAATATTACCTTTTTTCAGAATTTCGTGTGTTTCATTTTCACTTGGCTTCTGGCTCCTGAAGGATTACACCTTATTAAATAAGAAACCATAAATTCCTAGTCAGTATAAATTGGTAGTTTAACCTAAAAAAATGAATGGCAGGAAAAGTACACGCTTTCATTTAACAGCCAAAAGTATGCGACAGGGGTGTTTAATTATTTTGCATTATAATAAAAGGAGAGACACAAAGGAGATGTATTTGCAATTTAATGCACTCATGAATTTACTCTGTCCGTTATTTTTTGCCAAGCCAACTCTCTTTCTTTAGCCGGTGCAGCCGTATCGCTTTTTTCATTATTTTTGGCCTGAATTCCTCACTCAAAAAAATGAACATGGCTACCTGTTACATGTACTAAAATGTAATATGTGTTTTGTACATAATGATTTCATGTTTCCAAGATAAACATAAATAAATCATGTTGTATTTACTTGAAATTCAACAACTTAACATGTATTAGATTCAGTCATGTTGAGATAAACCAAAGAGATCTTGTCACTATGAAACCGGAAATAGCAAAACCGGAAATCTTGCGAGAAGACATCGCGAGAAGAGAACACAGTGTGTTGAGAAGACAAACGTTTGGCGGGCGTGTGGAAAAGGTAAGCAGAAATTAATTCCCATCTTTCTAAATAGAAACGAAATACTGAACATAAATGTCACCTGCTGTTTAGCGATGTTTAGTCACGTTATTTTGTTTTAAGCTATTTCTTGTATTTTTAATCACACTTAAAATACCGACGGTTATATGCGCGTGCTTAATCTGCGGTTCGGTTCTGGTTTCGGTCTGTTCTCATGAGTTGTGAAGCGACAGGAAGAAAGTATAAATATTGTTCATTTGATAAATTAGGTATCATGAATTTTAATTGAATCTATCTCTGTATTTTTTCACAGGAGTTTGTGAGTGAAAGTGTCCTGTCTGCATCTGACTTCAGGAGTTTCCTGACCAACCGTCTCTAACGGTCATATTTAAAAGTCATAACGGAGAGTTATAAAGTACAAAACGTTTCTGTTGGTGTTTAATTTTTTTTCTATGATTAATTCTTATTTGTGGCGTTTTATGTTTTGTACATCTTTTCAAATTGAGACCTCATTTGTAAGTTGCTGCTGGTGTAAAATAAAAATCTCCGTTTTATCCCGTTTGTCTTATGCTTCCTTCCTTCACAGAATTCTGTTGACCAGGGCTTGAAATTTAAATTTACTTGAGTTGGATCAACTTAATTTACAACTGAAAAATGTGTTGTACCAACGCTATTCATTTATGTTAACAGTATTAAAGTATGTTGGACGCAGCTGTAATTGGACTATTTTCTAGGTTATTTATAAATAAAGCATTTCTGAATTATTTTTTTAAAATGTACTTAAATGTAATCTTTTATAGTTATAAAATAATAATAACAATAATAATAATAATTAATTAATTGATTTACGCTATCCATTTAGAATAAGCTTTTATCCAAAAGACAACAGTTAGTCAACAGTCTGTCATAATACACAATGCCAGGTTTATTAAAAAAAAATAATAATAAAATAATAATAATAATAAAATAATAATAATAATAATAATAATAATAATAATAATAATAATAATGTACTGATTATCACAAGATATATAAGATGCAAATCATTCTTATTAAATCATAGTATTCTACCTCAAAGCTGATACTCAAAATACACTATATACGTTACTAATTATACTATAATTACTATATGGTAATTGTGTATAGTGTGTATAGACTTGTAATTGCACACCAGCTTAACTCAGAAAAAAGTTCAGATTTTTGGATCATTTGATACACCACACTGTAAGAAGAACAAACTGGTTTCTCCAGAACAAAATTCTGTTTGGCAGAAAGTCCAGTTTCAGTTCAGACTACATTACAAAAGTTTCAGAATGTTAAAATTGTAGTAAAAACAGTGCCTCAGTACTTAATAAATAAGACTTTATTTCGGTAGCAGTTGTGACCTTCTGACAGATGACTGTTATAAGAAATACTGCTGTAAAGTCTGATTAAATACAGAAACCCTTATAATTATAATCATCTGTGGATATTTTCAGTCCTCCAGGTCAGTGATGGTGAGGTGAAGCCTTATTGAGGTGTCCAGGCTTTCCAGCCAATAACTTCACCAAAAGGTTTATTTCAGGAAGCTTTATTTAAGGGTTTATTGGACTGCCATCTTGTGGAGAACTTTTGTGTTTATAGGTCACACCCATGTTTCTCCACAGAAGAGCTGGACGAGTAAACATGAGACGAGGGACAGGACCAGGACCAGTGGGTGAGGACTCTTCATTTCTGCAGAGAGACAGAAAGTTTTAGTGACAGTTGTGGTTGGAAGTTTACACACACTCATGAACATGAACATCAGGACAATTCTGGTCTTTCAGTGATTTCTTTGAACTGATCTTTTTCTGGGGCTGAATGACTGAACAACACACATCTTTAATAGAAGTAAACTCCAAGAGTCTGGAGCATGCATTTTAATGATGAGCTGCTTCACCTGCATCAGCACCTCTTTACACTGTGTACTGAGAGTCTCATCAACATCTACCAAATACACATTCAACACTCTCAATCAACTCCACACCTTTTATCTCCTTAATCTGTCATGAGATAACTGAGGAACAGCCACAACTGGCCTTTACACTGCGCATCACTCAGGTGTCCCATTACTTTTGAGCTGGTGAAAATGAGGAACTGGGTAAAAATGGGTGTAATTCCTAAAGTGGGATTTTAAAAGTCAGTCCTACTTCCACCTCTAACGTTCTGGAACAGACTGTTAATTATTGATTAGTGATGAAAATAAGGGGAAGGTAGATACTGACTCACCTGTGGGAGCTGCTGAAATACCAACGTCTGTTTCTTTAAGAGGGGGAACTAAAGGGAAAGAAAACACACATTACTGCATCATAACACAGTAAGATTTACACTTTTATAATCATTAGTTATTTCCAGCTTTGTTCTCTGGTGTGTGTAACGCTCAGTGTGTGTTCTACTGACACTAACTCACTCACCATAGACTGAGAGATTAACACTGTTGATCAGGACTGTTCCTCTCCTAACACGGACAGATCTCTTGGTGTGTCTCACTGTCTGGTAGCTGGTGTAGACTCCTGTATCAGTAAATGTCAGATTGTGTAACACCAGTGAACAGTTCCCCTTACGCAGCTCCTCCACAGGAACGTCCACACGACCCTCATATCCCTCACACTGATACGAGTCCACACTCAGTCGCTCAAACACAGTTTTAGATTCAATGTTCCATCTAATATACAGTCTGTCAGTGTCTACACTCGTCAGGTCACACGGCAGGACAGCTGTAGAACCCACTGGGCCAGATACACTGATCTCAGGTTCTGCAGAGAGGAGGTCTGAGACGGGAAATTATAATATAGATTAATCTGGACAGAGCAGTTATTTTAATAACATTATGTTTCATCTGTTTAATATAAGATAAAAATGTGACTTACACACACAGACGCTGATCCACACGGTGCAGATGTAGGAAAAGTTGGTCATGGTGCGTCAGTGTGTGTAGATTTACTATAACAGAGGCAGGTGTCAATATATAAAGAAATAATTAAACTAATAAATACATTTATACAGTTAAATGTTAAACAGCACAAAGGTTTATACTCAAGTCAAGATATCCAAAGTCATCATCACTTTTAATAAAATAATTTATAATTACTAATCTCTGGGTAAATAATTCTACACTAATCTGACATTTTGATTTACATCAAACAGGCGAGTCCTAAATTTTGTTTGTTTGTATTAGGATTTGTTGCCATATCAGCTTCTCAGGCTATTTCATGGCAAGATTCACATTAAATATTAAGCTGATTTATTCTAACCAATTTTATATTATGTTATAATGTAAGTCATTTAAAGAGTAGTGGGAAAGTAAAAAGGATATAATAATAATAGATCACATTATACCATGGTCTTGGTCAGAAGAACAAGACTTTACATTAGGTTCTTTAGGTGCACTTTAGATAGAAATTGTAAAAGTTTTTCTGGTTTTGTCTTGCAAAATATGTTTTTGATATCTTGTTCTGGTAGAAATAGTTTTAGATGGATGGACGGATGGATGGAGGGAGGGAGGTAGGTAGGTAGGTAGGTACTTTATTCATCCCCGTGGGGAAATTCACACTTTTCTTATGATGTTAAATCTTGGGCAGTCCAAAAGAATGTGTTTTATGGTTAGGGTAGTTCTGCAGCGCTGACATTTTGAAGCTTCTTCATCCTTTAATACGGGTAATCCCTATACGGCACCTTTTATATACGACCTGGTCGTGTCTTGATTCGAATGGGTGATAATTTCTTTTTCCTACCACTGGGTTTATTTTGAATAATTTGTTGTTTTTGTACTGATTCCATTCTGCTGGTCATTTATTTGATATATATATATTGATTTATCAGTGGTTTGAGGTCAGAGTGTGGGATTTAACATACGCTAATTGTTTCTGTAAGGGCTTGTCTTGCTGCCATGTCGGCTTGTTCATTTCCCGTTATTCCACTATGTCCTGGAATCCAGTAGAAGATAATATTGTGATGGTTCTTCTGTAGTTTGTTTGCCTTAATGAATATATCAGTGAATATTGGGTGATTTGTTTTCATACTGTAGATTACAGAGCTTGTAGACAGAATTTTGAGTCGGTAAATACTAAGGCGTTTTGTTCTCTTTCTTTTTCAATATGTTCCAGAGCAAGTAACAGAGCCCAGGCTTCTGCTGTAAAGATGGAACTTTGGTCTGGGATACGGATTCCGTAGTGATGTTGGTCGGTTATTGTTGCTGTAGAAACGTGGTTGTCCATTTTTGATCCGTCCGTGTATATGGGTTTATGGTAGGGAAAAATGCTTTTCATTTCGAGGACTTGTTGATGAAAAATATACGGATGAGTTTCAGCCTTCTTATTATAAGTAAGTTCGAAATTGATATTAAGCTTTTGCAAGCTCCCAGGAGGTATTGGGCAAAAGTGTGTCTGACTTAGGACGTCCAGATTTATGCCTAAGTTTTCCATGTGAGGTCTGGCGCGTATACCGAAAGGTTTGATTTAGTTTGGTCTGGCCTCATACAGATGCAAATATTGTGGGAAGAAGATTGGATTATAAAATAGATTTTGTGAATTTGTTTTTATCTTTGTTGCATACTGGAGAGCTAGTTTCAAGCGTCTTATATGAAGAGGTGGTTAATTTGCAGTACACACTTCCAGCTGCGAGTCCTAAAGTGACGTCATTAAGGTCTGCATTAATCCCAGTCTTCATCAGATTCAGTATACACTTCCAGTTCTCCCAGGTCTGTTATCTGAGTTTAATCGAGTTTGCATGTGCACTGACAGAGACTCAGATCGAGAACTTCCCTAACATGTACACATCTTTCATTAAAATAAACTAATAAATAGTTTATGACTGAGCAGAATAACAAGCGGTTTATTAATGAGTTCTAATGCAGGAGTAAGTCAGGTTCAGTAGTTTAGTTATCAGGACAAACTGCTTTACCTGCACTTACCTTACACCGGGCTTTAAATAACTAAACTTTAGTTTTATTAAGTTTTAACGGGTTTATTAATCAGTCGGTGACGTCACGAGCCCCGTTCTATAGAGTCTATATAGGTAAATATATTATTTAAACTCACCTACTGATGTTACATATACGACTGCAGGCTCCAAAACAGTGGGAAAAAAGGCAAAATAAAAATCCTCGCTTCAAAACTACACTGTGTGGATCATGTGACCAATGAATCACTAGACTCTTTTGTTATGGTGTAAACTTTCCCCATGCTCGTTATGCTCGGATGCCCCTCCCAAATGCCCCCCTATATGGTAACAACCTAATATGGGAACACATCCTGTATCCTGTGTCTGCTGAATCTCATAAAAAAATATTATAAATTAATATTATAATGACCCCTAGGGACGTGACAGGCTTCTTAAACTAAAATACTAACTAAATATTAATGTTTTTAGGATGTGTTCATGCAATCACTTTCAAATCCAACAGGTATTTATTCATAATGTTTATTTTATAATAAAATTCGTTTTGTGTCATTTGTTGAAATCTTGTCATATTTTATATATAAAGATGCGAATAACTCATTTATTTACACTAAAACAGCTGTTAAATAAATGTGCCATAAAAATAATTAGATGACAAATTTCCTTAATGGTCTCGAAGGCTGTCACGTGACCAGGGCTCATTATAACAGTAATATCATATTTTATAATAATATAGAATAATATGACTCAGGACTAAACCATTTCACCTCGGGTCTGTAGGCTGGTTATATATTATTCTTAATGTTTTCACACAGAACAGAAGAATGAGATCCCCTACTTTTTCCCATTTTGACTTGAACACCCCTCATATATTATTTTCTCATTCTATATTATACTGTGAAAAAAGTATGAGGCGCCGTATAGGGCTTAAATCAAACTTCACTCACGCACACACACATGAAACACTTGCATACACATATATGAAACAGTCACACATATGCATATATATACAGTACTACTGTACTAACTGCTTAAACAACTACATATGAAATGCGCACACACACACCTATGAGATGCGCACACATACACCTATGAGATTTTCAGTGTAACCGGAAGTCATTTCAGTGTAGACAGACTTTTCGCTTCATTCTCCCTGTACGGTAGTACTGGTTTTAAACAGCCTGCTGTTGGACAGTTTAGAAGACGGAGTAGGACAGTATAATGATCATCATTGCTCAATCACATGGCGTATTCAGAACTACTGTTCACATAAAGTCTGAATATTGCAGCGGCAGAAAACGCAGTTTTGCGAAATGTGTTTCCTCGCCTTCGCTAATATGAACAATAACAAACTCATCGGAATCCAACTTGATTCTCTCCGCTTGATCAAATCCAAATACAGAATCGGAAATTCAAACATTGTGCCGACCCTCCACACCACCCACTGTGTGATAATAAATAAATCACTCGCTGTTTTCTAAACTGTACAATAACAGTCTATTTAAAAGACGCTACTAATCAGGAAGAATGAATTGGCAAGTCCATACACACTGAAATCACTACACCCTACTCCCTACACCCTACTCCCTACACCCTACACCCTGCGCAGGAAATGTCTGATAAGGGAACTTCACTCTACAAAATTCCACCATTCAGAACACCATGCAACGTCACTTCCTCCTTGCATTACCATGGTAACACAAGCACCTCGGATACCTGTCGCTGCTGCTGTGGAAATTTCACGCTACGGACATTAAATATAGATTATTTATTGAAACAAAAACTGATACTATTGAAAAATATATAACATATTGAAACGTTTATAACTTATCGAAAATGATTCGGTTAATTTACAAGATGTACGGAGATGTATTTATTTATTTATTTATTTATTTTTTTTTTTTACAGATTACTAGCCTTTATAATACTAAGGGTTTCTAAATTAAGTTGAAATGTAAATTATTGTGTCTTATTCATATGATGTCGTCCTCGATTATGATTATAATAAATATATAAATAATTTTTCAAGTTAAATTTTTTTCACGCTTCAGGGATATGTAATGACTAATAATTTTTCATACCCTTTTCCGCTAAAGTAAAGATCCGTTGTTCACTAGTTCCCTACACCGCTACAGTTCGCTACTCTGTGTAGTTGTGTGTGTACAGAGAGTTTGTGGATGTATGTGCGCGCACCTCATACAGTAAGTGTGTGTACGGAGACTTTGTGTATATGTGCGCACGTCTCATAGACATGTGTGTGCACAGAGAGTTTGTGTGTATGTGCGTATTTCATATGTAATTGTTTGAGCAGTTAGTAGTATATATGTATGTGTGAGTGTTTCATATGTGTGTATGCAAGTGTTTCATATGTGTGTGCGCATGAGTGAAGTTTGATTTAAGCCCTATACGGCGTCTCAAAAAAAGTAGTTTGTCCCTTCCTGATTTATTTATTTACTTTAGCATATTTTTCATGTGTGTGTGTGTGTGTAAAACAGCTGAACCAGTCAATCACAGCAGAAGATCATGAATAAAACTCTAGCACCCAGTACAGTACAGCGTGTGTGTGTGTGCGTGTGTTTGTATACAGTCTCTGTGCAGACCTTTATGTTCAATGCCTCATCTAATGCCCACATCTCTCAGTTCTACTCTAAAATCTCTCCTCTTCAGAACACGAGTATCACTTCAACATAAGTCTCAAAAAACTACTACACTAATTTCTACAGCTCATCCATTCAGATTTCACTTCAGAGGGATGTGTCACGTGTCTGAAGTCACATGATGCAAACAATAAATGCCCTTTATTAGATTAAAGAGGAAAGGAAGCAGTGAAAGAACAAACAGACTTTATATTTTACATGAACTTTGGACATTCTGATTGTGTTTACTGATTCTCTCTCATAACATGCGCTTTACTGATCTGATCTTCAAACGCTTACACAAATGTATACAAATTTCACCCAGAGATATTACTTATACTTATCACCTGGAATTGTGTGTGTGTGTGTGTGTGTGTGTGTGTGTGTGTGTGTGTGTACAATGTTCATATAAATATATTTAAGATAATAAGATACGTTCTATGGTTAAAATAGAGAGAAGTGTTTGTTCACACATGTGTAAAGCATGTTAATCTGTGTGCAGGGCGCAGAAAGCTGAGAGATATGATTCTCTGTGTAGTTAAAAGTTAAATAAAAACAGACTATATACCCACAATAACTTTATATAAGAATATAATTTATGTGATGAAAGATTTACAAATCCAGACAATCCAAATCCAATAACCAGTTAAAAGTGATGAATGTGATAAGTGTAGATAGTCCTGATCTGTCATAGTGACACAGGCGGGTCTTTAAATAAAGCTGAACCTTTCTCCTCCAGATGAAGAGCTGAGAATCACAAACACACACTGATAACCTCAGGTCAGGATATAAACTCCTCTCTCTCTCTTCCAGTCCACCTTTTTATCCCCTCCTGGTTAGTGACATGACTCGCTCCTCCTATGAGTACCGACTGAACATCAGGCTGATCACCAATCATAAGAGGAGTATAAAATTATATATAATTTTATAAGATTATTATAATAATTTTATATTATTATTATTATTATTATTATTATAGTGGTCAGTGCGTATTGGTGTGTTTTACTTAATTTTTAAGGTTTGTTTTACTTTCTGCTTGCCGAATTCTCTTTGAGTGACATGGGGCGCCACAGTCTGCCTCCATATGTTTCTATGTTGCATCATCCCAGCAAGTGACTTGCATTGAATGCTTCACCGCAGTAGTTTCAAAACATCTGAGGACTTTGAACTTAAGTGATAATTAAATGTGGAACAGACGCTTGTAAGATTGTCCCCAGCAAAACTGGAAACAGTGTTTGGGCTTAGTGTAACATCAGCAAAGGTGCACAAGTTCCAACATATTGTGTTTGTTAATGGGAGATGTTCTCTTAAAACACTCAGAATGTTTAATGTGCCTAAAATTGGTAATTGATGTGTTTTTTTTTATTAATTATTATTTCATTTGTTTACTTTTTGAAACAGGATCAGTGCGGGTGGATGAGTGAGTGAATGGGCACTGTTAATTGATCCTGGCATGTGTCATATATATTTGTATTAATAAATATTTTGTATTTAGGTTTAATTGGGGTTTGTTGCTATTCCTGTCCTTGGTTAGTGTCCTGTCTGGGAAATTGAAGCAATCTTCCCCTGAGCTCATGACTAGATAGGCAGTGCATAGGTAGCACTTATACTCGCACATTCACATTCTTAGTGAGCGAGCGTTGCGTGTCTGGGTGAGCATTCCTGACGCGCGCGTGGCCCTGCTTACACTTAGGCCCATGTGATATTTCAGTTTTTCTTTTTTTTTTTTATCTGCAAAAATGTCAACAATTCTGTGTTTTTCTGTCAAGATGGGGTGCTGTGTGTACATTAATGAGGGGAAAAATGAACTTAAATGATTTTAGCAAATGACTGCAATTAACAAAGGGTGAAAAATTTAAGGGGGTCCGAATCCTTTCCGTACCCACTGTATATGTATATCTGATTGTCTCATATGTCCCTTACACATTTGAGTAACTTTTGTACCAATGCTTCTTACAACACATTCATACATCCATTATTTGTTAAACATCAAGTCCTCTTTTCAAGCATTCTTGTGGCCAAGCCTTAATGACTCTTTCACCACTGCCAACATGATCAGCTTATCACTTGAGGATTATGAGGATGAATCAATCTTACGAATTTAACTTAATCTTTTGTTGTGGACAGCACCTTCTGTTGGACATACAGACCTACAGTAGTTCTGCCAGGATTATTTTTTCCCTAAGCCAGCAATAAGTGTCCAACAATTATAATTATGCGTGTGCCATCATGGAAGAAAAACACGATGAATGTCGTAACCTGGTCATTCAGTGCATTTAGGTCATCATTAAGATGACTTCCTAGACCTTTATTTAGGACAATAATTTTTACTTTTACTTTTCTCTAATCAAACAAACTCTGCATGTACACAGATGAAGCACTTTGCAGCGGTGCTGTGATTTCACTGTGTGCCCCGAGGGGGAAATTTAAGAAACTCTCAGGAACAAATCCTCAGGAACTTGCCTATTCCTATACTATCTTTGTTTTCTGTCTTATTGCCTTTAGAAAAATTGCTGACAGAAAGACTGCAAGTATGAACATGAACTAACGTGATTAAAGAACATTTCACAATTTTAATGTAACTATAAACACAATAAATAAAAAAGACAAACCTTTTTTTATGATATACTCAGTGTAATAGTTTGCAGATTGAAGTAGTGATGAAGAATATTATTAAAATAAATCAGTTTTACAACAAGATAAACATAAGGTTAGACATTCCATGATCAGGACAGAAAGGAAACGCTGCTTCAGTACATTGCCCTGCTTTACCTGAATTTACCCCACTACATGTGGTTTAAACCCTAACTGCCCCTCCAGATGTTTCCCAGTGTTTCTTCATCCACGCTGTTTAATTAAAACACAAAATACAGTCACGAGTCAGAAATATTCAAATATTCGGTGTGTCTGTCTCTACCTTCTCACGGCTGATAGTTTTATAACGTTTAGAGTTTTATAGAGTGTGTAAAGGTGTATAAAGTTTACACTCACCCCTTCACCATGTCACAGTGTTTTCTCTCCACAGACTGGAGACACAGCATCGGGATGAAGTAACACAGATTTGTTTTTCTTTATTAATGTGAATCAGATCTGAAGCAGACTTCGGTCACATCTATACAGTCTGTGGTCGTGTCCCAGTGTGACTCTAGTCTTTATTATGACTCCTCCTGTTGTAGTCAGAGATACAGGTTTTACACGGAATTAGAAAAGTTAAGGAACAAGTATGTGAGCAGGAATAAGGTGTATGCAGTATTATTACCTCTTATCCTGGTATTTGGGGTGTGTCAAGGAAGCAGTGTTTTCTGAAATCTGACATTAGACATTGCCCAAACTTGTCTAGAACAACTGCCTATGTTTTCAGTTTCAGTCCTCTGAGCTGTTGTGTGAATGACTCATATACAGGCATGATCATTACCTACACTGTCAGAAAAAAGGGTATGGTTGGGGTGCGTTTGTGACACTTAGGGTACAAATTGTGAAGTTGTACCCTCAATGGGTCATAGTCGCACCTTAAGGTACTTATATGTACCATTTAGGGGTGAAAAGGGTACAAATATGTTTTCAACTGTCTGAGGGTCCATTATTGGACCATTTAATCGCCAAATAAAGGTACAATCACTTGTGTGACAAAAGGAGTAGGCCAAAGTGTATAAAACAGTCACCTCAAATAGATTAAACAGAAACAATAATCATTTTCATGAGTTGGTTATTAGGAAAAGATGCATAAAATAACCAAATATATTTATGAGCTCACATCTTCACTAAGTAGTTCTGAACAGTACACAAGCACATGACATTTTGATTATGCAGATCATCAAGATAATACCTTTTAAACATAAATCACATGCATTAAAGGCTGTATTTTTAATTGTAATTTTAAACTGATATAAGAGCGGTTTTAAGTTTTGCTTTTAGAGTTAAACAAATACATGTACATGTACTACTTTTTTAGCAAAATCACAATGTATTTAACGTTTATTTAACATTACATGGTGAACTACTTTGCCTCAAAGTTCAAGTACACATTTTCGTAGCCACTTTCGTCCAATTGTACCCCGCACGGTGCATTTTATGCGCCTTGATTCAAGTTCACTTGACATTGCGTCTGTAGCTAGGCTTAACGTTACCTGACACGTGATAAAAAACTTTCTTCAAAAACATTGTCTTCTCATCAGCCTGAAATTCTATAATTTACGGATATAATCCGTGTTGATTAATACCAGTTTTATTTGGTATAACGTTACTAAGATGTCCTAAACATGAGAATCATTTGTCCTGTCACATCGAGGAGTTACGTCACGTCGGCATTGAGCCCTTCCAAGAGCAACAAGTGAAATGTGTTTAACGTTACCGTTATTTATCAAAACTGGTAAACTCGTGAAATAAGTTCTATGAGCTGCTAAATTAAATAATTTTGCTTCTAATCAGTTACTCACAGGGGAAAAATGCATTTCTCTGTTAGTGCGTTAAGTGTACATATTGGTACCTTTCAGCTTTTGTACCTTAGGGTACTACCCAAATGACAGTTTTGAGTGTAACGCTATGCCAAAGGTTCTCAACTCTGGTTGGCGAGATGCATTTTCCTGCAGAGTTTAGCTCCTACCTTGATCAAGCTCACCTCCCTGTAACTTTCTAGTGATCCTAAAGACCTTAATTAACTTGTTCAGCTCCATATCCATATAATAACTTTTGATTTAAATCACATAAATGCATTGGACTGAAGAAAGACATGAACATCTTGGATGACATCTTGGATTTACATCATCTGTAAATTTTAGTTCTAGAAGTGAACTTCTACTTTTAAAAAAAATGTCTATAAAAAAATACTGGTCTAATGTAGAGTAAAACATTTTCAAACCTAAAGTAGAAAATACTAATTTTAAATAATAATTATTATTATAAATTTAAGACACCACACTGTAACATGCAAGTGTATAACAGTGGAGACAATAGTCCAAATTTTAGTTATTGCCCACTCCTACTCTGATCAGCAGTTTATGGACCTTACTGAGCCTAACTATTTAAGAATTTAAATTAATGAATAAGATACAGGCTATTTATAATATAAAATGTTTGAAAAGTACTTAAGTATTTATTTTTACAATAGATTCTGACTTTCGTGCAGCACTGATCCTGCTGCCCCACATCTTTAAAGAGAAAGCTGAGAGCTTAATCACCTTGGGAGAGGTATGGAACTATTTGTTAAACTCTCACTTTGTAATAATCTGATACAAGTCTGGTTATGTAGTTGTGACAGATGTTGCATGGTTTTACTAATAGATGTTTAACATTTTCTTTTCTTCTCACATTGTGATGCTGATAATCCATACCCAACCATACAGTTGCAAGAAACTGACTGGAAAATGGCTTTCTCCAAGAGGGTTCAAGTCCTTGTCAAAGCAGATGGTGTGGAGGTGTACAGGGGAATAGGAGATGAAGAAGGGATACTTGCAGCCTTCAGTGCTCACTATGTTTTCAACTTGGCTTATCCACCCTACATGAAGAATACACTGACCTTCCTGCAGCATGCCATAGCAAAGATTACTGAGGTGGGTGGCAAGCCCCTTCCAATAACTGTCACCCGAGTACTTAATATCCTGTGCTAAATATGCCACAACCATATCGATTCACAAGGTGTAGAAGAAAAAACTTCACCCTAATAAAACTAGTTTAACATGTTGGTCTGGTTTACAACCATGATTAAATACATTTTAAATATCAACACTAGTGTTGGGCGATATGGAAAAATCATATATAACGATATGGATTATTTTATATCACGATAATGATATATATCACGATATACCACCCACAATAAAGTACGTTTTCAGTTATTCTCTGAAAAGTTTGACAAAAATATCATTGCATACTTTTTTTTGCAACTTTATTTTGAAGTGACATTTAACTGAACTGTCACAAATGAGAAAAATACATTTTAGTTTGACAATATAAATGTATCAACTGTCAGATGTGGTGGAGGTAGAGCTTCAGTAGCCTTCACATTTTTTATCCACATCATAGTTATTTAATTAGTATTATCAAAATAAACGTTATTTTAAAAAAAATTAAAGTGCACAACCATTTCAAGTCTTTTGGCAGAGTTTGCACATGACTGTCTTCTGCTCCGTGTCAGAGCTCTTGAGGCCAAATCACTGACGTACCCCCACGTTTCAGTAAAAGTACTTTTTGGGCTGCTGCCTGCATAGCAGTTTCAGTTTGTTTGCGACTCCGGGCATTCATTTTCAACCGCTTGCGTCTCATTCTTTAAGCACTCACGAGTTAACTAGCGTAAAGCATGTCGTAAAGCATGTCGCAACAACGTAAAGCGTCATGTCGCAAAACCACAAGACAGAGTTTCTTTGCGAAAAAGTTCATTTTTATTCTTGATTATCACTTATATAAAGGGTAGAGTATGCATTGCATAGCGACAAGACTTTATCATACATTTGTCATAGCCTATTTAATGCAATATTTTCTTTAGTAATTGATAAAATTAGGTCAGAAACGATAGAAGAGAAATAGGACGATAGACACTTTTCTATCGTCCCCACAATATATATCGTCATATCGCCCAGCACTAATCAACACTGTATGGTGTTTGTGCGGCAAGTGTTTTGCACCAGTGTCGTATGATTCGCAGTTTCATGCATGCACAGTTGAAGTTGACTTTGAATGGAGTGTAATAAAACCGGGACAAGAGATGGACTTTTAGGCCCTTGATACGTAATTTGCTGATGATAAATTGTTTGTGATACTCAAGAATGTTTAAAAGATTCAAATTAAATGTGTAGTACTGTGTTTATGATCAAATGTTTTAAGGGTACACTCTAAAAAATAAAACTGTGCTGTACTCAATTTTTTTGGTGAAACATTTTTACACTTAAAAATATTGAGTAAATATAAAAAAATATAAAAATCATGTAAAATATACTTCATGAATTGAGTACAAGTCAGTAAAAAAATTAAGTAGACCTGAATAACTATATTTAGTACAATGATGTACAAAATTGAGTAAATGTAATGAAAATTAGAAGTTAATGAAAAGTGAAAATGAGTAAAATAATTGAGTAGATATAATTGAAATGGAAGGTAGAAGATACTGAAAATTATACTATTATTTAATAAACAAATGTGCTACATTTACTAAATATTTTAACTGAATGAAAGAAACAATACACACATTTTAATTTTAATTAAACATTTATTTGCCAAATTTGACAAGACATAAAATCTAAACTCAACCTGGTTTACTTTGCAAATGACATGTAACAAGATCATAAACAAAGAGCTGAATTTATGTTATTAGTAAACAGTTTCAGAAACAATACTTCTGCCACAAGTATTATACAGTTAACACATAAAAAGTAGACTTTTGTATTAGAATCTAATGAGTCACATTTTACATCTGAAAGATTGCACACCTTCACACTTCAGTTTCCTGCAAACTGTGGGATCCATACAAGTGTGTGTACAGGCCTTCTCAGGTCTTAAAGAAGCAATGACAGTCTAAATGACCACAGGACAGTTAATAGCCATAACCAACAGTACCATGCTTCACTCCATTATGATCGAAATTCCTTTTGATGACGCGACAAATGTGCAGAGCTTACACCGCCATCCCATAAACTGGCACCTGAAAAGGGAACAATAGTATACAAGTAAGTACAAGTGTGACTGTTACTGTAAGGTCTACCAGACTGGTAAAATAGTACTCCCGTTCAAATACATACTTTTTGGACTAATAGTCTATTTCTATCTTTGATTCAATGGTTACACATTTAATACTTCTGTAACATTTAAAAAAGTTGACATTTACCTCCTGTTTTATCTCTATTCAACTTCTTTTCATTAGTGGTGTTGGTGCTGTGAAAGAGATATAGAAAATATATAACATGTTTCACACAAACACACACACACAAAATCAATCAGTTTTAGGTTATTTTACTTACATATCAGAACATACATAATGTTTCACTTCAATATTTTAATTTCATATTACTTTCTTCCAATTCTAATTCTGAGAGAAATGTTGTATTTTCACTAAATCTTTATATTTCATAGCTTTAGTTACTAGTACAGTACTTAGCACATTTATTTTATAACATCTGCTGCTGCGTGCTCAGTGTTTAATCATGTTAAAAATACTCATATACAGTAACGGATAAAACACTGCCAGAGTCCAGACACTGCACTTCATTTCTGCTGTTTAAACCTGCTTTGTTCTGAGTTTCTTCCTTAAAGTGTCGGAGTGACCGAGCAGACTCGCGGTTCAGTGTGTGAGGTGGACCGGTACAAATGCGTTAATTACTGTATTTAAACATGCTAGTTTTATATCCTCTCCACAGTGGCGGTTGGCTGCACAAAATCACCGCATTTGGCGGGAGAAATTCAAATATTGCGGCACAACCGCCGCCGTTTACACCGAGAAACCCGGACATGCACGCGCTGCTGCTCGGTGTTAAATCTCTCCTTTTACGCCAGAGTTTAAGTGTCTGTATTAACGCCGCTTTAGCTGAGCAGTTTGGTGGTTGGAACAAACAAGCTAAATCACACTGAACCCCAGGACTGACCTGTTACCAGCTATCGTTAGCTCTGTAGCTCGGCTGTGACAGGATTCAGAACAGTAACTCACACCCTATAAAGTTGTGTGTGCGGGCAGACAGAGTCATTATTACAGTAACTTGTGTTAGCTGTTTACTCACCAGGATTTGTAAGGAGTGTTCCAGAATGTTCCAGGTGCTTCATGTCCATTCTCACATCCTCACAGCCTTCTTGTCTCTGATGTTACACCAGACTTCCCATGAGCACTTGCACAGGGCAATTTACTCAATTATTTAAGTTTTTGTTGTTAAAAATAAAGAATATTGAGTTGGAATAATTTATAATTGTAGTTCTTGAAACTAATCAGTACAATTACTCCATTACCAGATATTTTGATTGAAATGTATCAAAAAATATTAAGTGCATGTTAAAAATATAATTCAGTTAGTCAAATACTGATTTTTACTAGTGAAGTAAACTTAAATTATAGTGTAAATTTAAGACAAAATAAATAATTGTTTTTTTAGGCATTTATTTTGATTTGTCTAACTCAAACAATCATGTATGTGACTTTTAGAGATTTTATTAAGGTAACAACTTTTTTATAACTGTGAAATTTACAAGGCCACAGAATCATTTTTAAGAGTGTATAAAGTTACAATTAATGTGTAATATTTACAAAAGATTGCTTTGTGAATTTACTTAACATGAGATCTAGTGCTGTTTTAAAAAAGTGAAATTACTATTCTTAATGTTACATGTTTTAAAACAGGTTTAAAAAACTTAATGAAACGAAAATACAGATTTTTTTTATTTATATACAGAGTTTATAATGTTAAGCTTTATATTTTTACTGTTTACAATTTTTATAAAAGGTTTTACATGGTTAAAAAGAGTATTAAAAATTGTTCAGTATGCATCCTTTTGACACATTGTAATAGAGATTAAAACATTATAATAGTTCTTTTTGCTGTTTATGTCCACCATTTAATAATTATTTAATTATCAATAATTAAAGTTGCTCACGTCGCGCGCGCTTTCACTTAAAAATGCAGTATTTAATCAAGTATATGTCGCCTCTCTTTATGAAACGATATGAGCTCGTGTCGGCTCATATCGGGAGCATTTTGATCAAAGGCTAGATTAAAAGGGAAAAAGTAAAAGTGTCTACAAACAACATAGCACAATGCATGTGTGTAAATGGCCGAAATGTGGTTGTAAATTAATCTTTTAGTGAAAGTAAAATGTTCGCGTGAACCAGCGGCGCGCGCGTGCGCTCTTTCACTTTGCCGAGTTTTGATGTCAGATGAACGCGCGCGCCGATATGAGAGATTTATAAGAGATTTCTCTTTCCCAGAAATATAACAAACACACATTTATACGTGTAAAATATATGTCTTTGCGGCGCTGTCCGAAACGCACGCCGATGTGAACCGCCTTACAGTATCTCTGTCATAATATACAAATATGTTTTAGCTGTGTAGTGGACCGCGCGCGCACAACCTCTCGCGGGCGAGCCTCTGAATACGCCGTTTTAACGGGGGTGGGGATAAGAAACACCGCACCGGCAGAACTAGACTAATGATTATGAATGCGTCGGGGAAAACAGCAAGGAAACTGACTGGCCATTTTAATAATTTATTGATAAGTTGATGTCTTTTCGTTTCGGCTGTGAGTGGATGCGCTGTACTAATCCACGTTTCATACGAATTACATAAGATGATTTTTTCCCCCCATTAGATTATATAAAAGCAGACATTTTGCTTTCTGTAAGTATATATTTTTCACGTCTGTGAGGCGAGTATACACGGTGTTTCGGTTTTTTTTTTCTGACGCGCTCAAGTTCACAAAAACCGATAGAGAATAGCGCTGTATCCCTGTTTGCTTTCATTATTTTACAACATCATAACGTTTTGTCGTCATTGTGCGTGCACTTAAATAAAAGTAAAGTCTTATAAAGGCTATGTAGCTTATATAGGTTTATTATATAGTGTTTGCCATTAATTTGACAACACCTGTGACTCACCCACGTTTTCTGATGCACACAGCCAGAGTTTTCTGGCTACGCGAGTGTTACACATGATAAAATATAAAGGCTCACTGTGTTAACATTTACTTTGCTTAAATTCGATGGAACTAAGAAACCCCAATATTTAAGTTTTAAATTTGTACTGTAATTTTAGTACTGTAATGATAAATTTGTTTAATGTTTTACTTGTATTTTATAAGGTTTTTGCCGGCGGTGATACAGCGCAACGGGGGTGCTGGGATGTGAAAATGTAATTTGTTAAAATGTTTTTATTATTTATTAAACAACATTATGATGATCATAACAGCCTACTGCATTTAATTCTTATAATAACACAAAAACACATCGACATCTGCTGACGCAGTATACGGCCTGACAATGTTTTAATTTTTATGGTAATTTATTTCTGTTTATTTCAGTTAATAAATCTACTACAAATTTAAAGAACACAAAATATAAGATGACGAAAAACATACATGCGTAGCTTTTCTAATTACACATGATAAAATCTAAAGTCTCACTGTGTAAACGTTTACTTTGCTTAAATTCGATCCTAATAAGATTTAATTTAAATTCGACATTTGTAATGTAATTTTAATACTGTGATTATGAATTCGTTTAACTACAACTTTTCACTTGATTTTATCTGCTACTATGTGCAGCTCTAACGGAGCGCGGCTCATTAATTCTTGAGAGAATGAACTGATGCCCGAGGCGTCAGTCTATAGTTATATAGCGCCACTCAGCGGTAGAAGCCAGCAACGTGTGAGCCAGTTCCTGTGCTAATGTTACATGTGTGTGAGGAAACCAAGAAACCAAAAAATAACCCATGAATAACATCAAAATAACATGGTTGTTTTATACACACACGTGTGCAGTTGCACGTTAATACTGAAGACATCTAAGAAACATGTTTAGAATTATGTAGTAAACAAAAAATTTTAAACAACCCAGAACGTTTTTTTTTTTTTTTTTTGCATTTTAGATTGTCCAAATCAACTACATTCAGCAAGAACAGTAGGTACAGAGTCAATAGTCCTATTAGTCCTATAATTACTGTACATATCCATATTATGACGGGAAAAAACACTCAGTTAAGTAAAGAGAAAAGACAGTCCATCACCATGCTATCAAAAGTCCTACTTTTACTTTAACACCCCTTGTAACAATAGCCCTTTGAATTGAGCGTTTGCCATTTTGAACTTTTTGGTACTGAAATGCAATTGTCACAATCGGTGACAATCCAGAGCCCAGGCCAGGGAGCAGACAGACAGGCTAAACCAACCGTCTGCTAGCTGCATAGAGTCATCACTCAAGGTTCACTGTATTGAGACTGTGTCTGTTCCCCGAGCTAATAGCAAATTTAGAAAGACTCAGAAAGTCTGTTTTAATAATTTAATTAACATAGATACTACAAACTCAGATCATACTGAATGCGCAGCCGGCACCTCTGATATGAAGCTAGGACTGTTAAATATTAGATCTCTCGCATCTAAAGCAGTTATTATTAACGAAACTATCACAGAC
Source organism: Clarias gariepinus (assembly GCF_024256425.1). Classification (NCBI taxonomy): domain Eukaryota; kingdom Metazoa; phylum Chordata; class Actinopteri; order Siluriformes; family Clariidae; genus Clarias; species Clarias gariepinus. Next base: position 3,382,034 of record NC_071101.1, read on the forward strand.
CAGCAGTTTGATATATTATGTTTAACAGAAACCTGGATTAAACAGAACGAGTATGTAGCTCTAAATGAAGCTAGTCCTCCTGGATACAGCTACATACACCAACCTCGGTTAACTGGTAGAGGAGGAGGCGTCGCAGTTATTTACAATGATAATCTGGCATTAATTGCTGGAGATTTTAATATTTATTTTGAGAATCCAGAAGACCCTCTGAGAACAGCATTTATGTCCATACTGGACTCAGTAGGAGTAAATCAGTGTGTAGTAGGACCCACTCATAAAGCAGGTCACACTGTGGACTTAATATTATCCTTCGGATAAAGAATAAGAAACATAATTACAATTCCACAGTCTGAAGTTATATCAGATTACTGTCTTGTCTTTATTAAAGTATAACGATCACACACGCGTTCTAAAACAAACCGCTCGAAAATTAGAACGCAAATGGCGTCAAACTAAATTGTTAGTTTTGCAAATAGCATGGAAGGAGAGCATCCTGAACTATAGAAGAGCTCTCAGTCCTACTAGGTCAATGTATCTCTCCACTCTTATAGAAAATAACAAAAATAATCCTAGATTTTTATTTAATACCATAGCTAAATTAACTAAAAACAAGACCACTGCAGAAATCTCCACAACAACAACCTACAGTAGTGAGGATTTCATAAACTTTTTTAATAACAAAATCATAAGTATAAGGCAAAAAATTCAGGCTTTGAAACCAGACAATTTAAGTAATACAGATGATAAATCAATCACATCACATCAGAACCTAGAATACTTTACTCCCCTTGAAGCGAGAGAACTAATTTCACTCATCTCCTCTTCAAAATAACCTGTGAATTACGTCCTATACCGACACATTTTCTTAAGCAGATAGTTCCAGCAATAACAGAACCCCTGTTAAAAGTAATTAACTGTTTACTCAGCAGTGGGTATGTTCCTAAATCCCTTAAATTAGCAGTTATTAAACCACTAATTAAAAAACCTGACCTTGACCCCTGTCAGCTTTCCAATTACAGGCCGATATTAAACCTCCCGTTTATCTCAAAAATTCTGGAAAAGGTAGTATCACAGCAGCTATGTTCATATTTACATAGGAATAGCATACATGAACTGTATCAGTCAGGATTTAGGCCTCATCACAGCACAGAGACAGCACTCGTTAAAGTAGTAAATGACCTCCTAGTGGCCTCTGATCAGGGTTGTGTCACTATACTTGTGTTACTCGACCTCAGTGCAGCTTTTGACACTATTGATCATAGTATTCTCCTTCACAGATTAGAAAATGTAGTAGGAATTAAGGGAATGGCCCTCTTATGGCTCAGATCCTATTTGACTGATCGTTATCAGTTTGAAGATTTAGATGGTGACCATTCCTCATGTTCTCAAGTTGAGTTTGGTGTTCCACAGGGTTCTGTTTTAGGCCCACTGCTTTTTTCCCTTTACATGCTTCCTCTAGGCAACATAATTCGTAAACATGGTATTAGTTTTTATTGTTATGCTGATGACACACAAGTATACGTTTCAGCAAAACCAGATGAGAAAAAACAGTTTACTAAAGTTGAGCAATGTGTGCAGGACATAAGAGATTGGATGTTAATTAATTTCCTTCTGCTTAATCCTGATAAGACAGAAGTTTTAGTCACAGGACCACAAGCAGCTAGAAGTAAGCTTTCTGATCACACTGTGATTTTAAATGGCCTTTCTGTTCCATGAAGTGCAACAGTAAAAGACATCGGTGTGATATAGATTCAAGCCTTTTTCAAGCCTCATTTGAAGCACATGTATTTAATATGACCAGGATAGCATTCTTTTACCTCAGAAATATTGCCAAGATAAGAAATATATTGTCACCAAATGATGCAGAAAAACTAGTTCATGCTTTTATCACTTCTAGGTTGGATTATTGTAACGCCTTACTGCCTGGATGTTCAACTAGGTGCTAAAACAAGCTTCAATTAGTCCAGAATGCAGCAGCGAGAGTCCTCACTCGAACCAGATGATACGAGCACATCACCCCTATCTTATCCACATTGCATTGGCTTCCTGTGAAATTTCGCATCGATTTTAAAATACTACTCTTGACGTATAAAGCATTAAATGGTCTCGCGCCGCAGTATCTGAGTGAACTGCTAGTGTCTTACAATCCGCCACGCCTCCTTCGATCAAAGGATGCAGGCTGCTTGTCAGTACCGCGTATTATTAAAACTACAGCAGGGGGCAGAGCTTTTTCTTATGAAGCCCCAAAGCTATGGAATAGTCTTCCAAATAGTGTTCAGGACTCAGACACAGTCTCAGTGTTTAAGTCCAGGCTAAAAACCTATTTATTTAGCCAAGCATTTTTATAAATAGATTTGCCTTAGGTAAAGGAGCAGATCTGGGGGACTCATGGACGTAAAGTATTAGGTGAACTGGTATGTTTAGATGTTGTCTTCCCCACTCTCATTGATCACTCAGGTTTGTTGTCGGTGAGGTGATTGGTTGCTTTACATCTCTGGAAGCACTCATGTCTGTGTTTCCTTCTGGCTCTCCCTTTTTAGTTATGCTGTCATAGTTAGTCCTGCCGGAGTCCCTACTTGCACTCTGCACTAAATATACATTCACCTTATACATTGTTCGACTGTGACCATACCTAACTGTTATTTCTCCATCTCTTTTGCTCTCTCCTTTTCTGCTTTATCCTCTTTCTCTCTCCGTCTATCCTTTTTCCTCTACCTATCTCTCTGTCGAGCTATACATGTCGCTCCTGAGCTGCCAGTGATCAAGACCTCCTCTGCTCTCTGGACCTGTCTAACTCATCCTGGAGTCCTGCTTCTGGTTGGAGACCTCATCACATGGATGCCCCATGTGGTCTGCCTGAAATGCGTGTGGTGACTGGGGATGGTTCCACTTTTCCACGAAGGTGGTCCTGTCCTCGACTGATGCAGACAGCTGTTCTCTGAGGACCTGTGACTTCAGTGGCTCAATAGTTCAAGACTGGAATTTCTCACAGTCTACCTGAGCCTCCAGGAACAAACTGGACTTTAATCTTAAACATCTCCTCTTATACTGAACTTCCAGTCTCGCATATTATTATGCACATCAATCCCTGCTATCTGTTTTTTACCCAGATGAGGATGGGTTCCCTGTTGAGTCTGGTTCCTCTCAAGGTTTCTTCCTATTACCATCTCAGGGAGTTTTTCCTTGCCACTGTCGCCGTCGTCCTAGGCTTGCTCATCAGGAACAATCATATCATTTTGATTCATACACATTCACATTTCATACAAACTTATTTCTTTGGATTGTGTAAATCTGCGTTGTAATGATGTAAATCGTTAAAAGCGCTATACAAATAAATTGAATTGAATTGAATTGAATTAAATTGATTTAAAATGCGCTACCATAAATAATGAAACATTTTTACACTGAATTAACTCTCATTTAAGGCCAACACCTGAAGCAGATGCTATTGACTAAACACACCAACGATTCCTCTTCATCCTGCCAATCTGTATATCTAGAGTTAATGAGTAACTTATTTAAAGCTTACATGGAACACATTTTGTTTGATAAATCCTAAAGTTTGATTGCCCTGTTATCTTGAGATTGTAAGTTCAGGGGAACTTGCATGTTTCAGAGGAAATATGTGGTAGGCGTCACCCTCCCTGTTTATTAGCTGTATGATGTCGAGAGCTACTGTAACTGTATCCATCACTGTGACTGTATCTGTCACTCACCTATAGACCACAGGGTTTTTTATGGGGGCAGGGGAGGCTTGGTGGTTAAAGCGTTGGACTGCTGACCAGGATGTCCCCGGTTTGATCCCTGACTGGGTTGCCCAAGTTGGACCCTTGATTAATGAAACAGATTTTTTTTAAATCACTCAATACACAACCCATGATTATGCTATTTAAAAAATAAAAATAAAACTAGTTATTGCATTATGTTTCAAGACATCCTTAATTTATTTTAGTTACCTTGCAGTGTTACTGGAGTTTAAGCGGTAAATAATTGAAATTTGTCAATGTTTTGCGGTGTTAATGTTATGGCTGATAAGTGTACAGTATTTGATCAATAAGTATACAATGATAATAATTTGCATGTAAACATTATCTACAGAAGAAGTTATGTACATACAGTGCAATGATTTTGGTGTATGCAGTGCGAAGATATTGTACTTATAATAAATAGGTTATAGGCATATGTATACTGTATGCATATGTAACTGTACACAGAAGGGTTTCCTGTAAATGTCCTCAATCCTTGGTAATGAAGCTCCTACAATGCATTGGACGGTTTTCATCACCCTCTGCAGGGCTTTCCGGTCTGACACAGTGCATTTTCCATACCAGACTGTGATACAGCTGGTCAGGATGCTCTCGATGGTTTAATTTATCTATACTGATAGTTGTAGATACGAAATACTATTGCACGCTATGTATTTTATATTATAGTTTATTTTATCTAGTTCCGTTTAATATACTGGTAGATAATATTTTGCTGCAAAGTAAAGCTCAAAATGTAACTGCTGCTTGGGTTTGTTTTTGCTATATGTTCGATGATGTTTTCACTGATAGTCAAAAATTGCCATAACAAAAGCGAATAATAATACCTGGAACCAAATATCTGCCCATACGGATTAGTATTTCTTTTGTCATTTAACAATGCATAACGTTCCCCAGTCACTAATTTGATGCGGCATTAATCACTTATCACAACTATAAATAGATGCAGCAGCAGAGACAGATTAAATCCCCATAAACATTCACAATGAAAACAACACTAAAACAACTAAAAAGTTCTACAGGGTTAGCGCAGGACAGGAACCACCTACAGTATACTACTGTATTTTTCACTGCTTATATTTTTTGCCCTAGTTTCATTTGGTTTTACGTGATTTCATGTGCTATTTGTGTGTGTGTGTGTGAGAAAGAGTTAGAGAAGGAGAGAGTATGTGCACAAGAGAGGGCTTATACTGTGATTTGTCCAAGGTTACTTAAACCTGGCTGACTCGAAACTAATGTGTCTTATTAAAGATAAAGATTGTTTTATTGGACATGGCTGTTGTATAATGTTCAACATAATAAACACTGTCAACGGTTCGAATATACTTTGAACGTCTTAAAGTCATGATGTAATAGAGACAAGTCTCTTCAGATCCTTCTGCACTAATGTTATCATGGTGTAAAATATTAACGTATTGATGTATTTCATTTGCGGAAGAAATAGGTCATGTGTCTGTTTAGTATTTCTTTTAAACAGCTGTGTTCATAGGTTTAATCAGCTATTTACAAGACAACATTGATGCACAAACGGTTTAAGTGCCACAGGTGTGTGTGTGTGTGTGTGTGTGTGTGCGAGCTGGCTTTAACACAAACACATTTCCGCACCGGCAGGATGAAAGAACCCATCTAACCCATCTTAGCACCATCTAACAGTCAGTAGTGGGCGGAGTCAGTACATTCTCCACTGAAATTTCTCACCTTACCTTTCTCACATTTCACTTCTTTCTTTAATGAAGTTCTCAAAACCCAAAGCATTTTTAAACTAAGAAATATGGGTCATTTAAGCACAAAATAGCACAGGCGCAAATGATCAAGTGTTTAAATGTTAATTTTCCTAACTTGGCGTTTATAAAGATTCAGACAGACTGAATTTAAGAATGCACCCCTAGGAACCCAAAACAAACACACACACACACACACACACACACACACCGACAAGCAAAGCGGAGATGTACATTCACACCTCTGACCAGTGGCGGACTGGGACAATAATTCAGGCCGGGAATTTGACTCCACTCCCAGGCCACCTCTGCTGCTGCAGTCACCACCACCCTATTCATGTAATCTACTGGACTGATAAACTTGTAGGCTAACCCTATTATTGTAACAGGTAGACTACCAGATGCAATATAAATAAATAAAAAAATAGCCCTTAACAACTCACTAGAAAAACACCATTTATACTAACAAACCAATGACAAATAGAAAATTGGCTTTTTAAAAAAGATAATAAGAGACACATTCACATGTTGAAATATTTACATTTTATGTATTTTCAGTGCTCAACTCTAGTATATCAAATGCATCAGAAACACAAATAAACTTAACAAAACCTATGACAGCGTAAGTAACAGATAACAATGTTTACTCAATTATGGCATTATGTGGAACAGACCAGTAAGAGTAAACAGTAAGTAATTAGCACTACTAGTACACCAGTAGGCGTTTGAATTGGGTGATACTTAAAAAAAAATCTAAATCCTTAGACTGTGGACAGGCAAAATAATCAAAAGAGATATCAAGGCTTTCACTGTCTCCTTAATCTTTCCCTGAATCCTTCTCTCTCTCACTCTGCACATCTAGTTGCTCTGCAATATGAAATAAGCGTGTTCAATAATCTGTACTTATAATTGTGCAGCCATCAGTTGTATGTCCCCAAAATCACAGTCCTACTACTGATCTTATAAATCATAAAAAAGCACATGTTGTTTAAAAAGTATAGCCTGCTGCCTGCATGTTTAGTTTTGCTTATCTTTAACTTTACCTGAAGGTCCCTGCTCTGACTCAAACGCTGAACTGTCCACCACCTCTATAGCTCAACAGCAGGAGCATTTACAGCACTAGTGCTACTGCTGCTTCCTTCGTCACCTTTTCAGACGAAACGAGACGTGACACGACACAGCACAGCAGCACTTACATATTGTTGCTCGTTTGTTGGTTTAGTTTTATCGATTGTGATGATCTAAGTGATTTGGATGAAAGTGTTCGTCTGCCAAATTATTATAAATATAATGTAGATGTAATCTTGACCGACCTGTTCCCTTACTGGCGAACAGGGCTGGGATTTTGCAGCAGCTTGCTGCGTCTGCGGCCAGGGCTTTTTTCCTTTTTTTTTACGCTGACTCTCTGCTCCTCCTTTGCGTTTACGCTCCATTTTTTTAACGATTTAGTTAGATATACCCTGTCTCTGGATATAGCCAGATATTAGGCAGTGCGTCGCTGACGTTGGGTCATGTGATGTGGGAGTGTAATTTTCCCTCCTGATCTTCTAATCTTCCCTTCCCTTTCCATTGCCTGATTCGTAGATTGAGAGATCCGTCAATTAATTCGTAGTTATACACCAGTCTATCACATGCCAGGCTGATTGTCTGCACAGCGGCAGCCGGCAGGCCAGAACGACCGTCAGGCCACCGGGAAATGTCCCGGTGCTCCCAATGGCCAGTCCGCCCCTGCCTCTGACCGTCTTTTGTCTTGTATGAGGTAACCTCATTCATCCTCCAATCCCCCTCAGCGCACATTCTCTTTGTTTGTACCGTACACTGTAGCTGAGTTTTTTGGGGCACTTGGTTGTACACAGTACTGTAATGTATGGAACACTTACTTCCTGGTTTGTTTTATTTTAAATATTGCTTATTACCTTATTTAGCAAAAAAAAAACAATGCTATAATTGTATGAATTATTAACGTATTTTAATTAAGGACAAAAACAGACCCTGCGCTTGTGTTTAGGACTGATGCTGAACAGCTGTGTTCATAGGTTTAATCAACGATTTACAAGACAACAGTTAAAGCATTTGTGGATGGAGAGGTGTGGGTGTGTGCGCTCCTGCATTTCTCTGTTGGCTTTAACACAAACACATTTTCGCACAGACAAGTCTAAAAAAACCTTCCCCCCGCCAAAAACATACACACACAGAGCAATTAGCACCATGTCATTGTCAGTATTCTCCATTGAGGTTTCCCACCTTCCACTCCTCCTAAGTTTGTCTTTGCTCTTTTGATGGAGTTCTTAACACTAGAAGCGCAGCGCCAGTATCACCTACTAATAACGCGGTTCAGCGGTCATTTGACCGCCTATTGTTTTGAATGGGAAGCTGCTGCTGACACACAATGATCGCTAGATGGTGCTTTCACCCAAAGCAAATAGTTTAGCTCCAAGATCAACTTGCACTTGGACAATGCACCATTTATTCCCGCGTTGATAATCAGCGGTATCTTTTTTTCATATTCAACTGAGAAAACCTAGAAAGGGAAAAAACGGCAGAAAAAAAACAAGTCATGTTTTGCATTATAACCCAAAGTTTTTGGCATGACTTTTTTTCTGCCGTTTTTTCTCCTCCTTTGTCCATCTAGGGGCTTCGTACTATAACAAAAAGGAAAGCTCTACTTAATTTTTTATCGTATGGAGAAAATTTTAAGTTTGTTCATTCTATTTGAAACTTCTGAACGTCTCGGAGCAGCGATTTAGTTCTGAACTCGCTTCCGTGAAATTATCGCTAAAACAATATTCAATTTGAATAAATCAGATCTACTACAGCAGATAATAAACTATGCTATGTCATGACCGAAGCAAACACCACGATTATGCCTCGTTTCGTTCAGTGTTGCTAGGCAACGGACCATGCGCCTAATCGGCGGGAACATGGTTCACTTTGCCGCGGTGTATTATAAACCTGCGAATTGTTTCCCAGCTTATGTTCATGTAATATGTTCATGTATGTATTTTGTTTGTTTATATTTAAAATGTTTATAAAAGTACACGAAGTAGGCGCGTGCGCGCACACACACACACACACACACCTCCTCTGAGCCCTCGGTCAACATCTAATCACCGTTGATATGCAAATGAGTCCAGACGTAGCCTAACGTGGTGTCGTGTCGGATTTCAGCGGTCACGGAGTGGAAAGACTTTGAAGCAGTTGCAGCGTTTTTTCAGTTACAACAAACACAGCGATGAGTCCACGTTGTTTCACTGTTTATGACATAGTGACACTAAACAGCTGAACAACTTCACTTTTCTGTTTACCTCTGAGAAAAAAAAAGCTGTATTTAGTTTGTTTATATTCAGAGTAACACCTTCCAACCACCTCTCATAGTCTATTGTTAGTTTTAATGATTTGGCTGAAACTAATTATCACTACATAAGTACCCCAACACCCCTGATCATGAGTTTCAGCTGAAACTAATTCTATCCATGCAACAAAAAATGTAGATGCAGATTCCAAATGTATAAAGATGCATGCTATGTGTGTGTGTGTTTGTGTGTGTGTGTGTGTGTAATCGAGGCTGGCTCTATTCAGGGGCAAGAGGGGCAGCGCCCCCTCAACTAAATGTCTGCACATGTTAATATATTCCTAAAATTAATATATTACAAGTTGATAAACTGATCTTCGGTAGCAGAAAAATCCGCTGAAAAAGGGACACTACACAATACGGTATTAGATGTCCCTCATGTCTCTGTTCTCGGCTGTGCGTATTCATTCACAGGCTGCAGCACACGCACGCACACACACACACACATACACACACACACACCTCCCCTGAAGCAGTTGCAGCGTTTTTTCAGTTACAACAAGCACAGCGATGAGTATAAGAATAAAATAAGGTAACAGTTTGATCTGTGTAGTTAGTGCCCTTGTATAGAATAAATAAATGAATAACACATTCCAACCAAGAGAGTGCCATAGTTTTGCAAAAATACTTGCAAAACATCAGCATACATTAGAGGGAACTTCTGAGGTGGTCAGTGATTGATGGCACGGTCGTTCGGAGGGGGTTGTGATCACACCTACAGTTCTTTTGTTCTAAGCTGTCGGTCAAATATCTCTCCACTTGAAATGGAAGCACAAAATTGAGGGGCAACATGTAAGGGATTTCAGCATCTCGACGCACAGTAGAAGCTGTTTTTAAAGAAGACACTGTCTGTTTTTTTTATTTTGTAATCCTTCTCGTGTTTACCTTGTACTGTACAATGTATATTCATTTTATTAATGAATTGCTGTTTATAAACTACATATGCAGTTGATTTACCAGAAAGGACTTTTCAGTTTTTTTGTGTGCTAAACTAAACTTCAGGGTCAAGTAATAGCGATTTTATTTGAAAAAAATAAAAAAATATATATATATATATATATATATATATATATATATATATATATATATATGGAAATATTAAGAAACACACGGAATCTAAACGAAACAATGTTGATAAGTTCAAGCTTAGATTAATATATAAACTGCTTCAAAGTCTTTTCACTCCATGACCGCTGAGTGTGGATACAGACTATATATATATATATATGCATCTTTATACATTTGGAATCTGCATCTACATTTTCTGTTGCATGTATAGAATTAGTTTCAGCTGAAACTCATGATCAATGGTGTTGGGGTACTTATGTAGTGATAATTAGTTTCTGCCAATGAGAGGTGGTTGAAAGGTGTTACTTTAAATATATCCAAACAAAATACACCTTTTTACTCAGAGGTAAACAGAAAAGTGAAGTTGTTCAGCTGTTTAGTGTCACTATGTCATAAACAGTGAAACAACGTGGACTCATCGCTGTGCTTGTTGTAACTGAAAAAACGCTGCAGCTTCTTCAAAGTCTTTCCTCTCCGTGACCGCTGAAATCCAACACGACCCCACGTTAGGCTACGTCTTGACTCATTTGCATACCGACAGTGATTGGATGTTGACAGAGGGCTCAGGGGAGGTGTGTGTGTGTGTGTGTGTGTGTGTGCGCGCGCGTACACTTTGTGTACTTTTATAAACATTTTAAATATAAACAAACAAAATACAGCTTTTTTTCTCAGAGGTAAACGGAAAAGTGAAGTTGTTCAGCTGTTTAGTGTCACTATGCAGATGTTACACTCAGTGTAGTTACCGAAATCTTTGATTTAGTTCTCATTCAGTGGCCACACATCACTTCCACATTTCCCTCGCTTTTATTACATGAGCATAAGCAGTGAAACAATTCGCAGGTTTATAATACACCGCAGCAAAGTGAACCACGTTCCCGCCGATTAGGCGCGTGGTCCGTTGCCTAGCAACACTGAACGAAACGAGGCACAATCGTGGTGTTTGCTTCGGTTATGACATAGCATAGTTTAGTATCTGCTGTGGTAGATCTGATTTATTCAAATTTAATAATGAGGCTTTATATCCTCAGAAGGGGTCATTACATATGTAATATGTAAAACAATATTGTTTTAGAGATAATTTCACGGGAGCTTCTAACAGAATGAACAGACTAATGAATTTTCTTAAAACGTTATAAAATTAAGTAAAGCGAAATCCCCTAAATGTCCTTATAAAATATCGCTAATTTTCAACGCCAGAATGAATGGCGAATTGTCGATATTCTACGAAGGGATATATATATATATATATATAAACTACATATATGGAATGAAACCTGAGATAGTTACATATACACACTGAATGACGCATAGATAGTATGCGCGATTCCTTGCGCCATCTGCTGAGAGAAATGAGAATCGCAGGTTGGAAAAGGCAGGAAACGGCATGACCGGCGCGCAGCTGTCAGCGATTTCACGTAAATAAGAGCAAAATAGCTTTATACTGGCTTTTACCGGTGCGATTTTGAAAATGTAAACATACAGGGTGATTAAGCTCACAGAACTAGGAAAAGTCATGAAAGGAGGGTCCTGGAATTTGATCGAGTGTGAAGTATTATTTTTTTTACCCCCTTGCGGTCAAATGACCGCTGCTCGGCGCTTCTAGTGTTAAATCCCTAAAAATTATTTATACTTAGAAAAAATGATTATAAGTCCCATAATCAGGAACTAGCACAGTTACATATGATCAAGTCTTTAACTGTTGTTTTATTTGTATAAACTCTGTTTCTGCCTTTTGCCATGCTTCATGTTCCTATTCCAAAGCTTCCGGTTTTGTGTGTAGTTTTGTTTGTTTTTCTTTATAATTTTAAAAACATCTAAGTCTTAACCTCTGCGCTTACAGTGGTTACTCACGCGGAATGTCTATGACTGCCACGCACTCTGTCGCGGCAAACGGCAACAGCCAAAATAAATCAGTCGCAATTCAAAGTAATTTGTGAAATGACCGCCAGGTGGCGCAAAGGGACATTTTGCAAACGGCTGCAATTAATTTTGATTAGACAGACTTAATGTTTCTCTCTGTCTAACGTTATTTTTATTATTAAAGAAAACAGCACAAACAACAGCTCAAGGGCTTGTAAAAACATTTTTTTTTACGGTAAAAATGTCAAATTTGGAGTCAGTGGTCTGAGCACAACGCAATGATCTTTGTATGATAAAATGACTAGTGGCATGAATCTACAAGAGGCGCTTCAGTTTTAAATAATCATTTAACGCTGAACCCAAACAGCAAAAGAACATGATAATAACAATCTAAAGAATAACATTCATCTTGATTTCAGCTGTTTATGTCCAGCATTTAATAATTATTTAATTATTAATAATTAAAGCTGCTCACATCGCGCGCTTTCACTTTAAAAAAATGCAGTGTTTAATCAGCAAGTATATGTCGCCTCTCTTTAGGATAGATGAATAATCTGATTTTTCGAAGCTGTTTGTATCGGCTCATATCGGGAGCATTTTGATCAAAGTGGAGATAAAAAGTGAAAGTGTGTAACAACAACACAGCACAATGCATGTGTGTGAATGGCTAAAATGTGGTTGTGTATAAGCCTTTTAGTGAAATATAACAAACACACATTTACACGTGTTAAATAAGCACTGTCTTTGTGGCGCTGTGCGAAACGCACGCCGATGTGAGCCGCTTTATTTCAGATGGTTGTGTATCGAGCGATTAAAAACAATACAAGGCGTGTTATGATAAGGAAACTTTCTATCTCTTCCATTTCAGTGATTAAAAAATGGTAAAAATGTCAATTTTGGAATCCACAGACGCTTAGTGATCTAAGCACAACGTAATAATCTTTGTATGATAAAATGACTAATTTGCATAAATTTACACGGAGCGCATCAGTTTCAAATAATCATTCAATAACATAATAATAATCAAAAGTAAAATAATATTGTCCTTTTTGCTGTTTATGTCCACCATTTAATAATTATTTAATTATCAATAATTAAAGCTGCTCACATCGCGCGCACTTTCACTTAAAATTGTGTCGGCTTATATTAGAAGCATTTTGATCAAAAGGGAGATTAGAAGGGGAAAAGTAAAAGTGTCTACAAACAACATAGCACAATGCATGTGTGTGAATGGCCGAAATGTGGTTGTGAATTAATCTTTTAGTGAATGTAAAATGTTCGCGTGAACCCGCGGCGCGCACGTGCGCTCTTTCACTTTGCCGAGTTTTGATGTCAGATGAACGCGTGTGCCGATATGAGACATTTATAAGAAATTTCTCTTTCCCAGAAATATAACAAACACACATCTATACATATTAATTAAGCGCTGTCTTTGCCGCGCTGTGCGAAACGCACGCCGATGTGAGCCGCCGTATCTCAGTCATAATATACAAATATGTTTTAGCTGTGTAGAGGACCGCGCTCGCACAATCTTTCGCAGGCAAGCCTCTGAATACGCCGTTTTAACGGAGGTGGGGATAAGAAACACCGCACAGGCAGAACTAGACTAATGATTATGAATGCGTCAGCAAGGAAACTAACTGGCCATTTTAATAATTTATTGATAAGTTCATTGATAAGTTAACTTTTCGTTTTGGCTGTGAGTGGATGCGCTGTAGTAAATGAAAAACAGAAAAAGTAGACATTTTGCTTTCTCTAAGTATATATTTTTCACGTCTGTGAGGCGAGTATACACGGTGTTTAGGTTTATTTTCTGACGCACTTAAGTTCACCGAAACCGATACAGAATAGCGCTGTATCCCTGTTTGCTTTCATTATTTTACAACATCATAACGTTTTGTCATCATTGTGCGTGCACTTAAATTAAATTAAAGTCTTATAAAGTACAGTATGTAAGTATACAGTATGTAGCTTATATAGGTTTATTATATAGTTTTTGCCCATTAATCTGACAACACCTGTGACTCACCCACGTTTTCTGATACACACAGCCAGAGTTTTCTGGCTACGCGAGTGTTACACATGATAAAATATAAAGGCTCACTGTGTTAACATTTACTTTGCTTAAATTCGATGGAACTAAGAAACCCCTATATTTAAGTTTTAAATTTGTACTGTAATTTTAGTACTGTGATGATAAATTCGTTTTTGCCGGCGGTGATACAGCGCAACGGGGGTGCTGGGATGTGAAAATGTAATTTGTTAAAATGTTTTTATTATTTATTAAAGAACATTATGATGATCATAACAGCCTACTGCATTTAATTCTTATAATAATGCAAAAACACATCGACATCTGCTGACGCAGTATACGGCCTGACAATGTTTTAATTTTTATGGTAATTTATTTTCGTTTATTTCAGTTAATAAATCTACTCCAAATTTAAAGAACACAAAATATAAGATGACGAAAAACATGCATCTGTAGCTTTTCTAATTACACATGATAAAATCTAAGGGCTCACTGTGTTAACGTTTACTTTGCTTAAATTTGATCCTAATAAGATTTAATTTAAATTCTACATTTGTAATGTAATTTTAATACTGTGATTATGAATTCGTTTAACTACAACTTTTCACTTGATTTTATCCGCTACTATGTGCAGCTCTAACGGAGCGCAACTCATTAATTCTTGAGAGAATGAACTGATGCCCGAGGCGTCAGTCTATAGTTATATAGCGCCACTCAGCAATAGAAGCCAGCAAAAGCCGTGAGGCGTGACGGTAAAACCAGAAAACCGCATGAGTAACATCTGTATGCCTCGTCTGCAACTCCACTACAACCGTGACAGGTATGTTCATATACAGGCAGTTCTTGCATTGTTAACATAGTTTCATAAATAGATGATGTGTTAAAAAAAATAAAAATAACAAACCAATTAATGAAACTATTTTTTATACATCATAAATAATAATAATTTTAAATAATAATAATAATAATAATAATAATAATAATAATAAAAAGACATTTATACTGTTTACTTAAATTTGTTTATTTTTTTCCTTTATGTTGTCATTAACTGCCATGGCGTAATGGCAGATGACATTTTTCCACACAGATAATTATTCACAGAGTTTTATGTAGAATGATGCTGGGCAGGGGCAGCAACACTGTTTTCTGAACTTTAGGATCAGGCAAAGGTGGTTGGACAAATGCTTGACAGAATTTCAGAAAAAGACACAAGTCTTTTCCCACATACACCTTAAAACACAGAGAGAGGGAGAGAGTTAAACACACTTTCTGGGATCGTACAAAGGTGTTGAAGGTGAGCACATGTAATGTCATTTTGTTTATTTACCTTCATATTTTTTGTTAATATTCTTATTATGCTTCTTGAACTTCTGAGCATTGACCTCTAAAGTGAATTACCTAAAGAGCACAAGCTATATACTATAACATCACACACACACATATGCACACACACACACCTTGACTTCATAGTGTGTTCCCCCACAAAGCACCAGGATTCGGTAGTTTAGTGGAATAAATTCAGGAAATTTCATGTGTTCCCTCTTTTCAGCTTCAGGTTTTAGCTTAAATAAAAAAATATATCATCACTCAAAGCAAGATATAATAATAATAATAATAATAATAATAATAATAATAGTAATCATAAATACAACACAAGGTTATAGATTTCTGTTTACCTTCTCACACATTTTCCTCACATCTTCAGTAACTTTGCCCCATTCACTCCATTTTCCAATAACATTCTCGGTAGACATGTTTCAGACGACTGAGACGAGTAACGCACGTGTCCTGCAGTGAGACGATTTCAGCACAGACTCAGTGTAAAGGCCACATTTTTATATTCTCACACTGCTGAATCATGAGGGATGAGGAAATTTCCAGGGAACACACACACACACACACACACACACATCAATTGTTTTATAATAATATAAACTGAACCTAAGAAAAAAATGCACTTTTCAAGATTGCCCTGAAGCATTAAGGAGCCCAACTCCTAAAAAACAACCCAACACCAGTTCCAACACAAAGCAAGGTCCGTAAATTATATTTTCAAAGTAAAATTTTAGTTTTAGTGTCATTTTCTTTATTAATATTGTCACAGAGTTTTAATCAGCATTTCTCTGGATGTTGTACTGTGTATGATTGTGTGTGTGAAAAATAAAATTAGAATTATTCAGATCATGAATGTGAGCCAGTTCCTGTGCTAATGTTACATGTGTGTAAGGAAACCAAGAAACCAAAAAATAACCCATGAATAACATCAAAATAACATGGTTGTTTTATACACACGTAACAATAGCCCTTTGAATTGAGCGTTTGCCATTTTTAACTTTTTGGTACTGAAATGCGCTACCATAAATAATGAAATATTTTTACCCTGAATTAACTCTCATTTAAGACCCACACCTGGAGCAGATACTATTGACTAAACACACCAATGATTCCTCTTTATCTTGTCATTCTGTATATCTAGAGTTAATGAGTAACCTATTTAAAGCTTACATGGAACACATTTTGTTTGATGAATCTTAAAGTTGTTTGATTGCCCTGTTATCTCGAGATTGTAAGTTCAGGGGAACTTGCATGTTTCAGAGGAAATATGTGGTAGGCGTCACCCTCCCTGTTTATTAGCTGTATGATGTCGAGAGCTACTGTAACTGTATCCATCACTGTGACTGTATCTGTCACTCACCTATAGACCACAGGATTTTTTATGGGAGGCTTGGTGGTTAAAGCGTTGGACTGCTGACCAGGATGTCTCTGGTTTGATCCCTGACTGGGTTGCCCAAGTTGGACCCTTGATTAATGAAACTGATTTTTTTTAAATCACTCAATACACAACCCATGATTATGCTATTTAAAAAAAAAATAATAATAATAATAATAAAACTAGTTATTGCATTATGTTTCAAGATATCCTTAATTTATTTTAGTTACCTTACAGTGTTACTGGAGTTTAAGCGGTAAATAATGGAAATTTGTCAATGTTTTGCGGTGTTAATGTTATGGCTGATAAGATATGGCTCAATTAACAACAGCTATTATAGCTGAACTGCCTCCCACCCTACACACTGTATAAATGCAGATCATTTACTGCTTTTTGTTTCACCCAAATGAGGATGGGTTCCCTGTTGAGTCTGGTTCCTCTCAAGGTTTCTTCCTCTTACCATCTCAGGGAGTTTTTCCTTGCCACTGTCGCCCTCGGCTTGCTCACCAGGGACAAACTGACCATTTTGATTCATACAAATTCACATTTCATACAAACCTAAATAATTCTTTTGACTATGTAAAGCTGCTTTGCGGCAATGAAAATTGCTAAAAGCGCTATACAAATAAAATTGAATTGAATTGAATTGAATAAGTGTACAGTATTTGATCAATAAGTATACAATGATAATAATTTGCATGTAAACATTATATACAAAAGAAGTTATGTACAAAGAGTGCAATGATTTTGGTGTATGCAGTGCGAAGATATTGTACTTATAATAAATAGGTTATAGGCATATGTATACTGTATGCATATGTAACTGGTTGGAAGGGTTTCCTGTAAATGTCCTCAATCCTTGGTAATGAAGCTCCTACAATGCATTGGACGGTTTTCTTCACCCTCTGCAGGGCTTTCCGGTCTGACACACTGCATTTTCCATACCAGACTGTGATACAGCTGGTCAGGATGCTCTCTCAATGGTTTAATTTATCTATACTGATTGTTGTAGATACGGAATACTATTGCATGCTATGTATTTTATATTATAGTTTATTCTATCTAGTTCCGTTTAATATACTGGTAGATAATATTTTGCTGCAAAGTAAAGCTCAAAATGTAACTGCTGCTTGGGTTTGTTTTTGCTATATGTTTGATGTTTTCACTGATAGTCAAAAATTGCCATAACAAAAGCGATTAATAATATCTGGAACCAAATATCTGCCCATACGGATTAGTATTTCTTTTGTCATTTAACAATGCATAACGTTCCCCAGTCACTATTCTGATGCGGCATTAATCACTTATCACAACTATAAATAGATGCAGCAGCAGAGACAGATTAAATCCCCATAAACATTCACATTGAAAACAACACTAAAACAACCAAAAAGTTCTACAGGGTTAGCGCAGGACAGGAACCACCTACAGTATACTACTGTATTTTTCGCTGCTTATATTTTTTGCCCTAGTTTCATTTGGTTTTATGTGATTTCATGTGCTATTTGTATGTGTGTGTGTGTGTGCACTGTATGCGTGCGTTGTTATCGAATTCCGGGGAATATTCAGGTGTAATGCCTGTGGAGATAACCGCACCAGGGGTGATTGGAGAACTCTCCTCAGTATTTCGTTTACATGCCAGACACGAGTCTTCCTCCTTCTGTCAGGTGTCTTTATCACATAATCGGTGCTACTTAATCGAGAACTAATAATATATGGACCAGAAAACCTAGCTTGAAGGGCGGAACCTGTAATAGGGAGCAAAGCAAGCACTTGGTCACCTTCTTTAAATTCACGTACAACAGCTTTATAAAATCTCCTCATCATCTTGGCCTGGGAGGAGGTGAGCGAACGATGAGCTAATTTGCATGCCGTGTGCAGGCGTTCTCGAACCAAGCTTACATAATCTAAAACGTTTCTAGGTAGAGGACTGACTGAAGTAGGAGACAACATTTTCTCCTGAAGCACTTTTAAAGGACCTTGAACAAAATGGCCAAAAACCAACTCTGCTGGGCTCTTGTACGGTATCCCGTATTGCAAATAGTAGGAATGGAACCGCTTCCTCCCAGTCTTTTCTGTGCTGCAAGCAATATGTCCGAAGCATCGATTTCAGTGTTTGGTGGAATCTTTCTAACACACCTTGTGATTCTGGGTGATAGGCACTAGAGACCTGATGCTTTATATCAAGCTCTTCCAATACTCTTTTAAACAGGGCTGACACCAAATTCTTTTCTACTTTCGGGCTACCCAAGTATGTCCAATCTGACCGTGGTTCCAATTTTATAAGGGCACGTACGATAGCTCGAGACTTAATGTTGCGAAGTGGTATAGCCTCAGGATATCTAGATGCAGCACACATTAAAGAGAGTAAATATGAATTTCCCGACTTTGTTCGAGGAAGGGGACCTACACAATCTATCAAAATCCTCTCAAAAGGTTCTCCCATCACAGGAATTGGGCAAAGTGGAGCACGAGGGATGACCTGATTAGGTTTACCTGCAATTTGGCAGATTGGACACAAATGACAGTAGGATGCTACATCTGATTTCAAAGCGGGCCAAAAGAAATGCTTTAGAATTCGAGCATACGTTTTTCGAATACCCAGATGCCCAGATAAGTCATGGTCATGAGCAATACTTAAGACATGACTTCTATAAGGTTTTGGGACCACAACCTGGAATACTGAACTCCAGTTATCAGAATTTTTAGGTGTCCATTTATGCATTAACAGCTGATCCTTAATAAAATATGGAGTAGGCTGCTGTGACAATTCTGCTTCCTTTACTGTCGAAGTGAAACACGGTTAAAGGGAGTTATCAGATTTTTGAGCATTTACCAGCTGATCACGTCCAAATAAAAGTTTAGCACCACTGGGTCCAACAATTGGTGTAGAGACAGTATCTGGATTATTCACAGGAGGTGAAGGCACAACAGAAATTTTAAATATGGGGTCTTCTGCACACATAAATGAATCAGAAAAATCATCTGCACTTTTCTTCTTACGAGCCTGAGCGCGTGTCACCACACACGAGTTAAACACTAGCGGAAATTTACACGAGATTGTCTCATTTTCATCTATTACAGGTACATTTGTAACAATGGGCAACTGGCAAACATTCCCCCCAGCTAAGTCATTGCCTAGAATGAACGAAACACCTTTTACGGGCAGATGGAAACGGACTGCGACCTTAAAAAGACCCAAAACTAACCTAGATCGCAGAAATATGTTATGTAAAGGAGCCTTCACTATTTCCATTTCAATACCTTGTACTAGTACATCCGCACCACAACTAGTTTTATCAGATAAAGGTAGAATACCCTCTAAAATTAATGACTGGGCAGAACCTGTGTCCCCCAGCATGTGAAGTGGTTTTTGTCCCAACTCAGAATTAGATATAGACACAACACCTTCCATAATAAATGGTTCAAAAGCAGGATCCACAGGGGATTGTGAGCATTTACTATCTTTCTGATGCATTGTAGGTACGTGTGTTAATGTGACACTTTTGGGCTGGGTCTGCATTTTTCTAAGGTTTTTACGACACAAGATAGGACAAGCAGCAATGAGATGCCCCCTTTCATGACAATAGAAACATTCCCTACTCTCAGGAGTAACTTTCTGGGAACTTGGAGGGCTTCTAACACTACGTTGGGAATTTTCACATTGTGGGGGAGAGAAAGTGATTTTATGAGTCAGTGTGAACTCATTAGCTGAGACGGCTGCACTGGAAAGTGAAGTAATCTTCTGCTCATTTAGATAAACTACCACCTTCTCGCAACACAGTTCTTAAATTCCTCCAACAAAATTAACTCCTTCAGTCCCTCAAAAGTAGTTACTTTACTGGCAGTGCACCATTTATCAAACAACACAGATTTCTTACGTGCAAACTCAACATAGGTTTGATTGGCAGATTTTACATGTTTACGAAATTTTTGCCGGTAGGCCTCGGACAAGCTCATAAGCACGTAAAACGGCATTTTTAACAGTATCATAATCCAAACGCTGTTCCAAACTTAAAGCAGAACACACTTCCTGTGCCTTCCCAACAAACTTGCATTGCAATAGAAGAGACCAGATGCTTCTAGGCCACTGTAATGTGGCTGCAATACGCTCAAATACAGTGAAGTATGTATCTACCTCACTTTCTCTAAACATAGGAGCTAAAGCAATATGCTTACTAATGTTAAAGCCAGATGAACTTACAGCTGAAGAGCCGCCAGGTGCGGGTGGTGGGTCACCGGCCTGTACAGGGGTTGTAGGTGCAGGATGCAGAACAGGGGATGATGCACGAACAGGAGACAGAGGGCCATGAACAAGAGAATCTGAAGATGGCTTACTCATGAGTGCCAACTCCAATTCCTTTAATTTAATTTCCCTTTGAGACTCGAGTTCCACCATACGAAATTGAAGCATTTGAGATTTATAATGCTGACGGGCCAACTCTAGGTCCAACTGCTGCAATTGCAGCGCGACCTTCAGGTCATTCAGTGACGGACCTACTACTGCGGAATCTATGTGTGCGGGGTCCTTGGGTTCGACCACAGCCTCCGCTGTAGCTGAATCCTCGGACTTCCCGGACTGATTTACAACACCCACCTCAGTAGGATCCATTAGAATGCGCTGCTTAATCAGCTCTGCCTGAAGGATTTGTTTAATGTCGCGCTTATTCACGCTCCGTGGGACCAAGATGCTGTAAAAGTCAGCAAGCAACAATAGGTCATCCTTCCTGCACCTTTCAAACTGCTCCACTGAAGCACAAATAGCAAACTGGTCTAAATTAAACTTGGTTGCCATATTAGTGACAAACACACACACACCTCCTATAGCCAAAAAAACAAACAAAAACAAACCAAAAACCAGCAGATAAACAACAAAACAATGGACGAGCCCATTTCCTAGGAAAAGGAAAGAAGATAATGGGGAAATAAACAGGGGGGTGAGATCAACTGCAGTTTAATTCTATATACAAATATTTACAAACGTGGTAATAACTTCAGGAGCGACAATGCCAAAATAATAAACCAAACCCACTAACTAGAGTCACAAAAGTCTACCTAACCTAACAACCAAAAACATACCAAAATACATCAACCTAACTAACTCCCTAACTAGCATAACCAGGAGAAAAAGAGGGGAGAACAAAAAGGGCGTCGACTCCCTACCTACCACTATATACAGGATATTTACACAGTATACAAGGGTATAAAAGCGCAGCAAAAGTCAATACACAATAATTCCAATATAACAAGCAAAACACCATAACAAGTCAAGCAGTTGTCTCGCGAGCAGCAGGTAGGATGGCATTTAAATATTGCTGCACAAAGTGCTAGTCCAATGGCAACACAGGAGGCGGGAGTAAGGCACACAGGTTCAGGAAGTGCTTGTCCAATGGAGATACAGGAGGCGGGAGTATGGTACACAGGTTCAGGAAGTGCTTGTCCAATGGAGGTACAGGAGGCTTGAGTAAGGCACACACCACTGACGGATCCTCCAATCAGCACCCCACTCCATGGTAGAGGCCAATTAAACCTGCTTCACAAACAGAGAGAGGGAAACACGAAAGAGGGCAGGCACCATAGAAAATAATATATAATGTATAATGTATATATATATGTATATCATACGTCAGGGACGTAACAGCGTGTGAGAAAGAGTTAGAGAAGGAGAGAGCGTGTGCACGAGAGAGGGCTTACTGTATATTGTGATTTGTCCAAGGTTACTTAAACCTGGCTGACTCGAAACCAATGTGTCTTATTAAAGATACATTGTTTTATTGGACATGGCTGTTGTATAATGTTCAGCATAATAAACACTGTCAACGGTTCGAATATACTTTGAACGTCTTAAAGTCATGATGTAATAGATTTATTTATGTCTTTTAATTAAGGACAAAAACAGACCCTGCGCTTGTGTTTAGGACTGATGCTGAACAGCTGTGTTCATAGGTTTAATCAACGATTTACAAGACAACAGTTAAAGCATTTGTGGATGGAGAGGTGTGGGTGTGTGCGCTCCTGCATTTCTCCGTTGGCTTTAACACAAACAAATTTTCACACAGACAAGTCTAAAAAACCCTCCCCCCGCCAAAAACATACACACACAGAGCAATTAGCACCATGTCATTGTCAGTATTCTCCATTGAGGTTTCCCACCTTCCACTCCTCCTAAGTTTGTCTTTGCTCTTTTGATGGAGTTCTTAAATCCCTAAAAATTATTTATACTTAGAAAAAATGATTATAAGACACATAATCACGAACTAGCACAGATACATATGATCAAGTGTTTAACTGTTGTTTTATTTGAATAAACTCTGTTTCTGCCTTTTGCCATGCTTAATGTTCTTGTTCCAAAGCTTCCGGTTTTGTGTGTAGTTAGTGGTGCTTGCAAAGCATCACTACTATTCTTTTGCAAACTTATTATTATTAGTGGTGCTTGCAAAGCATCACTATTGTTATCTTGCAAAATTCTTCCGTACAAAAGTTTGGCGCGTAACTAGTCCCGCACCGTTTGTCATAGACCCATGAGTGAGGTGTCAAATCGTGCGGCTTATACGGGAATGGGGTGCTATGACTTTTATAAGGGGTGGGCGGTTAATTGCCCCCGCAGGGGGCAATTAACCGGCCAAAAAATCCCATAGACTTAACATTGAGGCCAACTTTGACGGATTGTAGCGCAGAGAGTGAAATTTGTAGAAACGTCAGATTTACCACATTTGAAGAGGATTGCAGCCTGTGTCAGATGATTCCCTTCTCACACATTTCCCTCACATCTTCAGTAACTTTGCCCCATTCACTCCATTTTCCAATAACATTCTCAGTACACATGTTTCAGACGACTGAGACGAGTAACGCACGTGTCCTGCAGTGAGACGATTTCAGCACAGACTCAGTGTAAAGGCCACATTTTTATATTCTCACACTGCTGAATCATGAGGGATGAGGAAATTTCCAGGGAAATTTCTGTTTACTTTGAGAAAGCGCACACACACGCGCACACACACACATCAATTGTTTTATAATAATATAAACCGAACCTAAGAAAAAATGCACTTTTCAAGATTGCCCTGAAGCATTAAGGAGCCCAACTCCTGAAAAACAACCCAACACCAGTTCCAACACAAAGCAAGGTCCGTAAATTATATTTTCAAAGTAAACTATTTGTTTTATTGTCATTTTATTTATTATTGTCACAGAGTTTTATTCAGCATTTCTCTGGATGTTGTACTGTGTATGATTGTGTGTGTGAAAAATAAAATAGAACTATTCAGATCATGAATGTGAGCCAGTTCCTGTGCTAATGTTACATGTGTGTGAGGAAACCAAGAAACCAAAAAATAACCCATAAATAACATCAAAATAACATGGTTGTTTTATACACACACGTGTGCAGTTGCACGTTAATACTGAAGACATCTAAGAAACATGTTTAGAATTATGTAATAAACAAAAAATGTCAAACAACCCAGAAAGTTTTTTTTTTTTTTTTTGCATTTTAGATTGTCCAAATTAACTACATTAAGCAGGAACAGTCGGTACAGAGTCAATAGTCCTATTAGTCCTATAATTACTGTACATATCCATATTGTGACGGGGAAAAACACTCAGTTAAGTAAAGAGAAAAGACAGTCCATCACCAGTGCTATCAAAAGTCCTACTTTTACTTGAACACCCCTTGTAACAATAGCCCTTTGAATTGAGCGTTTGCCATTTTTAACTTTTTGATACTGAAATGCGCTACCATAAATAATGAAATATTTTTACCCTGAATTAACTCTCATTTAAGACCCACACCTGGAGCAGATACTATTGACTAAACACACCAATGATTCCTCTTTATCTTTGTCATTCTGTATATCTAGAGTTAATGAGTAACCTATTTAAAGCTTACATGGAACACATTTTGTTTGATGAATCTTAAAGTTGTTTGATTGCCCTGTTATCTCGAGATTGTAAGTCCAGGGGAACTTGCATGTTTCAGAGGAAATATGTGGTAGGCGTCACCCTCCCTGTTTATTAGCTGTATGATGTCGAGAGCTACTGTAACTGTATCCATCACTGTGACTGTATCTGTCACTCACCTATAGACCACAGGGTTTTTTATGGGGGCAACTGCTGCTTGGGTTTGTTTTTGCTATATGTTTAATGATGTTTTTACTGATAGTCAAAAATTGCCATAACAAAAGCGATTAATAATATCTGGAACCAAATATCTTCCCATACGGATTAGTATTTCTTTTGTCATTTAACAATGCATAACGTTCCCCCGTCACTAATCTGATGCGGCATTAATCACTTATCACAACTGTAAATAGATGCAGCAGCAGAGACAGATTAAATCCCCATAAACATTCACATTGAAAACAACACTAAAACAACTAAAAAGTTCTACAGGGTTAGCGCAGGACAGGAACCACCTACAGTATACTACTGTATTTTTCGCTGCTTATATTTTTTGCCCTAGTTTCATTTGGTTTTATGTGATTTCATGTGCTATTTGTGTGTGTGTGTGTGTGTGTGTGTGTGTGTGTGTGTGTGTGTGTGTGTGTGTGAAAGAGTTAGAGAAGGAGAGAGTATGTGCACGAGAGAGGGCTTATACTGTGATTTGTCCTAGGTTACTTAAACCTGGCTGACTCGAAACCAATGTGTCTTATTAAAAATACATTGTTTTATTGGACATGGCTGTTGTATAATGTTCAGCATAATAAACACTGTCAACGGTTCGAATATACTTTAAACGTCTTAAAGTCATGATGTAATAGATTTATTTATGTCTTTTAATTAAGGACAAAAACAGACCCTGCGCTTGTGTTTAGGACTGATGCTGAACAGCTGTGTTCATAAGTTTAATCAACGATTTACAAGACAACAGTTAAAGCATTTGTGGATGGAGAGGTGTGGGTGTGTGCGCTCCTGCATTTCTCCGTTGGCTTTAACACAAACACATTTTCGCACAGACAAGTCTAAAAAAAACCCTCCCCCGCCAAAAACATACACACACAGAGCAATTAGCACCATGTCATTGTCAGTATTCTCTATTGAGGTTTCCCACCTTCCACTCCTCCTAAGTTTGTCTTTGCTCTTTTGATGGAGTTCTTAAATCCCTAAAAATTATTTATACTTAGAAAAAATGATTATGAGACACATAATCACGAACTAGCACAGATACATATGATCAAGTCTTTAACTGTTGTTTTATTTGTATAAACTCTGTTTCTGCCTTTTGCCATGCTTCATGTTCTTGTTCCAAAGCTTCCGGTTTTGTGTGTAGTTTAGTTTGTTTTTCTTTATATTTTTAAAAACATCTAAGTCTTAACCTCTGCGCTTACAGTGGTTACTCACGCGGAATGTCTATGACTGCCTGTCTATGAATGACTCTCTGTCGCGGCAAACGGCAACAGCCAAAATAAATCAGTCGCAATTCCAAGTAATTTGTGAAATGACCGCCAGGTGGCGCAAAGGGACATTTTGCAAACGGCTGCATTAATTTTGTTTAGACAGACTCTATGTTTCTCTCTGTCTACTGTTATTTTTATTATAAAAGAAAACAGCACAAACAACAGCTCAAGGGCTTGTAAAAACATTTTTTTTTAACGGTAAAAATGTAAATTTTGGAGTCAGTGGTCCGAGCACAACACAATAATCTTTGTATGATAAAATGACTCGTGGCATGAATCTACAAGAGGCGCTTCAGTTACAAATAATTATTTAACGCTGAACCCAAACAGCAAAAGAACATGATAATAACAATCTAAAGAATAACATTTATCTTGATTTTAGCTGTTTATGTCCAGCATTGAATAATTATTTAATTATTAATAATTAAAGCTGCTCACATCGCGCGCTTTCACTTAAAAAAAATGCAGTGTTTAATCAGCAAGTATATGTCGCCTCTCTTTATGATAGATGAATAATCTGATTTTTCGAAGCTGTTTGTATCGGCTCATATCGGGAGCATTTTGATCAAAGTGGAGATGAAAAGTGAAAGTGTGTAACAACAACACAGCACAATGCATGTTTGTGAATGGCTGAAATGTGGTTGTGAATAAGCCATTTATGGCGCTTTTCCACTGCGTGGTACGACTCGGCTCGGCACGGCTCGTTACGGCACCGCATGGCTCAGTTCGACTCAGTTTGCGTTTCCACTGCAGTTTAGTACCGCTTTAGAGTGGCCGTGATTATTCACGTGTCGTCATAGTTGCGCCGCCTCTACTGCCGTGACATCATCTAAATGCGCCACAACAAACACACAACAATGAAGCATATCGACGGAATGGTGTTCTTCATTCTCGGCATGTGGATGTTTTTAACAGCAAGACGAAGGAGTTTGTTTCAAAAGAGGCTGATGGCAGCCAAAGAAAACACAGCTAAAAAAGACAAGAGAGTTTGGGAACTTTTACAACAAAACGAAGACACCGACAACTTGTTAGCTCGATGATGCACAAGGGTAAGCATTTAAAAAAAAGCTCATCACTAGCTAACTTTTATCACTGTTGCTAAGCATATAATAAACTTAATTGCCAGTGTAACATTCAAATGCAGATTCTATATATTACAGATTTTCCACATTTTGCAAAAAAGTCGCCGCAAAAGACCATCTGTTTGGACATTTAACCGTGCTTCAGAGTGGTGGGATGTGATTGTTCCCGGTTTTACAAACACTCAGTGGCTGGAGAACTTTAGAATGTCTGAAGAAACATTCATCCACTTATGCAACAAACTGCATCCAGCGATGGAGCGACGGGACACAAACTTCCATATGTGTGTACCTTTACAGAAAAGAATAGCCATCGCACTGTGCAAGCTTGCAACAGGTGCTGAGTACAGAAGTGTTGGACATCTTTTTGGTGTAAGCATAACAACTGTGTGTCGGTGTGTTCAGGAGTTCTGTGCAGCAGCAGAAACCCTGTTGGTCCCAGAGCTAATTCGTTATCCTGATCAGGAAAAGTTTAAAGAAATGGCTGCCTACATTGAGAACAGGTGGGGGCTCCCACACTGTATTGGTTCTATTGATGAATCACAAATCCCCATCATAGCACCAGAGAAATATCACTGTGACTATTTCAACCGTAAAGGCTGGCACTCCATCATCCTTCAAGGTGTTGTGGATGGAAAGGGACTTTTCTGGAATGTTTTCACAGGACTGCCTGGAAGCCTGCATGATGCTCGGGTTTTGAGACTGTCAACACTGTGGGAGTTGGCAAGCTGTGGAAACCACATACCAGCTAACACCAGAAACATAGGTGGGGTGACTGCTGGCTACTACATTCTAGGAGACTCTGCCTATCCCATGCAGAACTGGCTCTTAAAACCATTCGTTGACACTGGACACCTGACAGCAGAACAGCAGGTCTACAACATGAAAATCTGCAGAGCACGCGTAGTTGTTGAAAATGCCTTCGGTCGATTAAAAGGAAGATGGTGTGACCGAGCATTCGCGCCGGGTTCGCTTAGACACTTTGCAATATAAAAATAATAAAAAAACGAGAGCACACAAAAATCCTTGTCAACTGTTTATTCTCCTTTCTTCACACCAAAAAAACAAAAACTTTAACACCCGACACTCTAGAACAGGACGTGCGCATGCGCCTTTTCTTGCCCTTCTACGGCAAGCCCCGAGGGGATAAAACCTCACACACACACACACATACAGTATTAACCTAGTTAACCCAGTGTAAGTATGTATCCAATTTTGTAAACATTAAAGCACTTTTTGTAAGTCGCTCTGGATAAGAGCGTCTGCCAAATGCCTAAATGTAAATGTAAATGTAATCATTTTTCACAAGACTGCTTTATAAACGCGGGTCAATATAAAGCAGGTTTTGCTACGAAGCTGCTCCTAAAAATGGATCTGTACTAACTTCGTGTTCCCTTTCAAAGGCTACACTCGATGCTGCGTGAAAACGCTATGGGAACATCTTGTCATGTTGCCGGTTGTGAAGCATGTGTGTACCAAACACGCCAAATTTTTGGCTTTTATAACCTCGGTCAGGTGACGTCATCTGATAGGACGCACCTGCAGGTTATAAATAGGAGTGAACCGGAAACATTCTTCAGATTCTTGTCTTCACCTAGTTGTGAGCGTGTGTGTCTAACTAGCAAAATAAGTGTTTAACTCACCGATAATGAGTTTAAACGAGATGTCCCTCCGTGTGTATAATCCATATCGGAGGGCGATCTCTACACTTTACTGCGTACTTTACACTTTTACTGGGGCTTAAACACGTGCATCCGGCAGAGCAGTGAGAGACGGACTTAAAAACTCCTTTCTTTCGCGTTCTCATCAGATCGGGAAATCCCTCTGTCCGCTCTCAAGCGCGCGCTGCGCTTCTTGTGAATGGGCAAGGATAAACATCCTCTTTTGCTTCCGCGAAGATGGTAATAGCATCTAAGCACTTAAAAATAAATAAATAAAAACATAGACGGCAGGTTCTGTCGGGTGGCCGGGGGCGAAGCCTCAACGACGCTCTCTCCCCTTTTCTTAGCAATATCCATATGAGTTAACCCTTTCATGGAGTAAGCTATATTCATCCCGTGTTTTCCTGCCATTAACTTATTCATTTATTTAAATATAATTGAGGTAGAAACGCGGAGTTATATGATGACACCCAGATAGAAGAGACGTTTCCAGGCTATCTCTCTTCTGGGACATCATCCTTCCTGAAAAGCTATTACTTCCTTTCAAGCTGTGTAGACTTTTTATCTTCCCTGGAGGGAAAAGCTTTTCAGGCAGCAGGTCAGGTTGGCGCATTGCACACCATGGCGGTTTTGCACGCCTACCAGGCTGACCTGCTGAGAGACTTGAGTTCTGGCGGGGCTCTGCAAGGTAAGGCGTATTGGATTTACGCCGGGCCACAGACTTGTCTCTTCATCTAACAAAGCAGACGGCTTGTGCTATCGGCCGTTTTATGGCTGCTATGGTCTCCGCGGAGAGGCATTTGTGGTTGAATCTCAGGGGCATTAAGGAGAAGGATCGTGTAATCCTCCTCGATGCCCCATCTCGCCTCCCGGCCTACTTGGCGATGTCGTTAACTCGGTCGCCACTAGGTTCATGAGGCGAAGTTATAAAACAAGCCTTCGGGAAATTCCTTCCCCGCCTTGCTCAAGAGTCGGGACTGTCGGCCACCCAGTCTCGACCGGGTCTGACTGTTGCGAGGCATGAAACACACAAGGAGAGTGTTTTTGAGCTGGGCACCCCCTCGCAAGATTGGGGTGCGTCACGCAATCCGCCTCAAAAGAGGTCAGACTGGCATATTGTCTTCACAAAGAAGCCCTGAGGTTCATGTGCCCAGGACCGTGGGGGGTGGCCCCCCAATGGGGAGAGGCACGCAGAATTCCTTTTAAAGAATGAAGTGTTCTCCCTGGCACCCCCAGGAGGTTGGTGTTCTTGCTCCGCCACCACTTGTGTTTCGGGCAACTCCAGTCTCCAATAAAATGTTAGTTCTTCGGGTTTTTCCTGCCGTGTTTCAGGATGCCGAACATCCAACATCCCCCCCGTTTAACCAAGCCGCTGAGCTTTGCCCCTTTCTGAGAAACTGGCAGCGTGGAAGCTACTGCCAAGTATATCTCCTTGGGCACTAAGCACTGTACAGAGAAACTACAGGATTCAGTTCTCACATCACCCTCCGCGTTTCAATGGTGTGGTCTCCACTTCCATGAAACTGGAAAGTGCAAGAGGAACGGGGGGCTGCGTCCAATATTTTAGATTTTGCGGGCTTTACCACTATCTAAAAATAAATCAATGGAAATATTGCCACAACACAGGAGGTTCCTGAGGTTCGCTTTCGGGGGCGAAGCTTACCAGTATCGGGTCCTTCCATTTGGTCTAGCTTTTTCACCCGCACATACACAAAATACATGGATGTAGTTCTGGCTCTTACGACTCCAGAGCATCCGTATTGAATTACATGACTGGCTGGCCCAGTCTCAGTAGCTAGCGCTTCGACATCAGCATGTCGTTCTAGCCAATCTTTGTTTCCTAGGATTAAGATCCAATGCCATGAAAGCATGCTCTTTCCTGTTTAGAGGACAACATTTTTGGGTGTCACATGGAATTTGAGCGTAAGCGGGCACAGCTGTCTCCCGCTCGTGTCGAATCCATTAAATGACCGTCCAGCCCAAGGGAGCTGGAGAGGCCATCTTTTTGCGCGGCACATCAATTGCCTCAAAATCATGGCTCTATTTCAGGCCCTAAAGCACTTCCTCCAGCAGTTGAGACTACCATGTCCTAGTGCGGGTGGACAACACTACGGCAGTCTCATATATTAATCGCCAGGGCGGACTGTGCTCGCGCCGCTAAATAGCTAGTGCACCAGATTCCTGTCCCTTTAGGGCGATTTACATTCTGGGAAAATTTCATGTAGCGTAGGTGGACCTCTTTGCCTCGCAAGATCAGCAAATGTCCCCTTTACTACTCTCTTTACTAAGTCAAGCTGGTCTTCCAGCCAGCGTAATTAAGACTATTCTAAGTACTAGGACTGCCTCCCCTCAAATAGAATGTATTTGAAAGTTGGTGCATGACGAAGCAGGTAGACCCAGTCCACTCCCGAATTGTTTCAGTGCTGGAGTTTCTGCAGAAAAAAATTGTCCTCTGGCTTGTGCCCCTTGTTAAACCACTAGAGTCAGCGCCTCAGGTTTCTGACCCTTAAGATGGTTTTTCTAAATGGTGTTACCTCTCTAAGAGGATCGGACAGCTATTGCCCTCTCCTATGAGGCGCGTGGGCTCACTTCGCCTCTAGGAATCAGGGTTCATTCAACCAGGGGAATCGCCTCATTAATTGCACTAGCAAGAGGTATTCCTTTGCAGCAAGTCTGTGATGCAGTGGGTTGGTCCTCTCCGCACACATCTGCCAATATGCATCCTATTGTTTTGAAGCCTTCTGTCCTCCGCCTTTACAGCTTCAGAGCAGGAAAGACTTCACTTACTTTGTCCAGTACGTGCTCTTCAGATTTACGTCCACTGCATCAGCTAGTGGCGTAAGTCAAAGCAGCTTTTACATGGTCTGGGGCCGCAACGGGGGGTGGCCCCCACTACACTGGGCTATTGCCCTCTCCTATGAGGCGCGTGGGCTCACTTCGCCTCTAGGAATCAGGGCTCATTCAACCAGGGGGATCGCCTCATCTATTGCACTAGCAAGAGGTATTCCCCTGCAGCAAGTGTGTGACACGGAGGTTTGTCCTCTCCGCACACATTTATTACATTTATAGTTCGGATGTTCATGCTACTCCGGGCCCACAGGTCCTCGAGTCAGCTACCCAGACATAGTTCTGAGACCTTCTCGGCCTTGTGCGCACACGCTACACAGCCTTGGCACTCTCGTTCCCATAGCTTTTTCACGCAGCATCGAGTGTAGCCTTTAAAAGGGAACGTCTCGCGTCCGTATCTCTCTCAGTAAGTTTCTCCGCTTTTGTTGTTGTTGCTCGCGGCAGCCCGTTAACAGCCCGTTAATTCATGCCCATGCAGTGATGAGAAAGACAAATCGAGTCGATGCATGTCCATTCTTTTAATTTCTGCGTTGTCAGGCAATATTACAAACTTCCTCGTAGGTTCCGTACTTAAATTAAACCAAAAACGACTTAAGAAAACGGGCTCAGGCTCTATATTCCAGCGTTTTTCAGTGGACTGCATTACCCACAAAGCATTGCCCCTGGGGGGGCGGGCTCAGCAGAGATCTTAAGCATTTAAAGGAGCATGTACTGAAATAGGTTGCTGAGAACAGAGCTAGTTTTTACCAGGTAAAAGTAGTGTTTTTTTACACAACCATTGAGAATTTTTAATTAAATATATTACAAACTTTTCATTAGGACCCTAAAGATCATTAACATTTAATGAAAAATGTGTCTGGATGACCCCTTTAAATATCCCAACTTGCTGAAGCTCAGTAGAAAGGTTAAATCTTCATATGAGTTTCAGCTGAACTTTGGTCTTGTAATCAGGGTGAAAAACTTCAGTGAGTGGTGGACCAGAAACACTTATATCTACCCAGACCTACTGTATTGTATTTATATGCATTTTAATTCTGATTTGAGACTGAATAGGAGCAAATAAATGAACATATAGTCTACAGTACAGAATACAGGATAAGAATGGAATAGAATAGAATAGAATGGAATAGAATATCTTTGTCATTGGAACATGGGGGAAGTCCAATGAAGTTAGGTACTATACACTGCGTTCCAAATTATTATGCACATTGGATTTAAGTGTCATAAACATTAAATGTTCGTTTTTTAAATTAAACTCATCAATGGTATTGTGTCTCAGAGCTCCTTGGATCATTAAAATGAATCTCAGACACCTGTGATAATTAGTTTGCCAGATAAACCCAATTATAGGAAAAGTACTGAAAAAGGTTGTTCCACATTATTATGCAGGCCACAGGTTTCAACCAATATGAGAAAGAAAAAAAGTCTCTCTGTTGTCGAAAAGCATTAAATAGTGCAATGCCTTGGACGAGGTATGAAAACATTAAATATTTCATGAAAACTTAAGCGTGATCATTGTACTGTGAAGACATTTGTGGTCGATTCCGAGCACAGACGGGTTCGTGCAGATAAAGGCAGAATGAGGAAGGTTTCTGCCAGACAAATTCATCGGATTAAAAGAGCAGCTGCTAAAATGCCATTACAAAGCAGCAAACAGGTATTTAAAGCTGCTGGTGCCTCTGGAGTCCTGTGAACCTCAAGGTGTAGGATCCTTCAGGGGCTTGCAGTTGTGCATAAACCCACTATTCGGCCATGCTTAACTAATGCTCACAAGCAGAAACGGTTGCAGTGGGCCCAGGCATACATGAAGACTAGTTTTGTTTAGTTTTGTTTACTGATGAGTGTCGTGGTCCAGATGGATGGAGTAGTGGATGGTTGGTGAACGGCTACCATGTTCAACAAGGCTGCAACGTCAACAATTTGTTGGTGGAGTCATGTTTTCGGCCGGAATCATATGGAGAGAGCTGGTAGGCCCCTTTAGGGTCCCTGAAGGTGTGAAAATGACCTCTGCAAAGTATATAGAGTTTTTGACTTTCTTCCATGGTACAAAAAGAAGAACTGTGCCTTTCGTAGCAAAATCATCTTCATGCATGACAATGCACCATCTCTTGCTGCAAAGAATAACTGTGTCATTGCCTGCTATGGGCATAAAAGATAAATACTTATGGTGTGGCCACCATCCTCCTCTGACCTCAACCCCATTGAGAACCTTTGGAGCATCCTCAAGCAAAAGATCTAGGATAGGAGGCAGTTCAAATGAAAACAGCAGCTCTGGGAGGCTATTCTGACATCCTGCAAAGAAATTCAAGCAGAAACTGTCCAAAAACTCACAAGTTCAATGGATGCAAGAATTGGGAAGGTGATATCAAAGAAGGGGTCCTATGTTAAGATGTAACATGCCCTGTTAGGATGTTCTTGATTTAAATAGCTTTGATTTCAGTAAATATGACCTGAAAAATGAATGCTGCAAATTCAACGAAAGCCTAAAATTCATATTTAAATGAATATTGTTATCATTAGGAGGTTAGTTCAATAAAATTTTAATTATACCCTAATGGTTGATGACTTGAAAATTATACTGACTGTCAATTGCATTGATTAATTATGAAAATTAGAGAAAGATATCATTTGTGTAATAATTTGAAACGCGGTGTAATTATACTATATCATTATATGGTTATTGTGTATAGACTTGTAATTGCACACCAGCTTAACTCAAGAGTAAAGTGCAGATGTTTGGATCATTTGATACACCATGCTGTAAGAAGAACAAAGTCCTGTTCAAGTTCAGTTTCACTAATGCTGAGTTCAGAGTACATTACAAAAGTTTCAGAATCTTAAAACTTGTAGTGAAAACAGTGCCTCAGTAATTAATAAATAAGACTTTAGTTCGGTAGCAATTGTAACCTTCTGACAGTCGACTGTTATAACAAATACTGCTGTAATGTCTTTGATTAAATACAGAAACCCTTAATAATTATAATCATCTGTGGATATCCTCAGTCCTCCAGATCATGCATATTGCAAAACATAACCATGGGTGATGTAGTGAAGGGATGTGTGAAATACCAGATGAATTCAGAGCACCGCAGGCAGCTGGAGACGATAGGTGACAGGGTTGATTCTAAGGTGGATGCGATATGGACCGATAAACCTGGGTGATTTTTTTTTTTGATTCGGTATGGAGGTGAAGATTTAGCCACACCTTGTCACCTACGTTATACAACCGTCCCAGAGAGTCTCGACGGCGATGTTGGGTGGCATAGCGGGTGTTGGCTTGGTGGATGGCTTGTTGGGCCGATGGTACGTCAACCTCCGGTTCTTGGTGTTCGAACATCGGAGGCTGGAAAGCGTTAAGACGGACTGAGATTTATGGCAGATGTGACATGAAGATTGTGTGATAACTCAGCCCATAGGAGGTAGCGAGCCCAGGAGCGCTCCAGTTGTTGGTTGGCCCGCTCAGTCTGACCGTTGGTCTGGGGATGGTACCCAGAATATTACAGAAGATTACACTACAGGTGGAATTGATCAGACGGCAGAAGGCCTTCCAGAACCGGGCAGTGAACTGGGGCCCTCTGTCCGAGACGATGTCTTTAGGGAACTCATGAAGGCGGACTACGTGCTCTAATATCAGCTCTGCGGTGTTTTTAGCTGGCGGGAGTACGATAAGGGCCACCAGATGCACGGCTATGGAGAACCGATCAATGATGGTCATTATGGTGGTTTTTCCTGCCTCACCGGCAGGCCCGTGATGAAATCAACAGCAATGTGCGACCAGAGCCGACGAGGGACAGGAAGTGATTGGAGTTCTCCCGGTGTCAGCTGGTTGGTGTCCTTTGCCCTGGCACACACTGTTGTTGGGTAGGGGCCAATGACTCACAACACCTGGACGAACTCATCGATGTCAAGGGCCATGGAGGGCCACCAGAAAGCGCGCTGGATGAATTGAAGGGTGCGTCGGCTGCCTGGGTGCCCGGCGATAGGTGAAGTGTGGCCCCACTACATGACTTCATGGTTAGAGGCACGTAGAGACGTCCAGGCGGCGCGCCTGCCGGTTCGTTCTCCGTTGCCTGTGCCTGGCGAGCCCTTGTTTCCAAGTCCCAACGGAGAGGTGCGATGATTTTTGACGGGCGGAGGACAGGCAAGGGTTCCTTACTCTGTATTGCTGCTGAGTGGCGTAAAAAATTTTTGGAAAAGAAACTACAGGGGTGTAGTTTCTGATCTGGACCTCGCTGGGAGAGAACAGCCCCAGCGCCCACATCTGAGGCGTCCACGTCCACAACGAATGGTTTGCTTGCATCTGGATGGGGAAGAATTGGAGCGGTGGTGAAGCACAGACAGAGTTCCTGGAAGGCGGAGATGGCGGTGGAGTTGAGGCAGAAAGGGCGAGATGATGGATGGGTTAGAGTGGTCAGGGGTGCTGCAACCGTACTGTAGTCCCGGATAAAGCGACAGCAGAAATTTGCAAACTCGAGAAACCATTGAAGTTGCTTAAGGGTCTTGGGTAGGGGCCAATGAAGCACAACTTTGAGTTTCTGCGGGTCCATGGCCACACCCCGGGGCGAGATGACAAAGCCCAGGAACGTGGTGGAGCTGTCGTGAAAAGCGCACTTCTCCCACTTACAGTACAGTTGATGAACGCGCAATCACATGCTGGATGTGTTCGTCAACGGTACGTGAGTAAATGAGGATGTCATTGAGGTATGCAAATGGTCAGTTGGTGTGATGAATGCCATCTTCCACTCATCGCTCTCTCTTATACGCACCAAGGTGTAGGCGTACCGAAGGTCCAACTTTGTGAAAATGGTGGCACCAGAGAGGGCGTCCAGGGCAGAGTTGGTAAGAGGCAGCGGATCTCAATTCTTAATAGTGATGTTATTTAGCCCCCGATAGTCAGCACACAGGCGAAGTTCACCTCCTTTCTTTTTACAAAGAAGAACCCTGCAGCGGCTGGCGACGAGGAGGGCCTGGTGGTACCTTGGCGCAGGGCGTTCTACACATACTCCTCCATCGCCCGCGTCTCGGTGGTTGAGAGGGAGTAGTGATGGCTGCAGGGAAGTACGGAGCCCAGCTTAAGGTCAATCGGCAGATTGTAGGGGCGATGCTGAGGAAGGTGTGTGGCGCATTTTTTGCAAAACACTTCAGCCAAGTCCTGGTAGGCGGTGGGAATGGCGTTGGTGTCAACGTCGGGGGCCTCGGAATCCCTAGAGCACGTCCCAGCCAGTGCTTGTAGGCAGAGTTCGGAGCAGGTCGGTCCTCATTGGAGAATTCGGTCCTGGGTCCAGGAAATGAGGGGTTTGTGTTGCAGCAGCCTGGAATGTCCGATAATGATGGGTGGTGATGAGATAGTGGTGAGGTGAAGTTGGATCTGTTCTTGATGTGTGTCAATGACCAAGGTGATGGGTTGGGTCTGGGTGGTGATGGGGCTAGATGATAAGGGCCGACCGTCAAAAGAAGTGATCCGAACCGGCTGGGATAATGCCTCGCGTTTTATTCCTAATTTTTTGGCATAGGCAGAGTCAATGAAGTTACCTGCGGCACCAGAATCGATAAACGCAGTACTTCCGACTTGTTTGTGGCCAAACTGGAGATATACTTGGACCGAGAGTCAGGAGGTGTTGGTGTTGGTAGAGTTTTAGTTACAGTTGTGGTTGAAAGTTTACACACACTCATGAACATGAACATCTGGACAATTCTGGTCTTTCAGTGATTTCTTTTAACTGAGCTTTTTCTGGGGCTGAATGATTAAACAACACATCTTTAATAGAAGTAAACTCCAAGAGTCTGGAGCATGCATTTTTATGATGAGCTCCTTCACCTGCATCAGCACCTCTTTACACTGTGTACTGACAGTCTCATCAACATCTACCAAATACACATTCAACACTCTCAATCAACTCCACACCTTTTATCTCCTTAATCTGTCATGAGATAACTGAGGAACAGCAACAACTGGCCTTTACACTGCGCATCACTCAGGTGTCCCATTACTTTTGAGCCTGTGAAAATGAGGGACTGGGTAAAAATGACTGTAATTCCTAAAGTGGAATTTTAAAAGTCAGTGCTACTTACACCTCTAATGTTCTGTAACAGACTGTTAATTATTCATAACTGATTAAAATAAGGGAAAGGTAGATACTGACTCACCTGTGGGAGCTGCTGAAATACCAACGTCTGTTCCTCGCTAACACGGGCAGATCTCTTGGTGATCTCTTGTTTAACTCATTTGAAGTGCTCGTCATTAATGTTGCACTTAATGAAATACATAATAAACCCGCGCTATATTTTACTCTGGCCACCGTGTACAGACCCCCAGGGCCATATGCCGATTTTCTAAAAGAATTTGGACATCTGCTATCAGACCTAATTGTTAACTCTGACAAAGTGTTGATAGTAGGTGACTTTAACATTCATGTAGATGATGCTAACGACACTTTAGCCCTCGCATTTATGGACTTACTAAATTCCTTTGGGGTTAAACAAAATATAAATAGATCAACTCACCGCTGTAATCATACACTAGATTTAATTATATCTCATGGTATAGATGTCACTAATATAGAGATTTTAACTCAAAGTGATGATATCACAGATCATCACCTCCTGATATATACTCTACCCGTAGAACAGATTAGCTGTGTCTCTCCACGTTATCGATTTGTTAGAAATATGAATCCGACTACTAAAGACAGATTCACAAGTAATCTACCGGATCTGTCCCAAATTCTTATTAGACCCCTAAATGCAGACGATCTAGACGAAGTGACCAGCAGCATGGGTACTATTTTTACCAGTACATTAGACACTGTTGCTCCCATCAGATTAAAAAAAAGTCAGAGATAAAACACTTGCTCCTTGGTACAATAGTTATACTCGCGCCCTAAAGAGAGCAACCCGTAACCTTGAGCGAAAATGGAGAAAAACTAAATTTGAAGTTTTTCGAATTGCGTTTAAAGACAGTATGTGCAGCTATAGACGGGCTCTAAAAACCGCTAGGACCGAGCATCTTAGCCAACTGATAGCAAGAAACCAAAACAATCCCAAGTTCTTATTTAGTACAGTAGCCTGCCTAACAAAACC
Source organism: Clarias gariepinus (assembly GCF_024256425.1). NCBI lineage: Eukaryota > Metazoa > Chordata > Actinopteri > Siluriformes > Clariidae > Clarias > Clarias gariepinus. The sequence goes on from NC_071101.1 coordinate 3,420,603, forward strand.
TAAGATGCCTGCAGAGAGTACTCCACAACATTTTAATAGTAAAGATTTTATGGACTTCTTTAATGAAAAAATCGATAGCATAAGGAAGAAAATAACAGAGGTTCAACCTCTAATAGCATCTCATGATCTAGTTCAGCCTAGAGCTTCACATTTAGATTTTCAGTGCTTTACAGGTATAGGACAGGAAGAGCTGTGTAAACTTATCACCTCAGCTAAATCAACAACGTGCCTGTTAGACCCAATACCAACCAGATTTTTAAAAGAAGTGATGCTTACAGTTGGAGAGCCACTTCTAAACATTATTAATTCTTCATTATATCTAGGTCACGTCCCTAAACCTTTGAAGCTGGCAGTTATTAAGCCGCTTCTTAAAAAATCTAATTTGGACGCGAATGAAATAAAAAATTATAGACCGATTTAAAACCTTCCGTTCATATCAAAAATATTAGAAAAAGTAGTATCAGCTCAAATATGCACATTCTTGCAGGAAAACAACATCCTAGAAGAATTTCAGTCAGGTTTCAGGCCCCATCATAGTACAGAAACTGCACTAGTTAAGATTGCAAACGACTTGTTTTTAGCTTCAGACCAAGGCTGCATCTCAATACTAGTCTTACTTGATCTAAATGCTGCATTCGACACCATAGATCATAATATTCTCATAGACCGCCTACAAAATCATATAGGTATTCAGGGGCAGGCATTAAAATGGTTTAGATCATACCTGTCTGATCGATACCATTTTGTAGATCTAAATGGAGTACCATCTGGTGTAAAGCCAGTGAAATATGGGGTCCCACAAGGGTCAGTTTTAGGACCTCTCCTGTTCTCAATTTACATGCTTCCCCTGGGAAACATCATTAGAAGGCATGGGATTAGTTTCCATTGTTATGCTGATGATACCCAATTATACATCTCAACAAAACCAGATGAAATACCCAAGTTGTCTAGATTAACAGAGTGTGTCCAGGACATAAAAGATTGGATGACCAATAACTTTCTTTTACTAAATTCAGATAAGACAGAGATATTGCTCATCTGCCCAAAAACCAGCACACAACAGCTTTCACAATTCAGCCTGCGTTTAGAAGGATGTACTGTTACTACTAGCTCAACAGTAAAAGACCTGGGCGTGATATTAGACAGTAACTTGTCTTTTGAAAATCATATTTCCAATATCACAAAAACAGCCTTTTTCCATCTTAGAAATATTGCCAAACTTAGGAGTATCCTATCCGTATCTGATGCAGAAAAGCTAGTTCACGCATTCATGACCTCCAGACTGGACTATTGTAATGCATTACTAGGTGGTTGTCCTGCATCCTCAATAAACAAGCTACAGTTAGTCCAAAATGCAGCCGCCAGGGTTCTCACTAGATCCAGAAAATATGATCATATAACACCTGTATTATCATCCCTGCACTGGCTACCTGTTCAATTTAGAATTAATTACAAAATAGTACTACTTACATACAAGGCTTTAAATGGTTTAGCTCCCTCATACCTAACCAGTCTTTTAATACGCTATAATCCACCACATCCCTTAAGATCACAAAACTCCGGAATTCTGGTAATTCCCAGAATTTTAAAATCTACAAAAGGGGGCAGGGCATTTTCATATTTGGCTCCAAAGCTTTGGAATAGCCTTCCAGACACTGTTCGGGGAGCAGACACGGTTTCCCAATTCAAAAGTAGGCTCAAGACGCATCTCTTTAATCTGGCATACGCGTAACTCATCCCATAACCTCATACTCCAGTACACCTATCCTGAATGGCAACTACGCTAATTCTCTCCATCTTTTCTGTACTTTTCTACCCATCCTGAGACATCTGGAGATTGTGCCAGCTTCAGTAGACAAAGGCCAACCCTGCGAGGTTTCTAAGGCATCTTGAGAAGGACCTGCTCCAGCTAGATTCTGCTTTATGATGGCTGGAGCTACACATCCTGCTCCTGTGCTTCCAGTGATCTGACCCCATCTGCCCTCTGCACCTACTGCTGAACTGAATCTACACAACTTCTGATATATTGAACTTTCACCTGCACAACACACTTGATGTTATTTCTATCGGTTATCACCCAGATGAGGATGGGTTCCCTGTTGAGTCTGGTTCCTCTCAAGGTTTCTTCCTATTGCCATCTCAGGGAGTTTTTCCTTGCCACTGTCGCCGTCACCCTTGGCTTGCTCATCAGAGACATTTCATTCATCATTCATTCATTTAATTATTATCTAGACACATTTTTCTCACACATACACACTTCCAAATATTTTCTTTTCTTTTCTTTTCTAAAAAAAAAAATCTTTAATTTTTTTTTGTGAAGCTGCTTTGGGACAATGACCATTGTTAAAAGCGCTATATAAATAAAATTGAATTGAATTGAATTGAATTGTCTCACTGTCTGGTAGCTGGTGTAGACTCCTGCATTAGTAAATGGGCCAGATTGTGTAACACCAAGGAATAGTTCCCCTTACGCAGCTCCTCCACAGAAACGTCCACACGACCCTCATATCCCTCACCCTGATCCACACCCACTCGCTCAAACACAATCTCAGATTCAGTGTTTCATCTAATAAATGTCTACACTTGTCAGTTGACACGACAGGACAGCTGTAGAACCTACTGGGCCAGATACACTGATCTTACTTTCTGCAAAGAGGAGGTCTGAGATGGGAAATTAGAATATAGATTAATCTAAACAGGCCTCTGTTTATAAAATTTTTATTAAATCCTAATTAATTCAGATTACAGTGCACTTATTTATAAATTAAAAATTTTACCTCCATGTTTCATCTATTTTTTTTTTTTAATAATGTGCCTTACCCACGCTGATCCACATGATGCAAATGTTGGTCATGGTGTCCTCAATGTGTGAAGATTTATTACAACAAACAGAGGCAGGTTTTAAAAAATAAATATGTATTACGATCAGTGCTGGGTGAAACGCGTTAGAGTATTTGGATTACTTTTTTGATGTCATGAGTAATCTAACACTTTATGTCCGCTATTTACTGTAAGTGCTCAGTTTAGTTATTTTTTCAAAAATGTAATCCGTTATTCAGACAATTTATGTAATCCGTGAGCCAGACAGCAGTCATTCCCAATCCGTTAGTGTGTGAAAGTTGTTCTACAAGCCCCGCCCCCGATAACCCACCCCTTCTGTTATTCCTGCTGTTATACGCTTATCTCACCAATGCGAGGTGAATCATGATGAACCGTACTTACCAATTACGACCAATTACGGCCACCGCATGAAACCGCATAGGTAAGATATGTGTATTAGTATTTAACAGATTATTGGACAAACTTCGCTGCGTAATGGTAGAATAATTATAAAAGGTCTTGACTCAAACAACGTGCATGAGGAATCACAAAGGAGTTTTAATTTTCTGCAATTATGATATCTACAGTTAATAAAAGTACTTCTTAAAATTTGTCTATGATTCCTTACAAAATCTTAAATAGGTTATTTGGTGCTAACCGTAAGAGGAATCTTTTTAACTGCAGCCTCTTCTACCTCATTTCCACTACACTGGTGCTGGTTCCAGGTGCCGTTATCATGCAGCTCCCGCTGAGCTCCTGTCTAGTGGGAGCTGCATGATAATATGTCACAGGCCACGCCCACTAAACAGAAATGAACATGGAAGTTTCTGAAGTCAGTTTACTGGTTATTCTCCAAACTTTGAAAATGTATTTCAGTATCCAAAGGCAGCTTATTCGACGTGTTATAACCGCTGAAAGAGATCACCATAGACTATTAGCTTATTCACTATTTGGTCGGTTGTTTGTGTGAAGCCTGCGACTGTTAGTTCTTCTCTTATTTCCTCAGAGCAGTGGAAAAGGGGTATTCTAGAAGTTCACGGCATACAGTATGTCCTGATCAAGTCCCCCTTGATAGTAAAAGATTTCTTCATCTTAGCAACGAGGTTGTAATGATCAGATTAATTCTATAACCCGAGTTACACCAACAAAAAAAAAAGCTTTATCTTAATGAGCTTCAATGCTTTAAAACCCAGTGAGCAAGAACGACACCATAACGACCAATTATCAAAAACCAAAAGTGTATGCACAATGGTCACAGGCGAATAAAACCTTCTGTCACACCTGAGCCACCTCAGTCCTGGGGAAAGAGATCTGGCTCGCCGGATTACTGAGCCGCCGCTTTGTCTCCCCCTAGTGTGTCTATGTGTGTAATTGTCATCCTTTATTTTTGTCATCACTAAATCAAGTTCACCTGTGTCCACCCCTGTGTATCCCTATTTAAGCCAGCCGAGCCCGGAGCCCTTTTGTCTGATCACCGTTGTGCACACTTATGGTTGTCCCTGTGATACTTATATGTTTGGTGTTTATTCTCTCTCTCTAACCCAGGAGTGAAAGGTGTCTGCAGGATCTGTTTTTTTTGTTCGTGGAAGTCATAAGGGCTGACATAAAGGTCACAGTCAAGACTGAAGGTCCGCCAAGATCACGGCCTAGCTTACACTCCGTGCTTTTTCAGCACTTCTTATGGTTATTTACAGGCAATTATTTATTAAAAGTTTAATTTTCATTTTGCTTGCGCCTTCTCTAAAAAAAATTATCAGCTGCCACTGGCGTTAAATATGATAATGTCCATAGCTGGCAGCAAAACCATTACAATAAAATAACAATCACATTGTATCTGATATCACATATATGATATGAGCCACAGTTTAGAGACAACATTTTTGGGGGTGGGGAGGGAGTATGGGGTTGACCTGAATAGAAATTCTCCCAGGACACCAGACACACTAAAAATGTCACTGAGTTTGAAATGAAAACTGAGATGCTATGATTCCTGCAGCAAAGGCTATTTGTGCTTCTGTATCATTTTTCTGTTTTAAAAAAAGCACACATCATGATGAGGAACATGGAAAATAGAACTGACCATATACGGCACTAGGGCTCTTGAAAGAGGAAATGCCTCTACTGTCTTTAAAAAGGCAAAGTTATCACCAGTGAGGATACACACACACACACACACACACACAGCTCTTTCTTTCTTCTTCCAGGGTAAGACTTGGTGTTTAATGGTGTATAGAAAGGATGAAAATTAAGAGTTGAAGCTGCTGCTACAGACACTAGATCTACTACACTAGACACAAATACTGGTTAAAAAATATTTTATTGATCACAAGAAAAAGAAATCTGCATTTAAAAGACATATTTAGGAGTTAAAATATGGGTTTATCGCTACAGGATTGCACCAAACCCACTCTGCATAATATGTGGCGACAGGCTAGCAAATGAGGCTATGAAGCACAACGTTATAAAAGAAAAGACATGAGTTTTTTTTTTTCTCAGCACTTACTGAGAGTGCGCCAAGAGCGTCATACCTAATGGCTGACCTTGTAGCACAGACACATAAAGGGCATGTTTAAATAGCAAGCCGGCTCGATGTTAAGGAAGCAGACGCAGGGAAAAGTAGAACAGAGTTTATTCAATTGGTAACAAAACAAGAAAAGAAAGCAAAATAACCACGTTCACACTAAGTGGCTAGTGACTTCCCAGGCTGGGTCTGCAGGCGGGCTAGAAATAAACAAAGCAAACACAAAACATCACAGGGACAACCATGAGTGTGCACAACGGTGATCTTAAATAGGGATACAGTGGTGGACACAGGTGAACTTGATTTAGTGATGACACACTAGGGGGAGACAAAGCGGCAGCTCAGTAATCCGGCGAGCCAGATCTCTTTCCCCAGGACTGAGGTGGCTCAGATGTGACAGAAGGTTTTATTTGCCTGTGACCATTTTACATTTACATTTAGGCATTTAGCAGATGCTCTTGTCCAGAGCGACTTACAAAAAGTGTAGTTACTAGACTACTAAGCGCCATCAGTCAAACACAACTAGGAAGATGTTTTGTTTTTTTTCTGATTGTGCATACACTTTTGGTTTTTGATAATTGGTCGTTATGGTGTCGTTCTTGCTCACTGGGTTTTAAAGCATTAAAGCTCATTAAGATAAAGCTTTCTCTTATTGGTGTAACTCGGGTTATAGAATTAATCTGATCATTACAACCTCGTTGCTAAGACGAAGAAACCTTTTACTATCAAGGAGGACTTGATCAGGACATACCGTATGCCGTGAACTTAGTACCCCTTTTCCACTACTCTGGTTCCCGTGCCGGTTCCGTACAGGTTCCCAATTTTGGAACCAGTGCCGCTTTTCCACAGAAAAAAATTGGTGCCAGCGCTCTAAAATAAGCACCGAACCGGCCCCTAAACTCTGCTGGTCTAGTCGCGAGAAACCGTGGGCGGTGAGCGGAATTATAGGGAGCGTAAAAAAAAGAATGGCTGGGAAAGCACTGAGTGTAAGCTAGACCGTGATCACTTGACTGCTGCTTTTTTTTTTTAAGCAAAGAAACTACAGAATTTTCTCTCATATTTATCTGGCTTCCACATCAATCACTATTAAATACATACAATACATAACTAACAATCTGCTGACCATTGAGAATGGTCCAATCACATAAGCCCAAATATTTAAAACCAAAATTGATTCGCTAAAAACAAAAGTGGGAGGGTTCGGGGCGCACAGTGCTCCGCCGCAAGGGTAATTAGAAAAAATCCAATAAGAGCTCAGCCTCAAATCACATGCTTTTCAAAAATTTACGTGCCTACATAGACACTCGTTTGTCCGGCACCCCACGAACACAAACAGCGGAATATTGTGACTAAATGACTTTATCTCATTATTATAAACAATTATTATGTTAAATAATTGCAAGTTAAAGTAGCATTCTTTTCTGCCTAACTTTGAGGAGGCGGCGCCCCAGAGCCCCTTATTGACCGTTCAGCACTGTGTGACACTATGAAAATCATGTCCAGTGTTAAGTAAGCTAGCAGCAGAACAGGGCGGGTTAGCAAACATAAGTGCTATCCTACCTTGTTTCATTACATACTATATATTATACTCATTAAGTGATGACACAGCTGCACATCTTTGTCTTTTGCTCTAATTTTTTTTCTTTTATGTGTAAACTGGACATCTGATGGCTTTTACCTTTATTTATTTATTTATTTATTTATTTTTAATTAATGATGATTAGAACATTATAGCTTTAACAGCTTTATAGAATCAAAAGAAAGTTATGGAAATGTGCATGAAATGTAAAAAATGTATATGAATCAAAATTATTTAATAGTTCCTGATGAACAAGCTGAACCGGAGGGAGCCAAGGAAAAACTCCTTGAGATATCAGTAGTGAATCCATCCTCATTCGGGTGATAACAGATAGCAGGGATTGATCTGCAGTCATACTGTCTGGTAGAAGCTGGAAGCTCAATATAACAGGAGATGTGTTTAACTTAATATGTTTAGTTCAGTTCGTTATTGGAGGCTCAGGTAAACTGTAGGAAATTCCAGTTCTGAACGATTGACCAACTGCAGTTAGAAGTCCTCATAGAGAACAGCTCTCTGCATTAGCTGAGGCCAGGACCGTCACCCGGTCCCCAGTCACCAATCACTCCACCATCAACAAATCTGAGTGATCAATGTGAGTGGAGAAGACATCAATCAAAGGATGCAGGCTGCCTGTCAGTACCACATGTTATGTAAACTACAGTAGGGGCTAGTCCCAAAGTTATGGCATAGTCTTTCAATTAATGTTTCGGGACTCAGACACAGTCTCAGTGTCTAGGCTAAAAAAAACCTATTTCTTAAACCTATTTCTCCTCTGTTAAAGGAGCAGTGCTAATATAAATAACAGAAGACTCTCCTGAAACCATAAACAGCTACACTGATGCAGTCACACTAAACCTCCAACCACTCCTTCCCCCCCCCACCCCCTTTCCGGCTGGAGTGTATTTATTCCTTTGGAATTTAGTTATATTTATACTTGTTTACCAGCCATTTGCCTCCTGTCAAATCTGAAATACATGTTAACCTCTTAAGACTTGAGTTTTAATTTTGCATGCATTTTGTTAATTCTTTTTTTAAAATATATTTGATATTAGTAGAACCTGATGATAAAATCTAAGCATTGTCTTTAAATAGGAAACTGAGTTTGACACTCTTGTGTTTCTACTCATTAATGTACTGCGCTTTTGCTACCATTGGATGATGCTATAATGTGAGAACATGTCTAAGCTACCATTGGATGATGCTATAATGTAGGAACAACATGTCTGAGTTGAACAGAATGAATTTAAAGGTGCTGTGAACCCAAAAAGTAATGTTTACAGATTGGAACACAGGGTCTGAGAGGTTTAAGTGGAATTGGCAACTATTGATTAAATGGCTTGTCATAGCCTCGATTTGTACAGCCTCCGGACTTCCCTATGGCACACTAAAATTTCGTTAGCCCTTCATTTGAAGTGAGGTCCCGAAAAATCTTTGTTTGGAGGGCTATCTGACCCTTCCCCTTACCCCTACCCCTCCAACCAAAAGAGAAATGAGACACCCCTACCCCTTCACGTGAACGCGCCAAACGGAGTAAGTGTAGGGGTAAGGGGTAGAATTGGGATTGGGCTTAACGTTTTTATCCTCTTATGATTGTCTAGCGTTCCAGTCAGTCAGCTTGATGTCCAAAAGATACTTTTAGTATTCCAAGCAGAAGGAGCGGGAGAGAATGGGAAAGAGAAGAGTAGAGTAAGTGAGGAGTTTATATCCTGACCTGAGGTTATCAGTGTGGGTTTGTGTGATTCTCAGCTCTTCATCTGGAGGAGAAAGTTTCAGCTTGATTAAATACCCGCCTGTGTCACCATTTATAGATCAGGAGTATCGCATTTATCACATTTTAACGTATTTATTGGATTGTTGGATTTGGAAAGCTCTCATCACTTAGTGGTAAATGTCTATTTTTATATTTATGGAGTAATTGATAAATTATATTCTTATATAAAATTGTACTTATACAGTCTGGTCTGTTGTTTATAGTCAGCGTTTACATGTCATTCCTAGGAAAAAAAACACAAGCAAGTAATAGAGCAATCAGTACATTTATGGAAAAAAATGCATTCTGTACTTTAACTCATGTAGGGGGATTAATTACCAACTGTTTATTCAGTAGTGTGGAAATGTATTTAACCTTTTATTACACAGAGAATCAAGAACACATGCAGTGTGTTAAATGTATAAAAAATACTTCAGATAAGCGAGCAATTTTATATAAACGATGTAACCTTGGATAGTGAGTAACTCAGTATTTTGCAAGATGAGCAAAATTTGTAAATACATTTTAACTTGCTAAATGAAGGAGGTCTTGATATACAAGTAGTATATATGTGCTTAGTCTGATGATCACAACTGAGCCAATGGTTCTTCTTTCTTGTGCTGCGGGATTTTGGGCAATCGTCTTTCATGCTCAGTCTCAGTGCACGTGCGTCACACATATAGGCCGTGTGCACATGCACTGTTTATTATAAGATTGTGACCACATGTGTATGTGCGCACATAAAGCATTTTTTTTAACTCTGTGTCTGAATGTAGTAAAGTGTAAAAAAATGTAAAAGGTTATAGCAGTGCGGATAGTGAATCTGATTAGAGTAGTGATTCCGGTAGTGTGTGTGTGTGTGTGTGTAAGTCATCCCACAAAGTAGCTCCCCTGATTAATAAAGATAAATTATGGACAAATAACAGTAAGCACTCAATGGTGTGTTCATATTTTATTTTTTAACACCTGCTTTTTGTTTTTTATAGTAAATATAAAAAAAATGGAGGAAGCATGAACAACATTTATATTACGAAATCTTGCATCTACATCATGTGGATTAGCATCTGTGTGGGTAAGACAGACATAATTTTTTTTTTTTTTAAATAAGAGTGTTGTCCAGATTAATCTATATTATAATTTCCCGTCTCAGACCTCCTCTCTGCAGAACCTGAGATCAGTGTATCTGGCCCAGTGGGTTCTACAGCTGTCCTGCCGTGTCAACTGACGAGTGTAGACACTGACAGACTGTATATTAGATGGGGCATTGATTCTGAGATTGTGTTTGAGCGACTGGGTGAGAGGTCGTATCAGGATGAGGGATATGAGGGTCGTGTGGACGTTCCTGTGGAGGAGCTGCGTAAGGGGAACTGTTCACTGGTGTTACACAATCTAAAAGTAACAGATGCAGGAGTCTACACCAGCTACCAGATAGTGAGACGTAGGAAGAGATCTGCTCACATAGGTCAAAAAGAACTCCTAATCAGCCGTATTGAACTTTCAGTCTATGGTAAAGGTGAGTCCGAAGACACAATCATTACACACACACCTGAAAACAAAGCTGGACATGAGAAACGGTTGGACAAGTGATGAATAATAAGAAGCAGTTTAGTGACAACATCCCAGTTTCTGCACTACAGAGCATTGCATGTGCGTGTAAGATGGAGACAACAGAAAACATCAAAAACATTCTGAAAAGACATGCTTTGAGCATTTTGAATCAAACCAAATCAAACTACATTTATATAACACTTTAAAAACAAATTACAGATAAAAGGAGCGTGCTCTAGTATAAACAATAAGCAAGAGTAAACAAGTTTGTCATGAGTGGTGTAGTAGTAAAGTGCTCCCCCTATTATCCAGAGCCATGCTGTAGCCTCCCCCAGGTCTGTTTTTAACTTTTTATCTGGTGGAAGTGAGTTCCACAATTTTGGATCCCCCTCAATCACTCATTTACACCTTGACCTGGGCACCTCTAGACAGCACTGGTCAGAAAACCTTAAGTGTCTGTCTCAATTCCAAATTGAGTCAAAAGACGGTTAAATTGGTTGGCGCCTATCAGTTAATATATAAAAAAGTGTACTAACATCATGCTTTCACCAAATTTTGGAATTAAACTTTAAATATACTTTAAAATAATTGTATTATAGTACACTTTCCAAAAATATATTATTAGAAAATATACTTTAAGTGAAAGGTTAATCTAATTTCCAAAGCATACTTATTTAAACTTTGTTTTTCAATGTATTTTTGGTATATTTAAAAAAAAGGATATGCTCGAAATAATCATTGTACAAATGTGCAGAAAATATACATTAGAATACAATTTTTTATATTCGTAGTCTCGTTATATTATCAGTTAAATTTAAATGTACTTATATTTAGTGCACTACTCTCTCGTGCGCACGCTTTCACAAGTAAAGAACAAGTATGCTAAATATATTTAATCCTATCATGCCAAAGCATATTTAAATGTACTTGCTCCAGACTAATGACTAGTATACTTGAAGTTTGCTATTTAGGAACAACTAATTTTGTACTAAGTGTATTTAAGTTGTAACTAAATTGTACAAAAGCACAATTTTAAGTGTATTAAGTACAGTGGAACCTTAGATTACGAGTAATTAGGTTTACGAGTGTTCCGCAAGACGAGCAAAGATTTTTAATACATTTTGGCTTGAAAAACGAGCGTTGTCTTGGTTTACGAGCACCGAGTATCATGTATCACGCATGCGCTTCTTGTTTTGACACAAAGCATCACGTGATCACAACTGAGCAAACGTTTTTTCTCTCTCGCTCTACAGAATTGTAGGTAGGTAATCGTCTCCCCTGCTGGGTGAATACACACACACGCGCTGTGTGTGTGTGTGGTGTGCGTGCACAGGCACACACACACACATTAACGGAGAGACCGTTTTTAAAACCGTTTAAAAAAAAAATTAGCAATGAACATTGCTAGTCACACTTGCATGAGCGCATACGAACGGAATCATTTCTGTAAAGTAAAACAACAACAAAATAAATAAATACAAAAAAATAATCACCTCCTTACTTTTGAAAACAGTCCCGATAGAGCAGAGTTTGTGTGTTTGTTTGGGAACCTGAGAGAAGGGGGGCTGTAAAAGCGAGTGTGTGTGTGTGTTGGTGTAAGTGAATAAGTGCACACACACACACACACACACACACACACTCTCTCTCTCTTGGCTTTACAGGCCCACTCCTTTCAGGTTCCCAAACAAACACACAGAAACTCTCTGTCGCGATTGTTTTCAAAGGTTATTTTTTGTTGTTGTTGTTTTACTTTACAGCAGTGAGTGTGACTAGCGATGTTCCTTGCTAATTTTTAAACGGTCTCTCCGTTAACACACACAGTTTATCCAGTTTCTGATTGGATGGTATTGCTTTTAGTCTCTAGTTGACTGGAATAGTGGCAAAATATAATATAATACACACAATATTATCACTACACCCAGGGACCGATTCGATTTCTGTTGTAATTTGAGAAATATCCTAATTTTAATATTCATTTTGTTATGATTTTGTTACAATTCTGAACAAACTGAAATAATTCACTCCAACCACACAGGATGCTGCGCTCCCTGCTAATGTGGGAATAGGTTAGAGCACCACCTGTAGGTTCATAGAGGAATAACAAATAAATGAAAATTATTTATATACTTCCCTCTAGTATTTTTCCATAATAAACTGAATGGCAGCATTACTGTTTATAGATAATCAAAGTTGCTACAAATTTTATCTTTACAGTTATTTTTGTTTGAGACAAATTTATTAAATACAGGATCGTTCTCAATGTGTCCAGTCTGTCTTTTTATTAGAACGGTATAAACATGCTAACCTTTTGTCAGATAGCCTAGTAACCAGATTAATTAGTTGCTATCATGGCCTGTACATGTTTGTACATTATGACATATGAATTGTTTTTCTTTTTTCCCCCCCATGCTAGTGCCTAAAGAAAGTCCAGAAACCACAATTCTGAGTGGTGAGCTAATGTTATACCCTTAAAAACTAAAATCCTACAGAAATAAACTTTTTTTATGTACATGACTTTAGGTTTCTGAATTATTTTCCAGATTCTGCCAGCATGAACTTACTCTACCCGCTGGTGTTGGTCGCGTCCCTGCTCTCATGTTTACTCTTTAGTAAGGAAACAGTGTAGGGAGGAAATCCTTACAGCAGGAGGTGTGGACTTCAGGATCAAGCCCACTCTATCATCTTTAACAGAATATTTGAGAAACACAGCAACAATAAGCCCAGTTCTAGTTAAAAATAATAACTAAAACTCATTTCTGTCTCTCTGCAGTAATGAAGAGTCCTCATCCACTGGTCCTGGTCCTGTCCCTCGTCTCATGTTTACTCGTCCAGCTCTTCTGTGGAGAAACATAAGTGTGACCTACAGCTGTGTACAGGACTGTGTGTGTGAAGCCTTACAGATGCGATGTAAAATGATCAGTTCCCAGTGAACAGGAGCTTTAAGATATCTATAAGCCGGTTGAAGAAGATTTTAATTAACAGCACTGGGAGTGTAAAATCAATGATGACAACGTCCTGTAAATGTTAAAGGCTAGATATTAAATTGTTATACTCCTTATAGACATTGTTATATAGGGTAGATTGTAGCCTAAAGAAGAACCAAACAAGCAGCTACACCATTACTGTACTGGATCTGGAGCTTAACTGCACTAAACACCCTGAGTCTAAGTCCCGCCTTCATGTTATATTGTAGGACTGACTTCTATTTTGTACTATTTATATAATGTTAATATGCACCCAAAAACTGACTGGCTCAGCTGATGAAATCGATCTCAAACTCAGTTCATTGTTTTTGAAGCACTATGACTTTAGCTCCCTCCAGTGTGATGGAAATGTTGCAGGTTCGACCAATCTAGTTTCTGTAAAGCCACTAACTCTGTGTTTTATTTAAGAAGTTTAATTTCAATTGGTCAGACTGTTAAGTGTGTGTGTGTGTGTGTGTGTGTGTATAGAGAGAGATTATATTGGGCTGAGATCATTATCTCTTCTTTTCCTGATGTACTCTTTTAGTTCAGATTATAGGTTAGACTATTATAACCCAGGTGTAACAGCTTTCCGCTGCGTTGGTAATATCTGAGGAAGTCCTTGGACGCGTACAATTAGAGGCCATGCAAAGCGAAGTTAATGCAATGATATGTCTACTTTATTCGTGCTCCATTTACAATTGTCTTGAATCTAATTGCTGAGAGTATTCATCAATGTTACCAATCCATAATCAATGACACAGTATTATAAATTGACCCCCCATACGCTACTCTGTTGTGCGGTCAAAAACTGTGTGCTTCCTAATTACCAACACACACACACCTGGCTCTTACACCAGTGCTATCATTATACTGTGGAACCTCGGATTGCGAGTAATGCGGTTTGCGAGTATTCTGCAAGACAAGCAAATTTTTTTTATAAATTTTGACTTGAAAAACAAACAAGTCTTGATTCATGAGTACCGAGTTTCATGTATCATGCATGCGCTTCTTGTTTTGACGCCAAGCGTCACATGATCACAACTGAGCCAATGTTTTCTCTCTTGCGCTGCGGAATTGTGGTTAAATCGTCTCCCCTGCTGGGTCTTAGTGCTCGTCTCTCACTGGTATAATCAACATCCGTGCACGCGTGTACTGTTTACTATACACTGTGTGTGTGTGTAAAACATTATTTATTTTGTGTTTGTATGCATGTGTGTACAGCGCGCCTGTACTGTTTCTTATAACACGTGTGTGTGTGCGCGTGTAAAGCAAAAGAAATTTTTATTAGAAGTTCAAAAATCCATTTTCTCTCTCCATTTCTGTTGTTATGTGTGCACGCATAATTTGAAACACTGCTCTGTCGCAATTCTTTTCAAAGGTAAAGTGCAGGTTCATTAGTTTGTTTGTTTTACTTTACAGCAGTGATTCCGTTATTAAGCGCTCACACGAGTGTAAAAAAAACAGTCTTTCCATTAATGTGTGTTTAAATGAAATTCAAATAAGAAAGGAGAAAGGTTTACTGTGTAAGAAAGTCTCATTAGAAGGTTAAAAATCCATTTTCTCCCTCAGCCTCCCTTATGTGTGACACCGTACCGGTTCACACACTCTCTCACGGGAGGGGTTTTACACACAGATACACACACAGCGCCTGCGCGCATAAACGGAAGCACTTATCTGTCTGGATTTATTTTTGCTTTTTTTAAAGGTTAAGTTCAGGTTAATTTGTTTTATTTTTAATTTATATTTTGTGTTAATTATTTTTATGTATTTATTTTTTGGGGCTGTGGAACGAATAATTTAAGTTTTCATTGTTTCTTATGGGAATTTGAAATACGAGCCGCTTCTGGAACAAATTATGCTCATAATCCAAGGTTCCACTGTACTGTGTCACAGTGCCACACAGTGGCCAAAGAAACTTTACAATGAATGGCTTCAACACCAGAACACAAATAATCATTAAAAACTAAAATTTTTATCCGTGTAAACTTGTACATTTAGATTAACATTATTTGTCATCTAAAGAGCTTCTGTTTTTTTCTTACCTACAGGGATATTGTTAGTCAGGCTTTGAGCTTACCTTACCACTGATGTCACGATATGGAGAGCAACAGGAATGAAAAGTAAATCAGTGTGAATAATTTCTTGTTCTTGTTCATTGTAATAATGTTCATGTGTGTTGTTATCAGTGTTGTGGGACATTTCTTTTTAATGTAACTAATTACATTACAAAATTATTGTCATTAAAAAGTAATGTTACTTTACAGCATTACTTTCTGATAAAAGTAACTAGTTCAAGTACGTTTCCATACTTTTCACCTACACAGTTTCATGCGGTGGCCAGGTCATCGTGATTTACAGAGAGTTTTGTGATTATCTTTTCACACGTCGGCCCTTACAGACCTTGCAGAACTTTGCAGAACCTTGGGGAGTCACTCGCGGCGGCTCACAGAGCCTAACACCGCTTCTTGGTATGCGGTTTGACTCAAATATGGAAAGATGAGATAGGGGTTTAACAGCAGGAATAACAGAGGGAGGAGGGGTAGCCGCGGGTTATCAGGGGCTTGTAGGACAACTTTCACACACATGCAATAACGAAATCACTGCTGTCTGGCCCACAAATATGCCGGACCTAACGTGTTAGGTCACTCGTTACATCAAAAAAGTAATCGAAGTACTCTAATGTGTTACTTTGTAATGCTTTACACCCAACACAAAATGATGTTTGTTCAGAAACTACTCACTTAAACCAGTGCAGTGATGAGAATTGGATCAGACCAGTCATATACTGCAGGAGCAATGTGATTGTTTGTAGCATAGCTAGCATCATTTGTTAGCAATAGCGTTATTTTAACTTGATTTATTTTTACTTTTTTTCAAAGGTTAAGGTAAACTTTATATTTTTGAATTAATTATTTTTATGTATTAATTGTTTTGTGTCGTGGAACGAATAATCAAAATTTTCATTAATTCTAAGGGGATTCATTTTACTAGTGTTTTGATATACAAGCACATTTCTGGAATGAATTATGCTCTTTATGCAAGGTTCCACTGTAGTTTATAATTAAGTTCAGTTTAAACTAATACTGTAACTGTATTTTCTAATACTAATGTCTGTCTTGGTTCAGACAACAGTTTAAATTTTAGTTTGTGTGTTTGTTAGACAATCTGACATTTTATTGTAAAATGAACTATCAACATTTCAGTCAGCATGTGTAAATGGTCCTAAACACCTTTATTGTACTGGTAACACAACTGCAATACAGTAGTATAGAAGACTGTGTGTAGTTGAGTTGATGAGGTTGTGTTTGAGGGAAGCAGTGATGGTACGTATGTGGGTGAAGGATATGAGGGTCGTGTGGACGTCCCTGAGGATGAGCTTCGTAGGTGTTGAAGGACGTCAGTGTTACTGATGATGACTTCTACAGAAGATTTGTGGTGGAACATGTGGACAGAACTAACACTGACATAGAACAGGAAATCTACAGTGTTACACTCTTAGTCATTGGTAAGTAAAATATACAGTGTAAATGTAAGGGATCACCCCTAGAGGGCGCTGTGCACCCAAATCCTTAGTATGTGTAGTTTTATGTTTTTGGACTCAGTTTCCCAGAATGCACCTCGGTCAGGTGATGAAAGTAGAGGTAGAACCGAGGTAGCTCATTAGTTACTTTATAAATAGCTGTTTGTGCTGGGAAACTGGATCAAGCATTGGTTGTTATGTAAAGTGGGCATTTATTTTGTCTTGTTTTAGTTGGCATTTGTTTTGTGGAGCTGTGTTTTGCTAAGTTTGTATTGTTTTGTTTACGATGGCACCAGTGTGGTTTAGTTTACACTGTCTTGTTAAGTGTATTGTTAGTTAGCCTCCTAGTCTGTGTCTCTCCTTGGGTCCGTTCTTCGTACGTCACTACGCCACATCCGAGATGAACTGACACATTTAAGATGAGATCATCGTGCTAATTACGATGTGGCTAATTTGGTTCTTTGAGCTCACCTGTTGTTGATGTTTAGTACGTCCTGTATATTTTGAGTGACAGATGTCTTGTCCAATCAGCGGTGAGAATCAACACGCCTATGTGTGGCTTGCGAATGAAACAAAAAAGTTTTGTTATTTTTAACTTATTTTGTTTTAAGTTTTGTTTTCAGTTTTATTTTCATTTTGTTTTTGCACTTCTCAGCCACCGTAGAAAAAGGCATTACTTTAGCAAAGCATAATGCCATCTCAGATCACATAGTGGTATCATGGTTGTGTAATTGCCCTCTACTTTCCACCCTGTACAGCAGTAACTGTGTTATGTCTACCCCAAGGCCATGTCCACACGTAGCCGGGTTTTTTTTAAAAACTAAGATTTTTCTTCTTCGTTTTTAAAAATAATTCTGTCCACATGACCTACGTTTTAAAAATATCTTTGTCCACATGAAAAGAGAAGCCACCATTTGAGATGATGTGTCATGTGTGATATGTCATGGATATAGTTTCCATATTTGTATAAATGTTAGTAATTCATGCATATGTATACAATTTGTCGTTTGTCGCGGATGATGTTTCACTGTAAACGAGCCTCGATGTAATAAGTGTGTATTTTTATTACAACAGTAAATTCAAAAGGACTAACATTACTGAGGTTGTTTAAATGTATGTCTTCCAGCAGACTCAGCCTCAGTTGTCCTCCGTCCAGCAGACTCAGCCTCAGTCACCTGCATTCCTCCCAAAATGCTCAGAAAGAAGGTCTTCTGTAACTTGCAGCCAATGTAATGTAACTTTGCTGGCCAAGAATCTACGAACTCATATAAGACGGCATCATACTGACAAAGAAAATACAATTACACCTAAGAGGCACTTTCGATCTCAGTGCATTGATGAAAAAATTGGCCTTTTTGCAGTTGAAAAGGCTTTTCATGGTCAAGCAACACCACATACATGTCATAAATACTTGGGGGCCAAACTATCGTTCAGTTTGCAAAAATGATCAGTGTGTTTTAAATTCAAAGTTTGCGCACAACGCTGGGATCCTCCCTTTCGAGTGCTGCCATCTCCAATCACTAACTTTCTGTAAACAAGTTGACAAAACCAAAGTTGCACTGATGGAGAACTGTCTCTCGCAGCTGGTGCAGGAGAAGTGGTTTGGAAAAGCAAGAAAAGCCCAACTTTTACTGTTGCAACAAGAGACAGATACTGCAGACCGACTTTTGTCTTTCCATGTCACTTGTGGATGTTCATTAATAAAGTATTTCATTTCTGTCTTTGAACCAACAATGTCCTATTACAGCAGAATGGGACGGGTGATGGTGGCTTATAATAAAAAGTAAAATAACTGGCATTGTCCTTGTGCCCGACCTCGGCAATCATGCATACACAAAGCCACAGCAAAGTGGCATCTTTTCCAGATGATGCAACAACACTTCAAGAGAGTAAAGAGTTCAGAGGTCCTTAAAACTGTCCATAAATCTGATGAGACCAACGGTCAGGATTTATCATATCCCCCAAACTCTTCTCCTGTTAAAAAGATGATGGAATATTTGCTTGAATATAAGAAAATTCCAGTGGAAATTTCACAGGACATCCTGCAAATGCCAAAACACACATTTCCAAAACATCTACTGCTTGAGGAAGTTGACTGCAGATTATGGAAGGGAGTTTTGGGTGAGCCAGTGATGATAACTTGCCGGGCAAAGATAGTCACTTTTCACGGAGTGATTCAGGGTATGCCAATTTTTTATTTTATTTTATTTTTGTTCATATTGCTTGTTTTTTTTTTTTGTTTTTTTAAGTAATGATTTGTTTTGTCTTTCTCATCACAGAAATGTTGCACAGACCATTTCAACAGGGCCTTGGCATTAATACTGTATCAACAATATGGTAACAATAATCATTTGAAAAAATAAGTGTAAAAGCATTTAAAATAATTTTTCAATGTAGATTGACTGTGTTCATGGCTAGATCAACAGGACCTTCCATGCCAAAATTTCAGCAATAAACTGTGGCATCTTTGTCTTGATGGTAAGTTTATAGAGCTGATGTTTTCTTACTAGATTTTGATCCAGTATAGAACAAATGTATTTGTAATGTTAACTATTCCAGTAATTCCGGAGCTTTGCAACCGCAGGGGACTTTGATTTTACAGAGGTAAGTAAAAAATATTGTATATTTGCCATATAATTAGAAAGTATAATTCTTTTTCCCTCAGACAGACATGCCTGGTATTAGGAGATGGTGGTGTTTGCTTCTTTTGGAGAATTTCACCTTGAGGTTTATTGTCTTTCCTTTATTTCTCTACATTTTATGAACTAGCACTACATTTTTTTTGCTGAGGTGTTACGTTTACATTATACATACTAGGCCTGTGCAATATAATAAAAATGATTTAAGTACTGTAAATGTAAATATTGCGATATGCACAATCGCTTCAGATTTTAATCTATTTAGGGACATGAACAAAAGCACAAAGAGAGTAACTTTTGTACAATTAATAAGAATCAGTAAATTTTTAAAGCGTAGCACTTATTATTTTAAAAACTTTAATTTACATAATATAAACATACCTTTCCTTTACTACATTTCATTACAGGTCTGAAGAAGAGAGACGTGCAACAAAGAGACTAAAAAGGTTAACTGAAAATAATGTAATTTAATTACACTTAATATGATTTTTTTTGTCGTAATCTCTTAACATATGTAGAATTACACGTCCTCTCTGCTATCCTTTTTAGGAAAAAAAGGCAATCATGACTCCTGAATTGCAACGTTTGGATGAAGGTCACTTACTGTAAGTGCTGGAATACTGTCCTGTTTTATTCAAGCAAATTAAGGGTTAAACCATATACCATTTACATATAATTTCCAGTTACCCATGGAGATCTTGGAAATGATACAGTACTCTTGGAAGTAGTGCTACAGGATAGAGATGCTGCCTACATGAATCTTTTGCTTACTTGCAGTTGCTATAGTGAATGCATGTATTTAGGTTGGATTGCAGAAATGGCAGAATTTGAAGAGATTGCTGAAGGAATTGAAGAAGTGATAGAAGAAGCTGAGGAAGGAATTGAGGAATTATCAGCAGAAGAACGAGCAGAAGTTGAAGCTAAAATAGCTGAAACCCGTACTTTGGTTAGAGAGCTGAGCTACAACTCAGAGTAAACTGCAAGAATTGAGCATGCGCAGTAGGAGAGTCTGTCACACACTAGCACATACTTTGATAGAGGCCCCCCATCGTTTCAGCATCACATAGACTTCGGAATCAAGTTTAACATCTTTAGGTGAATGTTAACTTTATACACCTCTATTAACTCTATAGAAGAGCCCTAGTGACATCACTTAACATATATTAGTTCATTTTAATTAAAGATACGTTGTGTTTTTTATTCTCTGCGCGCTCTCACTCAACTCTCTATGGAAGCAATTCAGTCTTATTAATAATTCACACAAAAGACACAATGCACACGTGCGTATCCCAATTCACGTGCACGAAAATAATATATATTCACAAAAAATCAACTCACGTGCACAAAATAAATATGTTCATAATATACGTTTCACAAAGGCAAAACAAAATTCACAGATATACAAGATTTTTAAAAATTCATGAGTATAGATAGCCAATAGTTAGCCATGTAGCCATGTCCCTACAGCATACACTCAAACACCGGACTACACCAGACTCAGGTTCAAACCAACATTAGGTATTAAAAAAACTAAATGTGAAATCAGAGCTGTGTTTAATAGTGAAAGTAAAAGTGTTTCCATACACACACAATTCTGAGCTTTGGAAATAAGTGTATTTATACAGCAAAAAAAATATTGTACACAGCTTTACCCCTGTCTGAAGCTCAAAATAAAATCAGTGACATTTTAAAATGAAATCCATAAATTATTTAAATTATATTTCCCTCACAAACACTCCTGCATTTGTCACAGATTTTAACATGAAATCTAAAAGAAAGGGAAAAAACACAAAGATTAACCTTTACTAAATAATAGCTGTACTGTCCTTTATATCTGTCCTTTTTCACCCTCATTAAAATGACAGACACGGTACGGTATGTCTCTTTCCAGCTTTTAATAAGGATAGGGTAAAACTATAAAATAAAGAAAGAAAACAATAAACAATATAAGTTTACACACTTAATATTTACACACAAACACTTTTTACAATACTCCCCATCAATATCAGTTTAACAGGTATGTACTGTAATAATAAGCAAATGACATCACAATTCTGAAAATGTGAAAATGCAGCTAATATAAACAAATATATGTAAGAATTACAAATCCAACAAACAATCAAATGCTATAAAATATAGATGAATAAGAACAATAAACATACCAACGAAGCTACCAAAGGCCAAGGATGAACACAGATGTTTGCTGATTAACTGCAGCACATGTAAACTCAGAACCGCCCATCATGGAAAACACTAACTTTCTGAATAATCATGCGGTAACTGCTACAGTAATTATGTAATTATCAAGATGTCCAATAGGGGGAGACAACCACTAACAAATGATTAGTTCTTAATTATAATTTAACAATAACTGTTACAGAACAATAGTAATCATAACAAAATCTGCTAAAAAAAAAAAAGTACATAAAATAACATAAAATATGTTTTATGTTGTGTGATTAATGACTGTACCGTGTTGTGTAGTGTGTTGAGTCTGACTTAATTTATGAATCAGTCCCAAACTGTGGTTACGCATCCTGATCATACCCGAGTGACACAGTGTTAACGCCTCCATTCTCTACTCTCTTCCTCTTTTAATTCTGTTCCACCACAGTGTATTTTCTTTGTATTCACTTAAGAAACAGCTGACGAATGTCATTTTCTGTGAAATAACCAGAAAACATTTACACAACATCATGTGTTAGAGAACTGAGAGTGGTGAGTATCTGAGAGTCAGAATCTTTACAAATGTGTCGATATAATGTTAATAGTTTTAATGTTCTTTGTTTTACTGTTTTAATGATCTGTGTATGGTATTAATATCTTATATTATTAACATCTCAGTGAAATCAGATGAAAAATGTAAATGTTATTGATCCTTTTATCCAGTGTCAGGGTTAACCCATAGAGACCTTTTGTGTCTTTTTGTTGTTGTTTTTTGGGCTTGATTTCCCAGAATGCACCTCGGTCAGTTGATGGTGTCATTCACCTGAACCGAGGTGACTGAATAGTTAGTGTGGCTATAAGAAACCGGGATTTTCCCTTAACTGTGTCTTGCATCTGTTTTGTTATACTGCTGTTCAGTTCAGTTGTATAAAATCTGTCCATGTTTTGTTCTTGGTATCTTAATTTCATGCTTAGTTTGTTCTTGTTTGTTCTCTATGTTTGTTTTTCTTTATATTATTAAAAACACTTAAAGTTTCAGCTCTGCGATTATGCCTCGTCTACAACTTTACCACAACCCCAACATCCAGATAATACACAGTTTCATCTTTTTAATCTGATTACACACCAGTTTTTCAGGGCCAGACACATGCTTCCCCCCCCCACAACATCCTCTTTTTTATTATGTAATATATAACGCCTGAATCCTTCCTAAAGCCCCAGAAGGAAATCAGATCTGCTTCATATTAATTCAGTGGGAAAATGATTTATTTTACTTTAACCTGATAAATGGAAACACAGTGTCTGGGACAGGACGAGGGGGTGTGAAGGGGGTGAGTGTTAACTTAATACACCTCTATACACTCTATACATAATCTCTAAACTCTATATAAAGTCCCTTGTGGCTTTTTAAGTGTAGAATTGAAGGAATAAACTTCTAACTGTGCTAAATGAGGAACCTATGGAGAGGATATAAAGGGGTTTAAACCCCGTGTACCAGGTAAATCCAGCCAAAGTGGGGCAGTTTAACTAAGCAGTTTTATGTCCTTATAACAAAGTCTATGTTTACAATGCAGACTGAATACTGAACAAATAGCTAGACGATTTATTAGACTGTCCAGATTGTGTTTTCAGTGTGAAACATTAGTCACATTGGTGAGCATTTTATTTCCCATCTGAAGCCCTGCTTGTGTTCTTCTTAAACTATAGTATAGTACAGTATAGTATAGTACAGTATAGTACAGTACAGTACAGTATAGTAGGAGTTTACAGTATGAACTGTTTATGTTTTTAGCTGGTAAAGACACCACCATATACAATCCATATGCCTTCTATTGTATCTTTTAGTCCGATGTTGAAAATGCCAGTGTGTGATCCATAGTTTTTTTCATGATAAGAAATCTGTGGAAGTCAGTAATTGGGTGTATAACACCAGTTCTTTCAGAAGTTTTTGACCCCAGCCTAAACCCAAACCTGATATGAAATTGTGGTAGTTTGGTGGTATTTTGATATGACACATTTCCATACAGCAAAAAAGTGCATTACCTGAGCATTTACGGAAGCCTGTTACCATGGCAACCTAGCTAAATAATTATCTATACTATGATAGTTACCTTAATTACCTGTAATGGTCTACTTAATATACAGAGGTGGAAAGTAATAAATTACATTTACTCGTGTTACTGTAATTGAGTAGATTTTTTGTGTACTTCTACTTTTTAAAATAGTATTTAAAATCTGTAATTTTACTTTTACTTAAGTATGTTTTGTTTAAAGTATTGTACTTCACTACATTTTAAATCATTCAATACTGAGTAAAAAATAAATGAATGAAAATTAAAAATAATACAAATACAGTGGAACCTCGGATTACGAGTAACACGGTTCACGAGTGTTCCGCATGACGAACAAAGTTGTGTGTGTGTCTGTGTAAGGCAGAGAGTGTGTGTATTAGTTTGGGAACCTGAGAGGAGGGGGGCTGTAAAGGCGAGTGTGTGTGTGTGTGTGTGTGTGTGTGTGTGTGTGTGCGCGCTCATTTACTTACACCAACACACACACGGCTTTACAGCCCCCACTCCTCTTGGCTTAAAACACAAACAAACAGAAACTCTTCTCTGTTGCGATTGTTTTCAAAGATGAGGAGCTAATTAATTAGTTTTTTTGTTGTTGTTTTACTTTACAGAAGTGATTTTGTTAGTATGTGCTCACACGAGTGTGACTAGCGATGTTCCTTGGTAATTTTAAACAGTAATGGTAATCTTAAAATTTTAAATGGTTTTAAATACAGTCTCTCCATTTTTAAAACGTCTCTGCACGCACATTACACATTACACGTGCACAAATGGAAACACTTATCTGTCGCGATTTATTTTTACGTTTTTTAAAGGTAAAGTGCAGGTTAATTTGTTTTATTTTTACTTTATATTGTAGCGTTTTTACCTGGCTGCCCAATGCAATGGCTGGGAGTATTTTAATGGGTTTCCAACACAACGGCACATGCACAATCACAGTCACAAACATAAGACACACGTTCTACCCCTCACACACACAACCTGGCTGAACCCACTAATTCAAACACCTTTCCCCAACAGGGTGACAACATAACAACCCCTCCCGCAAAGCATGATGGTTCCCAAACGAAACCCCGCCCACGCCACAATATTTTGTGTTAATTATTTTTATGTATTTATTTTTTTAGGCTGTAGAACGAATAATTTGAGTTTCCATTATTTCCTATGGGAATATTAAATTTGGTTTATGAGTGTTTTGGAATACGAGCCCACTTCCGGAACGAATTATGCTCGTAATCCGAGGTTCCACTGTAATACAATGGGGAAGGGGGAAAAAATGCACCCCGGAAACCACTGCACTGATTGATTGATGGGCATGGAGAACAAACGCGCTAAATTCACAAGAACGATGGAGACGGACAAAACAGATGTCAGTGATGCAGACACAGCTGAAAACAAATGAAGCTTATGAAGCAAACCCCTGGTCATACTGTATTTAAGCAACCACTTTGATTTCAAGCACAACAAAGGGAACAGATTTATTATGCAAGGGTTTTCCATCCCCCATCCCACCCCCGCTTTTAAAAAAAAAAGGAACTTTTACTCTGAGTAAATTTTTAATGAGCTACTTTTTACTTTTACTTGAGTAGATTTTTATAAGGATAACTTTAATTGTACTTCAGTAAAAGTTCACTAAAGTAACAGTACTTTTACTTAATTACAAAATTTTATTACTCTTTCCACCTCTGTAACTGTAGTAAATCTACACACACTGACGCACCATGACCAACTTTTCCTACATCTGCACCGTGTGGATCAGCGTCTGTGTGTGTAAGTCACATTTTTATCTTTTATAAAACAGATGAAACATAATGTTATTAAATAACTGCTCTGTCCAGATTAATCTATATTATAATTTCCCGTCTCAGACCTCCTCTCTGCAGAACCTGAGATCAGTGTATCTGGTCCAGTGGGTTCTACAGCTGTCCTGCCGTGTCAACTGACGAGTGTAGACACTGACATACCGTATATTAGATGGAACACTGAATCTGAGATTGTGTTTGAGCGACTGAGTGAGAGGTTGTATCAGGGTGAGGGATATGAGGGTCGTGTGGACGTTCCTGTGGAGGAGCTGCGTAAGGGGAACTGTTCACTGGTGTTACACAATCTGACATTTACTGATACAGGAGTCTACACCAGCTACCAGACAGTGAGACGCACCAAGAGATCTGTGAACTTCAAAGTGGTCTCGATCAGCCGTGTTAAACTCTCAGTCCATGGTGAGTGAGTTGGTCTCAGAAGAACACACACTGTTTATTCACTACATGTGAGTGTTAGAGTGTAATATTCTGGAGACAGAATATTGTGTTTTTTTGTTCTTGGAAGCATCTGCATAACATAAGCGCACTAGTTTTCTATTCTATTATCTGTTAATTAAGAAAAATATGATGAGTGTTCAAGTCAAAGCGGGACTTTTGGTAACAGTGCAGAATAACAGAACCCAGTCCTGAGAGGAAAAACTCCCTTTATTTCTCTATATAATCCCCTGATACACTAATGCACTTATCCCAGTGTTTCACTAGTGCTTGGACACCATCAAGGTAGAAAGTTTTCTCAGTACACTGGAGCCATGATCGGACTGCTGAGGTCAGGAGTGTACGGGGGGGCGTGGCAATAACTCCCAGCCCAGTTCCTGTAATGTGCAAGTGGTGTTGGTGTATGAGTGTGTGTACAGTTCACACACAGATAGCAACAAGTTATCCATTGATTTTCAAGGATCAGGTGTTCCACTCGCTGAATTTTCATAGGAACGACTGCAGTGGACTCTGGACCACCTCAGCCCGGGATCATCATTCACGGACGTACGGCATCCTGTTAAAATGTTTTACTGCAGCTAAGAGTCTCACAGCGTGGTGTATCAAATGATCCAAACATCTGCACTTTACTCTGAGTTAAGCTGGTGTTACACTGCACAGTTACAGCAGCTCTTTATTATCATTACTGATCACATTATACGAGACGATCTCAAGGACATTTGATTGTCTGTTTGATTAAACAACCTCACCTCCTCCAGTCTCACCCTCAGCACTGGAGTTCCTCAGGGGTGTGTGTTGTCCCCTCTTTTATACTCCCTTTTCTCTCATGACTACCTGCCTCTGCCTCAAACATCATCAAGTTCACAGATCCCCAGTGAAAAAAAATACACTTTAGTGTATTACAAATATATTGAAATCCTCGATAGTACGTTGCAAATATACTAACAAAAAATTGTACCATCAGTTAATATATAAAAAGTATACTAACATCATGCTTTTACCAAATTTTGGAATAAAATTTTTAATATACTTAATTATTTATAAAATAATTGTATTATAGTACACTTTTCAAAAATATATTATTGGAAAATATACTTTAAGTGAAAGGTTGGTCTAATTTCCAAAGTATACTTATTTTAACTTGTTTTTCAATGTATTTTTGGTATATTTAAAAAAATATATATGCTCGAAATAATCATTGTACAAATGTACAGAAAGTATACATTAGAATACAATTTTTAATATTCGGTAGTCTCAGTATATTATCAGTTAAATTTAAATGTACTTATATTTAGTGCACTACTCTCTCGTGCTTTTAGACTCGTTTCTCCACGCTTAATTTCTCTCTCGCGCGCGCGATGTTAAACTCGTTTTTGTGCGCTAAAAATCATTTTTTCCTGTTCAAGATAATTTATGTTTGCACTCTCTCACTCTTCTGTGCGCTCACAGAATAAAGTGACACTGCAGCAGTGTGATATCTCTGTATCTATTCCAGCCAACCATAGACTAGTATTCGGCGCCACACCAGTCAATCAGAGATTGTAGGCGGGCAGATTCGGGCTGTCCGCTCTCTGATTGGCTCCCCAGTCCTCCACTTCTAGTTTGAATTAACGGCTGGAAGCTGCAACATCGCGTGCGTTAGTTCGTATCGTTATTATTTTATTTTCATCGGCATAAGGTAAATTTAACGGTTTTTGTTAGGTAATTTGTAATTAAGTACATACTTTAAACTATAGAATGTATTGTCTAATGTGTTGTTGCTAAATCTCATGTACTTTGCTTGTGGTATAATGGCTCCGTAGCTCTCGGCCTGTTTTCAGTCTCTGTGTAACAGAATCAACACACCAGGTTTAAACTAATACTGTACCTGTATACTCTAATACTAATGTCTGTCTGTGTCCACACACCAGGTTTAAACTAATACTGTACCTGTATACTCTAATACTAATGTCTGTCTGTGTCCACACACCAGGTTTAAACTAATACTGTACCTGTATACTCTAATACTAATGTCTGTCTGTGTCCACACACCAGGTTTAAACTAATACTGTACCTGTACACTCTAATACTAATGTCTGTCTGTGTCCACACACCAGGTTTAAACTAATACTGTACCTGTATACTCTAATACTAATGTCTGTCTGTGTCCACGCACCAGGTTTAAACTAATACTGTACCTGTATACTCTAATACTGATGTCTGTCTGTGTCCACACACCAGGTTTAAACTAATACTGTACCTGTATACTCTAATACTGATGTCTGTCTGTGTCCACACACCAGGTTTAAACTAATACTGTACCTGTATACTCTAATACTGATGTCTGTCTGTGTTCAGACTACAGTTTAAATTTTAATTTGTGTGTTTGTTAAATACAAATAAACTATAGGACAGTTTTTTGTAACCTTGTGCAAATTAAATCTGTTGAACTCATGAATAAAATCTCCCTCATAATTACTGTACTAATGTAATGTGTTTCAAAAACATGTTATAGTGTAGAAAATACATTCAGCATTTGTAAATTATCCTAAACATCTTTAGTGTACTGGTAATACATTTGCAATACTGTAATATAGAAGGTGTTATGTACTGTATGATACAATAAAGTATATTTGTATTAACCACAAAGTGTACTTTTTTAGTATTTGTAATTGACAAGAAGTATAACAGCTACTGCTGTAATAAAAATATATACTCATAGTATATTAATCATAAATTTGTAACACAGTAAAAATAGCTGTAATGTACTTATAATATATTAAATATATACTTAAATTGTATTAATTACTGTCAGGTATGTACGTTAGTACACACACAGGCATATACTTTAAGTGTACTAAGTATACTTAAAGTTGTTCCACTTTAGCACACAAAAGTATACTTAATACACTTCAAATTGTGCTTTTGTACAATTTAATTACAACTTAAATACACTTAGTACAAAATTAGTTGTTCCAGAATAGCAAACTTCAAGTATACTAGTCATTAGTCTGGCTGCAAGTACATTTAAGTATGCTTTGGCATGCTAGGATTTAATATACTTAGTATACTTTTTTTTTACTAGGGATGACACCACAGTGGTGGACCTGATCAGAGGTAACAATGAGACGCTTACAGGGAGGAGATCCAGCACCTAGTAACATGGTGTGAGGACAATAACCTTTATGATTGTCCACGATGATGCAGTGTTTTTATGTATTTTTTACTTTTAGTTTCCCGTGGTGAAGACACACCCAGAGGTCCCTCATCAGCTCCAACAGGTGAGTCAGTATCCAATAACCTGGAACTCAACACTAAGAAGATGAAGGAGGTCATTGTGGATTTTAGACGAGCTGGAAATCTCACACACACTCCCATTCACATTAACAGAGCTGTTATTGAGCGTGTACCCTGATTTATCTCTGAGGCCTGTCGTGGCAAATTTTGTAAACTGCAACAATTTTCTAAACACAAACCCAACAACTACTTGAGCATTGAAAGAGCAAAAAAGTTTCTTGCAACCAAAAGTAAATGGACAGCACTGGACTGGCCAGCCAGAAGACAACAAACACCCTATGAAAATTCCGCAAGCTCCCCTCACTTCCCCAATTTTACATGGTTTATATACCTTTACTTAGCAATTACATCATTGTTAGCTCTTCCTTAAGTCAAGAAACTACTTAATATTCATGAGATGTAAGCCATTTCTGCTCAGGTCAGATTGATGTGACACCTCCCCATTATGTAATTTTCCCCTCTCATCTCTTATTTATTCATGTCTGGGTAGGCCTTAAAGATCTTGTTTTCATTTTCCCTTTTTGGGAAAAGTTTGGTTTGTTCCTGTTTTCTTAACCAGACTATTAAAGACTTGGGTTTTGTGTCAGAGAAAGTTTTAAGCTTTTTCTAAGATGCATAATAATCTTATTCTTATTTTCCTATTCCTATTTCTATTCACTTTCCTTAAAGTTATTGAAATAATTTATTGGTTAATTTTTAGTTTTATTATACTTTATTTATTTATTCTTTTTATGATCAGAAGATTATAATGAATTTTTGGACTTAATAATTAGGGTCTAAGTACACCCTGATTAAGTACAGTTAGGGTCAATCTTATTAATTTTGTCAAAGCTTGATTGCATTAGATTATATTATTTTAAATATTGTTGTTATTGCATAATTATATAAATATTTTTCCTCATTTAAAAGACTGATCATTAATATTTTCATTTATAAAATAATCCTATTCTTCTTAAATCATAATTTTATTATTAACCTATATGATTTTGAACATTTGACATTTGATAATATACTGTACGTTCAAAAAGTTACAACCTTCATTGATAAATTTTAGTGATGTAGTATAATATAGAGTGTAGTAGGGGATAGTAATAGATTTGATTATTAACTATTGATCCCTTTGTTTTTTAGCTTTAAAACAGGAAGTCCGGCCGTTTGTGCTCTGTGTCAAAAATAACGGAACTGAAAGTTACTTCTTTTAACTTTTCTTAAGCATTTCTGTTAGTCTTATTTTGGCAAATAATTTTGGACTTTTCCATTACGTTCTGCCTGCTTTTAAGTTCCTTATTTCTTGCTCTCTGTATGTACGAGTTGTTCGTGGGTCACACTTTGCATATTTTTATTAGTAAACAGCTATAAAACAAAATAAAAAGGAGTAAATATTATTTGTATTATTATTTCTTCTAGTATTATAATTTTTACCTATTGCTTTGTTTCCTATCCCTGCCTTCTACCTGTATATTTCTCACTTCCCCAATTCGTCGTGCAGGCGCCTTCTTTTTTATTGTAGCGAGCAGATCATGGCCTCTTGAACCCGAGGCCTTCTGGGTATTTAGTACTTTACACTTGAATACAATTGTAGGCCAATAAAATGTTTCCACAGGGCCTCATCTGGTGTTAACTAATACACCACTGCACTCTCACTGTCTGTCTGTATTACACTGCTTCATCCACTCTGAATCTTTATACAATCAGTAACTTATGTTTATTATTGCACTGTATATTCCACTCATATTTATTCTGTATATATTGTATCATACACATGTACATATATGGATGTCTGTATCATGTTTATTTGAGCATGTTATCTTCTTGATATGTTATACTGTATATTACTATATACACCATATACTTATTACTTACTGCACTTGTACATTAATCACTCTCACCCCTGTACATATGAACCCACACCCTCATTTACCTCATTATTATTTATTGTAAATAGGACACTTATGCACTTCTCATGTACTTTGCACAATGACAACAAAGTTTAATCTATTTTAATTAAATTATAAGTCATTTTTAAATAATCAGAAATAGATATTTAATTCTATTTGTAATAAGAATTATATAAATTGTGAAAATCAGTGTTTAACTTGTAAATGTCTCCCTAATGATAACTGAACATTAGCATTAACATTGGACTAATCAGATCAGAAGGAGATTAGGGGGCGTGGTCTCTCATAAAAAACAATTAGACCAGATTAAATATCAGTAAAAAGAACATTTCTGTAAAAAGATATAAGAGAAATAATAATAATAATTATAATAATAATAATTTCTGAATTTTATCAGCTCAGTATCAGACAGTAAATATTCCTTCATACTCAGTAATCAGTCTGAGAAACATTCTGCTTTTCCAATGTAAATTATTTGTCTGTTTTAAGATTTTACTCTCTCCCACCACTAGATGGCGCTCCATCCCTTTAGATCACACCAGCTTATTGACATGTGACTCACACACCTCCTGCATGTGTAGTGTGAGTTCTGTCTGTTAATCTGTCAGTGCTTTTACTTCTCCTCATCTTAAACAGTCCTCTGTAGAGCCTGGGACAAACTCAACTTATTACACACTGACTGGAGTGTATGGAGTGTGTGTGTGTGTGTGTGTAAAGCTATTTAATTATAATGAAGTTGTGATTCTTGTTTTGATTTGTCCCTCACACACAGTCCTCAGTTCAGTCTTCATTCTGGAGTCACATTAGGACAGACATTATACAGTGGATTATATACAGTATAAAAGAGATAATATGAATGTAGCAGTAAAATTTCACTACAGTGTAGGGGTAAGACTATGTACTGTGATATATCTTGGACGACTAGGTGAATGACAAGATCTAGGTCTCCAACCCCTTGTACATTTAATTCCTGTACTTATGTTACTTAAGTATGTTTTTATCCGCCTTGCTGCGTGTGCTTTACCTTTTGTGAACACGACTGATGAGGATTGAACCTCTGGACCCAACATACACGGTAGCCCACAGAGTAAGAAGTCAAACCTTCCTACCTCTATCAGCCCACAAGACAGGAGGAATGCCCCTACTCCAAGATAACAGACTTTACAATTTATTATATGAAATGAAACAGTAATTTTAAAGGTGCAAAAGAAAACTCTAAAATGTCACTGAGCATAAAAATGAAAATGTTCAGTTTCAAACATTGAACTGTAATTAATAAATAAAATAAATTTCACTTAAATAACCTGACAGTTCCTGTCTCTTTGTAATTCCCACAACAGTTCAAAGCAAGGAACCAATTCTCACAAAAACTCAAATGATATAAGGTTAACCCAACAGTTCGAAGCCAATGTTTACATCTCACTTTGCAGATTTTTATATAATAACCAACATATAATAACCAACGGAACTGGGCTGGTGCTGAAATGTCCATATATGGCAGGGTAACTAATAGAAAACGTCTCTCAAAAACAAGAAAGAACAGTCCCCACAAAAAATCCAGCAAAAATAGAAATCGCTGTCCAAGCGAATAATTCCACACAAGGACAGTTGCAGTCCAAAGCAAGTCCTCAAGTCCCAGTTCAGACAGTCTGTCCCAGAGTCCTCCCTTTGGACACGACAAAAACAACAAAAAATATTTAGTCTTGAGACAAAAAAAAAACTCTGTTACATGTCCAAAATGTCCACCATAAAATCAATGGAGCAAAAGGAGAAAAATAAGTCCCTCAGCAAGGGCGTAAGACCCCCAAAAAACAGATCCGTCGGCAAAGATTCTACAATACCGTTCGCATCCACACGGCGGCAGCAACGAGTCAAAACAGCACGTGGAGAACTTTCTCGAAGCAACAGCTGCAAAAACTGTTTTTCACACACACTGTTTACTGCATAAACCTTTTTCTATGTACAGGTACATGTAACCAGAAAACAGTATATACTGTTACTTTAAACTTACATTGTTTTGAGGCTGGACAATGGAATAAACTGTGTAGGTGCCAATAATATCAAACATTTATCTCTTAATTCTTTGACTATACTGCTGCTTTTTGTTGGAAACTAGCAAAAACTGTGGAAACTCACTCCACTCCTTGTAAAGTTCAGTTTCACTTTTGCTTGACATTGTGTTCTTTCTTCATAATAAAAAAATAATATAAGAATAAATAACAAAATACAGTGCAACCTACAGCATATGAGTTTAATCCGAGTTCTTAAGGTGAAAGTTCGTATAGTGAAATGCATTTTCCCAGAGGAAATAATGTACATACAGATAATCTGTTCCAGATACTGTAAGCAAGTACCAATATCACCAATTTCCCACATTATAATCATATTTTCCATGTAAAAATATTCGAAATATTTAGAAAAGACATGTAAACAATGTAAAATACAAAAATAAATACATTTCTTACAAAATTTCAGTTCTTATGGTGAAACTTCCTTAAGGCGGGGCATTTGTATGCCAACGTACAGTAACACAGTATAAAATGTAAATAACACTTTTATGTAAATAACGGCTATTAAATAAATCTGTATTCAGATTTTTACAAAACTGAACTACAAAAGGACGTCACTGTGTGCATTAAACAGATTTATGTACATATATTACACTGATTTATGTACATTTATTATTTACAGTAGAGAATAAAACCCTGAGTTTATAAATAAAGTGTGTAGCTGGTTTGAGACAGTCTTTGCTTTAACCAGAAAAGAGAACTAGATATTTAGGTTTGTGAATTATTCATCACTGAATATTAGATTTTTTTTTCTTAATCAGAGACACAATTACACCACAGAGTAAGAAGACGAGAAAAATGAGGCTCAATGAGTGAAGACGGTTCCTTCCACCGTTATCTACAGAGACAGAAATTCATTGTTGTAAATAGTTCACTCTCAGTGACATGAAATTATAAATGTTATTATAGCTTTAAACATAGTCTTATAACTTTTTAATGCAGAGTTTAGAGATATCTAGATTTATAAGATTACAGTAACTATATAATAGATTATAGATAATATACACACACAAATTTATATACGTTTATATTTACATGTGAATTTTATTTTCTTATGGTTTATTTTAAAATCACTCACATCATCACATAACAGTGTGTGACGTTTCCATCAGCGAGCTGTACAACACAACACACACTTCACTAAGGTTTAATATTCACTCACCTGAGGAACCTGAGCTGTTATCTGATCTCTCTTCTGTTTTTTCTTTGAAGGAAAAAATAATTAGATTAGCCTAGATTACCATAAATTAGATTAGATTAGATTAGATTAGATTATTTGTCACATGCACCTTAGAGTGAAATTATTTTGCGCATATCCCAGTTAGAAGGCTGGGGTCAGAGCGTAGGGTCAGTCAGGATACAGCGCCCCCTGGAGCGGATGAAGTTAAGGGTCGTGCTCAAGGGCTCAACAGTGTCAACTTAACCCAGAGCCTTAACCATTTGAGCCACCAGGATACTGGCCACCACTGATCTGTAGAACATTTAATCAGACACTAAAATAAAGAACATCTGACTCTGAGTCTTTGTATAAATGTTCTGTATTTGCTGACCAGTCCAGTGTGTCCTCCAGCAGTAGGCCTACGTATTCATACAGCATGTCCTCCCCACCGTAACGTTAACTCCCTCAGTGGTGACCAGTAGTAGTGAGGACCTGGTCCTATAAAGGTCTATCATCATCTCCTTGGTCTTAGAGGTGTTCACCTGGAGATGATTAGACCTGAACCAGTTCACTAAACTCTCCACAACACTCCTATGTTCCCCTTCTGTCCATCCCTTATGTCTTATCTTAGCATGCTGCATATTAGCCTTATGTAACTTACACTTAAACCTCATAGTAGATGATGATATTTAAGAGTAATCTTAACTGAATATTCTAATACAATAGTTTCATTGCAATATTTTTACATGTAAATTAACTTTTCAGCTTTAATAGTGAGTGTGTGTTCCACTGACACTAACTCACTCACCATAGACTGAGAGATTAACACTGTTGATCAGGACTGTTCCTCTCCTAACACGGACAGATCTCTTGGTGTGTCTCACTGTCTGGTAGCTGGTGTAGACTCCTGTATCAGTAAATGTCAGATTGTGTAACACCAGTGAACAGTTCCCCTTACGCAGCTCCTCCACAGGAACGTCCACACGACCCTCATATCCCTCACACTGATACGAGGCCACACCCACTCGCTCAAACACAATCTCATCTAATATACAGTCTGTCAGTGTCTACACTCGTCAGTTGACACGGCAGGACAGCTGTAGAACCCACTGGGCCAGATACACTGATCTCAGGTTCTGCAGAGAGGAGGTCTGAGACGGGAAATTATAATATAGATTAATCTGGACAGAGCAGTTACTTTCATTTGTTTTATAAAAGATAAAAAGGTGACTCACCCACCCAGGCACTGATCCACACGGTGCAGATGCAGGAAAAGTTAGTCATGGTGCGTCAGTGTGTGTGGATTCACTACAACAAACAGAAGCAGATGTGGAAAATAAAGATATATTAAAATATACTCACTCACTCATCATCTATACTGTTTTATCCTGTATTCAGGGTCGCAGGGGGCCTGGAGCCCATCCCATGAGGCTTAAGGCACGAGGCGGGGTACACCCTGGACAGAGTGCCAATCTATCTAATTAGTCTAATCCTCAGATCTTTGGATTGTGGGAGGAAACCGGAGTACCCGGAGGGGGCCAAGCACACAGACACGGGAATTGAACCCGGACCCTGGAGGTCCACGGCAAAAGTGCTAACCACTACACAGAAATGGCCACGCCCCCATGTTAATGTGAGGGGTTTACACACCATGCAGCGACTGCAGACAGTTTAAGTCTCAGGCCTTTTCCTGGGTAATTTAAAAGGAGAATAAATACATTTTAAAACTAAGGTTAAACTCCCGATCATGTTATTGTATTATTTGGAATGTAAGACCATAAGGAGTTACCCTGTGTAGGATCTTTTAATCCAGTTAACTTTAACAGTATTAATGGTGTCTGCAAAGGACAAAATAAATCAAGGCCTCTCTGAGTTTTACAGCCGGAAAGCACATCTCTATTTTACAGTTTATGTGTTTTTTTTTCCTAAACAAAATCCAGTGAACACTTATTGATTTCTTCAACAGTTTTTTCATTAATAAATAAACAGAGGGAGGGATAAAGAAAATGGGAAAGTCCCCTTTGGATATGAGGACTCTACCAGCCATGTTCAAGTCACTGCTGTGTTTACAGAGAGAGATTCCTTATAGACAGATCAAACAGACATTCAAACTATTATTATATAAATATTATTTCAGAACCCTGTGATGATACAGTACCGTTTTCATGGCTCTAGTACCGCAGTAGAGGTTTAGTCCCGTTATACAGTATTACACCAGTGCAGTATGAAACCCAGTGTACCGCGATAAAGGAGACATGATGTCACACCCTATAGTCATATCTAATACTTTCTGTAAACACACACACACACTCATTCACATAGCAGTTAGACCAACAGAAATAAACCCTCTAAAACTAAACACACATGCAGGGTCCTACCTTTTAAGACGTTACAGTATGAGATGGTGATATTTTACAGTAAAGCCCCCCTGCACTACAGTACAATCTGCTTTAATAAAGTCCATTACAGTAAAGTCCAGCTCTGAGCTCTGATTTATTCTGATTTTCAGCCTGGAGTCTGTCATGGTGTTTCATTTCCACTCTGTGTGCAAAATCAGCTTTTACTTCTCCTCATTCCTCCACCCTTTCCCAAATATTACCCCCCCGATAAGGAGTTGTGATTTGGAGAAGTTTCTCTGAGCAGCTGAGTCAGGCCCTGGTGAAGCCTCAGATAGAGAGGAGAAAGTCACTTCCTACTTCTAACCAGAAAACACCAGTACAGGGAGATCTAAAGGCAGACGGAACCCCCGCTCATCTCA
This sequence comes from Clarias gariepinus, assembly GCF_024256425.1. Classification (NCBI taxonomy): domain Eukaryota; kingdom Metazoa; phylum Chordata; class Actinopteri; order Siluriformes; family Clariidae; genus Clarias; species Clarias gariepinus. Next base: position 3,457,596 of record NC_071101.1, read on the forward strand.
CCAGGAGGAAATAATACATACTGTCTGTGTGTCTGTGTCTGTGTGTGTGTGTGTTACTCACACATGTGAACTGCTTAGTATACTTTTTAGAATTATTCTTTTCTCACTCTAACACATCTGTACTCTTTATTGAAAAACTGACACATAATCTAATATCATTAGCAAATTATTCATTAAATTAAATAAATATGCATATATTTGCATACATCATGATTATTAAACACTTTTTATTTTTATTATAACTGAATTTACATCAATTGTCACTTGTATAAAAACTGCAGGTCCAGTTTGTTGTTAAAAAATCGTAGAAAAAAATACAAACATTTTACTATAATGAGATAAAATATCAAGTATATAAAATATCCAAAGGGAAAAAAAATCATTTTGAATTCAATGCCTTTTTTTTTTTAAATAAAATGTCCATAAAGTCAGTGTGAACAGAACAGGGGTTAAACTGTTCATTCTAATTTCTTTTTAACTCACTTTAGTTCTCTTTCCCCGTCACTTTAGTAGATCAGTGATTCTCCACCCTGGTGATGAAGGAACCCCTGTCCTGCACATTCTAGTGTTTTCTCTGCTCTATCACACCCACTTTAATGGAGAAAAGACTAAGATGTGCAGGACAGGGGGTCGTCCAGGATCATAGACGGGAACCGATCACACCTCCTTATGGACATTTGTCTCACACACCTCCTGCATGTGTAGTGTGAGTTCTGTCTGTTAATCTGTCAGTGCTTTTACTTCTCCTCATCTTAAACATGTAGAACACACACTCTCACACACACTCTCACACACATTCTCTCACACACTCTCTCACACACTCTCTCTCACACACACACACACACTTACACACTTTCACACTCTCTTACAGAATTCTGATCAGATGTCCTTGAGATCGTCTCATATAATGTGATCAGTAATGATAATACAGTGACGACTCGACTTGTATAAAGTTCTTAAAGATGCTTCACTTCTTCTCCGGAATTCTTCATCAGGTCCAACTAACTGTCTCACAGTGTTAGGAACGTAAACTCAGTGCAGTCTTTAAGTCAGGTGGACAGTTCTGATTGGACAGCAGTGACGTGTCTCTAGAGTTCTGATTGTTCAGCATCACACAGCTGCAGTGTGTAGTTTACTGTGTGTGATTGAAACACACAGTCCTGTACACAGCTGTAGGTCACACTCATGTTTCTCCACAGAAGAGCTGGACGAGTAAACATGAGACGAGGGACAGGACCAGGACCAGTGGGTGAGGACTCTTCATTACTGCAGAGAGACAGAAATGAGTTTTAATTACAGTTGTGGTTGGAGGTTTACACACACTCATGAACATGAACATCAGGACAATTCTGGTCTTTCAGTGATTTCTTTGAACTGATCTTTTTCTGGGGCTGAATGACTGAACAACACACATCTTTAATAGAAGTAAACTCCAAGAGTCTGGAGCATGCATTTTAATGATGAGCCCCTTCACCTGCATCAGCACCTCTTTACACTGTGTACTGAGAGTCTCATCAACATCTACCAAATACACAGTCAACACTCTCAATCAACTCCACACCTTTTATCTCCTTAATCTGTCATGAGATAACTGAGGAACAGCCACAACTGGCCTTTACACTGCGCATCACTCAGGTGTCCCATTACTTTTGAGCCTGTGAAAATGAGGGACTGGGTAAAAATGGGTGTAATTCCTAAAGTGGGATTTTATAAGTCAGTCCTACTTCCACCTCTAACGTTCTGGAACAGACTGTTAATTATTGATTAGTGATGAAAATAAGGGGAAGGTAGATACTGACTCACCTGTGGGAGCTGCTGAAATACCAACGTCTGTTTCTTTAAGAGGGGGAACTAAAGGGAAAGAAAACACACATTACTGCATCATAACACAGTAAGATTTACACTTTTATAATCATTAGTTATTTCCAGCTTTGTTCTCTGGTGTGTGTAACGCTCAGTGTGTGTTCTACTGACACTAACTCACTCACCATAGACTGAGAGATTAACACTGTTGATCAGGACTGTTCCTCTCCTAACACGGACAGATCTCTTGGTGTGTCTCACTGTCTGGTAGCTGGTGTAGACTCCTGTATCAGTAAATGTCAGATTGTGTAACACCAGTGAACAGTTCCCCTTACGCAGCTCCTCCACAGGAACGTCCACACGACCCTCATATCCCTCACCCTGATACGACCTCTCACTCAGTCGCTCAAACACAATCTCAGACTCAGTGTTCCATCTAATATACAGTCTCTCAGTGTCTTCACTCGTCAGTTGACACGGCAGGACAGCTGTAGAACCCACTGGACCAGATACACTGATCTTATGTTCTGCAGAGAGGAGGTCTGAGACGGGAAATTATAATATAGATTAATCTGGACAGAGCAGTTACTTTAATAACATTATGTTTCATCTGTTTTATGAAAGATAAAAATGTGACTTACACACACAGACGCTGATCCACACGGTGCAGATGTAGGAAATGTTTGTCATGGTGCATCAGTGTGTGTAGATTTACTACAACAAACAGAAGTAGGTGTCAATATAAAATTAATTAAATAAATAAATTAAATAAAACCACTGGGGGCTCAATCCAGTGTCTTCTTGTGCCAGTCCCAAGTCTGGATGAATGCAGAGGGTTGTGTCAGGAAGGGCATCTGATGTAAAACATTTGCCAAATCAATGATGCGAATCACAAATATTACTTCCATACCGGATCTGACGCAGCCCGGGTTAACAACGACCGCCCCCGGTGCTGTTGACCTACAGGGTGCTGGTGGAAATTGGGCTACTGTTGGTCGAAAAAGGACAGGAGGAAGGCGTGTTCGAAAGCAGCGAGAAAAAATGAAAGGCAAGAGTTTAGGAGTGACAGTAGGGACTTGTTGTTGGGACCATGACAGGGAAGGGAAGAGAGTTGGTTGATATGATGCAGAGAAGGAAGGTGGATATACTGTGCATCCAGGAGACTAGGTAGAAGGGTAGCAAGGCTAGAAGCTTAGGATCAGGGTTTAAGTTGTTTTACCATGGTGTAGATAGAAAAAGAAATAGAGTAGGAGTTATTCTGAAAGAGGAGTTTGTAAGGAATTTTCTAGAGGTAAAGAGAGTATCAGATAGGGTGATGAGTCTAAAGCTGGAAATTGATGGTGGGATGTGCAATGTTGTTAGTGGTTATGTCCCACAGGTAGGCTGTGAGTTAGAAGAGAAGGAGAAATTCTGGAGTGAGTTAGATACAGAGCATCCCCAGAGGTGAGAGAGTGGGGATTGGTGCAGACTTCAATGGGGAAGGGAACAGAGGTGATGAAAATGTGATGGGCAGGTTTGGTCTTCAGGACAAGAATGTAGAAGGACAGATGGTGGTGGGCTTTGCAAAGAGGATGGAAATGGCAGTAGTAAATACTTTCTTCTAGAAAAGGCAGGAACATAGGGTGACATATAAGAGTGGAGTCAGAAGCACTCAGGTCGACTACATCTTGTGTCGAAGTTGTAATCTGAAAGAGATCAGTGACTGCAAAATGTTAGTAGGGGAGAGTGTAGCCAGACAACACAGAATGGTGGTGTGTAAAATGGGTGAAGAGGTCAAAGGCAGAGCTGAGGACAAAGTGGTGGAAGCTGAGAAAGGAAGAATGTTGTGTAGTCTTTAAGAAAGAGTTGAAACAGGCTATGGTGGTCAGGAGGAGCTTTCAGTTGACTGGACAACTACAGCAAATGTGATCAGGGAGACAGGTTGGTGTATCGTCAGGAAAGGGAAAAGTGTACAAGGAGACTTGGTGATGGAACAAGGAAGTCCAGGAGTGTATACTGTACAGGTAAAGAAGCTAACTAAGATAAAGTGGGACATTGAGAGGACTAGTAGACAGGAGTACAGGGAGATGCAGCGCAAGGTGGCAAAGGCCAAACAAAGAGCATATGAGGACTTGTATGCTGGGCTGGACAGTAAGGAGGGAGAGGTGGATCTGTACAGGTTGGCAAGGCAGAGAGATAGAGATGGAAATAATTTGGAGCAGGTTAAAGTGATTAAAGATAAAGATAGAAATAAACTGACAGATGCCAGGAGGGTGATGGGAAGATGGAAGGAGTACTTTAAAGAGTTAAAGAATGAGGAAAACGAAATATAACAAAGATTAGAAGAGGTGACTGTTGTGGAGCAAGAAGTAGCAAAAATTAGTAAAAGTGGGGTGAGAATGGCGTTGAAGAGGATGAAGAGTGGAAAGGCTGTCGGTCCTGATGACATACCTGTGGAGGTATGGAAGTGCTTAGGAGAGATGGCAGTAAAGTTTCTGACTAGTTTGTTTAACAAGATCTTGGAAAGTGAGAGGATTCCATTGGAACAGAGGAGAAGTGTATTGGTGTTGATTTTTAAGAACAAGGCAGATGTGCAGAGTTGTGGCAATAACACAATAATACAACAATAATACAGAGGAATAAACCTAATGAGCCATACAATGAAGCTGTAGGAAAGTGTAGTGGAAGCTAGGTTAGGGGCAGAGGTGAGCATTTGTGAGCAGCAATAAGGTTTCATGCCTAGAAAGAGTACATCAGATGCAGTATTTGCTTTGAGGATGCTGATGGAGAAGTACAGAGAAGGTAACAGGGAGTTGCATTGTGTCTTTGCAGATTTAGAGAAAGTGTATGACAGGGTGCCAAGAGAGCAGCTGTGGTGCTGTATGAGGAAGTCTGGAGTGGCAGAGAAGTATGTTAGAGTATTACATGTATGAGAGCTGTATGACAGTGGTGAGATGTAGGTGTGACAGAAGAGTTCAAGGTGGAGGTGGGTCTGCATCAAGGATCAGCTCTAAGCCCCTTTTTGTTTGCCACTGTATGGTGATGGACAGGATGACAGATCCATCCAGTTAGACAGGAGTCTCCATGGACTATGATGTTTGAAGATAACATTGTGATTTGTAGCGAGAGCAGGGAACAGGTGGAGCTAAATTTGGAAAGCAGGAAGTATGCTCTGGAAAGCAGAGGAATGAAGCAAGATGGAATACATGTGTGTGAATAGGAGGGACCCAAGTGGAACGGTGAGGCTACAGGGAGCAAAGGTAAAGAAGGTGCAGGACTTTAAGTACTTGGGGTTAATGAAGATCAATGTGGTTTGGACTTATTGTTAATTTAAAGAATTTCTGTTATATTGTACTGTACTTTCAGCTGCCTAACACACATGATGTTATATCATCTCTATCTGTTATCACCCAAATTAGGATGGGTTCCCTGTTGAGTCTGGTTCCTCTAAAGGTTTCTTCCTATTACCATCTCAGGGAGTTTTTCCTTGCCACTGTCGCCGTCACCCTTGGCTTGCTCATCAGAGAAATTTCATTCATTCATCTCGTTATTATCTAGACACATTTTTCTCACACATACACAATTTATTATTATTATTATTAATATTTTATTTTATATATATATATATATATATATATATATATATATATATATATATATATAAATATATATTAAATGAATAAAAATGTAATGTTCAGAGGAGAGATGGTGAATATATCGGTAGAAGGATGTTGAGGTTGGAACTGCCAGGCAGGAGGTCTAGAGGAAGACCAAAGAGGAGATGCAGTAAGAGAGGACATGAAGTTAGTTGGTGTGAGAGAAGAGGATGCAGGGGATAGGGTTAGATGGAGGCAGATGATTCGCTGTGGCGACCCCTAAAAGGGAACAGCCGAAAGACAAAGAAGAAGAAGATAAATAAATAAATTCATACATACAGTTAAAAGTATTTCTTAGAACTTGCAGATAATTTCTCATTTAATTTTACTTGTTATCTAAATATACATTACAATATAATATTTAATATTTAAACTTGTTAAACAGTTGTTAATGATCTCACCCTGGGCCTCTTCACTGTTTTTATTGTTTTTTAAGTTTAAGTTTTAATTTAGGAGAAAACATTTGTTAATTTTTAAAATCCTGCTTGATTTGGGTTGTTTTGGTTGTGCTATAAGTGTGTGTTAGTGTATGGGTTTATTAAACTGGAGCAGCTCTGACTCTACAACTGGAATTCAGGTACAGTTTCTGTTAGTGGAATCGCGGTCTGAGTACTGATTCAGATCTGAGGTTTCAGTTTGACCTTGAGTTGAGATCTGCATCTCAGAATTGTTGTGATGGAATGGCAACCTGTAGAGCGGCACAGAGCTACTGGAGATATAGATCTTGGCCCGTATTCAGAGAGCTCCTATCTTAGCCTAAATAGTCCTAGCTGGGAGTCTTAGACTTAATGTGATTTAAGAAAGAAAATCCAATTGGACAAAAGAGCAGTGTTTACTTTTACATTTAGTGTTTGGAGAATATTTCTTCTTACAGCCATTTTGTCCTCTGCTAGAGAAACTCTTAAGCTTCTCAAAAGTCCTCCTCTCTACTCTTTTACAATTTTTACCTTAGGAGCTGTTTTTAGGGCTAAGATGTTTTGTGAATAATTTTTTATTTTTACCAAGAGTTAGTCCTAAATTTAAGGGGAAATTCTAAGAAAATGTCATAATTCTGACATTAGGAGCAACTTTTAGGCTTAAGAAGCTTTGTGAATATGGGCCCAGGTCTTTGGACTGTGGGAGGAAACCCACAAGCACAAGGAGAACATACAAACTTCATGCACACAGAGACGGGAATCAAACCCGGACCCTGGTGTTGCAAGGCGACAGTGCTGATCCTAACAGGGGTTAGACACAAACACTTATACTGTTTTTTTTTCGAAATTGTAATGGTCTTTCCTAGTAGACTTTCTACAACGCATGCTTTTAATGAGCTCCCTAACCTACTGAACACTTAGAGATGGAAGTGAATCCCTGCAGTTTCTTAGCGGTGACATGGCACAGTAATGTTAACGGTCCCTGATACTCTCAATAGACAAACGTGGTGGACTTAATAAGCGAGGCTTTGTTTATAGCAACAACATTTACAGCTACAATAGGAATAAAAATAACAATAAAGCATCTCTTACCGTCAGTGTCTCTTGAGCTTGCAGGGTTTTTTTTTCTCACACTAGTAAAAAGATGAGATTTTAAAATCAGCATTCTCCTCCTCTGTCCACCAGAGACTCGGTCCACTGTCCTCCTCACCTGTCACTCAGCAGCGTGTCTTCACTCCTCTGAATTTATGCAGATATTTATTGCGTTTAACGGTCGCAGGACACCTCTGCGCGCGCTAAATATTTGAAGGATGCCTGCTCCCCATTGGCTGGATTATACTACGTGACCTGTGTCCGCTACCTGGGCAATAAACTCAGGTGTCTTGGCGCGTACTGACGATAGCTCACTCGCGCGCTTATTCAACAGAACCAAACAGGAAGTAGCTTTATATTGGCTGTGACAGTAAACACTCTTCTGCTTTCCCTCCAAAATATTTCCTTAGAAACTGATGCTAAAACAGAGTCATTGCAATTATCAAAATGTTAAAAATTTGAAAATTTACTTTTTCATTATTGAAATAATACTTAAAATAACAGTCGACTTATTAATTTACAGATTAGTTCTGTAATTTTAGAGATTTGTATGTAGTTTTTAAAAAAGGGAAAAACTACTATTAAAATTTTATTTGTATGTAAAGCAAGGTTTTTTGGACACAAGCTGTAACATGCTCTCAGTGCTGATAATAAACAGAGAACTTTAGACTGACTGCAGTAAACTTACTGTCACTTGTGATGTTCATTAGATGTCCAGCTTTCACTGCCTCTCTACATCCAGCACAAAGGTTTGGAGTGAATATTAACTTTTATTATAAGGACACACACTCACCTTGGGTAAACTAAATGTGCAACTGCATAGATGAAAGGTCTGTGTCTTAATCACTAATCCTACTGTAGTTTATCATTAGTACTTGGGGATGGATCATGTTTTTTTTATTATTATTGAACCAGGATTAGGGTTTATTAATTCTTAATCGTTTTATGGTATTTAAGGCCACTGGTGTCTCAGAAGACACGAGTTGTTCTTTCTTTTGGCCCACACGAACTGATCTAGTTCACGGTGTGTTTGATTCAGTCGGACGGTAGTTCGTTAAGCCTCGATGATGATTGTACAGAGGAGGACAAGGAGCGAGTCCATGTAGTGGAGCTTCACCTACAAAGTAAAGTTACAACCGCAGTGAGTCACAGCTTTATATTTTGTGTTGCGCTACTGGTGTAAAGCGGCAACTATAACTTTCTTTTAGGAGTTTGAGGAAAAAGGAGTAAAATGTGTTTATTATTATTTTTTCCTACTGGTAGCAAAAACATATTTTTTTACTAATTGGTTTGTTCTGCTATTACCAAATTAAATCATATAAAAATGTCCTTTCTATAATTTCGACTGCACTCAACACTGCAAAAAGGCAAGACTCGGTATTAACATGCAGCAACTTGTGACATTTAACATTTAATTTAAGAGATTTATACACAAAACACACAAATGGAACCAGATTCCACAAGCACGAGTCGTCTTTATTCAAACTCAGCGTTCAGCAGAAGGTAAACACATGCAGGATTGAGTCACTGACTCTGTAGTAAAACCGTGGTTTCGGAGTCGCCCAGGTGAGTGTCTCGGGTCCACAGGTCGGAGCTCGGTGAAGGCAGAGTCCCCCGGGTCAGGACGAGACGAGGCGGGCAGAGACAGCTGGGCGCACGTGAGAGTGCGAGGCAGCTCCCTTCTTGGCGTGGCGTAGCATAGCGTAGTCAGAGTTCGTGGAGCCTGTGGACCCAGAAGAAGCGTGCTTTCCACACTAGGAACGAGGGCTGATAACACTACTACTACTACTACTACTACTACTACTAATAATAATAATAATAATAATAATAGTACTATTACTACTAGAACTAATAATAACCCCCTTAATAGTAATAATCTTTATATTATATGAATTTACTGAGTCCTTTTTAGAAATATTACTAATAGATTATCACTTCCTACTGGATTTAAAAGTTCTTTTAATGTTAACTGCTGCATACCCTTTTTCCGAAGTTCTTCAATTAATTTCCGTCTATCCTCAGCATATTTATTGCACTGAATGAGAACATGTTCTACTGTTTCTCTGACTCCACACCAATCACACAACCCTGTTGGATGTTTTCCTATTATTTTTAGTGTTGCATTAAGTCCCGTATGCCCCAGCCTTAGTCTTGAAAGAACACAGTCTTCCTTTCTACTTCCTCTTGAATTCCTTCCTTTGCTTACCGATGATTGTATTGAGTACAGATGCCTACCTTTTTGTTCATTATCCCAATAGGATTGCCATTTCTCTGTTATCTTTTTTTTAATTATTGACTTAAGTTTGGATTTACTATACAAAATTTGCATATCTATATCTTCTTTTGCCGCTGCCTGTTTTGTTAGCTGATCTGCTTCCTCATTTCCCGCCACTCCTGTATGTGCTGGAACCCACAAGAACTGAACTACCTTTTTTTCCGGATGTATCATGTACAATATCTGAAGGATCTCCAAGACTATGATCTACTTGGCGTGGCATTTTTATAGGTCACTGGTGACGTCAGCATCGAGTGCTTTTATTGGTTCGGCATTTGCAGGCCCCGCCCCCTACTCTCTCTCTCCCTCTCTCTCTCTCTCTCAAACACGCAAACACACCGGTCCTGTAGGGCAGAGTAGGCGTGTGTGTGTGTGTGTGTGTGTGTGTGTGAGAGAGAGAGAGACTGGTCCGAGCAAGAAGATCTAGCTAATGCGCGCGCACTAGCTGTAACCCCGCCGTCACATTATTTACCTTAAAATATTTATACATTTACTAAAAAAACATTTTTCTATTAGAAAGTTCAATTAGAAACCAACATTTTATTAAGTCATCATAGATCAAGGAGACCATTTGCCCCAATATTTAAATCTCAAAGCCCAAGTATAAGTCTGAAAATATTAGCATGTTTATTCAAGCTACACTTTAATGTTTACATATGTTACTTTAAATACTTTTACTAAGTGTAGATATGAATTTAATTTGTCGATCATGGAGCTCACCACACAGCAGTCCTCTGTATAAAACACCAAGATTAAAATTGGGTAATTTCGGTTCATCTAATACCCCGCCTCGTGCCCTAAGTCTCCTGGGATAGGCTCCAGCTCCAGTTATTGGTAGGAGCCGTCCTCTGTGTTTGATTCTAGTGGTTTTATTTCAAATAGGTCTGACTGTTTCCTGACTGTGTGTGTGTGTGTTTTTGTTTGGTGTAAGCTAGATGTGACAATAGGTTGTGGGATCACGCCTCCTTTACTGGTGTACTGTATAATGGGACTAAACCAGTACTGTTTGCTAATAGAGTTTTATAAACTGTACTGTATCATCACTGTATTTTGAAATAATACTTATATGATCTAAAATCCTGATAAATATTATCATAAACACCTGTTAGATCTATTAGAAATTTCTTTCTAAGTACAGCAGTCATGAGTGTGTGTGTGTGTGTGTGTGTGTGTGTGTGTGTTGGGGGGTGGGGTGTTGCGGGATAGCAGGTAGTTCGCAATACAGCTTTATACCTCCATCCCACTGAGCTGAATCTGATACCGACCTCTCCTGACCTCCTGATTTAAAATCCGCTCTGAAGTCGTTGCAGTCGGTGCCAATTCGGTTACTTTTTGAAGTGTAGCGACCCCCACATCCAGCCAGTAACGATTTAAATGAATTTGTAAGGACATGAAAACGACTCTACAGCGCATTTTAACAAGCGGCAAAGTGTTAGAAACATGATAACGTTTGATATCAAAATGCTACCCAGGTGTAACGAAAATTTAGTCTGGAGATGCCACTGAAAGTTTTGTACATGCTCTAATTTTCCTCCTGACTCTCATGACACTAACAAACAGGACAGGATTCACACTGAGTCCTAAAGAGACTGTAAGGAGCCGTATCCGTCCTCTACCGAGGTGTCCAGGGGTCGTCATGAATTTTAATCTGTGCAGATTCAGTAGTAAATTCACTCAGTGGAATGTAAATGTGAAGGACTGTGTATCAGAAACGGTCAGGAGCAGCACAGGCGCTCCACAAGGGTGTGTATTATCTCCTCTCGCTTTCACTCTGTACACTTCTGACTGTAGATAGAGCCGTGAACTGCAGTCTTTTGTGGCCAGTGTGAATTTTATGTTGTTTTTTTCTTTTGTTTTATACTTTGATCTTGTTTGTTTCAGAAAATCTTTACACACTCCACAGGAGTCTTAGACATCATGACCCTCCTGTATATTTATATCTTCTGTGTCGCTGCCTGTGTAGGTGAGTGACCAGGATCTGGAAGACCAACGATACATAAGTTTTCTACAATTAAAAACATGCTATAAATCATATAAACTGTAATGTTTCCCTCTACAGACTCCATTAGTGCCGCTCCTCAGATCAATGTATCAGCTGAAGTCGGTTCCACAGTCGTCCTGCCGTGTGAATGGAGAAATCAGTCCATTACAACACCTCATGTAAAGTGGTCTATCGGTCGTGAGTTTGTGTTTGAGCGACAGGGTAAAGAGTCGGATCAGGGTGAAGGATATGAGGGTCGTGTGGACGTTCCTGAGGACGAGCTGCGTAAAGGAAACTGTTCACTGGTGTTGGAGAACGTCAGACTTACTGATGATGGCGTCTACAGAAGCTCCATGCTGGTGAAAGACACAAAGACACCTGCTGTGGCCTGGAAAGTTGAACTCTCAGTCTACGGTAAGTGAGTTAGAATCAGATAATACTGCGTATGAGTCTGATACAAAACTGATAAGAGATCAGCTTCATCAGGTGAGGGAATATTAACCCTTACTGAAGAATTTCCTTTGCTTTGCTTTGATTGTAAAAATGATTTCTATCTTTTCCCTCTAAAGACAAACCTGAAACACATTCAGATAGAAAGTCAGATTCCTCAGGTGAGTAAATATCAAACTTATTGAAGTATTTCCTTTGCTTTGCTGTTCATCTCTTTTGTAAGGAAACAGGAAAAGTAATGAATCATGTAAAAAATGATTATATGAATCTAAATGTAATCACATCTCAAAGTGAATCACGTTTTACAAAGATTTGAAAAATGATTAAATTTTTTTCCCTCGTAAAACAAACCTGAAGCACAAAATCACATAAACGATATGAATCGTGTAAAACGGATTTTAACATTTAGTTTCTTTTTCCTCTGAACACAAAGCTGAAGTGATATTAGACGGAACGTCAGGTTCCTCAGGTGAGTGAATATTAAACCTTATTTAAATGTGTGTTTTGTTGTACAGCTCACTGATGGAAACGTCACACACAGTCATGTGATTATGTGAGAGATGATGCGTTAACAAAATGAAATCACATAATAGGTGTAGGAAAATGTTACACACTGAAATTCCACACATTAAATAAAACAAACACACTTTATAACACCTCATGAGTGTGTGTGAGTGTGTGTTCAGGTTCTATAAAACTAATAACACATAAGAAACATCTATTTTAGAAAAGCTCAAAATGTTTATGATTAACAGATCATGTGTTACAAAATATATAAAATACAGAAATACACATAAGTAAGATGTGTACTATTTAATATTTTAGTCTGTATGTTATACAGATTGAGAGTGTGTCTGTTTGAGATCAGAGGTGTCCATCAGGACTGAGATCCTGCAGAACGCTACAGTTTAATCACATGAACAGGAGATTTTTACTTCCATGTCAGTGTGAGAAATCAATCAGACACAAACCTGCAGGACAATAACAGATGGAAAGACTGTTAGAACAGCATACGAATCCTTTCTCAGGTTATTTATAAGTTGTTAAGAATAATATTTGGTTAATGAGAAGTGACACATATATAAACAAATAATGAATAAGTGAAAATGTCTAAAAGCCACGTATAATTTACAAGCCAGTTATTAGATAATTTATTTGTGAGGTGTTTGTGTGTGTTAGGCGGCACGGTGGTGTAGTGGTTAGCACTGCCTATCTCCAGGGTCTGGGGTTGATTCCCGGCCAGGCTCTATTCCCGTCTCTGTGTGCATGGAGTTCTCCCCGTTCTTGGTGGGTTTCCTCTGGATACTCCGGTTTCCTCCCACAGTCCAAAGATATGCAGATTAGGCTAATTGGTGTTCCCAAATTGCCTGCAGTGAATAAGTGTGTGTGTACCCTGAGATGGATCGGCACCCCTTTAGGGTGGACCCTGCCTTGTGCTGTAAGTCTCTTGGGATAGGCTCCAGGCCCCCATGACCCTGAATACAGGATAAAGTGGTATGGACAATGAGTGAGTAGGTGTGTGTTTTCTGTAATAAAGAACATACTGTATACTGTAAAACTAAGCTATTTTTAAAGCTTTGTAATAATAATAATAATAATAATAAGAGGAAGAAGAAGCTATAATAACATGTACAATTTCATCTAATATACAGAGTGAACTATTTACAACAATGAATTTCTGTCTCTGCAGGTACCAGTGAAAGGGACCGTCATTATTACATGAACCTAGTCACTGTCCTCTTGCTGCTATTTTGTCTTTGACACATGATTCTGAGATCCAAGTGAAGAAAAACCATCAATCATTCAATGATGAATTCAAACAAAGTAGAAGCCGTCTAGTTCCCCGCACAGACTGTTGCACGACACCATGTGAAACCATTTTAGGTTACACCAGCTAACATTGTTTAGCATGTTACCTTCTTGACATGTTTTCACCACTGTACAGTACAATATTAAAATTTTTTGCACATTTATAATGTATATTACAGTACCATACGTGTCCTGTTTTTAATACCTACTGCACCTTTTTGTACATAAGACACTCACACCCATGTACTTATCACCCTATAGTCTTTTTTTCCTACGATTGTAATTTTGTTGTAAATAGGCCACTTATGCACTTCTGGTTAAATTCCAACAGTATTTTATTGGCTTTGTAAAATAAAAAATAAACTTCAATCAAATAGAATAGAATAGAATAGAATAGAATAGAATCTAAGTAATTCCAAGTCACTTTTGAACCATCCATGTTGTTCTGTTCATGGCTAATGCTAGCTACAAGTGTTGAAGTGGAGACTTGACAGTTCGATAGTTCATGACTGGAACTTCTTACAAGTCTACCTGGGTCTCCAATAACTACCTGGACTCCATATTAACATCAATTAACATCAGCTATTATAGCTGAACTGCCTCCCACCCTACACACTGTATAAATGCAGATCATTTACTGCTTTCTGTTTCACCCAAATGAGGATGGGTTCCCTGTTGAGTCTGGTTCCTCTCAAGGTTTCTTCCTATTACCATCTCAGGGAGTTTTTCCTTGCCACTGTCGCCCTCGGCTTGCTCACCAGGGACAAACTGACCATTTTGATTCATACACATTCACATTTCATACAAACTTAAATAATTCTTTTGTCTGTGTAAAGCTGCTTTGCGGCAATGACAATTGTTAAAAGCGCTATACAAATAAAATTGAATTGAAGTACAGTTAAATAATTTAACAGAACATCCATTATTGTTCTTATAAAGGTTTGTCAGTTTTCAATAATCAATAATCTCATAGCGGCACAGAGATCAGTGCTAATATGACGTGCTGGTATTTGGTACAACACCATGACCTCAAGAGTGATATCACTTATTTAATATGTACAGTGTCGTTGTGCTAGTAGATCACTTATGTAAGAATCTAATATATGAATTTAAGGTTTGTCAATAAACTTTTTAAGAGATTTTTCCCTGTTTAATAGCTTGATAGTTGTTATTAACATTTTGTTTATGTTTATTTTTATTTCAATACATTATAAGCATTGTAATATAAATGTAATATAAATGGGTATATTTTAAAACCCACTCTAATTTGGTTCAGTGAAGTTCTAGCATTAGAGCACTAGTGTTCAGAGACTGTAGTGCGCGGGAACATAAAGGAAAAGTTCTGAATGATGAAAACATTTGTGTGTTCGGTTTTCTGTCACTCGTTATGGCGTTTTGTTCCTGTCACCCTGTGGGGTAATTAATCTGGTTATTGCCCTGACTCTAGTGTGTGAGCGAGGCAGGGGACGGACTGGGAAGCTCTCTCACTCAGGAGGACGAGATTAGGACTAGTGGACATTACCTCAGGTCACCTACAGGGGGCGCAGGAAAAAAAACAACACATCTAACTTTTAGTGCAGTTAGTAACATCACTGACAGAATGAATAAAACACACATCATTCACAACACTGTGGATATATACTGTACAGTTACACACACACACACACACACACACACACACACATCCCAATGTTACCTGCATAACTCTCTCATCTGTTATCTTCAGGGTCTGATCACTTCCTCTCAGGGTTACACATCACACCAATACACACACACACACACACCTGGGCACTTGTCACTGTCATGCTGTTCTTCTGCACAATTATTACTATTGCACTGTTGTCACTTCACCATCACTACAGTTACACATCAAAGGGTTTCTGCATTTCACTCTCTATTATATTCATTCATTTCCTTTGTCTTATTCTTTTTTCTGTAAATTTAAACTTATTTATGATGTATTACATATGATTTATATTTATAGACTGTTATATATATTCTTGTGAAAACCCAGACTTGTTAATAATCTTTATTAAAAGGAAAACTAAATGAGTAAAGGAGCCTGGTGTCGAGATCAAACACTGAAGAGTTCACCATCATCCAGCATCCAGTAAACTCTCATTTACCTTCATCACTTTACCTCTCTCTCCCACCACTAGATGGAGCTCCATCCCTTTAGATCACACCTCCTTATTGACATGTGACTCACACACCTCCTGCATGTGTAGTGTGAGTTCTGTCTGTTAATCTGTCAGTGCTTTTACTTCTCCTCATCTTAAACAGTCCTCTGTAGAGCCTGGGACAAACTCAACTTATTACACACACTGACTGGAGTGTGTGTGTGTGTGTGTGTGTGTGTGTGTGTGTGTGTGTGTGTGTGTTTAATTATAATGAAGTTGTGATTCTTGTTTTGATTTGTCCTTCACACACAGTCCTCAGTTCAGTCTTCATTCTGGAGTCACATTAGGACAGACATTATACAGTGGATTATATACAGTATAAAAGAGATAATATAAAAATATAAAAACCTATGTTATAAAAGTGAACACAGTTTTGGAGTCACATTAAACATGATAAAGATAAAATCTCTGAGTATAATGTGATCAGTAATGATAATAAAGAGCTGCTGTAACTGTGCAGTGTAACACCAGCTTAACTCAGAGTAAAGTGCAGATGTTTGGATCATTTGATACACCACGCTGTGAGAAGAACAAACTGGTTCCTCCAGAACAAAATCCTGTTCAAGTTCAGTTCTGGAACAAAGTCCAGTCTCAGAGTACATTACACTGCTTTCACAATGTCAGTGACCTTACAGTTTACGTGACTCTTTTCTGATCCTTTGTTTGTTTTTGGGCACAAAAAGAAAAATAGTGAAATGTGTATGAATTAAAATGATCAGATCGTCCCTGATGAGCAAGCCTGATGGGCGACTGTGGCAAAGAAAATAAACTTTATACATAAGTATATATAAATAAATAAAACCTCCCTGAGATGGCAAGTGGACGAAACCTTGAGACAAACCAAAAATTCCCCCTGAAACACAATACTGTGGACATGTTCCAGTCATTCTTTATGGAATGTGACAGCAGGCAGAACATACGAGAGACAGAATTAAGGGCTGGAGAACCACTGGAGCAGTGGGAGGGGCGGCAGCTAGTGGACAGCACACTCACAGGTAACATGCAGGTGTCAGGATCTGCATGTGGGCGGAGCCACAGGTAAACCTCTATCATGATTATACAACATTTAGTTTTAAGCAAGTAATCTGATCAGAAGAGAGGTAAGGCATTGGATTACGGTTCGGAAGATCCCAGGTTCAAACCCCACAACCACCAAGTTGCCACTGTTTGGCCCTTGAGCGCGGCCCTTAACCCTCAACTGCTCAGATGTGTAATGAGATAAAAATGTAAGTCGCTCTGGATAAGAGCGTCTGCTAAATGCCTAATGCTTCTAACACATGGCTGAATCTCAAATCCCTCTCTAACCTCAAATCAGAAAATCTCAAATCCCAGAATCTCGAATCCCTCTCCCTCTCTTGGTGTGTGGCCCAATGGATTGTACACCCTACATAGTGCACTAGCTTTACATTTGCCGTCATTTATTATTTAATTTGTTAGGTGAAGTTAACAGAGCTAGTATTCTAAAACAGAGTAAGTGGAAATATAAAGTGATACACACATCACCGACTGTGGAAACTTCACATGGATTCTGTGTCTCTCCTCTTTTCCTCCAGACTCTGGAACCTTGAGTTCAAAATCAAATGCAAAATTTACTTTCATCGGCACAGAGGACTTTGAATCACTGAGCAACAGTCCAGTTCTTTTACTTTTTAGTCCAGGTAAGACGCTACTGACGTCTCTGGTTCAGGTGTGGCTTGATGTGATGAATGTGACAGTTGTAGTTCATTTCCTGAAGACATCTGTGCATGGTGGCTCTTGATGCACTGACTCCAGCCTCACTCCACTCCTTGTAAAGTTCAGTTTCACTTTTGCTTGACATTGTGTTCTTTCTTCATAATAAAAAAATAATATAAGAATAAATAACAAAATACAGTGGAACCTACAGCATATGAGTTTAATCCGAGTTCTTAAGGTGAAAGTTCGTATTGTGAAATGCATTTTCCCAGAGGAAATAATGTACATACAGATAATCTGTTCCAGACACTGTAAGCAAGTACCAATATTACCAATTTCCAACATTATAATCATATTTTCCATGTAAAAATATTCAAAATATTTAGAAAAGACATGTAAACAATGTAAAATACAAAAATAAATACATTTCTTACAAAATTTCAGTTCTTATGGTGAAACTTCCTTAAGGCGGGGCATTTGTATGCCAAGGTACAGTAACACAGTATAAAATGTAAATAACACTTTTATGTAAATAACGGCTATTAAATAAATCTGTATTCAGATTTTTACAAAACTGAACTACAAAAGGACGTCACTGTGTGCATTAAACAGATTTATGTACATATATTACACTGATTTATGTACATTTATTATTTACAGTAGAGAATAAAACCCTGAGTTTATAAATAAAGTGTGTAGCTGGTTTGAGACAGTCTTTGCTTTAACCAGAAAAGAGAACTAGATATTTAGGTTTGTGAATTATTCATCACTGAATATTAGAATTTTTTTTCTTAATTAGAGACACAATTACACCACAGAGTAAGAAGACGAGAAAAATGAGGCTCAATGAGTAAAGACGGTTCCTTCCACCGTTATCTGCAGAGACAGAAATTCATTGTAGTAAATAGTTCACTCTCAGTGACATGAAATTATAAATGTTATTATAGCTTTTAAACATAGTCTTATAACTTTTTAATGCAGAGTTTAGAGATATCTAGATTTATAAGATTACAGTAACTATATAATAGATTATAGATAATATACACACACAAATTTATATACGTTTATATTTACATTTGAATTTTATTTTCTTATGGTTTATTTTAATATCACTCACATCATCACATAACAGTGTGTGACGTTTCCATCAGCCAGCTGTACAACACAACACACACTTCACTAAGGTTTAATATTTACTCACCTGAGGAACCTGAGCTGTTATCTGATCTCTCTTCTGTTTTTTCTTTAGAGAAAAAAATAATTAGATTAGCATAAATTAGATTAGATTAGATTATTTGTCACATGCACCTTAGAGTGAAATTATTTTGCGCATATATCAGTTAGAAAGCTGGGGTCAGAGCGCAGGGTCAGTCAGGATACAGCGCCCCCTGGAGCGCGGATAAAGTTAAGGGTCGTGCTCAAGGGCTCAACAGCACCAACTTAACCCAGAGCCTTAACCATTTGAGCCACCAGGATACTGGCCACCACTGATCTGTAGAACATTTAATCAGACACTAAAATAAAGAACATCTGACTCTGAGTCTTTGTATAAATGTTCTGTATTTGCTGACCAGTCCAGTGTGTCCTCCAGCAGTAGGCCTACGCATTCATACAGCATGTCCTCCCCACCGTAACGTTAACTCCCTCAGTGGTGACCAGTAGTAGTGAGGACCTGGTCCTACGAAGGTCTAAAATCATCTCCTTGGTCTTAGAGGTGTTCAGCTGGAGATGATTAGACCTGCACCAGTTCACTAAACTCTCCACAACACTCCTATGTTCCCCTTCTGTCCATCCCTTATGTCTTATCTTAGCATGCTGCATATTAGCCTTATGTAACTTACACTTAAACCTTATAGTAGATGATGATATTTAAGAGTAATGTTAACTGAATGTTCTAATACAATAGTTTCATTGCAATATTTTTACATGTAAATGAACTTTTCAGCTTTAGTAGAGAGTGTGTGTTCTACTGACACTAACTCACTCACCATAGACTGAGAGATTAACACTGTTGATCAGGACTGTTTCTCTCCTAACACGGACAGATCTCTTGGTGTGTCTCACTGTCTGGTAGCTGGTGTAGACTCCTGTATCAGTAAATGTCAGATTGTGTAACACCAGTGAACAGTTCCCCTTACGCAGCTCCTCCACAGGAACGTCCACACGACCCTCATATCCCTCACCCTGATACGAGGCCACGCCCACTCGCTCAAACACAGTCTCAGACATGATTTTCCATTTTCCATCCATATACAGTCTGTCAGTGTCTACACTCGTCAGTTGACACGGCAGGACAGCTGTAGAACCCACTGGGCCAGATACACTGATCTCAGGTTCTGCAGAGAGGAGGTCTGAGACGGGAAATTATAATATAGATTAATCTGGACAGAGCAGTTATTTTCATTTATTTTATAAAAGATAGAAAGGTGACTCACCCACCCAGGCACTGATCCACACGGTGCAGATGCAGGAAAAGTTAGTCATGGTGCGTCAGTGTGTGTGGATTCACTACAACAAACAGAAGCAGATGTGGAAAATAAGGATATATTAAAATATACTCACTCACTCATCATCTATACTGTTTTATCCTGTATTCAGGGTCGCAGGGGGCCTGGAGCCCATCCCATGAGGCTTAAGGCACGAGGCGGGGTACACCCTGGACAGAGTGCCAATCTATCTAATTAGCCTAATCCTCAGATCTTTGGATTGTGGGAGAAAACCGAAGTACCCGGAGGGGGCCAAGCACACAGAGACGGGACTTGAACCCACACCCTGGAGGTGCACGGCAAAAGTGCCAACCACTACACCACCGTGACGACCAAAATATATATGCTCACATTTTTTAAACATTCTACCACATACAGTCTATAGACACACACTCATGTTCTGAAACACACCACTGTAGCTCAGAAATGATAAAAATGTAAAGAAAACACACACAAATACCTCATGAAATAACATATTTAGAGCTGTAAGTATGTAGGCATCACTTTTAAAATTGGTGTCCCGCTCATTCTCATTAAAACATGAATAACCTGATAGGGCGGAGACTGTAAGCCACGCCTTCTCGTCCAACATCAGTGTCTGAACCTCACAAATGTGCTTCTGAAAGAACGGTCAAAAATTCCCATAAACACACTCCTAAACCTTGTGGAAAGCCTTCAGAGAAGAGGTGAAGCTGTTATATCTACAAAGGGGGCGGAGCCACCATCATAATAAACCCTATGGATTAAGAATTGGATTAAACTGACTGAATTAACCCATAAAATCATCCACACTGTTGGTCATATTCATCGTACAGGACAGCAGAAATGGCCACGCCCCCATGTTAATGTGAGGGGTTTACACACCATGCAGCGACTGCAGACAGTTTAAGTCTCAGGACTTTTCCTGGGTAATTTAAAAGGAGAATAAATACATTTTAAAACTAAGATTAAACTCCTGATCATGTTATTGTATTATTTGGAATGTAAGACCATAAGGAGTTACCCTGTGTAGGATCTTTTAATCCAGTTAACTTTAACAGTATTAATGGTGTCTGCAAAGGACAAAATAAATCAAGGCCTCTCTGAGTTTTACAGCCGGAAAGCACATCTTTATTTTACAGTTTATGTGTTTTTTCCCCCAAACAAAATCCAGTGAACACTTATTGATTTCTTCGACAGTTTTTTTATTAATAAATAAACAGAGGGAGGGATAAAGAAAATGGGAAAGTCCCCTTTGGATATGAGGACTCTACCAGCCATGTTCAAGTCACTGCTGTGTTTACAGAGAGAGATTCCTTATAGACAGATCAAACAGACATTCAAACTATTATTATATAAATATTATTTCAGAACCCTGTGATGATACAGTACCGTTTTCATGGCTCTAGTACCGCAGTAGAGGTTTAGTCCCGTTATACAGTATTACACCAGTGCAGTATGAAACCCAGTGTACCGCGATAAAGGAGACATGATGTCACACCCTATAGTCATATCTAATACTTTCTGTAAACACACACACACACACACACACATTTTCAGCCTGGAGTCTGTCGTGGTGTTTCATTTCCACTCTGTGTGCAAAATCAGCTTTTACTTCTCCTCATTCCTCCACCCTTTCCCAAATATTAACACCCCCCCTCCCCCCCCCCGGCAGTGTGACGTGATGCCTGTAACAGGAAACCTGGTTAGTGTTAGAACTCAATAACTGCCTCGAGTAGGAAACAATAGTAAAGTTATGAGGATTTAATTATAGAACGTTTTCCTTCATTAAACAGAAAAAATATATAAAAAATTGGATCTTGTGACCAAAAACAAAAGTTGGTCTTGTTTAAAGTTAGATAGCATAAGTTTTTTTTGTGCATTACTAGAAATAAATGTAATTAAATAATAAATCAATAAATATAAGACTTTATTTCTAGTTTATATTAAATGTAAATTAATTATAAATAAAATGACAGTAAAAACAGTAATATTATATTAACGCTATAAGCTGAATATAAAAGATAAAGCGAGCAGCTGCACAAAGTATCCATAAGAATGTTTGTGTAATGAGTGTATACTAGATTTTTTTATTCTTTCTTTTTATTTTAAAGGTATTTTCATAAAATAAAATAAAATAAATACAATAATTCATGTAAATCATCACGGCTGCCCAAGAAGTGTCAGGAACATAAAACTTTGTGAAGTGTAATAAAACACTAAACCCAGAATGATTTAAAGATCTCTTATTGTGTAGATGAAGTAAGTGACCTCACAACACTGAAGGTGAGATCTTACAGACAGAAATCTGCTCAATACATGGTGCACTGATCACTGATATTTAAGAGCGTGATGAAAGAAGAAGTGAACTATAACATTATTATCTGTGTGTTGTTGTAAAGTGCTTGAGATCATTAACTGGAACAATGAGGAGTTGTGATTTGGAGAAGTTTCTCTGAGCAGCTGAGTCAGGCCCTGGTGAAGCCTCAGATAGAGAGGAGAAAGTCACTTCCTACTTCTAACCAGAAAACACCAGTACAGGGAGATCTAAAGGCAGACGGAACCCCCGCTCATCTCACCAGGAGGAAATAATACATACTGTCTCTGTGTGTGTGTGTGTGTGTGTCTGTTACTCACACATGTGAACTGCTTAGTATACTTTTTAGAATTATTCTTTTCTCACTCTAACACATCTGTACTCTTTATTAAAAAACTAACACATAATAATATAACATCATTAGCAAATTATTCATTAAAGAAAATAAATATGCATATATTTGCATACATGATGATTATTAAACACTTTTTTTAAATAATAACTGAATTTACATCAATTGTCACTTGTATAAAAATTGCAGGTCCAGTTTGTTGTTAAAAAAAATCATAGAAAAAAATACAAACATTTTACTATAATGAGATAAAATATAAAGTATATAAAAATAACTAAATACAAAAAAATAAAACTCAATGCCTTTTTTTTTTTTTTTTTAAACAAAATGTCCATAAAGTCAGTGTGAACAGAACAGGGGTTAAACTGTTCATTCTAATTTCTCTTTAACTCACTTTAGTTCTCTTTCCCACCACTAGGTGGCTCCCCATCACTTTAGTAGATCAGTGATTCTCCACCCTGGTGATGAGGGAACCCCTGTCCTGCACATTCTAGTGTTTTCTCTGCTCTATCACACCCACTTTAATGAAGAAAAGACTAAGATGTCCAGGACAGGGCGTCGTCCAGGATCAGGGACGGGAACCGCTGCTTTAGATCACACTTCCTTATGGACATTTGTCTCACACACGTCCTGCATGTGTAGTGTGAGTTCTGTCTGTTAATCTGTCAGTGCTTTTACTTCTCCTCATCTTAAACATGTAGAACACACTCTCTCACACACTCTCTCACACACACACACTTACACACTTTCACACTCTCTTACAGAATTCTGATCAGATGTCCTTGAGATCGTCTCATATAATGTGATCAGTAATGATAATACAGTGACGACTCGACTTGTATAAAGTTCTTGAAGATGCTTCACTTCTTTTCCTGAATTCTTCATCAGGTCCAACTAACTGTCTCACAGTGTTAGGGATGTAAACTCAGTGTTGTCTTAAAGTCAGGTGGACAGTTCTGATTGGACAGCAGTGACGTGTCTCTAGAGTTCTGATTATTCAGCATCACACAGCTGCAGGGTGTAGTTTACTGTGTGTGATTGAAACACACAGTCCTGTACACAGCTGTAGGTCACACTCATGTTTCTCCACAGAAGAGCTGGACGAGTAAACATGAGACGAGGGACAGGACCAGGACCAGTGGGTGAGGACTCTTCATTACTGCAGAGAGACAGAAATGAGTTTTAGTTACAGTTGTGGTTGGAGGTTTACACACACTCATGAACATCAGGACAATTCTGGTCTTTCAGTGATTTCTTTGAACTGATCTTTTTCTGGGGCTGAATGACTGAACAACACACATCTTTAATAGAAGTAAACTCCAAGAGTCTGGAGCATGCATTTTAATGATGAGCTCCTTCACCTGCATCAGCACCTCTTTACACTGTGTACTGAGAGTCTCATCAACATCTACCAAATACACATTCAACACTTTTAATCAACTCCACACCTTTTTTTTGCCGCCGCCGGCCCCTCTCCCGTCCCAAAGCACTCACAGACAGGGCTGTCCTCTCGCAGGAGCCCCCCAGTGTTAACTAGTGTTAGTGTTGAGGAGGGTCTGGAAAAAACAAAAAAATTTGGACTACTCTGTTAAATTGTTAATGTAGATGGTATTTAAAAAATGATACAATGTTATGGTTAAACTGTTCATGTTTTAAGGTTCTAAGTGGATTATAAGATTATAAAGATAAAAAAACAAGCAAAAAAAAAACAACAACAGAAAAACAAACAAACAACAACAAAAAAAAAAAACTCCGCCAAAGTGTCTTATTTGGGTCACTTTTGCCGGTCCCAAGCCCGGGTAAAGGAGGAGGGTAGGAGTTGTGACATTAAAAAAACTAAACTAATAACACTAGCTTTCCTGTTTTTTTATTTAGGCTATTATATATATTAAAAAAAATAAAAACAGAGGCCTACCATAAGCATGTATTATTCTTTTTCTATTCTATCATCAGCATTTGCTAAATGCACTGTGTATAAGCTAACTGAGACATGGCATAGCATTTGCATGTCTTTGCTCTTTTGTTGATTTTAATTCCTTTAAATGTCCTCATTTATAAGTCCCTTTGGATAAAAACATCTGCTAAATATGAAAAAAAAAATGGTGATATATATATAGTAATATATATTATGTATAAAAACTACGACGATACGATGGAGCTTTAGTGCCACGTTAAAAAAAAAAAATGTAAATCTACAAGAATGTTATGAGATAAAAGTCGAAATGTTACAAATGGGTTTGTCAGATACAAATACACATTCTTACCATATTTCAAGCTTCAAATAAGTGTCACGTATCTTTTTGAAAGCCATATGACAGAATTGCATTATGCAAATTACGTGATGACGTCATCTAGCGACTTCTAGCGACTTCTACGACAGCCAATAGCTACTTTCCTTACTGACGAGTTGCCAACACTGATCTATCGCGTGCGCTCTGGTTGTGTTGGAGCGCATCAGTCTGCGTTGCGGTTGCGCATATGAGGTCGCTCAGCTATCGGCACAGACTTTCTTACACTTTGATTTTCGTTTGTAATAAAGTTTCTTGCTGATTCCTAAATGTTTTTCCCTCGACTCTACATCTGAGATAGGAAGAATTATTCCAGGCCTTATTAATGTGTCTGTGCACATTTTACTGTTTGCATGATTTTTATAAGCTGCTTTACAACAACACACAGGTTATAAGGTTGTAGTGTATTTCTTCTTTATCAGGCTTGTGTGACGGCGGGTCTACAGTCAGTGTCTCCTCTTACCTCCTCCTACAACTTGTAACGGTCACAACAACGTTATATACTGTAGCGTTTTTATGCCGGAAAGAATGCTGGAGAGACGAGTGAGCTTATTTGCTGCCCAATGCAATGGCTGGGAGAACTTTATAAGGCACACAGCAGTAAGGCAGGAGCAGTACCCTCACTCAGGAGCCTACATCCAATTCAGCGTCAGCCCGAACTGGAACACATTTCACACGTCACACCCCCACACACACAAACAGGGCCGAAGGCACCAACCCAAACACCCTTTCCCATCAGGGTGAACACACCGACATCCCCGCAAGGCATGCTGGTCGTCAGCCGCCGCCCCGCCCACGCCACAATACAATTGCATGTATGCTTGTATGTCTGTTGCCCGTTTAAGGTGTGTTGGCACGCCCCTGGTGTGTGCGCTGCAGAGTTGTGTGAGAAGACGAAGACGGAATAGGAGCATGTGTGCTGCTTTCCTCCAGAAACGCTTTTTACTCTTACACTTTCCTTTGTTTCTATTCATGCTCTTGCATTGTGTTTTGTGACGTTAAGAAAACCGATAAAAGTCTGTATAAACGCCGTTTCCCCTCTGACTATCCGGCACAAAACATCACAATTGGCGCCCGAACTTCTAATTCTGTGCTCGGATGTTGTCAACATGTTTTATTTGTCATCCGACAACTGATTTGGGGTTTTTCTAGGGGGGAAACGATCCAATTTGTGTCCTTTCACAGACTTTATTCGGATGTTCTGGAAGTTTCATGCGACACCACATGGTGTGTGGGACGGTAAGATTAGCTTGCTAATGTACTCTTTCACGTGTCTGGACATGTTCGCTATTTTATTGGAATCGTTTTTTTGTGCTTCGGGTTGCGCATTTTGGATTTGACTTTATTACATTTTGGAGTGGACTTTATTACATTTTGGATTTGACTTTATTACATTTTGGAGTGGACTTTATTACATTTTGGATTTGACTTTATTACATTTTGGAGTGGACTTTAATACCGACATTTGTTCAACTGTGACATTTGAACAGCATACTTGTGTGACCTGTTTAATTCTAAATTGTCATTAGTAAACTAAACATTGTGCATATTTGCCTGAAATTGATTTCTTTTGTTGTACATTTAGCATTCTCTATTGTTTCACATTTAAATTGTTGTTTGAGTGACCGTGTACGTACAGCAATGGCTACTCACCCTGACTTTGAGTCTGATTCGATTTACCCTTTATCTGAACCTAACTGTAGACAGAAGCAGAGGACTCAGAAACAAATAGTTTAGAATCTTAAGTTGAAGTCCTAACAGCTGAAGTGTCAGTTTTACAAAAATGTCTAAGTGATTTTCTTTAGTTGCAGCAGAAAGTATTGAGACGCCTTGAACCCCATGGCATTGATACAATGGCGGGGAAAAGAACACAGCTACCTCTGATGGCCAGCTCCACTCCACACATCCCTTCGGATACCAGGGTATGAATACTTTTGATGCTTGTGCGATGAACGTAACTTTTTTTCTACAATTTAATTATTTGGACGTGACCAATACCAGTAGAATTCTGGCATCTGTGCTCTATCAGTCAAGGCTGGAGCCACCTGTGTTTACGGGTGATGGACGTGAGCATCCTGAAGAGTGGTTACAGTCTGTCAATGGGTGCAGAACCAAAGAAGTGGTTTTCCGTTCTAAGTTCACATATCACTTCATGGACACGACAGTTTTTCTTCCATCTGATAACCAGGAACAAATCATGAGAGGTATCTTGGACTGTTTCCAAACTCCTGGGGAGCCTTACCCTACTTTTGCGGCTCATATGTTAAGTGAGTTCAAAAAATTGAAAACTCCGCCACCTGAAGGTGAGCAAGTAGACTTAATCTGTAAGCACTCACTCGAAAAGTACAGAATCTCTCTCTATGGTTTGTCTGTTTTCTCTGGAATAGATCTCCTTCTTGGAGCTCATGAGCTTCATGTTGTTTTGGGCTTAGGTGCATGTCTTCCTATCATGGTAAGAGACAAAACATAGATGAACAAGGAAATTCACTGCTTCAAATGCTTACTTCCTGGCTTCACTTCACGCACTTGTCTAAAATGTAATTAATTTTCTGAGACAGATTCGCGTCATGTTGAACCAGTAGGTGCTCAGTTGACGTCTACTCTTTCTGGAAGTTTAAACATGCCGGAACATAGTTACACGCACGATGGACAATCCTCTGACAGACACTCGGGAAACTTCAGAGGAGGGAGGATGATTCACAGAGGCAATCCTCTCTCCAAGAAATGACTCTGCCTCTTTTTTGGCCGAAGATGAATCCTGCTTACATGTTCTAAGTCATGTTGAAGATACTGCGTTCACTTCTTTTTGGAACACCCCATTCAGAGTGAAAATTAATCTTAATGGGCAAGTGTTAGAAGCTACCTTAGACACAGGGCATCTCTTTCGGCATCTCTCACCCTAAATTAAAGGCTAACATTAAACCATGGACTACTTCACCAATTTTGCTGGCCGATGGCAGTACCTGTGATCCTGTTGGCGTTACCTGGTTGAATTTTGGATTCATGGGAGAGTGCTTCTATCAGTGCTTTGCTGTTGTTACACATCTGCTATCTACCTTGGTCCTTGGTATGGATTTCATGCAGCGTGCTTCTATCACTATTCACATTCCTTCAAGAATAGTTGTTGTCGGGAACAACCCAGCATCAATTGCTGATGAAATGGAGGGCAGTGACATAAATGATTTGAATAGTAATCTGTTACTCATGGATGTCTCATCCTCCGTGCTTTCTCAGAAAATGAATGAAGCTTGTTTGAGCTCTACAGAAGGAGAACAAATGACAAAAGTGCTTGAAAACTTTGCTAATCTTTTTGATGGACACTTAGGACATACTTCATTAGTTGAACATCACATTGACATTGGTAATGAAAAACCAGTTCACTTACCCCCTTACAGAACTTCTCCCGCAAAAAAACAGTTGATTGAAGAACAAATAGGGAAAATGTTAAAGGAAGCAGACCGTGGGCTGCCCCTGTCGTCATTGTTCAAAGGCCAGGTAGCGAACCACGATTTTGTGAGAGTTGATGAGTCCTTGGACTTCCTCGCTAGAGGGAAATTCCTGACAACGATTGATCTCTCTCTGGGGTATTGGCAAGTTCCCATGGCTTTAAGCTCTAGACCTAAAACTGCTTTTGTGTCACATTGCAGCCTTTTCCAATTTCGTGTTCTTCCTTTGAGGTTATGTAACGCCTCTGCGACGTTCCAAAGAGTAATGAACAGTGTTCTGGCTGGCTTTATCTACAAATCCTGTGCTGTTTATCTTGACGATATCGTCGTGGCTTTACCCAACTTCGAACAACACCTCAAGAATCTAAAAGACGTTTTTCTTCGGTTGAATTCTGCAGGCTTGACTATTAAGCTAGCCAAGTGCCAGTTTTGTTGCAAAGAATTAAACTTTTTGGGATACAGAGTCTGTCCAGATGGTATTCTTCCTGATCAAGGAAAAGTCAACGCTGTTCTGAACTTAGAGGAAAGTTAGACATTTTTTTTGGCCTTTTGGGGTATTACAGAAGATTCATACAGGATTATGCACGTCTTTGTTCACACTCACACAAAAAGGTAACCCTTTTAACTGGGACACTTCACGTCAAGAGTCTTTTTTTTTGCGCCTGAAGCAAAAATTGACAACAGCGCCCATATTGAGTTTTCCTGACTTCACCTCACCTTTCTTTCTTCATGCTGACGCATGTGACATTGCTCTTGGGGCCACATCAATGTAGAAAGATGTGCAAGGTAGAGAAGTGGCGGTGGCATTTGCAAGAAGAGCCCTCCACAAATCTGAAAAACCCTATTCCACTCCTGAAAAAGAGTGTCTTGCAGTCAATTGGGCACTTGAACATTTCTGACCGTATGTTAAAGGCCTACACTTCACGATTTTTACTGACCACAGTGAATTAAAATGGCTGATGTCGCGTCCAAATCCTACAGGTAGACTTGCGCAATGGTCTCTCCATCTCCAAGACTTTGACTTTGACGTTATACACAAGCCTGGCGAGCGTAATAAAGTGCCCGATGCACTGTCAAGGAATCCTCTGCAGAGTGATAAATCTCCAATGGACATACTACCAGAACATGCTATTATCGGTGGACTCAAACTCTGCTCATCAACAACCTTACCCCTTTCTGACCGATCACAAGTGAAACAACTGCAACTTGATGGCCCGGTCACTGGTGATCTTCTGCGAATGAAGGAAACGGCACCCCAGTCAAGTGAAATAGCAGAAGAAGGTTCTCAGTTTTTAGTTCATGATAAACTACTGTATTTTAATGATTCTACATCTGCATGCGGTATTCACCCTCTGAAACATTTAAAACTGTATGTTCCTGATTTTCTTAAAAACACTGTGCTACAATACTACTAGGGTTGTGCGATAATGCCCATTGTCATATCGTCCTATCGTCAGCCTGTAAGATCGCCGATACACGATAGTATCGGGGGGGAGGGGCAATTTTTTTGATTATTTATGTATTTGTTTGCTTATTTATAAGATCATTTATTTACTTATTAGTCTACCTTTTTTTAGTTACACTTTTATTTAAATATTAACGTAATTATTAATTATCACGCGGAATGACACATGGGAAATGAGGACCGTCTATCATTCTGACAAGGAGGATGGAGTTGGTGGGAAAGAAAAATGCCACATCGCCTATTTGGCAATATTT
Source organism: Clarias gariepinus (assembly GCF_024256425.1). Classification (NCBI taxonomy): domain Eukaryota; kingdom Metazoa; phylum Chordata; class Actinopteri; order Siluriformes; family Clariidae; genus Clarias; species Clarias gariepinus. The sequence goes on from NC_071101.1 coordinate 3,487,498, forward strand.
CGGGTTTACACCAGATGAAAAAGGTGAGCCCGCTGATGTCACGCAGGCAGTTTGCAGACTTTGCTCGAAGGTTGTGCCGGTAAAAGAATCACAAACCACAAACATGTATGTACATTTGCGTGGTCACCACCCTGCTGAGGCTGCTAAACTAGCGCCAAGAGAAGGCACGATTAGCAAAGACCGAAGTCAGCCATCAATCATCGGAGCCTTTGCAAAAAGCACAAAGTACAAAAGAAACAGTGAAAGGTGGGCTCAGTGCACTGCAGCTGTATCGAAGTACATTGCGAAGGAAATGGTCTCCTATCATACAGTCGAGAAAGCAAGCTTTAAAGACCTGCTCCAAACCTTTGATAAACAGTACGAGGTGCCGGGGCGCAAGTACTTCACCGAAACAGCTATCCCAAACTTGTACAATGAAACTAGGGACATCATTGTTAAAAATCTGAAAGCTGCTAACTTTGTTGCTTTGACCACAGACATGTGGTCAAGCATAAACATGACCCCCTATATGTCTGTGACAGTCCATTATATTTCGGAGGATTGGAAGCTAGAAGCAAAATGCCTGGAAACAACATTTATTCCGGATAATCACACTGCAGAGGTACTGGCTGAGGCGCTGTCAGATGCCATGCAAGATTGGGACATAGAACAGAGTAAAATTTCATGCATTACAACTGACAACGGGGCCAATATTGTTGCGGCCATACGAGGGCTCGGATGGCCATGGCTGAACTGTTTTGGCCATAACTTGAATGTGGCAGTGAATTATTCACTACAAAAGGAGAAAACAAAAACTGATCGCGCTCTTGGAATCTGTCGCAATATTAACGCAGCATTTTCTCACAGCTGGAAGAGGCGACAAGAGCTCCGCAAGGCGCAGGAACAGCTAAATTTACCTTAACGTATGCTGATAACGGTACATAAATTATTATATTTTATTTGCTTAATAGTTATCTTGTGGCACAACCATCTTAGTGAAAAATAAGAAAAATGACATTTTTGTCAGACTAGAAATAATACTTGTAAATCAAATATAATATTATTTAATTATAATAAATGATCACAACATTAACAATCGACGCATAATTGTCATTTAATATGTTATTTTAGGATTGTACAACTCGTTGGGGATCAACATATGCCATGGTAGTAAAAATTCTGGAACAGCTTCCTGCCATCAAAAGGGTTTTTGCTGATGACAAGAGCCGTCGTCGAACACTCCCAAACGTGACCTGGCAGGACATTGCTGTACTAGAGGCTGTCAGGGATGGGTTGAAGCCTGTCGCAGAATTTACTGATATATTATCAGCTGAAAATTACATGACAGTCTCATCTCTACTGCCCGTGCTGCAGCTAACAAAGGATATCCTGAAGGAGGAGGAGACTGATGTGGAGATGACGGCAGGAATTAAACGGAGGATTTTGGAGAAACTCGACTCGAAATATGACGACAGTACCCTCCAACTAATGCGCAAAGCTACCCTCCTTGACCCACGCTATAAGGGTGACCACATCGATGCCGCACAACTTGATGTGATCAAATCACAGCTTGAGGTTGAGATGGTGGCATATTGGAATGAAAAAAATATGCCACCTGTACCCATCAGAGTGGAGGGGGAAGAAGAAAAAGATGCGGCAGGTACATCATCAGGTGAGAAACAGCCGGCTAAGAGGATCAAAACACTGGGTCGTCTTCTTGGCAGAGCAAAGCCGTCTGTGTCCACATCCACACCTGTAGACCAGTGAGCAAAATCTGAAATCACGTCTTACTTACAAGAGGAAGTAATTGATGGTGATGACAAGCCACTGGACTGGTGGAAAGAAAATAGATGCTGTTTCCTTTAAGGGCAAACCTGGCAAAAAAAATACCCGTGTGTTACCGCAACTAGCACCCCTTCAGAGCGCGTGTTTAGCGCAGCCGGCAACATAATCACTCCACTTCGCAGCCTAGTCAAACCAGAAAAAGTTAACCAGCTTGTTTTTTTGGCAAAAAATCTGTAGACGGAAGCATTACTCTTGCATCGTAAACAGTCATATTGTTTTAAATCTGTAAGCAATGTAACTAAGATTGCATTATTTTAGTTCTTGGTTATTTAATTTTATTTTTTTTGCTTTTTGTTTATTGAAACGTGTTTGGCTATTAGCGACAAGATAAACACTCTTTTATGTTAAATATGTTAAACAAGTTAGAGTTTGAAATAAACCTTCTTTTAATTTTCATAGCCGACTGATTATTGTGCATTTATTCTGAATACGCATCATACATTTGCGGCTTGCAAGGAATGCATATGACGATTTTTAAAAGAGAATCACTCCTCTTTGAAAAACGTATTACAAGCGAAAACTAAATTTCCTTCTTTCACAAATTATGTCAAGTGTGCTTGTTATAAAGAGACATTGTACAGTTGTTATTTTAACCATGTTAAAAAAAAACGGCAAAACTGCATTATTTTCGTTTTGTTTTAGTTGCATAAAGTGTAAACAACAACAAAAATAACATAACTATACAATAACAAAATTAATAAAAAAATGAATTGTACTTTGATAATAATAATTGCCTAATAATAATAATAAAAAAAAAAAAAAACAACTAGAAAATAAGCCGTATTATCGTCATTTTTATTAGCTATCATTCATATAGCTGACTATCTTTGATAGACGATAGTATCGTCTATCGGCACAACCCTAAATACTACCATGATCATCTAACTGCTGGTCACCTTGCAAATTACGAAAACCTTGGCACGTTTAAAACACCTATTTTTCTGGCCTTACATGTCGACAGAAGTGAAAAAGTATGTGTCTTCTTGTAAGGTCCTCCAATTGACTAAGCTGTGTCAGCATAAGCCAGCTGGTCTTATGGTCCTAATCCGTCCTCAAAAACCTTGGGAGTTCGTGGGAGTTGACTTTGTCTGCCCTTTACCTCATACCTCCAACAAAAATGCTTACATCTTGGTCTTCGTAGACTATTTTTTAAAGTGGGTAGAGATTGTGGCAGTGAGAGAAGCAACAGCACAAGTAGCAGCCAGCAGATTGTTAAGTGAAGTGTTCTCGTGTCATGGAGCACCAATTTATCTAATTTCAGATAGGGGTTCCCCCTTTGGGAGTCACTTGTTTGAAAAATTACTTACCCTCATCGGAACTGAAGACCGTCTGACTACTGCATATCACTCACAGGCGAATGCAACGAGTGAACAGAGCATTGAAAACAGCAATCAGGGCATATGTCGGCAACAAACACACCTTGTGGGACAGATACAACCCTCAGATCTGTTTTGTCTTACTTACGGCTCCTTACGAGAGTACAGGACAATCACCAGCCATGTTGTTGTACAGACATGAGTTGAACACTTCTTTAGACTTGGTGACTCAACCGAATGGAGATGAAGAGCTTGACATTGACATTCCTTACCTGGAACTGTTGCGGTCTTCATTACGGGAAGCTCATGAACATGCAAAGGCGAGCTTGGAAGTTAACCATGCGAAGAGAAAGGAATACTGCACTACGACAAGAAAAGACGTTGTGTTCATTATTCAATTGGTGACCTTATCAGAGTAAGAAATCACCCGAAGTCTGACGCACTTACAGATTTCACAGTTAAATTGGCACCACTTTATTCTCGCCCTTACTGTGTCACTCACGTCTTATCTGATGTAAACTACAGGCTCAGAAAGCTGGATACAGGGGAAAATGCAGGTGTTTTTCATGTCGTTAATATGCAACCTTTCTATACCAGACCTAAAAGTAGGGTACAGGGGACAGATGGGTTTTTGCCTGACTCTGACGTACTTACTGAAAAGCTTAAGGGCAGGATGTCTCCATCTTATTATGTAAACTCTTGTTTGCCAAATGCATCAAATGTTACTTACGATTCTTGGAGTGACAACGTTAACGATGTGGCCACAGGTGACGACACAAGTTTTGCCCCTGTTGCTGACTTTGACATTTCTACACATGATCTTTATGACCATAACTGTGATGATGCTAGACAGAGTCATCGCTATGACCTCAGACCTAGACTTGCTCCAAGAGTTACCACAGACTGGTCACAACGGAAATGGACTAATGAATACCATACCAACCAGACTCAACTTTAAATGGTAGGGGTTATGATGACGTAAGGGTCTATGGTGTTACGAGGGTATATATTTACCTATGTTTCATTGTATATTTTGATATTTTGATATTTCCAATAACACTGTTCCTAATGTTCACATGTATGTTTACATGTACAGGTCCTTTTAAAAAAAATAGCATATTGTGATAAAGTCCATTATTTCAAGTTCAAGTTCAAGTAGGCTTTATTGTCATTATAACCATATACAGTTAGTACACAGTGAAACGAAACAACGTTCCTCCAGGACCAAGGTGCTACATGCAACATAAACTTACAACATAAATTAACAGAGACACTAAACTAGCTAACCAAGAGGCCTAGTTAGCTGGCTAGCAGAGACAGGACAGAGAGACCTAACATAAATTACAACATAAATTAACAAAAACTAACTAGCTAAGTATAACATTTTTATAGACAACATAAAGTGCACGTGCAAATGTGCAAACAAGAGCAACAACAAAGTGACAGTGCGCAACCACGACATAACAGAACATAAAACATGGTGTTGAGGTAGTGGGTAAACATAAACATTCCTTAAAACAGCAGCAAGAATAAACATGTGTTTTAAAATTATGTGTAATCATTTTCATCAGTTTGTGAATGTGACATACTGTAGGCCTCTATAATTAAGATTAGAAGCTTCTTTGTTTGTGAACAATAAATATTAACCAGAATGATGATTATCAGGAAATTTGAGAAAGGAGTAAAAACCTAACCCGTTTTAAAATGTTTATAAAATGTTAAACTTGATGTTCAAGTTCAAGTTCAAGTAGGCTTTATTGTCATTACAACCATATACAGTTAGTACACAGTGAAACGAAACAACGTTCCTCCAGGACCAAGGTGCTACATGCAACATAAATTTACAACATAAATTAACAAAGACACTAAACTAGCTAACCAAGAGGCCTAGTTAACTGGCTAGCAGAGACAGGACAGAGAGACCTAACATAAATTACAACATAAATTAACAAAAACTAACTAGCTAAGTATAACTATTTTAACAGACAACATAAAGTGCACGTGCAAATGTGCAAACAAGAGCAACAACAAAGTGACAGTGCGCAACCACGACATAACAGAACATAAAAATATGGTGTTGAGGTAGTGGGTAAACATAAACATTCTTTAAAAACAGCAGCAAGAATTGAGGAATTAGTGCAAAAATTAGTCCAGTAATGATCATTGTGCAAAAAGATAAACAGTGAAGCATTTACAGATTGGTGTGTACGATAATTTGGTGGTGTAGGTCAGTGTGTCTGCACTTGTGTTGATTAGTCAGTCCAGTCCCAATATTTTGAGGTAGTTGAGTTAAGCTGTGTAATAATGTTTGTGTTAGTGTGTCTGTGTGTGTGTGTGTGTGTGTGTGTTTATCAGTCCAGTCCCTTTATTTATGTTTATCAGTCAAGTCCCTTTATTATTTTCTGTAATGTACTGATAAACATTAGACTTTCATATATTTTAGATTCATTACACACAACTGAAGTAGTTCAAGCCTTTTATTGTTTTAATATTGATGATTTTGGCATACAGCTCATGAAAACCCCAAATTCCTATCTCAAAAAATTAGCATATTTCATCCAACCAATAAAAGAAAAGTGTTTTTAATACAAAAAAGTCAACCTTCAAATAATTATGTTCAGTTATGCACTTAATACTTGGTCGGGAATCCTTTTGCAGAAATGACTGCTTCAATGCGGCGTGGCATGGAGGCAATCAGCCTGTGGCACTGCTGAGGTGTTATGGAGGCCCAGGATGCTTCGATAGCGGCTTTAAGCTCATCTAGAGTGTTGGGTCTTGCATCTCTCAACTTTCTCTTCGCAGTATCCCACAGATTATGGGGTTCAGGTCAGGAGAGTTGGCAGGCCAATTGAGCTCAGTAATACCATGGTCAGTAAAATTTACCAGTGGTTTTGGCACTGTGAGCAGGTGCCAGGTCGTGCTGAAAAATTAAATCTTCATCTCCATAAAGCTTTTCAGCAGATGGAAGCATGAAGTTCTTCAAAATCTCCTGATAGCTAGCTGCATTGACCCTGCCCTTGATAAAACACAGTGGACCAACACCAGCAGCTGACATGGCACCCCAGACCATCACTGACTGTGGGTACACTGGACTTCAGGCATTTTGGCATTTCCCTCTCCCCAGTCTTCCTCCAGACTCTGGTGCCTTGATTTTCAAATGACATGCAAAATTTGCTTTCATCGAAAAAAGTACTTTGGACCACTGAGCAACAGTCCAGTGCTGCTTCTCTGTAGCCCAGGTCAGGCGCTTCTGCCGCTGTTTCTGGTTCAAAAGTGGCTTGACCTGGGGAATGCGGCACCTGTAGCCCATTTTCTGCACACGCCTGTACATGGTGGCTCTGGATGTTTTTACTCCAGACTCAGTCCACTGCTCCCGCAGGTCCCCCAAGGTCTGGAATCGGTCCTTCTTCACAATCTTCCTCAGGGTCCGGTCTCCTCTTCTCGTTGTGCAGTGTTTTCTGCCACACTTTTTCCTTCCCACAGACTTCCCACTGAGGTGCCTTAATACAGCATTCTGGGAACAGCCTATTCGTTCAGAAATTTCTTTCTGTGTCTTACCCTCTTGCTTGAAGGTGTCAATGATGACTTTCTGGACAGCAGTCAGGTCGGCAGTCTTACCCATGATTGCGGTTTTTAGTAATGAACCAGGCTGGGAGTTTTTTTAAAAGCCTCAGGAATCTTTTGCAGATGTTTAGAGTTAATGAGTTGATTCAGATGATTAGGTTAATAGCTCGTTTAGAGAATCTTTTCATGATATGCTAATTTTTTGAGATAGAAATTTTGGGTTTTCATGAGCTGTATGCCAAAATCATCAATATTAAAACAATAAAAGGCTTGAACTACTTCAGTTGTGTGTAATGAATCTAAAATATATGAAAGTCTAATGTTTATCAGTACATTACAGAAAATAATGAACTTTATCACAATATGCAAATTTTTTGAGAAGGACCTGTACATGGCTTAGCAGGTGATGTTTGTTGCACAGCCTAGTAAGGTAAAAAACAATGAATATTTTTATTTTGTAGTTTGTTTTGTCAGCATGCACGGTACTGTGGAGTTTTTCACTGACATGTTGGTATGTGCCCTTGTGAGTATGGCAGGGAACAGATTTTTGTAATTCAAAGTTTTCATGTTTGAAATTGGTACGGCTAGGGACAGCCTCTTCTCTGTAGGGGGGAATCTGTTACGGTCACAACAACCTTATATACTATTGCATGTATGCATGTATGTCTGTCGCCCTTTAAAGGTAAGTTGCCTGCCATCCCAGGTGCGTGCGCTGCAGAGTTGTGTGAGAAGACAAAGACAGAATAGGAGCGTGTGTGCTGCTCTCTTCCAGAAACGCTTTTACATTTTCCTTTGATTCTACTCGTGCTCTTGCATTGTGTTTTGTGCCGTTAAGAAAACCGATAAAAGTCTGTACTAAATGCCGTTTTGTGAGCTCCTTTTTTTCCTCTGACTATCCGGCACAAGACGCCACAACGCGATAAGTAACGAGCCGCGCGCTGCTATGCGCATAAGCCATGTGAGAAAGTTTAGCGCTGTGACACCTGTACCGTCACGGTCTCGGGGAATAAGATCTGGTTCTCCGGATTACTGAGCCGCCGCTTTGTCTCCCCCTAGTGTGTCTACATTGTTATATGTCTCATGAAAACGCTAAATCAAGTTCACCTGTGTCTTGCCCCTGTGTGTCTATTTAAACCAGTCGAACCTGTAGCTGCCTGTCCGTGCACTGTGTTTTTCGTTGGTCTGAAAGGTCTTCAGCTCTTTCGTTATCCAGCAACGCAGTTTGTGATTTTTTCATTAAACTCGCTTTTGTTTTCTGCCACACCGACCACCTGCAGACCCAGTCTAAACGCCTTATTTTTTTGTCTTGCTTAAGCAATTAAAATAAAGACTTGTTGAAAGCACTTCCTGCATCTGCGTCTGTCTCCAAGCACAGGACATCATGACAGATGCACAGACCCATCGAGATGCAGCAGGAACCCCCCTGCCAAAAGAGGACTCACTACATGGCTACCTGCGCGATCAGCAAATGGAAATCGAAAGCCTGGCCCGAGCTGTCCATCATCTAGCTTGCAGCGTGAGTCAACTCATGACAGCTCGGTCTCCCCCAACCTCTCCGCACCAGCGCCCTGCACCCTCACCACCACGATCTGCCCCACCGGAAAGATATTCCGGTGAACCCCGAAGGGTGGAAGAGATTCCTCCTGGAGTACCCCAACATGATCTGCAAAAGGTCGGTTTCGTGACACAGCAGCTCACTGGCACAGCCCTGGATTGGGCTACAGTGGTTTGGAGCGCCGGAGGGATGACCACGACCCGCTACCACCTGTTCATCGAGGCCCTTTGGACAGTCCTTACATTTAGGCATTTGGCAGTATTTGATCATCCTGACCAAGGCAAGACGGGAGAGCAACGACTGCTACGGCTAAGGCAAGGAAATAACCCAGTCGCTGAGTATGCAGTAAAATTTAAAGTGCTCGCCGCGGAGAGTGGCTGGTGTGAGAGGAGCCTGGCTTGGTTCCGAGACGGACTTCACCCCGATATTCAGCTTGAGCTGGCTTGTAGGGATGCCAAAATGTCCCTGGACGACTGTGTCACTCTAGCCATCAAGATAGATTAACACCTGCGCAGCCAGCAGCATCGCACCCCACTCAGAACCACGGCGAAAAGATATGAGCCTAGCCGCAAGGAGAATTTCAGCAAGGTGCAGTCAAGCCTGCAGGAAGGGTCTTCAACAGAGCAGATGGAAGTGGGCGTGTCCCATCTATCTACAGTGGAGAAGAAGCGGAGAATGAACGCGGGGTCATGCCTGTACTGTAGGGGGGGAGGAGAAACCATCGAGTAACTAATTGCCCTTTGTTAAAAGTAATGCACTTCACACCACCTCGTACACATCAACCCTTTTGTTTACCTGCACAACTTTCCTGTAATAATCACAACTTGTCTGTTTTTCCCCTAATAGATTCCGGGTCGGCTGAAAATCTCATCTAATCCTCTCTAATTTTCTCGCTGCGAGCTCCGGTGTTGAAGCTTCCCCACCTGATATCGATTAAAGCTCTGGATGGTAGTACTTTGAAACAATCGCCTCTTAAACTGATTTCCGCACCCCTTTGTTTAACCTTTACCGGTCACACCGAGGAAATAAAATTTTTTGTTCTTCCCCGGTCGGACCAGTTCGTCGTTCTAGGTCTCCCTTGGCTTAGAATCCACAATTCTATTGGTTCCCTCCAATACCTTGTGGATTGGGAAGGGTATGGTCCGGAGAAAACAATGGGACTGTTACACCTGTAGCTAGCTGCCTGTCCGTGCACTGTGCTTTTGGTTGGTATGAAAGGTGTTTTAAACCCCATCTCCAGGGCTCGAAATTGCGACCATTTTGGTCGCATATGCTCCCGAAATTTTATCTATGCGACCTCAAAATATATTTGATTATAATATTATATTATATTTATAATATAATTGTTGCCGTGCGACCTGTTTTAATTTATCCACAAATTAAACAGATTAATATGTTAACAGTATGTATGTGTTCTGTGCGCTGAATGCTGATACGATGACGTTCTGCCGTTGAGATTTTAGATTGGTTAATAATACAGTAGCTTTCAATCACTCAGTCAGGTAACGGCGCTAACTACAGCGGGGAAATTTTAATTTAAAGAGGTGAAGAAGAGGGAAAATGAAATGAACACTGACTGATTCATTTTGCAAACCACATAACATTACAAATAATGGCGCTGGTGATAGTGATCATGTAGTGAATGTTGATTCACCAGCCGAAAAGAAGGCGTACATTTTTCGGAGGGAATGTCTGAAAGACTTCGAGTGGCTCCACTATGAAAATGCCTCTATGCACTACATTCACTGTAAAAACCTGTGGGACGGAGTTTGCAGGTAACACAGCGTTCGCCACTAAAACTACGCACTTTAAGCGCGAGAGCTTGGTCAAACACGGTGAGAGTGTCAAACACAAGAAATGTAGGGACAAGTGTGTAGCAAAAAGTTCAGTTTCAACAGGTTCGATCGTTGAGGCGTTTTAAACGTCAGCCGTTCCGCGCAGTACTGAACGTGAAATTTAACACGGCATACAGTACACTATCGCCAAAGAAGAGCTCGCCTTTACTAAATTTAAACCCATGTTGCAGCTAATAAAAATAACGTTATTGCAATTAACATGACATATGCAAATGACAAGTCATGTGCCAATATCATCAGCGTAATAGCAGATACCCTCCGTGAGAACACTGCAGTTAAAGTATCATCAGCCCAGTAGATCTCATTCATGATCGATGGAGACACTGACCTGTCTGTCAAGGAGTGCGTTATTGTGTATGTCTGCAACCATCCTCATCGGGCATGTTAAGGTGGAACATGCTGATGGTGAGTTGTTCCTTCTTCTTCTTTTCTAATTATTTAATAGCTGATTTAGTATTGCGCATATTAGTCTACTATATTAATTTAACTTTTAAAAATTGTATTGAGTGTCTTACTGAATGTGTTTGTTGGTTTTTATATTATAAATGGATTTGTTTGTTAAAGTGTTAATGATGTTAGACCCATTTAAACATGTATTAAACTAGTGGGAAATATTTTAGGAATCTATGCAGCCACTAAGTCAGCATTTGCTGGTCTTGGGGAGTCATGCCACAACTGGATGCAGAAGACAGTGGCTATGGGAGCTGATGAAGCAGCTGTGAATCTTGGGAAGAAGGGAGGTGTATCAGTCAAACTCCAAGAGGAGGCAGAAGACCGAATTTCAAATCCTGGTCACAGGATATGTAAAGCTTCAGTGATTTGTTGTAGCTGTTTGTTGTTAGTGATGATTGGTGTTGTTTTCAAATTAAAGAAATATGTTAATATACAATTTGTAGTTGTGGTGCTCATTAATTTTTGGTGGGTGCTCCTAAATTTTTGCTGGTGCTCCTAACTTTTTGAAGTTGGGAGCACCAGTGCTACAGAAAAAAAAAAGTTAGTTTCGAGCCCTGAACTCTCTCTTGTTTCTCTCAGAACTGAACAGTGTCTGCAGGGGCGAGGTCGGAATAGTTTACCATCCGTAAAGGTTGGAGTTCACTGCTGAGGAGTCCGCAGCTCTTTCGTTATCCAGCAACGCTGTTTGTGATTTTTTTTGTTAAACTCGCTTTTGTTTTCTGCCACACCAACATCCTGCAGACCCAGTCTGAACGCCTTATTTTTTTGTATTGCTTAAGCAATTAAAATAAAGACTTGTTGAAAGCACTTCCTGCATCTGCGTCTGTCTCCAAGCACGGGACATGATGACAAGCGCGTGCCATATGTGGGACTGTGTGCATGAGTATTCCAGCTGTCCAGGGATTTAATATAGCAGATTGTGTGCGTTAATGTCATATAGTAAGTTTCATTCTTATTTCCTGTTTAATAATTACGATTACCACGTCGGTGTGTTATCAAGATTTATGGTCAATATTAGATTCATACAAATTATCATAGTTAACTGGTATGCACGTGGTGTGTATTATGTTGCTTATTGAAGATATTCTCGGCTATATAGTTTATTATATAGTTGCATATTTGAGTAGTTAATCAGTAATGTTAGGTACAGTCTGTGACTCACTATGTATTATAGTGGATTATATTATACCACAGGTGCTTGTGGTAGTTATTATTGTTTGATTATCCCAGTATTACCATATATATTACAGTCTAGTTTAGTTACTGTTTAGTTATTGAATTAATGTATATGGGCACTAATTTCATAATGATGATGTTAATAATGCATAATTGTTATTTGCTATTTTCAGAACACACACACACACACACATTAAGAGCATAAAACACAACAAACTATAAAACTGTTGCCCATGCCTACTTGAACTGTTTATTAAACATTGTCAATTCAGCAATTGGTCTGGTTCCTGTGTCCTAGCCGTTACCAGAGGGTGATTACCACAAAATTACGATCCAGCTTTAGAACTAGAATACAGTCTTTCTAAGTCTCACCAACAGATGTGTTAGACTAAGAAAAGAATAATTAGAAATAGAATACTGTATAAGCAGTTCACATGTGTGAGTAACAGGCAAACCTTTGCACACACACACACACACACACAGTATGTATTATTTCCTCCTGGTGAGATGAGCGGGGGTTCCGTCTGCCTTTAGATCTCCCTGTACTGATGTTTTCTGGTTAGAAGTAGGAAGTGACTTTCTCCTCTCTATCTGAGGCTTCACCAGGGCCTGACTCAGCTGCTCAGAGAAACTTCTCCAAATCACAACTCCTCATTGTTCCAGTTAATGATCTCAAGCACTTTACAACAACACACAGATAATAATGTTATAGTTCACTTCTTCTTTCATCACGCTCTTAAATATCAGTGATCAGTGCACCATGTATTGAGCAGATTTCTGTCTGTAAGATCTCACCTTCAGTGTTGTGAGGTCACTTACTTCATCCACAAAATAAGAGATCTTTAAATCATGCTGTGTTTAGGGTTTACAGTACTTACTCTTCACAAAGTTTTATGTTTCTGACAGTGCTTGGGCAGCCGTCATGGTTTTTAATAAAAATTCTCTTAATATAAATAAAAGAATGAAGAGTATACATACTCATTATCCAAACATTCTTATGGATGATTTGAACAGCATCTTTATCTTTCATATTCACTTTTTTTTTTTTTACTGGGATTTATTTTTTAATAATTTTTACTTTTATAATAAATCATTAATAATGTAGGGGAACAGGTGGAGGAATAATGAGTAGGAAAAGGAAGTGTTTATTGCTCACACTGGATAATCAACAGTTTTCCACCATGACAGGCTCCAGGCTAAAAATCTGTATAAATACTGACTATCTAAGCTCAGAGCTGGACTTTACTGCAATGGACTTTATTAAAGCAGATTGTCCTGTAAGGGGGCCTTACTGTAGAATAAATAAACAATGACATTATAGTGTAAATTTTAAAAAGGTAGGACCATACCTCTGTGTTAAACTTTAGAGGTTTTGTTTTAATAAATCTGACTGTTCTCTGTGTGTATGTATCTGTGTGTGTGTGTGCGCGCGCACAGAATAAACTAGATGTGAGTATAAGGTGTGGCACTGTGTTTGCTTTACTGTTGTACTGAATAATAGGACAAAACTGTGTGAGAATCGGGAGGATCGCATTCCTTACGGCTAGGGTGTTTTCACTCTCAGCGGTTTTGGGTGGGAGCTCACAAATTGCCACAGGCGCTTGTACAGCCAGGTATTTTAAGCACTCTGATCTTTTCTCCTCCGCTTTAGATTGCCTATCTGAAGTCCAGTCGCGGTACTTGCATCGCATGCAGAAGGGGCAGGTCGTGTTGCCAACCGGAGAGGATAAAAAGGTGAACTGGAAGAGAGAGACAGAGAGCACGAGCGGAAGAGCGCGCTTTATCTTGAAGAGGAAGTTTCAGCTCGATTTAAAGACTCGCCCGTGTCACCATTACAGACCAGGAGTATTTACATTTATCACATTTAACTGGTTATTGGATTTGGATTGTCTGGATTTTTAAATCTCTCATCACTCAGGGGTAAATGTCTATGTTTATATCTATGAAGTAAATGATGAATAATATTATATAAAGTTATTGTAGTTATATAGTCCGGTCCTGTAGTTTATATGTCTCTTAATAATCAGCATTCACATGTCGTTACTAGGAAGAAAAAAAATGATTAATAGAGCAACGCATTCTACTTGCATACCTTAACTTATGGTGTTTAATTATAAGCTGTTTATCCAGTAACCTGGGTATTTATTTAACCTTTTATTAAACACCATATCACATCCCTCTGAAGTGTGTAAAGTGAAATCTCAATGGATGAGCTGTGGGGATTGTTGTGGTAGTTTAGATTGTACTGTATTTCTGGAGTGCAGGTAAAGCAGTTGTCCTGATAACTAAACTACTGAACCTGACTTACTCCTGCATTAGAACTCATTAATACACCCGTGTTTTTCGCTCATTAATAAACCAGCTACTAGTTTATTGTGGCGTAGGCAGGGCGGCGGCTGGCAACCATCACGCCTTGCGGGAAGGGTTTTTGTGTGTTCACCATGTTGGGGAGGGTTGTTTGGGTTAGTGGCTTCGGCCATTTTTGTGTGTTGAGTGTGTGATCTGTTGAATGTGTTCCGGTTCATGCTTAGGCTGAATTGGGTCTCGTCCTTGAGTCAATGTGTTTCCCATGCTGTATGTGTGACTGCGTGAAGCAATAAAGTTCTCCCAGCCATTTGTATTGGGCAGCAATTAAGCTCACTCGTCTCTCCAAGATCCTTCTAGCGGTAAAAACGCTACATTGGTGTCAGAAGTGGGATAGAGAATTAAGAGTTTGAGCGCACTATTGAGGACCTATGGAAGATCCAAGTAGGCTGCCAAGTGGCAGAGCAACTACACATGATGAAAGAGCATCTTCCTGACGGAGCTAGCGCAAGCAAACCCACAGGGCGACCGAAGCGGAGCGGCAAAAGGCAGATTCCGGCACTGGATCTTGGAACGGACTCATCGAGAGTCCCAGCACCGGAGCAAGCTACAGCTCCGTCAGCTGGCGAGGCGAGCTGTGCCTTCCCTCCTACAACGGCACTGTTGAACCCTATGCATTTTTTGCGCAGGTAGAGCTAGCCGCTGACTTCGCGGGCTGGTCCCTGGCGGAAACTGATAAGCCGATGAGCGGAAGGACTGGTCAAAGGAAAAGGAAGTGTTTATTGCTCACACTGGATAATCAACAGTTTTCCACCATGACAGGCTCCAGGCTAAAAATCTGTATAAATACTGACTATCTAAGCTCAGAGCTGGACTTTACTGCAATGGACTTTATTAAAGCAGATTGTCCTGTAAGGGGGCCTTACTGTAGAATAAATGAACAATGACATTATAGTGTAAATTTTAAAAAGGTAGGACCATACCTCTGTGTTAAACTTTAGAGGTTTTGTTTTAATAAATCTGACTGTTCTCTGTGTGTATGTATCTGTGTGTGTGTGTGCGCGCACAGAATAAACTAGATGTGAGTATAAGGTGTGGCACTGTGTTTGCTTTACTGTTGTACTGAATAATAGGACAAAACTGTGTGAGAATCGGGAGGATCGCATTCCTTACGGCTAGGGTGTTTTCACTCTCAGCGGTTTTGGGTGGGAGCTCACAAATTGCCACAGGCGCTTGTACAGCCAGGTATTTTAAGCACTCTGATCTTTTCTCCTCCGCTTTAGATTGCCTATCTGAAGTCCAGTCGCGGTACTTGCATCGCATGCAGA
Source organism: Clarias gariepinus (assembly GCF_024256425.1). Lineage (NCBI taxonomy): Eukaryota > Metazoa > Chordata > Actinopteri > Siluriformes > Clariidae > Clarias > Clarias gariepinus. Next base: position 3,502,874 of record NC_071101.1, read on the forward strand.
AGGGGCAGGTCGTGTTGCCAACCGGAGAGGATAAAAAGGTGAACTGGAAGAGAGAGACAGAGAGCACGAGCGGAAGAGCGCGCTTTATCTTGAAGAGAAAGTTTCAGCTTGATTTAAAGACCCGTAACTAAACTACTGAACCTGACTTACTCCTGCATTAGAACTCATTAATACACCCGTGTTTTTCGCTTATTAATAAACCAGCTATTAGTTTATTGTGGCGTAGGCAGGGCGGCGGCTGGCAACCATCACGCCTTGCGGGAAGGGTTTTTGTGTGTTCACCATGTTGGGGAGGGTTGTTTGGGTTAGTGGCTTCGGCCATTTTTGTGTGTTGAGTGTGTGACCTGTTGAATGTGTTCTGGTTCATGCTTAGGCTGAATTGGGTCTCGTCCTTGAGTCAATGTGTTTCCCATGCTGTATGTGTGACTGCGTGAAGCAATAAAGTTCTCCCAGCCATTTGCATTGGGCAGCAATTAAGCTCACTCGTCTCTCCAAGATCCTTCTAGCGGTAAAAACGCTACGTTGGTGTCAGAAGTGGGATAGAGAATTAAGAGTTTGAGCGCACTATTGAGGACCTATAGAAGATCCAAGTGGCAGAGCAACTACACATGACGAAAGAGCATCTTTCTGACGGGGCTAGCGCAAGCAAACCCACAGGGCGACCGAAGCGGAGCGGCAAAAGGCAGATTCCGGCACTGGCTCTTGGAACGGACTCATCGAGAGTCCCAGCTCCGTGTGCTGTCAGCTGGCGAGGCGAGCTGCGCCTTCCCTCCTACAACGGCACTGTCGAACCCTACGCATTCTTTGCGCAGGTAGAGCTGGTTCCCGGCGGAAACTAATAAGCTCAGCGGAAACGCAATTAAGCTCATTTTTCTCTCCAAGATCCTTCTAGCGGTAAAAACGCTACATTGGTGTCAGAAGTGGGATAGAGAATTAAGAGTTTGAGCGCACTATTGAGGACCTATGAAAGATCCAAGTAGGCCGCCAAGTGGCAGAGCAACTACACATGACGAAAGAGCATCTTCCTGACGGGGCTAGCGCAAGCAAACCCACAGGGCGACCGAAGCGGAGCGGCGAAAGGCAGATTCCGGCACTGGATCTTGGAACGGACTCATCGAGAGTCCCAGCACCGGAGCAAGCTACAGCTCCGTCAGCTGGCGAGGCGAGCTGTGCCTTCCCTCCTACAACGGCACTGTCGAACCCTATGCATTTTTTGCGCAGGTAGAGCTAGCCGCTGACTTCGCGGGCTGGTCCCCGGCGGAAACTAATAAGCCGATAAGCGGAAGGACTGGTCAAAGGAAAAGGAAGTGTTTATTGCTCACACTGGATAATCAACAGTTTTCCACCATGACAGGCTCCAGGCTAAAATCTGTATAAATACTGACTATCTAAGCTCAGAGCTGGACTTTACTGCAATGGACTTTATTAAAGCAGATTGTACTGTAAGTGGGCCTTACTGTGGAATAAATAAACAATGACATTATAGTGTAAATTCTAAAAAGGTAGGACCATACCTCTGTGTTAAACTTTAGAGGTTTTGTTTTAATAAATCTGACTGTTCTCTGTGTGTATGTATCTGTGTGTGTGTGTGCGCGCGCACAGAATAAACTAGATGTGAGTATAAGGTGTGGCACTGTGTTTGCTTTACTGTTGTACTGAATAATAGGACAAAACTGTGTGAGAATCGGGAGGATCGCATTCCTTATGGCTAGGGTGTTTTCACTCTCAGCGGTTTTGGGTGGGAGCTCACAAATTGCCACAGGCGCTTGTACAGCCGGGTATTTTAAGCACTCTGATCTTTTCTCCTCCGCTTTAGATTGCCTATCTGAAGTCCAGTCGCGGTACTTGCATCGCATGCAGAAGGGGCAGGTCGTGTTGCCAACCGGAGAGTATAAAAAGGTGAACTGGAAGAGAGAGACAGAGAGCACGAGTGAAAGAGCGCGCTTTATCTTGAAGAGAAAGTTTCAGCTCGATTTAAAGACCCGTAACTACAGTAAACTACTGAACCTGACTTACTCCTGCATTAGACCTCATTAATACACCCGTGTTTTTCGCTCATTAATAAACCAGCTATTAGTTTATTGTGGCGTAGGCAGGGCGGCGGCTGGCAACCATCATGCCATGCGGGAAGGGTTTTTGTGTGTTCACCATGTTGGGGAGGGTTGTATGGGTTAGTGGCTTCGGCCATTTTTGTGTGTTGAGTGTGTGACCTGTTGAATGTGTTCCGGTTCATGCTTAGGCTGAATTGGGTCTCGTCCTTGAGTCAATGTGTTTCCCATGCTGTATGTGTGACTGCTTGAAGCAATAAAGTTCTCCCAGCCATTTGCATTGGGCAGCAATTAAGCTCACTCATCTCTCCAAGATCCTTCTAGCGGTAAAAACGCTACATTGGTGTCAGAAGTGGGATAGAGAATTAAGAGTTTGAGCGCACTATTGAGGACCTATGGAAGATCCAAGTAGGCTTGCAAGTGGCAGAGCAACTACACATGACAAAAGAGCATCTTCCTGACGGGGCTAGCGCAAGCAAACCCACAGGGCGACGGAAGCGGAGCGGCGAAAGGCAGATTCCGGCACTGAATCTTGGAACGGACTCATCGAGAGTCCCAGCACCGGAGCAAGCTACAGCTCCGTCAGCTGGCGAGGCGAGCTGTGCCTTCCCTCCTACAACTGTAATGGCAGGACATCACGGCAAAAGAGCCGAGCTACCTCCCGCAGTTCCCGGGTACTCGGTAGGTGAATCTAGCTGGGGACCGGTCTACCCGTCACGGTTAGACGACGAACAAGTGTCCGAGGTTTCGCGGTGATGCTGAGGCCCGGGACCTTGGGACTACCGATGCAACAATGCTGAGGATGATTGCCTTTTTGGGGTTGGAAATGTTAGAGAAATTGGGTGCGGTGCTAGACTTAAATGACGGAACTCTGCGTGGTAACTTCAGGTTAGCCAAGTTGCTAATACCCATAGCCGGACATGTTAGAAGCACACACCCGGGGGCGGAACTTCCGGTAGTCGCGCCATGTAAACATCTGGTAGCAGACCGAGCGGGAAAACTACACGCTAACGCCGACGCTTTATCCCAACGGCCGTGCAGCAAAGCGCGTGGTTGGTACTGCGAGCGAGTTGAAGAGCGCATGTGCGGTGCAACATAGAACCCTCGACTCAGAACATTTTCCCCATGCAGTCCTCCGGGCTCTCTGGCGGTGATCAGCCGCCCGAGCCGGCATGCAGCCGAGTTACTGCGTCGCCTAGAGCACCAACCGTAGTCGTTTTGCCTGTGCCACAGCTAGATTTTGATCAGCTTATTGCCGACCAGGAGAAGGATCCAGTTCTGCATAGGGTGCTAGGTTGGGTTAAAGAGGGCCTGAGACCGGATTACGCCGCAGTCGCTCATCTAGGGCGAGAGGTAAAGGCTCTTCACTTCCAGTTTACTCATCTAGCATTGCACGAAGGGTTACTTTACCCCTGCTGGAAACGGCCGTGCGGTGTGGGGGAATGCTTTCAGCTGCTGGTGCCAAGGGCTTTGCAGACACGTGTACTGGGTTTGGTGCATGGACATTTTCAGTTTGGGACACTTCGGAGTGGCTAAAACTCTGCGGCGTTTGAGCGCTCGTTTCTACTGGCCGGGCTATTATGCCGACAGTGAACTCTTTGCCCACCGATGCGACCTCTGCACCGCAAAGAAGGGCACCTATGGAGCGTATGAGCGTGGACATTCAGAGCCGGGGGCGAGAGCAGGTATGGGTGTATTTCCCCGGAAGGAAGAGGGGGCTCTTGTATGTCCCACTGGGTGGGCCCCTGTATGGTAATTGCCCAGCTCTCCGATGTTGTCTACCGGGTGCGGTTGGCAGGGCGGGCGCGAGTGGTTGTGCTTCACTGAGACCGTCTCGCTCCCTATCAGCCGCACGCCGGCGAAACATTGAACTCTGTGGAGGCCGGACCGCCTCAGGATAATGTTTGCACTTCTCCCTCCCCCGCAAAAGGACTCCGTCAGTGCACATGCAAACTCGATTAGTAAAATTCTATTTAGTCTAGTTTTGCTGGTGTCCAGACGGACCTGTCAGAACCCACACATAGATCTGAACCTGAAATAACTGACTTAAGTGCAACAAACCTTTGTGCTGTTTAACATTTAACTGTATGAATGTATTTATTTGTTTATTTATGTTGTTGTTGTCAAGCCTTTATTCGTCACACATACATTACTGCACAGTGAAATTCTTTATTCTTCACATATCCCAGCTTCTTGTTAGTAGGCAGGGGTCAGAGCGCAGGGTCAGCCATTTTTACGGCGCCCCTGGAGCAGACAGGGTTAAGGGCCTTGCTCAAGGGCCCAACAACGGCAACCTGGCGGAGCTGGGGCTTGAACCGCAGATCTTCCGATCCGTAACTCAGAGCCTTAACACACTGAGCCACCACTGCCCCATTAGAGCCATCACTGCCCCACTAAAGCCACCACTGCCCCACTGGAATTGAACTCACGACCCCTGGTTTACAAGACCGCCCTAACCACTGAGCTATGAAGCCCTTTATTTATTGACACCTGCCTCTGTTGTAGTGAATCTACACACACTGACGCACCATGACCAACTTTTTCTACATCTACACCGTGTGGATCAGCGTCTGTGTGTGTAAGTCACATTTTTATCTTTTACAGGACAGATAAAATATAATGTTATTAAAATAACTGCTCTGTCCAGATTAATCTATATTATAATTTCCCGTCTCAGACCTCCTTTCTGCAGAACCTGAGATCAGTGTATCTGGCCCAGTGGGTTCTACAGCTGTCCTGCCGTGTCAACTGATGGGTGAAGACACTGACAGACCGTATATTAGATGGAACACTGAATCTGAGACTGTGTTTGAGCGAGTGGGTGTGGACTCGTATCAGTGTGAGGGATATGAGGGTTGTGTGGATGTTCCTGTGGAGGAGCTGCGTAAGGGGAACTGTTCACTGGTGTTACACAATCTGACATTTACTGATACAGGAGTCTACACCAGCTACCAGACAGTAAGACGCACCAAGAGATCTGTCCGTGTTAGGAGAGGAACAGTCCTGATCAACAGTGTTAAACTCTCAGTCTATGGTGAGTGAGTTAGTGTCAGTAGAACACACACTAAGCGTTAAACACACCAGAGAACAAAGCTGGAAATAACTAATGATTATAAAAGTGTAAATCTTATTGTGTTATGATGCAGTAATGTGTGTTTTTTTTCCCTTTAGTTCCCCCTCTTAAAGAAACAGACGTTGGTATTTCAGCAGCTCCCACAGGTGAGTCAGTATCTACCTTCCCCTTATTTTCATCACTAATCAATAATTAACAGTCTGTTCCAGAACGTTAGAGGTGGAAGTAGGACTGATTTATAAAACCCCATTTTAGGAATTACAGCCATATGCAACATATTGTTTTTTTTTTTTGTTTTAACAATGTATTGTAGCGTTTTAACGTTATAATGACAATGAAAAGCTGCCGGTATTCTCCACCATAATATATAGGTAGAGTTTTAACATAATAATGACCGTGAATAGTTTCCGGCATTCTTCATCATTAATACGTAGGGTTTACATAATAAAGACAACGAATGACGGTTGCATTGTCCACCAATAAATATAGACATTTTAAGGTGAACACAATGCCAACGCATCCTTTATCATTAATAAGTAATTTTTAGCTCTGGGTCAGAGTTGTATCGAATCTTTAACGATTCGGTTTAATTTGATTAATTGAATCAAAATTTATAACGTACACTATATTGACTACCCGTCCAGCGTTTAGCACAATTTAGTGTATCTTACCAGTTCTGGTTATCACATGGCCAACGGCTATAACACAAAATCTAGTATTTAGCAATTTATGAGCAAGGTAACACGATCTGGGCAAATGTTTAGACTTTAAAATACATGACCAAGACAACAGTACTTTATAAAGAAACGAGAATTTATTTGACTAATCTACGATACATGAAACTACACTACTTGAACGCACGCACGCACGCACACACACACACACACATAAACACAAACAGTTTGGCAAGTGAAAATGGATGAAGTTATTCTAGTACTGGTTACTAGATCAACGAAAGTCACAAGAGCAGAGTCTTAGGTTTAATCTTACCGTTACTGTTTGTTTACTTGCGTTACGTTTCGTTCTCATCCTTTGGTTCGCCTCCAGCGAAGGGAATCACGGCGTTGCTGATTGGTTGGTGCGCTGTTGTAGAGATGACGTCAGTCGGAAAAGCCCTTCGGTGAGGCGTTGGTTGCCTGGTTACCGATGGCTGCGCTCTGGAACTTCTCCTGAGGTTTCCTTCGTTGCGGGACTTTGGAGTTCTGGCACGAAGTCTCGTTGAGAGTTCTTGAAGAGCGGATGACGCCAGCAGCGGTGGCGCAGCGCCCGCAAGGGCGAAGCCCGAGCTGCTTGGAAGATGTTGTAGGTCGCAGTTGTGATAACTTCTCTTCTTCCCTACCCTGTGGACTTCCTGAGGGTTTTTGTCCCTTGGGGGTCAGTCCGTCCCACAGGTGATTCATTCAATCGGATGTGATTGCAGGGCTTAGCCACGCCTCACGTGGTTCCTCCTTACATGCATAAATTAGCCAGGTGTTTCGGCTGTCACGTGTGACCCATCCGGTTGGAGTTTTTAATACTTTATAAAAAGTACTTTTGCATGAGCTCTGTTCATGCTACCAATTACCCATGTTTACCAACATTCTTGAAATAAAGCCAGCTTTAGATTGACACCAAACATTACATATCTTACCCACTCATTCCTTCCTTTATCTAATAAAAAGGTTTGTAAATGCTGATTACACCTTTAAAGTTATGCAGAATAATCAAACATATACACAGGAATAAAAGGAACTGAGTAAATATATGTAAATACGTTTTGCCCTACTGGCACACTTTAAAGATGTTTAAAATAGTGCCATGCCGTATGCCTTTGTTCATGGAAAGGCATGTCTTCCAGAGGTCAAGAGAGTGTCCAGGTGTGATGAGGCCCCTTCCTCCCCAGCTCGGGGTGGAGCTGTAAAACTGTCTTCTTTGTTTACCGGATCGCCGATTTACACCCTCGGTTTCGGGGTCTACTTCAAAGCATCTGGCCTTGTGGAGTTTCTTAGTTTTACAGACGTCCCCCTTAAGATAGCAAACCAGATAAGGTTATCAGGATGGTGCCATGCATGCTGGAAGAGGGTGTTCAGGAATGTGATCCATTGACTGTTCTCTCTATGGGAGCCCTGTTATTCGCTACAGTATGTTCTACAATCATTCTGCTTCAGATAAAGACCAGGGGCCTCATGTATCAACGCTGCGTACGCACAAAAACTTTGCTTACGCCAGTGTTGACGTTTACAGTCGGATTTACTAACAGTGAAATAACGTGAGAATGTGTGTTCTTCCACGCCAACTTCATGTCTGGTGTACGTGTATTTCTTGTGTGTGTTTGTTTTATTTCCGTTAGCGACTCCTAGAGGCAATTATGTTAAATTGCACACTACAAAGTATTGCACCAACACATGTAAAAAAACATTATTAATTTATAATTGATAAAATGGGTTAATCGACACAATACTTTTCTACCAATTATGTGGTTTAGAACATATAAAAGCATTTGCAAATGTATACAACCCTTAGTCTATGGCAATGGCAATGTTGGCCTTTGGACATCTTCCGAATCTGAAGGGAACGCTTTTTTAGGGATCACAGTGATTTTCTGGCCGACGATGATGACTGGCTTATTAGCTGTTTCAGATTTTCAAGAGCTATTCTCTCGGAGCTCTGTGCTAAGTTGGGTCCAAATTTTTTAAGAGAGACAGCGAGGAGCCACACATTACCCGTTCCCTTAAAGGTGCTGACAACGCTTGGTTTCCTGGCAACTGGTTCTTTCCCAAGGGAACTGGCAGACCGCTCGGGGTTAAGCCAGTCGTCTTAGAGCCGTGAAATGCCAGCTGTATGGGACGGGATCATCCGCATGTCTAGCAGGTAGCCTATATAAGGCTTCCATACCATGCAGTTGACAAGCCAAACATTAAAGGGCAATTTGCAGCGATCGCCGGTTTTCCTAATGTAATCGGAGCGATTGACTGCACGCACACTGCTATAAAGGCGCCATCTGAAGACGAATTTGCATACGTGAATCGGAAAAATTTCTAATTAATAAATGTGCAAATAATATGTGATGCTCAAATGTGCCTAACAAATATTGTGGCAAGGTGGCCTGGGACAACCCATGATTCATTCATCCTCACAAACAGCATGGTTGGGATAAGGCTCCAGGGTGGCAGGGTGCGCGATGGTTGGCTTCTTGGTGAGTGATGTATTTAAAGATATTATTCCAGCTAAGTTTTTTTTTTTTTTTTTGTTATTAATTCCGGAGGACAAACTTGCAAATAACACAGTTTTTCTCCGTTCTACCTCCAAAAGGAGCACCTCCAATTCACATTCTGTGAAGTTTCTCTGCTTGCTCGTTTTTGCCATTGCTTTTTCGTTTGGAGTCATAGTGGAGTCATTAAGATATTTATACGGGGAAGGAAGCAGGGAGGGGTTTTGCACTCGTGCACGTGCGCTTAATTTCACGTTAATTCGGATGTACAAAGAGAATATGCGTGGGATTCCGCATACGCAGTGTTTTATACATCAGATTTTTTTACTGCGTACGCACATTTACAGCTTTGTCCGTACGCAATGTTTTAGTATGAATTCAATGCCTGTCTTTGTACATGAGGCCCCTAGTCATTGTAAGGGTTAACCCCTAGAGGGCGCCAAAGCGCCCAAAGACTGTTTGTTTGTTGTGTTTTGTTGTTAGAGTTTGTGTGAAGGAGACTTAATTTCCCATAGGGCACCTGGGTCAGGTGATGGAAGCATGCACCTGATCCAGGTCAGTTATTAGTTGAGTTATAAATAGCCTGACTAAAGCTCAGTCAGGCGTGTAACATTTGTTATGGTTGTTTTGTGTTGGTTATTTTCAGTAAGACGTTCTATTAAAGATTTCTAAGTGCTCTTGGAAAAGAGCTTTTGTTTTTGTTTGAATATATAAATAAAAGAGTTTATCTGGAAGGTCTCGTCTCAGCCTCTGCAACTATGCCACAACACCGACACAGACAGCCAGGTCATGACAGAATGTTACACCATAAAAGTGGCATAGCAGAGGTGTCTCCCCTAAATGTTTTTTGGGGGGGAGCAATAACGATGGAGCCGGAGCGAGCGGACTGGCTGGGCGATATCGTGGAGCACAGAAAGGGCCGAGAGCAAAGTGAGCAAAGGGCGCTGCAGAGCTGGGAGGGCTGCAGGCTTGCCATCCGGCGAACACCGTTTAAGAGCGACGCAGCTCGAGGTGACAGACTTCCCCGCACCAACCAGGAGGTACGAACCAAGAAGGTCAGGTACGGCGGTGGCGAGAGGGAGGAAGAACCTCAAACGGTGCGGCAATGGAGAGAGAGAGGAACAAGAAATCTCTGCATGTTTTGGGCGGAGCAGAATCAGGAGCGGATACTGAACCTGCGGGAGCAGGTAGAACAGCTCCAAAACCTGCTCGTCCAAATTCACGAGAGCCGCGGAACGGGCTCTGATTTTCACGGGAGCCATGCAGAGGGCTTCGATCCTCCTCCTCCTTCGTCCGACAGTGAGGACGTCGCGCATCCTCCGCTGGACAGCAAGGACTTTGCGCTTCTTCTTCCTCCGCCGCCGCTCCTCGACAGTGAGGACGTCGCGCATCCTCCGCTGGACAGCGAGGACTTCGCGCTTCTTCCTCCTCCGCCGCCGCTCCTCGACAGTGAGGACGTCGCGCATCCTCCGCTGGACAGCGAGGACTTTGCGCTTCTTCCTCCTCCGCCGCCGCTCCTCGACAGTGAGGACGTCGCTCATCCTCCGCTGGACAGCGAGGACTTTGCGCTTCTTCCTCCTCCGCCGCCGCTCCTCGACAGTGAGGACGTTGCGCATCCTCCGCTGGACAGCGAGGACTTCGCGCTTCTTCTTCCTCCGCCGCCTCCCCTCGACAATGAGGACGTCGCGCATCCTCCGCTGGACAGCGAGAACTTCACACTTCTTCTTCCTCCGCCGCCAGGCTTTGAGGACGTCATGCCCAAGCCTCAGTCCAGTGCCGCGGACGTCGCCTCAGCTCCGCAGGCCCTAAGTAACACGGACGTTGCTTCAGACCTGCAGCCGCCGAGCGCAGCGGACGTCGCTCAAGCTCCTCAGCCAGCAAGCGCGCCGAGCGTCGCTCCAGCTCCTCAGCCACCGGACGCAATAAGCGTCGCTCCAGCTCCTCAGCCGCCGGACGCAGCGAGCGACACTCCAGCTCCTCAGCCACCGGACGCAGCGAGCGTCGCTCCAGCTCCTCAGCCGCCGGACCCAGCGAGCGTCGCTCCAGCTCCTCAGCCGCCGGACGCAGCGAGCGTCGCTCCAGCTCCTCAGCCACCGGACGCAGCGAGCGTCGCTCCAGCTCCTCAGCCGCCGGACGCAGCGAGCGTCGCTCCAGCTCCTCAGCCGCCGAGTCTCACGTACGTCGCTTCAGTTCCACTGCCTCCAAGTGCCTCCGAGATCGGCATGCCCACTTCGCAGCCCGGCTCTGGGAAACCTGTCCAACTGGCCATGCAGCCCGGCCCAGGGGACAAGGGCTACAGCCTCCGGGTCGGAAGGTCAGAATTTGAACATTGGGGAGGGAGTCCCGGGCCTCCGTTAGCGCTACGGAGGAGCGTTTTTGAGGGGGGGGTACTGTAAGGGTTAACCCCTAGAGGGCGCCAAAGCGCCCAAAGACTGTTTGTTTGTTGTGTTTTGTTGTTAGAGTTTGTGTGAAGGAGACTTCATTTCCCATAGGGCACCTGGGTCAGGTGATGGAAGCATGCACCTGATCCAGGTCAGTTATTAGTTGAGTTATAAATAGCCTGACTAAAGCTCAGTCAGGCGTGTAACATTTGTTATGGTTGTTTTGTGTTGGTTATTTTCAGTAAGACGTTCTATTAAAGATTTCTAAGTGCTCTTGGAAAAGAGCTTTTGTTTTTGTTTGAATATATAAATAAAAGAGTTTATCTGGAAGGTCTCGTCTCAGCCTCTGCAACTATGCCACAACACCGACACAGACAGCCTGGTCATGACAGTCATAAATAAAACCAATTTCTGTCTCTCTGCAGTAATGAACAATTAACACATTTATATACACAATATAAAATAATAAAACTAATGTTTGTCCAGAACTGCAAAAACACATGTTCTTTGGACATTTTATTTTCCATTACATATTAATTTTATGCCATTTCTTTTCTTGTAGGTGTCACTAATTAGACTTTTATAGGGTATTTGGTTTTAATTTTTCACAGTTACTGTCAAGTCCATAAGTATTTGGACACAATGCTCATGCTGTTACCTCTGTACAACTAGACTTTCAGCTTTAATTTAAGGGCTTTTAGTAAAATATTGCACCTGATCAGGAATTGCAGCCTTTCTTTCCTTCTGTCTTTTTCTTTTTCTTTTTTTCTTTTGTTCCAAAGTCTCTCCATTTTAACATAGCCAAAAGTAATTGGACACCTGATTGATGAGTAGTTTGATGGTAGTCGTGACTTTTTCTTAGTTATTTCTTAATTTTTCATCACTTATTTTAGTTCTTAATATTATTTAGATTTTCTAATCTAAAATCCTTGGAACTTTACTGGAAGCTTGTGTGATTGTCTGTGTTCTAGCTAAACTAAATAAAACATATTTTTGTCATTTCTGTCTCTCTGCAGTAATAAAGAGTCCTCACCCACTGGTCCTGGTCCTGTCCCTCGTCTCATGTTTACTCGTCCAGCTCTTCTGTGGAGGAACATGAGTGTGACCTACAGCTGTGTACAGGACTGTGTGTTTCAATCACACACAGTAAACTACACACTGCAGCTTTTACACACTTTCCTGTCAGACCTCAGCATTAGTGAGACTGGACTTTCTTCCAGAACTGAACTTGAACAGGATTTTGTTCTGGAGGAACCAGTTTGTTCTTCTCACAGCGTGGTGTATCAAATGATCCAAACATCTGCACTTTACTCTGAGTTAAGCTGGTGTTACACTGCACAGTTACAGCAGATCTTTATTATCATTACTGATCACATTATACGAGACAAACCTGGTCTGGAAATTATACAGTTTAAAGCTGGATTTACACTAAATGATCTAAACTGTACAATGTTTCAGATTCTATAATAGTATTCACATGTATGACGTAGGTTTTTACACTGACGCATTTGTATATTTAATATTTATATTTATATTTCATATTTTTATATTTTACTTCTGCTTCTACAGTATAAGCTGATCTACAGAGAACAGAGGTGTGTAACAGACTCTCATGTGACACCCAAAGATGAATAAAGAGAACTTCAGGAGCTCATAACCTGACTTTAATATATTTATGTATTAAATATAATAATTATTAAACCAAACTGTAATATATTTGTAGATGTTACAGGACATATCACATGACTTTCACTGATTTCTACTAAATTCATTTTAAAATCTTCAGAAATTCTAATTGTGCCACAATTCTAAGCAAAATTAGTAAATCAAATTACTTATAGAAATAATTGTCACGGTTCCTTAATTGGTGTATTTGTGTGGACGTGGCATAATTGCAGGAGGCGAGCTGGCGTTTCAAGAAAGGTTTTATTAAGCTTTAAACACAACCAAAAGTCTGGCTCTTTCTGTGGAGCACATATGTAATGTAAATGTAACTAGCTTTAATGTAAAAGGCTTAACAAAAACACAACCGACATAAACCATATTAAATAGAAACATCAACTAAAGCTAGACGCCTGACTGAAGTTTAGTCAGGCTATTTATAATCATTAACTTAATTACTTTTCCTCGGTTCAGGTGAATGCTTGCGTCACCTGACCGAGGTGCAGTCTGCTACACGAAGTCCAACTCAAACAAAACTACAAACATAAAACACAACGAAAACCAGTCTTTGGGCACTTTGGCGCCCTCTAGGGGTCGCCACGCCTGCATAACACGATCTCCCCTGCCCAGTTGTAGCTGAACCGGCTCTGGGCCGACTTTCCCAACGCCTAAAGGCGGAAGCAGGGCTGGGGCAATGTCCGCTGCGCTCGGCGGCCGAGGAGCTGAAGCGACGTCCGCGGCGCTGGGCGGCCGAGGAGCTGAAGCAACGTCCGTGGCGCTCGGCGGCTGAGGAAGCCTGGAGGTGGAGGAAGGACGATGCTCTCCCAGTTGCTCTACGACTCGCCACCCTTGCTTTCGAGCAGAGGCAGAGGGAGTGTGTCGCCCTCACCGTTCAGCAGCGCCGTGTTGTCTTCAATGAGGAAGAGGGGCGGCGGAGGTGGAGGAAACGCGTCCTCGTTGCCGTGCAGCAGCGGTGCGTAATCCTCCGCGTCGACCGCAGATGGCGGCGGGGTTAACCCTTACAATAATAATAATTCAGCTTTACAGAAATACAGTATATAAATTCTGAAAATCAGTTTTAACCTTGTAAATGCCAAAATAATGAGAGAATGTAAACCTGACAAAGTGTTAAATTACATTTTATTAACAGAGAGAGTTTCTGAACAAACAAAACTACTTTAAGTGACATCATTACCTTCACACTCCTCACTCTCTATGGCGTTATATTCCTGCCACAATTCTGAGCGCGTGGTTTGACATTTTGAGAGCAGACAAAGCACTCTATGTGCATACAATGTCTCCACTGCACGCTCAACAGCTCGATTCTGTGCATGCAGTTTCTCCCCTGCTCGCTTAATGTGTTTTCCGCGCACGCGCGACTTCTCGATTCTGTGCGCGAGTTGTCCGATTTGAATTTTAGTCGATGTAGTCTAACAATGAGCTATATGGATAATTAGATAAGTAAATAAAAACACACAATGGACAAACGAAACTGGTATATACTAATACTTAATTAACTGAAAATAAATACTATAATATTTGTTTATAATATTTATAAATAAATGCAAATTAATTTACATTGCTTCCCTTATATACTTTCTTTTCATTTGTATATAATTATATATAATAATATAATTTTAATTTCTTATTATTTTCTTTTGATTTTGTAAAGCTGCTTTAAGACAATGACCATTTTAAAAGCACATATTGCCAGCTGATAGAGAAGGAACAGCCAATCAGAAGTAGTGTGTGGATGTCTGTGATTGGCTGGTTTTGTGGCAGTTTTGTAACGCTGGACAAAGTTGAGCGAGCGTACAGGCAGAGTCAAGCGCGCACAGAAAATAAATGTTGCACGCGCGTGCAGACAGAGTCGAACGCGCACAGAATCGAGAAGTCGTGCGTGCGCAGAGAACACGTTGAGCGAGCGGGGGAGGAACTGCACACGCATTTATTTCGAGATGCAGCCATGACCTGAATTCCCGTCTGGTCAGTGAAGCTCAGTTTCTGAACAGAAGGAAGTCATTTTTATGAGCTGCTTTACAGCACACAGATAATAAGGTTGTAGTTTACTTCTTCCTTTATCACGTGTAGGAGCCTATTTTATTTTGAAATGTGATGCATTTCAGTTTTAATGTTTTTGTTTTTAATTGTTTGCATTTGGGAACTCACATTATTTATATGGGCCACTTGGATAAATATTTGTACATTTTGCATTGATAATAGGTATAAAGTTAAAATTGTGTACTGGCTCTTTAAGAATCACGTGGGTGAAGACGGGGGTGCGTGCTTGGGAGAACAGCGGAGTCACACAGTTTTATTTACCGCATCCGTGATTATTTGCATTTTGAGATTATATTTATTTTACTTTGTTTTTTTTATTGTATGTATCTTAAAAGTGGAGATTAAAGGACGATATCTGAAAAGAAAACAGAGTATGTCGATTCTTTGGACAAGGAGCTAGTAACATATATGGTTCGAACCTAGAGCCTGCGAATGTGAGAAGTTCATTACTGAAGTCAATAAGTGAATGAAACAAGTTGCAGAAAATGCTGAGCAAGCACTACTTTGTGATCTGGAAATAAATCCTGATGACAACATTTCTTCAGTGTCAGTAACTTCAAGTAAGAAGCATAAGAAATATGGTTCAGTAGACGGCAGGTCTACAGCTTCTACAACTTCTTCTGTACGTATATCTGCTAAAGCAGAAAGAGCTGCAGTACTTGTTAAACATGCTGCACTGAAGGAAAAAAGCAGTGTCAGATGCAAAGATTGAAGTTATAAAGCAGTATGAGAGCTGTCGGTCTTCAGAAGTTAGCCACAAGGAAATGGATCAGGGTTCAGGTATCATAACACCGCGTGAAGATGTGTTTTAACCACTTAGGTCACAGTCAATTAATAACCCATTTACAAATGTGTCTTATGCTGGTAGAGAGAGAACCGTAGTTGTTACTTTGCTGTGGAGCGACAAGCCAATATTGCTGAATAGTGAGTGTGAACTTTATATAACTCTATAAACTCTATATCACAGCTCTTACACAACTCAGAACTTCACTTAGTGCACTAATTACACAACACTCATAGAGTTTAGATATTCATTCAGCAGTTACATACAGTATATTCAACATTAATCATAAATAGAAACAGTAAACACATTCTAGCTGCTTTCACAATATTGTGTTTAACTACAGAAATGATGTAAAGGAACATCAAAGTCAAGCAAACTGTTAATCATCTACAGAAACACTCTGAATTATGGGATTAGATTAGATTAGATTAGATTAGATTAGATTAGATTGAACTTTATTGTCACTGCACGTGTTCGGTACGAGCCATCATAATCCAGTTATCATCTAACCAGAAGTGTCACTCTGCAGCTTATGTTCAGTAGTGAGTTATGTGTGTGTGTGTGTGTGTGTGTGTGTGTATAGTAGTACTGTCTGTGTCTCAGACTATAAACACACCACTCTGTCTTCACTCCAGTAACATTTTAACATTACTGACTCCTGATATCAAGAAAGTCATAAGAAAACGAATGACGGGTCAATGGAGTGACAAAAATAACACCAAAGAATACGTATTAAAATAATACTTTTTATCTTTATCCTTGCCTTCCCATCTTTGTCTGAAGCTGTTCTTTTGCAATTGAAACATTTTTGTATATGATGCCAGGGATTACTTATATATTTATAGACTGTTTAAGTAACAATATATGTACAATTAAAGTTAACATATAATCACACAAACATGAACAAAATCATTCTATACTGACCGCAAGATTGTACACTAACCACAAGATCCCACTAGTAGCAGCATGGATTTATGGGCGTTCCACAAAATTATAAAAATATCTAGAAACTTTTGTTTGCGTATGCGCAGTGAGTGTATGTAGGATGGATTCACAGATAGGATAAATTTATAGAACACCTGCTAAAGATTTTTTCCCACTATGCCACCTGACCTGATTGGTCAATCGGAGTCCTGTGATTATTGTTGCTGCGTCTGATAGGTGAAATAGTCATGCGGTAGATCCACTGGCTGCATGTGTAGAATAAACATAGACTGTATAGAATAGAATAGACTGTACTGTAACTGTGGTGACAAGATAAAGTGGTTAAAGTAAAATAAAAAAAAAATGCAGAAAAGAAACAAAAACAAAGTGTCAACCTCACCGATGCCATCAAATCCATGAAAACCGCATTACATTATTTTCAAAATCACTGAGCAGTTGTGTGTTGAGATAAAATAAGTCCCCTTGTCGGGAGCAGCCGAAAGACCAACAACAAAAGTATACAGTGGAACTTGGATTACAAACGTAATTAGTTCCGGAAGTAAAAATAAAACAAATTAACCCGCACTTTACCTTTAAGTACTTTGGTAGTTAAAAGGTAGTTATGCAAGAAAGTGAAATTAGGCACCGCCTCAAATCCTTAAATCATTTTAATTTTATAATCTCCCTAAATGTTGATGCAATTGCTTTCCACTGACCTTCACGTCTTAAAATAATGTCTAGAAAATATATAATTAAAGAAATAAGGGGTGTAATTGAAATTGATGCTGATTGAAGGCAGCATTGTTTATTCCCAGTTCTTTCTTTCTTTCTTTCTTATACATGTTGCTTAAAACAACAATATGGAATACAGTGGAACCTCGGATTATTTGTAATGCCAGTTTACGAGTGTTTCACAAGACGAGCAAAGATTTTTAATGAATTTTGACTTGAAAAACGAGCAAGTCTTGGTTTACGTATCATGTATCACGCATGCGCTTCTTGTTTTTACGTTAAGTGGCACGTGATCACAACTGAGCCAACGGTTTTTCTCTCTCTTGCACTGCAGAATTGTGGGTAATCATCTCCCCTGCTGAGTCAAATTGCTTGTCTCTTACTGGTATAATCAATGCACACGTGTACTGTTTACTATAATCTGTGCACGCATGTACTGTGTACTATAACACTGTGACCTTGTGTGTATTTTATTTTGTGTTCGGAAGCGCGTGTGTACAGCACGTGTATTATTTCTTATAACACATGTGTGTTTGTGCTAGTAAAGCAAAAGCGTAATTTGACACTGTGCCGACTATGTGTGTGTGTGTGTATGAATCCACCCCGCTTCACAAACACACACACGCACACAGACATTAAGGCAAGAGACACACTCTGCTCTGTCACGATTCTTTTCAAAGGTAAAGTGCGGGTTCATTTGTTTGTTTGTTTTACTTTACAGCAGTGATTCTGTTAGTTTGCGCTCACGCGAGTGTCACTAGCGAAGTTCCTTGCAAATTTTTCCAACAAAAAAGTGTAACGGGAGAGAGAGGTTGATTTATGGTATCTGTTTACGGACGTGTTGTTCAGTGCGGGAGATGCATTGTGGATAATGCAGTCCGGAGTGTGTGAACGCGAATGCGAGATTTAAGTTAGGATATTGAGCCTGAGTTTTGTTCTTCAGTAGTTTTTTTAGTTGGATTTAAGTGCAGGATCCACCCGAAAGTTTGTACTATAGCCTGACAATGCAGCAAATAAAAGAACGGCATTGATTAGTTTGTAGATCGCATCATTACACGAGCATAAATTAACGGGCTGTTACGCTGTCGCGAGCAAAATTAAAATAAAGTGGAGAAGCTTTAACAATTTAGTACAGAACAACAGTCTTTCCGTTAATGTGTGTGTGAGTGTGTTTAAACGAGAGGAGAACGTTTTAATGTGTACAGTAAGATGAGGAAAGAGAGACAGGAGGGGCTGAATGCAAGAGTCTCCACTTACTCTAGCCTCACACACACACACACACACACACACACACATAACAGCGCCTGCGCGCACAAATGGAAACACTTATCCATTGGAATTTATTTTTACTTTTTTGAAAGGTATAGTGCAGGTTAATTTATTTTATTTTTATTTTGTATTAATTATTTTTATGTATTAATTATATTGGGCCGTAGAACGAATAATTTTACTTTCCATTATGTCTTATGGGAAATTTAATTTGGTTTAAAATTTAATTTGGTTTGATTTGGAGTAATCCGAGGTTCCACTGTATATCAGAAATAGGTGAATAAAACAGAAATATAGTGGAAAAGTTTCACCCAGAAATGCAGTGAAATGGGTGGGGGGTGTAGACATAGGTGGGGGGGTTGATCTGAGAGAAAAAAATAACTGGAGAAGGAAAAAAAAATATCTCATTTTTGCAGATCAAATCTTCCGGCGCCAAAATACACAAAGGGCAAAGCTCCTATGGCATTAAATACAAGGTCTGTATACACATGTTCACTCACCTAAGTCACATATGACTGAAAAATTATTACTATATGTGAGATTTATTACTGTTACCGTGTTACGGTTACACTTAAACTTTCAGGCTGGTCTGAGGTAAGATAATTTAGCTGACAATAGCTGCTATAGTTAGCCAAAGAACCCCACCTGTGTGTGAAAGAAACGGATAAGATGTCTGAGCTTTTTATCTTTCTCTGTAGAATGTTTGCAGGGTGACGGAGATGGTAAAGTGATGAATGAACGCTAAACTGTTAACTGTAGTGCTAGCATGACACAGGCATTTAGTTAGGTTGCTAGCATTAGCAAACACATATCTTTCTAAATAGAAACGAAATACTGAACATAAATGTCACCTGCTGTTTAGCGATGTTTAGTCACGTTATTTTGGTTTAAGCTATTTCTTGTATTTTTAATCACACTTAAAATACCGACGGTTATATGCGCGTGCCAACCTTATCTAACGGTCATATTTAAAAGTCATAACGGACAGTTATAACGTTAAAAACGTTTCTGTTGGTGTTTTTTTTTTTCTATGATTAATACTTATTTGTGGTGTTTTATGTTTTGTACATCTTTTTAAATTGAGACCTCATAAGTTGCTGTTATCTCGTTTTCTCATTTTTGTATAAATTAATCAAATGTTTGCTTGTTATTAAATGTATTTTTTATAAAAAATAAACGAATCTTTGTTTTATTATTAGTTGAGAGTGTGGTTTATTTATTTATTATCATATTTGGTCATTGTAACATGCATTAGGGAGCATTATAGACCTGCCGAGGGTATTTAATTAAAATAATGGGAGGGGGGTGTTTTAATAAAACGACGTTTTATGCTCCCTTTGGTGTGGAATCACACTTAACATGGCTGAACACCCAGTGTAGTGCACTTCGCAGGGTACTTCAGGCCATTTGGAAGGCACCTCAAGTGTTCATCACTGACACTCACTGGACTGGATGTGTAACACTCCTCTTCCCATTCAAGTCTCAACTTCGGCATTACTGCCACCTACTGGACAAAATTGATAATGCTAAAAGTCAAACAAAAAGACCAAATTTTTACTTATTTTACAGACAAAATTATTACTATCTAGCTTAATTATTTTTCCCTATACTATTTTTTCCACTTGTGTCCGGTTAGATCTTTGTTTTCCTCGCATTTATTTTTTAGGGTGGATTTTATTTCAAGACTCCCTCCTGGCGCCCCGTGACAAAACTTCACATTTTCTACACACACCACATGTTTTATTGTAGCAATACTACATGTCCGCAACAGACCAAATTTTGCAAAAAAATTAATAAACTTAAATAAATATACTCTGTACAAACAAATATAATTTAAGAAAAAATAATTGTAATTATTAAGAATAATATACAATAATAATACAAAAATACAATAATGGGAATTGTATTGGTTTTAATGGTAAGCATAACAATGTCTGCTGGTATATGATGGATTCTACTGGTGGGTGGGATGGTAAATCCCATTGGAAAAGTGCCCAAAACACACTACAATAACGAATTTTGTAATAGTTTCACTGGAAAAAGTTAATGGTTCATAATGGTATTTAATAGAAACCATTAGAATTTCTGTGATGGTTTGTATATTAGGATTTTATTGTGTTATTTTTTTAGCAAGGTAAGCATAGCATCATAAGCAAGATGGCTAACAAACCTAACCCGAGTTAACGTTATACAACTAATTAACATAATGACATGAATACCTTAATCATACAGAGAGAACATTGTTACATACCTTTATCTTCTGCCCGTTTCTCCTCATCTTCTTTTGTTTTTTCCCTAAATTGGTCACCTGACAGCTTCGACCTTCTTCTCTCCATCGCTGTGTTTACTTTGTAATCGACGATTCGACAATCAACAGATTTCCCCCAACGCTGTCACTCACGACCAGAAGTCAAGACTAAACCAATTCACCTCCACATCATAATCGGTTTATTACCTATTTTTATTAGCCATTTCACAATTAAATAAAGGGGAAAAGTGTAAATGATTGGTCTGTGTTTATAATATTTTAAATGAAATGTGCGTTATTTATAGGAAAGTCAGTTGTCACTGACATAATTTAGCCCCCCTCCTTGTCCGCTTCATTTGTCAGGTAAACTGTACTCTAGGGTTTATTAA
Source organism: Clarias gariepinus (assembly GCF_024256425.1). NCBI lineage: Eukaryota > Metazoa > Chordata > Actinopteri > Siluriformes > Clariidae > Clarias > Clarias gariepinus. The sequence continues at coordinate 3,523,635 of NC_071101.1, forward strand.
CATAAAGATTTACCTTTTGTGTTTTGAATTGAGTTCAATATAAAATATTAAACTAAGGGGTGTTGGGAACTTCTTTAGAGAGCAGGAGACGTTGGGATATCATTCAAGCAGAAGTTACTCTTTATTTAGAACTCGCCGAGCGTCGCTGTAGTCATCCAAGTCTGACTGAAAACTCAGCTCTGGAAAGTTTTTACTTTACAAGAGGGAGGGATACAAAGAGGTGGAGACAACCTAAACGAAGCATAGTCTAGTACAGGAGTCAACCTGGTAACGGAAGTTCCCCAGCCCTGATCTCATCAGCATAACAGGGGCTTTCAAATGCATAGGTGCTAATCTAATCAGCCTGACAGTATCACCCAAACCTTTACATTCTCATAGAGACAAAGGCATAGCCTGGCCTTGAGATTAGCATTCACATTGACTTTGGGACCCTACCCAGTGGTCAGGAAGTACATAAAGACAAAAGGTTAATGTCTCTGACACCTGGGGTACCAGACTTGAACTTCTAAGAATGTTACCAAATTTACCTTTAAAGGTAAAACCCAATGTACATAACTTGTTCAGTTTATACACTATTACGTTAAAAGCTAGATTTAACATTTTATAAATTTGTAATCCTACAGGGGACATGTGTAGTAACAGAATATTGTATGTTTCTTTATGATGAATATGGCCCACCTTTGTAATAGTCTCATAATGCTGTTTGCTAGTTTTAATGGTAAAATAAAAACTAATCTACACTGTAAACAATTTGATTTAGAGTTTACTTAAAAAAATTATGGCAACAAAGTGACACTTAACATATTTAAGTAAATTTTACTACTATAATAATGAGTAAGAAACATAGGATAAATTATTTAAATGTAAAACAAAATATATATTTAATTGTAAATTAAATCAAGTCTTTTATTATGTTGGATTTAATATTAACTGTCGAAAATATAATGTATTCAGCATTAATATTTTAAGCTAAATTAAATAATTTTAAACAAAACAGTTTTACCTTTTCTAAAAAATGTGTTACATTCAATGAATATCTGAGAGAAATCTGGAAGAGATTAATTTATTTTTATCGAATATTTGGGGGAAATTGACTAGCATTAATTAAATATTTAAGTAAACATGATTTACTTTTACAGATAAATCTTCATCTGCACCTATTTCCCCCTCATCCATGTCCCTTTATGGGCTCCGTAACTTGCCATATCTCCTACTGTACGAAAGTTCAACAGCGCCACTAGCGGTATATTAATGTATACAGTTCACTCATTTAGACCAGTCCAGTCATGAAGAAAGACAACTTCTAGAGGCTACAGTAGGTTGGACTGATTTGTTCTCAGTGCACATTCTGGACTACTGCATGTTTATTCCTGTGAGTGATTGATTAAAAAGTAAGTCACCTGTTTACATGTTATACTGTTTACATTAATAATTCCATTTTGCTAACTGATTCTAGGTCATGTTAAATAGTGCAGCTGGTACCTTTGTTCTGCAGGTAGTTAGTCATTTAAGAGATAAAGCATACTTAAAGCACTACTCTATTATTCTCTTGTACTTAATGTCAGGTACTTATTGCAACACCTTTACACCAACACTATTGAACCTATAGTTCAGACCTGAGCAGATTTTATAGTTTAATAACTTAATGTTAACCCTGTCTGTGTAACAAGGATGGACTTCACACAAAGGTAAGTTTCAAGATGAGTAGTTTTATTTAATGTTCACATACCTAGCAGCAGGCTATGGCTATGGAGCATCAGCAGGAAAAGATAGGTAGGCATCAAAGGATTACTTGTGACTAAGCACGACCAACGGTGACTCGATTCTTCTACTTAGTGCCCGAGAGAATACTACCGCACAGGAGCGAACCTGGTGTCGAGGAGATTCGGCAGAGACCCACACACCACGGTACTGCGGCGTTTCCTCGTTCCGGGACGGTGAGCAGGAAAGCTTCTGAAAACAGAGATACAGGTAAGTAGACAGGTAAGTCTTTCTTTTCTTATTCGGAAGGTCATAAGATGAGTCCACACTCATATGTACGAGCTCGGACGACGACGACTGAGGCGTGGTGCGTGGTCTTTATGTGTTCCGGTTGATTGGCTTCAGGTGGTGGTGATTAGTATTCTGGTGATAGAGGTCGCTGTGTCTGATTTGTTTCGGAGCCTGGCCTGACTGTGACATTACCCCCCCCCCTTCACAACCCGCTCCTGAGGGTCGGCTTCTCTGCCGCCATTGTGGCCTACCTCGTCCTCTGGGTGCCGGACGCTCTGGGTGCATGTTGTGAAACTCCTCCAACATTGTGGGGTCCAGAATGTCGTCACGAGATACCCAGGATCTTTCCTCTGGACCATATCCATTTACATTTAGTCATTTGGCAGACGCTCTTATCCAGAGCGACTTACATTTTTATCTCATTACACATCTGAGCAGTTGAGGGTTAAGGGCCTTGCTCAAGGGCCCAACAGTGGCAACTTGGTGGTTGTGGGATTTGAACCTGGGATCTTCCGAACTGTAGTCCAATGCCTTAACCACTGAGCTACCCCTGGCCCAGTCTACCAGGTACTCTAGTCGACCACCAATGCCTTAACCACTAAGCTATCCCTCCCAGTCTACCAGGTACTCTAGTCGACCACCACGTCGTCGAGAATTCAGGATTTCTTGAACTTGGTAGATTGTCTCTTCGTCTACGATGATCGGCGGAGGGGGCGCTTCTTCAGGACCAGGCTCTGTGGGAGAGATAACAGGGTTTTGATAAGGTTTCAACAGAGATACATGGAATGTGGATGGATTCTGAACTGTGCAGGTAGTTGTTACCTGTAAGACATACCTGGGGCTAAGCTTCTTGCAGGGCTGCCGGAGGCGCATATCTCTCATAGAGAGCCATACCTTGTCCCCAGGTTGGAAAATTGGGGCAGGTGCCCTGCGTCTGTCGGCGTTGGTCTTATACCTCCGTACTGCTTTCTGTAGGTGATGATGAGCCTCCTCCCAGACTCTTCCGCTTTCTTGAAACCAGAAATCGACTGCAGGGAGATCTGACGGGTCCCCATTCCAGGGAAACAGTGGTGGTTGATAGCCTAAAACACACTGGAAGGGGGTGAGACCTGTGGAGGATTGGCGCAGGGAGTTCTGGGCATACTCGGCCCACCCCAGGAACTGGTGCCAGGAGTTCTGGTGATTATGGCAGAATGTTCGAAGGAAGCGCCCAATTTCCTGAATCTTTCTTTCCATCTGTCCATTGGTTTGGGGGTGGTACCCGGATGATAAGCTCACTGTCACTCCCAAGAGCCGAAAGAATGCTCGCCACACTCGAGATATAAACTGGGGAGACACTGTCCTCCGGGATCCCAAAGTAACGAAAGACCTGGTTGAATAACAGCTCTGCTGTGGTCATGGCAGTTGGTAGATTTCTAAGTGAAATTAGACGGCATCCTTTGGAGAATCTGTCCACTACCACCAGCACACAGGTATGCCCTTCAGATTCAGGCAGGTCAGTGAGGAAGTCGATTCTGAGATGTGACCAGGGCCGTTGAGGAATGGGTAGCGGAGTAATCTTTCCAGTAGGTAGGTGTCGAGGAGTTCTGGACATGGCACATTCTCTACATCCTTGGACATACCTTCTGACATCTAGTTCCATATTGGGCCACCAGAAACGCTCTCGTAGAAGTGAGAGAGTTCGGTCTATCTCCGGATGCCCGATGCCTAGTGAGACATGTACGGAGTGGATAAGAGGGTCGCGATCTTGTTCAGTGATGAACCGGCAGAGTGGTGGACATTCGGGTGGAGGTATTGGTGCGGTTCTGAAAGGAACTGAGGCATTTCCCACTAAATGGGATTGACAAATAACTTTTCGGGGAGCACAGGCACGGGTTCTTCTTTGGATTCGAGGGGAGCATGCAGGCGAGAAAGCGCATCTGCCTTGATGTTCTTAGTCCCCGGTAGATAGGAGATCTTAAAATTAAACCGGGTGAAAAACATGGCCCATCTGGCTTGTCTTGGATTTAGCCGTTTTGCTTCTCTTAAATACTGCAAGTTTTTGTGGTCCGTGAGTACCTGAAAAGGTTGGGTGGACCCCTCCAGCCAATGCCTCCATTCCTTTAGTGCCATCTTGATCGCAAGCAATTCTCTGTCTCCGATGTCATAGTTCACCTCGGTTGGACTGAACTTCCGTGAGAAGTACGCACATGGATGGAATACAGGGGGGTCCCTGTGTTGCTGGGAGAGAATGGCTCCCACTCCGGTGGTGGACGCATCAACCTCTACCTGGAAAGGAACCTCGGGGTCGGGATGAACAAGGATGGGAGCAGAAATGAACGCTTGTTTCAAGTGCTGAAAAGTGGTGGTAGCTTCAGGAGTCCATTTCAAACCTTTGGGTTTTCCGCGAAGAAGGGAGGTCAACGGAGCGGCTGTGATGCTGTAACTCTTAATGAATCTCCTATAAAAGTTGGCAAATCCTAAGAATCGTTGCAACTCCTTTACTGTGGTAAGTTGAGGCCAGGAGTTGATGGTCGCCACTTTCTCCACATCCATCCTAACTCCATTTTGATCTATGACATAACCGAGGAAGTGTACGGATGGCTGGTGGAACGAGCATTTGTCGGCCTTCAGAAACAGGTGAAATTCTCGTAGACGGTGGAGTACCTGTTTTACATGCAGGCGATGCTGGATTTCAGACTTGGAGAATATCAGAATGTCGTCGATATACACGATGACGAACCTCTGCAGGAACTCTCGAAGTACCTCATGCATAAAGTTTTGAAACACTGCAGGGGCATTGACCAGTCCATAGGGCATGACACGGTATTCATAGTGGCCGGTCGGTGTCACAAATGCTGTTTTCCATTCGTCCCCTTTCCTTATTCGCACCAGGTTATAGGCACTTCGCAGATCCAGCTTTGTAAAGACTTTGGCGCTGCGAAGACATTCAAGGGCAGCTGGTACTAGGGGTAAGGGGTAACGAAACTTCACCTTGGCGAGGTTGAGTGTACGAAAGTCTATGCATGGCCGTAACCCACCTCCCCTTTTGGCCACGAAGAAGAAACTGGAAGCGGCTGGTGAAGTCGAGGGGCGGATATAGCCATTTTGAAGTGCCTCTGAGATGTAGTTCTCCATGGCTTCAGAGACAGAGGGTAAATGCGGCCACGAGGTAGTGGTTCTCCGGGAATCAGGTTGATCGCACAATCCCAGGGTCGATGAGGTGGCAGTCTAGTTGCCCTTTTGGGGCAGAAGATGTCCGCGAAAGAGGAGTACTGCGGAGGGATACTCACGGATTGTTGTTCCACGGGGCTTTCGATGGAGGTGGTCTAGAGTGACAATGTTTGTGGTTTCATGGGCAGCCTTGAAAAACACGTAGTGGCACACTTATCTCCCCATTTTAGTACTTCTCTGGTGTTCCATGAGAGGATTGGGTTATGTTGAATCAGCCATGGTCGACCCAGGATGACATCGGAGGTGGAGTTTTCCAGCACCAACAGCATTATGTCCTCCTGATGGAGAAGGCCTAGTTGTAATCGCACGGGGCCTGCGAACAGATGCACTGATCTTTGGGACCGGGGTTTGGTTGTTATGGATTGAATTTGGTAGATCTTTTCGGTCAGGGTGGTCTTGAGTCGGAGGTGCCGGCATAATTTCCCGAATATGAAGTTGCCGGCTGACCCAGAGTCGAGGAGAGCGGCCACTTGATAATTTTTTATTGTACTCCTTTTCTGTTATTGAAGACCACACAAACACACACCTACAGCCACCAACACCTACCCAACCGACCCAGTATTGCCGAATGTCCCATACATGCAGGAATAATCCGAATAAACCCTTCAGCTGGAACCATCTCTCCTGCCTTCAGTTTCTCTAACCGGAAACTCCCACCACCATTTCCATTCGTACTTCACATCAACCCGCTGAGCTGCCCAGTAAGCAGTAGTTACACTTAGTAAGTGGAGGTTGGACAGGTATTTGTCCAAAAACGAACCAGGAGCTGTTGACTCGAGGGGAAAAGAGAGAGAGAGAGAGGGAGAGAGAGACATAGAGAGAGAAGGAGAAAGAAAGCATGGGAGAATTAGCACCTTAATATTGGCTCCAAGAAGAGACAGGAGGGTTGTAGTATGAAAGATTTAACACGTTAATATCAGATCCATGCAAATTTGTATGCACTAAATGATTGTGATATGAATGCTGTAAATTGTGAGTGAGTGAACTGAATGATGATAGAAAGTGCTTTTATGAGTTTCTATGTATTTTTCTGTATACATTTGATAAGCTTTTGTAAGTGTAACAACAACCTGTCCAGGGACTGCGGGCCGAAATTAGCATTTTTGCTATAACCTGGCACATGACATCTCTTCTTATTTTAGACTAATGTTGTTTGTGCATTGTCCCTGATCAAAAAAAAAAAAAAAAACCGAGGAAGAGAGTAGAATTAACTTATGTCAAAAATTTTGAATGTAGAAAAGAAGTCCCTAACACAAAAAAGTAATTACTACAAGGTGTGACCCAACATTTACCTTGTACTAATGGATGAAAATGGTATTCCTGAGTGTTTAATGTCATTGCACAGAGGTCAAATACCAAAACCTTATCTTTGTCCAGATGTCATAGGTCTGTGTATAATTAAGCACCATTGTTGTCATCAAGCTACAGGACCTTCATATTTTACTGACAGGCCTTTTTCCCTGTGCAGCAATGTGCTTTATATGATAATGATGATTGTGATGATGATGATGATGATGATGACTTTTGATATAAATCTGAGTTTTAACTTCCCAACAATGTGATGGGATTTCAGCAGGAAATGCAACACTTTTAATAATAATTATAATAATAATAATAATAATAATTTATATTTATATAGCACCTTTCCAGAGCTCAAGAAAACTTTACAATGAACGTAAATATATGAATAAAAAAGTTATAATATATACACACATATTGACTTTAGATCAAACAGCATACAGACGTATCCACTTGTTATGTATTGTAAATAAAGTCTAAAGTTCAATGCCCTGAGATAAACATACGCCTTGTACATCACTCAGCACAGTTAGGTGACTTTTTCTGTTGCTAAAAAAAAAATCAAAGAACATTGCAGTGTCCATGTTTCTTTCCACTTTCTAGCTTGGACACAGAGATCAGAAATGATATAAATCTTCCCAGCTCCAAGTTTCTTCACACACAGCAGTACAATTCTATGTGGAAGTGTAATGTGTTGCCCCGGAAATCTGGGAGATTCAGATGGCCGCATGACACTTTGCTTTATATGTCCTATTTAATTCTCTCTACTATACAGATAATATACAAAGGTTGAAACTTTTATAGCCAAGAACAGAATAAATGCTTCTTGACAAAGTTGCTATATTTTTTTAAATGAGCATTTTGGGAAATATTGTGTGTAATATATATATATGAATTTTGTCCTGTTTACAATGACTGTTATTTAGGTTGAATTGCAGAAATGGCAGAATTTGAAGAGATTGCTAAAGGAATTGAAGAAGGAATAGAAGAAGCTGAGGAAGGAATTGAGGAATTATCAGCAGAAGAACGAGCAGAAGTTGAAGCTGAAATAACTGAAACCCGTCTTGTGGTTAGAGAGCTGAGCTACAACTCAAAGTAAACTGCAAGAATTCCTTAGCTCCCTCAAAAGTTGGTCAGCTGATGTGATCAAGTTTACTGTTTCCTGTACACACTCTCTTACAGAATTCTGATCAGATGTCCTTGAGATCGTCTCATATAATGTGATCAGTAATGATAATACAGTGACGACTCAACTTGTATAAAGTTCTTGAAGATGCTTCACTTCTTCTCCGGAATTCTTCATCAGGTCAAACTGTCTCAGAGTGTCAGGGACAGAAACTCAGTGCTGTCATTAAGTCAGGTGGACAGTTCTGATTGGACAGCAGTGATTATTCTGATTATTCAGCATCACACAGCTGCAGTGTGTAGTTTACTGTGTATTGATTTATCTCCATAATCTGTCATGAGATAACTGAGGAACAGCCACAACTGGCCTTTACACTGCGCATCACTCAGGTGTCCCATTACTTTTGAGCCTGTGAAAATGAGCGACTGGGTAAAAATGGGTGTAATTCCTAAAGTGGGATTTTAAAAGTCAGTCCTACTTACACCTCTAACGTTCTGGAACAGACTGTTAATTATTGATTAGTGATGAAAATAAGGGGAAGGTAGATACTGACTCACCTGTGGGAGCTGCTGAAATACCAACGTCTGTTTCTTTAAGAGGGGGAACTAAAGGGAAAGAAAACACACATTACTGCATCATAACACAGTAAGATTTACACTTTTATAATCATTAGTTATTTCCAGCTTTGTTCTCTGGGGTGTGTAACGCTCAGTGTGTGTTCTACTGACACTAACTCACTCACCATAGACTGAGAGATTAACACTGTTGATCAGGACTGTTCCTCTCCTAACACGGACAGATCTCTTGGTGTGTCTCACTGTCTGGTAGCTGGTGTAGACTCCTGTATCAGTAAATGTCAGATTGTGTAACACCAGTGAACAGTTCCCCTTACGCAGCTCCTCCACAGGAACGTCCACACGACCCTCATATCCCTCACCCTCGTATCTGGCTCCATTCTTTCTCTCACACACAATCTCAGATTCAGTGATCCATCTAATATATGGTGTGTCAGTGTCTACAGTCGTCAGTTCACAGGGCAGGACAGCTGTAGAACCCACTGGGCCAGATACACTGATCTCAGGTTCTGCAGAGAGGAGGTCTGAGACAGGAAATTATAATATTAATAAGATTATTTATAAGTTTATTAAGATTATTTATTATTATTATTATTGATCAGATTAATCTGGACAGAGCAGTTATTTTAATAACATTATGTTTCATCTGTTTTGTAAAAGATAAAAATTTGACTTACACACACAGACGCTGATCCACACGGTGCAGATGTAGGAAAAGTTGGTCATGGTTATTTATTTGTTTTGGGTATCACTCTTATTTCTCCTGTAATTATATACATTTCACAAGGTGAGTAAAAGACTTTTGAAACACACTCCTGTTCAACTGGTCTTCCTTGGTCTATTTCACACTGCTGCAATTGTATCTCTTGAATGTTACGGTTTTCATTGTATTTAACATCAAGCACAAAACAACTATTATACAACATTTTAACAAACATCTTAAACACAAAGGTTTGTGTTAAAGACAAACTTGCCAAAGTCATGTGAATGTTCAGTAAATCAGCCCCGGGCTCAGCAGATTCACACACACACCATTAAATTAAGCAGCACTGAGGAGACTCAATTAACAGGAGTTAAACACATTCACCATTCACACATTACAGTGGGAATTATAATATTCCTAGCAAAAACAATACACACCACTGTTACACTGTCCTAAACCTACAACAAGAAGCAGGTAGAGTTTGGTATCGTTAAGACAATTTTTTAATTCAAATTATTGTTTTTTTTCGCATACACAACCATACACAGTATAAAATGCAGTGAAATGTTTATACGACTGTTTTGTCACACTTTATTATGTGTCCACATATGGAAAACGAAATTGCAAATGCAATGTGCAATTCCTTTTGAAAAATGTCCGGGATATCACTCCATAGTCTATACCACTTTATGCTGCATTCAAGGTCATGGGAGTGGGGGTACAGAGTGCTAATCCATCGCAGGGCACACACATACTATCATCTGTCCTGCATGGTGCTGTTCCTGAACTACTGTAGGTCGTGATGTTTTTCGTCAGGATGCTCTCTTTGGTGCAGAAGTAAAAGTTTCTAAGCTCTCTCTCAGGCATCTAAGGTTGTAGAGTTCCTGCTGGGCCTTTTTCACCATGGTGTTGATGTGACAGGACTATGACAGCTATGACATGTCTGGCCGTCCTTATTGCCTGTGGTCTGCCAGTCTGCGGCTGCAACTTAGGGAACAAAGCAGAGTACACCCTGTACAGAGTGCTAATCCATCGCAGGGCACACACATACTACAACAAATTTGGGAAAGCCAATTGGCCTAATCTGCAAGTATTTGGACTGTTGGAGGAAACCGGACTACCCTGAGGAAACCCACCAAGCACGGGGAGAACATGCAAACTTCATGCACACAGAGACGGGAACCGAGCCTGGCCAGGAATCAAACCGGGACCCTGGAGATGCAAGGCAACAGTGCTAACCACTACACAACCGCCTAAATTTTGTTACAATAAAATAAAATAAAGAAGAATTATGATGTTAGTCTTTTGGCTGCTCTTGTTATAGGGTCGCCACAGTGGACCAACTGATCCACACAACTTGACACAGGTTTTATGCCCTTTCTGACAGAGCCCTCTTGGCTTGGGACTGGCACTGCATCCATTGGTTGGGTTTGGGATTTTTCTTGGAATCAAATCCACATGGCTGGCGAGAAACCTACCACTGAGCCACCAATGCCCTATGCTATTTCACTTTTATGCATTATGCATTTCACTGCATATTGTACTGTGTATGACTGTGTATGTGACAAATAAAATTTGAATTTGATGGAGTATGAAATGATGAGTAGAAGTGATACTGTCCATCCTTAAAAAGCAGTAGTGCCATAGTCCTCTTTTGCATTTAAACCAAAAATGTGTAACATTTACACTGTGTACTTCAGTCCTGTGCAAAGTGCAAATGTGGTGGTGTTCGTCATTAATGTTGCACTTAATGAAATACATAATAAACCCGCGCTATATTTTACTCTGGCCACCGTGTACAGACCCCCAGGGCCATATGCCGATTTTCTTAAAGAATTTGGACATCTGCTATCAGACCTAATTGTTAACTCTGACAAAGTGTTGATAGTAGGTGACTTTAACATTCATGTAGATGATTCTAACGACACTTTAGCCCTCGCATTTATGGATTTACTAAATTCCTTTGGGGTTAAACAAAATATAAATGGATCAACTCACCTCTGTAATCATACACTAGATTTAATTATATCTCATGGTATAGATGTCTCTAATATAGAGATTTCACCTCAAAGTGATGATATCACAGATCATCACCTCCTGATATATACTCTACCCGTAGAACAGATTAGCTGTGTCTCCCCACGTTATCGATTTGTTAGAAATATGAATCCGACCACTAAAGACAGATTCACAAGTAATCTACCGGATCTGTCCCAAATTATTATTAGACCCCTAAATGCGGACGATCTAGATGAAGTGACTAGCAGCATGGGTACTATTTTTACCAGTACATTAGACACTGTTGCTCCCATCAGATTAAAAAAAGTTAGAGATAAAACACTTGCTCCTTGGTACAATAGTCATACTCGCACCCTAAAGAGAGCAACCCGTAACCTTGAGCGAAAATGGAGAAAAACTAAATTAGAAGTTTTTCGAATTGCGTTTAAAGACAGTATGTGCAGCTATAGACGGGCTTTAAAAACCGCTAGGACCGAGCATCTTAGCCAACTGATAGCAAGAAACCAAAACAATCCCAAGTTCTTATTTAGTACAGTAGCCCGCCTAACAAAACCTGAGATGCCTGCAGAGAGTACTCCACATCATTTTAGTAGTGAAGATTTTATGGACTTCTTTAATGAAAAAATCGATAGCATAAGGAAGAAAATAACAGAGGTTCAACCTCTAATAGCATCTCATGATCTAGTTCAGCCTATAGCTTCACATTTAGTTTTTCAGTGCTTTAAAGGTATAGGACAGGAAGAGCTGTATAAACTTATCACCTCAGCTAAATCAACAACGTGCCTGTTAGACCCAATACCAACCAGATTTTTAAAAGAAGTGATGTTTACAGTTAGAGACACTTCTAAACATTATTAATTCTTCATTATATCTAGGTCACGTCCCTAAACCTTTGAAGCTGGCAGTTATTAAGCCGCTTCTTAAAAAATCTAATTTGGACGCGAATCAAATAACAAATTATAGACCAATTTCAAACCTTCCGTTCATATCAAAAATATTAGAAAAAGTAGTATCAGCTCAAATATGCACATTCTTGCAGGAAAACAACATCCTAGAAGAATTTCAGTCAGGTTTCAGGCCCCATATATACACATACATATATATACATATATCTACATATGCACATACACACATATGCATACATGTATATACACATACACACACGATTGTGGGAGTGTTTACTTGTGTATAATGTATAAGGAATGACCGCAATGAATGTTGTGCAAAAAGGCAATTATGTGCAGTGTGGAGTGCATAAAGTGGCTTAGTGACTGTAAAGTGACATTGTGAAAGTGACAAGTGGAGACCTATTGGTCAGTGTTCAGTAGTCTGATGGCCTGATGATAGAAGCTGTCCCTCAGCCTGCTGGTTCGGGACCGGATGCTTCCATACCTCCTGCCTGACGGGAGCAGTTTAAATAGGTGGTTACTGGGGTGACTGGAGTCTTTGATGATCCTCCTCGCTTTCCTCAGGCACCACTTCCTGTAGATGTCCAGGAGGGAGGGAAGCTCACCTCCAATTATCCTTTCGGAACACCGCACCACTCTCTGCAGAGCTTTGCGGTTGTAGGCGGTGCTGTTGCCGTACCAGGTCGTGATGAATCTAGTGAGGATGCTCTTGATGGCACAGCGGTAGAAGGACCTAAGGATGCGGGGGCTCATGCCAAATCTTTTTAGTCTCCTGAGAAAGAAGAGTCGCTGCTGCGCCTTCTTCACTGTTTTGTCAGTATGAACTGACCATGTGAGATCCTCTGCTATTTGGACACCCAGGAAGCGAAAGCTGCTCACTCTCTCCACAGCAGCGCTGTTGATGATGATGGGGGAATGTGCACCCCTACACCTCCGGAAGTCCACTATCAACTATCAACCACTGTTGTGTCGTCCGCAAAATTCACAACGATGTTGGAGCTGCTAGTGGCCGTGCAGTCATATGTGTAGAGTGAGTACAGTAGAGGGCTCAGTACACACCCTTGTGGAGCACCTGTGTTCATTGTGACGGGGGATGAGGTGATACTGCCCAGTCTGACCATCTGGCGTCTGTCGGACAGGAAGTTGAGGATCCAGCTGCAGAGAGAGCTGCTCAATCCTAGATCTTGTAGTTTCCTGTCCAGCTTTGAGGGAACGATGGTGTTGAATGCAGAGCTATAATCTACTAGCAGCATTCTCACATACGTATCTTTCTTCTCCAGGTGGGTGAGGGCAGTATGTAGAGTCAGGGCTATGGCGTCATCAGTGGACCTGTTGTGGCGGTATGCAAATTGTAGAGGGTCCAGTGAGTCCGGCAGCGCAGAGCAGATGAAGTTCCTGACCAGCCTTTCGAAGAATTTGCTAACGATGGGGGTCAGGGCTACTGGTCACCAGTCATTCAGGGATGTGATGGTGGGGGATTTGGGTACAGGGACGATGGTGGCCATCTTGAAGCAGGCTGGGACTACAGACAGAGAGAGGGAGAGGTTGAAGATGTTCATGAACACTCCAGCCAGCTGAGCCGCGCATGATTTAAGACCATAAGGAGTTACCCTGTGTAGGATCTTTTAATCCAGTTAACTTTAACAGTATTAATGGTGTCTGCAAAGGACAAAATAAATCAAGGCCTCTCTGAGTTTTACAGCCGGAAAGCACATCTCTATTTTACAGTTTATGTGTTTTTTTTTCCTAAACAAAATCCAGTGAACACTTATTGATTTCTTCAACAGTTTTTTCATTAATAAATAAACAGAGGGAGGGATAAAGAAAATGGGAAAGTCCCCTTTGGATATGAGGACTCTACCAGCCATGTTCAAGTCACTGCTGTGTTTACAGAGAGAGATTCCTTATAGACAGATCAAACAGACATTCAAACTATTATTATATAAATATTATTTCAGAACCCTGTGATGATACAGTACCGTTTTCATGGCTCTAGTACCGCAGTAGAGGTTTAGTCCCGTTATACAGTATTACACCAGTGCAGTATGAAACCCAGTGTACCGCGATAAAGGAGACATGATGTCACACCCTATAGTCATATCTAATACTTTCTGTAAACACACACACACACACAAACACACACACTCATTCACATAGCAGTTAGACCAACAGAAATAAACCCTCTAAAACTAATCACACATGCAGGGTCCTACCTTTTTAGACGTTACAGTATGAGATGGTGATATTTTACAGTAAAGCCCCCCTGCACTACAGTACAATCTGCTTTAATAAAGTCCATTACAGTAAAGTCCAGCTCTGAGCTCTGATTTATTCTGATTTTCTGCCTGGAGTCTGTCATGGTGTTTTATTTCCACTCTGTGTGCAAAATCAGCTTTTACTTCTCCTCATTCCTCCACCCTTTCCCAAATATTAACACCCCCCCCCCCCTCCCCTCCCCGGCAGTGTGACGTGATGCCTGTAACAGGAAACCTGGTTAGTGTTAGAACTCAATAACTGCCTCGAGTAGGAAACAATAGTAAAGTTATAAGGATTTAATTATAGAACGTTTTCCTTCATTAAACAGAAAAAAATGTATAAAAAATTGGATCTTGTGACCTAAAACAAAAGTTGGTCTCGTTTAAAGTTAGATAGCATAAGTTTCTTATTTTTTGTGCATTACTAGAAATAAATGTAAATTAAAAAAAAAGAAAAACAATAAATATAAGACTTTATTTCTAGTTTATATTAAATGTAAATTAATTATAAATAAAATGACAGTAAAAACAGTAATATTATATTAACGCTATAAACTGAATATAAAAGATAAAGCGAGCAGCTGCACAAAGTATCCATAAGAATGTTTGTGTAATGAGTGTATACTAGATTTTTTATTCTTTCTTTTTGTTTTAAAGGTATTTTCATAAAATAAAATAAATACAATAATCCATGTAAATCATCACGGCTGCCCAAGAAGTGTCAGGAACATAAAACTTTGTGAAGTGTAATAAAACACTAAACCCAGGATGATTTAAAGATCTCTTATTGTGTAGATGAAGTAAGTGACCTCACAACACTGAAGGTGAGATCTTACAGACAGAAATCTGCTCAATACATGGTGCACTGATCACTGATATTTAAGAGCGTGATGAAAGAAGAAGTGAACTATAACATTATTATCTGTGTGTTGTTGTAAAGTGCTTGAGATCATTAACTGGAACAATGAGGAGTTGTGATTTGGAGAAGTTTCTCTGAGCAGCTGAGTCAGGCCCTGGTGAAGCCTCAGATAGAGAGGAGAAAGTCACTTCCTACTTCTAACCAGAAAACACCAGTACAGGGAGATCTAAAGGCAGACGGAACCCCCGCTCATCAAACCAGGAGGAAATAATACATACTGTGTGTGTGTGTGTGTGTGTGTGTGCAAAGGTTTGCCTGTTACTCACACATGTGAACTGCTTATACAGTATTCTATTTCTAATTATTCTTTTCTTAGTAGATCAGTGATTCTCCACCCTGGTGATGAAGGAACCCCTGTCCTGCACATTCTAGTGTTTTCTCTGCTCTATCACACCCACTTTAATGAAGAAAAGACTAAGATGTGCAGGACAGGGCGTCGTCCAGGATCAGGGACGGGAACCGCTGCTTTAGATCACTCCGCCTTATGGACATTTGTCTCACACAAGTCCTGCATGTGTAGTGTGATTTCTGTCTGTTAATCTGTCAGTGCTTTTACTTCCCCTCATCTTAAACATGTAAAACACACTCTCACACACACTCTCACACACACACACACACTTACACACTCTCACACTCTCACACTCTCTTACAGAATTCTGATCAGATGTCCTTGAGATCGTCTCATATAATGTGATCAGTAATCTTCACTTCTTCTCCGGAATTCTTTATCAGGTCCAACTGTCTCACAGTGTCAGGGACATAAACTCAGTGCAGTCTTAAAATCAGGTGGACAGTTCTGATTGTTCAGCATCACACAGCTGCAGTGTGTAGTTTACTGTGTGTGATTGAAACACACAGTCCTGTACACAGCTGGAGGTCACACTCATGTTTCTCCACAGAAGAGCTGGACGAGTAAACATGAGACGAGGGACAGGACCAGGACCAGTGGATGAGGACTCTTCATTACTGCAGAGAGACAGAAATGAGTTTTAGTTACAGTTGTGGTTGGAGGTTTACACAGACTCATGAACATGAACATCAGGACAATTCTGGTCTTTCAGTGATTTCTTTGAACTGATCTTTTTCTGGGGCTGAATGACTGAACAACACACATCTTTAATAGAAGTAAACTCCAAGAGTCTGGAGCATGCATTTTAATGATGAGCTCCTTCACCTGCATCAGCACCTCTTTACACTGTGTACTGAGAGTCTCATCAACATCTACCAAATACACATTCAACACTCTCAATCAACTCCACACCTTTTATCTCCTTAATCTGTCATGAGATAACTGAGGAACAGCCACAACTGGTTTTTATAAATCAGTCCTACTTCCACCTCTAACGTTCTGGAACAGACTGTTAATTATTGATTAGTGATGAAAATAAGGGGAAGGTAGATACTGACTCACCTGTGGGAGCTGCTGAAATACCAACGTCTGTTTCTTTAAGAGGGGGAACTAAAGGGAAAGAAAACACACATTACTGCATCATAACACAGTAAGATTTACACTTTTATAATCATTAGTTGTTTCCAGCTTTGTTCTCTGGTGTGTGTAACGCTCAGTGTGTGTTCTACTGACACTAACTCACTCACCATAGACTGAGAGATTAACACTGTTGATCAGGACTGTTCCTCTCCTAACACGGACAGATCTCTTGGTGTGTCTCACTGTCTGGTAGCTGGTGTAGACTCCTGTATCAGTAAATGTCAGATTGTGTAACACCAGTGAACAGTTCCCCTTACGCAGCTCCTCCACAGGAACGTCCACACGACCCTCATATCCCTCACCCTGATACGAGTCCACACCCACTCGCTCAAACACAATCTCAGACTCAGTGTTCCACTTAATATACGGTATGTCAGTGTCTACACTCGTCAGTTGACACGGCAGGACAGCTGTAGAACCCACTGGGCCAGATACACTGATCTCAGGTTCTGCAGAGAGGAGGTCTGAGACGGGAAATTATAATATAGATTAATCTAAACAGAGCAGTTATTTTAATAACATTATGTTTCATCTGTTTAATAAAAGATAAAAATGTGACTTACACACACAGACGCTGATCCACACGGTGCAGATGTAGGAAAAGTTGGTCATGGTGCGTCAGTGTGTGTAGATTTACTACAACAAACAAATATATTCTTACAACTGAGTTCTTCTTGAAATCTGTCTATAATTACTCATTTAATTTTAATTGTTAACTAATTATGTATAATACAATATTTTAACAAATATTATAACCAACACGAAAGATTGCATTCAAAGCCGTTTCAGCTGCTTCACACACAGAATGTTAAAATACACTCAGGACTGGACTATTCATAACTGTTACACATATTGTATATAATAACCTCCTTCATTCCACTCTCTATAACAACACACACACACACACACATTTATAACCTTCTTAAACCACAATATCATAACCCTGGTCTACAATATTGTAGCGTTTTTACGCCGGAAAGAATGCTGGAGAGACGAGTGAGCTTATTTGCTACCCAATGCAATGGCTGGGAGTACTTTATTAAGCACACAGCATATAAGGCATGAGCAGCACCTTCACTCAGGAGCCTACATCCAATTCAGCACTAGCTTGAACTGGAGCACATTTCACACGTCACACCCCGACACACACAAACAGGGCCGAAGCCACCAACCCAAACACCTTTCCCCAATATGGTGAACACACCGACATTCCCGCAAGGCATGCTGGTCGTCAGCCGCCGCCCCGCCCACGCCACACTGCCCCCACCCGAGCTGTGACCGTCCCTGTTCACCATGACGAACTTTGCCTTGGAGGTGTGGAGGCGGTCGGCGCTGGGAACGCCGGCGTCTTTTGGCAGGTGAGGGATGAACGCGAATGTAGTCCTGAGGCGGTCCGGCCTCCACATAGTTCGATGTTTCCCCGGCGTGCGGCTGGTAAGGTGCAAGACGGTCCCGGTGGAGCAAAACTCGTGCCCGCCCTGCCAACCGCACCCGGTAGATGACATCGGAGAGCCGAGCTGGCTGTGAGTGTCCACGCCCATTCGCCCCATCGGTGCCCCCACCCAAAAGTCTTGCAGCGGTGCCCACGAGCGCTGGGTGGGGCCCTTCTGCCTGGCGATGAGCGGTTCACAGTTCCACAACCCGTGGGAAACAGTGGAGCCGGTGTCCACGAGCGCCCGCAGTAAGACGCCGTCCGGCACACAGTCGATGTAAAGCCCCGCGGGGCTCCCCAACCGTCCACCCGGCGCTAGTTTAGCGCCTGCTGGTGTACGCTGTCCCTCAGGCCTGAGAACGTTGAAGCGGTAGTCCGGCTGTCCCTCAGGCCTGAGAACGTTGCAGTGGTAGTCCGGCGGTCCCTGGCCTCGGCGTCGTCGCAGAATCTCGTAAGCGGTGTTGAGGCCTAGCCGCGACGGGTAGCCCTGTCCCCGGCTAGGTTCACCTACCAAGCGCCACTGAGCTGCGGGCAGTCGCTCGGCTCTTTCGCCGTGATGTGCCGCCATTATGGGCTCAGCGCGCTCGACCTCGCGCAGCGCCTCCTTACGGTCACCCGCGCCGTCGCCTCGCCGCGAAACGTCGGAGAGCTGCTCGTTGCCTAGCCGCGACGGGTAGCCCTGTCCCTGGCTAGGTTCACGAACCGAGCGCCACTGAGCTGCAGGCGGTCGCTCGGCTCTTTCGCCGTGATGTGCCGCCATTATGGGCTCAGCGCGCTCGACCTCGCGCAGCGCCTCCTTATGGTCACCCGCGCCGTCGCCTCGCCGCGAAACGTCGGAGAGCTGCTCGTTGCCTAGCCGCGACGGGTAGCCCTGTCCCCGGCTAGGTTCACGAACCGAGCGCCACTGAGCTGCAGGCGGTCACTCGGCTCTTCCGCCGCGATGTGCCGCCGATATGGGCTCAGCGCGCGCGGCCTCGCGCAGCGGCAGGTCGCTTTGCCTGCTAACGGCGCACGGAGCTGGGATTTTCTGCTTCCCACTCCGCGTTGGTTGACGTGGTGTGCTCGCGCTAGCTCCGCCAGGAAAGCGCTTCTTCTGCGCGAGTAGTCGCTCCGCTACTCGGCGGCCCGCTTAGATTTTTAGAAGGTCCTCCTTTGTGCGCTCGAACCCGTTATTCTCCATCCCACTTCTGACACCAATGTAGCGTTTTTACGCCGGAAAGAATGCTGGAGAGACGAGTGAGCTTACACCGACATTCCCGCAAGGCATGCTGGTCGTCAGCCGCCGCCCCGCCCACGCCACAATATCTTCCTCCACTTCATCATCTATAATCATTGTTCTCATTGTACAGAACTCCTTCTCTGTGAGCTGCTGAGTGACACTTCTGGTTAGATGATAACTGGATTCTGACGCCTCGTACCGAACATGTGCAGTGACAAAAAAGTTCAGTCTAATCTAATCTAATCTAATCTAATCTAATCTAATGCCATAATTCAGAGTGTTTCTGTAGATGATTGACAGTTTGCTTGACTTTGATGTTCCTTTACAGCATTTCTGTAGTTAAACACAATATTGTGGAAGCAGCTAGTATGTGTTTACTGTTTCTATTTATGATTAATGTTGAATATACTGTATGTAACTGCTGAATGAATATCTAAACTCTATGAGTGTTGTGTAATTAGTGCACTAAGTGAAGTTCTGAGTTGTGTAAGAGCTGTGATATAGAGTTTATAGAGTTATATAAAGTTCACACTCACCCTCTCTTCATGTCTCAGACACTGTGTTTACACTTTAAATCACATCATCACATTAAAGTTACACAAATCCTTCAACAAAACATCAAGTAGATCCGAGTTTCCTCTCCTTCACAACTTCACACACACTTACAGCAGCAGCTCTCCGGATCTACAGTAACTCTCACTGGTTATAGGTTTTATACTCCAAAGGCGTCAAACTCAACGCTGCCCAAATCCGCGGTTTCTGTACGATAATAACTCGAGCGGCTTCATAAGCCGAGTCTCGGACGCTGTATTTATAACGAGCGACGTGACATTTATGAGAATTTGCGGTCCCGCCCCCTCACAGATGATTGGTCCCACCCCCTCGCAGATGATTGGTCCCGCCCCCTCACAGATGATTGGTCCCGCCCCCTCACAGATGATTGGTCCCGCCCCCTCACAGATGATTGGTCCTACAGGAGACAGTGTAGGTTCAGCTCTTATAAGCTCAGCGCTTCAGACGGTTTTGCTTTCTGTTTATTCCGTAGTTGATTCTAAATGTTCTTCTGTGTATATGATCCTCTTGCTGTGTTCCTGACTACACTTAGACTTTCCCCCATTTGATGATTGACTGGTTTTTGTTCGCCTCTTCCCTGTAAAATCTTTTAAAATCTATTATTGGCACTTTTGGGGATTTGCTTGTTCACTTTTGTAAAATAAACACTAAGCAAAGGCACTTTTAGCGCAGTGGCTCGTATCTGAAGTATCTGACTCATAGTGAGACTGTTAGATGAGTTTTAAGACTGTATTACTCGCTCACAAAACTGTTTCTTTATTACTAATCACAGCCCTAAAGTTTCCGCTAGCGCGACTAAGAAGTGAGTCCCGTAAATATTGTGCCGTTTTATCGCCGGAAAGGCTGGTGGAGAGACGAGTAAGCTTAACTGCTGCCCAATGCAAATAGCTGGGAGTACCTAATTCAGCAATGGCACGAAATAGCACAGACTGAACACTTCCCACCATTACTAACCCACCTAAAAACATGTGAATGAAAGTGACACGCTGTCACGTGAGTTTTCTTCTGTTTTTAGTACCTGTGTGGTGACACACGCTCAGGCTGAAGGATGCTGACGATATTCCAGATTCCTTTATATGTGGCGACAATCCAGTATTTAAAGACGAGAATTTGTCCTCCAGTCCACATGTTTCACTGGAGGATAAGGCCTCCTCCGTACAAGATGATGTCGCTACATGGGGCGTTGGGTGAGAGCAATAATCTGATGCTCAGAAATCTGATGCGTCTCTCTCTCGTTGTATTGCTGCAGCTGTAGGTAGTGCTGAATTACCTCAACACTCAATGGCATATTTCTTTGATGTTTTAATGGGAAAGTGGTCACCCTCTGATGTTAAACATGAGTCAAGTACTGTTTTTCAAGTTGTGGTTCCAAAACCATGACCATGACTGCTGGTCCCCGTGGTGTAAGGAAGACCCATCTCCGCATTTTAAATAATTTCTTTTGGCCTGCCATGAAGTCTAATGTTGCTAAGTACTGTCGATCCTGTCATGTTTGTCAAATTGCAGGGAAACCAAGTTTTATTCCCCTGCTCTACTTCAACCTATCCCTGTTCTGGGAGAGCCTTTCGAGAGACTTTTGCTAGATTGTAAGGGTCGTCTTCCTCGAGCTAAGATTGGTAATGTTTATCTGCTAACCCTGATGTGTCCTGCCACTAGTTATCCTGAAGCCATACCTCTGCGTAGCATCAAATATCGTGCCATAATTAGAGCACTTATTAAATTTTTCGACACCCTTGGTTTGCCCAAATATGTTCAGTTGGACCAAGGTTCAAATTTTATGTCTGCTTTGTTCCGGAAGTTTATGAACCAGCTGAACATGCATCACCAGGTTTCTAGTGCCTATGACCTGGAGTCCCAAGGTGCATTAGAAAATTTCCACCAAACCTTAAAGTCTATGCTTCGATCGCACTGTTTGAGCCATGAAAAAAGATTGGGATGAAGGGATACCATTAGTTCTGTCTGCTATTTGTGATGCTGTGCAGGAGTTGCTTGGATTCAGTCTTGCAGAATTAGTTTTCAGTCACTTTGTTCCTGGTCCCTTAAAAGTTCTACAGGAATAGCTACTGTCTCAGAGTTCTGTGAAAATTCCAACTATGAATGTTTTAGATTATGTGAGTTTCTTTTGCGAATGCCTACATGCAGAATGTAAGGTAGCAAAACATTCTCTTGCCTCCTCAGAAAGTCATATAAAGAATCGTTTTGATAAAGGCTGCACGCCATTTCCAAGCAGGTGACAAAGTGATTACTTTTCACCATTTTCATGTCGTTTCTTTTCTGTTATGGCCCGACCTAGACCGGGGTGTAACAGTATTCCAGTGTGTTGTTTAACCTATTTGTTAAAATATTATATTGCACTGTGTACCTAGATAGTATTTAACAGTTTATGAGAAAACTGTTGTATATTCTGGAAACATTTTAAGATATATTAACTGTAGATTTTAATTGTAGATATTTTAATGCATATTCATCTCGTCACACCTGCTTCTGTTTCCTGTAGTAAATCACACACACATTAAGTGCACCATGACCACCTTGTAAATGTCTCCCTAATGATAACTAAACATTAGCATTAACACTGGACTAATCAGATCAGAAGGAAATTAGGGTGTGTGGTCTTTGATAAAAAACAATTGAGATTAGGTGAGATTAGGACACGTCCAACATCAGTCCTGCATGGTGACATGGGGAAAATGTCCCTGGGTACAACTAAAGGATACAACTATCCCTTAACTACTGGGTTCATTAAGTCACATGTGAATGAACGGATTTAATGTAGTAAATGCTGCTTTTTTTTATTTCCGTCCCTACTTAATCAACTGAAGACTGGCAATTTTACATGATTCATGCTGAAGCACGCTCTCCAATTAAACCTTCCTTCTTTATCTTTAAAATATTTAATTATAAATCTGTGTACACGATTTGAACTGTAGATGTTTAGAACATACGATTCACTACAAATGTATAACTTTAAACAGGCCAGAGATCTTGTCTACATCTATAGAACTGTTGTTTAGTGAGACCAATTAAAGAGCCTTAAAGTAGTCTAGATTTAACCTTTTATTTTAAATGTGTAGAGCAAGCAGTGTGTGTGGTGTGTTTCTTATGTCCTGGTTAACTTAACTTTAGCTATTGTGAGAAAGTGAGTTGATCTGTGACTCAGTCACACTGTCAATTTAATTCAGCTCGAGTTTTGTATAGCTGTATTTCTTACAGAATGCAGAGCATTTTAAAACTTTTAAAGGTACCTAATATGCATTAATAATATGTAAAATTTGTGTTTGATTTTTTTTTACTTGATATCTCATACACAGTGATGAACTTTTTCCTGTTGTTATTTCAGTCCAGTAGGTGGCGCCCAACCCCCATAAACATAAATATAAAAGTAGAAGTGATAGTCTTGCAAAATGTGGAAGATGGACTTTTTCTGTTGACTGTTGCATGTTTTATTTTCCACTGTGTCCACAAATTTAAAACATGCTCATATACCATAGCTACAGTGAACTGGACTCAATAAGGTATCTAAATGTCTCCCTAATGATAAGGAGACATATATATATATATATATATATATATATATATATATATATATATATATATATATATATATATATATATATATAGCGAATCATCTGCCTCTATCTAACCCTGTCCTCCGCATCCTCTTCTTTCACACCAACTAACTTCATGTCCTCTCTTACTGCATCCATAAATCTCCTCTTTGGTCCACCTCAATCTGGCCTCTCTGACTTTATCTCCAAAACATCTAACGTGGGTTGTCCCTCTGATGAACTCATTCTTGATCCTATCCATCCTTGTCACTCCCAAAGAGAGCCTCAACATCTTCAGTTCTGCTATCTCCAGCTCTGCCTCCTGTCTTTTCTTCAGAGCCACTGTCTCTAAGCCGTAGAGCATCGCTGGTCTCACCACTGTCCTGTACACCTTTCCTTTCATTCTCGCTGATACTTTTTTATCGCACAACACACCTGAAACTTTTCTCCACCCATTCCAACCTACCTGTACCCACCTCTTCACCTCCTTTCCACACTCTCTGTTGCTCTGGACCAGCCATGCAGGACCTCTACAGACAGCGCTGTAGGAGGAGGACGCAGCGGATCCTCTCTGACCCCCAGCCACAGATTTTTCACGCTTCTGCCCTCGGGCAGGTACCAGGAGCATCAAGACCTGCACCAGCAGATACAGAGACAGTTTCTATCCACAAGCCATCAGGCTTCTTAACTGTTGACATTCTGCACACACCAATACACACTCACCACAACCACTGGACTCTTAACAATGTCACTTTAAACAATGCCACTTTAAATATATATTCAAAATACTTCATTGCATCTTGTACTGTTATATGTAAATACTAAATTATCTTTAGCTTACTTGCACATACACATACCTTTGAAATAATGGTTTTTTTCCCTCTTCTATATTTTTATATTTATATGTTTATGTAAAGTTGGGAAACACGGGTCTAAAAATTTCATTACAGTAATGATGCCTCATGGTTATCTGTTTATGACAATAAAACTTGAAACTTGAAACTAGTTTACCAGGCTAGCATGTGAGACCTCTGAGGTTGCCAGATAATTTCAGTAAACCCGCCACATCTCTAAACCTACTGGAACTGATCCAGTACTACAGTGGGTGTAAAATGTGATTTTCATCTTAATCTGAGTGATTGTGTGACTTTGGTCATCACACTGTCATTACCTATGGAGTGAAATCAGAGTCAGAAGAACTTCAACCTGAGTGTGTTATACTTTAGAAACACATTTATAATACATATGTAGTGTTTAACAAGAAAACATGTGATAAATGTCATGTTTAGGGGAAGTTAATGTATTTGTACAGTTCAATAAGACAAGAAAATAAACAGATGATAAAATGTCAGGACAGAAATATTAGTGTTTCTCAACAGACTTATCTCTGAAAATAAACCTGGTTTCAAAGTTTTCGATTTCGAGGATCTGGCAACCTCATTGTAGTTTCCCGCGCGCGGTTTCCTGTTAGTGCAGTATAAAAGGCCACAGTCACGCTGTAGAGATTCCCTCTTCCTCCCCCCCGGAGAGCTGCTGCTGTAAGTGTGTGTGAAGTTGTGAAGGAGAGGAAACTCGGATCTGCTTGATGTTTTGTTGAAGGATTTGTGTAACTTTAATGTGATGATGTGATTTAAAGTGTAAACACAGTGTCTGAGACATGAAGAGAGGGTGAGTGTGAACTTTATATAACTCTATAAACTCTATATCACAGCTCTTACACAACTCAGAACTTCACTTAGTGCACTAATTACACAACACTCATAGAGTTTAGATATTCATTCAGCAGTTACATACAGTATATTCAACATTGATCATAAATAGAAACAGTAAACACATTCTAGCTGCTTCCACAATATTGTGTTTAACTACAGAAATGCTGTAAAGGAACATCAAAGTCAAGCAAACTGTCAATCATCTACAGAAACACTCTGAATTATGGCATTAGATTAGATTAGATTAGATTAGATTAGACTGAACTTTATTGTCACTGCACATGTTCGGTACGAGGCGTCAGAATCCAGTTATCATCTAACCAGAAGTGTCACTCAGCAGCTCACAGAGAAGGAGTTCTGTACAATGAGAACAATGATTATAGATGATGAAGTGGAGGAAGATATTGTAGACCAGGGTTATGATATTGTGGTTTAAGAAGGTTATGAACATCTCTTGTTGTCGTCTCAGGAGAGTGTAACAGGGGTGTGTACAGTAGTGTTCCTGACACAAACTATAATGTCTGAATGATTAATGTGTCTCCTGTTAATCGAGTCTCCTCAGTGCTGTTTATTTTAACATTCTGTGTGTGAAGCATCTGAAATGGCTTTGAATGCAATCTTTCATGTTATAATATTTGTTAAAATATTGTATTATACATAATTAGTTAACAATTAAAATTAAATGAGAAATTATAGACAGGTTTCAAGAAGAACTCAGTTGTATGAATATATTTGTTTGTTGTAGTAAATCTACACACACTGACGCACCATGACCAACTTTTCCTACATCTGCACCGTGTGGATCAGCGTCTGTGTGTGTAAGTCACATTTTTATCTTTTATTAAACAGATGAAACATAATGTTATTAAAATAACTGCTCTGTTCAGATTAATCTATATTATAATTTCCCGTCTCAGACCTCCTCTCTGCAGAACCTGAGATCAGTGTATCTGGCCCAGTGGGTTCTACAGCTGTCCTGCCGTGTCAACTGACGAGTGTAGACACTAAAACATCGTATATTAGATGGAACACTGAGTCTGAGATTGTGTTTGAGCGACTGGGTGAGAGGTCGTATCAGGGTGAGGGATATGAGGGTCGTGTGGACGTTCCTGTGGAGGAGCTGCGTAAGGGGAACTGTTCACTGGTGTTACACAATCTGACATTTACTGATACAGGAGTCTACATCAGCTACCAGACAGTGAGACGCACCAAGAGATCTGTCCGTGTTAGGAGAGGAACAGTCCTGATCAACAGTGTTAATCTCTCAGTCTATGGTGAGTGAGTTAGTCTCAGTAGAACACACACTGAGCGTTACACACACCAGAGAACAAAGCTGGAAATAACTAATGATTATAAAAGTGTAAATCTTACTGTGTTATGATGCAGTAATGTGTGTTTTCTTTCCCTTTAGTTCCCCCTCTTAAAGAAACAGACGTTGGTATTTCAGCAGCTCCCACAGGTGAGTCAGTATCTACCTTCCCCTTATTTTCATCACTAATCAATAATTAACAGTCTGTTCCAGAACGTTAGAGGTGGAAGTAGGACTGATTTATAAAATCCCACTTTAGGAATTACACCCACTTCTACCCAGTCCCTCATTTTCACAGGCTCAAAAGTAATGGGACACCTGAGTGATGCGCAGTGTAAAGGCCAGTTGTGGCTGTTCCTCAGTTATCTCATGACAGATTAAGGAGATAAAAGGTGTGGAGTTGATTGAGAGTGTTGAATGTGTATTTGGTAGATGTTGATGAGACTCTCAGTACACAGTGTAAAGAGGTGCTGATGCAGGTGAAGGAGCTCATCATTAAAATGCATGCTCCAGACTCTTGGAGTTTACTTCTATTAAAGATGTGTGTTGTTCAGTCATTCAGCCCCAGAAAAAGATCAGTTCAAAGAAATCACTGAAAGACCAGAATTGTCCTGATGATCATGTTCATGAGTGTGTGTAAACTTCCAACCACAACTGTAACTAAAACTCATTTCTGTCCCTCTGCAGTAATGAAGAGTCCTCACCCACTGGTCCTGTCCCTCGTCTCATCTTTACTCGTCCAGCTCTTCTGTGGAGAAACATGAGTGTGACCTACAGCTGTGTACAGGACTGTGTGTTTCAATCACACACAGTAAACTACACACTGCAGCTGTGTGATGCTGAACAATCAGAACTCTAGAGACACGTCACTGCTGTCCAATTAGAATTGTTCACCAGACTTGGAGTTCATGTCCCTGACACTTTGGGACAGTTTGTTTGACCTAATGAAGAATTTCAGACAAGTGAAGCATCTTCAAGAACTTTATACAAGTCGAGTCGCGTTTTAAGCTGGCCGGTGAAACCCGGAAGCGCGCGTTGTTGAGATTTGGAGATGTGTGTTGTGTTGTTGGCTTACGAACTGTTGGGTTGCGCCGGTATTTGTGAATTAGAAAATAACTGTTGGTTTTCTTTGTTTCTATCTTTGTTTGCTTTTGTTGTAAATATTGCAAATAGTTTTTTCGTTTGTTTGTACATACTTTTTTTTCCTCCTCGGAAGCAGTAGGGGTTGGGTGCCATTTTCTTTAAACCCATTTTTCTCCTGTTTTTGTGTTAGTTAGGAAGTTAGGTCAGTTGATGTATTTTGTTTAAAGTTTTCTTTGGTAGGTTAGTTAGCTTGCGGGAGGAGATAGGGGAAGTTTTTGTTTATTGCTTTGGCCTTGGCCCAACCCTGAAGCCAAGAGCTTCCTGTGTGTGTGACCACGCACACTCAAACCTGGTTGTAAAGGTTTCCCTTTTTTTTATTTTTCTTTTGTTGCGGCCCTGAAACCTAGACTAAGGGGTCATAACAATTATCATTACTGATCACATTATATGAGACGATCTCAAGGACATCTGATCAGAATTCTGTAAGAGAGTGTGAGAGTGTGTAAGTGTGTGTGTGAGAGTGTGAGAATGTGTGTTCTACATGTTTAAGATGAGGAGAAGTAAAAGCACTGACAGATTAACAGACAGAACTCGCACTACACATGCAGGATGTGTGTGAGACAAATGTCCATAAGGAGGTGTGATCTAAAGCAGCGGTTCTCGTCCCTGATCCTGGACGACGCCCTGTCCTGCACATCTTAGTCTTTTCTTCATTAAAGTGGGTGT
Organism: Clarias gariepinus; assembly: GCF_024256425.1. NCBI lineage: Eukaryota > Metazoa > Chordata > Actinopteri > Siluriformes > Clariidae > Clarias > Clarias gariepinus. The sequence goes on from NC_071101.1 coordinate 3,551,735, forward strand.
GATAGAGCAGAGAAAACACTAGAATGTGCAGGACAGGGGTTCCTTCATCACCAGGGTGGAGAATCACTGATCTACTAAAGACACTGACTTTATGGACATTTTGTTTAAAAAAAAAAAAAGGCATTGAGTTCAAAATAATTTTTTTTTCCTTAGGATATTTTTATTTTTTATTTATTATTTAAAAAAGTGTTTAATAATCATGATGTATGCAAATATATGCATATTTATTTGATTTAATGAATAATTTGCTAATGATGTTTTATTATTATTATTATTATGTGTCAGTTTTTCAATAAAGAGTACAGATGTGTTAGAGTAAGAAAAGAATAATTCTAAAAAGTATACTAAGCAGTTCACATGTGTGAGTAACACACACACACACACACACACAGACAGTATGTATTATTTCCTCCTGGTGAGATGAGCGGGGGTTCCGTCTGCCTTTAGATCTCCCTGTACTGGTGTTTTCTGGTTAGAAGTAGGAAGTGACTTTCTCCTCTCTATCTGAGGCTTCACCAGGGCCTGACTCAGCTGCTCAGAGAAACTTCTCCAAATCACAACTCCTCATTGTTCCAGTTAATGATCTCAAGCACTTTACAACAACACACAGATAATAATGTTATAGTTCACTTCTTCTTTCATCACGCTCTTAAATATCAGTGATCAGTGCACCATGTATTGAGCAGATTTCTGTCTGTAAGATCTCACCTTCAGTGTTGTGAGGTCACTTACTTCATCTACACAATAAGAGATCTTTAAATCATTCTGGGTTTAGTGTTTTATTACACTTCACAAAGTTTTATGTTCCTGACACTTCTTGGGCAGCCGTGATGATTTACATGGATTATTGTATTTATTTTATTTTATAAAAATACCTTTAAAACAAAAAGAAAGAATAAAAAAATCTAGTATACACTCATTACACAAACATTCTTATGGATACTTTGTGCAGCTGCTCGCTTTATCTTTTATATTCAGCTTATAGCGTTAATATAATATTACTGTTTTTACTGTCATTTTATTTATAATTAATTTACATTTAATATTAACTATTATTGTTATTTGACCCTTTGCAGACACCATTAATACTGTTAAAGTTAACTGGATTAAAAGATCCTACACAGGGTAACTCCTTATGGTCTTACATTCCAAATAATACAATAACATGATCGGGAGTTTAACCTTAGTTTTAAAATGTATTTATTCTCCTTTTAAATTACCCAGGAAAAGTCCTGAGACTTAAACTGTCTGCAGTCGCTGCATGGTGTGTAAACCCCTCACATTAACATGGGGGCGCGGCCATTTCTGCTGTCCTGTACGATGAATATGACCAACAGTGTGGATGATTTTATGGGTAAATTCAGTCAGTTTAATCCAATTCTTAATCCATAGGGTTTATTATGATGTTGGCTCCGCCCCCTTTGTAGATATAACAGCTTCACCTCTTCTCTGAAGGCTTTCCACAAGGTTTAGGAGTGTGTTTATGGGAATTTTTGACCGTTCTTTCAGAAGCACATTTGTGAGGTTCAGACACTGATGTTGGACGAGAAGGCGTGGCTTACAGTCTCCGCCCTATCATGTTAGTGTTCATGTTTTAATGAGAATGAGCGGGACACCAATATTAAAAGTCATGCCTACATAATTACAGCTCTAAATATGTTAATTCATGAGGTATTTGTGTGTGTTTTCTTTACATTTTTATCATTTCTGATCTACAGTGGTGTGTTTCAGAACATGAGTGTGTGTCTATAGACTGTATGTGGTAGAATGTTTAAAAAATGTGAGCATATATATTTTGGTCATCACGGTGGTGTAGTGGTTAGCACTTTTGCCGTGCACCTCCAGGGTCCGGGTTCAATGTGCTTGGCCCCCTCTGAGTACTCCGGTTTTCTCCCACAATCCAAAGATCTGAGGATTAGACTAATTAGATAGATTGACACTCTGTCCAGGGTGTACCCCGCCTCGTGCCTTAAGCCTCATGGGATGGGCTCCAGGCCCCCTGCGACCCTGAATACAGAATAAAACAGTATAGATGATGAGTGAGTGAGTATATTTTAATATATCTTTATTTTTCACATCTGCTTCTGTTTGTTGTAGTGAATCTACACACACTGACGCACCATGACTAACTTTTCCTGCATCTGCACCGTGTGGATCAGTGCCTGGGTGGGTGAGTCACCTTTCTATCTTTTATAAAATAAATGAAAGTAACTGCTTTGTCCAGATTAATCTATATTATAATTTCCCGTCTCAGACCTCCTCTCTGCAGAACCTGAGATCAGTGTATCTGGCCCAGTGGGTTCTACAGCTGTCCTGCCGTGTCAACTGACGAGTGTAGACACTGACAGACTGTACATTAGATGGAAAATCATGTCTGAGATTGTGTTTGAGCGAGTGGGTGTGGCCTCGTATCAGGGTGAGGGATATGAGGGTCGTGTGGACGTTCCTGTGGAGGAGCTGCGTAAGGGGAACTGTTCACTGGTGTTACACAATCTGACATTTACTGATACAGGAGTCTACACCAGCTACCAGACAGTGAGACACACCAAGAGATCTGTCCGTGTTAGGAGAGGAACAGTCCTGATCAACAGTGTTAATCTCTCAGTCTATGGTGAGTGAGTTAGTGTCAGTAGAACACACACTCACTATTAAAGCTGAAAAGTTCATTTACATGTAAAAATATTGCAATGAAACTATTGTATTAGAATATTCAGTTAAGATTACTCTTAAATATCATCATCTACTATAAGGTTTAAGTGTAAGTTACATAAGGCTAATATGCAGCACGCTAAGATAAGACATAAGGGATGGACAGAAGGGGAACATAGGAGTGTAATGTAAATATAAACGTATATAAATTTGTGTGTGTATATTATCTATAATCTATTATATACACTCTAAAAAACGCTGGGTTGTTTTTTCTACCCAAGCGCTGGGTTGCCTCTGTTGGGTCATTTTTCTGGGTTATTTACAGAGAGTTGGGTAGTTTTTGTGTAACCCAGCTGCTGGGTTGAAGTTTGGTGGCTCCTCCCCCAAAGTTCACGGGTGGATTCAGCGGCTGTCAGTCAGAGCTTCGTGTCTCTCTTGAGCTCCCACACCGCTGATGACGGTTCATTTAAGGGAAAATGGCGTTAAATACAAGGTCTGTATACACATGTTCACTCACCTAAGTCACATATGACTGAAATATTATTACTATATGTGAGATTTATTACTGTTACCGTGTTAAGGTTACACTCAAACTTTCAGGCTGGTCTGAGGTAAGATAATTTAACTGACAATAGCTGCTATAGTTAGCCAAAGAACCCCACCTGTGTGTGAAAGAAACGGATAAGATGTCTGAGCTTTTTATCTTTCTCTGTAGAATGTTTGCAGGGTGACGAAACTGTAACTGTAGTATTAGCATGACGCTAGCATTTAGTTAACATTAGAACTTTATTAATCTCACTGTTTGAGACAATAAAATGCTGGGGTGTTACAAAACACTGACCCTCTCACAAATATACACACCTGCTAACCCTCCCGTTTTTCACTAGCTAGTAATTTACTCCGCGGTCAAAATTCGTCCGCGTTTCTCCCGAGTTATAACAATATTCTACACCTTTCCCCCCTTTGGCAAGTAGTATGTAAATATGACTGCTGCATGTAAGCTAACCAGGTAGCCCTCTTTAACCAAAGTTGCTTGTGACTCAGGCTATATTAACTATCAGTCAGCTGTACAAATAACTACTAGATGGAAGTATTAATATTTGGGTGATTATAATGTGCCAGTATGACCCCAGATATGACAATGCATCTCCTCGGTAATTAGCTTAAAATCAACGCAGACCACAAGATCAACTAGTCTGATAAAACTTATATATATATATATATATATATATATATATATATATATATATATAAGTTTTATCCTAAAAGCCATGCTTATTTTGCTTATTTTATTTTTGGTATTAGCTGTCTCCATGTTTTTGTTTCAGGTTACCTATACCCTAGCTTTGTCATTTTTTTTTATTTAGTATAAATCCTATTACACATTAAATTGATAGTCTTATTCAGTTTAATCTTTGTTATTCAACAATTTTTTTAACTTTCTTTCATTTCTTTCTAAGGTTGGCACCAACATGGTGGAATACCTCCACAGGCTGAAGTGTCAAGGCCGTACCCCTACATCCTGACGATGGGAGATGATGACCAGCGCAGCTCTCAGGCATTCGTCATTCTGGTGGGACAGGCTCTGGAGCAATGCACACTACTTGGGGCGGTTCATGTGTGCTTCAAGGCATTTTATATTTTTGACATTAACTATTTAAAGTAGTGTGCTCCTGTATAGGACTTTTTGTAATGTTGCTATGAAATAGCAAGGCCTACTTGATAAGTCATAGACAGTGTTTGTATGTTAAAACGGAACCAGGGCTGAATAGTTTTGTTCTGCAGAAAAGAAATCTAATGTCACAAAGAGATCCTGCTCTGTAGAAGCTGCCTCAGCCTATTTGTGTTATTACTCCATTCTGCCCTTGTGAGTAATAGTATAGTAATGATGTCGCTGTTGATTATCTGTTTTTGTGCTTTTGAAAAATAAATGTTTTTTCTATAAACATTTAATAGGATGTTGTTTATTGCATATATGTATGGTTTGCAAAACTTTTAAGTTTTTTTTTGTAATAAACTAGTATATCAAAGTAATTTAACTGTTTAATAGACGTGGGTCGTTTTTTTTTTTTTACTTGTAAAACATGAAAATAATAATAACCTATTTGTGAGGTAGAATTAACCCAGCATTATAGTTAAATATGACCCAGCATTTGAGTTGAATATTTAACCCATTTTGCTGGGTTAAAAAAATAACCCATTTTGCTGGGTTAAATTAACCCAGCATTTAGTTAGTCCAATAGTTACCCAGCAGCTGGGTTAAAAACAACCCAGATTGGGTTGTTTTTAACCCAGCATTTTTTAGAGTGTAGTTACTGTAATCTTATAAATCTAGATATCTCTGCATTAAAAAGTTATAAGACTATGTTTAAAAGCTATAATAACATTTATAATTTCATGTCACTGAGAGTGAACTATTTACAACAATGAATTTCTGTCTCTGTAGATAACGGTGGAAGGAACCGTCTTTACTCATTGAGCCTCATTTTTCTCGTCTTCTTACTCTGTGGTGTAATTGTGTCTCTGATTAAGAAAAAAAAATTCTAATATTCAGTGATGAATAATTCACAAACCTAAATATCTAGTTCTCTTTTCTGGTTAAAGCAAAGACTGTCTCAAACCAGCTACACACTTTATTTATAAACTCAGGGTTTTATTCTCTACTGTAAATAATAAATGTACATAAATCAGTGTAATATATGTACATAAATCTGTTTAATGCACACAGTGACGTCCTTTTGTAGTTCAGTTTTGTAAAAATCTGAATACAGATTTATTTAATAGCCGTTATTTACATAAAAGTGTTATTTACATTTTATACTGTGTTACTGTACCTTGGCATACAAATGCCCCGCCTTAAGGAAGTTTCACCATAAGAACTAAAATTTTGTAAGAAATTTATTTATTTTTATATATATATTATATTTATTTTTGTATTTTACATTGTTTACATGTCTTTTCTAAATATTTTAAATATTTTTACATGGAAAATATGATTATAATGTTGGAAATTGGTAATATTTGTACTTGCTTACAGTGTCTGGAACAGATTATCTGTATGTACATTATTTCCTCTGGGAAAATGCATTTCACTATACGAACTTTCACCATAAGAACTCGGATTAAACTCATATGCTGTAGGTTCCACTGTATTTTGTTATTTATTCTTATATTATTTTTTTATTATGAAGAAAGAACACAATGTCAATCAAAAGTGAAACTGAACTTTACAAGGAGTGGAGTGAGTTTCCACAGTTTTTGCTAGTTTCCAACAAAAAGCAGCAGTATAGTCAAAGAATTAAGGGATAAATGTTTGATATTATTGGCACCTACACAGTTTATTCCATTGTCCAGCCTCAAAACAATGTAAGTTTAAAGTTACAGTATGCTGTTTTCTGGTTACATGTACCTGTACATAGAAAAAGGTTTATGCAGTAAACAGTGTGTGTGATCAAAAACACCAAAGAGTGTTTGAGTGAGTGTTTGTCTCTTTCTGAAGAGTGAGTTTGTGCTCTATTACAGTTGACACTAAATAAGAGAAGTGGACTCCAGAACGGCTGATTGTTTTTGCAGCTGTTGCTTCGAGAAAGTTCTCCACGTGCTGTTTTGACTCGTTGCTGCCGCCGTGTGGATGCGAACGGTATTGTAGATTCTTTGCTAACGGGTCTGGTGTTTTTTTGGGGTCTTACGCCCTTGCTGAGGGACTTATTTTTCTCCTTTTGCTCCATTGATTTTATGGTGGACCTTTTGGACATGTAACAGAGTTTTTTTTGTCTCAAGACTGAATTTTTTTGTTGTTTTTGTCGTCTCCAAAGGGAGGACTCTGGGACAGACTGTCTGAACTGGGACTTGAGGACTTGCTTTGGACTGCAACTGTCCTTGTCCTTGTGTGGAATTATTCGCTTGGACAGCGATTTCTCTTTTTGCTGGATTTTTTGTGGGGACTGTTCTTTCTTGTTTTTGAGAGACGTTTTCTATTAGTTACTCTGCCATATATGGACATTTCAGCACCAGCCCAGTTCCGTTGGTTATTATATGTTGGTTATTATATAAAAATCTGCAAAGTGAGATGTAAACATTGGCTTCGAACTGTTGGGTTAACCTTATATCATTTGAGTTTTTGTGAGAATTGGTTCCTTGCTTTGAACTGTTGTGGGAATTACAAAGAGACTGGAACTGTCAGGTTATTTAAGTGAAATTTATTTTATTTATTAATTACAGTTCAATGTTTGAAACTGAACATTTTCATTTTTATGCTCAGTGACATTTTAGAGTTTTCTTTTGCACCTTTAAAATTACTGTTTCATTTCATATAATAAATTGTAAAGTCTGTTATCTTGGAGTAGGGGCATTCCTCCTGTCTTGTGGGCTGATAGAGGTAGGAAGGTTTGACTTCTTACTCTGTGGGCTACCGTGTATGTTGGGTCCAGAGGTTCAATCCTCATCAGTCATGTTCACAAAAGGTAAAGCACACGCAGCAAGGCAGATAAAAACATACTTAAGTAACATAAGTACAGGAATTAAATGTACTAGGGGTTGGAGACCTAGATCTTGTCATTCACCTAGTCGTCCAAGATATATCACAGTACATAGTCTTACCCCTACACTGTAGTGAAATTTTACTGCTACATTCATATTATCTCTTTTATACTGTATATAATCCACTGTATAATGTCTGTCCTAATGTGACTCCAGAATGAAGACTGAACTGAGGACTGTGTGTGAGGGACAAATCAAAACAAGAATCACAACTTCATTATAATTAAACACACACACACACACACACACACACTCCAAGTTGAGTTTGTCCCAGGCTCTACAGAGGACTGTTTAAGATGAGGAGAAGTAAAAGCACTGACAGATTAACAGACAGAACTCACACTACACATTCAGGAGGTGTGTGAGTCACATGTCAGTAAGGAGGTGTGATCTAAAGGGATGGAGCGCCATCTAGTGGTGGGAGAGAGTAAAATCTTAAAACAGACAAATAATTTACATTGGAAAAGCAGAATGTTTCTCAGACTGATTACTGAGTATGAAGGAATATTTACTGTCTGATACTGAGCTGATAAAGTTCAGAAATTATTATTATTATTATTATTATTATTTCTCTTAAATCTTTTTACAGAAATGTTCTTTTTACTGATATTTAATCTGGTCTAATTGTTTTTATGAGAGACCACGCCCCCTAATCTCCTTCTGATCTGATTAGTCCAGTGTTAATGCTAATGTTCAGTTATCATTAGGGAGACATTTACAAGTTAAACACTGATTTTCACAATTTATATAATTATTATTACAAATAGAATTAAATATCTATTTCTGATGATTTTAAACTGACTTAAAATTTAAATAAAATAGATTCAAACTTTATTGTCATTGTGAAAAGTACATGAGAAGTGCATAAGTGTCCTATTTACATTAATAATAATGAGGTAAATGAGGGTGTGAGTTCATATGTACAGGGGTGAGAGTGATTAATGTACATGTGCAGTAAGTAATAAGTATATGGTGTATATAGTAATATATAGTAATATACAGTATAACTGTGTAAACATTGTGCAGTGGATAAGACATGTCAAGAAGATAACATACTCAAATAAACATGATACAGACATCCATATATGTACATGTGTATGATACAATATATACAGAATAAATATGAGTGGAATATACAGTGCAATAATAAACATAAGTTACTGATTGTATAAAGATTCAGAGTGGATGAAGCAGTGTAATACAGACAGACAGTGAGAGTGCAGTGGTGTATTAGTTAACACCAGATGAGGCCCTGTGGAAACATTTTATTGGCCTACAGTTGTATTCAAGTGTGAAGTACTAAATACCCAGAAGGCCTCGGGTTCAAGAGGCCATGATCTGCTCGCTACAATAAAAAAGAAGGCGCCTGCACGACAAATTGGGAAAGTGAGAAATATACAGGTAGAAGGCAGGGATAGGAAACAAAGCAATAAGTAAAAATTATAATACTAGGAAAAATAATAATACTAATATAATTTACTTCTTTTTATTTTGTTTTATAGCTGTTTACTCATAAAAGTATGCAAAGTATGACCCACGAACAACCCGTACATACAGAGAGCAAGAAATAAGGAACTTAAAAGCAGGCAGAACGTAATGGAAAAGTCCAAAAAGTTCTTTGCCAAAATAAGATTAACAGAGATGCTTAAGAAAAGTTAAAAGAAGTAACTTTCAGTTTTGTTATTCTGGACACAGACGGCCAGACTTCCTGTTTTAAAGCTAAAAAACAAAGGGATCAATAGTTAATAATCAAATCTATTACTATCCCCTACTACACTCTATATTATACTACATCACTAAAATTTATCAATGAAGGTTGTGACTTTTTTAAACGTACAGTAAATTATCAAATGTAAAATGTTCAAAATCATATAGGTTAATAATAAAATTATGATTTAAGAAGAATAGGATTATTTTATAAATGAAAATATTAATGATCAGTCTTTTAAATAAGGAAAAATAATTATATAATTATGCAATAATAACAATATTTAAAATAATATAATCTAATGCAATTAAGCTTTGACAAAATAAGATTGACCCTAACTGTACTTAGTCAGGGTGTACTTAGACCCTAATTATTAAGTCCAAAAATGCATTATAATCTTCTGATCATAAAAAGAATAAATAAATAAAGTATAATAAAACTAAAAATTAACCAATAAATTATTTCAATAACTTTAAAGAAAGTGAATAGAAATAGGAATAGGAAAATAAGAATAAGATTATTATGCATCTTAGAAAAAGCTTAAAACTTTCTCTGACAAAAAACCCAAGTCTTCAATAGTCTGGTTAAGAAAACAGGAAGAAACCAAACTTTTCCCAAAAAAGGGAAAAATGAAAACAAGATCTTTAAGGCCAACCCAGACATGAATAAATAAGAGATGAGAGGGGAAAATTACATAATGGGGAGGTGCCACATCAATCTGACCTGAGCAGAAATGGCTTACATCTCATGAATATTAAGTAGTTTCTTGACTTAAGGAGGAGCAAACAATGTTTTTTCATGGGGTGTTTGTTGTCTTCTGGCTGGCCAGTCCAGTGCTGTCCATTTACTTTTGGTTGCAATAAACTTTTTTGCTCTTTCAATGCTCAAGTAGTTGTTGGGTTTGTGTTTAGAAAATTGCTGCAGGTTACAAAATTTGCCACGACAGTCCTCAGAGATAAATCTGGGTACACGCTCAACAACAGCTCTGTTAATGTGAATGGGAGTGTGTGTGTGATTTCCAGCTCGTCTGAAATCCACAATGACCTCCTTCATCTTCTTGGTGTTGAGTTCCAGGTTATTGTCCTCACACCATGTTACTAGGTGCTGGATCTCCTCCCTGTAAGCGTCTCATCGTTACCTCTGATCAGGTCCACCACCGTGGTGTCATCTGTGAACTTGATAATGCTGTTTGAGGTAGAGGCAGGTACGCAGTCATGAGAGAAAAGGGAGTATAAGAGAGGGGACAACACACACCCCTGAGGAACTCCAGTGCTGAGGGTGAGACTAGAGGAGGTGAGGTTGTTTAATCAAACAGACAATCAAATGTCCTTGAGATCGTCTCGTATAATGTGATCAGTAATGATAATAAAGATCTGCTGTAACTGTGCAGTGTAACACCAGCTTAACTCAGAGTAAAGTGCAGATGTTTGGATCATTTGATACACCACGCTGTGAGAAGAACAAACTGGTTCCTCCAGAACAAAATCCTGTTCAAGTTCAGTTCTGGAAGAAAGTCCAGTCTCACTAATGCTGAGTTCTGACAGGAAAGTGTGTAAAAGCTGCAGTGTGTAGTTTACTGTGTGTGATTGAAACACACAGTCCTGTACACAGCTGTAGGTCACACTCATGTTTCTCCACAGAAGAGCTGGACGAGTAAACATGAGACGAGGGACAGGACCAGGACCAGTGGGTGAGGACTCTTCATTACTGCAGAGAGACAGAAATGAGTTTTAGTTATTATATTTAACAAGAACATGTACAACAATAATATTTATTTATTTATTTATTTATTTATTGTCACCAATCTGTAGATGATTAATTAATAAAATCAGGTTGTTTTCCAGAGAAGGTTCAGTAGATACTGACTCACCTGTTGGAGCTGATGAGAGACCTCTGGGTGTGTCTTCACCACGGGAAACTAAAAGTAAAAAATACTTTGACTTGAACACCCATCATTTTCCTTAATTAACAGATAATAGAGTCAAAAACCTTTGCAATGCAGATGCTTCCAAGAACAAAAAAAAACGTCTCAGGTTACTTTACTGTAACCCTGTTCCCTGAAAAAGCGAGAACGAGATGCTGCGTGAAAACGCTATGGGAACATCTTTTTGTGTTGCCAGTTGTGAAGCATGTGTGTATCAAACACGCCAAATTTTTGGCATATATAACCTCGGTCGGGTGACGTCATCTGATGAAGTGCACCTGCAGGTTATAAATAGGAGTGAACCGGAAACATTCCTCAGATTGATTTGTCTGAAAGGACGTCCAGTCCTGCAAGCAGTGCGGTATTGAAGCGCAGCATCTCGTTCCCGCTTTTTCAGGGAACAGGGTTACAGTAAAGTAACCCGAGACATTCCCTTTCAAAAGCTACACTTGATGCTGCGTGAAAATGCTATGGGACCGAGGATACCAACGCCAACGCACTGTAAGTGTCTGGACCCCCAGGGTTGTGTTGCGTGTGCGCAGAATAGCCAAGGAGGTCTCAGACCTAGCTCTGGGAGGCTGACTCGAGGAACTGTGAGCCTGGAGTAGCATGAACATCCAAACTATAAATCTATCAAATGTGTGTGGAGAGGACCAACCTGCCGCATTACACACTTGCTGCAAGGGGACTCCTCTTGCCAGCGCAATAGATGAGGCAATCCCCCTGGTCGAATAAGCCCTGATTCCTAGAGGCGAAGTGTAACCATGCGCCTCGTAGGCTAGGGCAATAGCATCTCTCACCCAATGTGACAGCGTATGTCTAGTGGCGGATTGTGGAGCCTTTCCTGGGGAAAGAAAGAAATATAATGCTCACGATTTACCAGGCAAAACGAAAGGAAAAAATTTATGCGTTCTGAGCACAATGCATCAGGCAGTTTTAACTGATAGTGGCGAAAATAAACTGCCTGAAACAATTTCCTACTACAACAGCACTAAAGTTGGCGTTGATGTTATGGATCAAATGGCGCAGCTGTATTCAGTAAAGTGAGACCCGCCGCTGGCCTGTGGCTGTGTTTTACAACCTCCTAGACCTGGCGGCAATTAATGCACATATTCTATATAGAGAGTGCATGAATCTGACCATAAGCAGGAGGAGATTTATTTTGGAGTTGGTAAAGGAGTTATGTGCGCACCAGAAAATGGCAAAGGCAGCAGGGGCACAGTATACTAAACTGTTTATAAAGTAGACACTGTTTTTTTTTTCATTTTGTAATCTTTTTTTTGTTTACCTTGTACTGTACAATGTATATTATTTTTTTTATGAATTACTGTAAATAAACTACAAACGTATGAGATGCGCGCACATACATACACAAACTCTCCGTGCACACACAACTGCACAGAGTAGCAAATTGTAGTGGTCCAAAATGGTCCAAGATGGCGCCGGTGAGGTCGGCTGCCGTCACGACTGCTCCGACCACCTTTTCTTTGTTTTAGTTTTTTAAGTTAGTTTTCAGCGTTTGTAAATCGGCAAAATTGCCACCATGGAGTACATTAGTTATGATAGAGACACTCTTGTTTCTATTGGTATACAATGTACTCACAATTCAAAGTTTTTAACCCCGGATCAGAGCTGGCCGAGTGAGATCCTGAGGGACAACAAAGGACGCGACGTGAAGCGGCGGCCCAGAGGGAAATGAGCCGGCGTCAGGAACAGGCTGAGAGCCAGTGCACACCGCACACCTCTGCCAAGCATCCTGCTCGCCAACGTCCAGTCACTGAAAAACAAACTCGATGACCTCAGGGCCAGGATAAAGTTCCAGAGAGACATTCGGGACCCACCAGGGGTGAAAGGACACTGGACCATTGCTACACCACGGTCAAGGATGGCTACAAGGCACAATCTCGTCCTCCGTTTTGTAAATCCGACCACGCCGCCATCTTCCTCATGCCAAAATACAAACAAAGGCTAAAAAAGGAAGTTCCGGTTCAGAGGGAGGTCGCGCGCTGGACGGACCAATCGGTGGCCGCGTTACAGGACGCACTCGATGACGCAGACTGGGACATGTTCCAAAACAGCTCCGATGATGACGTCAGCGTGTTTACGGAAGTGGTTGTGGGATTCATTGGGAAACTAGCGGACGATACCGTCGGTGTTCACATCACGCAGGACCTGTCCTGGTCCTGTCACATCAACACCGTGGTGAAAAAGGCCCAGCAGCGTCTCTACCACCTCAGACGCTTGAGAGATTTCCGACGGCCCTCCAAGGTGCTCAGGAACTTTTACTCCTGCACCATAGAGAGCATCCTGACGGGAAACATCTCAACCTGGTTTGGGAACAGCACCATTCAGGACAGACGAGCTCTACGGAGGGTGGTGCGATCAGCTGAGCGCATCATCCGCACCGAGCTCCCTAACCTGCACTCAATCTAGAGCAGGCGGTGCTGGACCAAGGCCAGGAAGATTGTGAAGGACCTCAGCCATCCCAACAATGGACTGTTCTCTCTGTTGAGGTCAGGAAAGCGATTCCGCTCCCTGAAGGCCAACACAGAGAGACTGAGGAGGAGCTTCTTCCCACAGGCGATACGGTCTCTCAATCACACCACCACACAGTACTGACACACATATGGTCTTTACACACATACACTGGACATTCTGGACATTCGTTTACACTAGTGGCCACTGCACAACTACACCTGGTGGTCACAAGTCACAAGTCACTTTAAATAAATCACTTTTTAAGCATTTTTTGCACGGCACTAGACACTTTAAATATGTGGATTGCACAAACAGTGGACATTACATTACCATTACATTAACATTCTTTCATCACTATTTATTCTAACACCATTTCACATAAATATACCTACCCGTTCAGCTGCTCTTATTACATATGAGATGTAAGTCGCTCTGGATAAGAGCGTCTGCCAAATGCGTAAATGTAAATGTAACTCTTATTGTTTTATATTCCTATTACTATTCTTAGTCTTCTATTTTAGGTCACGAGCAGTTGCCTAAGCATTTCACTGCATATCGTACTGTGTATGACTGTGTATGTGACAAATAAAATTTGAATTTGAAATTTGAATTTGAATTTAGTGCTGTAGGGAACTAGTGAACAATGGATCTTCACTTTAGCGGAAAAGGGAATGAAAAATTATCAGTCATTACATATCGCTGAAGTGTGAAAAAATTTAACTCGAAAAATGATTTGTATATTTATAATAATCATTATCGAGGATCACATCATATAAATAGGACACAATAGTTTACATTTTAAATTAATTTAGAAACCCTTAGTATTATTGTAATCTGTAAAAAAATTTTTTTTATAAATAAATAAAATAAATACATCTCCGTACATCTTGTAAATTAATTGAATCATTTTCAATAGGTTATAAATGTTTCAATGCGTTATATATTATATAATGGTATCCGTTTTGGTTCAATAAATATTATACATTTATTATCAGTAGCGTAATATTTTCACAGCAGCAGCGACAGGTATCTAAGATGCTTAGGTTACCATGACGGAAAAGTGAAGTTGTTCAGCTGTTTAGTGTCACTATGCAGATGTTACACCAATTGTAGTTATTGAAATCTTTGGTTTAGTTCTCATTGAGTGGCCACACATCACTTCCATATTTCCACATTCCCGAGCTGGAGGAGTCAGAGAGTAGTAAAGGGGACATTGTGCTGTTTCTTGCGAGGCAAAGAGGTCCACCTCTGCTACATGAAATCTATCACAGATTTGCCTGACTACATTCATATGCCCTGGAATGTAAATCGCCCTGAGGGACAGGAACTTGTCCTTTGCCCAAAGCAGAACCTGGTGTGCTAGCTTGTTCAAGCGGCGCAACGCAGTCCACCCTGTCGATTTATATACGAGACTACCGTAGTGTTGTCCACCCGCACTAGGACATGGTAGCCTCTCAACTGCTGGAGGAAGTGCTTTAGGGCCAGAAATAGAGCCATCATTTCGAGGCAATTGATGTGCTGCGCGAGAAGATGACCTCTCCAGCTCCCTTGGGCTGGACAGCCATCCAAAACTGCACCCCAGCCCATGAGGGAAGCGTCTTCATTAGCATCTTGCGATGACAAGATGGACCTAGAGTGGGACCCAGAGTCAGAAACCCGGGTCTGAACCACATAGAAAGGGTACGAAGCCCTGGGGATTGGCCCTTGAGTGAAATCCCCTGGCTCTTAGCCACAAATGAAATGCTTTCATGTGCAGAAAACCCAAAGGTATCACCATGGACGCAGCTGCCATGAGATCTAAAGATCTCTGAAAGTGATGAACAGTCACTTTCTGGTCTAGCTTGATTTCCTTGAGGGTGTTGAGAATGGATTCGACACGCGCAGGAGACAGCTGTGCCCGCATTGAGATCGAGTCCCATGTGACACCCAAATATGTTGTCCTCTGAACAGGAAAGAGCACGCTTTTCGTGGCGTTGATTCTGAGGAACGGTGATGAGCTAGAACGACATCCCGATGTCGAAGCGCTAGCTCCTGAGACTGAGCCAGAATCAGCCAGTCGTCTATGTAATTCAAAATACGGATGCCCTGGAGTCGTAAAGGAGCCAGCTCTGTGTCCATGCATTTTGTGTAGGTGCGGGGTGAAAAAGCTGGACCAAATGGAAGGACCCGATACTGGTAAGCTTCACTCCCAGAAGCGAACCTCAGGAACTTCCTGTGTTGTGGCAATATTTCTATATGACAGTATGCGTCCTTCAGATCGATTGTCACAAACAAATCCCTTGGTTGGATTTGAGAAACAATCACTTTGACAGTCAACATTTTGATGGTGTTAGATGTTTGGCATCCTGAAACATGGCAGGAAAAGACCGGAGAACTAACATTTCGTTGGAGACTGGTGTTGCCCGAAACATCCCCACGGTCCTGGGTGAATAAGCCTCAGGACTTCTACCTCGTGAAGAAGACAGAACGTAGGTCTGACTTCTTTGAGGCGGATTGCGAAGCGCGGCGTGACGCATCCCAGTCTTTACAAGGGGGTGCCCGGCTCATAACACTCTCTTTCTGTGCTTCATTCCTCGCGAGAGTCAGATCCGGTCGGGACTGGCCGACAGTTCCGACTCTTGAGCACGGCGGGGAAGTTATTTCCCAAAGGCTTGTACATATAATTTTAATTTATAATTTTAAAATTCCACTTTTGCAGCCAGAAACGATATGCAATCACTCGATCGCATGCATTACTTACCTGCAGTAACTCCTCCATACCCGCAGAAGTGAGAGTAGGTCTCTCCTGTCCATTCACAGGAACCGGCGATGCGCGCTTGAGAAGTGGATGGAAAACTTCCTGATCCGGCGAGAACGTGAGAGAAAGGGGGAATTCCTTCTCGTGCGCGTCTGCCAGGTTGCACTGTTTAACCCCAGGTATGCGCTGCGGCTCGCGGTTTCTCTTTAAAGAATGCGGCTCGTGTGTGAAGCACTCGAAACAAAGGTGTGAAGATCGTGCTCCGAAAAAGATCTATTACGCAGATGTACGGATCTCCTAACAAACTCATTAATACAACGTTTAATACTTTTAAACTCGCTTGCATACACACACGCAAACACAATGCAGTTCTGAAGACAAAAAGATCTGAGGAATGTTTCCGGTTCACTCCTATTTATAACCTGCAGGTGCACTTCATCAGATGATGTCACCTGACTGAGGTTATATAAGCCAAAAATTTGACGTGTTTGATACACACATGCTTCACAACCGGCAACTGAAAAAGAGGTTCCCACAGTGTTTTCACGCAGCATCGAGTGTAGTTTTTGAAAGGAAACACAATGTTCTGTCTCCATCTAACACTCACATGTAGTGCAGAAACAGTGTGTGTTCTACTGAGACCAACTCACTTACCACGGACTGAGAGTTTAACATGGCTGATCGAGACCACTTTAAAGTTCACAGATCTCTTGGTGCGTCTCACTGTCTGGTAGCTGGTGTAGACTCCTGTATCAGTAAATGTCAGATTGTGTAACACCAGTGAACAGTTCCCCTTACGCAGCTCCTCCACAGGAACGTCCACACGACCCTCATATCCCTCACCCTGATACGACCTCTCACTCAGTCGCTCAAACACAATCTCAGATTCAATGTTCCATCTAATATACAGTCTGTCAGTGTCTACACTCGTCAGTTCACACGGCAGGACAGCTGTAGAACCCACTGGGCCAGATACACTGATCTCAGGTTCTGCAGAGAGGAGGTCTGAGACGGGAAATTATAATATAGATTAATCTGGACAGAGCAGTTATTTTAATAACATTATGTTTCATCTGTTTAATAAAAGATAAAAATGTGACTTACACACACAGACGCTGATCCACACGGTGCAGATGTAGGAAAAGTTGGTCATGGTGCGTCAGTGTGTGTAGATTTACTACAACAAACAAATATATTCATACAACTGAGTTCTTCTTGAAATCTGTCTATAATTTCTTAATTAATTTTAATTGTTAACTAATTATGTATAATACAATATTTTAACAAATATTATAACCAACACGAAAGATTGCATTCAAAGCCGTTTTAGCTGCTTCACACACAGAATGTTAAAATAAACAGCACTGAGGAGACTCGATTAACAGGAGACACATTAATCATTCAGACATTACAGTAGTGTTCCTGACACAAACTATACACACCCCTGTTACACTCTCCTGAGACGACAACAAGAGATGTTCATAACCTTCTTAAACCACAATATCATAACCCTGGTCTACAATATCTTCCTCCACTTCATCATCTATAATCATTGTTCTCATTGTACAGAACTCCTTCTCTGTGAGCTGCTGAGTGACACTTCTGGTTAGATGATAACTGGATTCTGACGCCTCGTACCGAGCATGTGCAGTGACAATAAAGTTCAGTCTAATCTAATCTAATCTAATCTAAGGTTCAGAGTGTTTCTGTAGATGATTGACAGTTTGCTTGACTTTGATGTTCCTTTACAGCATTTCTGTAGTTAAACACAATATTGTGGAAGCAGCTAGTATGTGTTTACTGTTTCTATTTATGATTAATGTTGAATATACTGTATGTAACTGCTGAATGAATATCTAAACTCTATGAGTGTTGTGTAATTAGTGCACTAAGTGAAGTTCTGAGTTGTGTAAGAGCTGTGATATAGAGTTTATAGAGTTATATAAAGTTCACACTCACCCTCTCTTCATGTCTCAGACACTGTGTTTACACTTTAAATCACATCATCACATTAAAGTTACACAAATCCTTCAACAAAACATCAAGCAGATCCGAGTTTCCTCTCCTCTCAACTTCACACACACTTACAGCAGCAGCTCTCCGGGTGGAGGAGTGTGTGTGTGTGTGTCTCTCTACCGCGCTGTCCTGTTTTATACTAACAGGAAACTGAACGCACGATGACGTGAAGTGCAGAATCTAAACCTGAAATGTTTGCACGGACCCAGTTCCTCACTGATTAAATTTTCTCATTTCAAGCTGTGGTATGAGAATGGATGAACCGTGTGCAAACACTTCTCAAGTTGCCAGATCCTCAGGTTTATTTTCAGAGATAAGTCTGTTGAGAAACACTAATATTTCTGTCCTGACATTTTATCATGTGTTTATTTTCTTGTCTTATTGAACTGTACAAATACATTAACTTCCCCTAAACATGACATTTATCACATGTTTTCTTGTTAAACACTACATATGTATTATAAATGTGTTTCTAAAGTATAACACACTCAGGTTGAAGTTCTTCTGACTCTGATTTCACTCCATAGGTAATGACAGTGTGATGACCAAAGTCACACAATCACTCAAATTAAGATGAAAATCACATTTTACACCCACTGTAGTACTGGATCAGTTCTTTATTAATATAGGTTTAGAGATGTGACGGGTGTACTGAAACTATCTTGAGAATGTTGTGCATGTTATAACAGATACCTGTACACTGTAGATTCCATACATAGCCCAACACTGTAGATTCCATATATAGCACACACACACACACACACACACACACACACACACATGGAATGTACAGTGTTGGTTGGGGTTGTGCAGGTACCTGTATCTGTCATAACATGGTTGTGTATTGGGCTAAAATTTCTTTTGAATCTATTGCACTGTAAAGTGTCTATGGAAGTCACGTGACAAAAGAACGAATGACTCAAAGGTAACTACAGTATATCCTGTATAGGTCCTGTATATAATATACGGAGGTTTTCGATGCTTCAAATTCAAATTTAAATTTTTATTTGTTACACAGTCATACACAGTACGATATGCAGTGAAATGCTTAGACAACTGCTTGTGACCTAAGAATAAAAGAATATGAATAAGAATAGGAAATAAATATGGAAATTAAAATAAAGGGTAAGTTTAACTAAGGAAGAATAAAATAAAAATATACAAATAAGAGTTAAAAATAAAATAACTGTATACAAAAATACACATATGATATATGGAGAATATATGAAAAAATGTAAAACAATAAGAGCAGCCGTATAAATGGTAATAAAAGAATGGTAATGTCCATGGTCGTGCAATCCACATATTAAAAGTGACTTATGCAGTGCAAATATGCCCAAAGTGATTTATTTAAAGTGACTTGTGATGGAGTAATTTGATGTGATTTGATTTGATGACCACGAAGTGTAGTTGTGCAGTGGCCAATAGTGTAAACAAATGTCCAGAATGTCCAGTGTGTGTGTAAAAACCATATGTGTGTGTCAGTACTGTGTGGTGGTGTGATTGTGATTGAGAGACCGTATTGCCTGAGGGAAGAAGCTCCTCCTCAGTCTCTCTGTGTTGCCATTCAGGAAGCGGAATCGCTTTCCTGACCTCAACAGAGAGAACAGTCCATTGTTGGGATGGCTGAGGTCCTTCACAATCTTCCTGGCCTTGGTCCAGCACCGCCTGCTCTAGATTGAGTGCAGGTCAGGGAGCTCGGTGCGGATGATGCGCTCAGCTGATCGCACCACCCTCCGTAGAGCTCGTCTGTCCTGAATGGTGCTGTTCCCGAACCAGGTTGAGATGTTTCCCGTCAGGATGCTCTCTATGGTGCAGGAGTAAAAGTTCCTGAGCACCTTGGAGGGCAGTCTAAAGTCTCTCAAGCGTCTTAGGTGGTAGAGACGCTGTCGGGCCTTTTTCACCACGGTGTTGATGTGACAGGACCATGACAGGTCCTGCGTGATGTCAACACCGAAGTATTTGAAGCTGTCCACTCTCTCCACTGGGCTCTCGTTGATGACGGGGGTCTGGTAGTTCCTCTCCTGCTTGGTGCTGAAGTCCACTTTCAACTCCTTTGTCTTACTGACGTTTAGAAGGAGGTTGTTCCTCTGGCACCAGTTCTCCAGATTCCTAATCTACTTCAGGTAGGCCGTCTCGTTGTTATTAGAGATCAGGCCCACCACGACGGTGTCGTCAGCAAACTTGAGAGCAAACTTGATGGTGGTGGAGCTGGTAGTGGCCATACAGTCATATGTGTACAATGAGTACAGCAGGGGGCTCAGAACACACCCCTGGGGGGCTCCAGTGCTGAGAGTGATGGAGGCTGAGACAGGAACAATGATGGACTCTTTGAAGCATGTGGGGATCACCGACTGAGATAAATAGATGTTAAATATCTCAGTGAATACAGGTGCTAGCTGGTCTGCGCAGGCTTTGAAAATACGGCCTGAGATGCCGTCTGGTCATACCGGTTGTTGGTGTTTTATAGTCCTTTATTGTCCTTAATCCCTGCCACAGGCTCCTAGAGTCACTCTGTTGGAGTTGTGACTCTAGTTTTCTCTCGTAGCGCTGCTTCGCCTTTTTCACCACCTTCCGGACATTATACGACGCAGCCTTGTATGGTTCCATGTCCCCCGACACAAGTCCCAGGCAGTAGGCAGCGGTGCGAGATCTCAGAGCGTCGCGGATGGTTTTATCCACCCACGGCTTCTGGTTGGGAAACGTTCTAATAGTCTTTTTCTCCACGGTATCATCCGCTAGTTTCCCAATGAATCCCACAACCGCTTCCGTAAACACGCTGACGTCATCGGAGCTGTTCCTAAACATGTCCCAATCTGCGTCCTGTAACATCCTGTAACGCGGCCACCGATTGGTCCGTCCAGCGCGCAACCTCCCTCTGACTGGAACTTTCTGTTTCAGCCATTGTTTGTATTTTGGCATGAGGAAGATGACGGCGTGGTCGGATTTACCAAACGGAGGGCGGAGGGAGTAGCCGTCCTTGACCGTTATATAACAATGATCCAGTGTCCTTTCGCCCCTGGTGGGGCAGGTGATATGCTGATAAAAGTTCGGCGCTGCGCGTTTGAGGTTGGCACTATTAAAGTCCCCCGCCACAATAAGCGCAGCGTCCCAGTGTTGTGTTTGGTGCTGTGTGAGTGCCTCATGCAGCTCGTATAAGGCAGTGTCCGTGTCCGCTTGTGGTGGAATATAAACAGCGCTGATTATGACCGATGTAAACTCCCGAGGTAGATAAAAAGGACGACACATGATGGACAGTAGTTCCAGTTTTGGTGTGCAGAAGAGTGTGTTAGAGGAACAATGCTCGCGCTGTTGCACCAGCTGCTGTTCACCATTAAACACATGCCGCCTCCCCTTGACTTCCCCGAGTCCCGCATCCTGTCCATGCGGTGAACCGAGAAGAACTCGGCTCGTTTCCCTCGTGGCCGCCGCTTTGCGTCGCGTTCATTGTTGTCCCTCAGGATCTCACTCGGCCAGCTCGGATCCGGAGTTAAAAAGTCGAATTGTGAGTACATTGTATACCAATAGAAACAAGAGTGTCTCTATCATAACTAATCTACTCCATGGTGGTAATTTTGTCGGTTTTAAAACACTGTAAACTAACTTAAAAAACAAAAACAAAGAAAAGGTGGTCGGAGCAGTCGTGACGGCAGCCGACCTCACTGGCGCCATCTTGGATTGCTTTGCACATGCGCAAACTGGAAGATATGATGGTGAGTTACTCATTCTGTTTATTATAATATGTCCTCAGCTGTATTGTAATATTTACATAACTGAAAATAAGCCAATAATAATCCAAAATTTGTGTATGTAGACGTATTGGCGGTATTTTTTATTGAAAATGTAACATTTTATTTTTTTTCTGATCAAAAAAACGAAATGAACGAAATGACTCAAAAAAGATTCCTTCATTTTGATAAATGAATTTTTACTTTATGACTGGTATTTAAACACAGCCTTTATTAACTAAACACTAGATCAACTAAAATACACAAGATTCCCTCTGATCTTTGTCCTGCTTTAACATTAGTAAAAATGATCTTTTTGCTAAATAATATTAAATTATATAATTTTTAAAGAATGCTGTCTGTAAAATATGTAAAAATGCAAAAGTAAAATGCTGTAAATAAAAATCTAGTGCACTTCAGTAATATTAATAGTTAAAATTGTACGTTTGAAAGCACAAATACTTTGGAAATTAATGTGAGTCTTGAACCCAAAGCACCAACGCATTAGGTCATTATTTACGTCATTCCATGCAGTATGGTAGAACCAGCCGGTGTAATCTTTCAAGCACATTTTCTAGACATTTCTATCAGGTTTTTTGTTCTGTAAATGTGTCATAAATTAATAAGCAGCTCTCAGGTGAATCGTGACTAAATCACTGGAGAGGATGCTTGAGGCATTTTATGATTAACTAATGATAAAGTTCTCCTAAATTTCACTTTAACATGGATGTTTTAGTTCAGACAGTCGCAGTATTTTTCTTGCATGGATGTTTTAGTTCAGACTACTGCAGAAATTGAGAAAACATTTCATAGATTCTTTAGGTGTAAAGATATAAAACCTGACCGACAGGTAAAGGAGAGTCTGAAAACATAGTTACAGTCTGCCTGTATGCCTTTCATGTTTACATTTCTACTGTGGTCTTAGCAACCCAGCAGTGATTTTACACACACTTGACTTTTACCCGCTAGCCTTGAAAATACACTTTGTTTTGTTTAACATATTTCTTAAAATATTATTTTACACTGTATAACTAAAAATATTTAATAATTTAAAAATATAGGGAATTATAGAAAAAAATGAAAAAGCACTTTATTAAATGTTTAATACATATTTATTTTTCAACACCCACTTCTGTTTGCTGTAGTAAATCTACACACACTGACGCACCATGACCAACTTTTCCTACATCTGCATTGTGTGGATCAGCGTCTGTGTGTGTAAGTCACATTTTTATCTTTCATTAAACAGATAATGTGTCATTTTGTACTGATATATTTGATGTACACATTCATTTGATGAATATGTTGTAGAGACAAAGTGCAGCTTTGTCTATTTTCAGTGATTGACATCAACTCTTAGCTGTGTTTTTGTAGTTTTGTAGTTACAGCTATCTGCTGGTTCTACAGTACATACTGCATGGAATGACGTAAACAATGACTTAATGCTTTGGTGCTTTGGCCGCGACACTAATTAACAGAGAAGCAGCATGAAACTGAAATGTTGTATGTACAGTAACAGCAAACACTTCTGCATGAATGTATAAAAGTGTTCACGATCTGGATGATGTGAAATGTGAAGTTTGCATCCGCTTTCTTCCCCTCAGTCCAAAGAAATGAAAAGTAGACTGATTGACGGTTCTAAATTGCAGGTAGTGTGTGAATGAATGTGTGAGTGTGTGCGCTGTGATGGATTGAACCTGTTCAGGGTGTACTCCGACCTTTTCCTCTGAGTCCACTGGAATAGGCTCCAGGCCGCCCATCATACAGGATGAGTTATCACTTTGTACAAGACATGACAACACCAGGTTACACAGCATTTTATTGCATAAAATATTTATTTATTAATTTACAAGATAGATTTTGAGAGTACTGAGAGTGAGTGAGTGAATAAGTGGGATATATAGTGGGGGAGCTTTTATTTTATTAAACGTTATTAAAATTTATCTGGAAGAGAGGGTGGTTATTACAGTTGTGTAGGCCTGCCAGTGATGAACACAGTAAGGGTGTGGCAGTGGTTTCAGTGCTCGGAGAAGAGGCTTGATACCTCTTGAAGAGTGCCTTAGCTGCTATTGCTCCATGAGTGATACCCACCATCAGAGGCGAACCAAGGTGAGGTGAGGGGCCCCAGGCAAAATGAATAGATGAGGTCCTTCTAAAAGTTTATTTCGTTAATATATCTTTGTTACTTAAATATACATTTATACAAGTGCATATTCTTTGACAAAATATTAATCTAAAATCTTAAAGATACAGAACAATCTTCTTATTTACAGTAATGGATTGTCACCTTAAAAATGGTGCTTACGAGCCTTAGCTACAGCAAATGCATTCAAAGACCGTCATTTATTCCGTTCAATTGAAATTAGTGCCAGTGCTGGCAACCTCTCTTGGTTTATTGTTGACCCGAGGTATGTTTTTATTAGCTTTAAAGCTAAAAAGCTTTTCTCACCAGAGGCAACGGTGATGGGAACTGTTAGCAGCAGACGAAGAGCAATGCTCAGGTTTCCATACAAATCTAGAAGTTGCTTCTTGTAGATGAAGTCTAGCTTAGTTTTAGTTAGCAACCTCTTCTGAAGATTATGCCAGCTTTCCATATTATTCACATGTGACTTGGAATACTCATGTTCTTTTAAATGACTGCCTATATTTTTTCATGTCCGGAATCCACCTTTGCTGAGAGCATTTTTACATTTACCAAACAGTTGGCATGCAAAGCAGTATAGCGCATCTGTGCTGATAGAGTATATAAGCCATGATCTCTTGATTTTCTCTCCATTTTTCATTTAAATCTCATAATTGTCTTTTGTGAATCGTCGAGGAACTGTGTAAATGGCATTTACTCTTCATTACCAGGTAATTGTTGTTGCAGTGTCAAGGTGGATGGTACTAAAAACATACAGTAAACATATTTAGTCAAAAAAATTTCAAAGAGCACATATGTACTGTATCAGTAAACTAACTTCATTAGGACTACATCTAACATGCTGAGTATCTTCTGTCTGAGGCAGTGGTGATAGGGACTTAAGCAATGCTCCTATTTATAGAATTATATGGTAATCATCTTAATTTATTATTAATTATTAGTTTATCAACTGGCTATGTTAACTAATTTTCTAGAGTTGTAAAGTAAATGTATTGATATAGTAACACTATATGTACTGTAACATGCTGATCTCACCATTTTCACTGTCAGAAGGATGGACTGGGGTATTTCCCTGAGGTGGTGGTGACAGGAACTTAAGCAATGCTCCTGAATGCAGAAATATATGATTAGCATTTTAATTTAATCGTTTACATTTAATTTACAGTTTATTAACTATTAGTTAAATGTTAGTTGACAAATAATTATGTTAACTCAACTATTTTAATGTAGAAGAGCTAAATAAAAATGTCAACTAAGTAAATGTAATGATATTTATTTAAATAGTTTTGTGAGCTCTCCACTGGCAGCAAAACACAGTACCAAAACTTTCCAAGTGGTGATGTTCACCTGATTAACATCATCACCTATTGCAGCCTATTAATACCGGCATAAAATACATGCTGCTGCTACAGTACGTGTAACCCCAGCTAGTAACCCTATTAGAAATTACACAATCTAGAAAATTATTAAACAAAAATAAGCTGGAACAACAAAAACACTGGTCTGTCATATAATTATCATTAAGTCATCAATGATCATTATCTCCATCACTTAACTTACAGCTGTCATGTTTCCTCTTTTCCTCCTCTTCTTGTTTTTTTTTATCCGCTTTTGGCTGCCAGATGGATAAGTCCTTTTAATTTTTATAAAAGCCTAGCAATAAGTGCTGCTGTGCCAGTTTGAAAACCGCGGCTGACGCATCTCGAAGAACAAGCAAAAGCACAT
Source organism: Clarias gariepinus (assembly GCF_024256425.1). Classification (NCBI taxonomy): domain Eukaryota; kingdom Metazoa; phylum Chordata; class Actinopteri; order Siluriformes; family Clariidae; genus Clarias; species Clarias gariepinus. Next base: position 3,577,382 of record NC_071101.1, read on the forward strand.
CCAGCGTAACGCGAGAGCGCGCCCTCTAGGGGGGATGCGGATATATCGCTCCATGTTGCGTGTATGTTTTTAATAATGACATTTAAAATTGTTCAAATAGTCCGCTGTCGGGGCCCCCTCAAGATGCGGGGCCCCAGGAAATTGCCTGTATTGCCTGCCCTATTGCTACGCCTCTGGGTACAGGGACTGAACTGAACATGATGAGAGACAAAATGTCCTTCAGGAAGCCTGGAGAACTCTTCGTCAAGACTACATTAAACACATAAGAAGGTCTAGCTCTTTCTAGGAGAAATATGAAGAAAAGAGAAATAATCAGTGTGTGTAGGGGTGAATACTTTCGGGACAGAGTGTATCTACAGTGAGTGAAATGATAATCTGGAGCCTTGTTTTTAAACTACAGCCATGAATTTGTCTTCCTCTAGGTGGCGCTGGAGTGAGCTCTCTTCATCTGCTGGTCCTCGCCTTGTCACTTCTCTCATTTTTACTCTGTCATGACTTTGAAAGGGAGTTAAAATGATGTAAAACTCGGATGTGAACTGTAAAGTGTACTGAAGCCTGGAGTGATGAGATACTGAACTTTAGTTAAACTGATGGAGGAGAGGATTTAAGTACAGGAATGTAGAAGTGTTAGACTCTGGGAATGTTGCATTAATTAACAACATTTTTAGGTTTTTGTTTCACTACATCGTCCCTAAAAACCAGAACCACACTAATAGAGAAAAAAAAAGGTACTTATTGGATATTGAAGGAAAATAACAAGGAACTTTATCGACTAATAAATGTTAAACTTTACACTAAAATGTAAAGAGATTTGTTAGTTGTGGTAATTTTAACATAAAATTGTCTATTTTAGATAACAAAACTTTTATGATATATAGTTTGACATTGTTTTTTATCATAATCTATATACTACAGTAACTGTGTGGTTCAGTATCTGATGGAATACAGGCTTCATAAGTGAAGATTAAGTTTTATTTAGTTATGGTTTAAATTGACAAAAAATCTTCCATAATGTGAAGTTAATGGAGTTATTGGTAATTTTATCTACCAGTTCATAAATATAGAGAGATGTGCAAGTTTGTCTTCTAATAAAAAAAAACCTTTATAAAAAATCATAATAAATTTGTTTAAAAACCTCTCTGGAATAACTCTATTTCTTTTATTGTATATTAGAGAGAGAGAGAGAGAGAGAGAGAGAGAGAGAGAGAGAGAGAGAGAAATCTCTGTTTTAATCCATAGAGAGCAGTTTTTAATTTTTTTTCTGTACATCTTTTACAAATGTGAATTAGTATCAGTCTTAGTTAGTCTAGTATTATTGTTATTACAATTAATACTACTACAATGAATAATAATAATAATAATAATAATAATAATAATAATAATAATAACAGGAAAAAGGAAGAAGGAAAAACACTTTACCATAGCTTTAAATTCATAATACCAAAAAAGAATAGAAATTATAAATAAATAAATAAATAAATAAATAAATAAATAAACTACTTAAAAACTAAAAAAAAATAATAATACATATTAGGGATGTTCAAGTCAAACTGGGACTAAACTGTTCTCTTAATTTTTTTATCAGTGTAGAATAATAATAATAATAATAATAATAATAATAATAATATCACACACTGAGCTGAATGTAAACACACAATGACATTCCCAGGCCGAGGTGGTTCAGAGCTCACTGCAGTCTTCGAAAATCAATGTCGCCCCCTGGTGGAAGAGATCTGTCTGTGAAAACTGTACACACAATCATTCACCAACATCACCTGAACATTACAGGAGCTCGAATGGGAGTTTCAGTTAATGTTTACACAATGCAGGAGAATAGTAATGAGAAGAATGGAATTTGTGTGAAAATATTCCTTAGAGTCACATGTAAACAAAAGATAGTTAATTTAATATTTAATATGATGCAGTCATGACCTAAATTTCCCTCTGGTCAGTAAAGTTTAGTCAGGTGAGCAGCAGTAAGTTTGGCTACTGATCTTTGTACTTTTTGCTGGATGCATTGTTTAGTTCAGTTTTTTTTTTTTAATTGAGCCGCTTCAGATTACTTCTACTAGATTACTTCTTTAAGTTATTGAATAAAGATTTTTGTGGAAAACTAAATACTAAGTTACCAATATTATCTTAATTGCTTCATATTTTTATATACAGCGTATAACATGTAATATATAATTAATGTTTTATTGTGATTTAATTTAGAATATGTTTACATTTTTAATAAATCAGAAATAAACATTTAATATTAATTAATTTTTTAAATAATCAATGAGAAAGTTAAGCTTTAAGTGAGAAAATCTTTAAGTCACACAGTACATCTTTTATCTTTAATTATTCTTTCATTAAATCATCATAACTTTACTAAGTTGTAAACACTCTATAGATCTATAGATCATGTGGAATGTCGGGGTTCAGCAATAAAACAGTCCATGTCTGTAAACCTCCACCAGTCACACTACAGAGTCTCCAATCATAACCACATTCCTAACACATTACTGAGGGTTTCCTATTACATTACTGATTGCACATCAATGTGGGGTGGGGTCGGTGTGGTGGTGGTGTGTGTGTGGGGGGGGGGGTTAATGTACAGGAACAGACAGAGAAATGATGAGATGGACAAGCGGACTTTCAGTTTTCCAGCATGACAGACTCCAGGCTGTGAATCAGAATAAATACTGACTATCTCAGCTCAGAGCTGAACTTTACTGCAATGGACAGATTGTACTGTAGTGCAGGGGGGCTTTACTGTAAATATCACCATCTCATACTGTAACGTACAATTTCCAGCTCAGTTTTGTGTTACACTGTGTATAATGAAGAAGAATCATTGATCAGGAGAAGAGAGCAGTGCTGTAAGAATGTTTAATGTGACACGTTCACTGGGGATGTGATGATGGGAAAGGGAAGAAAAGAAAAGGAACAGGAATATACTCTCTTCCCTTAATGTCTGGCTAGCTGACAGGAAGCTAACATGGCTCTTATAATAAAGACTGCACACATTGGCAATGTTCCTGTACATAACAGATTGATACTACTGTCAAGATCAAATTCATTGTGTGTGAAAACTTATTCTAATTATGCATAAACACTGGTATTCAATTCAGTTCATTATGGAAAAATACTAGAGGAGAAAAAAACGATTCCGTTATGTATCATGATTTGCTTGTGGAGAAATTGGTCTATTGACACACTGACATCAGAATGAAGTATAGAAATATTTTAAAAATATATATTTTTTTATTTGTTTGTATTTGAATGGGCAAAACTTTGCAGTTCCTCCATGATCCTACAGGTGTCATAACCATGATTACTTTTTTGTATGCACACATGTTAAAAATAAAACTTTGAGAATTAATAAAATAAAGAAAACAAACAGGGCACAGGGCAAACGCTGTCTGTCGCTTTGGTCCGTGTGAACTGCAGGGAGAAACACATTATTGTCTACTTTTACATTTACTAATTTAACTCAAAAACAAATAATCTTTTTAAAAAGTTTTTATGTAATCTGTGTGAAAGTGAGGAGTGGTACAGATTCTCCTGTATCGGCTCATTACAGCTAATGTGATCCCGCCTCCCCATGCGCGCGCTGTTCATATGGAAATGAACCTTTCATCAACAGCGCGCGCACAGGGAGGCTGGATCACGTTAGCTGTAATGAAACAAAAAAAGCATAAAAAGGGAAAACGCCTTAAACCGCATATATGCGTGTGCGGACCTCAGAAGGTTAACCTCAACAAATCAAAAACCATCCAAATCAAAAAGTCCCCTGGTGCAGTGATACAGTATGTTATTGTCTTTTCCCTGGTGATTCCTGTACCAAATATACTGTACATATACACTTTATATAGGATTATACATAATATGTGCTCACAGTAGTGCTCGGCGATATTATTATAAATGAAAGATTGTTTTTTTATGTACATTAGTCAGAACTAACTCTTTTAATGATATTCTTATGTTTTATATATTGGACGATGAGAAACCAGTCTCAGAAAAAAAAATCTGTCTGTCTGGATGTCTGTATTTCTGTCCAGCCAGATTTTGTTTTAGCGCCACACAAAACTCTCTGACAGAAATGAAACTTTGTCTTTTAGTATTTTCCTGAAGTTAAACCTGCACACACACACACACACACACACACACACACACGTGATCACTATATTGACTATACAAGCGACGCTCACATACTGAGACTGAGCATGGAAGACGATTACCCACAATCTCACAGCGTGTGAGAGCGAAAAGAACCATTGGCTCAGTTGTGATCATGTGACACACGACAGACAAAGCGCATGTGTAAGGCCTCGCTCGATTATCAAGTTAAAATTTATTTAAACTTTTTGCTCATCTTGCAAAATGCTTGCAGAACAAGTTACTCGCAATCCAAGGTTCCACTGTATATAGTAGTGATGGGAGTCACCAGTCACCTCTCGATAAGATAATAAAACAATAGCTTGGTGTTGATTCATTATTACCATTGTTACTGAGCAGCGTGTATCTCTGTCTTCTGCCAGAATTATTATTTCTAAACGCAAATAATTCACTCCCAACATACGAGATGAAAATAGTTTAGAGCGCCACCTGTAGGATTATAAAGAAACTATGATGTTTTACCGCCTCAAACGCCTCCAAAGTCTCAAAACTTAACTCAACAGTGAGCGCCCGGTTCAAGTGGTTGTGAGCATGTGGGGCTTCTAACAGACGTGCTTAATGACTAATTAGCACTAATTAGTGTTTTGTTACTTGTGTGTGTAATGAGAGTGTTTGAGATTAATTTAGTAACAGAGTTTGGAGAAAAAGACAGATGGAAGGCTTTTAACGTGTGTGGTTTTTAACAATGTAATGTTAAAAGATGCATTTCTGTTGGCCACTTGAAAGCGTCTGCGCTCGGTACAGAATCGTTTATATCTAAGGATGATCAGCTGATCACTGTTATCTCTGTATAATCACACTTACATTTAGGCATTTGGCAGACGCCCTTATCTATAGTGATTTTATATATTATCATTATTTATCTGAGCAACTGAGAGTTAAGGGCCGCTCAAGGGCCCAACAGTAGGAACTTAGTGGTCATTGGGTTTGAATCTGGGACTTTTAAACCGTATCCAATGCCTTAACCACTGAGTTATTCCTGACCCTGGGGTGAAAACTAGCCAACACTGTATAAATGTATTAATACATTTAAATGTATTAAAGACCAGTTTAGTGATATCAAATCACTTACCACAGACTGAGAGATTAACACGGCTGATTGTCCTGAGAGAAGCAGATCTCACTATTTGGTGGCTCGTGTAGATACCCGCGTCATTAAGGGTCAGATTGTGTAACACCAAGGAACAGTTCCCTTTACGGACCGTCTAGCACCGTGGTGAAGTTGGTTTGACATTGGATGTTTGATATTCACACTCCAAACATGGTGGTGGACATGTACACATGTATACATATATATACAGAGTCGGCCAAAAACATTTAACATTGCACTGAGTTCTTCACCAAATTCAATAAAATCATTCCCAACTTTAACTGCCCCCCCGACAAGGGAAGTCAGGGAGAACTGCAGGACAGGTTAACATCACACACTGAGCTGAGGGCGGCGCCGTGCTTGATTCCCGGCCAGACTCGATTCTCTGTGTCTCTGTTTGCATGTAGTTTGCATGTTCTCCCTGGTGGAGAGAATGAGGGGAAGTAAAAGTGTATTTTTTCCCACCATGACAGACTGCAGGCTAAAAATCCGAATAAATACTGACTATCTGATCTCAGAGCTGGACTTTACTGCAGTGGAGTTTATTAAAGTGATGAATGAAAATAAAAGGATTTCATACTCTTACTTCTAAAAGGTCGCACATGTGATTAATTTAAAGATTAACAGTGAGGCACAAGAAGAGGAAAAAGTCCCGATCAGCCGTGATAAGATCTCAGTCTCTTTTAAGTCTCAGGAGAACACACACTGATCATCACAGCTGAAATGATGAGACATTTATACATTGTTCATTTACTTGTAAATCCTATTTTAATGGCAATGACATATTATATCATCATATATTATATGATTAAAAAATAAGAGTTATAGTATGAATATGTAACAGGCTATTATTATTATATTATTGTGTAAAGTGTGGGTTAATAAAGTGTGAGTTTAACAACAGTAATGGAGTGAAAGTTAAGACTGGGGAAGAGAAACACTGAGCCACATTATTAGTGAGTCTGACCTTCACCTGACCCACAGTGTCAGTCACTTCAGCATCACTGAGAAGTGTTTGATCTCACAATGGATTTAAAATAAAGTGATGTTTTATTGTAAATTAACACTTATATTGCACATTTACTCATAGATACTCGGTTAGCATTTTATTTAGCACTAAAATATTTATACAAGTTTTTCTTGTCCTGAAGTGTGTTCCTTCCCTGGCGCTTAAACCATAAATGTCTACATTAAAACCTCTAGTGGATAGGCAGTAATAAAAGAGAATAACGTAGAACAAAAAGAAGAAGATGATCAGGGTTGAATAGAAACAACATGGTCTTTCCTTCTGTTGCATGAAAATGTTTAAAACACGAACCTGTTTAGTAACTTGTCTTATGACTAATGCTGGGTAAAGCGCCGGCCTCACAGCAACCTGTTTTTGCGTTTGGTTTCGCTTTTATGTCCAGGCGACACACAATCTACACACAGGCTAATGCTCCAGTCAGTCATCTCTAATGTCTAATCAGAATTGTAAGGGGGCGGGTTGACAAGGAACTTCCTGATGGATTAGAATGTGAATGAGATGCTTTTATTTCGTGTCAGGACATCAGGACGTGTCAGGCCTCCTGTGTTTTACACATCAGGAGTATCACGTTTATCACATTTCACTGTTTACACACAGCACAGGCTGGTGAACGATGACGCCAGGCAGGGTGGCAGGGTGGGCCCACATGTGCAGTGGCTCTTGAGAGCTTTCTTGACTGGCACTTTTCATGCTCGGCCGACTGGCGCGGCGGCAGGTGGGTACGTCCTGGACACTCCTCTGCTGGACACTTTCCCAGCTGGGACCAAAAGCCGTGAAATATACACCTTTACCATAATATATACCTTTATACCATCTGATCGAATACAGGCTTCATAAACCAAGACTAAGTTTTATTTAGTCATGATTTATATTCACAAAAAATCTTCCATAATGTGAAGTTAATGGAGTTACACAACATTCTAGGGTTGCCAGATAATTTCAGTAAACCCGCCATATCTCTAAACCTATATTAATAAAGAACTGGTCCAGTACTACAGTGGGTGTAAAATGTGATTTTCATCTTAATCTGAGTGATTGTGTGACTTTGGTCATCACACTGTCATTACCTATGGAGTGAAATCAGAGTCAGAAGAACTTCAACCTGAGTGTGTTATACTTTAGAAACACATTTATAATACATATGTAGTGTTTAACAAGAAAACATGTGATAAATGTCATGTTTAGGGGAAGTTAATGTATTTGTACAGTTCAATAAGACAAGAAAATAAACACATGATAAACAGTCAGGACAAAAATATTAGTGTTTCTCAACAGACTTATCTCTGAAAATAAACCTGGTTTCAAAGTGTTCGACAAAACCGAGGATCTGGCAACCTGAGAAAGTGTTGGTATGTAACATAACACGACCAACTTTTAGGAACCTCTTGAGACGAGTCCGTTTCGGTTTTCTGTGAGTATAAAAGGACACAGTCACGCTGTAGAGACACACACACACACACACACACTCCTCCACCCGGAGAGCTGCTGCTGTAAGTGTGTGTGAAGTTGTGAAGGAGAGGAAACTCGGATCTGCTTGATGTTTTGTTGAAGGATTTGTGTAACTTTAATGTGATGATGTGATTTAAAGTGTAAACACAGTGTCTGAGACATGAAGAGAGGGTGAGTGTGAACTTTATATAACTCTATAAACTCTATATCACAGCTCTTACACAACTCAGAACTTCACTTAGTGCACTAATTACACAACACTCATAGAGTTTAGATATTCATTCAGCAGTTACATACAGTATATTCAACATTAATCATAAATAGAAACAGTAAACACATTCTAGCTGCTTCCACAATATTGTGTTTAACTACAGAAATGCTGTAAAGGAACATCAAAGTCAAGCAAACTGTCAATCATCTACAGAAACACTCTGAATTATGGCATTAGATTAGATTAGATTAGATTAATTAGATTAGCATGATTATAGATGATGAAGTGGAGGAAGATATTGTAGACCATGGTTATGATGTTGTGGTTTAAGAAGGTTATGAACATCTCTTGTTGTCGTCTCAGGAGAGTGTAACAGGGGTGTGTATAGTTTGTGTCAGGAACACTACTGTAATGTCTGAATGATTAATGTGTCTCCTGTTAATCGAGTCTCCTCAGTGCTGTTTATTTTAACATTCTGTGTGTGAAGCAGCTGAAACGGCTTTGAATGCAATCTTTCATGTTGGTTATAATATTTGTTAAAATATTGTATTATACATAATTAGTTAACAATTAAAATTAAATGAGAAATTATAGAGAGATTTTAAGAAGAACTCAGTTGTATGAATATATTTGTTTGTTGTAGTAAATCTACACACACTGACGCACCATGACCAACTTTTCCTACATCTGCACCGTGTGGATCAGCGTCTGTGTGTGTAAGTCACATTTTTATCTTTTATTAAACAGATGAAACATAATGTTATTAAAATAACTGCTCTGTCCAGATTAATCTATATTATAATTTCCCGTCTCAGACCTCCTCTCTGCAGAACATGAGATCAGTGTATCTGGCCCAGTGGGTTCTACAGCTGTCCTGCCGTGTCAACTGACGAGTGGAGACACTGACAGACCGTATATTAGATGGAACACTGAATCTGAGATTGTGTTTGAGAGACAGAATGGAGCCAAATACGAGGGTGAGGGATATGAGGGTCGTGTGGACGTTCCTGTGGAGGAGCTGCGTAAGGGGAACTGTTCACTGGTGTTACACAATCTGACATTTACTGATACAGGAGTCTACACCAGCTACCAGACAGTGAGACACACCAAGAGATCTGCGAACTTCAAAGTGGTCTCGATCAGCCATGTTAAACTCTCAGTCCGTGGTGAGTAAGTTGGTCTCAGTAGAACACACACTGTTTCTGCACTACACAGCTACATGTGATGAACCACTACATGTGAGTGTTAGATGGAGACAGAACATTGTGTTTTTGGAAGAATTTGCTCATGGAGAAGTGTACTTACAGAGGATTTATGATTGTTAACGATGATGCAGTGTTTTTTATGTATTTCTTACTTTTAGTTTCCCGTGGTGAAGACACACCCAGAGGTCTCTCATCAGCTCCAACAGGTGAGTCAGTATCTACTGAACCTTCTCTGGAAAACAACCTGATTTTATTAATTAATCATCTATTCAGTCTCTTTTTAGAAAGGGGTTTGAATAACACTTTATTTTAAATCCTTCTTTAGAAATTACACCCATTTTTAAGTACTTTGATTTACACAGGCTCAAAAGTACCTGGACAGTTGACTGATAAGCATTTTAAAGGCCTGTGTGTATTTGGTAGATGTTGATGAGACTCTCAGTACACAGTGTAAAGAGGTGCTGATGCAGGTGAAGGAGCTCATCATTAGTCTGTACATTAGAATAGAACTGAGTTAAACAGGACTGAGCTCTTACTGGTGTAGGGGGCGGGGTCTGTAACATGGGGGCGGGTCTGTAACATGGGGGCGGGTCTGTAACATGGGGGCGGGTCTGTAACATGGGGGTCTGTAATGTTTGAATTGCATTGAATTGAATCTCTGTCTCTAGAATTTTACTGAATGTGTGTGTACATGTTCTTGTTAAATATAATAACTTAAACTCATTTCTGTCTCTTTGCAGTAATGAAGAGTCCTCACCCACTGGTCCTGGTCCTGTCCCTCGTCTCATGTTCACTCGTCCAGCTCTTCTGTGGAGAAACATGAGTGTGACCTACAGCTGTGTACAGGACTGTGTGTTTCAATCACACACAGTAAACTACACACTGCAGCTTTTACACACTTTCCTGTCAGAACTCAGCATTAGTGAGACTGGACTTTCTTCCAGAACTGAACGTGAACAGGATTTTGTTCTGGAGGAACCAGTTTGTTCTTCTCACAGCGTGGTGTATCAAATGATCCAAACATCTGCACTTTACTCTGAGTTAAGCTGGTGTTACACTGCACAGTTACAGCAGATCTTTATTATCATTACTGATCACACTATATGAGATGATCTCAAGGACATTTGATTGTCTGTTTGATTAAACAACCTCACCTCCTCCAGTCTCACCCTCAGCACTGGAGTTCCTCAGGGGTGTGTGTTGTCCCCTCTCTTATACTCCCTTTTCTCTCATGACTGTGTACATGCCTCTGCCTCAAACATCATTATTAAGTTCACAGATGACACCACGGTGGTGGACCTGATCAGAGGTAACGATGAGACGCTTACAGGGAGGAGATCCAGCACCTAGTAACATGGTGTGAGGACAATAACCTGGAACTCAACACCAAGAAGATAAAGGAGGTCATTGTGGATTTCAGACGAGCTGGAAATCACACACACACTCTTATTCACATTAACAGAGCTGTTGTTGAGCGTGTACCCTGATTTATCTCTGAAGACTGTCGTGGCAAATTTTGTAAACTGCAGCAATTTTCTAAACACAAACCCAACAACTACTTGAGCATTGAAAGAGAAAAAAAGTTTATTGCAACCAAAAGTAAATGGACAGCACTGGACTGGCCAGCCAGAAGACAACAAACACCGCATGAAAAAACATTGTTTGCTCCTCCTTAAGTCAAGAAACTACTTAATATTCATGAGATGTAAGCCATTTCTGCTCAGGTCAGATTGATGTGACACCTCTCCATTATGTAATTTTCCCCTCTCATCTCATATTTATTCATGTCTGGGTAGGCCTTAAAGATCTTGTTTTCATTTTTCCCTTTTTTGGGAAAGTTTGGTTTGTTCCTGTTTTCTTAACCAGACTATTGAAGACTTGGGTTTTTTGTCAGAGAAAGTTTTAAGCTTTTTCTAAGATGCATAATAATCTTATTCTTATTTTCCTATTCCTATTTCTATTCACTTTCTTTAAAGTTATTGAAATAATTTATTGGTTAATTTTTAGTTTTATTATACTTTATTTATTTATTCTTTTTATGATCAGAAGATTATAATGTATTTTTGGACTTAATAATTACATTTACATTTAGGCATTTGGCAGACGCTCTTATCCAGAACGACTTACAAAAAGTGCTTTAATGTTTACATAATTGGATACATACTTACACTGGGTTAACTAGGTTAATAACTAAGTGCCATTAGTCAAACACAACTAAGAAGAGTTTTTTTTTTTTTCGGGGCGGGGGGGGGGGGGGGGGGGTTAGTCCAAGTACTGGAGAAACAGATGAGTCTTGAGTCGTCATTTAAAGATAGTCAAAGTCTCTGATGTACGAACATCTAGAGGAAGTTCATTCCACCACCTAGGTGCCAGAACAGAAAAGAGCCTGGATGAATGCCGCCCTCGATCCCTGAGAGATGGTGGGATGAGGCGAGCAGTGCTGGAGGATCGGAGGGAACGTGGTGCAGTGCGTGGTGTGATTAGAGCAGAGAGGTAAGTGGGTGCCGGGCCATTTTTAGCTTTGTAGGCAAGCATCAGTGTTTTGAATTTGATGCGTGCAGCTACAGGAAGCCAGTGCAGGGAGCGGAGGAGTGGGGTGGTGTGGGAGAACTTGGAAAGGTTAAAAACGAGACGTGCTGCTGCATTCTGGATCAGTTGCAGAGGACGAATCGTGGACAGAGGCAGGCCTGCCAGGAGTGAGTTGCAGTAGTCCAGTCTTGAAATAACAAGGGACTGAACAAGCACCTGAGTAGCCTGTGAAGAAAGAAATGGGCGAATTCTTCTGATATTGTAAAGAAGAAATCGACAAGAGCGAGTAAGGTTAGCGATGTGTGGGGAAAATGACAGATGATTGTCCACGGTTACCCCAAGATTGCGGGCGGTGGCTGAAAGAGTGATTTGGTTGTTGTCCATGGATATCACAAGGTCTTGACCTGGAGATGATTAGGGTCTAAGTACACCCTGACTAAGTACAGTTAGGGTCAATCTTATTAATTTAGTCAAAGCTTGATTGCATTAGATTATATTATTTTAAATATTGTTATTATTGCATAATTATATAATTATTTTTCCTTATTTAAAAGACTGGTCATTAATATTTTCATTTATAAAATAATCCTATTCTTCTTAAATCATAATTTTATTATTAACCTATATGATTTTGAACATTTGACATTTGATAATATACTGTACGTTTAAAAAAGTTACAACCTTCATTGATAAATTTTAATTGTGTAGTATAATATAGAGTGTAGTAGGGGATAGTAATAGATTTGATTATTAACTATTGATCCCTTTGTTTTTTAGCTTTAAAACAGGAAGTCTGGCCGTCTGTGCTCTGTGTCAAAAATAACGGAACTGAAAGTTATTTCTTTTAACTTTTCTTGAGCATCCCTGTTAGTCTTATTTTGGCAAAGAACTTTTTGGACTTTTCCATTACGTTCTGCCTGCTTTTAAGTCCCTTAAATATTATTAGTATTATTATTTTTCCTAGTATTATAATTTTTACTTATTGCTTTGTTTCCTATCCCTGCCTTCTACCTGTATATTTCTCATTTTCCCAATTTGTCGTGCAGGCGCCTTCTTTTTTATTGTAGCGAGCAGATCATGGCCTCTTGAACCCGAGGCCTTCTGGGTATTTAGTACTTCACACTTGAATACAATTGTAGGCCAATAAAATGATTCCACAGGGCCTCATCTGGTGTTAACTAATACACCACTGCACTCTCACTGTCTGTCTGTATTACACTGCTTCATCCTCTCTAAATCTTTATACAATCAGTAACTTATGTTTATTATTGCACTGTATATTCCACTCATATTTATTCTGTATATATTGTATCATACACATGTACATATATGGATGTCTGTATCATGTTTATTTGAGCATGTTATCTTCTTGACATTTTATACTGTATATTACTATATACACCATAAACTTATTACTTACTACACTTGTACATTAATCACTCATTAATCAAGTCATTTTTAAATCATCAGAAATAGATATTTAATTCTATTTGTAATAATAATTATATAAATTGTGAAAATCAGTGTTTAACTTGTAAATGTCTCCCTAATGATAACTGAACATTAGCATTAACACTGGACTAATCAGATCAGAAGGAGATTAGGGGGCGTGGTCTCTCATAAAAACAATTAGACCAGATTAAATATCAGGCTTTAAGATTGTGTTCAGGTGAGATTAGGACACGTCCAACATCAGTCCTGCAGGGTGACATGGGGGAAATGTCCCTGGGTCTCAGAAGGACACAACTGTCCCTTAACTACTGGCTTCATCTGCAAAGACAAAAGCTGGATCACGTGACACAAGTCTCATTAAAGTCTTTCTGTAAAAGAGATAAAAAGGGATAAGTGTGGAGTCGCCAACCGTCCAGTAAAATACAGAATCGTCCTGTAGTGTGAAACTTAAAGCCCTGTTCTGTATTGAACCGACAGAGGGCGCTGTTTGTCCTGTGTGTTTGAGAATCAAAGTGAAATCTGTGGGAGAGAAATATTACAGATCAGACTAAGACATGGTGTGTGTGTGTGTGTGTGTGTGTGTGTGTGTGTGTGTGTGTGTGTGTGTGTGAGACACAGTGGACAGTCAGTCAGTGGACAGAAGGAAACCCCTCTCTAGTGACTCTAGTGTGTAAATGAGGCAGGGGACTGACTGGGAAGCTCTCTCACTCAGGAGGACGAGATTAGGACTAGTGGACATTACCTCAGGTCACCTACAGGGGGCGCAAGAAAAAATACACATCTAACTTTATACAGCAGTGCAGTTAGTAACATCATTCATAACCCTGTAGATATATACTGTACACACACACACACACACACACACACACACACACACACACACACACACACATCCCAGTGTTACCTGCATAACTCTCTCATCTGTTATCTTCAGGGTCTGATCGCTTCCTCTCAGGGTTACACATCACACCAATACACACACACACACACACACCTGGGCACTTGTCACTGTCATGCTGTTCTTCTGCACAATTATTACTATTGCACTGTTGTCACTTCACCATCACTACAGTTACACATCAAAGGGTTTCTGCATTTCACTCTCTATTATATTCATTCATTTCCTTTGTCTTATTCTTTTTTCTGTAAATTTTAATTTAAACTTATTTATGATGTAGTACTTATGATTTATATTTATAAACTGTTATATATATTCTTGTGAAAACCCAGACTTCTTAATAATCTTTATTAAAAGGAAAACTAAATGAGTAAAGGAGCCTGGTGTCGAGATCAAACACTGAAGAGTTCACCATCATCCAGCATCCAATAAACTCTCATTTATCTTCATCACTTTACCTCTCTCTCCCACCACTAGATGGAGCTCCATCCCTTTAGATCACACCTTCTTATTGACATGTGACTCACACACCTCCTGCATGTGTAGTGTGAGTTCTGTCTGTTAATCTGTCAGTGCTTTTACTTCTCCTCATCTTAAACAGTCCTCTGTAGAGCCTGGGACAAACTCAACTTATTACACACACTGACTGGAGTGTATGGAGTGTGTGTGTGTGTGTGTGTGTGTGTGTGTGTGTGTGTGTGTGTGTGTGTGTGTGTGTGTGTGTGTGTGTATTTAATTATAATGGACTTGTGATTCTTGTTTTGATTTGTCCTTCACACACAGTCCTCAGTTCAGTCTTCATTCTGGAGTCACATTAAGACAGACATTATACAGTGGATTATATACAGTATAAAATAGATAATATAAAAATATAGAAACCTATGTCATAAAAGTGAACACAGTTTTGGAGTCACATTGATAAAGGGGGAAATCTCTGAGTATAATGTGATCAGTAATGATAATAAAGATCTGCTGTAACTGTGCAGTGTAACACCAGCTTAACTCAGAGTGAAGTGCAGATGTTTGGATCATTTGATACACCACGCTGTGAGAAGAACAAACTGGTTCCTCCAGAACAAAATCCTGTTCAAGTTCAGTTCAGGAAGAAAGTCCAGTCTCAGAGTACATTACACTGCTTTCACAATGTCAGTGACCTTACAGTTTACGTGACTCTTTTCTGATCCTTTGTTTGTTTTTGGGCACAAAAAGAAAAATAGGAAAATGTGTATGAATTAAAATGATCAGATCGTTCCTGATGAGCAAGCCTGATGGGCGACTGTGGCAAAGAAAATAAACTATATACATAAGTATATATAAATAAATAAAACCTCCCTGAGATGGCAATTGGACGAAACCTTGAGACAAACCAAAAATTCCCCCTAAAACACAATACTGTGGACATGTTCCAGTCATTCTTTATGGAATGTGACAGCAGGCAGAACAGACGAGAGACAGAATTAAGGGCTGGAGAACCACTGGAGCAGTGGGAGGGGCGGCAGCTAGTGGACAGCACACTCACAGGTAACATGCAGGTGTCAGGATCTGCATGTGGGCGGAGCCACAGGTAAACCTTTAGTCATGACAACATTTAGTTTTAAGCAAGTAATCTGATCAGAAAAGAGGTAAGGCATTGGATTACGGTTCGGAAGATCCCAGGTTCAAACCCCACAATCCCAAAGTTGCCACTGTTGGGCCCTTGAGCAAGGCCCTTAACCCTCAACTGCTCAGATGTGTAATGAGATAAAAATGTAAGTCGCTCTGGATAAGAGCGTCTGCTAAATGCCTAATGCTTCTAACACATGGCTGAATCTCAAATCCCTCTCTAACCTCAAATCAGAAAATCTCAAATCCCAGACTCTCGAATCCCTCTCCCTCTCTTGGTGTGTGGCCCAATGGATTGTACACCCTACATAGTGCACTAGCTTTACATTTGGTGTCATTTATTATTTAATTTGTTAGGTGAAGTTAACAGAGCTAGTATTCTAAAACAGAGTAAGTGGAAATATAAAGTGATACACACATCACCGACTGTGGAAACTTCACATGGATTCTGTGTCTCTCCTCTTTTCCTCCAGACTCTGGAACCTTGAGTTCAAAATCAAATGCAAAATTTACTTTCATTGGAACAGAGGACTTTGAATCACTGAGCAACAGTCCAGTTCTTTTACTTTTTAGTCCAGGTAAGACGCTACTGACATCTCTGGTTCAGGTGTGGCTTGATGTGATGAATGTGACAGTTGTAGTTCATTTCCTGAAGACATCTGTGCATGGTGGCTCTTGATGCACTGACTCCAGCCTCACTCCACTCCTTGTAAAGTTCAGTTTCACTCTGGCTTGACATTGTGTTCTTTCTTCATAATAAAAAAATAATATAAGAATAAATAACAAAATACAGTGGAACCTACAGCATATGAGTTTAATCCGAGTTCTTGAGGTGAAAGTTCGTATAGTGAAATGCATTTTCCCAGAGGAAATAATGTACATACAGATAATCTGTTCCAGCCACTGTAAGCAAGTACCAATATCACCAATTTCCAACATTATAATCATATTTTCCATTTAAAAATATTCAAAATATTTAGAAAAGACATGTAAACAATGTAAAATACAAAAATAAATACATTTTTTACAAAATTTCAGTTCTTATGGTGAAACTTCCTTAAGGCGGGGCATTTGTATACCAACGTACAGTAACACAGTATAAAATGTAAATAACACTTTTATGTAAATAACGGCTATTAAATAAATCTGTATTCAAATTTTTACAAAACTGAACTACGAAAAGACGTCACTGTGAGCATTAAACAGATTTATGTACATATATTACACTGATTTATGTACATTTATTATTTACAGTAGAGAATAAAACCCTGAGTTTATAAATAAAGTGTGTAGCTGGTTTGAGACAGTCTTTGCTTTAACCAGAAAAGAGAACTAGATATTTAGGTTTGTGAATTATTCATCACTGAATATTAGAAATTTTTTTCTTAATTAGAGACACAATTACACCACAGAGTAAGAAGACGAGAAAAATGAGGCTCAATGAGTAAAGACGGTTCCTTCCACCGTTATCTACAGAGACAGAAATTCATTGTTGTAAATAGTTCACTCTTAGTGACATGAAATTATAAATGTTATTATAGCTTTTAAACATAGTCTTATAACTTTTTAATGCAGAGTTTAGAGATATCTAGATTTATAAGATTACAGTAACTATATAATAGATTATAGATAATATACACACACAAATTTATATACGTTTATATTTACATGTGAATTTTATTTTCTTATGGTTTATTTTAATATCACTCACATCATCACATAACAGTGTGTGACGTTTCCATCAGCGAGCTGTACAACACAACACACACTTCACTAAGGTTTAATATTCACTCACCACCTGATCTGTTATCTGATCTCTCTTCTGTTTCGTCTTTAGATGAACAAATAATTTAAATTATTTTTTTAATCTGTTTTACACATTATTCATATCCTTTGATGTTACTATAATACATTTATATTCATATTATTTTTTAAATCCACAGTTCATTTCCTTTAAATTGTATTTAAATTGTTAAACCAGAGTCAGATATTTCGTGTTGATTTCCACAAGCTTCTCACAATAAGCTGCTGGAATTTAAGCCGGTTCCTCCTGACAGAACTGCTGTAACTGAGTCAGGTTTGTAGGTCTGCTTGCTCACACATGCCTGGTGTCTGGTGTTGGACATGATGGACAGACTTTTGTTCAAGGTCCTTATTTCCAGCACCAGCTCCAATGAATCCAGCTTAAAGTCAACACAGATCCCGCTCTCCTAGCTACCTTGTTCAATCGTGTGGCGTCTCTGCTTTTGAAGTTCCCTCCCCAACACACTACAGCCCAGATTACCATAAATTAGATTAGATTAGATTAGATTATTTGTCACATGCACCTTAGAGTGAAATTATTTTGTGCATATCTCAGTTAGAAAGCTGGGGTCAGAGCGTAGGGCCAGTCAGAATACAGCGCCCCCTGGAGCGGATGAGGTTAAGGGTCGTGCTCAAGGGCTCAACAGTGTCAACCCAGAGCCTTAACCATTTGAGCCACCAGGATACTGGCCACCACTGATTGGTAGAACATCTGTAGGACCTTTTATCAGACACTAAAATAAAGAACATCTGACTCTGAGTCTTTGTATAAATGTTCTGTATTTGCTGACCAGTCCAGTGTGTCCTCCAGCAGTAGGCCTACGCATTCATACAGCATGTCCTCCCCACCGTAACGTTAACTCCCTCAGTGGTGACCAGTAGTAGTGAGGACCTGGTCCTACGAAGGTCTATCATCATCTCCTTGGTCTTAGAGGTGTTCAGCTGGAGATAATTAGACCTGCACCAGTTCACTAAACTCTCCACAACACTCCTATGTTCCCCTTCTGTCCATCCCTTATGTCTTATCTTAGCATGCTGCATATTAGCCTTATGTAACTTACACTTAAACCTTATAGTAGATGATATTTAAGAGTAATTTTACCTGAATATTTTTTACCTGAATATATAATATACAATAGTTTAATTACAATATTTTTACATGTAAATGAACTGTAAAAGAAAATAATTTCAGCTTTAATAGTGAGTGTGTGTTCTACTGACACTAACTCACTCACCATAGACTGAGAGATTAACACTGTTGATCAGGACTGTTCCTCTCCTAACACGGACAGATCTCTTGGTGTGTCTCACTGTCTGGTAGCTGGTGTAGACTCCTGTATCAGTAAATGTCAGATTGTGTAACACCAGTGAACAGTTCCCCTTACGCAGCTCCTCCACAGGAACGTCCACACGACCCTCATATCCCTCACCCTGATACGACCTCTCATTCAGTCGCTCAAACACTTTCACAGATTTGATTTTCCATCTAATATACAGTCTGTCAGTGTCTCCACTCGTCAGTTGACACGGCAGGACAGCTGTAGAACCCACTGGGCCAGATACACTGATCTCAGGTTCTGCAGAGAGGAGGTCTGAGGTGGGAGAAAACCGGAGTACCCGGAGGGGGCCAAGCACACAGAGACGGGAATTGAACCCGGACCCTGGAGGTGCACGGCAAAAGTGCTAACCACTACACCACCGTGACGACCAAATATATATGCTCACATTTTTTAAACATTCTACCACATACAGTCTATAGACACACACTCATGTTCTGAAACACACCACTGTAGCTCAGAAATGCTAAAAATGTAAAGAAAAGGAAATCTTTAAAAATTTAAATATATAATAAAAAAAAAAAAAAAAGCTGTCACCCGTGTAAGCTACACCTTCTCGTCCAACATCAGTGTCTGAACCTCACAAATGCGCTTCAAAACGGTCAAAAATTCCCATAAACACACTCCTAAACCTTGTGGAAAGCCTTCAGAGAAGAGGTGAAGCTGTTATATCTACAAAGGGGGCGGAGCCAACATCATAATAAACCCTATGGATTAAGAATTGGATTAAACTGACTGAATTAACCCATAAAATCATCCACACTGTTGGTCATATTCATCGTACAGGACAGCAGAAATGGCCACGCCCCCATGTTAATGTGAGGGGTTTACACACCATGCAGCGACTGCAGACAGTTTAAGTCTCAGGACTTTTCCTGGGTAATTTAAAAGGAGAATAAATACATTTTAAAACTAAGGTTAAACTCCCGATCATGTTATTGTATTATTTGGAATGTAAGACCATAAGGAGTTACCCTGTGTAGGATCTTTTAATCCAGTTAACTTTAACAGTATTAATGGTGTCTGCAAAGGACAAAATAAATCAAGGCCTCTCTGAGTTTTACAGCCGGAAAGCACATCTTTATTTTACAGTTTATGTGTTTTTTTTTCCAAAAAAAATCCAATGAACACTTATTGATTTCTTCGACAATTTTGTCATTAATAAATAAACAGAGGGAGGGATAAAGAAAATGGGAAAGTCCCCTTTGGATATGAGGACTCTACCAGCCATGTTCAAGTCACTGCTGTGTTTACAGAGAGAGATTCCTTATAGACAGATCAAACAGACATTCAAACTATTATTATATAAATATTATTTCAGAACCCTGTGATGATACAGTACCGTTTTCATGGCTCTAGTACCGCAGTAGAGGTTTAGTCCCGTTATACAGTATTACACCAGTGCAGTATGAAACCCAGTGTACCGCGATAAAGGAGACATGATGTCACACCCTATACTTTCTGTAAACACACACACACACACTCATTCACATAGCAGTTAGACCAACAGAAATAAACCCTCTAAAACTAAACACACATGCAGGGTCCTACCTTTTTAGACGTTACAGTATGAGATGGTGATATTTTACAGTAAAGCCCCCCTGCACTACAGTACAATCTGCTTTAATAAAGTCCATTACAGTGAAGTCCAGCTCTGAGCTCTGATTTATTCTGATTTTCAGCCTGAAGTCTGTCATGGTGTTTCATTTCCACTCTGTGTGCAAAATCAGCTTTTACTTCTCCTCATTCCTCCACCCTTTCCCAAATATTAACACCCCCCCCCCCTCCCCCCCGGCAGTGTGACGTGATGCCTGTAACAGGAAACCTGGTTAGTGTTAGAACTCAATAACTGCCTCGAGTAGGAAACAATAGTAAAGTTATGAGGATTTAATTATAGAACGTTTTCCTTCATTAAACAGAACAAAAATATATAAAAAATTGGACCAAAAACAAAAGTTTGTCTCGTTTAAAGTTAGATAGCATAAGTTTTTTTTTGTGCAATACTAGAAATAAATGTAATTAAATAAAAAATCAATAAATATAAGACTTTATTTCTAGTTTATAATAAATGTAAATTAATTATAAATAAAATGACAGTAAAAACAGTAATATTATATTAACGCTATAAGCTGAATATAAAAGATAAAGCGAGCAGCTGCACAAAGTATCCATAAGAATGTTTGTGTAATGAGTGTATACTAGATTTTTTATTCTTTCTTTTTGTTTTAAAGGTATTTTCATAAAATAAAATAAATACAATAATCCATGTAAATCATCACGGCTGCCCAAGAAGTGTCAGGAACATAAAACTTTGTGAAGTGTAATAAAACACTAAACCCAGAATGATTTAAAGATCTCTTATTGTGTAGATGAAGTAAGTGACCTCACAACACTGAAGGTGAGATCTTACAGACAGAAATCTGCTCAATACATGGTGCACTGATCACTGATATTTAAGAGCGTGATGAAAGAAGAAGTGAACTATAACATTATTATCTGTGTGTTGTTGTAAAGTGCTTGAGATCATTAACTGGAACAATGAGGAGTTGTGATTTGGAGAAGTTTCTCTGAGCAGCTGAGTCAGGCCCTGGTGAAGCCTCAGATAGAGAGGAGAAAGTCACTTCCTACTTCTAACCAGAAAACACCAGTACAGGGAGATCTAAAGGCAGACGGAACCCCCGCTCATCTCACCAGGAGGAAATAATACATACTGTCTCTGTGTCTGTGTGTGTGTGTGTCTGTGTGTGTGTGTTACTCACACATGTGAACTGCTTTTTAGAATAAAATTTTTTTTTAGAATTATTCTTTTCTCACTCTAACACATCTGTACTCTTTATTGAAAAACTGACACATAATAATATAATATCATTAGCAAATTATTCATTAAATAAAATAAATATGCATATATCATGATTATTAAACACTTTTTTAATAATAACTGATAATTTACATCAATTGTCACTTGTATAAAAAATTGCAGGTCCATTTTGTTGTTAAAAAAGATATAGAAAAATACAAACATTTTACTATAATGAGATAAAATATCAAGTATATAAAAATATCCAAAGGAAAAAAAATCCTTTTAAACTCAATGCCCTTTTTTTTTTTTTTTTTGAAACAAAGTGTCCATAAAGTCAGTGTGAACAGAACAGGGGTTAAACTGTTCATTCTAATTTCTCTTTAACTCACTTTAGTTCTCTTTCCCACCACTAGGTGGCTCCCCATCACTTTAGTAGATCAGTGATTCTCCACCCTGGTGATGAAGTAACCCCTGTCCTGCACATTCTAGTGTTTTCTCTGCTCTATCACACCCACTTTAATGAAGAAAAGACTAAGATGTCCAGGACAGGGCGTCGTCCAGGATCAGGGACGGGAACCGCTGCTTTAGATCACACCTCCTTATGGACATTTGACTCACACACGTCCTGCATGTGTAGTGTGAGTTCTGTCTGTTAATCTGTCAGTGCTTTTACTTCTCCTCATCTTAAACATGTAGAACACACACTCTCACACACACACACACTTACACACTCTCTTACAGAATTCTGATCAGATGTCCTTGAGATCGTCTCATATAATGTGATCAGTAATGATAATACTGTGACGACTCGACTTGTATAAAGTTCTTGAAGATGCTTCACTTCTTCTCCGGAATTCTTCATCAGGTCCAACTAACTGTCTCACAGTGTTAGGGACGTAAACTCAGTGCAGTCTTTAAGTCAGGGGGACAGTTCTGATTGGACAGCAGTGACGTGTCTCTAGAGTTCTGATTGTTCAGCATCACACAGCTGCAGTGTGTAGTTTACTGTGTGTGATTGAAACACACAGTCCTGTACACAGCTGTAGGTCACACTCATGTTTCTCCACAGAAGAGCGGGATGAGTAAACATGAGACGAGGGACAGGACCAGGACCAGTGGGTGAGGACTCTTCATTACTGCAGAGACACAGAAATAAGTTTTAGTTACAGTTGAGTAAAAATGAGTGTAATTCCTAAAGTAAGATTTTATAAATCAGTCCTACTTCCACCTCTAACGTTCTGGAACAGACTGTTAATTAATGATTAGTGATGAAAATAAGGGGAAGGTAGATACTGACTCACCTGTGGGAGCTGCTGAAATACCAACGTCTGTTTCTTTAAGAGGGGGAACTAAAGGGAAAGAAAACACACATTACTGCATCATAACACAGTAAGATTTACACTTTTATAATCATTAGTTATTTCCAGCTTTGTTCTCTGGTGTGTGTAACGCTCAGTGTGTGTTCTACTGACACTAACTCACTCACCATAGACTGAGAGATTAACACTGTTGATCAGGACTGTTCCTCTCCTAACACGGACAGATCTCTTGGTGTGTCTCACTGTCTGGTAGCTGGTGTAGACTCCTGTATCAGTAAATGTCAGATTGTGTAACACCAGTGAACAGTTCCCCTTACGCAGCTCCTCCACAGGAACGTCCACACGACCCTTATATCCCTCACCCTGATACGAGTCCACACCCAGTCTCTCAAACACAATCTCAGACTCAGTGTTCCACTTAATATACGGTATGTCAGTGTCTACACTCGTCAGTTGACACGGCAGGACAGCTGTAGAACCCACTGGGCCAGATACACTGATCTCAGGTTCTGCAGAGAGGAGGTCTGAGACGGGAAATTATAATATAGATTAATCTAAACAGAGCAGTTATTTTAATAACATTATGTTTCATCTGTTTAATAAAAGATAAAAATGTGACTTACACACACAGACGCTGATCCACACGGTGCAGATGTAGGAAAAGTTGGTCATGGTGCGTCAGTGTGTGTAGATTTACTACAACAAACAAATATATTTATACAACCGAGTTCTTCTTTAAATCTGTCTATAATTTCTCATTTAATTTTAATTGTTACGTAATTATGTATAATACAATATTTAACAAATATTATAACCAACACGAAAGATTTATTCAAAGCCGTTTCAGCTGCTTCACACACAGAATGTTAAAATAAACAGCACTGAGGAGACTCGATTAACAGGAGACACATTAATCATTCAGGCAGTACAGTAGTGTTCCTGACACAAACTATACATACACACGTTCATAACCTTCTTAAACCACAATATCATAACCCTGGTCTACAATATCTTCCTCCACTTCATCATCTATAATCATTGTTCTCATTGTACAGAACTCCTTCTCTGTGAGCTGCTGAGTGACACTTCTGGTTAGATGATAACTGGATTCTGACGCCTCGTACCGAACATGTGCAGTGACAATAAAGTTCAGTCTAATCTAATCTAATCTAATCTAATCTAATCTAATCTAATCTAATGCCATAATTCAGAGTGTTTCTGTAGATGATTGACAGTTTGCTTGACTTTGATGTTCCTTTACAGCATTTCTGTAGTTAAACACAATATTGTGGAAGCAGCTAGAATGTGTTTACTGTTTCTATTTATGATTAATGTTGAATATACTGTATGTAACTGCTGAATGAATTTCTAAACTCTATGAGTGTTGTGTAATTAGTGCACTAAGTGAAGTTCTGAGTTGTGTAAGAGCTGTGATATAGAGTTTATAGAGTTATATAAAGTTCACACTCACCCTCTCTTCATGTCTCAGACACTGTGTTTACACTTTAAATCACATCATCACATTAAAGTTACACAAATCCTTCAACAAAACATCAAGCAGATCCGAGTTTCCTCTCCTTCACAACTTCACACACACTTACAGCAGCAGCTCTCCGGATCTACAGTAACTCTCACTGGTTATAGGTTTTATACTCCAAAGTCGTCAAACTCAACGCTGCCCAAATCCGCGGTTTCTGTACGATAATAACTCGAGCGGCTTCATAAGCCGAGTCTCGGACGCTGCGGCTCATTTATAACGAGCGTGTATGAGAATTTGCGATCCCGCCCCCTCACAGATGATTGGTCCCGCCCCCTCACAGATGATTGGTCCTACAGGAGACACTGTCGGCTCAGCTCTTATAAACTCAGCGCTTCAGTCGGTTTTGCTTTCTGTTTATTCCGTAGTTGATTCTAAATGTTCTTCTGTGTATATGATCCTCTTGCTATGTTCCTGACTACACTTAGACTTTCCCCCATTTGATGATTGATTGGTTTTTGTTCGCCTCTTCCGTGTAAAATCTTTTAAAATCTATTATTGCCACTTTGGGGGATTTGCTTGTTCACTTTTGTAAAATAAACACTAAGCAAAGGCACTTCTGTGCTCGTATCTGAAGTATCTTTCTTATAGTGATACTGTTAGAGTATCTGACTCATAGTGAGATTGTTAGATTATCTGACTCATAGTGATACTGTTAGATGAGTTTTACTGCTCATTCACAAAACTGTTTCTTCCCGTAAATATGTTTATACATTTTAATACATGCTACCTTCTTTCGTAAAAACCGTTATTATCTCACAGAACACTAAGAGTGTGGCTTTAGTTCATGTACCACCGCATTCAGCTGAAGGTTCAGTTTCACTTCCCTAAGTGGATTCTGCTTTTAACCCTTTTATCCTGGATGGAATGGTTTCTCTTTCGGACACAGATCCTGAACCTAAGCCACTTCGTATTCTGAGAGACTCCGGTGCCGCTCAGTCGTTTATTTTGGAAGGTGTCCTGCCTTTATCTGACCAGTCTAGTTGTGGTGCAGATGTTTTAGTTCAGGGAATTGAACTTGGTGTGGTGAAAGCCCCGTTACATAGGGTCTATCTTCACTGTGATATTGTGTCTGGCTTTGTTAAGGTCGCGGGTCGTCCTCAGTTGCCGATTTAAGGAGTTTCTCTTATTTTGGGTAACGTGCCTGTTGTAACGGACGCTCCGGAGGTGAATGAAAGTGAGTGCGACGAATTAAAGTGCGACAAGACTGTCGCACTTTAATTCGACTAACTGCTCCGCCATGTCAACTGGAAGATCTTTTCCTGGGCAGATAAAGGGATCTCTGAGCCAAGCAAATGAACTGAAATCCTCAGCGAAATAACGGCCGAATTGTTGTTTTAGTCCCTCTACATGCTGAACGACTGCATCAATCAAAGGAGAGATATTTATCCCTGTCTCTTGCACGCAGTCAGCGAAGTTGGGAAACATGTCAACATTTTTATTAATCAGACGATCACCTGAAAGGTGAAATGCAATAAAATACATCCAGTGCCCAAATAATGCATTGTCTGTTTTTTCTTGAAAACAATTTGCGCCCCCCTTCCGATCTTTCCGCCCCCCCCCCGCAAGAGGTGCCCAAATTTCCCCATTTGACATATAATAGGGAAAAAATACCCCAGACTTAACATTGAGACCAACTTTGACGGATTCTAGCGCAGAGAATTTGGTAGAAATCTCAAATTTACAACACGTGAAGAAGCTTGCAAGCTGTGTCAGAACATACCCAGCACAAGGGTGTTAGTTTTACCCCCAGGGTGCAACAGGTGCCCAAATTTGCTCCATTGACATATAATGGGGAATTTGGTGCATGACTATTTTGTTGACCACCCATGAAAAACGTGTCAAATCGTTTGGCTTATTCGGGAATGGGGTGCTTGACATGACTATTCTAAGGGGTGGGCAGTAAACTGCCCCAGCATTGGGCAATTAACACATAATAGTAACTTCCAGGAACTTTGAAACTGAAACTAACTGTGGATCCCATTGTTTTAGAGACACGGGGGTGGGCTCATTTAACGCAGGCAAAAAGGTAATTGCAAAATAATTTGGATGTTCTGTATCAAAGCACATTAATAGAAAGTTATGTGGATATGTGGAAGGGAAAAGTGTGAAAGAAAAAGGTACACTAGCAGCTGGGATGACCGCAGCCTGGAGGGGATTGTCAGGAAAAGGCCATTCAAAAGTGTTGAGGACTTTCATAAGAAGTGGACTGAGGCTGGAGTCAGTGCATCAAGAGCCACCACACACAGACGGATCCTGGACATGGGCTTTAAATGTCGTGTTACTCTTGTCAAGCCGCTCCTGAACAACAAACAACGTCAGAAGCGTCTTACCTGGGCTAAAGAAAAAAAGAACTGGTCTGTTGCTCAGTTGTCCAAAGTCCCATTTTCACTTAAAAGATTCATAAGCCACTGTGTAGCTCAACGAGCCTGTAAAGCCTGAAGAACTATTTCTCAAGACTACATAAAAAATACAAGAAAGTCTGGAGCTTTGGGAGCAAAATATGAAGAAATGAGGGGGTCTTTTTCTCAGTAAAAAAAACTCTGGCAATGGTTTATTATAAAGATAAATAATCAGTGTGTGTAGGGGT
Source organism: Clarias gariepinus (assembly GCF_024256425.1). NCBI lineage: Eukaryota > Metazoa > Chordata > Actinopteri > Siluriformes > Clariidae > Clarias > Clarias gariepinus. The sequence goes on from NC_071101.1 coordinate 3,604,395, forward strand.
GAATACAGAGTGTATATACAGTGAGTGAAATGATAATCTGGAACCTTGTTTTTAAATTACAGCCATGAATTTGTCTTCCTCTAGGTGGCGCTGGAGTGAGCTCTCTTCATCTGCTGGTCCTCGTCTTGTCACTTCTCTCATTTTTACTCTGTCATGACTTTGAAAGGGAGTTAAAATGATGTAAAACTCAGGTGTGTACTGTAAAGTGTACTGTAGATGTATTTATTTTAAAGTTTAGAGCGGTGAAGTCTGGAGTGATGAGATACTGAACTTTAGTTAAACTGATGGAGGAGAAGATTTAAGTACAGGAATGTGGAAGTGTTAGACTCTGGGAATGTTGGATTAATTAACAACATTTTAAGTGTTTGTACTTGCTTCACTACATCATTCCTAAAACCAGAACCAATGGGGGGGAAAAAGGGAATTAAAATAAAACTGTCTTTTTTAGAAAATAATTTCATGATATGTAGCTTATGGTATTTCTATTATAATCTATATACTACAGTAACTGTGTAGTTCAGTGTGAAGTCATCTGATGAAATACAGGCTTCATAAATCAAGATTAATTTTCATTTAGTCATGATTTATATTGAGAAAAAATCTTCCATAATGTGAAGTTAATGGAGTTATTGGTAATTTTATCTACCAGTTTATAAATATAGAGAGATGTAGAGCTTGTATTTTACTAAGAAAAAAAAAATAAAATCATAACAGATTTGTTCAAAAACGTATCTGGAATATTTTCTCCATAAATCTCGATTTTGTTCACTGTATATTAGAGAGAGAGAGAGAGAGAGAGAGAGAGAGAGAGCAATTCAATCTCTGTTCTAATCCACACAGGGAGCTTTGTGTACATTACATTAGTATACATGAAGTAGTATTAGTCTTATAATTCTGTTGTTGGTAGTAATAATAATAATAATAATAATAATAAAAGAGAGAGAGAGAAGACTCGAACCATCCATTCACATATGAGGGATGTTCAAGTCAAACCGGGATTAAGTGTTCCATTCATTCTAGCACTGTTGCCTTGCACCTTGTTGCCTCCATCATGACAGACTGCAGGCTGAAAATCAGAATAAATACTGACTATCTGATCTCAAAGCTGAACTTTACTGCAGTGGACTTTATTAAAGTGGATGAATAAAAATATAAGGATCTCATACTGTTACTTCCAAAAGGTCGCACATGTGATTAATTTAAATATTAACAGTGAGACACAAGAAGAGGAAAAAGTCCAGATCAGCCGTGGTAATATCTCAGTCTCTTTTAAGTCTCAGGAGAACACACACTGATTATCACAGCTGAAATAATGAGACATCTATACATTGTTCATTTGCTTATAAATCCTATTTTAATGGCAATTAAACATTGTATCATCATATATTATATGATTAACATATAAGAGTTATAGTATTAATATGTACCAGGCTATTATTATTATATTATTGTGTAAAGTGTGGGTTAATAAAGTGTGAGTTTAACAACAGTAATGGAGTGAAAGTTAAGACTGGGGAAGAGAAACACTGAGCCACATTATTAGTGAGTCTGACCTTCACCTGACCCACAGTGTCAGTCACTTTATCATCCCCAGCCCCGTCTCCCAGCAACTACACCCCATCATCTCTCCAACCACTCTTGGCCTTTCACTGGTTTCATCACATATTTAACCTAAGCCTGATTCCTCTGTCCAAAAATAAAGACTCATTCACACCAATTACATGTTCTAATTACCATGTTCCAATTAACATGCACTTTTTTTTACAGTTTACAAATTTGGTTTGATTTAAGGACAAGGTTGTTTCATTGCACTCAGCCATACACTTTTATATAGGTATTGTGGAGGCATGTGTGAAATTTCAAGGTGACATAGTCTAATATTATTTGATTAAAAGATAATTTACAGTAGGCCTATTACTAATGTTAAAGCAGTACAAAGATCAAAGGGAATCTTGTGTAATTTAGTTTATCTATTGTTTAGTTAATAAAGGCTGTGTTTAAATACCAGTCATAAAGTAAAATCGAGGACTGGGAAAGATTATATTCTAAGACGATAATGTTTTTTCTTTTTGTTTTCCACCTTAATAGAACAAATATACACATTTTACATATTTCACCAGCTCACACAGATGAGTCAGTATTATTATTATTATTATTATTATCATCCTGCTCCCTAAAGCCTTATACATTTATTTGCTCTTATTGATGACTTTATCAATTCAATTTTATTTTATTTTTATAGCACTTTTAACAATTGTCATTGTTGAAAAGCAGCTTCACACAATCAAAAGAAATTATTTAAGCTTGTATGGAATTTTAATGTGTATGAATCAAAATGATCCACAATCATATTGTTTATTTATCTCAGAAAGGGTGTAGATCTCATGATCAGATGCAGACCTTTTTGAAACGGAGAGGTCCGCGCAGCGCTCAGAGCGCGGACTGCAGCTTTTAAATCCGGAGACCCAAGTGAGTACAAATCATCCCGGTATACACTCGGAAAAGCAATAAAAACTGCCAAGGGACAGAACAGAGAAAAGGTGGAGTCCTGCTATAGCAACTCTAACATCAGGAACATGTGGAGTGGACTGAAGACCATCACAGACTACAAGGGGAAGAGCTGCAGAGTGGGGGAGGTAAATGCTTCTCTACCTGATGAGCTGAACACCTTCTATACACGCTTTGATAACCACCTACCTCAGGAGCTTTCACTGGAAGAGGACAGCTGCCCTCTTCAGATATCTCAGGCAGACGTGTGTAAATACTTCAGGAAAGTCCGCACACGGAAAGCTCCTGGACCAGACAATATCCCAGGTTGTGTTTTCAAAGCATGTGCCCGCAAGCTAGCGGATGTCTTCACAGACATTTTTAACCTTTCTCTGCACCAGTCTGCTGTCCCAACATGTTTTAAGAGGACCACCATCATCCCTGTCCCTAAGAAAATGAATGTGAGCTGCCCCCTACTATACACCCTGTTCACCCACGACTGTACAGCAACACATCGCTCCAACACCATCATCAAATTTGCAGACGACACCACCATCATCGGCTGCATTTCTAATGGAGATGAGGCGGCATACAGGGCAGAGGTGAGAGCCCTGAGATCATGGTGCCACGACAACAACCTGCTGCTCAATGTCAGCAAAATAAGGAGCTCATCGTGGACTACAGGAGACTACAGGGAGGAAGCCACACCCCCATTGAGGGAGCAGCTGCTTCAGATTCCTGGTTATCAATATCAGCGAGGATCTGATTTGGTCACACCACATGTGATCACTAAAGTGGCAGGACAGCAGCTCTTCTTTCTGCGGTGCCTGGGGAGGATCGGCATGGACCCCAGAATACTCACAAACTTCTATTGATGCACCATCGAGAGTATTCTGTCTGGCTGTATCACCACCTGGTATGGCAGCTGTAATGCTCTAGATCGCAAAGCTCTGCAGAGGGTGGTGAGATCAGCACAGCGCATCACCAGGACTGAATTGCCAGCCATGCAGGACCTCTACAGACAGCGCTGTAGGAGGAAGACGCAGCGGATCCTTTCTGACCCCCAGCCACCACAGGCACAGATTTTTCACGCTTCTGCCGTCGGGCAGGTGGTACAGGAGCATCAAGACCTGCACCAGCAGATACAGAGACAGTTTCTATCCACAAGCCATCAGGCTTCTTAACTGCTGACATTCTGCACACACCAATACACACTCACCACAACCACTGGACTCTTAACAATGTCACTTTAAACAATGCCGCTTTAAATATATATTCAAAATACTTCATTGCATCTTGTACTGTTATATGTAAATACTAAATTATCTTTAGCTTACTTGCACATGCATATACCTTTAAAATAATGTTTTTTTCCCTCTTCTATATTTTTATATTTATATGTTTATGTAAAGTTGGGGAACACGGGTCTAAGAATTTCATTACAGTAATGATGCCTCATGGTTATCTCTATATGACAACTTGAAACTAGTTTACCAGGCTAGCATGTGAGACCTCTGAGGTTGCCAGATAATATCAGTAAACCCGCCACATCTCTAAACCTATATTAATAAAGAACTGATCCAGTACTACAGTGGGTGTAAAATGTGATTTTCATCTTAATCTGAGTGATTGTGTGACTTTGGTCATCACACTGTCATTACCTATGGAGTGAAATCAGAGTCAGAAGAACTTCAACCTGAGTGTGTTATACTTTAGAAACACATTTATAATACATATGTAGTGTTTAACAAGAAAACATGTGATAAATGTCATGTTTAGGGAAAGTTAATGTATTTGTACAGTTCAATAAGACAAGAAAATAAACACATGATAAAATGTCAGGACAGAAATATTAGTGTTTCTCAACAGACTTATCTCTGAAAATAAACCTGGTTTCAAAGTGTTCGGTTTAGAGCGTAACACCGAGATCTGGCAACCTCATTGTAGTTTCCCGCGTGCGGTTTACTGGTAGTATAAAAGGCCACAGTCAGGGTGTGGAGAGCACCTTTTCCTTTCTTCACCCGGAGAGCTGCTGCTGTAAGTGTGTGTGAAGTTGTGAAGGAGAGGAAACTCGGATCTGCTTGATGTTTTGTTGAAGGATTTGTGTAACTTTAATGTGATGATGTGATTTAAAGTGTAAACACAGTGTCTGAGACATGAAGAGAGGGTGAGTGAGAACTTTATATAACTCTATAAACTCTATATCACAGCTCTTACACAACTCAGAACTTCACTTAGTGCACTAATTACACAACACTCATAGAGTTTAGATATTCATTCAGCAGTTACATACAGTATATTCAACATTAATCATAAATAGAAACAGTAAACACATTCTAGCTGCTTCCACAATATTGTGTTTAACTACAGAAATGCTGTAAAGGAACATCAAAGTCAAGCAAACTGTCAATCATCTACAGAAACACTCTGAATTATGGCATTAGATTAGATTAGATTAGACTAGATTAGATTAGATTAGATTAGATTAGACTAGATTAGATTAGGCCAGGGCCAGGGGTAGCTCAGTGGTTAAGGCATTGGACTACGGTTCAGAAGATCCCAGGTTCAAACCCCACAACCACCAAGTTGCCACTGTTGGGTCCTTGAGCAAGGCCCTTAACCCTCAGCTGCTCAGATGTGTAATGAGATAAAAATGTAAGTCGCTCTGGATAAGAGCGTCTGCTAAATGTAAATGTAGATTAGATTAGACTGAACTTTATTGTCACTGCACATGTTCGATACGAGGCGTCAGAATCCAGTTATCATCTAACCAGAAGTGTCACTCAGCAGCTCACAGAGAAGGAGTTCTGTACAATGAGAACAATGATTATAGATGATGAAGTGGAGGAAGATATTGTAGACCAGGGTTATGATATTGTGGTTTAAGAAGGTTATGAACATCTCTTGTTGTCGTCTCAGGAGAGTGTAACAGGGGTGTGTATAGTTTGTGTCAGGAACACTACTGTAATGTCTGAATGATTAATGTGTCTCCTGTTAATGTTGGTTATAATATTTGTTAAAATATTGTATTATACATAATTAGTTAACAATTAAAATTAAATGAGAAATTATAGACAGATTTTAAGAAGAACTCAGTTGTATGAATATATTTGTTTGTTGTAGTAAATCTACACACACTGACGCACCATGACCAACTTTTCCTACATCTGCACAGTGTGGATCAGCGTCTGTGTGTGTAAGTCACATTTTTATCTTTTATTAAACAGATGAAACATAATGTTATTAAAATAACTGCTCTGTTTAGATTAATCTATATTATAATTTCCCGTCTCAGACCTCCTCTCTGCAGAACCTGAGATCAGTGTATCTGGCCCAGTGGGTTCTACAGCTGTCCTGCCGTGTCAACTGACGAGTGTAGACACTGACAGACTGTATATTAGATGGAGAATTGAATCTGAGATTGTGTTTGAGCGACTGGGTGTGGACTCGTATCAGGGTGAGGGATATGAGGGTCGTGTGGACGTTCCTGTGGAGGAGCTGCGTAAGGGGAACTGTTCACTGGTGTTACACAATCTGACATTTACTGATACAGGAGTCTACACCAGCTACCAGACAGTGAGACACACCAAGAGATCTGAGAGATCTGTCCGTGTTAGGAGAGGAACAGTCCTGATCAACAGTGTTAATCTCTCAGTCTATGGTGAGTGAGTTAGTGTCAGTAGAACACACACTGAGCGTTACACACACCAGAGAACAAAGCTGGAAATAACTAATGATTATAAAAGTGTAAATCTTACTGTGTTATGATGCAGTAGTGTGTGTTTTCTTTCCCTTTAGTTCCCCCTCTTAAAGAAACAGACGTTGGTATTTCAGCAGCTCCCACAGGTGAGTCAGTATCTACCTTCCCCTTATTTTCATCACTAATCAATAATTAACAGTCTGTTCCAGAACGTTAGAGGTGGAAGTAGGACTGGTTTATAAAATCCCACTTTAGGAATTACAGCCATTTTCACCCAGTCCCTCATTTTCACAGGCTCAAAAGTAATGGGACACCTGAGTGATGCGCAGTGTAAAGGCCAGTTGTGGCTGTTCCTCAGTTATCTCATGACAGATTAAGGAGATAAAAGGTGTGGAGTTGATTGAGAGTGTTGAATGTGTATTTGGTAGATGTTGATGAGACTCTCAGTACACAGTGTAAAGAGGTGCTGATGCAGGTGAAGGAGCTCATCATTAAAATGCATGCTCCAGACTCTTGGAGTTTACTTCTATTAAAGATGTGTGTTGTTCAGTCATTCAGCCCCAGAAAAAGATCAGTTCAAAGAAATCACTGAAAGACCAGAATTGTCCTGATGTTCATGTTCATGAGTGTGTGTAAACCTCCAACCACAACTGTAACTAAAACTCATTTCTGTCTCTCTGCAGTAATGAAGAGTCCTCACCCACTGGTCTTGGTCCTGTCCCTCGTCTCATGTTTACTCGTCCAGCTCTTCTGTGGAGAAACATGAGTGTGACCTACAGCTGTGTACAGGACTGTGTGTTTCAATCACACACAGTAAACTACACACTGCAGCTGTCTGATGCTGAACAATCAGAACTTTTGTGACACGTCACGGCTGTACAATCAGAAAAGTCCACCTGACTTTAAGACAACACTGAGTTCATGTCCCTGACACTTTGAGACAGTTTGTTTGACCTAATGAAGAATTTCAGACAAGTGAAGCATCTTTAAGAACTTTATACAAGTCGAGTCGTCACAGTATTATCATTACTGATCACATTATATGAGACGATCTCAAGGACATCTGATCAGAATTCTGTGTGAGAGTGTGTGAGAGTGTGTGAGAGTGTGTGAGAGTGTGTGTTTTACATGTTTAAGATGAGGAGAAGTAAAAGCACTGACAGATTAACAGACAGAACTCACACTACACATGCAGGACGTGTGTGAGACAAATGTCCATAAGGAGGTGTGATCTAAAGCAGCGGTTCCCGTCCCTGATCCTGGACGACGCCCTGTCCTGCACATCTTAGTCTTTTCTTCGTTAAAGTGGGTGTGATAGAGCAGAGAAAACACTAGAACCCCTAACACTAGGACAGTCAGGCACAAAAACAGTTTTTTTCCCCAATCTCCCTCATGAACAGTTAAACATCAACTGTCAATAAATATATGTGCAATATTGTGTACAGTACCACAGTGCAATATACTGTATAATACCACAGATTTCAGATATTTATATAACTTATTTAAAAAAGTATCACACCCTACTCCATTTAATGTCAATTATTATTATTTTATTTTTTTTGTGTCGTTTTGTCCTGTCATTTATTTCTGTTCTGGAAGCTCTGTCACTAAAACAAATTCCTTGTACGTGCAAGCGTACTTGGCAATAAAACTCTTTCTGATTCTGATTGTTTCTGAATGTGCAGGACAGGGGTTCCTTCATCACCAGGGTGGAGAATCACTGATCTACTAAAGTGATGGGGAGCCACCTAGTGGTGGGAAAGAGAACTAAAGTGAGTTAAAGAGAAATTAGAATGAACAGTTTAACCCCTGTTCTGTTCACACTGACTTTATGGACATTTTGTTTAAAAAAAAAAAAAAAGGCATTGAGTTTTATTTTTTTGTATTTAGTTATTTTTATATACTTTATATTTTATCTCATTATAGTAAAATGTTTGTATTTTTCTACGTCTTTTTTTAACAACAAACTGGACCTGCAATTTTTATACAAGTGACAATTGATGAAAAATTCAGTTATTATTAAAAAAAATTTTTTAAAAAAAAAATCTTTAGATTAAAATTTTTAATAATCATCATGTATGCAAATATATGCATATTTATTTTATTTAATAAATAATTTGCTAATATTATATTATGTGTCAGTTTTTCAATAGAGTACAGATGTGTTAGAGTGAGAAAAGAATAATTCTAAAAAGTATACTAAGCACTTCACATGTGTGAGTAACACACACACACACACGCACACACACAGAGACAGTATGTATTATTTCCTCCTGGTGAGATGAGCGGGGGTTCCGTCTGCCTTTAGATCTCCCTGTACTGGTGTTTTCTGGTTAGAAGTAGGAAGTGACTTTCTCCTCTCTATCTGAGGCTTCACCAGGGCCTGACTCAGCTGCTCAGAGAAACTTCTCCAAATCACAACTCCTCATTGTTCCAGTTAATGATCTCAAGCACTTTACAACAACACACAGATAATAATGTTATAGTTCACTTCTTCTTTCATCACGCTCTTAAATATCAGTGATCAGTGCACCATGTATTGAGCAGATTTCTGTCTGTAAGATCTCACCTTCAGTGTTGTGACGTCACTTACTTCATCTACACAATAAGAGATCTTTAAATCATTCTGGGTTTAGTGTTTTATTACACTTCACAAAGTTTTATGTTCCTGACACTTCTTGGGCAGCCGTGATGATTTACATGAATTATTGTATTTATTTTATTTTATTTTATGAAAATACCTTTAAAACAAAAAGAAAGAATAAAAAATCTAGTATACACTCATTACACAAACATTCTTATGGATACTTTGTGCAGCTGCTCGCTTTATCTTTTATATTCAGCTTATAGCGTTAATATAATATTACTGTTTTTACTGTCATTTTATTTATAATTAATTTACATTTATTATAAACTAGAAATAAAGTCTTATATTTATTGATTAATTATTTAATTACATTTATTTATAGTAATGCACAAAAAAAAACTTATGCTATCTAACTTTAAACGAGACCAACTTTTGTTTTAGGTCACAAGATCCAATTTTTTATATATTTTTTTTACTGTTTAATGAAGTAAAACGTTCTATAATTAAATCCTCATAACTTTACTATTGTTTCCTACTCGAGGCAGTTATTGAGTTCTAACACTAACCAGGTTTCCTGTTACAGGCATCACGTCACACTGCCGGGGGGGCGGGGGGGGGGGGGTGTTAATATTTGGGAAAGGGTGGAGGAATGAGGAGAAGTAAAAGCTGATTTTGCACACAGAGTGGAAATGAAACACCATGACAGACTCCAGGCTGAAAATCAGAATAAATCAGAGCTCAGAGCTGGACTTTACTGTAATGGACTTTATTAAAGCAGATTGTACTGTAGTGCAGGGGGGCTTTACTGTAAAATATCACCATCTCATACTGTAACGTCTAAAAAGGTAGGACCCTGCATGTGTGTTTAGTTTTAGAGGGTTTATTTCTGTTGGTCTAACTGCTATGTGAATGAGTGTGTGTGTGTGTGTGTGTGCGTGTTTACAGAAAGTATTAGATATGACTATAGGGTGTGACATCATGTCTCCTTTATCGCGGTACACTGGGTTTCATACTGCACTGGTGTAATACTGTATAACGGGACTAAACCTCTACTGCGGTACTAGAGCCATGAAAACGGTACTGTATCATCACAGGGTTCTGAAATAATATTTATATAATAATAGTTTGAATGTCTGTTTGATCTGTCTATAAGGAATCTCTCTCTGTAAACACAGCAGTGACTTGAACATGGCTGGTAGAGTCCTCATATCCAAAGGGGACTTTCCCATTTTCTTTATCCCTCCCTCTGTTTATTTATTAATGAATCATTAAATTAAGAAATCAATAAGTGTTCACTGGATTTTGTTTGGGGAAAAAAAACAGATAAACTGTAAAATAAAGATGTGCTTTCCGGCTGTAAAACTCAGAGAGGCCTTGATTTATTTTGTCCTTTGCAGACACCATTAATACTGTTAAAGTTAACTGGATTAAAAGATCCTACACAGGGTAACTCCTTATGGTCTTACATTCCAAATAATACAGTAACATGATCAGGAGTTTAACCTTAGTTTTAAAATGTATTTATTCTCCTTTTAAATTACCCAGGAAAAGTCCTGAGACTTAAACTGTCTGCAGTCGCTGCATGGTGTGTAAACCCCTCACATTAACATGGGGGCGTGGCCATTTCTGCTGTCCTGTACGATGAATATGACCAACAGTGTGGATGATTTTATGGGTTAATTCAGTCAGTTTAATCCAATTCTTAATCCATAGGGTTTAATATGATGTTGGCTCCGCCCCCTTTGTAGATATAACAGCTTCACCTCTTCTCTGAAGGCTTTCCACAAGGTTTAGGAGTGTGTTCATGGGAATTTTTAACCGTTTTTTCAGAAGCACATTTGTGAGGTTTAGACACTGATGTTGGACGAGAAGGCGTGGCTTACAGTCTCCGCCCTATCAGGTTATTGTTCATGTTTTAGTGAGAATGAGCGGGACACCAATATTAAAAGTGATGCCTACATACTTACAGCTCTAAATATGTTATTTCATGAGGTATTTGTGTGTGTGTGTGTGTGTGTGTGTGTGTGTGTGTGTGTGAGGGGGGCAGCTGGTTTACATTTTTTAAGATTTCCTTTTCTTTACATTTTTATCATTTCTGAGCTACAGTGGTGTGTTTCAGAACATGAGTGTGTGTCTATAGACTGTATGTGGTAGAATGTTTAAAAAATGTGAGCATATATATTTTGGTCGTCACGGTGGTGTAGTGGTTAGCACTTTTGCCGTGCACCTCCAGGGTCCAGGTTCAATTCCTGTCTCTGTGTGCTTGGCCCCCTCCGGGTACTCCGGTTTTCTCCCACAATCCAAAGATCTGAGGATTAGACTAATTAGATAGATTGGCACTCTGTCCAGGGTGTACCCCGCCTCGTGCCTTAAGCCTCATGGGATGGGCTCCAGGCCCTCTGTGACCCTGAATACAGGATAAAACAGTATAGATGATAAGTGAGTGAGTGTATTTTAATATATCTTTATTTTCCACATCTGCTTCTGTTTGTTGTAGTGAATCTACACACTGACGCACCATGACTAACTTTTCCTGCATCTGCACCGTGTGGATCAGTGCCTGGGTGGGTGAGTCACCTTTTTATCTTTTATAAAATAAATGAAAGTAACTGCTCTGTCCAGATTAATCTATATTATAATTTCCCGTCTCAGACCTCCTCTCTGCAGAACCTGAGATCAGTGTATCTGGCCCAGTGGGTTCTACAGCTGTCCTGCCGTGTCAACTGACGAGTGTAGACACTGACAGACTGTACATTACTGAGATCAATCATGTCTGAGACTGTGTTTGAGCGAGTGGGTGTGGCCTCGTATCATAATTGGTCAAATCCATCAATCTTCTTACATCCATGAACACTATGGACAATTACACGCTCACCTTCCTTCATATATACACTACATGTCGTACGTTACATCCTGGACCATTGCACAAAGACACTTCAATAACTTTGCACACCTACCTTCACAACTACACTACATTTTACAGTTTTACATTTACATCCTGGACCAGTGCACAAAGTCACTTTAATAACCTCTGCACTAAGACACTTTGTTCCATGCATATTTGCACACACCGTAAAGTATATTTCAATTTGCACAGTATATTTCTATTTTGTACATCCTATTTCTATTTTTATTTTTAGTTCTATTTTTTCATAGCACATTTCTATTTTTATTTTTAGTTCTATTTTTCCTAGTTTAATTTAATTTTGTAATTTAATTTCTATCGTATTTCTTTTATTCATATTTATTTCTTATTTGTAAAATTTATCTCTCTTTTAGAGTCAATGGCAGTCGTATAATACATTTCACTACATTTCGTACTGTGTATGTTTGTGTATGTGACAAATAAAATTTGAATTTGAATTTGAATTTGAGGGTCGTGTGGACGTTCCTGTGGAGGAGCTGCGTAAGGGGAACTGTTCACTGGTGTTACACCATCTGACATTTACTGATACAGGAGTCTACACCAGCTACCAGACAGTGAGACACACCAAGAGATCTGTCCGTGTTAGGAGAGGAACAGTCCTGATCAACAGTGTTAATCTCTCAGTCTATGGTGAGTGAGTTAGTGTCAGTAGAACACACACTCACTATTAAAGCTGAAATATATATTTTTTAACAGTTCATTTACATGTAAAAATATTGTAATTAAACTATTGTATTAGAACATTCAGTTAACATTACTCTTAAATATCATCATCTACTATAAGGTTTAAGTGTAAGTTACATAAGGCTAATATGCAGCATGCTAAGATAAGACATAAGGGATGGACAGAAGGGGAACATAGGAGTGTTGTGGAGAGTTTAGTGAACTGGTTCAGGTCTAATCATCTCCAGCTGAACACCTCTAAGACCAAGGAGATGATGATAGACCTTTATAGGACCAGGTCCTCACTACTACTGGTCACCACTGAGGGAGTTAACGTTACGGTGGGGAGGACATGCTGTATGAATGCGTAGGCCTACTGCTGGAGGACACACTGGACTGGTCAGCAAATACAGAACATTTATACAAAGACTCAGAGTCAGATGTTCTTTATTTTAGTGTCTGATTAAATGTTCTACAGATCAGTGGTGGCCAGTATCCTGGTGGCTCAAATGGTTAAGGCTCTGGGTTAAGTTGACACTGTCGAGCCTTTGAGCACGGCCCTTAACCTCATCCGCTCCAGGGGGCGCTGTATCCTGACTGACCCTACGCTCTGACCCCAGCTTTCTAACTGATATATGCGCAAAATAATTTCACTCTAAGGTGCATGTGACAAATAATCTAATCTAATCTAATCTAATCTAATTTATGCTAATCTAGGCTAATCTAATTATATTTTCCTCTAAAGAAAAAACAGAAGAGAGATCAGATAACAGCTCAGGTTCCTCAGGTGAGTGAATATTAAACCTTAGTGAAGTGTGTGTTGTGTTGTACAGCTCGCTGATGGAAACGTCACACACTGTTATGTGATGATGTGAGTGATATTAAAATAAACCATAAGAAAATAAAATTCACATGTAAATATAAACGTATATAAATTTGTGTGTGTATATTATCTATAATCTATTATATAGTTACTGTAATCTTATAAATCTAGATATCTCTAAACTCTGCATTAAAAAGTTATAAGACTATGTTTAAAAGCTATAATAACATTTATAATTTCATCTCACTGAGAGTGAACTATTTACAACAATGAATTTCTGTCTCTGTAGATAACGGTGGAAGGAACCGTCTTCACTCACTGAGCCTCATTTTTCTCGTCTTCTTACTCTGTGGTGTAATTGTGTCTCTGATTAAGAAAAACATTTCTAATATTCAGTGATGAATAATTCACAAACCTAAACATCTAGTTCTCTTTTCTGGTTAAAGCAAAGACTGTCTCAAACCAGCTACACACTTTATTTATAAACTCAGGGTTTTATTCTCTACTGTAAATAATAAATGTACATAAATCAGTGTAATATATGTACATAAATCTGTTTAATGCTCACAGTGACGTCCTTTTGTAGTTCAGTTTTGTAAAAATCTAAATACAGATTTATTTAATAGCCGTTATTTACATAAAAGTGTTATTTACATTTTATACTGTGTTACTGTACGTTGGCATACAAATGCCCCGCCTTAAGGAAGTTTCACCATAAGAACTAAAATTTTGTAAGAAATGTATTTATTTTTGTATTTTACATTGTTTACATGTCTTTTCTAAATATTTTGAATATTTTTACATGGAAAATATGATTATAATGTTGGAAATTGGTAATATTGGTACTTGCTTACAGTGGCTGGAACAGATTATCTGTATGTACATTATTTCCTCTGGGAAAATGCATTTCACTATACGAACTTTCACCTTAAGAACTCGGATTAAATTCATATGCTGTAGGTTCCACTGTATTTTGTTATTTATTCTTATATTATTTTTTTATTATGAAGAAAGAACACAATGTCAATCAAAAGTGAAACTGAACTTTACAAGGAGTGGAGTGAGTTTCCACAGTTCTTGCTAGTTTCCAACAAAAAGCAGCAGTATAGTCAAAGAATGAACAGATAAATGTTTGATATTATTGGCACCTACACAGTTTATTCCATTGTCCAGCCTCAAAACAATGTAAGTTTAAAGTTACAGTATATGCTGTTTTCTGGTTACATGTATCTGTACATAGAAAAAGGTTTATACAGTAAACAGTGTGTGTGATCAAAAACACCAAACATGAACAAGCCAAATGTGTTAAACATCATGGGGGCTGAGCCCCCCCTTTAACTGAAAATCCCAGAAACGCCCCTGAGTAAGAGAGTATCGAGGTGAGCTGCCGAGGAGCTGGACTGCGGCTTTATTGAAGGGGTGAAAGTTGCTGTGTGACCGAGCTGAACACCAACGTGATACGAAAGGGGCGTCGGCTGAAAGTGTTTGAGTGAGTGTTTGTCTCTTTCTGAAGAGTGAGTTTGCGCTTTATTACAGTTGACACTAAATAATGGCGCTTTTCCACTGCATAGTACGGCACGGCACGGTTCAGTTCAGCTCACTTTTGGGGGGTTTTCCACTGGGAACAGTACCTGGTACCTGGTCCTTTTTTTAGTACCACCTCAGCCGAGGTTCCAAGCGCGCCGAACCGTTACCAAAACGTGACGTGTAAACTCTGCTGGTCACTGATTGGGCGGAAAAAATCGTCATTACTGCGTCACTGAACTTGCGACACGAGACACAACAGAACCACTAGTATTATTAGCAGAGCCAGCGAAGGATCGGACGCACCTTTTTGTACTGTATTAACTAAAAAAATGGCTGTTTCATGGTCTATTGAGGAAGTACAGACGTTCCTCTCGTTGGTAGCCGATCCAGCGAGAGCTTGATGGGGCGACGCGAAATGAAAAAGTTTTTCAGGAGGTCGCTAAGCTCTTGGCCGCACACGGCTACCATCGGACTTACAAACAGTGTAGGGACAAGTTAAAAAAAAAAGAAGAGCGACTACAGAAGTATAAAAGACCACAACAGCCGGAGTAGTTTAAACAGGCGGTCGTGGAAGTGGTTCGGCCAAATGGACGCAATCTACGGAGGCAGACCAACGAGCAATGGAAGGGACGGTGCCCTGAACTCGGAGAACACGATCGAGGATGGTACGTTGTGTTTTTTTTTTTATAACGCTTGAAATCCTAACTTTACTGATTTTATTGACCGTCGATTCTTATTTTATATCGCAATTTGACTGTAAAATCAAGGCCTAATAAAGCACGAAGTCCTAGTAGCTAACATGTATCAGTGGTAGTGATATTGTTCATGATGTTCATGGTTTTTTTTGTTGTTGTTGTGTTGCAGTAATTTGTGCATTCCCAACTAATTAGACAAACTTTGCGTTTCAGACTCATTGTCCACGATCGATTCACTTGTACTTTCTACATGCAAGGACGACGACTCCTCTTCCCAAGCGGTGCTAGCAGCGTCTCCACCACGCCCGCCAACACCATCACCCTCCAGCTGCACGGCGACACCGCAGCGTGTGTTAACGGGTACAATACTCATTTGATACTTCATATATCATAATATGTACAAATAGGATATCACAATATAGGATATATATCCTTATAAACCGTGTCTCATGAACTACTGTTGCTTACCATAAATAGTGTAATACCATAAATATTATACAATACCATAGATACTGTAAATGTAATTGAGTAAAATCACATTAATTTCAAAAATAATTTCTCTCATTCTCACTCCAATTTTCTACGCTCTGTTCCAGGCAAGAGGAAACGGAGCCTGCACCATCAGGAACATCTTGCTGCATTAAGAGAGATGCAGGTGGCAGACATTGAGCAGCAGGAGCTGAACCGTGCCCAGAGGGAGCGCCACTTGCAGATGGCACTGGAAGAGGCCAAACAAGCGAGGGAGCAGGAAGCGGCCTTGAGGGCAGAGGAACACTCTCAGGCGGCTGCTTTCAATCAAGCATTCCTCAATGTTATGGGGATGCTTGTCCAGGCAATGAGTGGCCGACGGGAATAGAACTCTCTTGCTGACTAATGCCATAGGTGTTTTTGTGTTTTTTTTGTTTTTTTTTTGATAATGTTTGCACTACATGTCTGCACACTGTTAACAGTTTCTTCTGTTAACGTAAAAATTTATTTTGTTCTACTTGTCTGTTGTATGTCCGTTGTGCACTACGTGCATGTGCACACTGTTTAAAGTTTACAGTTTATAGTTTCACTACTTATATTTTTATTTTTTGCACCTTGTAAATTTTTAGTGTTTTCTGGTCATATTTTTACCTGTAAAATTGTGTTGTGCTTTAATAAAAACAATCTGATCAAATACGTGTAGCCCAAGACTATATTAAAGATTTATTATTGTATGAGCAGGTAAGGTACCTCCTGATAAAGACAAATGGTTAATGCCGACACAATACAAACCAAAAAAAAAAGGAATACACTGTAAAGTTTGAACTGGTGTTTAAAATTTATTGATAATACACTTTACAGAACATGCTACGTGAATAGTTAGCTACTCAAGTAACGCATCAGACCTGCACGGACATCCCTGCCCTCCTCCTCTACAGCCTGTGGCACTGCCACCACAGTCTCTGCTGCTGGGGTTTGATCTCACCATGACTCTCACAAAGGTTATGTAGAGCACAACATGTCAGCACCATGGACTACACAAGGTTGACAGCACAGTCATTTTTCATAATGCATCGCCATCTTCCTTTTAATCGACCGAAGGCATTAACCACAACGCGTGCTGGTTAACGAATTAGCTCTGGGACCAACATGGTTTCTGCTGCTGCACAGAACTCCTGAACACACCGACACACAGTTGTTATGCTTACAGCTTTCTTTAAAGGTACACACACACGGAGGTTTGTGTCCCGTCTCTCCATCGCTGGACGCAGTTTGTTGCATAAGTGGATGAATGTTTCTTCAGACATTCTAAAGATCTCCAGCCACTGAGTGTTTGTAAAACCGGGAACAATCACATCCCACCACTCTGAAGCACGATCTGTAATATACAGAGTCTGCATTTTAATGTTACACTGGCAGTTAAGTTTATTATATGCTTAGCAACAGTGATAAAAGTTAGCTAGTGATGTGCTTTTTTTAGATGCTTACACTTGTGTACAGTTGTCGGTGTCTTCGTGTTGTTGTAAAAGTTCCCAAACTCTCTTGTCTTTTTTATCTGTGTTTTCTTTGGCTGCCATCAGCCTCTTTTAAAACAAACTCCTTCGTCTTGCTGTTAAAAACATCCACATGCCGAGAATGAAGAACACCATTCCGTCCATATGCTCCATTGTTGTGTGTTTGTTGTGGCGCGTTTAGATGATGTCACGGCAGTAAAGGCGGCGCAACTATGACAACACGTGAATAATCACGGCCACTCTAAAGCGGTACTAAACTGCAGTGGAAACGCAAACTGAGTCGAACTGAGCCATGCGGTGTCGTGCCGAGCCGTGCCGAGTCGTACCACGCAGTGGAAAAGCGCCATAAGAGAAGTGGACTCCAGAACGGCTGATTGTTTTTGCAGCTGTTGCTTCGAGAAAGTTCTCCACGTGCTGTTTTGACTCGTTGCTGCCGCCGTGTGGATGCGAACGGTATTGTAGATTCTTTCCCGACGGATCTGTTTTTTTGGGGGTCTTACGCCCTTGCTGAGGGACTTATTTTTCTCCTTTTGCTCCATTGATTTTATGGTGGACCTTTTGGACATGTAACAGAGTTTTTTTTGTCTCAAGACTAAATATTTTTTGTTGTTTTTGTCGTCTCCAAAGGGAGGACTCTGGGACAGACTGTCTGAACTGGGACTTGAGGACTTGCTTTGGACTGCAACTGTCCTTGTCCTTGTGTGGAATTATTCGCTTGGACAGCGATTTCTCTTTTTGCTGGATTTTTTGTGGGGACTGTTCTTTCTTGTTCTTAGACGTTTTCTATTAGTTACCCTGCCATATATGGACATTTCAGCACCAGCCCAGTTCCGTTGGTTATTATATTGTAGCGTTTTTACGCCAGGAAGAATGCTGGAGAGACGAGTGAGCTTATTTGCTACCCGATGCAATGGCTGGGAGTACTTTATTAAGCACACAGCATGTAAGGCATGAGCAGCACCTTCACTCAGGAGCCTACATCCAATTCAGCACTAGCTTGAACTGGAGCACATTTCACACGTCACACACCTCAACACACACACAACAGGGCCGAAGTCACAAACCCAAACACCTTTCCCCATCATGGTGAACACACCGACATTCCCGCAAAGCATGCTGGTCGTCAGCCGCCGCCCCGCCCACGCCACAATATGTTGGTTATTATATAAAAATCTGCAAATGTAGCGGTAAAATTTCGCTACAGTGTAGGGGTAAGACTATGCCCTGTGATATATCTTGGACGACTAGGTGAATGACAAGATCTAGGTCTCCGACCCCTAGTACATTTAATTCCTGTACTTATGTTACTTAAGTATGTTTTTATCTGCCTTGCTGCGTGTGCTTTACCTTTTGTAAACACGACTGATGAGGATTGAACCTCTGGACCCAACATACACGGTAGCCCACAGAGTAAGAAGTCAAACCTTCCTACCTCTATCAGCCCACAAGACAGGAGGAATGCCCCTACTCCAAGATAACAGACTTTACAATTTATTATATGAAATGGAACAGAAATTTTAAAAGTGTAAAAGAAAATTCAAAAATGTCACTGAGCAATAAAATGGAATTGTTCAGCTCAAACATTAAACTGTAATTGAATAAATAAAATAAATGTCACTTGAATACACTGGCAGTTCCAGTCTCTATGTAATTCCCACAACAGTTCAAAACAAGGAACCAATATACACATTCATATAAAGTTAACCCAACAGTTAACAGTTTCACTTTGCAGATTTTTATATAATAATCAACATACCTGGGCAAGAGTCATGACTCAAGATAGCATTTTACCTGACCGTGGAACTGGGCTGGTACTGAAATGTCCACATATGGCAGGGTAACTAATAGGAAACGTCCCTCAAAGACAAGAAAGAACAGTCCCAACAAAAAAATCCAGCAAAAAGAGAAATCGCTGTCCAAGCAAATAATTCCACACACGGACAAGGACAGTTGCAGTCCAAAGCAAGCTTAAGTCCCAGTTCAGAAAGTCTGTCCCAGAGTCCCCCCTTTGGAGACGACAAAAATAAGAAAAATATTTAGTCCTGCAACAAGAAACTCTGTTATGTCCAAAAGGTCCATCCCAAAATAGCAGGAGCAAAAGGAGAAAAATAAGTCCCTCAGCAAGAGCATAAAACCCAAAAAAACAGAACAGTCGGCAAAGAACCCACAATGCCGTTCGTATCCACACGGCGGCAGCAACGCGCCAGAATAGCACGCGGAGAACTCACTCGAAGCAACAGCCGAAAAAAACAATCAGCCGCTCTGGAGTCCACTTCTCCCTTTTTTTTTTAGTAGCGCGGAGATACTGACTGAGTAGTTTCACTAGTGTCACTGTAATAGAGCGCAAACTCACTCTTCAGAAAAAGACAAACACTCACGTAGCACACTTTCAGCAACCGCGGTGAGCGACGCCCCTTTCGTATCACGTTGGTGTTCAGCTCGGTCACACAGCAATTTTCACTCCTTCCATCGAGCCGCAGCAGCTCAAGCTCGGTCCAGCTCCTCGGCAGCTCACCTCGAAAGTCTCTAGCTGCAATTCCCGTACAAAAATGAGTCATGAAAATCACTGTCTTACGTCTCTCGCCACTATGGTGCTCTTTGTTGCTCCCGTTTTTCGCGCCGCTCAAAAAACACCAAAAAAACTGTCGCTCCGCCTCGGCTCTCTTCCGCACTCCTCACGTTGCTTCCGGACTCAGCTTTTTTTCTTTCTTTTTTTTTTTTTTAACCCTTCAACATAAAAGTACTTGAATACCTCCACACAAAGTGAGATGTAAACATTGGCTTCGAACTGTTGGGTTAACCTTATATCATTTGAGTTTTTGAGAGAATTGGTTCCTTGCTTTGAACTGTTGTGGGAATTACAAAGAGACTGGAACTGTCAGGTTATTTAAGTGAAATTTGTTTTATTCATTAATTACAGTTCAATGTTTGAAACTGAACATTTTCATTTTTATGCTCAGTGACATTTTAGAGTTTTCTTTTGCACCTTTAAAATTACTGTTTCATTTCATATAATAAATTGTAAAGTCTGTTATCTTGGAGTAGGGGCATTCCTCCTGTCTTGTGGGCTGATAGAGGTAGGAAGGTTTGACTTCTTACTCTGTGGGCTACCGTGTATGTTGGGTCCAGAGGTTCAATCCTCATCAGTCGTGTTCACAAAAGGTAAAGCACACGCAGCAAGGCGGATAAAAACATACTTAAGTAACATAAGTACAGGAATTAAATGTACTAGGGGTTGGAGACCTAGATCTTGTCATTCACCTAGTCGTCCAAGATATATCACAGTACATAGTCTTACCCCTACACTGTAGTGAAATTTTACTGCTACATTCATATTATCTCTTTTATACTGTATATAATCCACTGTATAATGTCTGTCCTAATGTGACTCCAGAATGAAGACTGAACTGAGGACTGTGTGTGAAGGACAAATCAAAACAAGAATCACAACTTCATTATAATTAAACACACACACACTCCAGTCAGTGTGTGTAATAAGTTGAGTTTGTCCCAGGCTCTACAGAGGACTGTTTAAGATGAGGAGAAGTAAAAGCACTGACAGATTAACAGACAGAACTCACACTACACGTGCAGGAGGTGTGTGAGTCACATGTCAATAAGGAGGTGTGATCTATAGGGATGGAGCGCCATCTAGTGGTGGGAGAGAGTAAAATCTTAAAACAGACAAATAATTTACATTGGAAAAGCAGAATGTTTCTCAGACTAATTACTGAGTATGAAGGAATATTTACTGTCTGATACTGAGCTGATAAAGTTCAGAAATTATTATTATTATTATTATTATTATTATTTCTCTTATATCTTTTTACAGAAATGTTCTTCTTACTGATATTTAATCTGGTCTAATTGTTTTTATGAGAGACCACGCCCCCTAATCTCCTTCTGATCTGATTAGTCCAGTGTTAATGCTAATGTTCACTTATCATTAGGGAGACATTTACAAGTTAAACACTGATTTTTACAATTTATATAATTATGCAAAGCTGATTTATTACAAATAGAATTAAACAGCTATTTCTGATGATTTTAAAATGACTTAAAATTTAAATAAAATAGATTAAACTTTATTGTCATTGTGAAAAGTACATGAGAAGTGCATAAGTGTCCAATTTACAATAAATAATAATGAGGTAAATGAGGGTGTGGGTTCATATGTACAGGGGTGAGAGTGATTAATGTACAAGTGCAGTAAGTAATAAGTATATGGTGTATATAGTAATATACAGTATAACATGTCAGGAAGATAACATGCTCAAATAAACATGATACAGACATCCATATATGTACATGTGTATGATACAATATATACAGAATAAATATGAGTGGAATATACAGTGCAATAATAAACATAAGTTACTGATTGTATAAAGATTCAGAGTGGATGAAGCAGTGTAATACAGACAGACAGTGAGAGTGCAGTGGTGTATTAGTTAACACCAGATGAGGCCCTCAGAGATAAATCTGGGTACACACTCAACAACAGCTCTGTTAATGTGAATGTGATTGACAGCTCGTCTGAAATCCACAATGACCTCCTTCATCGTCTTGGTGTTGAGCTCCAGGTTATTGTCCTCACACCATGTTACTAGGTGCTGGATCTCCTCCCTGTAAGCGTCTTATCGTTACCTCTGATCAGGTCCACCACCGTGGTGTCATCTGTGAACTGGATAATGCTGTTTGAGGTAGAGGCAGGTACGCAGTCATAGGTGAAAAGGGAGTATAAGAGAGGGGACAACACACACCCCTGAGGAACTCCAGTGCTGAGGGTGAGACTGGAGGAGGTGAGGTTGTTTAATCAAACAGACAATCAAAAGTCCTTGAGATCGTCTCGTATAATGTGATCAGTAATGATAATAAAGAGCTGCTGTAACTGTGCAGTGTAAGACCAGCTTAACTCAGAGTAAAGTGCAGATGTTTGGATCATTTGATACACTACGCTGTGAGAAGAACAAACTGGTTCCTCCAGAACAAAATCCTGTTCAAGTTCAGTTCTGGAAGAAAGTCCAGTCTCACTAATGCTGAGTTCTGACAGGAAAGTGTGTAAAAGCTGCAGTGTGTAGTTTACTGTGTGTGATTGAAACACACAGTCCTGTACACAGCTGTAGGTCACACTCATGTTTCTCCACAGAAGAGCTGGACGAGTAAACATGAGACGAGGGACAGGACCAGGACCAGTGGGTGAGGACTCTTCATTACTGCAGAGAGACAGAAATGAGTTTTAGTTATTATATGTAACAATGTACACACGCATTCAGTAAAATTCTGGAGACAGAGATTCAATTTAATGCAAATCACAAAATAAAAAAAATAAAAAATAAGAAAAAAGGGAAATGCATGAGGAAATATACTGTATATGAATTAAAATGATCAGATTGTGCAGAAAATTCTATGGCAGGAGCGTTAAAGATGTTCTGGGACATCTCTTTTTGATGGTTTATTTATTTATGGATTGATTGATTGATTGATTGATTGACTGATATGATATTGATTGGTATACCTATATTCCGAATTCATTTACATGAGCATCACAGCAATATTCGGTGCGACCCAGACAGCACGGCTAAGCTAACAGCAGAATAAGAAAAGACAGACCCGCCCCCTACACCAGTAACAGCTCAGTCCTGTTTAACTCAGTTCTATTCTAATGTACAGACTAATGATGAGCTCCTTCACCTGCATCAGCACCTCTTTACACTGTGTACTGAGAGTCTCATCAACATCTACCAAATACACACAGGCCTTTAAAATGCTTATCAGTCAACTGTCCAGTTACTTTTGAGCCTGTGTAAATCAAAGCCCTTAAAAATGTGTTATTCAAACTCCTTTCTAAAAAGAGACTGAATAGATGATTAATTAATAAAATCAGGTTGTTTTCCAGAGAAGGTTCAGTAGATACTGACTCACCTGTTGGAGCTGATGAGAGACCTCTGGGTGTGTCTTCACCACGGGAAACTAAAAGTAAAAAACACAAAAAGACACTGCATCATCGTTAACAATCATAAATCCTCTGTAAGTGCACTTCTCCATGAAGATAAAATACAAGGAGCGTTCAAGTCAAACCGGGAATGAAGGCGTAAAAGTGATTGACATTTACAGAAAACTTCAATCACAGTACGGTGATGAGACTCTTGGCTGTAGTAAATCATTTTAACAGGATGCCGTACGTCTGTAATTGACGATTCCGGGCTGAGGTGGCTCAGAGTGTGTAAACTGTACACACACTCATACACCAACACCACTTGCACATTACAGGAACTGGGCTGGGAGTTATTGCCACGCCCCCTGTACAGTCCTGACCTCACTACAAGTCAGTTGCTGGGAGGCCGGCGTGCCGTGAAGCAGTCCGATAATGGCTCCAGCGTAGTGAGAAAACTTTCTACCTTGATGGTGTCCAAGCTCTAGTGAAACACTGGGATAAGTGCATTAGTGTATCAGGGGATTATATAGAGAAATAAAGGGAGTTTTTACTCTCAGGACTGTGTTCTGTTATTCTGCACTGTTACCAAAAGTCCCGCTTTGACTTAAACACCAATCTTATTTTCCTTAATTAACAGATAATAGCATAAAAAACTAGTGCACTTCTGTAATGCAAATGCTTCCAAGAACAAAAACACACAATGTTCTGTCTCCATCTAACACTCACATGTAGTGCAGAAACAGTGTGTGTTCTACTGAGACCAACTCACTCACCATGGACTGAGAGTTTAACACGGCTGATCAAGACCACTTTGAAGTTCACAGATCTCTTGGTGCGTCTCACTGTCTGGTAGCTGGTGTAGACTCCTGTATCAGTAAATGTCAGATTGTGTAACACCAGTGAACAGTTCCCCTTACGCAGCTCCTCCACAGGAACGTCCACACGACCCTCATATCCCTCACCCTGATACGACCTCTCACCCAGTCGCTCAAACACAATCTCAGATTCAGTGTTCCATCCAATATACAGTCTGTCAGTGTCTCCACTCGTCAGTTGACACGGCAGGACAGCTGTAGAACCCACTGGGCCAGATACACTGATCTCAGGTTCTGCAGAGAGGAGGTCTGAGACGGGAAATTATAATATAGATTAATCTGGACAGAGCAGTTATTTTAATAACATTATGTTTCATCTGTTTTATAAAAGATAAAAATGTGACTTACACACACAGACGCTGATCCTCACAATGCAGATGTAGGAAAAGTTGGTCATGGTGCGTCAGTGTGTGTAGATTAACTACAACAGAGACAGGGGTCAATATATAAAGAAACAATTAAACTAATAAATACATTTATACAGTTAAATGTTAAACAGCATGGCCTCAAGTCAATATATCCAAAGACATCACTTTCAGTAAAATAATTTATGAATAATATCAGGGTAAATAACTCCACACTAATCTGACATGTGAGCCTCAATTTGGATTTACATTAAACAGGTGAATCCTAAAGTGACGTCATCAAGGTCTGCATTAATCCCAGTCTTCAACAGATTCAGTACACACTTCCAGTTCTCCCAGGTCTGGTATCTGCTCCTTTTCAGGTTCTGATCTAAGTGTGGGTTCTAACAGGTTCGTCTTGACCCCCCAAAAAACTACACTTAATAGAATTTTACTAATCGAGGTTGCATGCGCTATATACATGTGTATAGAGAACTTCCCTAACACATACAGGATAAAATCACAACACATCTTTGATTAAAATAAACTAATAGATGGTTTATGTCTGAGCGGAATAACACAGGTGTATTAATGAGTTCTTATGCAGGACTAAGTCAGGTTCAGTAGTTTAGTTATCAGGACAGATAAACTGCCTCCACCCTGCACTTACCTCACACCAGCCCCCTCTTTATGTTTAATGCCTCTGTAACAGACACATCTCTCAGTTCTACTGTAAACTCTTCAGAACAGATCTGATGATCCTCTGCTTACACAGGTCTCCAGAAATACAATATAAACTCTAATCTAAACACAATCCCCACAGCTCATCCATTCAGATTTCACTTTACACACTTCAGAGGGATGTGATATGGTGTTTAATAAAAGGTTAAATAAATACCCAGGTTACTAAATAAACAGCTTATATTTAAACACCATGAGTTAAAGTATGCAAGTAGAATGCGTTGCTCTATTAATCGTTTTTTTTTTTTCTTCCAGAGGAACGACATGTAAACGCTGATTATTAAGAGACATATAAACTACAGGACCGGACTATATAACTACAATAACTTTATTAAATATAATATAATTTATCAATTACTTCATAGATATAATAACAAACATTTACCCCTGAGTGATGAAAGATTTCCAAATCCGATAACCAGTTAAATGTGATAAGTGTAAATACTCCTGATCTGTAATGGTGACACGGGCGAGTCTTTAAATCGAGCTGAAACTTTCTCCTTCAGATGAAGCGCGCACGGCTCGCGGCACCTCGCGCGCTGCGTCCACCTTTTATTTGGTGCATTGGCTCCGTTTTGGTGACAGGACCCGCCCCCTCCTGCTTGTAAGCGCAAATCAAAAGAGAAGGAAAGCGAGGTCCCGCCTCTACACGCGCCTGTGGGCAAGCTTCTCCTCCTCCTCATTCCTCTCTCTCTTTCTCCTTCTCTCCCCCTCCCTGCTGCTCTTCTTACAAACCTCTCTTCCTTTTTACTCCCTCTCTCTTTGTCTCTCTCTCTCTCCCTTCCTTTCCCCAGCTGCTCTTTTTGCAACCCTTCCTCCCTCCTTACTCTCGCTTTCTCTCTCTGCGCATGCGCGGTGTGGCAAGGAAGCGAGTGTGGCGTGTTTTGCCAGTTTTCTTTTTGTGCATTTTTTCTTTCGCCAATTATTACATCTTTTGCCTTTATATATACTTTGTTGTGTGAGTGCCTGTGTGTGTGTGTGTGTTGCTGGAGCATGGCGGCTCAGGACACACAGCGGTATGAGAGTTTACCTCACCGACACGGTGTGCGCGTGGTGTGTTAGCGGTTGGTGATGTGGTGGGACATGAGAACATCGTCTCTGCTTCACGAATGAACAGTGCTGTTGTTGTGTTTGTTAATAGTGTTGAAAAGGCGATCAAAATTGTCCAAAACGGAGTCAGTGTAAATAATAAGCACATACTGGTTTCTCCCCAGCTGAGAAAGTAGTCCTGTCTAATATATTAATGTTGGTTCAAACCCAAATCAGGTGTAGTCCGGTGTTTGAGTGTATGCTGAAGGGACATGGCTACATGGCTAACTATTGGGGCGGGAGATGAACTGAAATAAATCGATGGAATCTGGGAGTTAATATGTGATAGCACCAGGGGTACACACACACACACACACACACACACTTTAACACACAGCAGTCAGACCTATTGAAATAAAAACCTCTTAAAGCCAGGGTCCTACCTCTATCTGCTTTAATAAAGTCCACTGCAGTCTGTGTCCGAAATCAGTGGCGGACTGGGACAATAATTCAGGCCGGGAATTTGACTCCACTCCCAGGCCACCTCTGCTGCTGCAGTCACCACCACCCTATTCATGTAATCTACTGGACTGATAAACTTGTAGGCTAACCCTATTATTGTAACAGGTAGACTACCAGATGCAATATAAATGAATAAAAAAAATAGCCCATAACAACTCACTAGGAATACACCATTTATACTACCAAACCAATGACAAATAGAAAATTGGCTTTTTAAAAGAGATAATAAGAGACACATTCACATGTTGAAATATTTACATTTTATGTATTTTCAGTGCTCAACTCTAGTATATCAAATGCATCAGAAACACAAACACAAATAAACTTAACAAAACCTATAACAGCGTAAGTAACAGATAACAATGTTTACTCAATTATGGCATTATGTGGAACAGACCAGTAAGAGTAAACAGTAAGTAATTAGCACTACTAGTACACCAGTAGGCATTTGAATTGGGTGATACTTAAAAAAAAAAAATCTTAATCCTTGGACTGTGGACAAAATAATCAAAAGAGATATAAAGGCTTTCACTGTCTCCTTAATCTTTCCCTGAATCCTTCTCTCTCTCACTCTGCACATGTAGTTGCTCTGCAATATGAAATAAGCGTGTTCAATAATCTGTATTTATAATTGTGCAGCCATCAGTTGTATGTCCCCAAAATCACAGTCCTACTACTGATCTTATAAACCATAAAAAAGCACATGTTTAAAAAGTATAGCCTGGTGCCTGCATGTTTAGTTTTGCTTATCTTTAACTTTACCTGAAGGTCCCTGCTCTGACTCAAACGCTGAACTGTCCACCACCTCTAGCTCAACAGCAGGAGCATTTACAGCACTAGTGCTACTGCTGCTTCCTTCGTCACCTTTTCAGACGAAACGAGACTTGACACAGCACAGCAGCACTTACATATTGTTGCTCGTTTGTTGGTTTAGTTTTATCGATTGTGATGATCTAAGTGATTTGGATGAAAGTGTTCGTCTGCCAAATTATTATAAATATAATGTAGATGTAATCTTGACCGACCTGTTCCCTTACTGGCGAACATGGCTGGGATTTTGCAGCAGCTTGCTGCGTCTGCGGCCAGGGCTTTTTTCCTTTTTTATATACGCTGACTCTCTGCTCCTCTTTTGCGTTTACGCTCCATTTTTTGAACGATTTAGTCAGATATACCCTGTCTCTGGATACAGCCAGATATTAGGCAGTGCGTCGCTGACGTTGGGTCATGTGATGTGGGAGTGTAATTTTCCCTCCTGATCTTCTAATCTTCCCCTCCCTTTCCATTGCCTGATTCGTAGATTGAGAGATCCGTCAATTAATTCGTAGTTATACACCAGTCTATCACATGCCAGGCTGATCGTCTGCACAGCGGCAGCCGGCAGGCCAGAACGACCGTCAGGCCACCGGGAAATGTCCCGGTGCTCCCGATGGCCAGTCCGCCCCTGTCCGAAATCCACTTTTCCTTCTAAACATTCCTCCACCCTTCCCATATATTGTCTCTCCCAAATACTATTCTCCCACACTCTACATTCCCACAGGAAACCAGGGACTGTCCATTTTATTGCTGAACTACATTATACATGATCTACAGCGAGTGTTCCTGTCATTAAGATGATAAAGTTATGAAAATGTATTGTATGAACAATAAAGTCACTTAACCTTAACTTTCTCATTTACTGTGCACTTGTAGAATAAATGAAGAATAAATTAACAATAAGACTTTATTTCTGATTTATAAATGTAAACCAAACTGATAAATCGTATTAAAAGCTCAGTAAAACAGTAATGATATTTAATACATGTTGTAGACTGAATATAAAGGATCCATAAGTATGTTTGGGCAAAGAGGATAAACTAAATTCCTCAGCCTTTTTATTTATTTTATTATAAAGCAGCACAAATTCTATTTCATATATGAATAAATTGATGTAGTTTATATATTACAGTTTGGAGATATCAGTTTGGTTTATTAATTATTATAGTAATATATCACTGTGTAAATGAACATACAGAGCAGGATTGTAGATCAGAAGTCAAATATGAAAGTCAGGTTATAAGCTCCTAAGGTCTTTTATCTTTGGATGTCACATGAGAGTCTGTTACACACCTCTGTTCTCTGTAGAGCAGCTTTTATTAGTTTATTTATCATTTCATTTTATTTTAATATATTTTTACCAATCAGAAGTTCATCACTGCTCCTAGTGTTTATACAGTGTGTTCTTCACAAGTGTCTGGATCTTAAGTGTATAAAAGTTATCTCCTCTTATTCACTCTCTGATATTGCTGATTAACACTTTATTATCTGCAGTGCAGAGTGTGCTTCAGCGCTTTATTATTAATACTTTAAGTTCAGTAAGTAACTGGCTGTGACCTTCTGACAGACTTTCACATTCCTAATAAACACTGCTATAACCTCTGATTTAATACAGAAACCCCTGTACAGTAATTATCATCATCTGTGGAGACTCTCAGTCCTCCAGGTCTCACTTATCACAGCTCTGTGGCAGCCGCACACACATTCAGTTCATCAATTAAATTTTAATAAATTCTAACTAACTGGCTTGGAGTGTTGAGTATAAACTGTAAACTTAAGTCCATTAACTGAACAGTTCTGATTGGACAGCAGTGACGTGTCTCTAGAGTTCTGATTGTTCAGCATCACACAGCTGCAGTGTGTAGTTTACTGTGTGTGATTGAAACACACAGTCCTGTACACAGCTGTAGGTCACACTCATGTTTCTCCACAGAAGAGCTGGACGATTAAACATGAGACGAGGGACAGGACCAGGACCAGTGGGTGAGGACTCTTCATTACTGCAGAGAGACAGAAATGAGTTTTAGTTACAGTTGTGGTTGGAGGTTCACACACACTCATGAACATCAGGACAATTGTGGTCTTTCAGTGATTTCTTTGAACTGATCTTTTTCTGGGCCTGAATGACTGAACAACACACATCTTTAATAGAAGTAAACTCCAAGAGTCTGGAGCATGCATTTTAATGATGAGCTCCTTCACCTGCATCAGCACCTCTTTACACTGTGTACTGAGAGTCTCATCAACATCTACCAAATACACATTTAACACTCTCAATCAACTCCACACCTTTTATCTTCTTAATCTGTCATGAGATAACTGAGGAACAGCCACAACTGGCCTTTACACTGCGCATCACTCAGGTGTCCCATTACTTTTGAGCCTGTGAAAATGACGGAGTGGGTGGTAAAAATGGCTGTAATTCCTAAAGTGGGATTTTATAAATCAGTTACACCTCTAACGTTCTGGAACAGACTGTTAATTATTGATTAGTGATGAAAATAAGGGGAAGGTAGATACTGACTCACCTACTCAAATACCAACGTCTGTTTCTTTAAGAGGGGGAACTAAAGGGAAAGAAAACACACATTACTGCATTTACATTTAGGCATTTGGCAGACGCTCTTATCCAGAGCGACTTACATTTTTATCTCATTACACATCTGAGCAGCTGAGGGTTAAGGGCCTTGCTCAAGGACCCAACAGTGGCAACTTGGTGGTTGTGGGGTTTGAACCTGGGATCTTCCGAACCATAGTCCGATGCCTTAACCACTGAGCTACCCCTGCATCATAACACAGTAAGATTTACACTTTTATAATCATTAGTTTTTCCAGTTTTGTTCTCTGGTGTGTGTAACGCTCAGTGTGTGTTCTACTGACACTAACTCACTCACCATAGACTGAGAGATTAACACTGTTGATCAGGACTGTTCCTCTCCTAACACGGACAGATCTCTTGGTGTGTCTCACTGTCTGGTAGCTGGTGTAGACTCCTGTATCAGTAAATGTCAGATTGTGTAACACCAGTGAACAGTTCCCCTTACGCAGCTCCTCCACAGGAACGTCCACACGACCCTCATATCCCTCACCCTGATACGACCGCTCACCCAGTCGCTCAAACACAATCTCAGATTCAGTGTTCCATCTAATATACAGTCTGTCAGTGTCTACACTCGTCAGTTGACACGGCAGGACAGCTGTAGAACCCACTGGGCCAGATACACTGATCTCAGGTTCTGCAGAGAGGAGGTCTGAGACGGGAAATTATAATATAGATTAATCTGGACAGTTATTTTAATAACATTATGTTTCATCTGTTTAATAAAAGATAAAAATGTGACTTACACACACAGATGCTGATCCACACGGTGCAGATGTAGGAAAAGTTGGTCATAGTACGTCAGTGTGTGTAGATTTACTATAACAGAGGTGAGTATAAGAAAGATAAAAGTGTAATAAAATGTCTACAGATAATAGAGTACTTCCTTAAATGTATCTATAGTTTAGAAACTGTTAAATATTATATAGTTACACAGTGTAACACAACATGCATGTTAAACACAAAGGTTTGCTTTCAAGGGAAGCAGGTAAAAGTCATTAAAGTGTAAAATCAGCAGCAGGTTCAACAACCTCACACACAGCGTTACTTCAGTTGGTTTGAAGCGCTTCTTCATCCAGACTCACATCTTATATTTGCAAATCTTGTTATTCACCATTAAAATCTGGCGCACTAGTCTAATCTGTAGGTCTTTGGACTGTGGAAGAAAAAAAACGAAGTACCCGGAGGAAACCCACCAAGTACAGGGAGAACGTGCAAACTCTATGCACACAGAGATGGGAATCGAGCCTGGCCGGAAATATCGAACCCGGACCATGGAGTTGCGAGGCGACAGTGCTAACCACTACACCTTTGGTGCATCAACTCACCTACTAATTTAAATTAATGTCTAACTAAAATAAAAAATTATATAATATATTTTAAAAATAATGTAGGTCAAATACTGAGGGAAGAGTATGCCATGTTTACAGTAGAAGTAAGGAGAGCTGTAGAGTGATAAGTGTGGAACTAAATGTTAAAGGGGTAATGATAAAGTCATCAGTGTGTGTGCTCCACAAGTGGTGATATGAAGGAGAGAAAAAGATTTCTACAGTGAATTAGACAAAGTGGTAGTGAGTGTCCCCAAAGAAGAAAGACTGGTGATTGGAGCTGACTTCAACATGCATGATGGAGAAGGAAACAGATGATGAGGAGGTGATGGGTAGGTATGGGGTAGTAATGTTACATATGACACACGTTTCCATTAACGTTTTTCATTAAATGTTCAGAGGTGGTAGTTATGGGCACCAAACTAGGCACAGTGCGTTTGACTACACTCTAAAAAATGATTCTGTGGCCTTGTAAATTTCACAGTTATAAAAAAGTTATGTTACCTTAATAAAATCTTTAAAAGTCACATACATGAGACAAATCAAAATAAATGCCTAAAAAAAACAATTATTCATTTTGTCTTAAATTTACACTATAATTTAAGTTTACTTCACTAGTAAAAATCAGCATTTGACTAACTGAATTATATTTTTAACATGCACTTAATATTTTTTGATACATTTCAATCAAAATCTGTTGATTGTACTGATTAGTTTCAAGAACTACAATTATAAATTATTCCAACTCAATATTCTTTATTTTTAACAACAAAAACTTAAATAATTGAGTAAATTGCCCTGTGCAAGTACTCATGGGAAGTCTGGTGTAACATCAGAGACAAGAAGGCTTTGAGGATGTGAGAATGGACATGAAGCATCTGGAACATTCTGGAACACTCCTTACAAATCCTGGTGAGTAAACAGCTAACACAATTTACTGTAATAATGACTCTGTCTGCCTGCACACACAACTTTATGTACTGTATGTTCTGATATGTAAGTAAAAGAACCTAAAACTGATTGATTTTGTGTGTGTGTCTGTTTGTGTGAAACATGTTATATATTTTCTATATCTCTTTCACAGCACCAACACCACTAATGAAGAGAAGTTGAATAGAGATAAAACAGGAGGTAAATGTCAACTTTTTTAAATGTTACAGAAGTATTAAATGTGTAACCATTGAATCAAAGATTGAAATAGACTATTAGTCCAAAAAGTATTTATTTGAACGGAAGTACTATTTTACCAGTCTGGTAGACTTTACAGTAACAGTCACACTTGTACTTACTTGTATACTATTGTTCCTTTTTCAGGTGCCAGTTTATGGGATGGCGGTGTAAGCTCTGCACATTTGTCGCATCATCAAAAGGAATTTCGATCATAATGGAGTGAAGCATGGTACTGTTGGTCATGGATATTTAGTGTTCTGTGTTCATTTAGACTGTCATTGCTTCTTTAAGACCTGAGAAGGTCTGCACACACATTTGTATGGATCCCACAGTTTGCAGGAAACTGAAGTGAAGGTGTGCAATCTTTCAGATGTAAAATGTGACTCATTAGATTCTAATACAAAAGTCTACTTTCCATGTGTTAACTGTATATTACTTGTGGCAGGAGTATTGTTTCTAAAACTGTTTACTAATAACATAAATTCAGCTCTTTGTTTATGATCTTGTTACATGTCATTTGCAAAGTAAACCAGGTTGAGTTTAGACTTCATGTCTTGTCAAATTTGGCAAATAAATGTTGGATTAAAATGAAAATGTGTGTATTTTCTTTCATTCAGTTAAAATATTTAGTAAAAAAAAAAAAAAAAAAGTCTCCTCAAAGTGTGCTTCCTCACAATACTGGGAAGGTCTTACTTGTGAACTGTGAAAGCAACTTGAAAACATGTAGAAATCCCAGTCTGTAATGGCTGAACACGTGCACATGAGAGCACCAGAACACTTAAAGCTGCCCCTAGTGGTTACCAACGGTCACAGCCAGATGCTGAATTAAATGAAATTAGAAGCAATAAACTTCAACTGGGATGGCTGTTTAACCCTGCTCGTTAATAGCTAATAGAAATTATACATTATTAATACATTATTAATAATGATTATGATCATACTTAGACATTAGTGTTTACTGTGTGATATCAGCAACTGAACATTCAAAAAAGAAAGCTATATTAGCTTATCTCCAATTTTGGGTAGGGTTACACTTACACCATAAATCAGATCAAATGGTTGAGTAGTAGGAAAATTATTAGCAGTTATGTGTCAGATTCTGATTAGCTTATTTATAGCTTTAACATTTTAACTATTTTTACACATCTATGATGGGTACTAACACTGGTCTATTTATCAATAAGGAGAAAATTCTAAACTTTATTCAATATTTTCCTGGTTACGTGATGTATTGCCTCAAAATGCCAAAATGTAAATGTAAAAATGGCTTTGGGAAATTTTAGGGAACAACTTTGTATATCAAATGTTCTGACTTTGCATAATTATTAATCATTTTATTTCAGATCATGTGACCCCTTGGCTCAAAATCTACTCTGAAATGTGTGGTCACCTGTCCAGCTGAGAGCACAACCTTTATCTTATCAAATACTACGACCTTCTATAGTTATTAATAATTATTATATAATTTATTTTACACAGATTCTAATAGTAAGACTATTAATTATTAGTGATTTACATCATGTGTGTTACAGTTTCCTATTCAGTTGTTACTCTCGCTCTTGATGTCTAGATAGGAAGCTGACATAAGAAAAATAATAAAGAATGAAAGTTAATATAAGGGCCGGTGCTGTGTCGAAGTTGGTTCCCCCATCAGGATACTTTTTTTTTTAGCCCCACCCCCCTGAAAAGGGCACAGGGAACGCGCATTTAAGAGAAGGCGGACCACTGAGATTCTACGGAGCGCGATAAAGGCCAAACAGCACAGTTAGCGTTTTTTAATCCCCTGACGAACTCTAGCCATCAGGATGTGTTTCCCTTGTTATCTTGGACATAGTTAGAATGATGAACCTCGGCTGAGTCACTTGTAGGCTGTAAACATGTCAGTATTTTGTCTGATATTTCATATCAAATATGCCTTTTCAGCAAAACCAAAATAGAGACCCGTCAGATACAGTCTCAAGACATTAATAATAGTGTGGCGTGGGCGGGGCGGCGGCTGACGACCAGCATGCCTTGCGGGGATGTCGGTGTGTGTTCACCATGTTGGGGAAAAGTGTTCTGGTTAGTGGCTTAGGCCCTGTTGTGTGTGACGTGTGAAATGTGCTCCAGTTCCAGCCCCGCGGGGGTTTACATCGACTGTGTGCCGGACGGCGTCTTACTGCGGGCGCTCGTGGACACCGGCTCCACTGTTTCCCACGGGTTGTGGAACTGTGAACCGCTCATCGCCAGGCAGAAGGGGCGAATGGGCGTGGACACTCACAGCCAGCTCGGCTCTCCGATGTCATCTACCGGGTGCAGTTGGCAGGGCGGGCACAAGTTTTGCCCCACCGGGACCGTCTTGCGCCTCCACAGCCGCACGCCGGGTAACCATCGAACTCTGGAGGCCGGACCGCCTCAGGACTACATTCGCGTTCACCCCTCGCCTGCCAAAGGACGCCGGCGTTCCCAGCGCCAGCGCCGACCGCCTCCACGCCTCCGAAACGGAGTTCGTCATGGTGACCAGGGACGGTCACAGCTCGGGTGGGGGCAGTGTGGCGTGGGCGGGGCGGCGGCTGACGACCAGCATGCCTTGCGGGGATGTCGGTGTGTTCACCATCTTGGGGAAAGGTGTTTGGGTTGGTGGCTTCGGCCCTGTTTGTGTGAGGGGTGTGTGACGTGTGAAATGTGCTCCAGTTCATGCTAGTGCTGAGTTGGATGTAGGCTCCTGAGTGAAGGTGCTGCTCATGCCTTACATGCTGTGTGCTTAATAAAGTACTCCCAGCCATTGCGTTGGGTAGCAAATAAGCTCACTCGTCTCTCCAGCATTCCTTCCGGCGTAAAAACGCTACAATAATAACAATTATATATAAATTAATAATTATTATTATTATTATTATTATGCGAGATAATTAGCATTATATGTCAATTCACTGGGTCACATCTATTTAAATAAACCCAAACTGCATATGAAAAATCAGCACTCGGAGTGGTCCATTTCTTTATATTAAATATATACTGTATTTAAAAAAAAAATCCCTTGATAAAATAGCATAAATAAATAAATCATGGGTAGTGTATACCAGTGATTAAATATAAACAATACAACGCATGTACTGACATGTTTACAGCCTACAAGTGACTCAGCCGAGGTTCATCATTCTAAATATGTCCAAGATAACAAGGGAAATACATCCTGATGGCGAGAGTTCGTCAGGGGATTAAAAAACGCTAACAATTTCCTTTTTGGCCTTTACTGCGCTCCGTAGAATCTCAGTGGTCGGGCGCATAACCTTTCGCGGGCAAGCCTTCTCCTAAATGCGCGTTCCCTGTGCCCTTTTCACGGGGGTGGGGATAAAAAAAAAAAAAAAAAACGCATCCTGATGGGGGAACCAACTTCGACACAGCACCGTCACTGATTACTACCAGGAGAAAGAACTGTGTACAAGAATGAGACAAACTCGGGACTTGCGATGAGTTTCAGCAAATTTTAGTAACTATTTGTAACAAAAATGTACAACAATACACCCAATTGCTCCATATTTTCAGTGAAAACAAAAAGTTCAGATAAAGACAAAAATACAAAACATTCAAATAAGCAAAGTCAACGAGTGAGCCGCGAGCGTAGTTTAAAGCAAATAAATAAATAAACACCTTTTAACTTTTACATGGCAAAGAACCCGCCAACTACACCGACTGACTAAACACAAGTACAACTATCAGCTCTCACTCCGAACTCGTGTTTCTAATCACATCCTCACTCTACGGGTTGGTTATGTACATCCTCAGGTATACTGTACTAACCTCGACTCGACTCCGTGAAATGGAGATTAAATCCAACAACTGGGACAGAAACAACACGCAGAGATCAGAGCACAGCACACGCGTGAGTTAACGACAATAACCGCCACAATTTAAAATTCAAAACTTCCTGTTTTTTATGCTAGGCTAGGAACGTCTGATTGGTTGGTGATTCGATCTCGGAGAGTGATTCGTTCATTTTCTACTGGGCACGCATGCGCAAAACATCGCAAAACGTTCGTATGTTATATACAGGAAACTGAATTTTTCATTTTTCGTTCATTCTTTTGTCAAGAGACTCCATAGACTCTATGCAGTTATATTTACGTATATAAAATAAACATCAAACAAAGTATTATACTGTTGCTTTTATTTATTTCTTTGTAAAATTAAATAATTTAAAAATAAATTTAAACGTTTTCACACTATACACTACAGTATGAGCCACAACAATAACATAGTTATCAATATATTACAATATAAAGCCTAACAACAATATTGTTTAAAAAAAAATAAACACACAAGACACACAGACACGCTGTGACCTGGTTCGCATTGAGAAAAACAAGTTCCTGGACTTTGGATAGGCTCAGTCTGTTTCTTCT
This sequence comes from Clarias gariepinus, assembly GCF_024256425.1. Classification (NCBI taxonomy): domain Eukaryota; kingdom Metazoa; phylum Chordata; class Actinopteri; order Siluriformes; family Clariidae; genus Clarias; species Clarias gariepinus. Next base: position 3,641,526 of record NC_071101.1, read on the forward strand.
GTCAGAGATCATCTGCCCTGTCTTAGAAAAAATCTCTCTCAGATGGCACAGATGTCATTGTATCTGAAGTATGGGAAGTGGTGGCAGAAATTGGCCTCATGCTTGCTACCCTTTTATCAAAGTCCTCCCAAAACATGGCTGTTGCAGTGACGATTGCAGCACAATCTGGAGCAGTCTCCTCTTCACCCTGAGTTGGGTTAACATGTGCTGCAGCTGTAGTGATCCTCTTTACTGTCTCATCTGCAGCCTGTTGGTTGACAAAGGCTTACTTTTTTAACCTTGGGTTCAAGCAAGTAGCATCAGCAAGCTTCTCAATAAATTCAACTTTGCCAAACCTTCTGTTCATTTCAGCCATGAGGGTGTCCACTAATTTGTTAACAGATCCTAGACAGAATGGATTTCTCTGAAACCTGACAACAATCTTCTGAAGACCTCTTCAAATGACTTCGGAGGCAGTCACAAACCTATAAAGATAAACAATTAAATTTCATATCATTTCTTATAACTTGTAATAATTATTTTATATAAAAATGAGTTATTTCTACTCTCCTGCTCATAGATCTGATATTAACGTGTTAAATCTCTCCTGCGGCTATCTTCCTGTCTCCTCTTTCATCTGTTCTTAAAGGTGCGAACGCTCCCACGCTCACCTTCTCATTCTCTGTTCATGTCTCTCTCTCTCTATCTCTCTCTGTCTTGTGATCTTGTGATTCGTCTCTGGATGGACACCTCTTTATCTTCCTCTCCTTTGATTCTTCAGGATCTCACCAGAACATTTACAATGGTTCATGTTCTTTGTAGGAACATATGTCGATGGCAGAGATGGTCAAACATATAAAAACCCCATGTTTTGCTATTAATAAACATAGACCTTTCTGACAGAAAGCAAAAAAAGTTAAACTACTTACTTTTCTCCGCTCACTTCAGTGGTGACCACCTCAAATGGCTTAATGATATCGGTAATTTCTTTGGCAATTTCCCATTCCTCTGGTGTTAATGTTGGCAAAGAAGAGTGGTGAGTGCCAGGGTCCAATCAGTGAACCTTTTCAACATGTAATAAGTTGAATTCCACCTTGTGGACACTTCCTGTTTTAGACGCACCGGCTCCTGTCCCATCTGTTTCTGTGTGGCCTTGAGTCTGTCTGAAGCAACTGTGCTTCTGTGGAAGTATTCAATAATAGATTTCACCTTTTGCAGTACATTTTGGACCTCCTTCAGTGCAGCTTTGACAATGAGGTTTAACATATGAGCAAAGCATGGTATGTGGTCCCAGTGGAGGTGTTCTCTCAGAGCTGAAACAATATTGCTGGCATTGTCAGTTACACAAGCTACAATTTTGTTATCCACATCCCATTCATTAGTAACTCTGGACAGCTCTCTTGCCAGGTGAGAGGCAGTGTGTCTTTCTGTCAAAACAAAGCAGTCTAAAAGATAGGATGTCATCTGAAAATCCTCTATAAAATAACAAGTCACAGCCATATAACTTGTGTCATTCACAGAAGTCCAGCAGTCTGTTGTGAGACATACAGCAGAGGCACTCTTGATTTTATCCATTATTTCTGACCTTAGCTTGTCATACAACCTAGGCAGTATGGTTTTTGACAATGTTTTTCTACTTGGTAGAATGTTTGATGGGTCCAGGAGATTTGAAAATTCTCTAAAGCCCTTATCCTCAACAACTGAAAATGGTTGAAAGTCATGAGCAATCATTTTGACCAAGGCCTCATCAAGTTTGCTCTGTCTTAATGGGTCCATCGGTCTTGTTATGAAACTGCCCATTGAGGTTTGAAGATGTGTTCTCCGTGCCTGAACTGATTATTGGATGGTGGTGGGTGCTGCGGGTAAATTGGCAGGTGTGGATGTGGTCGATGAGTCAGTTGAGGGTCTGGCTGAAGTAATGCTGCTGGAAACCGTTCCAGCTGCAAAAGGGCCACTTTCTGTTCTTACTTGTGCTAACAGCACAGTTGGGTGAATAGATTTCAGGTGTCTCCTCAAATTGGAAGTACTTCCTCCTTTGGTGGAAAAGTCTTCTTGCATAAATTACACTTACTCTCTGTGGCTGAAGTTGCCAGAAAATGTGTCCAAATGTCACTCCTTTTTCTTGTGGCCATTCTCTTGAGCTTGGCAAATCAGGTTTTGAGGATTCCCTTCACTGCGCCTCATTTAGTGTAAAAGTGTGGGGATGGATGGGGAGGGGTGGCGGTTCCCTTGGAGATGGCTTTGAGCGACAGTTAAACTTACTGGATACACCTTGAACTTTGTTTGAACCCAACAATTTATATTAGTATTTAGGTGACATTTGTTTGACCCAATCATTTGTAGGTAAGTATTCAAATCTATGTTATTTAATTTTATATGACTGTGTCCCTTACTATTTTTTTTTTTTACAAAATATGAAGCAGACGTTATAAAGCAAATGTTTAGTTATTAATAGTATTATTATTTGCAACTAATTACTGTTTCCACCTAATATTAAAACCCAGCACATGTTTACACATTTTCCAAAATAAATATATAAATAAATAAATAATAAATACAAAAATAATTTCTGAGTACATAATATCCGTATAATATTTTTTATTAAATGCAAAAGTATACATCATTGACATCATTGACAAGAACATACACTTGATACACTTATTGTAAATTTTTTTGGCATGCTTTTTTATTAGATCACATCAAACAATAATATCAATATTAAAATGACAAAACCTGTTCTATTTCACTGCATAGCGTCTATGGGAGTCACATGACAAAAGAACGACTCGGGGACTCATTAGCAGAGCTGTTCGTTTTAACCTTCCCAAGTTCTCCCACACCACCCCACTCCTCCGCTCCCTGCACTGGCTTCCTGTAGCTGCCCGCATCAAATTCAAAACACTGATGCTTGCCTACAAAGCTAAAAATGGCCCAACACCCACTTACCTCTCTGCTCTAATCACACCACGCACTGCACCACGTTCCCTCCGATCCTCCAGCACTGCTCGCCTCATCCCACCATCTCTCAGGGATCGAGGGCGGCATTCATCCAGGCTCTCTTCTGTTCTGGCACCTAGGTGGTGGAATGAACTTCCTCTAGATGTCCGTACAGCTGAGACTTTGACTATCTTTAAACGACAACTCAAGACGCAGTTTCTACTTGGACTAACCCATAAAAAAAAAATGTGTAAGTATGTAAAGTTTAAAGTTATGTAAACTTTAAAGCACTTTTTGGAAGTCACTCTGGATAAGAGCGTCTGCCAAATGCCTAAATGTACGGAGCCCCGGAAGTCACCTAGAGGAGAAGGTAAAAAAAACAATCTGTGGCAACAGTTTTGTAATTCGTGCCCTCAGTTTATTAATCCATTCCCACAACTTCTTAAGCTGTTCCCTCAGTTTAATTATCCGTGCGCTCAGATTTTGTAATCCATACCCACAAATTCATAATTCTGTGCATACACTTTTGCAATCTGTTCCCACAGGTTTGTACACAGACTCCTTTTAGAAGAACAGGAAGCTCCCTGCTACGTGTTAATGAATCTTATTACATATTGTTTTATTGTGGATTATTAAGTGTAATACATCAAACTCTCTTAACAGAATGCTTACACTGATTCTCTAGATATCAATTGTAGCAGCTTTGAGGTGGAATACTGTGATCTAATAAGAATGATTTGCATTAAAATCTTGTGATAATTTGTGATAATCAGCATGTTACTATTATTATTTTTTAATAAAATAATTAATAAATGCTTTATTTATAAAAACCTGTTATAGTTTTGGAAATGATTTTGTGTACTATTCATTCATAACATGAAGCCTTCTTTTAGTAATTTTTAGTTTGCTGACGGGTCTCCAATAACTACCTGGACTCCATATTAACATCAATTAACATCAGCTATTATAGCTGAACTGCCTCCCACCCTACACACTGTATAAATGCAGATCATTTACTGCTCTCTGTTTCACCCAAATGAGGATGGGTTCCCTGTTGAGTCTGGTTCCTCTCAAGGTTTCTTCCTATTACCATCTCAGGGAGTTTTTCCTTGCCACTGTCGCCCTCGGCTTGCTCACCAGAGACAAACTGACCATTTTGATTCATACAAATTCACATTTCATACAAACTTAAATACTTCTTTTGACTGTGTAAAGCTGCTTTGCGGCAATGAAAATTGCTAAAAGCGCTATACAAATAAAATTGAATTGAAATTGAATTGAATTTTATTGTTAGAAAAAAGTAGAAAAATACAATAATTTTACTATAGAGATAAAATTTCAAGTACATAAAAATATGAAATATTCAGAGAGAGAAAAAAAGATTAATTTTGAACTCAATGCTTTTTTTTCTTTTAAACAAACAAAATGTCCATAAAGTCAGTGTGAACCGAACGGGTTAAACTGTTAATTCTAATTTCTCTTTAAGTCACTTTAGTTCTTTTTCCCACCACTAGGTGGCTCCCCATCACTTTAGTAGATCAGTGATTCTCCACCCTGGTGATGAAGGAACCCCTGTCCTGCACATTCTAGTGTTTTCTCTGCTCTATCACACCCACTTTAATAAAGAAAAGACTAAGATGTGCAGGACAGGGCGTCGTCCAGGATCAGGGACGAGAACCGCTGCTTTAGATCACACCTCCTTATGGACATTTGTCTCACACACGTCCTGCATGTGTAGTGTGAGTTCTGTCTGTTAATCTGTCAGTGCTTTTACTTCTCCTCATCTTAAAAATGTAAAACACACACTCTCTCACTCTCTCTCTCTCACACACACACACACACTTACACACTCTCTTACAGAATTCTGATCAGATGTCCTTGAGATCGTCTCATATAATGTGATCAGTAATGATAATACAGTGACGACTCGACTTGTATAAAGTTCTTGAAGATGCTTCACTTCTTCTCCGGAATTCTTCATCAGGTCCAACTTACTGTCTTACAGTGTTAGGAACGTAAACTCAGTGTTGTCTTTAAGTCAGGGGGACAGTTCTGATTGGACAGCAGTGACGTGTCTCTAGAGTTCTGATTGTTCAGCATCACACAGCTGCAGTGTGTAGTTTACTGTGTGGGATTGAAACACACAGTCCTGTACACAGCTGTAGGTCACACTCATGTTTCTCCACAGAAGAGCTGGACGAGTAAACATGAGACGAGGGACAGGACCAGGACCAGTGGGTGAGGACTCTTCATTACTGCAGAGAGACAGAAATAAGTTTTATTTATCATATTTAACTAGAATATACAGCATGTACACACCACACACTCTGAATTTTCTTTTTTGTTAATAAACAATGATAAAATATTTAAAGAACATTAAGTGAATATGAGGAGTGTTCAAGTCAAACTGGACGATGGTATGATGGTGTCCAAGCACAAGTGAAACACTGGGATAAGTAAATTAGTGTAGCAGGAGATTACAGATGTGGCCATTAAGACTGCATGTGTTTTCCCGCAAGATGCCGCAATTTAGCGCGCAAAGTGTTGCGACTTGCCGTAAGCAACATTCGGGAATTTAAATAAATGTGTTGTGCCTCACTGATATCCGCCAGATGGTGCATGGAAGGACTTTATCTAAAAGCCGGACCAAGTACTGTACAACGAAGAACTGTAACAATATTGTTTCCAATGCTGAAGCAAACATGAATTTTATTTTGTTTTACAACAGATCTTTCATGATAAATGTGTGTATATGTGCTTCATATTATTTTCATAATGATAAAATTAGATGCCCAAATCCGTGCTTTAAAATTCCTAATAAGTTTCTTATATATTTTTTGTAATGTTTTAACAGGGACAAAACAGTGAAAGACATTTTTGCGGCTTTCCACGTGGTGTGGCGTTGCTTAAATAATAGTATAAAATCATCCAGACCCTGGTTTGAATCCCGCTCTGGGTGAAAATTTAATAAATGTGAATCCTATGTTTTACACTTTTTGCTTATGATTATTAATAAATTATAGCAACTGTGATGTGAGTGCTAATGTGTTTCATAGTTTAAGAAAAAAAAATTCTCAATTGCAAACATGCATTTAGTACTGAAGCATAACTTGATAATGCAATGGCTATATCGTGGCAGGGGGGGCATTTTAGCGCATAACACCGGAACTTCGAGCACTGGCTGGAAATCGAACCCGGGTCTTACTTGTGCCCTTGTATTTCGGAGTGCATAAAAACAATAAAACAATAATGTTATAGGCTAACATATCATACATCTTTGTAGTCTTTTTGCACACACGCGTGGGTGCGGTACAATAATAATAATAAATTCGGAGAACTACTACTACTACTAATAATAATAATAATAATTCACACCTGGACGCTAGGAAAGGGAATTATGTGAAAATGCTCTTCATCGACTACAGCTCTGCATTTAATACCATAATTCCCTCCACACTCATCACCAAGCTGGAGCACCTGGGACTCAGCTCATCTATGTGACAGTGGATCTCCAACTTCCTAACTGGCAGACCACAGGCAGTAAGGATGGGCGGTCATGTCCCAGCCTCCCTCACTCACGCACTGGAACACCCCAGGGCTGTGTTCTGAGCCCCCTGCTGTACTCTTTGTACACCCACGACTGCGTGGCGACTACCAACTCCACCGCCGTCATCAAGTTTGCTCACGACACTGTCGTGGTGGGCCTGACCGCCAACAACGATGAGTCGGCCTACCTAGAGGAGATAGGAAATCTGGAGAAATGGTGCCAGAGGAACAATCTTCTCCTGAACGTCAGCAAGACAAAGGAGCTGATTGTGGACTTTTGTACAAAGCAGGAGAGGAACTACCAGACCCCAGTCATCAACAGCAGCCCAGTGGAGAGAGTGGACAGCTTTCGATACCTCTGTGTTCACATCACGCAGGACCTGTCATGGTCCTATCATGGTCCTGTCACATCAACACCATGGTAAAAAAGGCCCGGCAGCGTCTCTACCACCTCAGACGCTTGAGAGACTTTAGACTGCCCTCCAAGGTGCTAAGGAATTTCTACTCCTGCACCATAGAGAGCGTCCTGACGGGAAACATCACAACCTGGTTCGGGAACAGCACCATGCAGGACAGACGAGCTCTACAGAGGGTGGTGCTTTCAGCTGAACAAATCATCCGCACCGAGCTCGATTTACAGAAAACGGTGCTGGACTAAGGCCAGGAAGATGGTGAAGGACCTCAGCCATCCCAACAATGGACTGTTCTCTCTGTTGCGGTCTGGGAAGCGATTCCGCTCCCTAGAGACCAATACAGAGAGATTAAGGAGGAGCTTCTTCCCGCAGGCCATAAGGTCTCTCAACCACTTAATACAGGACTAATATCATCTCTTTTACATCCAACAGTGGGCATTCATGGACAGTATGGACACATTCATGCACAATTTTTGCACTATATACTTATACAGTACGTTCATTATGGACCACTGCACAAATCACTTTAATAATAAGACACTTTAAGAAGACAGTCACTTTATGCATATTTGCACACATCAGCCATTTTTTACATTACTTATGGACAAATTTCTATTTTCTTCTTTCATATTTCTATATTATATATGTTTTGTTCTTATTTGTACAGTATATTTTTATTCTTATTTTATTTTAGGTAGCACAGTATATTTTTACTTTTACTAGTTAATTTCATTTTTCTGCAATATTTCTTTTACTGCATTATGTCTTTATTTTTACTTGTACAGTATATTTTACTAGTTAACTTTATTTTCTACCGTATTACCTTTTATTTATATTTATTCTTATGTTTAAGTTCTTATTTTAAGGTCACTGGTAGTTGAAAAAGCATTTCACTGCATATCGTACTGTGTATGACTGTGTACGTGACAAATAAAATTTGAATTTGATTTGGAGAAAACGCAGTCAAAGAAGTACCATCATTGAAGGAGAGAAGAGAATGAAGAATAAATACATATCAGTTTGAGCTTGAAACGTTTATGAGCCCTGTCGCTTGCTGTCAATGGGTGCCTAAGAGACACAACACATTTTCGGCTTCAGTAGACACACAATACTTTAGACTGAAACACGACTGCCCCTACAGGTAATGAAGGGCTCCCTTTTCTTAAAACATGCGTTTTTAAAGGCCAGGGGCCTGATGTATAAACGTTGCGTACGCCCAAAATGGGCACAGAAATATGTGTACGCATTTTTCCACGCACATATCAGGATTTATAAAAAATAAACTTGCCGTAAATAAGTGCGCACCGTAAGGATGCTCTTGACTGTGCGTCTTTTTAAAGAGTATGTGTTTTGGCGAAACCAACTGGCCAAAATAGCAATAACTATTTAAAATAGTCATCACACAATTAATCAAATTGCATCAACCTGAATTATCATTATCAGTATTCTTAACCAGGTGCAAATACTTTGAATTTACTATTTTTTTTTATGAATGGGCTATAAAAAGTTATGGGCGTATATAACATATCATCATAATGGATGCTCTAGCGCTGTTAGAAGACCTTGCTAATGATGCTCTACGGAGGGAGCGTGTTTTCAGAGACCGTGAAGATTTCCTTGCTCATGATGATGATTGGCTCATGAGCCGATTTCGATTCCCAAGAGCCATCCTCTTGGAATTGTGTTCTAAATTACGGCCAGTATTGGTGTAAAGTTTTTCTAAGGTTACGTAGTAGGAGAGGCGAGTTGCTCGGTCTGTCCGCTGTGCTTCGGTATAGATAGAGAGGTGTCCGTCCAGGGACAGATCACAAGATGTTGGCTCAAGTTAGGGGGAGAGGGGGAAGGAGACAGAGGGGGAGAGAGAGACATGAAGAGAGAATGGGAAGGTGAGCGTGGGAGCGTTCACACCTTAAGGAGCAGATGCAAGAGGAGACAGGAAGATAGCAACAGGAAAGATTTAACATGTTAATATCAGATCTATGAGGAAGAGAGCAAGAGAGTAGAAATAACTCCTTTATATATAAAATAATTCTAACAATTGCCCCCTTAAATTCTAAAAGAATTTGTGAATGTCAATTAGTTAACATAGCAAGAGATATTAACGTGAAGAAGCAGAAATTCATAATTAGTAAAGTCAGCAAAGATGATAAGAAGGATGATAAAGAAAATAGATAGAATAGATAGAACAGTTATAGAGAAGATCAGGATTAAATCACTTCTAGAATCACAATTAGAAATGAAATTAACAGTACATAGGTCATCAGGCGTTGGCACAAAATAAAATAAAATGTGGAAAAAGAGCTAATACAAAGTTGAACCTATATGTGTATGTGAAAAAGGTGAGAAGCGACGAGAGCCCCCTTTTGAGGTGTCTTCAGGACGTGTGTCGCTCCACTAGCCCCTCGGTGCGGGCTAGGAGATCTTGTGAAGTAGTGGTCGATTATCTCAAGCAGTCAGAGTCGTCTGCGGTGCCTTCTTCACACGGCTGGCGTGAATCCACTGTGGCTGTGAATTTGTGAGAACAGCTGTGCGAGTCACTGCAATTACAGTTGTAGGTGTACTGTAGGCAGCGTCCCCCACCTTCCTGGGATTCAAACTTTTCACCAGCACTGTATCACCTGGGATGAAAGAATGAGTAGGCTTGTCTGTAGGCAGAGGGAGAGAAGCAGAGACATTACCATGAACGCTGTGCAGTTTTTCAATGAGTGCTTGCGTGTAATCGCCGACAATCACGTCCAGATTACCTGTAAGGGAAACACCAGGGTTACCTTTTACCCAGGGGGTGGGGAATGGTCGTCCCATTATAATCTCAAATGGTGAAAGTTTGGTTGTAGAATTGGGTGTCATTCTAATTTCACAAAGCAAAGAAGGTAACAGGTCAACCCAGTTCTTACCTGTATCCATCATGGCTTTGGTCAACCTATCTTTAATTGTTCTGTTCATCCTTTTTACCACACCAGAACTTTGGGGATGGTAGGGGATGTGAAATTTCCAATCAATGCTTAAAAATTTACACATTTTTTGTGTCACTTTGGAGACGAAGGGCGTGCCATTATCACTGTCAATAGATGTTGGGGGTAGCTTAAAGGTTAGGGCATTGGACTACGGTTTGGAAGATCCCAGGTTCAAACCCCACAACCACCAAGTAGCCACTGTTGGGCCCTTGAGCAAGGCCCTTAACCCTCAACTGCTCAGATGTGTAATGAGATAAAAATGTAAGTCGCTCTGGATAAGAGCGTCTGCCAAATGCGTAAATGTAATGTTGGAATACCATATCTAGGAATGATTTCTTTAGCCAGAATTTTAACTACTATTGTTGCATTTTCTTTTGAGCATGGAAATGCTTCTACCCATTTAGAAAATCTGTCCACAATTACAAGCATGTATTTAAGATTTCTGACAGGTGGCATGTGTGTGAAGTCAATTTGTAAACATTGAAATGGTGCAATAGGCATCGGCAAGGCATCATGTTTAACCTGTTGTCCTTGTGTATTTGCGCGAGCACAGATCAAACAGGAATCTAATAGAACAAGTGTAGCCTGTTTGATATTGCGAATGCAGAATTTGTCCTCGATCATACGGATTACCCCCCGTTTTGCGACATGTGAAATACCATGAAAATGTCGCACTAATAACGGGAGGACAGATGCTGGAAGAGCTATACGGCCAGTCTCATCCCGAATTAGCATATCGCTGCCAGGTAAACACTTACGGGAGGACCAAACATGTAGATCTTCAGGTGATGAATGGGTTTGCAAGAAGGCTATGTCAATGTCAGATGACAAACCTGGGACGGAGACATGGGACGTCAGAGAGAATACTGTATCCCTACAAACCCGTAGGGACAAAGGTGCTTCTTAAGCGGCCCATTTGGCAACTTCATCAGCTAAACAATTACCTAAAACCTCTTCAGAGTCACCAGATGCATGACCTTTGACCTTCACTATAGCCAATTGTGAGGGAAGCAAACTAGTCTGTAAAAGATGAGAGACAAGATTAGCATGTGATAATGTCAGCATTGTGAAATGAACCTTCTCCTGGATAATTTCTCCACTGAGAAGAACCCTCCGTCCATCCAGCCAAATTGTTAATAAAAGATTGAACAAAAATTCCAAATCCTTGATTATACATCCAATCATTAGGATTAAGAGACTGTTTGGAACGACCATTACCCATTTTGTTAGTAAGTTACAGTTAGTAAACAAACCAAGCTTATCGAAGTTAAGCGGACACTTTAAGCTTTTTTTTTTTTTTTTTTTAATTACGGGTGGTGTGACGTTCGAACAGAGTGTATCAGAATCTATTTAAAACTGAAGAATACTGTAATTTATAAGTGTATTATCAAAATGTGCAATATCTCTGCGTTCCTGATAACACTACCAGGAATATGGATTCTATTTCAAATCTCACGTGCCTCTACACCTTTGGAGATTATTCACACATTTATCAAATACCAATATAGTGAATTAATAAGGCATTCGGCCAATCTACCCTGTTTTCTGAGAACACTCTCAGAAAAATGAACCTCAGGTGCGCCGGGCTGAGTCCACACGCCTCTACGTCAGGGAGACAATAAAACTCATGCACATCTCACGTGTATAACTGCAACTGCAGGCCGTTCCCTGTTCCAAAGAACACTCTAAGGAATATGGCTATAACCAATTAATTTATTTATTTATTTTCTAACCACGCGCCTCTACGCCAGGGCCAGCTTATACACAAAAGTGCACGCTACAAATGCCTCACTAAATTACTAATATTGTAATGCATAAATTAGTTAGTGAACGTAGAACTTTTTAAAACACACCCGAAGTGGCGCGTCTTCTTTAACGGGACGCGGTTTGATGACGTAGGTACTCACGACGACAGCACTGTGTATGTTTTTAGCTTATTGCTAACAACACCGGTTCAGTTTCAGTTAAACACCTGGTTTTATATATATCTTTCAATTAACCACAATCGCTACAGCCGCTGTAATTTAAATCAATAAATCAACGCGAGTAATGCCAAAAACAATGCGAGACAAAAACAAATTAACACGCATAAAGTATCTTTTTTCCAAAATATACTCCAAATATACTCCAATTTACTACGTAAAATGAACTATTGGTTCAAAAACTTTTCTGACCAAGGAAGGAAGTACAATAGCAAAAATAATGCTTAACTTACCTTCCTGGAGAGAAAAGTTTAGACGAGCCCCCAGATTGTAAAGTTTTTCTAAAGTTACGTAGTAGGAGAGGCGAGTTGCTCGGTCTGTCCACTGTGCTTCGGTAAGCTTTTCTGGCGCCAGGAGAGACTCAGTCAAACACACACACACACGTTGTCTGTCAGAAAGGTCTCTGTTTATTAACAGCAAAAGATGGGGTTTATATATGTTTGACCAAACGCCTGTGCCATAGACATATGTTACTACAAAGAACATGAACCATTGTAAATGTCCTGGTGAGATCCTGAAGAATGTGTCCATCCAGGGACAGATCACAAGATGATGGCTCGAGTTAGGGGGAGAGGGGGAAGGAGACAGAGGGGTAGAGAGAGAGAGGGGGAGAGAGACATGAAGAGAGAATGGGAAGGTGAGCGTGGGAGCATTCACACCTTAAGGAGCAGATGCAAGAGGAGACAGGAAGATAGCAACAGGAAAGATTTAACATGTTAATATCAGATCTATGAGGAAGAGAGCAAGAGAGTAGAAATAACTCCTTTATATATAAAATAATTCTAACAATTGGAAAGACCCTCGCGGGGAAACCACGCGCTGTGTGTTCAAGTACAAGTATTGACCACATTAGGCCACTTGGCCACTGGTACTTTCCAGCGAGAGTTGGCAGACCGATCGAGTATGTCGCAGTCATCCCTGAGCCGTGTCATGCCATATGTATGGGATGCCATAGTGGGGATGGCACCCCGATACATCCGTTTTCCTTACACGCAAGCTGAACAGGACAACATTAAAATGCAATTTGCAGCAATCGCCGATTTTCCCAATGTAATCGGTGCTATTGACTGCACTCATGTTGCAATAAAGGCACCATCTGAGAAAGAATTTGCTTTTGTTAACCGAAAAGATTTTCATTCTTTGAACGTGCAGATCATATGTGATGCGCATATGTCTCTGAGAAATGTAGTTGCAAGATGGCCTGGGTCAACTCATGATTCCTACATTTTGTCCAACAGCAGTGTAGGGAACAGACTGCAAACAGGAGCTGTGCGTGATGGATGGCTTCTTGGTAAGTCGGCAGGAATGCGCATGTAATTGTAATTGAGTAATGATGCAAATGTGTTTAAAGCATACCTTTTAAAATGTTTTTTCTTTTAGGTGTCACGATCTGTCACGAACTGGGTGTAATGGCTTGTGTTGATCCCCGTGGGCGGAAGGAGCAGGCATAGAGGCAGAGGGGTTGTGTAACTAAAAAAGAGTCTTTTAATGATGGTGAACACAAAAGTATAAATAAAGACACAAAAACAAAGGAACAACCAAACTTAAACAATACTTAACTTCATGCTAACAAGGACTCTCTGGCAGGACACAGGCTGAAGGACAAACAACACACATCCTGTGGCGTAACACAGGCAGAAGGACGAACACACATCCTGTGGCGTAACACAGGCAGAAGGACGAACACACATCCTGTAACGTAACACAGGCAGAGGGACGAATAACACACCCTGTGGCAAGACACAGGCAGAAGGAGGACAAACACGTAACACGTGCTCTAATCACACCACGCACTGCACCACGTTCCCTCCGATCCTCCAGCACTGCTCGCCTCATTCCACCATCTCTCAGGGATCAAGGGCGGCATTCATCCAGACTCTTTTCTGTTTTGGCACCTAGGTGGTGGAATAAACTTCCTCTAGATGTCCATACAGCTCAGACTTTGACTATCTTTAAACGACGACTCAAGACGCATCTGTTTCTCCACTACTTGAATTAACACTCCCCCCAAAAAGAAAAAAAAAAAAAAAACTCTTCCCAGTTGTGTTGGACTAATGGCACTTAGTTATTAACCTAGTTAACCCAGTGTAAGTATGTATCCAATGATGTAAACTTTAAAGCACTTTTTGTAAGTCGCTCTGGATAAGAGCGTCTGCCAAATGCCTAAATGTAAATGTAACGGAACACACAAACTATGCGTGGAGCTGAAACTGGACACTAAAGGGAGACACTAAAGAGAGACACTAGAGACCAGGGGAGACACGTAGAGACTAGGGGAGACACGTAGAGAGAGACTAGGAGAGACATAAAAAAAAACTAGAGACAGGAGAGAGACGGGACTAGGGCTAAAGACATGGCAATCAGCTAGGCATGGCTTTTAGCTAAACATGGTTAAGAATACTCTTAACCATGGCAGTCAGCTACACATTCACCTAGCTAAGCATGTCTTTAGCCCGACATGCACTAAGCTACACTTACCTAATAGCTCACCACACATTAGGGAATTGGAGGCACAGAAACACAGAGACGGAGGATACCCAGTGGCTAGGCGAGGCGGCACTCTAAGGATAGGCGAGGCGGCACTAAAAAGCTAGGCGGCAATCCAAAGCTAGGAAAGGTGGCTCTCTAAGGCTAGGCGAGGCGGCACTCCCAAGCTAGGCGAGGCAGCACTCCCAAGCTAGGCGAGGCGGCACTCTAAGGCTAAGCAAGGCGGCACTTAAAAGCTGGGCGGCACTCCAAAGCTAGGTGTTTATAACGAGAAGCATTGCCGGACGCGTTCAGTAGTCGAACGCACTATTGGTCTGCTAAAAGGATGCTGGAGGTGCTTGGATACGTCTGGTGGCACAATATTTTACAGCCCCACAAAGGTTTGCCATTGTGGTGGCTTGCGCAATGTTAATAAAATTTTGCAAATGCACTTGACAATACTGTTCTTGCAAGAACTATTACAGAAAGGCTGACCTCTGTGTCTTAAAATAACTACTAACTGTTGTTTTTGTTGTTGTTATGTAATTACCTAATTCCATATGTGTTATTTTATAATTTTGAAATCCCCAGTATTGTTGTAGAATGTAGAAAATAAATCACTAAACAAAAACAAAGAAATTTGCAAGTGACCCAAAACTTTTAAACGGTAGTGTACGTATTGTAAGACATTGTTATCTAATAAGAAGATTAAATGTGCTCACTTGCTGAAAATAAACAGAGATCTTCAGACATCATTCCTGCATGTGTGTGTGTGCGGCGGATACAGCAAGAAATAACTCTTCTTCGTTTAGCTTAAAACTTATCTTGGACACAATTCTTTTTATGTCATTTTAACCCTAACAGTTACTAATTCACATTGTGGTCATTCATTACATTCTTTTGATGTTTTTTGGTTGCGATTACATCTTTGTTTTGCTTAGAGAAAAGGTATGGCATTACACAATGCAATACATGTTTACCATTCAAACATGTAACTCAGTATTATATTATATGTATGTAGAGTGGCTTGCAAAAGTATTCGGCCCTCTTGAACTTTTCCACATTTTGTCACATTACAGCCACAAACATGAATCAATTTTATTGGAATTCCACGTAAAATACCAATACAAAGTGGTGTACACTTGAGTAGTGGAACGAAAATCATACATGATTTCAAACATTTTTTTTTACAAATAAATAACTGCAAAGTGGTCGTGTGTGTAATTATTCAGCCCCCTTTGGTCTGAGTGCAGTCAGTTGCCCATAGACATTGCCTGATGAGTGCTAATGACTAAATAGAGTGCATCTGTGTGTAATCTAATGTCAGTACAAATACAGCTGCTCTGTGACGGCCTCAGAGGTTGTCTAAGAGAATATTGTTAGCAACAACACCATGAAGTCCAAAGAACACAACAGACAGGTCAGGGATTAAGTTATTGAGAAATTTAAAGCAGGCTTAGGCTACAAAAAGATAGATCTACAGCTCAGGTGGGGGAATCTGTCCATAGGACAACTATTAGTCGTGCACTGCACAAAGTTGGCCTCTATGGAAGAGTGGCAAGAAGAAATAATGGAAATAACTGTCAAATATGGTGGTGGCAGCATCATGCTCTGGGGGTGCTTCTCTTCAGCAGGGACAGGGAAGCTGGTCAGAGTTGATGGGAAGATGGATGGAGCCAAATACAAGGCAATCTTGGAAAAAAACTTCTTGGAGTCTGCAAAAGACTCGAGACTGGGGCGGAGGGTTATCTTCCAGCAGGACAACGACCCTAAACATAAAGCCAGGGCAACAATGGAATGGTTTAAAACAAAACATATCCATGTGTTAGAATGGCCCAGTCAAAGTCCAGATCTAAATCCAATCGAGAATCTGTGGCAAGATCTGAAAACTGCTGTTCACAAACGCTGTCCATCTAATCTGACTGAGCTGGAGCTGTTTTGCAAAGAAGAATGGGCAAGGATTTCAGTCTCTAGATGTGCAAAGCTGGTAGAGACATACCCTAAAAGACTGGCAGCTGTAACTGCAGCAAAATGTGATTCTACAAAGTATTGACTCAGGGGGCTGAATAATTACACACACCCCATTTTTTAGTTATTTATTTGTAAAAAAAAGTTTGGAATCATGTATGATTTTCGTTCCACTTCTCACGTGTACACCACTTTGTATTGGTCTTTCACGTGGAATTCCAATAAAATTGTTGTTTGGACAATTTATGTTTGTGGCTGTAATGTGACAAAATGTGAAAAAGGTCAAGGGGACCGAATACTTTTGCAAGCCACTGTAATAGGTCATCGGAAGCGGCGCAGGAACATAACCTGAAATATACTTATACAAAAGATTTTGCACAAAGCAAAAAATGCATGGACCTAAAAGACACAACAACAATAGAATAAACAAAACCGGTACGACAAGGGAGAGATTGGGGGGCCCATTGTCCAAACAAAGTATACCAAACTCCCCAGCCTACTTGACCCTTTTTATCGTCCTTTAACTGAGAAGTAACCTTTTTCCGAAGCAATATAAATTTTTCCATGTTTATCATTATTAGCTGGGATGTATGTACAACAACTATCACCTACCATAGCACAAACACCCCCCTTCTCTGAGAGGATTAGATAGAGGGCCACTCTATTCTGTACCGTGGTCAGTTTCATGCTTAGGCTGTATTGGAGGTAGGCTTCGTGTGAATGTGCTGCTCATGTGTTTGTTTGACTGTGTACGTGAAATAAAGTACTCCCAGCCATTGCATTGGGCAGCAAGTAAGCTCACTCGTCTCTCCAACATCCTTCTCGGCGGTATAACGCTACAATATTTAAAATTGGGCAAGGTGAAGACCTGGAAAGCAATGATGAGAGCTCTTTTACTCGTGCTGAAGCAGAGGAGGCTAATAGCTAAAGCGGTAAGTGAATAGTCACAAGGGTTTGAGAAATTATGATCGTAGTGCATCAGTCTGCACCGCCAGTCAGACCCTGTTTGATTCCAAAATAAGCTATGTGTCAGGTTAGAGTTAATATACTGAGTACAATTTCGACAGAAGGAACTAAGACAAACTCGTGCAGCTACAGAGAGAGAGAGCTGATTCATTACCAGGTAGGGGTCTCAGTGACGTCTGTCCTACAGCGGAAGGAAAATGTTGGCACACATAACAAGACTCATTGGTATATCGCTTAGTGGGTCAATTAGCGAATCCCTAAAAGACATTATCCTGTGGATGAGGTTGCACTATGTACAACAATCCCTCATTCAAGATTAGGAGGACAAAAAGAAACTTCATTCTAAGGCAGGAGAGGTTTCCACTCTACTCCTAGTGCTGTTCTACAAACTCTACAGGATGGAGTGTGACCAAAAGAAATACACAGAAATATAACAGGTTGAGTGCAAACTCGTCTGTGTGAAAAATCTTGTTCACAGTGTCGAACACATAACCACTAGTAGTAAACTATTGCCTTTCTTGATGCTACATTGCTCAGGGTGCGGGCACGCCCAATCTACGTGTTACGTGTTTGTCCTCCTTCTGCCTGGGTTTACACATATGTGTAAAATCAATTTCCACTCTGCAAACGGAGCAGTAGTGTAACACTGATGTGTAACACCGTGGAACTCGTGCACGAGGAACAGAAGACAATGACAGCACAATACCATAAACCATCGGAAGCAACGTAGGCACCCTGAGCTTGCCAAAAAATTTAGTGGGCTATACCAAAAACATAACGAGAATCAGTGTATATAGTGACATCTTTACCTTCAGAAAGAACACATGCAAGAGTTAGAGCAAAAAGTTCAGCTGCCTGAGCAGATGAGAAAGGGAGAGAGTAAGCTTCAATGGTTATATCTAGCAGCACACACACAGCATATGCACAGAGAAATTTCCCATCATACGGTTTTGAACAGAAACCATCTACAAACAGAGTGTCACCAATTGTTAGTGGGGTAGAAGACAGATCAGGACGTATACTAGTGAAGTGAATAATCTCTGAACATGATCTGTATCTACTAGCCTGTCGTCCTGTGCATTGATCAAGCATGCCAGAGCTCGCCAAGGGTGCCAAAAGAAGAGGTGGATTTTATCTCTAAGTTGCTTGTAAAACAAAGAATTATCTCATACCCAGACACATCTACACATCTGAGCCATCATATGTTGTGTTTAAAGGTTCTGTAGCAATTCTTTAACCTGATATAGAGAATACAAAATTAAAGGATGAGAGAGAACATAGGCAGTTAGTTCATTTTTTAAAAGTTTCATAGCCTCATGAGAATTACCCCCAAAAATGTCATATTCCTTCTTTTTCGTCATCCTCCTTTATCTATGTCAGAATTTTTTTCGCTACAGCCAATTTTTCAGTTTTAAACTCTAAGCATTTTACCTTTTTTTTTCAAATAAGCCTCATCGTACCCATCTCCTGAAACCGATTGCAAAATAAAGCGATAATCCGCACCCACGAGCTGACAGTGCCTGGAAGCCTTTATCAGCATATCAACAGAATGCAAAGGTTCAAATTCGGATGGATTTTCTTAATAATTCGTTGGTTAGATGCTAATGTTACTATGTCAGCATGATATGGACGAGGGATCGGAAAGGTTGAGTGAACGGGCGGCTTGAATTTAGTTTCGAATGTGACCTTTGGAATCTTTTTCTTCTGTATTTTAATTTCTTTTATGTCTTAATATTTATCTCAAAGAGCTTTCATTTCTACCCATTTTTGATAACATGAACCCATGTAAGGATAATTCCAACCTGGATCACCCATACCCTCATATATCTGAGAGGAAGCAAAGGCCAGATATTCAGGCTTAAAATCACCTCCACGTGGATAGGTTAAAAATTGAGATTGTGGTTCAGTCGACCCTGATAAATTATCAAGCCAAGGTGTGGTAAAGTAAGTAAGTCCACACCTATTCATCCAGTCACGTGGAACCTCTTCTGGGTCCGGCTTTGGATAAGTAGTTGTGTTCTTATTACCCATTTAATAAATGTGAATTAACCGGTGACAGAAAGAACCAATATCTTCAACAAACAACACACAATACAACAAAAAAAGACAACAAAGAGCTCAACAAAGACAATAACAAAGAGCGGGCAACAGAATACAGCTTCCACACTATGCTTCAGTTCAAGGAACTGTTCAGAAGCGAGTGCGCGCTAAACAGGTGTAAAAGCTCCAAGACAATCCTCCCCCATATACGGTCCAGATACCAAAAACCAGGGAGCGTGCTTGCTCTATCCTTATAGAGAAAAATAAAAAAGCAGCAATTAACCTGATTAGAGGTATCTCGGACGAGCCCTCAAATTGTAAGGATTTCCTGAATTTTGGTAGACCTCCTTTTGTCTACTCAGTGCTCAGCCTGTATTTTGCTTATCCCGCCTGGTACCAGGGAACCCCTTAGTGAAACACACAAGTCAGTGCTCAGTGAGACGTTCAAAGTTTATTGTGGGAGACAGGAGTATATATACGCACACACACAAAACCAAATAAAAGGCGGCTGCAGGAGTGTTTACATCTCATCTGGAATGTTTATAAAAGATAAGGTAAAAAAGAACATAAACTTAGGAGTAGCTTTGCATTTACGAGTGTTTAACAGTTTTACGACCTTTAACATAAACTACTATAAAATGTGTTTATTGAAAGTGCAGCTTGTGTCGTGGTAAAAGAAAGAAAAACACTCTGTTCTCACAAACACAAAATATCATAAAACACATTTATCATTCACACATCTTATCAAACACACATCAAATATTCCCTACAGTATGTGTGTGTGTGTGTGTGTGTGTGTGTGGTAAGAGAGAGAGAGAGAGAGAGAGAGACTGGTGTTTAATGATACAGAACTACAGTACTATTAAATAAAAAATAATTAATTACTAATATTTCTGTAGATTTTTATTCTACTCTTATAATCCTTTCCAGACAAAAGCCATAGGGTGTGGTGGTGGTGGAATGGGTGGTGCATTTGCGCTCGGAAATGTAAAGTATTTAGTGAGGTTCTGTGGAATAACAGATAAAAAACCTAGGGTTGCCAGATAATTTCAGTAAACCTGCCACATCTCTAAACCTATATTAATAAAGAACTGATCCAGTACTACAGTGGGTGTAAAATGTGATTTTCATCTTAATCTGAGTGATTGTGTGACTTTGGTCATCACACTGCCATTACCTATGGAGTGAAATCAGAGTCAGAAGAACTTCAACCTGAGTGTGTTATACTTTAGAAACACATTTATAATACATATGTAGTGTTTAACAAGAAAACATGTGATAAATGTCATGTTTAGGGGAAGTTAATGTATTTGTACAGTTCAATAAGACAAGAAAATAAACACATGATAAAATGTCAGGACAGAAATATTAGTGTATACTTTACATCTCTGAAAATAAACCTGGTTTCAAATTGTTCGATTTAGAGCGGAACACCGAGATCTGGCAACCTCATTGTAGGAGCACCGGTGTGCGGCTTACAGTTAGTGCAGTATAAAAGGCCACAGTCAGGGTGTGGAGAGTTCTTTTTCTTCCTCCACCCGGAGAGCTGCTGCTGTAAGTGTGTGTGAAGTTGTGAAGGAGAGGAAACTCGGATCTGCTTGATGTTTTGTTGAAGGATTTGTGTAACTTTAATGTGATGATGTGATTTAAAGTGTAAACACAGTGTCTGAGACATGAAGAGAGGGTGAGTGTGAACTTTATATAACTCTATAAACTCTATATCACAGCTCTTACACAACTCAGAACTTCACTTAGTGCACTAATTACACAACACTCATAGAGTTTAGATATTCATTCAGCAGTTACATACAGTATATTCAACATTAATCATAAATAGAAACAGTAAACACATTCTAGCTGCTTCCACAATATTGTGTTTAACTACAGAAATGCTGTAAAGGAACATCAAAGTCAAGCAAACTGTCAATCATCTACAGAAACACTCTGAATTATGGCATTAGATTAGATTAGATTAGATAGAACTTTATTGTCACTGCACGTGTTCGGTACTAGGCATCAGAATCCAGTTATCATCTACACAATACACAATACACACACATGAGCACAAACTGCTGCTAATTCACACTCACATGACTTTCGCTAGCTTGGCTTGAATACAAACCTCTGTGTTGTTTAATATGATGTTATATATTATATTATACCATGTGATTGAATAATACTTCAAAAAACGGTGAAGTGATATCAAGAAGCGGTTTATATAATGCTTTTTATTTATTTATTTATTTATTTATTTATTTCGTAGAACATCTGCATACCAGAAGAGCATAGTTGGAGCCATGACCTTCTTTTCTGTTATCTGCATGGTGTGGATGAGCATCGGTATGGGTCGGTAACTAAATAATAAATGAAACATAAAGTCCTTAAAATACATGATTTATCTAGATTTAATATTTCATATTTCAGACATCGTCTCTGCTCTACTTCAGATCAGTGTATCTGGCCCAGTGGGTTCTACAGCTGTCCTGCCCTGTGAACTGTTGAGTGTAGACACTGACATACCGTATATTAGATGGAGAATCGAATCTCAGACTGTGTTTGAGCGAGAGGGTGTGGACTCGTATCCAGCTGGGGGATATGAGGGTCGTGTGGACGTTCCTGTGGAGGAGCTGCGTAAGGGGAACTGTTCACTGGTGTTACACAATCTGACATTTACTGATACAGGAGTCTACACCAGCTACCAGACAGTGAGACACACCAAGAGATCTGTCCGTGTTAGGAGAGGAACAGTCCTGATCAACAGTGTTAATCTCTCAGTCTATGGTGAGTGAGTTAGTGTCAGTAGAACACACACTGAGCGTTACACACACCAGAGAACAAAGCTGGAAATAACTAATGATTATAAAAGTGTAAATCTTACTGTGTTATGATGCAGTAATGTGTGTTTTCTTTCCCTTTAGTTCCCCCTCTTAAAGAAACAGACGTTGGTATTTCAGCAGCTCCCACAGGTGAGTCAGTATCTACCTTCCCCTTATTTTCATCACTAATCAATAATTAACAGTCTGTTCCAGAACGTTGGAGGTGGAAGTAGAACTGAGTGATGCACAGTTTAAATTCCTCAGTTATCTCATGACAGATTAAGCAGGTGTGTTGTTGGGTGTGTGTGTGGTGTGTTTTTGTTCCATTTTCTCCTTGGGTGTGTTTGTGTTCCTGTCACTTCACATGAGGACTGAAAAACCCTGTGCGAATTAAGACAATTTAGGACTTTTAGCACCACTGAATAAATATTTTAAATTAATAAAAGGTTTAGGGCTTTTGAATTCTGTGTTAATTTCGGAAAAATTGCGCAGTTCTATTTAAACACACTAAAACTCATTTCTGTCTCTCTGCAGTAATGAAGAGTCCTCACCCACTGGTCCTGGTCCTGTCCCTCGTCTCATGTTTACTCGTCCAGCTCTTCTGTGGAGAAACATGAGTGTGACCTACAGCTGTGTACAGGACTGTGTGTTTCAATCACACACAGTAAACTACACACTGCAGCTTTTACACACTTTCCTGTCAGAACTCAGCATTAGTGAGACTGGACTTTCTTCCAGAACTGAACTTGAACAGGATTTTGTTCTGGAGGAACCAGTTTGTTCTTCTCACAGCGTGGTGTATCAAATGATCCAAACATCTGCACTTTACTCTGAGTTAAGCTGGTGTTACACTGCACAGTTACAGCAGAACTTTATTATCATTAACTCATTATTATTCTGTATGTGACATTTTGCTTGTTTCTTCGGCTTAGAGACAGTGCCACTGAAGAAAAGACAGGAGGCAGAGTTGGAGGTAGCAGAGCTGAAGATGTTGAGGTTCTCTTTGGGAGTGACAAGGATGGATAGGATCAAGAATGAGTTTATCAGAGGGACAACCTATGTTAGATGTTTTGGAGATAAAGTCAGAGAGGCCAGATTGAGGTGGTTTGGACATGTTCAGAGGAGAGATTGTGAATATATTGGTAGAAGGATGCTGAGGTTGGAACTGCCAGGCAGGAGGTCTAGAGGAAGACCAAAGAGGATATTTATGGATGCAGTGAGAGAGGACATGAAGTTAGTTGGTGTGAGAGAAGAGGATGCAGAGGATAGGGTTAGATGGAGGCAGATGATTCGCTGTGGCGACCCCTGAAAGGGAACAGCCGATAGACAAAGAAGTTCTTGTAATTAGGTAGGGTAAATAGTGTATAGATAGTGTATGTAGCATATAGGGGTCAGGTATAGCTAAGTGATTAAGGCATTGGACTATGGGTCTGAAGGTCCTAAGTTCAAATCCCATGACAACCAAATTGTCCCTGTTGGGCCCTTAAAGGGATCATACAGAAACAATTTTCATTAAATGTTAATATGATCTTTAGGGTCCTAATGAAAAGTTTGTAATATATTTAATAAAAAATCCTCAATGGTTGTGTAAAAAAACCACTACTTTTAACTCGTAAAAACTAGCTCTGTTCTCAGCAACCTGTTTCAGTGCATGTTCCTTTAAATGCTTATGATCTCTGCTGAGCCCACCCCCCTGCAGTTCTGTGGGGCGTGTCTTCACAACACACGTGGGGTATAGCCACGGGAGTGTAGTCCAGTGCGGGCAATGCTTTGGACTGCATTACCCACAACGCAGTGCTTTGTGGGTAATGCAGTCCAAACTAAAAAACGCTGTAATATAGAGCCTGAGTCTGTTTTCTTCAGTCGTTTTTGGTTAGATTTAAGTACGGAACCTACGCGAAAGTTTGTAATATCGCCTGACAACGCAGAAATTAAAAGAATGGACATGCATCGACTCGATTTGTCTTTCTCATCACTGCATGGGCATGAATTAACGGGCTGTTACGCTGCCGCGAGCAACAACAACAAAAGCGGAGAAGCTTACTGAGAGAGATACGGACGCGATGTGTTTACTGATGTGTTTACATGACTTCTTAATCTTCGACAGACATCGTTATAAACCATCTAACGTAACAAAGGTAAGCATAATATAGTTTTCCGACTACGTACACAGTTTGCAACTAGACAATCACCTTAATGCATTGTTTATTATAAACGTGCGATTAGGGATTATATAGAGACGGCTGTACATAGAGAAGAAGCCATAACCATGTTGTATGAGAGTGTAAGTTAACTTACACTCCGCATTCATCGTGATTATTAGAAAAGGCGATCTGCAAAGAGTCATAGAAAAAGAAATTACTCACTGAGCCTGGTGAAGATAAAGCAGGAACACAAAGCGTTAGTACAGATCCATTTTTAGGAGCAGCTTCCTAGTAAAACCTGCTTTATATTGACCCGCGTTTATAAAGCAGTCTGTTAAAAAATGATTATCGCAAACATGAACGCATTTAGGTAAATCGGCGGGGACGTTAGCTTCAAAAACAAAATTCAGCCACTGCGTCCTCAGTGGCTCAGATGTCGGTAGTGAATGACGACTGCTGTGTTCGCTATTACACCCAACAACTGTACATCACACTCGCTTAGGCGCCATTTTGCTCCAGTGGCGAAAAAACAATGGCCGACAGCTTCTTCTCACTCGGGGCGGGTCTTTGCTAAAACACCAGTGTCAATCAACTAGTGTAGGAGCGGCCTCTTGTGGTGTGGCGTCACATCGACAGGCATTTGTGATTGGCCTGATTTTAGAAGGGGCATGTTATTGTAATAAATGAAAAGAAAATCACTGGGCGGCTCTTTATCATCGTAGAGTGGTTGTGTACGCACTCTCCTAACACACAGTTCAGTCCAAACAGCTTAAAATAGTGCATGTAGTGCTGTGTGACCCCTTTAAGCTTCAACTGCTCAGACATCTATTGATATTTATTACTTATTACTTAAGTTTTAATTCTCTTTTTAAGGTCACTGGCGGTCGTGTAAGCATTTCACTACATTTCGTACTGTGTATGACTGTGTATGTGACAAATAAAATTTGAATTTGAATTTGATTTGAATTTGAATTTGAATTTGACATATAATGATGAATAATAATTACAGATAGTGTATAATGAGATAAAGATTATGTAAGTCACTCTGGTGGATAAGGGTGTCTGTCAAATGCCTAAATGTACAGATAGTGTATATAGTGTATGACCTGTAAATACAGGTTATCAGGACGTCACTGCTGTTTGTTTCATCTCCTTTTTCTCTCAGTTTTCGGTTAGATTGGCATTAAGGGAAGAGAGTATATTTTTGTTCCATTTCTTTTGGCTACATTTACATTTATGACATTTGACTGACCCCCTTATCCAAAGTGACTCACATACACTATCTCTTTATATATCTGAGCATTGTTAAGGGGACTTCTTCAAGGGCCCTACAGTAGCAACTTGGCAGTAGTGGGGTTTGAGCCTAGTAGATCAGTAGTCCAATGCCATGACCACTGAGCTACTCCTGCCCTATCAGGTTACTCATTTGTCAGAGGGAATTATGTTGATTTTCCTGAAGCTCATAATCACTTTTAGGAACTTTTAGAACATGTTGTAAATAAACACAAAGCAAACACATTATTGGTCTTACTTCTGGACATTCATTGACACTAGTGGTCACGGCAGACCTGCACATTCATGGACATTACTTACTTATTCTATTTTATTTCCCTGATGCACATAAGTCACTTTAAATATGACACTTTCAGGCACACCACCTGGACATTTCTATTTATATATAACTTCATTCCCATACAGAAATTCCATAAATTCTATATTTTCTATATCGTACCGCTAGCTTTTTCTTATTTTTCTTATATTTTTCATATATTTTGTATTGTACAGATATTTTATTCTTTCTTAGTTAAATTTACTTTCTATTTTCTTTTTCATATTCATTTCCAATTAATATTCTTTTTTTTTTTTATAAGCATTTCACTGTATATTGTACTGTGTATGACTGTGTATGTGACAAATAAAATTTGAATTTTTAATTTGAATTACTTTTCTTTCCTTTTACATCATCACATCCCCAGTGAGCGTGTCACATTAAACATTCTTACAGCACTGCTCTCTTCTCCTGATCAATGATTCTTCTTCATTATACACAGTGTAACACAAAACTGAGCTGGAAATTGTAGAGTGTAAATCCAGTCTCTTGAAGTGTGTGTGGTAGAGCAGTGAGACTAAAATATACAGGCCAGTGGACTCCAGGACCAGGGTTAAGACCTGCTCATCTAAAGGGATGTGGTGCCATCTAGTGGTGGAAAGGAGAACAAATAGAACTGGCCTTTAAAGATTATGGACAAAGGTGAGATCTTCAGTGTTCATTCTCAACACCAACCTTCTTCTTTATTTTGGTTTTCATTTGTAATAAAGATTATAATTGAGAAGTTTGAGTGTTCTCGCTTATCCACAACACTACATGTGAGATATGAGGAATTCCCAATAACAATAACACAATGCAAAGGCTTTCAAATTCAAATTCAAATTTTATTTGTCACTTACACAGTCATACACAGTACGATATCCAGTAACAAATCCAAAAGACCCTTTAAGCTATCAGAAGTTATATAATTTTCATAAACACATGCTTTTATTCCTGATCCTTAAGCAGTTTCTGCAGTAATAACTAAGATATCTATATTAAAATAAATTCTCTAATTGATTTAATAACAATATCACATTACATTACCTCCTCAGTGGTTCAAATAGAAAATGGAAAGGAAAATGCATGTCAGTGTTTAACCTGTCCGAATTCTGTACAGAGTAAAGAAACTCTAAATATCACTGGTTACTGAAATGATTTGGCTTAATGAGTTATTTAAAGATGATCCCAGGTGACGTAACCTCTTCAAAAAAATCAATGTCTGGTGCATAAAATAATGATTAGAACACAGTGTATATTTTCTGCCATTTTAATCTATCAGTGCTTATCAGTGCTTGGGGCAGTGGTGGTGGCTCAGTGTGTTAAGGCTTTGAGTTACGGATCAGAAGGTCGGCAGGTCGAGACCCCGCTGCTCCAGGGGTTACCAGGGTTAAGATGGCTGACGTTGCTTACTAACAAGCAGAGGCGAACCGAGGTGAAGTGGGGGCTCCAGGCAAAATGAAAAGATGAGGTCCTTCTAAAAGATTATTTCGTTAATATATCTTTGTTACCTAAATATACATTTATACAACATAAAAAAGTAGTCAAAACACATAAATAGTTTTTTTTAAACAAAGTGCATATTCTTTGACAAAATATTAATCTAAAATCTTAAAGATACAGAACAATCTTCTTATTTAAAAATGGTGCTTACGAGGCTTAGCTACAGCAAATGCATTCAAAGACCTTCATATGTTCCGTTTAATTGTAATTAGTGCCAGTGCTGGCAACCTCTCTTGGTTTATTGTTGACCCGAGGTATGTTTTTATCAGCTTTAAAGCGGAAAAGCTTCTCTCACCAGAGGCAACAGTGATGTATGTATTGATACCATTTTCACTGTCAGAAGGATGGACTGGGGTATTTCCCTGAGGTGGTGGTGGTGGTGACAGGAACTTAAGCAATGCTCTAAAATGCAGAAATATATGATTAGCATTTAAATTTAATCGTTTTAATTTAATTTACAGTTTATTAACTATTAGTTCATTGTTAGTTGACAACTAATTATGTTAACTCAACTATTTTAATGTAAAAGAGCTAAATAAAAATGTCAACTAAGTAAATTTAATAGTATTTATTTAAATAGTTTTGTGAGCTCTCCACTGGCAGAAAAACACAGTACCAAAACTTTCCAAGTGGTGATGTTCACCTGATTAACATTATCACCTATTGCAGCCTATTAATACCTGCATAAAATACATGCTGCTGCTACAGTACGTGTAACCCCAGATAGTTACCCTATTAGAAATTACACAATCTAGAAAATTATTAAACGAAAATAAAGTGGAACAACAAAAACACTGGTCTGTCATATAATTATCATTAAGTCATCAATGATCATTATCTCCATCACTTAACTTACAGCTGTCATGTTTCCTCTTTTCCTCCTCTTCTTGTTTTTTTTCCTGCTTTTGGCTGCCAGATGGATAAGTCCTTTCCATTTTTATAAAAGTCTAGTAATAAGTGCTTCTGTGCCAGTTTGAAAACCGCGGCTGACGAATCACAAAGAAAAAGCAACATTATAATGATAATTAACGAGTTATGTACTTAACAAAAAAAGGTGAAATAACTGAAAACATGTTTTATATTCTAGTTTCTTCAAAATAGCCACCCTTTGCTCTGATTACTGCTTTGCACACTCTTGGCATTCTCTCGATGAGCTTCAAGGGATAGAAAATGGTTTTCCAACAGTCTTGAAGGAGTTCCCAGAGGTGTTTAGCACTTGTTGGCCCCTTTGCCTTCACTCTGCGGTCCAGCTCACCCCAAACCATCTCGATTGGGTTCAGGTCCGGTGACTGTGGAGACCTTTTTTTGTTAAGTACATAACTCCACATGTGTTCATTCATAGTTCTGATGCCTTCAGTGAGAATCTACCAATGTAAATGGTCATGAAAATAAAGAAAACACATTGACAGATAGATGAGAAGGTGTGTCCAAACTTTTGGCCTGTACTGTATAATGTAGGGTTTTATAATATAGACAAAGAATGACCGCTGCATTAGACATTCCAAAACTGCCCGTAGTGTGTGACAGAGTGTGTGAGTGAGTGTGTGTGTGTGCCCTGCGATGGATTGGCATCCTGTCCAGGGTGTATCTTATCCGAAAAAGTATCAGGATTGGAGCAGACTTTCATACCAGCTAAGCAGAAGTCACTCCCGATAGTCTATTGAAATGTACAGTATTACTATTTTAAAGATCAGAGAGAATCTTGTGTAGTTTAGTTTATCTAGTGTTTCGTTAATGAAGGCTGTGTTTAAATACCAGTCATAAAGTAAAATCAAAGACTTGGGAAGGCAATGGCTAGGAGTACTTTATTTTACACAGCACTGTATAGCATAAGCAGCACATTTACATGAGAACCACAGCCTAAGCATGAACCAGTGCACATTCAACATGTCACACACTAACACTCAAACCTGGCCGAAGCCACCACCCCAAACACCCTTCCCCAACAGGGTGAACACATTGAAGCCAATTTCCTTAGTTCATGTTTTGTTTTCTTATTAAAAAGACTTTTACATGCTCACCTCCGCGACTGTGCCCTACCCAAAGCCCATAGCCAGCTTAAGCCATGACACAGCCGTGTGAAGAGGTTTATATTTCAGAGTGTTAAACTCTCCATCGATGGTAAGTCTCGATAACACACATCACAACATGTTTATAGAGAGGAAGAAGGTTTAGAAAGATAACTGCAAGATAGGGTTCATATTGTTCTCATGCATACTTATTTTCCGTGATTTATTTAATTTATTGTGTTTTTTTACCTTATTTTTACATGTGCCCTTACACACTCCTTCACAAATTCCATGTGAGCTGTGTGTGATTTTTTCTATAAGACGTTTAATAGAAACTACATTAGTATTGTTTTATACTGAAAAGCTGAATCACTAATATCACTTCCCCAACATGTTTTTAACCAACTGAACCATTAGTACGCCAACATTAAGAAAATTATAATAATATTATTAATTTACTATAGCATCACTCCCCAGTTCCTCTTATATCACAACAATCAGCATAATATAACAATTTGTACATAAAAAAACAACTTCATCACTTGCATAGCATTACAGCAATAAACACTCATCCCTCACCTCCATCTTGTGTCCGTCCCCCCCCCCCCCCCCCCCCCCCCCCCATCTCTCTCTCACACTAAACCAGAAGCTACATCTTTCCCTCTGACTTTTCCTAATTACTTGTACTGGAGACTCCTTCCATCAGTATTTACTTTAATAGAATCTCCTGTTATACAGTTCTACAGGAATACTGTACCATAACATTAGTTACACATTCCTCAATCTGTTCCTGTGTAGCGTTCGCTCTACAGATTCCTGTTGCTATAGAAACCATATATTGCTGTGTTAGAAGACGTTCATTAAAATAAACTTTGCAGCTGTTGTGTGAGCAGCGCTGTGGCGTAAGGAGTTATATATTAGATTAATAACCTCCTCACACATCACTCAGTGTGTTACTTTGGCCTGAACACTTTCTCTATAAATCCTCACTTCTGTTTGTTTTTTCCTTCCCTGATCTCTGTGCATAAAGAAACTCCACTAAACTCCACTAAACTCCAGAGTGGCTCAGGTGAGCAGATATTTTACCTCAAACTTAAACACTGAGAACCGAAACTTTTAATGAACTCAGCAGAACTTTGTATTAATCACTCGAGCTCAATTTTAAATCAAATGCAGCTTTTTATTTCTCTATTTATTTTAAGTTTTTATTTATTTATTTATTTATTTGCTATTTATTAATTAATGTATTGTATTGATTTGTATTGAGGTTTTATGTTCATTGATTTCATTATAGACTCCATTTGAATAGATAATATTCGTAGTAGAAATGGTAGAACATCATACTGGATGTATAGTATACAGTATAAGTACCTCTCGAAAGTACTTGCCCCTAGAAATTGTCTGTTACTAGTATTTTACAAAAACAGATTTAAGTAACATTTACGTTAGTCTCAGTGTAATGTGAACTATATGTTCTAAGGCCGTTTAAGTCAAACCAGGACTGTATATACTTAATTTCTTATATGAAATTGAATAATTTCGATTAATTGAAAGAAACTAGAACAAGAACAGACACAAATTATTATTATTATTATTATTATTATTATTTATGTGGAAACCTCAGCAGCGACCTCATTTCCCCTCTCATCTGTTCCAACCACCCAGCATTCAGCAGTATATTAATCACTATCCTGATCATCTGTCTCACAGGGTCTTAAATTAGATGTTTTTATGCTTGAATGGTTCATAAGTCACTGTGTAGCTCAATAAGCCTGTAAAGCCTGGAGAACTATTTCTCAAGACTACTTTAAAAATACAAGAAAGTCTGGAGCTTTCAAAGCGAAATATGAAAAAATGAGGGGGGCTTTTTCTCAGTAAGGTACAAACATAAAAAAAAAAAAAACTTGGGCAGTTCTTTAAAGTTTTAAGTTTATTAAAAAGAGAAATAATCAGTGTGTACTTTCGAGACCGAGTGTATATACTGTACAGTGAGTGAAATGATTATCTGGAACTTTGTGTTTTTAAACTACAGCCATGAATTTGTCTTCCTCTAGGTGGCGCTGGAGTGAGCTCTCTTCATCTGCTGGTCCTCGTCTTGTCACTTCTCTCATTTTTACTCTGTCATGACTTTGAAAGGGAGTGAAAATGATGTAAAACTCAGGTGTGTACTGTAAAGTGTACTGTAGATTAGTAGATTAATTAATAAAGATTGTCTTTTGTACAACTTGTACATTATACAGTATGTGTATTTGTGGTCATTTAAGGCTCTTCTTTGATCCTGTGTACATTACAGAAAAAAGACCATGTGTTGTTGCTAGTTACTATACTGGAATAGACAGTGTTGGCATTAAGTGATAAGTGTGCAAGCAATACAAAATAAAAACAAAGAATCGATTATGGAGACCCATTACTGTGCTCAAGGTTGACTTTTCCTATATTTCCTGAAAATTCAATCATTTTAGATCCTCTTCTCTTTTGATAATTCAATAGTTGCATCATTAAAACTTGGATCCATTCCTAGGAACTTTATATAATTATATTCATATTCTGTCAGAGGTTTTATATCTGTTTGTAATGAAACTATCGCAGCTCCTACACTGGCTCTCAATGGATAAATTTGAAAGAGGAAGGTGTTATTCACAAAAGTGTTCTTTTCTGTAATAGGCTTTAGGATGGGATGTTCCATGAACCTGCACAAGCCTCTCCTTAGTGTAGTGGGTTCAGGTAAGTGACAGCAGTATCAGCCTATCAGAGTAGGGCACCTCCCTATTTAAAGCCGGATTGGATGTTACCTGGGTTGCGTCACGCCCGGTTTCCCCTTTGTTTCCGTGTTTGTAGAGGCGGCAGGTAAGCGCGTCGTTTAAACATGGCTGTTAGAAACTGGTTTCATGTGTGTGTGACTTAAAATGTTCATTGTTACTTTTTATAGCGTGTTTTCCGGCGCTGCAGTGGACGTAGTGGCAAACATTTGCCTTGGAGGTATGTTTGTTCAACCCGGGTGGTTTATTAACTGCCGAAGGAATTAATAATAATTCTTGCATATTGATTAGGCTTCCTTGTGCCCTATTGTTATGCTGGGATACAGCTCTGACTAAACCGGTGCCTGTGTGTGTTTTCGCTACAAAGACCTGAATGGTAAGTGGTTTAACTTACCTTTTACTGAGAGTTAGAAGCGTATATGTTGTTAATGTTTCCTCTCTTGTGTTTGTCATAGGAAACTCCCTCTCGTTGCTATTGTCGTGTTGGCTATTGCTCATTGAGTGGTGCTGCTAGCGCTGTTCGTTTTTAGGGCTGTGAAGATACAGCTGCTAACCGTGTGAGAAGCTAAAGTTGCTAATTGCTGATAGCGAAGACGCTGCCTTTAATCTCGCGCCAGTGTTGCCGTGAATAATGTAGAGAGGGGACTGTTTATCCGTCTGGTGTCGTGTTGCTTTGTCGCCCTGTGTCGAACGTATGGGTTATCCGTTCTTTCTTTTTCTTTTTGTTTCCTTTTGGCTAAGTACTTAAGTTTTCTTGGCCTATTTAAGTGTATTTGGTTTATTGTTATTTTGGTGTCTTTTTTAATTGGAATGGACGCATTTCTTGATGGCTGACCTGCTAGGGACAATTCAGTACATTTAATGTTTTATGATTCTCTTTTGTACTTGTTAGCTTCTGACCCTTATTGTTGTCGGATGTTTTAAGAAGTGTTTGTAATATTGTTGGAGTTTTTTGTTTGTCTTCTTTTCTTTTGTTTATTGTAGGAGCTGAGGTTCGGTGACCGATTGGTTTCCTTCGCTGTGGTGGTGGTTTTTCCCGATTGTGTGCAGTGTTACACCTGGAGTGTTTGAGCGCGCGATCATTGTGCACCGTGGTGTGTGTGGAAGTGTGTTCTGGTAAAAAGACCACGCTACTCTGTCTGACTCTGGTGAACCTCAGCTCTAAATATTTTGATTTGAGTTTGTCTAACAATATATACATTTCAGTCCGGTCTTTCCAATTAGTTTTCTTTCTTTATATTTTTTGTGTTTACCTGTTTGACCTGGGGTTTCTTGTCTACTGTTTTTAGTGTGTTTTAAATAATTGTCAATAAATTTCTATTTTTCTAAATATCTTATCCACGCCTCCTGCCTGCTGGGAAGTAGTCGAACTTGTGTGCTTGACCTCTAAATTGAGTGGGCTAAATCTTTTTGTCGCTGGGGTGAGTCCCAGGGTGGCGTAATCGGTATAATAACGCTTAGTAAATATTTCCATGCTGTAGCGACGCGCCACATTCGCAAAGAATATTACTGTCAGTTAGACATACAAAAGAAAAAGTAATAACTGTAGTATTACACAAACCCGATTCCAAAAAAGTCAGAACACTGTACAAATTGTGAATAAAAACAGAATGTGATGAAGTGGAAGTTTCAATAATTAATTAATATTTTATTCAGAATAGAATATAAATAACATATCGAATGTTGAAAGTGAGACATTTTGAAATGTCATGCCAAATATTGGCTCATTTGGGATTTCATGAGTACTACACATCCCAAAAAAGTTGGAATAATAATAGGCCAGAAAAGTTAAATGTACATTAGGTCAATTAGCAACGTGATTGGGTATAAGAGTGGCAGTGTCTGTCAGAAGTCAAGATGAGCAGAGGATCACCAATGCTGCGGCGAAAAATATTGGCGCAATATCAGAAAGGAGTTTCTCAGAGAAAAATTGCAAAGAGTTTGAAGGTAATATCATATACAGTGCATAATATCGTCCAAAGATTCAGAGAATCTGGAACAATCTGGGTCAAGTCCGGGAGGCCGCACTGCATCACATACAGGAATGCTACTGTAATGGAAAACATTGTCGGTGAACACAATCCACCGTACCATTCGCTGTTGCCGGCTAAAACTCTACAGAAGTAGCTAAAAGAAGCTATATCTAAACATGATTCAGAAGCGCAGGCGTTTTCTCTGGGCCAAGGCTCATTTAAAATGGACTGGGACAAAGTGGGAAAACTGTTCTGTGGTCAGACGAAAACAGCACTAAATATACAATCCAGGTTGTAATTGTAAATCAATTAGAGAGGAATGTTTAAAGCATTTAATAATTTCTCTAAAATGCTTGTCTCTAAAATCTAAGTGTGTCCCATGATTGTGGTATGTGATGATGATTTTTACAACATCCAGGTAGATACATTAAGTTCTATTTTGTAATTAAAAGTGAATTTGTGGACTGACAGGACAAAAAGCCAAGAGATAAAGAAAAAGCAGCTCTGTCTACGTTAATATTTCTCTAATAGTCTTCCTTGTGCTGTACAGTGGTATAAAACTCTCTCTCTTTACCATATCACAATGACATAATCTGTCAGTAAATTACTGTACAACACTGACGAGATGAAGCGATCTTGTTCATAAACAATGACTGAAGGACCACTGATGTTCACTGACAATTGAGAGAAAAACTATTCTAAGGAAGTTACAGGCTTTTGTTGTGCAAGCAACAAATAAGTCTTATGTGTGTGTCTTATGTGTGTTTGATATGTGGGAAAAACAAGAACAAGGAAAAAATAAGAAACAGTAACTACTTGCCCCCAGTAACCCAAAGAAAAAAGAGCATTTACACAATTCAAGAAAAAAAAAAGGAACAGTAACTTCTTCCCTAAAACACTTGTTCCCAAAAACACATCCAAACACACACACACACACACACACACACCACAAATTAAAACTTAAAGTACAGTGCATCCGGAAAGTACACACAACGCATCACTTTTTCCAACACCCCATAATGACAACATGAAAAAAGTTTACTTAAGATTTTTGCAAATTTATTAAAAATAAAAAAATTGAGAAAGCACATGTACATAAGTATTCACAGCCTTTGCAAAATTGAGCTTAGGCCCATCCTGTTTCCCCTGATCATCCTGTTTCCCCTGATCATCCTTGAGATGTTTCTGCATCATTCTGCTTAATTTGGAGTCCACCTGTGGTAATTTCAGTTGATTGGACATGATTTGAAAAGACACACACCTGTCTATATAAGGCCCCACAGGTGACAGTTCATGTCTGAGCACAAACCAAGCATGAAGTCAAAGGAATTGTCTGTAGACCTCCGAGACAGAATTGTCTCGAGGCACAAATCTGTGGAAGTTTACAGAAAGATTTCTGCTGCTTTGAAGGTCCCAATAAGCACAGTGGCCTCCATCATCTGTAAGTGGGAGAAGTTCTAAACCACCAGGACTCTTCTTAGAGCTGTCCGGCCATCTAAACTGAGCGATCGGGGGAGAAGGGCCTTAGTCAGGGAGGTGACCAAGAACCTGATGGTTACTCTGTCACAGCTCCAGAGGTCCTCTGTGAAGAGAGTATAACCTTCCAGAAGGAAAACCCTCTATGCAGCAATCCACCAATCAGGCCTATATGGTAGAGTGGCCAGAGAGTCTCATCAGACCTGAGAATTTTGTTTCTCATAGTTTGAGAGTCCTTCAGGTGCCTTTTGGCAAACTCCAGATGGGCTTTCATGTGCCTTTTACTAAGGAGTGGCTTCCTTCTGGCCACTCTACCATATAGCATCAGCAGATACGTTAAAGTGATCCTCATGTTCCGCGAGCTCTGCTGTGTATTTTTTGTTTAGGGGCAAAAACTGTACATGAGCATTATCTGACTCTGCTCCTCTCAACAAAGGGTTCTTTCAGTATATACTGTATATATTTTTTTAATTGCATGAATTTCACATGCTTTGGTTCACTGCAGTCTAAAACACACAGAACAGCAAGAAGGATCACTTT
The DNA here is from genome assembly GCF_024256425.1 of Clarias gariepinus. Classification (NCBI taxonomy): domain Eukaryota; kingdom Metazoa; phylum Chordata; class Actinopteri; order Siluriformes; family Clariidae; genus Clarias; species Clarias gariepinus. The sequence goes on from NC_071101.1 coordinate 3,677,585, forward strand.
GGAGAGAAGGAGTCATATCAGTTCAGGGCTTCCAAGTATTTGATCCAGCAGCAGGCAGTAAACAGGGCAGGGGTATCTCAGGGGATCAGGGATTGGATTACTGATCAGAAGGTTCCAGATTTAAGACCCACCATTAACCTCACCTGCTCAGATGTGTAATGAGATAAAAATGTCAGCCACTCAGAATAAGGACCAAATGCTGTAAATGTAAACAGGCTCCTCCCAAACCTGCCAATCAAGCTCAGACACTGACATACTGTATATTAGATGGAACACTAAATCTGAGATTGTGTTTGAGATAAGAAATCGAGCCAAATATCAGGGTGAGGGATATGAGGGTCGTGTGGATGTTCCTGAGGACACACTGCATAGGGGAGACTGTTCCTTGGTGATACACAATCTGACCCTTAATGACACAGGTATCTACACAAGCCACCAGTGACACACACCAAGAGATCTGCATCTGCCCCGTCTGCACTGAGCTCTCCTGTCTTTCACCCAGTGTTGTTTGGATCGTCTCTGGATCCACAGCAGCACTGAACTGGAGAAAACACTGACTTGTCCTGTAGTTACTGTATTTATTAATTAATTACCTCATTAACTACAAATCACTGAGTTTTCTATCTGTATGTGTTTAGTTACTGTTACAGTGTTTGTACAGGTGGTGCTTTGTTTTTGTTTTAGAAATAGTCATTATATAAAATCTAAAGACAAATTTAATTCAGACATTTAAGTGACTCTTGCAAACAGTCAGTATTTGCAGTGTTGGCCCTTCTTTTTCAGGACCTCTGCAATTCGACTGGGCATGCTCTCAATCAACTTCTGGGCCAAATCCTGACTGATAGCAACCCATTCTTTCATAATCACTTCTTGGAGTTTGTCAGAATTAGTGGGTTTTTGTTTGTCCACTCAGCTCTTAAGGATTGATCACAAGTGCTCAATGGGATTAGGATCTGGGGAGTTTCCAGGCCATGGACCCAAAATTTCAACGTTTTGGTCCCCAAGCCACTTAGTGATCACTTTTTTTTTCTACTTTCTGCAGAAGATCGATCTGTCCCTGATGTTTTTTTTGGAGAGAAATGGTTTCTTTGCTGCCCTTCTTGACACCAGGCCATCCTCCAAAAGTCTTTGCCTCACTGTGGGTGTAGACGCGCTCACATCTGCCTGCTGCCATTCCTGAGCGAGCTCTGCACTGGTGGCACTCCGATCCTGCAGCTGAATCCTCTTTAGGAGACGATCCTGGCGCTTGATGGACTTTCTTGGACGCCCTGAAGCCTTCATAACAAGAATTGAACCTCTTTCCTTGAAGTTCTAGATGATCATATAAATTGTTGATTTAGGTGCAATCTTAGTAGCCACAATATCCTTCCCTGTGAAGCTATTTTTATTCACCGCAATTCAATTCAATTTTATTTATATAGCGCTTTTAACAATGGTCATTGTCTCAAAGCAGCTTCACAAAAATGCAAGAAATTAATAAAATATATAATAATAATAATAATAATAATAATAATAAATTGTGTAAATTGCAATAATGGCTGCACGCGTTTCTTTGCAGGTCACCATGGTTAACAATGGAAGAACAATGATTTTAAGCATCACCCTCTTTTTAACATGTCAAGTCTGCCATTCTAACCCAATCAGTATGACATAATGATCTCCAGCCTTGTGCTCATCAACATTCTCACCTGAGTTAACAAGACGATTACTGAAATGATCTCAGCAGGTCCTTTAATGACAGCAATGAAATGCAGTGGAAAGGTTTTTTTGGGATTAAGTTAATTTTCATGGCAAAGAAGGACTATGCAATTCATCTGATCACTCTTCATAACATTCTGGAGTATATGCAAATTGCTATTATAAAAACTTAAGCAGCAACTTTTCCAATATTTATGTAATTTTCAAAACTTTTGGCCACATATTACTGTACACACACAGTGTACAGTAATACTCCAGGAACTTGTATTCTTTCCCAGGAGTTTTAGAAGTTTAAAATCAGGTTTTTAATAACTGCTCTTCATCTGGAGCAGAATATTTGTACAACACACATCTTTAACAGGAGAAAACCGCAATAGGTTGGTGCACAAGATTAAATTTAATTCAGGTTTTTTTTTTTTTCTAAAATTAACACAGAATCTAAAAGCCTTAAACGTTTTCTTAATTGTGTTACGTTTCGGGTTGAACTTTGGAGTTGTTTTTAGCCACCACACACCGTCTCACCACCAAACATTTTATTTCTGTTGCTGTCTACCCTAGACCTACATTAAGGCCGTAACAATTGAAAATTTTCATTCAGTGGTGCTAAAAATCCAAAATCGTCTTAATTCACTCAGGGCTTTTCAGTCCTGCATGTACAGTACACACACAATCTCTCTCTCTCACACACCATGTAATGTATGCATGTTGACTTTGTCTGTGTGTGTAGTGTGTACAGTGCATGGGTACAGGTGTTCATGTGTGGAGGTATATGTACGTGGATGTATGTGTGTATATATGTGTGTATGTGTATGTATGTATATATATATATATATATATGTGTGTGTATATATATATATATATATATATGTGTAAATGTATATGAAAAAATGTACAACAGGTTTTTCTTTATTGATTCACAATAAAGTGTGTTTAAAACCTCAAAACCTCTCTCTCACACACACAGCAGTTGGACAAATAGAAATAAACCCTTTAAAATGAATCACACATGCAGGGTCCTACTTTTTTTTAGACGTTACAGTATGAGATGGTGATATTTTACAGTAAAGCCCCCCTGCACTACAGTACAATCTGCTTTAATAAAGTCCATTACAGTAAAGTCCAGCTCTGAGATCTGATAGTTAGTATTTATTCTGATTTTCAGCCTGAGTGCCAATCAATATAAATATCATCATCAGTAAATTATTCTTTATTAAATAATAACCCTTTATGGTAATTTATGTCATTTGATACTTAAATAAAAAATTGTAAGTCCAGTTTTTTTGTTAGAAATAAAGTAAAAGAATACAATAATTTTACTGTAATGAGAAAATCTCAAGTATATAAAAATATTCAAAAAAGAAAAATCATTTTAAACTCAACGCCTTTTTTTTAAACAAGTCCATAAAATGTTAATTCTATCTAATGATAATCTTCACTTCACTTTAGTTCTCTTTCCCACCACTAGATGGCTCCCCATCACTTTAGTAGATCAGTGATTCTCATACGGTCTCATAAAATTCTGATCAAATGTCCTTGAGATCGTCTCGTATAATGTGATCAGTAATGATAATAGTTTACTGTGTGTGATTGAAACACACAGTCCTGTACACAGCTGTAGGTCACACTCATGTTTCTCCACAGAAGAGCTGGACGAGTAAACATGAGACGAGGGACAGGACCAGGACCAGTGGGTGAGGACTCTTCATTACTGCAGAGAGACAGAAATGAGTTTTAGTTACAGTTGTGGTTGGAGGTTTACACACACATGAACATGAACATCAGGACAATTCTGGTCTTTTAGTGATTTCTTTGAACTGATCTTTTTCTGGGGCTGAATGACTGAACAACACACATCTTTAATAGAAGTAAACTCCAAGAGTCTGGAGCATGCATTTTAATGATGAGCTCCTTCACCTGCATCAGCACCTCTTTACACTGTGTACTGAGAGTCTCATCAACATCTACCAAATACACATTCAACACTCTCAATCAACTCCACACCTTTTATCTCCTTAATCTGTCATGAGATAACTGAGGAACAGCCACAACTGGCCTTTACACTGCGCATCACTCAGGTGTCCCATTACTTTTGAGCCTGTGAAAATGAGGAACTGGGTAAAAATGGCTGTAATTCCTAAAGTGGGATTTTATAAATCAGTCCTACTTCCACCTCTAACGTTCTGGAACAGACTGTTAATTATTGATTAGTGATGAAAATAAGGGGAAGGTAGATACTGACTCACCTGTGGGAGCTGCTGAAATACCAACGTCTGTTTCTTTAAGAGGGGGAACTAAAGGGAAAGAAAACACACATTACTGCATCATAACACAGTAAGATTTACACTTTTATAATTATTAGTTATTTCCAACTTTGTTCTCTGGTGTGTGTAACGCTCAGTGTGTGTTCTACTGACACTAACTCACTCACCATAGACTGAGAGATTAACACTGTTGATCAGGACTGTTCCTCTCCTAACACGGACAGATCTCTTGGTGTGTCTCACTGTCTGGTAGCTGGTGTAGACTCCTGTATCAGTAAATGTCAGATTGTGTAACACCAGTGAACAGTTCCCCTTACGCAGCTCCTCCACAGGAACGTCCACACGACCCTCATATCCATCACCGTGATACGAGTCCACACCCACTCGCTCAAACACAATCTCAGATTCAGTGTTCCATATAATATACGGTCTGTCAGTGTCTACACTCGTCAGTTGACACGGCAGGACAGCTGTAGAACCCACTGGGCCAGATACACTGATCTCAGGTTCTGCAGAGAGGAGGTCTGAGACGGGAAATTATAATATAGATTAATCTGGACAGAGCAGTTACTTTAATAACATTATGTTTCATCTGTTTTATGAAAAATAAAAATGTGACTTACACACACAGACGCTGATCCACACGGTGCAGATGTAGGAAAAGTTGATCATGGTGCGTCAGTGTGTGTAGATTTACTACAACAAACAAATATATTCATACAACTGAGTTCTTCTTTAAATCTGTCTATAATTTCTCATTTAATTTTAATTGTTAACTAATTATGTATAATACAATATTTTAACAAATATTATAACCAACACAAAAGACTGCATTCGAAGCCGTTTCAGCTGCTTCACACACAGAATGTTAAAATAAACAGCACTGAGGAGACTCGATTAACAGGAGACACATTAATCATTCAGACAGTACAGTAGTGTTCCTGACACAAAATATACACACCCCTGTTACACTCTCCTGAGACGACAACAAGAGATGTTCATAACCTTCTTAAACCACAATATCATAACCCTGGTCTACAATATCTTCCTCCACTTCATCATCTATAATCATTGTTCTCATTGTACAGAACTCCTTCTCTGTGAGCTGCTGATTGACACTTCTGGTTAGATGATAACTGGATTCTGACGCCTCGTACCGAACACGTGCAGTGACAATAAAGTTCAGTCTAATCTAATCTAATCTAATCTAATCTAATGCCATAATTCAGAGTGTTTCTGTAGATGATTGACAGTTTGCTTGACTTTGATGTTCCTTTACAGCATTTCTGTAGTTAAACACAATATTGTGGAAGCAGCTAGAATGTGTTTACTGTTTCTATTTATGATTAATGTTGAATATACTGTATGTAACTGCTGAATGAATATCTAAACTCTATGAGTGTTGTGTAATTAGTGCACTAAGTGAAGTTCTGAGTTGTGTAAGAGCTGTGATATAGAGTTTATAGAGTTATATAAAGTTCACACTCACCCTCTCTTCATGTCTCAGACACTGTGTTTACACTTTAAATCACATCATCACATTAAAGTTACACAAATCCTTCAACAAAACATCAAGCAGATCCGAGTTTCCTCTCCTTCACAACTTCACACACACTTACAGCAGCAGCTCTCCGGGTGGAGGAGTGTGTGTGTGTGTGTGTGTCTGTGTCTCTACAGCGGGACTGTGTCCTTTTATACTGCACTACCAGTAAACCGCACACGGGAAACTACAATGAGGTTGCCAGATCTCGGTGTTACGCTCTAATTCGAACACTGAAGAGATAAGTCTGTTGAGAAACACTAATATTTCTGTCCTGACATTTTATCATGTGTTTATTTTCTTGTCTTATTAAACTGTACAAGGGTCATTGACGGATAAGACTTTTTAATAGGCCAATTTTAAAATACCAAAAATATGGATATGTTTGGCCATTTTCTAAACATTTGGAATGTAGTGTACACATGCCTTTATAAAGAAAAGTAAAAAAATTGTCATTTTAGTGTTTTTACACTTAAGTTAATAAAACATAGCCTTAAAAAAGTCATCTGGGGCGACCGTAATATATCTCAGAATTCACATTTTTATGTATCATTAAGACTAGTTGAACTCATATCAGTAAGTAGATAAACTGATGAAGAAAGATAAACTTTAGTGCCCTTTCATTTTATGAAAACCATTATTTCACAAGTTTATTCTATAATATCAGAGTCTCCTTCATTATCCAGTTAAAATAAATGTTTATCCCTATAAAAGGAATGGAAAATGGCTGAATTTAGAAAATAAAAGATAAAATATACAAATAATTATACTTAAACTATTAACTCTATGTATATAATTGATGTATAGAATATGAAAACTACAAATATAGGACATATATCTATCATTTAAAACATTTAGCAGTGGTCGCCCCATATGATGTTTTCAAGTTCACTCAAGTATAACAGGCTAACGGTTAGCCTCAGAAACCAAACTAGCTTCTTCTAGTGACAAAGCACTTCTTCTAGTGACCAAAAGTGACTACGACATCACAGCCGTTAAAAAACAGCTTTTTCTTACTATATAAGAGAGACTGATTTACTATACAGTTGTTTCCAGGGGGTTTTCACTTGTGTCTGGTGGATGCAGTATCCCATCCTTGAGATGTTTTTTAAAATAAAGGTCCCAAAATTGTGGTTTGTTGATGGTCGCCCCGGATGAAATGGATAGACTCAACATAATTCGGACAACATTCGTTTGTATATCGTGATAAAACTATGAAGCATTTGCACATATATTTCTGTCAATGGATGTAAAACATGTTTAAAATTATGCCAACTAGGAAAAGGGATATATTTAAGTTGATTTAAAGTGTTTTTAAACTAGTTGTCCTAACTAAAGTCAAGGCCGGACGGTCGCCCCATATGGTGTTTTGGCACTTCGGATAGCAGAAAAATGATGAAAAACTTAAAAATTTGGAGAAGTTAGAGTGGTTTAACAAGTAGATGAGGTATAACAAGTAGATGAGAAATTTTTATGTATCTTTTAGTTTTTTCTGCAAAATAAAATTAACCCGGACAGAAAAAGGGGGCGTCACGTCATTGACCCACAAATACATTAACTTCCCCTAAACATCACATTTATCACATGTTGTCTTGTTAAACACTACATATTTATTATAAATGTGTTTCTAAAGTATAACACACTCAGGTTGAAGTTCTTCTGACTCTGATTTCACTCCATAGGTAATGACAGTGTGATGACCAAAGTCACACAATCACTCAGATTAAGATGAAAATCTCATTTTACACCCACTGTAGTACTGGATCAGTTCTTTATTAATATAGTTTTAGAGATGTGGTGGGTTTACTGAAATTATCTGCAACCCTAGAATGCTGTGTCATTCGACATGGCCTGCCAAACACCTGCACTTGTACGACCCCACTCAACATCTCACATCCTATTAGACACACACACACACACACACACACACACACACACTTTCTGACATAAAAAGGCAATAGATGGATAATAAAGACCTCAATAAGGAGCAAATAAATGTATAAGGCTTCAGGGAGCAGGGTGATGCCCGGGTTACTGGATAAACAGCTTATAATAAAACAACATGAATTAAACTATGCGAGCGAGCGAGCCATCCGGCGGGGCCAGGGCGGGCGGGGCCAGGGCGGGCGGTACCCAGCGAGTGTTGCTCTAATCGTTTTTTTTTTTTTTCTCGTAGGAACAACATACAAATGATGATTATTAAGTGAGTGGGGAACTACAGGACCGGCCTTGGTGATTCTCCACCCATTCAAGTGCTATTTGTATTCCTGTTAGTTCAGAACTGTATACTGACAGTTGGTCTGTTATTCTTTCTTTAGCTGATATTTTGTGTTGTGGGATGTAGAACGCTGCCCCTGTTCGTCCCGTACCTGGGTTTCTTATTAATTTCTTATTTCCTATTGTTTTTATATGGTTTTGCAATATTAACAAGCATGGGATGTGTGTTGGGTTGTCCTTAATTTTTTACAGGGTCCCGCCTGTCCCGGCCCTGCCGGACGGCTTGCTCGCTGGGTTCAATTCAATTCAATTCAATTCAATTCAATTCAATTCAATTCAATTCAATTTTATTTGTACAGTGCTTTTATCAATTGTCATCATCGCAAAGCAGCTTTACACAATCAAAAGAATTATTTAAGCCTGTATAGAATGTAAGTGTGCATAAATCAAGATGGTCAGATCGTCCCTGGTGAACAAGCCGAGGGCGACAGTGGCAAGGAAAAACTTCCTGAGATGGTAATAGGAAGAAACCTTAAGAGGAACCAGACTCAACAGGGAACCCGTCCTCATCTGGGTGAAACAGAAAGCAGTAAATGATCTGGATTTACATCCAACAGTGGGCATTCATGGACACTACGGACACATTCATGCACAATTTTTGCACTATATACTTATACTTTCATTATGGACCACTGCACAAACCACTTTAATAATAAGACACTTTAAGAAGTCAGTCACTTTATGCATACTTGCACACCTCAGCCATTTTTTGCATTACTTAGGGACAAATTTCTATTTTCTTCTTTCATATTTCTATATTATATATATTTTGTTCTTATTTGTACAGTATATTTTTATTCTTATTTTATCTTAGGTAGCACAGTATATTTTTACTTTTACTAGTTAATTTCATTTTCCTGCAATATTTCTTTTACTGCAATATGTCTTTATTTTTACTTGTACAGTATATTTTACTAGTTAACTTTATTTTCTACAGTATTACCTTTTATTTATATTTATTCTTATGTTTAAGTTCTTATTTTAAGATCACTGGTAGTCGAAAAAGAATTATACTGTGTATGACTGTGTACGTGACAAATAAAATTTGAATTTGCATTTATACTGTGTGTTAGGTGGCAGGCAGTTCAGCTATAACAGTTGATGTTAATTGATGTAAATATGGAGTCCAGTTAGTTATTGGAGACAATTGCAATCTTGAACTATTGAGCAACCGCAGCCAAGTCAAGTCCACAGAGAAACAGCCCCATCCCCAGACACCAGACGCATCCCAAAGAGACACACGGGGCATCCATGTGACGACAACTTTAACCAGAAACTTTAACCATAAACCAGTGTTATAAAACCATTTTACTCTTTTTTGTAAAATAAACAGGAACTAATCGCAGGAAGTTCTGTCGGACCTCGCGGCGAGCGCGATCAGTCCAAGGAGCCGCTCGTTTGGATTGGCCAGTTTGTCATGTCCTACCTACTTTGCATGAATTTCAGAACATCTCTTGTCAGACGCTGCTCGCTGCTGAAACTTCAGCTCAACCTCTCACCAAAAAAGAGACAGTGTTCTTGTCAGGTACCAAATCAGAAGGTTAAACCGAGCTTAAAAGAAACAAATCAAAAACAAATGTACCCCCCCCCCCCCCAAAAAAAAAAAAAAAGCGATTGTGGATGAGCCGCGTCCAACTGATCCACAAATCCCAATTCATCACTACAATCACTACTATTGCAACAAAAGTATTCCTGCTTAAATAACCATTTATGTAATAAGGACACAAACATGAGACGGAAATGTGCGTTAAAACCTTCCAACGTCTCCTGGTGCTCATGCCGAAGTCAATTGAGTGCCATTCGAGAACTGTACTGACCTTGTGAGTGAAGAACGTACGTTTTCAGACTTTTCTAGGTGATAAGGTTTCTTCTCTTTTGTAGAACTTCTCCGTTCCTTCGCTCTGCGCTTCAGCAGAATGCCGGCCGGGTATGTGCCTCCTGATTGGCTTCACCACTCAAACACACACACACACAGGGTGTATTATGATGTGCCGGGGTTACTATAGGGCAAATCTGCATCAGGAGAGGATCAAGCACCTGCAGTGTAAATTCCTCTCGATCACACACACACACACACACACACACACACACACACACACACACACACACAATTTACTCATTTCTATTAAAATAAATATGGATAAATGAAAAAAAAAGAGTTGACATTATCTCATTAATTTTTTTTACTTATCCGGATCTTTTAATTTACTTGTTTTTAGCCCAGATTTTTTTTTAGCTCAGCATCTTCTAAATCCGTATAGCGACGCTCTATAATTCATGGGAATCCATAATTAATTCAATTCAATTCAATTTTATTTATATAGCGCTTTTAGCAATTTTCATTGCCGCAAAGCAGCTTTACACATTCAAAAGAATTATTTAAGTTTGTATGAAATGTGAATTTGTATGAATCAAAATAGTCAGTTTGTCCCTGGTGAGCAAGCCGAGGGCGACAGTGGCAAGGAAAAACTCCCTGAGATGGTAATAGGAAGAAACCTTGAGAGGAACCAGACTCAACAGGGAACCCGTCCACATCTGGGTGAAACAGAAAGCAGTAAATGATCTGCATTTATACAGTGTGTAGGGTGGGAGGAAGTTCAGCTATAATAGCTGATGTTAATTGATGTTAATATGGAGTCCAGGTAGTTATTGAAGACCCAGGTAGACTTGTAAGAAGTTCCAGTCATGAACTATCGAACTGTCAAGTCCCCAGAGAAACAGTTGCCAACACCAGTCAAGGCCAGAACCATTTTCTAGGTAGAGAGAATCATTCCCAGACACCAGACGCATCCCAGAGAGACACACGGGGCATCCATGTGACGAGATCTTCAGCCAGAAGCGGGGCACCAGGATGGGTCAGACAGGTCCGGAGGGCAGAGGGAGTCTGGATCACTGGCAGCTCAGGAACGACATGTGTAGCTCGACAGAGAGAGAGAGAAAGAGTAAAAGGGGGAGACAGGAGGAGAGAGGAAAGAGAAAGAGGGGGGGGGAGAAGAAGAGGAGAGATGGCAGTTAGGTATGGTCACAGTCACACAATGTATAATGTGAATGTATATTAACTGTAGAGTGCAAGCAGAGACTCCGGCAGGACTAACTATGACAGCATAACTAAAAGGGAGAGCCAGAAGGAAACACAAACATGAGGGGGAACTGAGATGTAAAGCAAACAATCACCTCACCGTCAGCAAACCTGAGTGATCAATGAAAGTGAGGAAGACAGCATCCAAACATACCAGTTCACCATAATACTCTACGTCCATGAGTCCCCCAGATCTGCTCCTTTACCTAAGGCTAATCTATTTATAAAAATGCTTGGCTAAATACATAGGTTTTTAGCCTGGACTTAAACACTGAGACTGTGTCTGAGTCCCGAACAGTATTTGGAAGACTATTCCATAATTTTGGGGCTTTATAAGAAAAAGCTCTGCCCCCAGCTGTAGTTTTCATAATACGCGGTACTGACAAGCAGCCTGCATCCTTTGATCGAAGTAGGCGTGGCGGATCGTAAGACACTAGCAATTCGCTCAGGTACTGCAGCGCGAGACCATTTAATGCTTTATATGTCTAGAGTAGTATTTTAAAATCAATGCGAAATTTCACAGGGAGCCAATGGAGTGAAGATAAGATAGGTGTGATGTGCTCGTATCTTCTGGTTCTAGTGAGGACTCTCGCTGCTGCATTCTGGACTAGCTGAAGCTTATTTATGCATCTAGCTGAACAACCAGACAGTAAGGCATTACAATAGTCCAACCTAGAGGTGATAAAAGCATGAACTAGTTTTTCTGAATCGTTTAGCGACAATACATTTCTTATCCTGGCAATATTTCTGAGGTAAAAGAATGCTATCCTGGTAATATTATCTACATGTGTTTCAAATGAAAGGCTGGAATCAATAATCACACCAAGGTCTTTCACTGTTGCATTTGATGGAACAGAAAGGCCATCTAAAGTTACGGTGTGATCTAAAATTTTACTCCTAGCTGTATGCGGTCCTATGACTAGAACTTCTGTCTTATCCGGATTTAGCAGAAGTAAGTTAATTAGCATCCAATTTCTTATGTCCTGCACACATTGCTCAATTTTAGTAAGCTGTTTTTTCTCATCAGGTTTTGCTGAGACATATAACTGTGTATCGTCAGCATAACAATGAAAACTAATACCATGCTTACGGATTATGTTGCCCAGAGGAAGCATGTAAAGGGAAAAAAATTACACCCCGAGGGTTTAACAAGTTCCAGTTTAAAAATACTACAGACACACACAAATACTACAAATATGCAGACTTACATTGAGGAAATACGGGGAGAAAAAATCTATTTATCTATCCATCTATCTATCTATATCGCAGAGACTCGCTCAGAGACACAGACTCGCTCAGACGCTACCGAGGAGACTCGCGCAGACGCTAAAGGAGTTCCTGGGAGGCCAGCGTTTCAGACATGAAACAGAGACCTCCAACATACTGAGAAAACTTTCTACTATTAAAAAATATATGACGTATTGAAACATTTATAACTTACGAATAAATTATTCGATTAAGTTACATGATGTACGGAGATGTACCATACCATACCAACTTTATTTATAAAGCACTTTACAAACCCACACTGGACCAAAGTGCTGTACAGAATTAAATAAAAGAAAAAAAAAAACTAAAAAGCTTAATAGCACATATAAAAGAAATAAATAAAAACAAAACAAATTAGGAACAGCAACTAGAATAAGAACAAATGACACAAAGTAGAGTAAATAAGATAAGTAAAGTAAAACAAATGAATCAAATGCCAGCATCTCGCAAGTCATCAAAGGCTATGGAAAAAAAAATGGGTTTTGAGAAGAGATTTAAAAACAGCAAGGGAAGAAGCCTGTCTAATGTGCAAAGGCAATTTATTCCACATTGTTGGAGCTGCAACAGCGAAAGCCCAATCCCCTCTAAGCTTACGCTTAGTTTTCGGCACACACAGGAGCAGCTGATCAGCTGACCTACTATAAGAGAGCGGGAGGGCGAATATGGGTAAAGCAGCTCAGACAGGTAGGTCGGGGCTGTCACGCTTCCTCAATCGGTGTATGTGCGGTCGTGGCATATTTGCTGGAGGCGAGCTGGCGTTTCAACACTGGTCTTTATTATTTTAAATAAACACATAAAACAAACACCGACATAAAGCATATAAATGGCAACAAAAGCTAGACGCCTGACTGAACTTCAGTCAGGCTCTTTATACTCAACTTAATTAACTTACCTCGGTTCAGGTGAATCCTTATGTCACCTGACCGAGGTGCAGTCTGGGACATGCAGTCCAACTAAAACACAAACTTTAACAAAATACAAACAAACCCAGGCGCTTGGGCGCCCTCTAGGGGTTAACCGTTACAGTACCCCCCCCAAAAAACGCTCCTCCGGAGCGTTACCGGAGGACCCGGACTCCCTCCCCAGCGGTCCCAGTCTGGACCCCCAACACCGAGGCGGTCGATCCCCTCTCGCAAGCAGGGTTGGCAAGCCTGCGTAATCCATGCCCGCATGCGGCTGAGGAGCTGGAGCGACGCTCGCTGAGCTGGGCGGCGGCGGCTGAGGAGCTGGAGCGACGCTCGCTGAGCTGGGCGGCGGCGGCGGCGGAGCTGGAGCGACGCTCGCTGAGCTGGGCGGCGGCGGAGCTGGAGCGACGCTCGCTAAGCTGGGCGGCGGCGGCGGCGGAGCTGGAGCGACGCTCGCTGAGCTGGGCGGCGGCGGCGGCGGAGCTGGAGCGACATCCTCAAAGCCGGGCGGCGGAGGAAGCAGCAGGCCGGACTGGAAGTCTAGCCGAGGAGCCGGAGCGTCGTTCGCTGTCTCCATCGGCGGCTGCTGAGCTGGTGCGATGTCCTCAAAGCCGGGAGGCAGAGGAAGCAGCGTGCCGTCCTCGCAGCCAGGCTGAGGAGCCACAAAAGGGTTCTCAGAGGATCCCCCAAAGACCATTACCTCTGTCTTTTTTTCATTAAGTTGTAAAAAATTGAGGGTCAACCAGGACTTTATTTCCCCAAAACACCTAAGTAAAGGTCTCACCGAGTAGGCATCTTTCTTTTTAAGAGGAGATCTGACTATCATCAGCATAACAGTGGACTGAGATGCCATGCTTTCTAAGAATGGAGCCAAGTGGGAGCAGATAGATTGAAAAGAGAAGGGGGCCTAAAACTGATCCCTGTGGCACCCCATGTAGTAGAGAAGCAAAGGAGGACACACAATCACCAAGGGACACACAGACGGTTCGGTGCGCCAGGTAGGATCGGAACCACTCCAATGCTATGCCCCTAATGCCCACCCACTGCTCCAATTGAGAAAGCAGAATTTCATGATCCACTGTATCAAATGCAGCAGTTAGATCTAAGAGGACGAGAACAGCACAGTCACCGGAGTCAGTGGCTAAAAATATATCATTAAACACTTTTAACAAATCTGACTCAATGCTGTGCAAGGTTTTAAAACCAGATTGAAAAACTTCTAAAATATTATACTTTCCCAGAAAAACAATTGATTAACTGTACACAATCTTCTCAATCACTTTAGAAAGAAAGGGAAGTTTCGAAATAGGTCTGTAGTTCTCGAGAACTGTGGAATCTAAAACAGGTTTTTTAATGAGAGGTTGAACTACAGCATGTTTAAAAGTTTTAGGTACCAGACCTGAAGAGAGCCTACTGTTAACAAGAGCAAGAACAGCTGGGCCAACAGTAGGAAACACTTCTTTAAACAGCCGAGGAGGAACAACATCATAAGGAGAACCAGAGGGCTTCAAATGCCCAACAATCTCCTGTAAAGATAAGATAGTCACAGGCTCAATCTTATCAAAAACAGCACAGCAAGGAACCGAGACAGAGGGGTCATGAATTAACGCTGGGGATGATATTAGGGCCCTAGCAGCAGATACTTTATCAATAAAAAAGTTAAGAAAATCTTCGCAAACGACTGGGGAAGACTCAATACAGTTCGTCTGCGGAGCATTGAGTAACGAGTCAATAGTCTTAAACAATACACGGGGTTTATGACAGCATGATAGAACAATATCAGAGAAATAATTGCTCTTGGCATCCTTCACAGTTTTCTGATAATGACTCCAACAGTCGCGTAACATTTGAAATGACACCTGCAATTTGTCCTTTTTCCATTTACGCTCAGCTCTACGGCACTCGCGTCTAACTGCACGCGTCACATCGTTCAGCCAGGGCTCAGACCTAATTTTTTGGTGCCTAGTTTTTAAGGGAGCCACGGTGTCCAGAACTGTTTGGCAAGCAAAATGAAACCATGAGCTAATCTCCTCAGTACTGTTACACATAGCATCAGGAACAGGACAGTTCTGAGTAAAAACGGCAGAAAACTGAGCAGCAGTAGTAGAGTTGATATTACGACAGCGCCGAACAACAGCTCAAACAGATCAGGCATATGATCAGAAAACACTGCCTCACAGATCTCCAAGTTAAGAACAGATGTGTCCGCGTTCATGAGTAGGACCAGATACCCACTGCACAAGATTAAAAGAGTCAATGAGGTTTAAAAAACCCTTTGCCATTGGCTTATCACGGCAGCATACATGAACATTAAAATCTCCTACAATAAGAACGCGATCATATTTAGGCATAATTTCAGCCATAAAATCAGAAAAATCATTTAAAACGTCCTGGTTATATTTAGGAGGCCGATTGATGATTGCACACAACATTGTATGATGACTTCCCACCTCAAACATGCTGAGTTCAAAGCTGCTGAAAGAGGACGACAGCGACATCTCTTTACATTTAAAGTGATTTTTAAAAATCGTCGCTATTCCACCTCCTCGACCCAGCATCCGTGGGGAGTTAAAATAGCAGCAGTCATGAAGTAAAAATTCAGTGAAAGCATTGGATTCACCAACACCCAGCCACGTCTCAGTCACAAAAAGAAACTCCAATCCTCGGGACATGAATAAATCCTTTAAGATAAAAGTTTTATTCGATCTAGCGTTTACCAAGCCAATCCTGGTCAAAGCCGGCGGATTCTGTGCGCAAATTGCGCAGTCATGCAACCCTCTAAAATGCAGCGCGCGTCCTTTCCCGCATGATCTATAGATCCGTTTTATTCTCTGCGCGCTCTCACTCAACTCTCTATGGAAGCAAATCAGTCTCATTAATAATTCACACAAAAGACACGATGCACACGTGCGTATGCCAGTTCACGTGCACGAAAATAATATATATTCACAAAAAATCAACTCACGTGCACAAAATAAATATGTTCATAATATACGTTTCACAAATGCAAAACACAATTCACAGATATACAACTGTGTACAAAAATTGTAATGTTTAAAATTCATGAGTGCATCATAGACTGTAAAAATAATCTTTCTCGTGTCAATATCCCTGGATTTGTGTGTGTGTGTGTGTGTGTGTGTGTGTTTGAGACTTTGCTGGCACCAACGTGGGCCACTCCTACTCCAGCAGCATCAAGTAGCTCAGCTTTACACACCTGTAGTACAAGTATAAGTAAATACAGGGCCAGGGGCGTTTCTAGGATTTTCAGTTAAGGCGGGCTCAGCCCCCATAGATGTTTAACAAATATTTGACTTGTTCAGAAGCAGTCCTTAAATGAGTCTTTTTGATCACGCTGTTAACCGTATAAACTTTTTTTATATGTACAGGTACAATCAGAAAAATTTAACCAGAAAACAGCATATAACTTCAAACTTTGATTAGCAACACAAACAACACACCTATGAGGCTGGACAATGGAATAAACTGTGTGGGAGCCAATACTGTCAAAAATTTATCTGTTCATTCTTTGACTATACTGCTGCTTTTTGTTTGAAACTGGCAGACATAAAAAAAATGTGAAAAATAGTTTCTGATGCAGTGACTTCAATCAATGTTGGGAACCCAGTGTTAATGTGCCTGAGAGGCCGCGCTTTCAGAGAACTGACCTGTAGAACTGAACAGAGAACTGGAGATGGAAGGGTTTTATAAGTCACATGGGAGAAGGTCTCCAAATGAGCAGCAGGTACGAATAGAAAATCTTTTTTTTTTCATGTGACTTGAAAAACCTTCCATCTACAGTTAAATATAAATATTAAAACTTTTATCATCATGTTATCTAGTTTAATTTAGTGTTTTAGCTACATAAATAAGACAGTAGGTTCTCTATTCAACCCCTTAAAATGTCATAGCTACTGGGCTATTTATTCAAATTCATTTATATAAACAAATATTGTTTTAATGTAATTAAACAAAGCATCTTTTTAATATCATTCTTTTTGTTTCTGTTTATTAAAAAAAGGTAACTTTTTCTAAATCAAAGTGACAAAAACCCTACTCTAAGGCTAATAAATGTATTTTTTAAGATTTGGCACACTATTTAATACAATACAATATTTATAAAAAAAAAAAAGAGGATTTTTCTATCTCTGTAAATCACACTGCTATGCAGTTAAACCGAGTGCACTGAATGCTGTCTGTCACTATATTTAATAATTTATGTGCATAACTCTATGGTACATAATGCCATATGCACTGTGTAATGTTTTATATAGACAGTTAGATTTTTCAATTAAAACAGCAACGGCATGATTGTTTTATAAAGTAGACTATCGGTTCATAGAATATGTATTAGGGGTGGGTGTATCGATCCTTAATATCGATACTTTCGATATAGGGGTTGTATCGAAAATGATCGATCCAAAAGTTAAAATATCGATATTAAGGTGCTTTTTAAACCAGTAATTTTATTTTTTTTGCATGAAATATAATATTTAAAATGAGCTTGTATGTAACGCTTTCTCTTATGCAGCTCCTTTCGCACGTCACACACATTGCTCACCTTTCCCCGTTCTGCTGTGTTTTGTTGCCCCATCACGTGACTCAGCAGCGCCAAAAACAAGCAGCTGCAGAGAGAGTGAGAGTGAGGTGCGTGTCTGCCTTGGTATCATGGAGCTGGCAGATAAGAAACGGAGCACTGTGTGGAGGTATTTTACTGCTGTGAATGAAAACACAGCAAATTGTGACGTCTGTAAAAAGCTGATTTGCTACTGTGGTAACACCACCAACTTACAGAAACACATAAAGCGACATGACAAAGAGAGCTCGGAACTACAAAGAGAAAGACACGAGGCAAATCTTTCAGACAGAGCCCAGACAGAGTCACTGGCAGTCATCACCATAGTTATTGTAACAAAACATAACCATGGGTAATATAAACCACAAATTAAAAATGCTTACACTAACCATAGTTTAAATGTGGTGTGTTTACAATATCTATAAATCTTCATTAATGTTATTTAATGAAAACTAAGATTAACAAATAACTGCCCTGCGCCGGGTGTGTGTTCACGGTGTGTGTGTGTGTGTGTGTGTGTTTACTGAAATTTACCCATGGAAGGGACACTATAGGATTGCTTTTTTAAGCTAAAAGTGGATAGGCTATAGACTAAAATTAATAATTTTGTAGATGTAATTTATATTGTGTGCTGAAAATTAAAAAAGTATCGGTATCAGTATTGGTATTGGCGATATTGGCCCTGTATTTACTTGGTATCTGATCGATACAAAATTTTGCAGTATCGCCCACCTCTAGTGTGTGTGTTTTTGAGACTTTGCTGGCACCCACGTGGGTCACTCGTACTCTTTAGCCAATCAGATGCGACCTCACCATTCGACCGATCACAGCCCTCCACCATCAACTTTACACACCTGCTGCACAATCTGAGTTAATTACAGCAGAAATGAAGTTTTACTGACTCAAACCAAGAACAGGATACACGTCTTTCTTTATTCATTATTTCTACATTATGATGTATTAATTGTTTTTGCTTGTGCCTGACAAAAGACCTCCGATTGCTGAGCTGATGTTACACCTAAAACCTAAAATCCTACAGAATTAAACTTTTAATGTACAGTGACTTTGTGTTTCTGAAATATTTTCCAGATTCTGCCAGAGTGAACTGTCTTCACCCGCTGGTGCTGGTCGCGTCCCTGCTCTCATGTTTACTCTTTAGTAAGGAAACTGTGTGAGGAGAATATCCTTACAGCAGGAGGTGTGGACTTCAGGTTCTCCATCTCCATCATCTCTAGCACATGAAGGGGAAACTCAGGGGTAAAGGGAAACATATAGGTAATGTAGTATAAGAGTATAGGCTAATTAACTGTATATGTAACAGGGCCTGAGATCTCCACCATTCCAGTGGGTCAGCGGTACGAGAGATCAGCTGTTCAGCCATGAAGCGCTTTACCTCCAGCATAGCCTCAGTGGTGGGATTTTGTGCCCTTGGTCTTTCCCTCATGAAGATCTCTTCCATGTCTGCACACACCTGAGGGACTGTCTCACTTGGAGCAGCAGCACTATCCTCGTCCTCCATAGATAAATGGATGCTTTTTGAAATGAGGATCCAAAAGCATTGCCTCTGCAAGAGCTCTTACTCTCTCCACTGCCCCAAACTGTGTGTCCAAATCAGCTGCCAGAGATTCAACCATCATCCAGAAAGTTCCATAGGAAGAGGGGTTTCTCTGCTTGTAGGAACCTCAGTGCCATAAGAACGACATTTGAACTGATCACAGATCTGTGGGAGAATAAGGATTTTCCTCTCACAGTTTCCTTACTAAAGAGTAAGCATGAGAGCAGGGACGCGACCAGCACCAGCTGGTGAAGACAGTTCACTCTGGAAAATAATTCATAAACGCAAAGTTACTGTACGTTAAAAGTTTAATTCTGTAGGATTTAAGGTTTTAAGAGGGTAACATCAGCTCATCACTCAGAGTTGTAGTTTTTGGACTTTCACTAGCATGGAGGGAAGAAAAAATATAATTACTGTACATTTAGTCATTTGGCAGACGCTCTTATCCAGAGCGACTTACATTTTTTTTTTTTATCTCATTATACATCTGAGCAGTTGAGGGTTAAGGGCCTTGCTCAAGGGCCCAACAGTGGCAACTTGGTGGTTGTGGGATTTGAACCTGGGATCTTCCGAACCGTAGTCTAATGCCTTAACCACTGAGCTACCCCTGACCCCTGTAATACATCATAATATATGAACATGTTCAGGCCAAGATAATAAATTAGTAATCTAGTTACCTGGCTAGCTGACAGGAAGCTAACATGGCTCTTATAAAAAAGACTGTACACATTGGCAATGCTCCTGTACATAATAAATTGATACTACTGTCAAGATCAAATTCATTGTGCGTGAAAAATTATTCAATTTATGCATAAACACTGGTATTCAATTCAGTTCATTATAAAAAAATACTAAAGGAAGAACACTGATTCTATATTATGTTCTTTAAAGAATGTTTTGAAGTTCTCTAACACACACCAGGTACCTGTCCTTTAGATCTGTTATTTCAACCATTGCACGTTGAAGATGCTTCTGTTCTTCAGAGCTTAGGTTATCGAGAGGCCGTGTCACGATCACTGCTCGTTCAAGGTCTTCACTGTTTGCTCGTAACTGGTGATGAGCCAGGAGTTCCTGTCGATACCGGCATGCGTCACAAACCCCTATCTGCACACCATTTCACGTGAAATGCCGAAAACCATTATAGATCATTCTACTGTACTGCTGATGAGGGTCATATTATATACACATTATATGCACAAATTACTCCCACCACTATATAGAAATACAACAATTGGCCCCTGATTACCAAATGAGACGCATACAGTATGACCATCGATGTGCCACAAACTGTTAGGAAATAGCACATAATATGTTCTCCTAGCTACGGTCTGGCTCCATCTCAGGGCTGCGGCAGCTGGATCGATGCGGTTAAAGGTCTCTCTCACTCTCCTTCTTGGCTCTATAACCCCTTCAGCAGGCAGATATGCCCTCATCATCTGGAAACAGTTCATAGGTAAATATGCATTTTGTTGAATATGTTGTAGAGTGCTTACTTCTGAACCTGATCTAGGGAACTGGTCGTAGTGTCTCTTAATGTGCTCCTCTAGGTTAGCATCACTGATGGTGGTAAATCTGTTTCTTACTTAAATCTGAAAAGACTTCATTTTTTAATGCAGACATGAAGAACAACCCAATATTCTTGCCATGGCTCTCACGGTGAAGCCTTGAGTAAAGAGCAGCTCAATTTGCTGTCTTGTAATGTCAGGGGCAGGTCTCCCTCGCCTTCCTAAAATATGTAAATAAAATTTGAGGAGTATTCTTTAATTGAATAACAATAATAGGGTAAAAAGTAAGGCTGGCTATGTGCAACGGCATATCGTCGCAAGTATTAAAATATTTAAAAACTTGTCTGTGTTAACCTGTTAGGTCTGTCCTAACAGACACAATGTTAAAGTCGCTGTGTAATGATTGATGTAAATTATGCTTAATCAATATAATGTAAAAAAATAAATGAATACAACAAGCACAGTTTTCCTTTTGGCATCCTTAACACTATAAAATCCTACATGTGACAAACTGAAATAATATTGTTGGCTGACTTACCTGAATGCAAGAGATGTGCTGGATGGAAGCTAGGACATGATGCATTGGGGCCTGCAGTGATGACAGATCTGAGATTTGTAAGACTCTGAACTCTAACCTGCATAGCCTGGGCGCTAAGAGAGTCTTCAACTCTTCTTAAGTTAGCAATAGACATGTCAATAGTGTGCACTTCTCTTTGACCTGCAGAACCTTGATGATATGCTCGTTCAATTGCAATAAATCTTCTTCTTATACGTCTTAGGACGGCATCCGCCATGTTTGCTTTTTAAATACGTCCTTCACCAATGAGCAATGAAAAAACTTCAACCAATTACTTTTAAGTATGCAGCTTCCTTGAACGCCCCTAGTCCCACCTCCTAATTAACATATTGTTCAAGATGTCAAATAATGAGCATTTTAGGCCTCACTAGTTCACTAGGGAAATTCACTAGTTAACTAGTGAGGTTTAAAATCACACTAGTTAACTAGTGGAAACTTTAAGCCGTACTAGTTAACTAGTCAAAAAAAATGGTTTGACTAGTAGTACTAGTGCAACTTTGGGCTTCACTAGTTAATTTGTGGACGCTAATGTGCTTGATATCCCCGATATCCAATATATGCCCAAAGGGCTTGTCATACTCATTAGTTAAGTAGTAAATGTAACCCAGGTTAGAAATTAGTGTATTTAAAAATAATAATAATAATAATAACAATAATAAAGAAAAATATGTATATTGAAGTATTTGTCTTAAAATAATAATAAAGAAGTAAAACAGACCAGGAATGCTAAATTTAAATGGGTATTTAAATTAGTTGCTGTGCTGTGGACTTTTAAACAATTGGGATAACTATGGAAAATAAGGTGGAATGGGTTTTGTGAAATGCGCACTGTGATAAATCCAAGATGGCGCCGGTGAAGTCGGCTGCCGTCACGACTGCTCTGAATTTGAATTTTGATTTGATTTGATGATGTCATCGGTATGTGACGGATAGGCGCAGAAAAAAAGAACATGCTAATTTAACCTTCCTCTTGTGTTAGGGTCAGCACCGACCCGTTTTACTTTTTAAATGCATAAAACTACTATCTAATTTAGTTTATTACATCAAGGCTTTTTGACTTTGTCAGGAATCTGTATTTAATTAAAATTAAATGAAAAAACAATTGTACTAAATTATAAAATGCTCTGGTGAAAAGTATTACCTTTGTGTTGGTACGGTCAGTTTTGACCCAGTTATAATTTAAGGTTATAAAACAATAGTGAGGGTCAAAACAAAAATCATAAACACACTTTGAGGGGCTTCTCTCTTTGCCTGTGTGTCTCCTTACCTGAACAAACAAAACAAACAAACAAAGACAGACATGTTCAGACGTGTAAGGCTTGCATAAGACAAATTTAGTTTCGCGTTGGTGACTTGCAGAGTCACATCTCCTGTTTGCAGCAAGAATGAGAATATGATTTACAGTAAGCCAGGCTCTGGATCATATCTTTTCTGAAAATGAGGCAGAGGACACAGAACAGCATAGTGATAGAGATGAGCAGGTTTCCGAGGAGGAAGACATTGTAGAGTATCTACCAGGAGGCACAGACACATCTGATGAGTCTGATGAGGAGGTCACCGATGCTGAAGCTGCACTCACTCCTGCTGAAACCTTCAAATCCAAAAGTGGTAACTGTGGTAACAAACCTTGAAGGAAAAAAAGGTTCATGGCGACATGTGGAATGACATTGATGAGGAATACCTGGATGCTTATATTGGTGTTCTTCTTCTTGCTGGTGTTTACAAACCAGCAAGAAGCCACCGATAGTCTCTGGAATGCGTCGACAGGCAGAAATATTTTCCGGGCAACAATGTCACTTCAGTCATTTCGAATGATATCAAGAGTCCTTAGATTTGACAAGAGAGAAACTAGAGAAAAATCTGACAAGCTTGCTCCCATCAGGGATGTCTGGGAAAGGTGGGAGCAGCTCCTTCCACTGATGTTCAACCCAGGGCCAGAGGTAACAATAGATGAACGTTTTGTCCCTTTCCGTGGAAAATGCCCTTTCCGGCAGTACATGCCCAGTAAGCCAGGGAAAAACAGCTTAAAAATTTGGGCAGCCTGTGATGCAAAAACCAGCTATGCATGGAATCTGCAGATTTACACAGGCGAACATGCAAGTGGCATTCCTTAGAAAAATCAAGGAAAACGTGTAGTCCTCGATATGACTACTGGACTGCGGGGTCACAATATCACATGTGACAATTTCTTTACCAGCTACAGTATGACCTTTGACAAGAACTTCTCTGGTGGAAACTTACCATAGTGGGCACAGTAAAAAAAAATAAACCTGAGCTGCCTGCCGAAGGACAGGGCTCCACTTTCTTTAAAATTTGCTTTTACAGACACCACCACGGTTGTTTTATATTGTCCAAAAAAAAAAAAAAAAACACCGGAGTGTGATACTTATGTCCACCTTTTAATTATCTTGGACTATAATAAAAACAAAGGTGGAGTGGACAACCCGGACAAGCTGACTGCCACCTACACTTGCCAGAGAATGACCAGGAGATGGCCAATGGTTGTGTTTTATAACATTTTAGATGTGTCTGCATTCACTGCATTTGTGTTGTGGACCCACATTCACCTGAGGCGGAACTCAACCAGAAAAAACAAGCGGAGAATGTTTCTTGAGGAGAATTCCCCTTGTCAAGGCACACACTGAGCGAAGGGGACGGGTGCCCTGGGACCCAGCCGCTGCAGCCTTGGTCAGACAGCTGCAGAGCTCACGCAGCACTCCTTCCACACCATCAGCAACACAAAGACCATCAGTTCCAGCATCCTCTTCGGCCAGCACTGCCTCAACATCAACCTACACAGCCACAACCACAACCCCACTGAGGCCACCTGGTTCTAACAGAAAGAGGTGTCAGGTCTGCCCTAGAAATAAAGACAGAAAGACAAACGTACTCTGCTTCTACTGCAAAAAATAGATTTGCAAAGAACACAGTAAAAGTGTCACTTTCTGCCACACATGTATCTTAATGCACATGCATGTTCTTGCACATGAAGATGTTTTTTGGAACTAGTGCCTCATTTTTATTGGTTTGATTTGCTTGATTGTTTGTTGTTTGTTTGAACTTGAAAATCCACATTTTGAGATTTACTTGTTTAGCTTTCCATGTATATTAAAGTTATTTTTTTAATACTTTTTTGCCTTTTTCTTTTAAATAAATATACATGGGTCAAATTTGACCCGTAACACGATAGATGTTACTATAGTAATTAATATTATAATATATATATATATATATATATATATATGCTTTGCGCATGCGCGCCCAGTAGAAAATGAACGAATCACACCGAGACGACTCGGTCATCTGAGTCACATTAAAGAATCGTTCAAAAACAACGAATCCTTCATGAACGACTGATTTGTTCTGAGTGCACATTCTGGACTACTGCATGTTTATGACATCTGACAGTTGTTTACACTAGTGGCCACTACACTTTGTGGTCGTCAAATCACTCCATCACAAGTCACTTTAAATAAATCACTTTAAGCATATTTGCACTGCATTAGTCATTTTAAATATGTGGATTGCACAACCATGGACATTACCATTCTTTTACTACCATTTATTCGGCTGCTCTTATTGTTTTACATTTTTCATATATTCTCCATATATTTTCTATATTGTGTATTTTTGTGTACAGTTATTTTATTTTTAACTTTTATTTGTATATTTTTATTTTATTCTTCCCTAGTTAAACTTACCCTTTATTTTGATTTTCATATTTATTTTCTATTCATAGTCTTTTATTCTTAGGTCACGAGCAGTTGTCTAAGCATTTCACTGCATATCGTACTGTGTATGACTGTGTATGTGACAAATAGAATTTGAATTTGAATTTGATGGTTTCCAAGCACAAGTGAAACACTGGGATAAGAGCATTAGTGTGGCAGGAGATTATATAGAGAAATAAAGGGAGTTTTTACTCTTAGAACTCATTCATTCATTCATTCATTCTCTATACTGTAGATGGTCTGCCATCGGCCTCACACTGAAAAGATAGAATGTTTGATTTTACATATATGGCTTTGATTTTCTCTTTATCGAATTGTTTTTTGTCTAATTTGTTTGTTTTACAGTGGTTACTTAATCGGAATGTAGGTTCTACCGTCGCGGCACTCGGCGGTAGCATTTGGCTTTGTGCGTTTGCTGGCTTTTACCGCTGAGTGGCGCTATATAACTACAGACTGACGCCTCATGCCTTAGTTTATTCTCTGCTGGATTAATGAGACACAGAGTTTTAGAACTGCACGTAGTAGCGGATAAAATCAAGTAAAACATTGTAGTTAAACAAATTTATAATCACAAAACTAAAATGACAGTACAAATGTAGAATTTAAATTAAATCAAATCTTATTAGGATCAAATTTAAACAAAATAAATGCGTGTAGGGTTTTGTGTCGTCTTATATCATGTGTTCTTTAAATTTGTAGTAGATTTATTAACTGAAATAAATGACCATAAAATTATAACATTGTCAGGACGTTCTACTGCGTCAGCTGATGTTGGTCATTCAGCCCCGCTTGTGTTTGTGCGTTATTATAAGAATGAAATGCAGTAGACTGTTATGATCTGTAACGGGTTTGACCCATGTTGCACGGGCGGCACCATAAAGCACGGCCACGAGGCGAGGTATTACAGGAAAAGGGTAATTTATTTAGGTAAAATGGGGAATGAAAGTGTTGAAGGAGGGAGAATGGAAAGAATGGGATAAAGGTTGTGCATGTGCAGTTTCGGGGGCTGTGCCACACTGGCATGTGGGCACACAGCGGACGATAAGTGTTGGTGCGCGGAGTGGCAGAACTGAGCACACGGAGGCAGCGCTCCTGCACACTCCCTCGTGACGGCGCTTCTCCCGCTGTCGATGGCCGGCGCGAGTCCTCGCTGACGCAAAAACTTAACACAAACATCCTCGCAGCCTTTTCCTCTTCGGCAGCGGGGCTGCGAAGGCGGGCACAGTGCGGGAGTGAAGATGCAGCGGGAGCTCGCGCAGCTCTTTCTCGCGCTGTCCTCGCGGAGATCAAAAGGCGGAATTCTAGTGTCCTTGTTTAAAGTCCCTGGGCCGCGTCACATCGCCCCACTGACATGCTTATTTCATATTCTTCATCACATCACGTACTTTCCAGACCTCGGACAAAACTCCGCGCCTTGCTTTTATAATGCGGAGCAAGCCCGAGATCATATCAACGTTAATTATCGCCAGCCAAAGGGACGGGGCGACTCCGTCCCTTTGCCGCCTATTCAGGGAGCCTACGGAGTGAGCGAGTAGCGATAGTAGATTTGGGCGCTCACCCATCACAGGCGCACGCCGTGGCAGATCATCATAAATGTCTTTAACTTGTATTTCATAAGGTTTTCCCAGCGGTGGTACAGCTCAACGGGGGTCATTATTTACAAAACTTAATGCGTGCGATTAAGCGCGGATTCTGCGTAGGAAAGTAAAGAAAAGGATCCTGATGCTCAACATTCCAGAGATCAAATCCCATTTAAAATAAATTAACAAATATTGCAAGTAAATAACAATAGCCCACGTTTAAAAAAGCATTTTTATTTAGATTATAAAAAATAATCCTGCATCTGTTTTAGGTGTTCCAGCTGCCACTGTTCTAAAATTCAAATTAAATCAAATCTTATTAGGATCAAATTTAAGCACAATAAATGTTAACACAGTGAGCCTTTAGATTTTATCACTTGTAATTAGAAAAGAAGCGTGTAGGGTTTTGTGTCATCTTATTTTTTGTGTTCTTTAAATTTATAGTAGATTTATTAACTGAAATAAATGACCATAAAATTAAAACAGTGTTAGGACGTTCTACTGCGTCCGCAGATGTCGGTCTTTCAGCCCCGCTTGTGTTTTTGCGTTATTATAAGAATAAAATGCAGTAGACTGTTATGATTTGTAACGGGTTTGACCCATGTTACCCAAACAACTCAGTTCAGGTGTAAGTAAATGGATAGAAAGTAAATGTCTGCGCTGTTTGGGGGAGAGACGTGCTAATGATTTGGTCGGCTCTGTGTGTGTGTGTGTGTGTGTGTGTGAGAGAGAGAGAGGCGTGTCGCGGTCGTTTTTAGTGAAACAAAGGCTCAGGTGAAAAATGTTAAGCACATCAGTCACTTAACCCCCAATAAAAGGTATTTGAGTGTTATGATAGTTGTAATATAACAGATGCGCACTGAATACCAAACCTAAACCAGGCACGAGAATTAATAAAACAAGATAGCCCCATACCCATTTTTTTTAAAATAAAAATACCAAAGAATATTATTGTGTATAGACTGATTAAAAACAATGCAATTTACGCTATTATAAGGAAAATCTCAAGTTCTTCCATTCCAAGGATTAAAAAGGTAACAATGTTAACTTTAGAATCTAGAATCCAGAAGATTAAAATGACACAAATTTAAATCACTGAAAGTCAGCCTCAGATTCAAGAGGTTTTTAAAGTGGGGAGAAGTGCATTTCAGTTTCTCTAAGTGTATAGGTGAGAACAGCCGATTCACACCTGGGGAGGGTGAATAATTTTTTATTTGAATGTTGTCTGGCATTGTAAAGCACTATAGTGACACTAAAAGAACAACCCAGGATTAATAGGAATAAGAGGCCCTGATTATACTGCATAAATATTATTTAGCACAAAAAAATTCCTCACGCAAGTATAAAATACTTGGGGTTTGTTGGGTTACAGTGGATTTTACTACGCGGTGTGAGTGCAATGGCCATCCTTCCGCTCCCGCTGACTCTGCTCTCCGCGGATGGCCGGACCGGCCCCTCCCACCTCTCGCTCCTTTGAAGTCCCTGGGGCGCGTTTCATTTGCCCCGCTTGCATGCCGCCCTTCCGCGTTGTTGCACGCGCGTTGCATCCACACAGCGTGTAGTAAAATCCACTGTAGCCCAACAGACCCCGAGTATTTTATAGCGCGGGGTGCAAGCCCGGGATCATTAGCAACGATAGCTCACCAGTCGTGTGTAGTTCCGCGGTCCTGCTGCTTTGCATGTCTAAAGGGGAGGCCGCCTAACTAGTGAGCGAGGAGCGATATTGATTTGGGCGCACGCCGTGACAGGCTGAAAAAACTGTTGTCAGATTAATGTGCAAAAACTATATAATAAAACTATATAAGACTACATGGCCTTTATAAGACTCAACTTTTATTTAAGCACACTCACAATAACGAAAAAACTTAATGATTTTGTAAATGTTTGAAAGCAAATAAGGTGCGCGGTTCTGTATTGTTTTTGGTGAAATTGAGCGCGTCAGAAAATGAACGCAAACGTTTTTTTAAATGGTCAGAGTCAGTCTGCTTGCTGTTTTCCTGACGTATTCATAATCATTAGTCTACTTCTGCCGGTGCGCTCTGGAAAACTTCATGCATGCGGCTGAGTGCTGATTTAGACTACATAGGAAATTAAAGAGGAGGATCACGATGCCGAATCGAAGTCCTGAGCCCAAACCTCATTTAAATTAAATTAACAAATATTATAAGTAAAAAACAATAGCCCATGTTTAGAAACCGTTTATAAATTCTTTCCGACATGAGTTGGCCCGGTGTTATGCGCAGAGCGCCGGGAGATTTCCTGAAGCTCCGAAATCGCGGGGCATTTTTTCTAAATAGACGCTATCTTTAATAACTGATGGAGATTTTGAGCTGTATACACACACATTCCTGCCTAAACAACTCTTAAAACTACACCTGTGACACAATAAACAGTAATATTTCAAACATTCTGCAGGCTGATATTTGGAGAAAGGAAAGAATAATGAATAAACCAGTTGTTGGGTCAAAATAACCCAACCAGGTGTTCATTTGTAAACTACATCTCATATGAGCCAACATGAGCAACCCAACAATGTGTTTAAAGTACCTGAAATAATTCAGAACTTAAATAACAATAAACAGATGCAGAGATACGCTATATAACAGTCACTATTGTATTTACTGCAACGAGCAAAAATGTCACTTTGCGCCACCTGGCGGCCATTTTACGAATGACTTTGAAATGCAACTGATTTATTTTGGCCACTGACGTTTTTACACGGCGGTGAGCGCGACGGTAATAACCATTCCAATTGAGAAACTACTGTATTTTCTATATTGTGTATTTTTGTCATAGTTATTTTATTTTTAACTTTTATTTGTATATTTTATTTTATTCTTTCCTAGTTAAATTTACCCTTTATTTTATTTATTTATTTTATTTTATTCTTTCCTAGTTAAATTTACCCTTTATTTAAATTTTTATATTTATTTCCTATTCCTATTTATACTCTTTTAATTTTAGGTCACGAGCAGTTGTCTAAGCATTTCACTGCATATCGTACTCTGTATGACTGTGTATGTGACAAATAAAATTTGAATTTGAATTTGATTTGGCCCCAGCGGGGATGTAATTTTTTGTAATTTGTTATGCATGTACACAGTAAAAAATGCTGGGTTGTTTTTTATACCCAAATGCTGGGTTGCTGCTGTTGAGTCATTTTTCTGTGTTATTTACAGAGAGTTGGGTAGTTTTTGTGTAACCCAGCTGCTGGGTTGAAGTTTGATTGGCCCCTCCCCCAAAGTTCACTGGTGTAATCAGCGGCTGTCAGTCAGAGCTTCGTGTCTTCTCTCTTGAGCTCCCACACCGCTGATGACGGCTCATCCTCCTCGGGCATTTAAGGGAAAATGACATTAAATACAAGGTCTGTATACACATGTCACTCACCTAAGTCACATATGACTGAAAAATTATTAAAAGAAAGAAACGGATAAGATGTCTGAGCTTTTTAGCTTTCTCTGTAAAATGTTTGCAGGGTGACGAAGATGGTGAAGTGATGAATAAACGCTAAACTGTTAACTGTAGTGCTAGCATGACGTTAGCAACGACATATCTTTCTAAATAGAAACAAAATACTGAACATAAATGTCACCTGCTGTTTAGCGATGTTTAGTCACGTTATTTTAGTTTAAGCTATTTCTTGTATTTTTAATCACTTAAAATACCGACAGTTATATGCGCGTGCTTAATCTGCAGTTCGGTTCTGGTTTCGGTCTGTTCTTATGAGTTGTGAAGCGAGAGGAACAAATTATAAATATTGTTCATTTACTGATTTAAGTATCATGAATTTTAATTGAATCTATCTCTGTATTTTTTCACAGCAGTTTGTGAGTGAAAGTGTCCTGTCTGCGTCTGACTTCAGGAGTTTCCTGACCAACCGTACCTAACGGTCATATTTAAAAGCCATAATAAGTACAAAACGTTTCTGTTGGTGTTTAATTTTTTTTATCTATGATTAAAACCTATTTGTGGTGTTTTATGTTTTGTACATCTTTTCAAATTGAGACCTCATTTGTAAGTTGCTGTTATCTCGTTTTTGTATAAATTAATCAAATGTTTGCTTGTTATTAAATGTATTTAAAAAAATAATAAATAAACGAATCTGTGTTTTATTATTAGTTGAAAGTGTGGTTTATTCATTTATCATCATATTTGGTCATTGTAACATGTATTAGGGAGCATTATAGACGTGCCGAGGGTATTTAATTAAAATAATGGGGGGGGGGTTAATAAAACGTCTATCCGATATTTGGCAGATGTATAAACATCTGGGCCCGTATTCACAAAGCTTCTTAAGCCTAAAAGTTGCTCCTAGTGACGAAATTCTAAGAAAATTCTTAGAATTATGGCATTTTCTTAGAATTTTCCCTTAAATTGAGGATTAAATCTTAGTAAAGATAAAAATTATTCACAAAACATCTTAGCCCTAAAAACAGCTCCTAAGATAAAAATTGTTAAGAGTAGAGAGGAGGACTTTTAAGAGGCATAAGAATTTCTATAGCAGAGGACAAAATGGTGGAAAGAAGAAATATTCTCCAAACACTGAACGTAAAGTTAAAGGTGAACACTGCTCTTCTCTCCAATTTGGTTTTCTTGCTGTTTTACTTACTTCCATCTTTCTTGGATTGTTGGCTATGCAATAATGTTGCATTAAATTTGTAAAAGGTGAGCCATTTTGCTCCCATCAATTTAAAATGGATTACAAGTAATAAAATCACTTTAGTAAATAAATGTAAGAATTTAAATATAGTAACTACATGTGGACACATTTTTAACATTTGGCTGTTTTAATTAACTTTAAGATATTTAGCCTATAACAGACACTTTGCATAAAGTAGTCTGTAGTCATGATTATACAATTTCTTTATATACATACATTATGATTTCACTCTCTGTTCTATTATTACGGTATATATTCTATTTTCACAAAAAGCACATTTTAAGACCTTTTTTTTTATCCTTTTTGTTCCTTGAATTGCTGTGTCATCCCTAGCAACGGGGTCAACCACACCCTCTCACTCAGATAAAGGTTTGATATTTTGTCACAATACTAACTCCTCCCTCCTCTGTATGCATGTACAGTCGTGGCCAAAAGTTTTAAAAATTACATAAATATTGGAAATTGGAAAAGTTGCTGCTTAAGTTTTTATAATAGCAATTTGCATATACTCCAGAATGTTATGAAGAGTGATCAGATGAATTGCATAGTCCTTCTTTGCCATGAAAATTAACTTAATCCCAAAACCTTTCCACTGCATTTCATTGCTGTCATTAAGGGACCTGCTGAGATCATTTTAGTAATCGTCTTGTTAACTCAGGTGAGAATGTTGGCGAGCACAAGCCTGGAGATCATTATGTCAGGCTGATTGGGTTAGAATGGCAGACTTGACATGTTAAAAGGAGGGTGATGGTTGAAATCATTGTTCTTCCATTGTTAACCATGGTGACCTGCAAAGAAACGCGTGCAGCCATCATTGCGTTGCATAAAAATGGCTTCACAGGCAAGAATATTGTGGCTATTAAGATTGCACCTAAATCAACAATTTATAGGATCATCAAAAACTTCAAGGAAAGAGGTTCAATTCTTGTTAAGAAGGCTTCAGGGTGTCCAAGCAAGTCCAGCAAGTGACAGGATCGTCTCCTAAAGAGGATTCAGCTGCGGGATCGGAGTGCCACCAGTGCAGAGCTTGCTCAGGAATGGCAGCAGGCAGGTGTGAGCGCATCTGCACGCACAGTGAGGCAAAGACTTTTGGAAGATGGCCTGGTGTCAAGAAGGGCAGCAAAGAAGCCATTTCTCTCCAAAAAAATCATCAGGGACAGATTGATCTTCTGCAGAAAGTATGGTGAATGGACTGCTGAGGACTGGGGCAAAGTCATATTCTCCGATGAAGCCCCTTTCCGATTGTTTGGGGCATCTGAAAAAAGGCTTGTCCGGAGAAGAAAAGGTGAGCGCTACCATCAGTCCTGTGTTATGACCCCTTAGTCTAGGGTTCAGGGCCGCAAAAAAAGATAAAATAAAAAAAGAGGGAAACCTTTACAACCAGGCTTGAGTGTGCGTGGTCTTTTATTTTCACTCACACACACACATACATACACACACAGGAAGCTCTAGGCTTCGGGGTTGGGCCAAGGCCAAAACAATAAACAAAACCCTCCCCCTATCTCCTCCCGTAATCTAACTAACCTATACAAAAAACTATAAACAAAATACATAAACTAACCTAACTACCTAACTAAACACAAAACAGGAGAAAACGGGTTTCAAAGAAAATGGCACCCAACCCCTACTGCTTCCAAAGAGAAAAAAAGTATATACAAACAAAAAGGATATTTACAATATTTACAACAAAAAGAAAACAACAACATAAAAACTAAAACAAAACCAACACTGAACCTAACTTCACAAAAATACCGGCGCGACTCAACATTTTTGCATACCACAGCCAACACAATACACATCTCCAAAATCCAACAGCGCGCGCTTCCGGCTTTTACCAGCCAGCTTAAAAGGATGGGCTTCTCCCAGGCCAGCCAATCCCGTCGCACGTCACGGCACGCTCAATCAGGGCGGGACTTCCTGCAACAAGGAGAGCGAGGGAGAGAGAGAAAGAGCGGCACCAGCAGCCACGCACGCGCACATACGTGCACTACACCTGCACGTAACACCTGCCAACAGTAAAGCATCCTAAGACCATTCATGTGTGGGGTTGCTTCACATCTAAGGGAATGGGCTCACTCACAATTTTGCCCAAAAACACAGCCATGAATAAAGAATGGTGCTAAAACACCCTCCAACAGCAACTTCTTTCAACAATCCAACAACAGTTTGGTGAAGAACAACAAAGTTTGATTGGCCCCTCCCCCAAAGTTCACTGGTGTAATCAGCGGCTGTCAGTCAGAGCTTCGTGTCTTCTCTCTTGAGCTCCCACACCGCTGATGACGGCTCATCCTCCTCGGGCATTTAAGGGAAAATGACATTAAATACAAGGTCTGTATACACATGTCACTCACCTAAGTCACATATGACTGAAAAATTATTAAAAGAAAGAAACGGATAAGATGTCTGAGCTTTTTAGCTTTCTCTGTAAAATGTTTGCAGGGTGACGAAGATGGTGAAGTGATGAATAAACGCTAAACTGTTAACTGTAGTGCTAGCATGACGTTAGCAACGACATATCTTTCTAAATAGAAACAAAATACTGAACATAAATGTCACCTGCTGTTTAGCGATGTTTAGTCACGTTATTTTGGTTTAAGCTATTTCTTGTATTTGTAATCACTTAAAATACCGACAGTTATATGCGCGTGCTTAATCTGCAGTTCGGTTTTGGTTTCGGTCTGTTCTTATGAGTTGTGAAGCGAGAGGAACAAATTATAAATATTGTTCATTTACTGATTTAAGTATCATGAATTTTAATTGAATCTATCTCTGTATTTTTTCACAGCAGTTTGTGAGTGAAAGTGTCCTGTCTGCATCTGACTTCAGGAGTTTCCTGACCAACCGTACCTAACGGTCATATTTAAAAGCCATAATAAGTACAAAACGTTTCTGTTGGTGTTTAATTTTTTTTATCTATGATTAAAACCTATTTGTGGTGTTTTATGTTTTGTACATCTTTTCAAATTGAGACCTCATTTGTAAGTTGCTGTTATCTCGTTTTTGTATAAATTAATCAAATGTTTGCTTGTTATTAAATGTATTTAAAAAAATAATAAATAAACGAATCTGTGTTTTATTATTAGTTGAAAGTGTGGTTTATTCATTTATCATCATATTTGGTCATTGTAACATGTATTAGGGAGCATTATAGACGTGCCGAGGGTATTTAATTAAAATAATGGGGGGGGGGTTAATAAAACGTCTATCCGATATTTGGCAGATGTATAAACATCTGGGCCCGTATTCACAAAGCTTCTTAAGCCTAAAAGTTGCTCCTAGTGACGAAATTCTAAGAAAATTCTTAGAATTATGGCATTTTCTTAGAATTTTCCCTTAAATTGAGGATTAAATCTTAGTAAAGATAAAAATTATTCACAAAACATCTTAGCCCTAAAAACAGCTCCTAAGATAAAAATTGTTAAGAGTAGAGAGGAGGACTTTTAAGAGGCATAAGAATTTCTATAGCAGAGGACAAAATGGTGGAAAGAAGAAATATTCTCCAAACACTGAACGTAAAGTTAAAGGTGAACACTGCTCTTCTCTCCAATTTGGTTTTCTTGCTGTTTTACTTACTTCCATCTTTCTTGGATTGTTGGCTATGCAATAATGTTGCATTAAATTTGTAAAAGGTGAGCCATTTTGCTCCCATCAATTTAAAATGGATTACAAGTAATAAAATCACTTTAGTAAATAAATGTAAGAATTTAAATATAGTAACTACATGTGGACACATTTTTAACATTTGGCTGTTTTAATTAACTTTAAGATATTTAGCCTATAACAGACACTTTGCATAAAGTAGTCTGTAGTCATGATTATACAATTTCTTTATATACATACATTATGATTTCACTCTCTGTTCTATTATTACAGTATATATTCTATTTTCACAAAAAGC
Organism: Clarias gariepinus; assembly: GCF_024256425.1. Taxonomy (NCBI): domain Eukaryota; kingdom Metazoa; phylum Chordata; class Actinopteri; order Siluriformes; family Clariidae; genus Clarias; species Clarias gariepinus. The sequence goes on from NC_071101.1 coordinate 3,712,696, forward strand.
ACATTTTAAGACCTTTTTTTTTATCCTTTTTGTTCCTTGAATTGCTGTGTCATCCCTAGCAACGGGGTCAACCACACCCTCTCACTCAGATAAAGGTTTGATATTTTGTCACAATACTAACTCCTCCCTCCTCTGTATGCATGTACAGTCGTGGCCAAAAGTTTTAAAAATTACATAAATATTGGAAATTGGAAAAGTTGCTGCTTAAGTTTTTATAATAGCAATTTGCATATACTCCAGAATGTTATGAAGAGTGATCAGATGAATTGCATAGTCCTTCTTTGCCATGAAAATTAACTTAATCCCAAAACCTTTCCACTGCATTTCATTGCTGTCATTAAGGGACCTGCTGAGATCATTTTAGTAATCGTCTTGTTAACTCAGGTGAGAATGTTGGCGAGCACAAGCCTGGAGATCATTATGTCAGGCTGATTGGGTTAGAATGGCAGACTTGACATGTTAAAAGGAGGGTGATGGTTGAAATCATTGTTCTTCCATTGTTAACCATGGTGACCTGCAAAGAAACGCGTGCAGCCATCATTGCGTTGCATAAAAATGGCTTCACAGGCAAGAATATTGTGGCTATTAAGATTGCACCTAAATCAACAATTTATAGGATCATCAAAAACTTCAAGGAAAGAGGTTCAATTCTTGTTAAGAAGGCTTCAGGGTGTCCAAGCAAGTCCAGCAAGTGACAGGATCGTCTCCTAAAGAGGATTCAGCTGCGGGATCGGAGTGCCACCAGTGCAGAGCTTGCTCAGGAATGGCAGCAGGCAGGTGTGAGCGCATCTGCACGCACAGTGAGGCAAAGACTTTTGGAAGATGGCCTGGTGTCAAGAAGGGCAGCAAAGAAGCCATTTCTCTCCAAAAAAATCATCAGGGACAGATTGATCTTCTGCAGAAAGTATGGTGAATGGACTGCTGAGGACTGGGGCAAAGTCATATTCTCCGATGAAGCCCCTTTCCGATTGTTTGGGGCATCTGAAAAAAGGCTTGTCCGGAGAAGAAAAGGTGAGCGCTACCATCAGTCCTGTGTTATGACCCCTTAGTCTAGGGTTCAGGGCCGCAAAAAAAGATAAAATAAAAAAAGAGGGAAACCTTTACAACCAGGCTTGAGTGTGCGTGGTCTTTTATTTTCACTCACACACACACACATACACACACAGGAAGCTCTAGGCTTCGGGGTTGGGCCAAGGCCAAAACAATAAACAAAACCCTCCCCCTATCTCCTCCCGTAATCTAACTAACCTATACAAAAAACTATAAACAAAATACATAAACTAACCTAACTACCTAACTAAACACAAAACAGGAGAAAACGGGTTTCAAAGAAAATGGCACCCAACCCCTACTGCTTCCAAAGAGAAAAAAAGTATATACAAACAAAAAGGATATTTACAATATTTACAACAAAAAGAAAACAACAACATAAAAACTAAAACAAAACCAACACTGAACCTAACTTCACAAAAATACCGGCGCGACTCAACATTTTTGCATACCACAGCCAACACAATACACATCTCCAAAATCCAACAGCGCGCGCTTCCGGCTTTTACCAGCCAGCTTAAAAGGATGGGCTTCTCCCAGGCCAGCCAATCCCGTCGCACGTCACGGCACGCTCAATCAGGGCGGGACTTCCTGCAACAAGGAGAGCGAGGGAGAGAGAGAAAGAGCGGCACCAGCAGCCACGCACGCGCACATACGTGCACTACACCTGCACGTAACACCTGCCAACAGTAAAGCATCCTAAGACCATTCATGTGTGGGGTTGCTTCACATCTAAGGGAATGGGCTCACTCACAATTTTGCCCAAAAACACAGCCATGAATAAAGAATGGTGCTAAAACACCCTCCAACAGCAACTTCTTTCAACAATCCAACAACAGTTTGGTGAAGAACAATGCTAAGGGACCAAAACGTTGAAATTTTGGGTCCATGGCCTGGAAACTCCCCAGATCTTAATTCCATTGAGAACTTGTGGTCAATCCTCAAGAGGCGGGTGGACAAACAAAAACCCACTAATTCTGACAAACTCCAAGAAGTAATTATGAAAGAATAGGTTGCTATTAGTCAGGATTTGGCCCAGAAGTTGATTGAGAGCATGTTCAGTCGAATTGCAGAGGTCCTGAAAAAGAAGGGTCAACACTGAAAATACTGACTCTTTGCATAAATGTCATGTAATTGTCGATAAAAGCCTTTGAAACGTATGAAGTGCTTGTAATTATATTTCAGTACATCACAGAAACAACTGAAACAAAGATCTAAAAGCAGTTTTTTTTACACTTTGTGAAAACTAATATTTGTGTCATTCTCAAAACTGTAGACTTCTCAGTGATGCTGAAGTGACTGACACTGTGGGTCAGGTGAAGGTCAGACTCACTAATAATGTGGCTCAGTGTTTCTCTTCCCCAGTCTTAACTTTCACTCCATTACTGTTGTTAAACTCACACTTTATTAACCCACACTTTACAGACTAATCAGCAGGATTATGTCTTATCTTATCAGCATCTGGTATATTAGCAACAATATCTTTCTAAGATTTCAATTATATGATATATAATAATATTTAATTGATATTAAAATAATATTTACAAGTAAAAGTACAAATGTTTAAAAAAGTTACTTCAGCTGTGATGGTCAGTGTGTGTTTTACTGAGACTGATTCATTTACCATAGACTGTGAGATTAACACTGTTGATCAGGACTGTTTCTCTCTTGGTGTGTCTCACTGTCTGGTAGCTGGTGTAGACTCCTGTATCAGTAAATGTCAGATTGTGTAACACCAGTGAACAGTTCCCCTTATGCAGCTCCTCCACAGGAACGTCCACACGACCCTCATATCCCTCACTGTGATACGAGTCCACACCCAGTCGCTCAAACACAGTCTCAGATTTGATTTTCCATCTAATATACAGTCTGTCAGTGTCTACACTCGTCAGTTGACACGGCAGGACAGCTGTAGAACCCACTGGGCCAGATACACTGATCTCAGGTTCTGCAGAGAGGAGGTCTGAGACGGGAATTTATAATATAGATTAATCTAAACAGAGCAGTTATTTTAAAAACATTATGTTTCATCTGTTTTATGAAAGATAAAAATGTGACTTACACATACAGACGCTGATCCACACGGTGCAGATGTGTCATGGTTCCTCAGCGTGTTACTACAACAAATAGGGGGGGAGTGTGAAAAAATAAAGATATATTAAAATATATACTTATATTAATTGAAGTGCTTCTTAAAATCATTTATTTTTAAACTGTAAAGATTATTTAATTATACAGTATAATACAGTCATGTGTAAACGTAAGTCTTTTAATTCTATGTGTTTTTGTGTAAAAGCCTTATAAAAATCATGTGATTGTAGCAGGTGTTAGTATTAGGCAAATACAACCTCAGACGAACAACATCAAATTTTTCCCACCGTGCCATTATTTATTTACCAATGACATTTAATTATTCTCAAATGTAATTCCTCAGAGCCGTGCTGCCTGTTTAGATAGTTTTTTATATTTTGTATTATTGCTATTATAAGTGCAGTTCAGAAACAGTGCATGCTTTAGAGTTTGTTTATCAGAGTGAGAAGGCTGCTGTTCTTGGTTTAAACTTTTAAAAAATTAATTCATTTACATTTAGGTATTTGGCTGACGCTCTTATCCAGAGCAACTTACAAAACTGCTTTGAAGTTTCCGTCATTAGATAAATGTTTTTAAAAGGTAGAAGGTGTTTTTTCTTTTTTCTTTATTTCTTTTTTTTTCCATGGGGAGGGGGGAAAGGGTAACCTATGGATGCTAAATATTCAAGCACTCATACTGTAAATATGAACATGTACAATCATGATGAGAAACATTCTGAAAGTCTTTAAAACATTAATTTAATAATACTCAACTAGAGAGGCACATTTTCTAAAGAAAATGTGAGTGGTGCTTGCCCTGGCATCATAGACATAGCTATGATGTCATAGCTTCCCCTTAAAAAATTCTGGGTTAATATTGGACTAACAACATTTACATTTAGGTATTTGGCAGACGCTCTTATCCAGAGCGACTGACATTTTTATCTCATTATACATCTGAGCAGTTGAGGGTTAAGGACTTGCTCAAGGGCCCAACAGTGGCAACTTGGTGGTTGTGGGGTTTGAACCTGGGATTTTCCCGAACCGTAGTCCAATGCCTTACATTACATCCCAGTTCCCCCTCTTGTCAGTGTTTCCTTCTGGTTCTCTCTTTTAGTTATGATGTCATAATAGGTCCTGCCGGAGTCTCTGCTTGCACTCTGCACTAAATATACATTCACATTATACATTGTGTGACTGCAACCATACCTAACTGTTATATCTCCTTCTCCTCTCTCTTTTTTTCTCCCTCTTTCCCTGTTTTCCTCTCTCTCTCTCTCTCTCTCACTTACTATACCTGTCGCTCTTGAGCTGCCAGTGTACGTTTATTTCCGCACGTGCTGCCTTGTTTTCTGATTTTTCCCCCAACTAAATAAATTAAAATAGTTTATTTATTTATTAATTTATTTTTCACATCTCTTTTCAGTTTTCTCTTTTCTTTATCGTTTCACTTTTCTTTTCCTATACCAGAGCAAAGCTTCCAGCCCTGGCGCTAACTAAATGTTTGCACATATTGCGATGGTTTCTGGGAGCTTAAGTAACCTACCGCCATGTGTAGCGCGTTCCCTCTGATTGCCAGCATGGCAGGGTTTCCTAGCAACCACACCTGTCCGCCGCACTGCCTGTTTATAAATCCGTGGAGCAGTCACCTGTGGCTTGTATTGCAGCTACTTGAGCTGACTTAAATATTTGAATTCCAAAATGGGGTCAATTTAAGATTTGTTACAGATTGTTAAAGATTGTGTCTAAACAGCAAAGTAATTTTTTTGGCCGGCAAATTTCTTTAAAAGTTGAATAAAGTTAAAAAAGCTGTGCAACTTGTTACTAAACTTTTTTACGCTAAGGTGGCTTATTTTTTTGACAGTGCAGGAATTAGATTGAATATTAAAAACAAAAGTGTCTAAATTCTTATTTTGACCTCACTGTGTATTTTAGGTTTAAAAAGAGAGTCCAAATTGTTAAGTTTTACGATTAATGAAAAGAAGAAGAAATTTAGTTTGTTGTGTTCGCTGCACCTCCATATACTTAATGTTCTAACCCAGGAGAGATGGAAAACACACAAGCATACATGTTGTCTGAAGGTCTCTGTTTATTATCAGCAAATTACCATCAGTACTAAACTAGCTTGTTTAACTGATATGCCTCAGTTTGAAATGGAACTATAAATAAAATGTAAAAAGTACATTTAATAAATCATTTGTGGCATAAAAGTACTGAAAGGTTACTTTGCTGTAACACTTTCTCGGGTTACTTTGCTGTAACACTGTTCCCTGAAAAGGTGGGAACGAGATGCTGCGTGAAAACGCTATGGGAATATCTTTTCGTGTTGCCGGTTGTGAAGCATGTGTGTATCAAACACTCCAAATTTTGGCTTATAAAACCTCGGTAGGGTGACGTCATCTGATGAGACGCGCCTGCAGGTTATAAATATGAGTGAGCCAGGAACATTCCTCAGATTGATTTGTCTGAACAGACGTCCGGTCACATGGCAGTGTGGCATTGGGACGCAGCATCTCGTTCCCGCCTTTTCAGGAAACAGGGTTACAGCAAAGTAACTCGAGACGTTCCCATTCAAAGGCTACACTCGATGCTGCGTGAAAACGCTATGGGAACGAGAGTACCAACGCCGCCGCACTGCAAGTGTCTGGACCCCCAGGTTGTGTAGTGTGTGCGCACAAGGCCGAGAGGTCTCAGAACTATGTCTGGGAAGCTGACTTGAGGACTCGTGAGCCCGGAGTGGCATGAACATCCAGACTCTAACAAATGTGTGCAGAGAGGACCAGCCCGCTGTGTCACACACTTGTGTACTGGACACAGTAGGTGAAGTTTCTCCTGCTCCGAAACTGTGAAAGGCGGGGGACAGAAGGCTTCAAGAACAACAGGGTGCATGGTTGAGAATGGAACTTTTGGAAAATAGTTCGGGTGAGGATGCAAAATGGCCCTGACTAGCCCAGGGGCAAAGTCCAGGCAGGATAGGGAGACTGACAAGGCGCGCAGATCTCCAATCCTCTTCAGAGAGGTAAGGCCATAAGAAAAACCATCTTAAGGGTCAGAAACCTGTCAGGCGCTGACTCTAGTGGTTCGAAAAGAATGTCAATTAGACCTTCGAGCACGATAGATAAATCCCACGAAGGGACAGTGGCTCTAGTGGGTGGCCTCAACAATTTAGCTCCACGAATGAAACGGGCAACTAAAGGGTGTTTTCCCACAGTAACCCCCTCAATCGGAACGTGGCAGGCTGAAATAGCGGCCACGTACGTCCTGAGGATACTAGGGCACAAGCCCGAGGACAACTTTTCTTGCAGGAACTCCAGCACTGAAACAATTTGGCAGTGGACTGGGTCTACCTGCTTCGTTATGCACCAACCTTCAAATGCATTCCATTTGAGGGCATAAGCTCTTCTAGTGGAGGGAGCCCTAGCGTTTAGGTTAGTGTCAATTACGCTGCCTGGAAGAACAGCTTGACTTAGTTGGTCCGGTTCAGGGGCCAAACGCGAAGGTTCCAAAGCTCGGCCCGGGGATGAAATATTGTCCCCTGCGCCTGAGACAGAAGATCCCTCCTCACTGGAATCATCCAAGGTGAGCCGTCGAGGAGAGATATTAGATCTGAGAACCATACTCTGGCCGGGCAACGGGGTGCTATCAGTAAGAGGCGCAAACCGTGTTGACGGACCCTCGCCAGGACTCCCAGGAGCACAGCTATTGGAGGAAACGCATAAAGGCGTAAATTGGGCTACGTATGGGCCATCGCGTCCAGACCCAGGGGAGATGAATGAGTCTGAGAGTAGTAGTAGAGGGAACATTGTGCTGTCTCTTAGGAGGCAAAGAGGTCCACCTCTGCTGTAAATAATCTTTCCCAGATTTGACTGACCACTTCGAGGTGGACTCTCCACTCCCTGTGTGTCACAGCTTGTCTGGACAGTAAATCCGCTCCCACATTCATGTGCCTTAGAATGTAAATCGACCTGAAGGACAGGAACTTGTCCTGTGCCCAGAGCAGGACCTGATGCGCTAGCTTGTTCAAGTGGCGCGAGTGCAGTCCGCCCTGGCGATTTATGTAGGAGACTACCGATGTGTTGTACACCCGCACTAGAACATGGTAGCCTCTCAGCTGCTGGAGGAAGTGCTGTAGGACCAAAAATAGAGCCATCATTTCGAGGCAATTAATGTGCCATGTGAGAAGATGGCCTCTCCAGCTCCCTTGGGCTGGACAGCCATCCAAAACCGCACCCCAGCCGGTAAGGGGAGGGGCTGTCGTTAGCATCTTGCGACGACAAGACGGACCTAGAGTGGGACCCAAAGTCAGGAACCGGGGTCTGAACCACATAGAAAGAGTACGAAGTCCTTTGCGCGTAACCCTTATTTGCCTTCGGGGATTGGCCCTCATAAGAAATCCCCTGGCTCTTAGCCACAACTGAAAAGCTCTCATGTGCAAAAGGCCCAAAAGTATCACCATAGATGCAGCTGCCATGCGGCCTAAACATGTACAGTCACTTTGTGGTCTAGTCTGATTTTTTTCAGGGCGCTGAGAATGAATATGTAAGCATATTTTAATTAAATATATTTGTGTATGCAGCAATGTAACAATATGATAATATTAATCAACATAATATTAATCTTAGTGAAATAATATAAAGGTTAAGTGAGAAAAGCAGACAGGTTGTAAAACATAGCAGTAAGGTAATGGTTAGAGTGACCCAGATAAGACAAGATAAGGTGCCAGGTGTCGGACTTGGCCTAATGAAGGATTGAAACAAGTGTTGGATACGCGTATACATGTCTAAGTAAAAATATGGACAAATATCCAAAAGACACACGATTAGTTTTAGGAATACTGAGTTTAATAAAAGTAGACACAAAAATAAACTAGTATGTGCATCTACTAAATAAAGAGATGCTTATACATGGTCTGTCTCTTGAGAACTGTAGAATAAACCAGGAAGAACCAACAGATAGAAAAAACAAGGGCAAAGCAGGGAGGATAGAAAAATCCTGGAACAACCAACAAAAACCCAAGGACAGAAGAAATAATCAGGTGACAGACACCAGATAAGCACAAGGCACTAGAAACCAGATAAAAAGAGGGGCTAACGAGGTTTACGGGAAACTATGTAATAAACCATACACTGAAACTAAACTTGAAAGAATCAGGGGAATCTCCCTGCGAGACAGTATGTGTGTGTGAAGATGGCCATGTGGGCAAACTGAACGGGCAGATAAGAAATAGGAAAAATTAGAGACACAGAGCTAGTCTTGTGAATAAAATATTTTAATAAGAGTAGACAAAGAGTAAAAAGGCATATCTACATGGTAATAATATAAAATACAAAGTATAAAAGCCCAACGTAAAATACAAAACATAAGGGACCAGGGTAAAAGCGTCAACAGAAATAAAATTCCTCAGAAGGAACACGATCTGAACTGCCCTGGCTGTCCGAATCATCCAAAGGGATGAAGTCATCAATGGAGAAGTCGCAGTTGGCTATAAAATAGAATAAAATGTATAAAAACATTGAATAGGGTAAAATAAGGCAAATAAGTAAAATAGTGTAAAGGAGATGCTTACCCATGGCTGGTCTCTTGAAAAATGAAGAACATACAAAAGAAAAAACAAGGAAAAAGCCTTGAAAACAAGCGGCACCCCTATATTTTTATAAAAAGATATGAAAAGTGTAAAGATAATAGAAAATAATTATTAAAGAAGATGTATTATAATGGAGAGAAGTTTCGAGCATAGTAAGAGTCAGATAAGCACAGAAAGAAGTCAAATACCGAGGTGCAAATATAAAGGGAAAGAGTTATGAGCTGGAGTCAGATAGCGAGGTGTATGACATAATGGTACAAGATGAGAGAAATGTAATTTTAATGGAAAAATTGATTGATAAAAACTGAATTATAATGGATTATAATTTTGCTGTGGTCAAACAAGGTGAAGGTACAGGGAAGGAGACTTTGTTAATGATTTGTTAACTGATTGATATTTTAAACTAACAGCAACATTAACAGGTGGACGAATTTTCTCCCACAGATTCGACACGAGCGGGAGACAATTGTGCCTGCATAGTGATCGAATCCCACCTGACACCCAAGTATGTTGTCCTCTGAGCCGGAAAGAGAACGCTTTTCGTAGAGTTGAGTCTCAATCCCAGCGAATGGAGATGAGCTAGGAGGACATCCCGATGTCAAAGCGCTAGCTGCTGAGACTGGGCCAGGATCAGCCAGTCTTCTATGTAATTGAGAATACGGCTGCCCTGGATTAGCAAGGGAGCCAGGACTGCATCCATACATTTTGTGTATGTGCAGGTGACAGAGCTAGACCAATTGGAAGGACCCGATACTGGGAAGCTTTTCCCCCTGAAAGCGAACCTCAGGAACTTCCTGTGTTGTGGCAAAATTTCTATGTGAAAGTATGCGTCCTTCAAGTCTATTGTCACAAACCAATCCTTTGGTTGGATTTGTGAAACAATAATTTTGACAGTTGACATTTTGAAGCTGTACTTTTTGAGATAGCGGTTCAACCCGCGAAGATCCAGGATTGGACGCAGCCCCCCGTCTTTCTTGGGGACGAAGAAAGTTCGGAGTTCAGGAGATGCGCCCTTTCCGGTATCACGGAAGTGTAGACCACGCCGTTTAAACGTGGAGGGCGATGTGCAAACTGAATCCTGTAGCCTTTCTCTACTAAAACTACTTTCTCTACAGTCTTTACCCAGGGAGATGTGCCTGGCAGTAGCTTCCACGCACTCAGCTTCTCCGAAAGGGGTACGAGTTTTAGTACTTCGACTGCACAGGGGAAGTGTAAGTGGTTCGGCATCCTGGAATATAGCAGGATATGACCGAAGGACTAACGTGTCGCTGGAGACCGGTGTTGTCCGAAACACCAAAGGCGGCGGAAACTGAACACCGACCCCCTGGGGGTGCCCGGGAGGGCATGCTCTTATAGGAAAGAACGTTACCAGGCTGGGAAATTGGGAAATTAAGCATTCAGGACTTCTTCTTTAAAAAGAAGACAGTGCGGCGATCTGATCTTTTAGAGGCGGCCTGTGAAGGGCGGCAAGCCGTACCCCAGTCCTTACGGGAGGTGCCCAGCTGTTAACACTATCCTTTTGCGCCTCTCGTCTGGCGAGAGTCAGATCTGGTCGAGGCTGGGTGGCCGACAGCCTCGACTCTTGAGCATGGCGTGGGAGAAATTTCCCAAAAGCTTGTTCATACAGCCTAGCCTCTCGAAACCTAGTGACGACGGAATAAACACCGTCGCCGAATAGGCCGGAAGGTGAGACAGGGGCATCAAGGAGGAATGTTCGATCCTTATCCTTGATGCCTGTCAGATTTAACCATGGGTGCCTTTCAGCGGTCACCAAGGAGGCCATAGAACGGCTGATAGCACGGGCTGTCTGTTTAGTCGCGTGAAGGGATAAATCAGTAGCCCAGCGTAATTCTGTGAATGCTTCCTGATTCACAGTGCCGCTCGTGCTCAAATCCTTCAGCAGATCAGCCTGATACGCTTGGAAGACCGCCATGGTGTGCAAGGAAGCGCCGGCCTGACCTGCTGCATGGAACGCCTTCCCTACCAAGGTAGAAGAAATTCTGCACGGCTTGGAGGGAAGTGTTGGCTTCTTTAATGAGGATGATGTCCCAGGAGAGGGATAGCCCGCGAGCATCTCTTTTATCTGGGGCACCTGTGGCCAATCAATGTGCAGTTGTTCGATTGCACGCGTTATGACTTCAAGCAACTCCTCATACTCTCTATCATCTTTAGAGGAGTGTTCTGAGGTAGCTACTTCCATTTCCACAGAAGCAGGAGAGCAAGTCTCTTCTACACACCCACGAGAAGCACCGAAGTGCGCTCGTGAAGTGGAAGGGGAGACTTCGGGATCGGGGGAGAGGGCGAGAGAAAGGAGGGACTCCGTCTCTCGCGCCTCGGCCAGGTCGGCTTGTGATCCCCAGTGCAGCGTGGCTCACGGTCCCTTAAAGAACGCGAGGCGCGCGCAAAGCACCTTCATGGGAAGAAGACCACAATGCTCGCGCTTGGAGTGTTTGATACATTAAGCCCTTGGAGAGCATGCTTCTCACCCAAACATTCAAAGCAGAAAGTATGTGGATCGCCCTCCGAAAGGAAATTTTCGCAAGGAGGGGGACATCTAGCTCTAAACTTCGCCATTATTGCTGGTGAGTTTTATATGCTTTTATCTGCTTTTTAAAAATGTTTTTTAGTATGCTTGCTGACAGACACACCCTCACAATGAAAACAAAAGATCTAAGGAATGTTTCCCGCTCACTCCTATTTATAATCTGCAGGTGCATCTCATCAGATGACGTCACCCTACGAAGGTTATATAAGCCAAAATTTGGAGTGTTTGATACACACATGCTTCACAACCGGCAACACGAAAAGATATTCCCATAGCATTTTCACGCAGCATTGAGGGTAGCCTTTGAAAGGGAACTGTAGTGTGTTATTTCTAAAAATAAGGTCCTGTAGTGTGTTAATTTAATAAAATAAGGTAATTAAAGTAAATTTAGCTGAACTGAGAGCGCAGTGTGCTAGTTGATTTCTGATTCTCTGTTTCTTGTCAGAGCAGAACAGAGTAATGAAACATTAATACAGAATTCACACACTTTTGCACTCAAAATATAGATTAAACATAGTTGCACAAGTAATATTTTTCTGAGTTTCTGCTTTTTAAAGATGTTCATGCACAATCAGCAGCACTCATTTTATGCCGACATCAACACCATCAGTTGTCAGATCAGAATAGTTTCTGTTCTTTTCTTAAGATGCAGTTTCTTTTGTGGTTTGCAACACTTTTGTCAGTGGTGTCAAAAGTATTCACATTCATTACTTGAGTAGAAGTATAGATACTAGAGTTTAAAAAGACTTTTTTTGGATCAACTCAAGCTTTTTACACAAGTAAAAGTGTAAAAGTACTGGTTTAAAACTACTTAAAGTATAAAAGTTAAAGTAATGTAAGGGGGAAAAAAGCATTAAGGATAAAAGCTTAGGCTGTGCCACGGGCCTATATACTGCACTAACACCCCCCCAAAAAAAGAACAATGTGGTTTTTTTTGTTGTATTTTTTGTAATGTAATGTAAATGTACCTCCAAGCTTAGCTGCAGGAATCTGTGAGGGCAACATACAAGAAAAAAATTAGTGTACCCAGGGCAGGCTTAGTAACAATTACCCTTGTATGGTTGTCTACAATAAACATTAGTGCTGTCAGAATGAATGATTAATCCAAGTGATTAATAAAAAAAAAAAAGTGTATGGTCTTCCTGGCTACCAACCTCCTCGCTGGTGCTTGGTTGTGACATTTCGCTCGAATTTTAAGTCTCTATCACGGACATCTTCGTCTACTTATTACAACCTTATCAACCGAAAATTCTATTTTATTCAAACGTCCTTGCTGGAGTGTGTGACGTGACATCATGTGCAGGTGCGATGGATCGCGTACCAACCAATAGGGTGGCGGAATGGTATGTTTATACAGTAAAAAAAAATTGAGTAAAATTGACTCAATTTTTCTTTTGCAAGTTTTTGCACTCAGGTTTTTCAAGTAAATTTTACCCTTGTGAAAATGAGTAAAATTTACTTTAAAAAATTGAGTAAAACTAACAAAGTAAATAAATACATATAACAGGGCCTCTTTAAATTAAGTAGTATTTACTTACTGATCTGATGTAATTAATTGATATAATTAAGTAAAACTATTTTTTATTTTAAGTAAATTTTACTAGTTTTATTCAGTCAGTGTTAATTATTTTAATTTATTGGTGTCTCAGTGGGGTTTCGCCTGCCATGCGGAAGGCCCGGGTTCGATGCCCAAACCCCCCAGCCACTGGACGCAGTGCTGGTCCCAAGCCCGGATTAAATGCGAGGGTTGCGTCAGGAAGGGCATCCGGCGTAAAACCTGTGCCAAGTTGTTGTGCGGACTGGAAATTCCGCTGTGGTGACCCCTTGCCGGGAGCAGCCGAAAGACCAACAACATTTAAAGGAATTAACATTAATATGCCTAATATTTAAATAGCTCAAGCAGCAGTAAAGTGCAATGACATTTTTGATTACAAAACTTTTGCATATTCAAGCCTTTTTACCTTACATGTCTATACAAAGACTGGACATAATCTTAACTAGAGCAAGTATTAGACCAAATATTAACAGACTGCTTTTACAAATAAATCCTGTCTTTCAAGTAAATTCAGCAAGTCCATGGCCAAGTGCTCTTTTTAAAAAAATAGTTTAAACTTCCAATAAACATTTTTCAATAACAAACTGCATATTTTGAAATACTCCTTTAATACAAAATTTGAAAATATTAAAACCATTTTTCAAAACATTTTTATCAAATTATTGAACCTATTATTTAATATGCAAACTCTGTTAGTTTAAATATTGTGGCGTGGGCGGGGCGACGGCTGACGACCAGCATGCCTTGCGGGAATGTCGGTGTGCTCACCATGATGGGGAAGGGTGTTTGGGTGAGTGGCTTCGGCCCTGTTTGTGTGTGTCGGGGTGTGAAGTGTGAAATGTGCTTCAATTCCTGCTAAGGCTGAATTGGATGTAGGCTCCTGAGTGAAGGTGCTGTTCATGCCTTACCTGCTGTGTGCCTAATAAAGTACTCCCAGCCATTGCATTGGGCAGCAAATAAGCTCACTCGTCTCTCCACCATCCTTTCCGGCGTAAAAACACTACAATATACATATATTTTACTATTTTTTTTGACTCCACTGACATTTCTCCCTAATTTAGTAGTGTCCAATTCCTCCGTGTGTGGCCAAATGTGAGCCATCACAAAAGGTTTCATAAGTACTCCTAGAACTATACACATTCTTTAACATTTTGTCATTCTTTTCTAATACCTGTGGCAATGTTTTCAAAATTGGAACATTCTGGAATGTGCTTTTTTCATCTAGTATATACTCTACAGGTTCAATAATACAGAATTGCTCCTTAAAAAATCTACCTCTTTTGTATGAAGTGTTGAAAGGACCCTCCACCCCAAGTGTAAGGGCCATATTTCATTTTTGTGATTTGTTGTTGTGTTTATCTTTATCTTATTAGTTAAGCATTATACATTAAGTTTATTAGTTAAACATTATACATTAAGTCTACTAAGTTTTTTAGTTAAGCAGAGTATTATACTCGTAAGTTGTTCTGTGACATCATCTTACAGTTGTGTAGCTGCATGTCTATCACGCACGTTAGTTGTTAGTTGTTGTCCAAGATACGAAAGTGTGGAGAACACAAGCTTTTGACCGTAATCTACCGTAAGCTACAGAACACAGCAAACGACTTGTCGTGACTACAGTGGATTTATGCAAGAAACTGTAACAACCGTTGTACTTTGATGTTGAAAATAAAACAAGAGACAAAGAAATCAATGGACGTCTGGAGGCGTGAGTAACCATGTGTAAAAACAGAGATGCGCGTCAGAACTTGTAAATAACATGCACGTACACCAAGAGCTGCATTTAACGGGTTAAGGGAGGTAAGATTTTCTACCAAGTCTGAAACTACAGATTCATCAGCATTGCAGCTATTCCTTTGCAAAGTAGTCTTAATTATCTGTTTGATAACTGGCCTTGAAGCAGCTGATGATATAAATTGCAACCCATCTACTATTTCATCAATGCACCTATTAGACACATTAAAAACACTTTCTAATTTGAGAAAAAGGCAACCTAACTTATTGTTGACTATTTTGACAAAATCGTGTTCTTCCTCAACAACCGGCTCACATGAATCACTTTCATCAACACTTAAATCAGTATCCTCATGGTGTTTGACAGGTGTAATTTTGAAAGACAGATGGTTTAAAGTGCTCAAGTGAGTGGGGAGTATGCCTCCTGCTTTTATGACATGCAAAAGTTGAATATATATTTGTGATAAAGTCACAGTTATTAAAAACACAGGTCACTGTTTCATATTTTTTTAGATGACCTCGAAGGTGCTCAAAGTATTGTTTTTCTGAATGGTGACTTACTGAGTTACAAACAAGACACCTAAAAGAGAAGGCCTGCCCTGCATCCTCTGACTCTCTGTGATCTCTGGACAAATTAGAATCAGAATTAGAAAACTTTATTGATCCCGCAGGAAATTGCCTATGTGATGACTGCCATAACACACAAAGACACAGAAACACAAAAAAAATATTAAATAAAAGTAAATAAAATAGAATAAATCTAATTAAAATCTGTAAAAAGAAAACAACCACAATACAATATACAGACTCTGATACATACAATATCTATCTGTAAGTCCCGCAGCTAAGTGAAAAACTACTGACATAAGTGGAGGTTTAGTATAAGTTATTGCACTTTAGAAAATTAGTGGTAAATAAATAAAATAATAGTACAGTGCACTATAAGTCCTGAAGCAACAAGAACAATTTGAGTATGGACAAAGAATTGAGTGGTTTCGTTTGCTGTGCCAGTATTTCAGTCTGTAATGTTTTAGCAGTTCTGATCTTTTTGATGCAGTAAAGTTACATTTTTTGCATAGCCACATACTAAACAAAGTTTGGTTATACTAAAAAGCTTGCTTAATTAATAAACTATAGTGAGGACTTAAGGAAAACAACTAATTGTCTTTTCTGTTTTTACTCCCAACTGGTCTGTAGCAAAGATAATATAGCTGACAGAATCCACATAAGAAATATATTCCGCAATATAGAAAACATAAAAGGGTAGTTAAAGCTACAAAGAAAATTATGTAATTTTGGGAATTCACTTTCACTCATCGTCTATACCGCTTTATCCTGTATTCAGAGTGGCGGGGGCCCGGAGCCTATCCCAGGAGACTTAGGGCACAAGGCAGGGTACACCCTGGACAGGGTGCCAATCCATCGCAGGGCACACACATACACACACTTACATACTATTGGCAATTTGGGAATGCCAATTTATTAGAATTAGCCTAATCTGAATGTCTTTGGACTGTGGGAGGAAACCGGAGTACCCAGAAGAAACCCACCAAGCACAGGGAGAACATGCATACAGATGGGAATTGAACCCAGCCAAAAATCAAACCCGAACCCTGGAGGTCCAAGGCGACAGTACAAAATTATATTTATGAATATAATACTTTCACAATAAAATAAATACATTTACGATATATTATTTATGTTTATAGTGAGAAAAATAAAATATAATCACGCATAGTTATATCAAAGTCCACATTTTTTGAAGAAAAGGATTTTGGTAAGTCAGGAAAAAAAAACTTAACATGGGGGCTTAAAAAATAACAACAATATAGACAGTATCAACTGAGTCACTAGTTCAGTCGGTCAGCACTGCATCAGGATATGGGGTGAATAATTGTGAGGGCTCGACATTTTCATTTTTCTCCATGCTCACTTCGGAGTGGTGTTTCGCTTTGACCATATAACCAATTTTTCAAACAACGTTAATATTGGTCCCTAAAAAATATTGACATGAAATGATAAGGAAAATTAGTTTTCCTTAAAGTATTGCATGCAAATCTCGATGATGTCTGAGGATTAAGAGCGCAGCATGTCTGCTCGGAACAGCGCCATCTTGCAATTCTACTTGATTTTCTAAAGGTACATAAGTATTCTATTAATTCGTTTAGATTTGTCAAAGAATCATAAGTAACATTTACTTGACTGTTAAATGTTTAAGATTTGCAAGTCCAAATTAAGTAAATATATTGTGGCGTAGGCGGGGCGGCGGCTGGCGACCAGCATGCCTTGCGGGGCTTTCTGTGTGTTCACCCTGTTGGGGAAAGGTGTTTGGGGTAGTAGCTTTGGTCATGCTGTTTGTGTGTGGTGTGGGTGTGACGTGTGGAATGTGCTCCGGTTCATACTTAGGCTGAATTGAAGGTATAGGCTTCGTGTGAATGTGCTGCTTATGCTTTTGTGTGACTGCATGTACAAAATAAAGTTCTCCCAGCCATTGCATTGGGCAGCAAGTAAGCTCACTCGTCTCTCCAACATACTTCTCGGCGGTAAAACGCTACAATATAGATTTTACTTAATACTCTTAAGTTTTCAATTAAACAAAATTATTATTAGTAAAAAATACACTTTTTTTGTTTGTTTCATTTACAGAGGCTTACAATCATTTTTTACAGTGTACTTCTCATCCAACCACAATCAAATTCGCTCCATCCGGATGGCGCGATTTATCCGGATGTTTTTTTTTTGTGTTTGTTTGTTTTTTGAATGACAAGCTAAAATAAAATAGGAGTAACAAGGCTATTTTTAAAACATAAGGAGAAGAAAGTACAGATAATTGCGTGAAAATGTAAGGAGTAGAAGTAAAAAGATGGCTGAAAAATAATTACTCCAGTAAAGTATAGAAACCCAAAATTTCTACTTAAGTAAGGAAACAAAGTATTTGTACTTAGTTACTTGACACCTCTGACTATTTTACATTTTTTCATTGGTGTCTAAAGTAAACCTATAACCTATAAACCTTCCTTCTTCTTAAGGTCTCTCACACTTCTCACAGCATCATTATGGCACTAAATGCTCAGGCTGGGCATTAAATCCTCTCCGTTCACAAACCAAATCGCTCCGATAGATTTCATGCCACATTAAAAATATCTGATGAGGGAGGAACCTGTGGACCAGGAGAACCTCACGGTAGTAGCATGGATTGTACATGTCCAGCTTTTTTGAGGGAATGTCCAGGCCCAGTGTCTTCACTCCAATATGCGAGACAGGTTTAAGTCCAGCTTTTTTCAGACATATTCCCATGTAAACATCATCGATGGGGAGCAGTGTGATGGATTGAGACATGTTGTAGATGATTCTGGAAGTGAATTGTGACAAGAGGAAGCCTCCCCCACTGCAGTATGGAGGATAATGGTTTGATTCATGGACCTGGACTGGGACGTAGTATTTGCTGGCTGGTTCCCTAATTGGCTCCATATATTGCATCAAGTGGCCGGTGAACAGGTGTTTGCTTCCATCATTATCATGTAACCCTTTGAGATACTGCACCATGTTGTCTGTGTTGGCAAAAATGTCGTCATCTCCATTGAGGAGGAAGTGCACATGAGGGCAAAACCTCTCCATCCACTCTAGGAATAAGACCTGCTTCAGTGTGAGGTTGTAAAAAGAATCATGAACGTCCCACTGAATGATGTCCTGGTACTTACGGTTCTCCAGTTCCAGAAGTTTATTCAGTCTTTCCTTCTCTAAACCATTACCTGTGGTGCCTGATATAAACACAGTGCGGATCCACACGCCACTCTGAAGTCTTTCTGAAGCCCACGTTTTTCTCAGAACCTCCCGTCGGTCATAGTTGGGTGGAGAACTTTTAATGACCAGCAGCAGGAAAACCTGTGCAGAGTTCTGAGGACTGCCACACTTACTTGGAACGTTGAGTAGCATCGGGAAATGCCGGCAGTGTCGGTAAAACAGGAAGGTTTTAATGTTTTCAGGCAAAGTGGAAAACCCAGTGATGTTAGACACAGAAACATTTCTCTGACATTTGTGGGACAAATTCCTGGACTGCTCTGGTAACGCCTGTGGTTCAAATTTGCCACCTGGTTTGCCAGTAGTCTTTTGTTGTTTCTTGTTCTCTAAGCCTGTCCGCAACACAACTAGCAAACAGAGAGCAGTCGTGATGAGCAGCACAGTGGTCCTCAGCTTCCTTCTCCTTCTCCTTGGTCCTGCCAGAGAGACATTAGATTCTAAATCAGGCTTTTATTCAAATGTAAACCCAATAAATCAAACACATCATCTGTGAGTTTCTCTCAGAGGTGTCAAGAGTGTGAGAGTAGCACATTGAAATGCAAATTCAAATTTTATATGTCACATACACAGTCATACACAGTACGATATGCAGTGAAATGCTTACACGACTGCCAGTGACCTTAAAAAATAATAAAAGATTATACATAAGAAAATAAATATTAATAAAAGAAATACGTTAAGAATAAAATTAACTAGGTTAGTATAGTGTGTGGTCTGAACTGAGATCATCAACAGAAAATAATTTTTCTGCACTTTCAGCAGCAATACTCTGACTGATGGGAAGGAATGTTACAGTTTGTTTACTAATTACTTCTGATGAGAAAAAGCATCCACATGGCATGCTAAATAGTGAAGGGCCTAAAATGTCTTGGTGGTAGACTCACGGCTCAGTCTTGGTATTTATGTTATTTTTTATTAACCACACCCCTCCATTTTCCCACCTTACTTGATTCTCATAATTTTTTTTATTTTATTTTATTGTGGTAGGTAAGTTGGTATCTGTCGTTATACAGTACTTAGTATGTGGTCTACAGAGGTGTCAAGTAACGAAGTACAAATACTTTGTTACCTTACTTAAGTAGAAATTTTGGGTATCTATACTTTACTGGAGTAATTATTTTTCAGCCGACTTTTTACCTCTACTCCTTACATTTTCACGCAATTATCTGTACCTTCTACTCCTTACATTTTAAAAATAGCCTCGTTACTCCTATTTTATTTCAGCTTGTCATAAAAAAAAATCCGGATAAATCGCGCCAACCGGATTGAGCGAATTAGATTGTGGTTGGATGAGAAGTATAAACATACCATTCCGACACCCTATTGGTTGGTACGCGATCCATCGCACCTGCACATGACGTCACGTCACACACTCCAGCAAGGACGTTAGAATAAAATAGCATTTTCGGTTGATAAGGTTGTGATAAGTAAACGAAGATGTCCGTGATAGAGACTCAAGATTCGAGCGAAATGTCACAACCAAGCACCAGCGAGGAGGTTGGTAGCCAGGAAGACCATGAATATATATATATATATATATATATATATATATATATATATATATATATATATATTTTTTTTTTTTTTTTTTTTGATTAATCACTTGGATTAATTATTCATTCTGACAGCACTAATGTTTATTTATTTATAACTGTCTAATTAACATGTTTATGTTGTTATAAAAACAGTTTATTCCCGTCAAATTCCAGGGTTTACATTGTAACAAATACGGATCATAACCATGTTTTTAACAGCTCAGAACTGTCTAATTTAAAGATTTATGTTGTAATAATAATGGTTTATTTCCATTTTTTTACTGCTCAGAACTCACTCACTCCTACCATCTATACAACTTTATCTGGGGGGTGGGGGGGCAGTATACCTGGAGGAAACCACCACCAAGCACGGGGAGAACATACAAACTCCATGCACACAGAGACGGGAATCGAGCCTCGCCGGGAATGGAACTCAGACCCTAGAGGTGGAAGGCGACAGTGCTAACCACTACACTACCATACTTACTAAATTTACTATTTATTTTTTTACAAAGCAGATATTTTTCTGATTTTTAAAATCTATCAACAAAGGTTTAGTAAAATATAAACTGATGCTTCATGATATTAGTAACAAATACCTCCTCTAAGAGTTTCCTTTTTATAAATACAGTATATCATAAATTTTACTGCAATAAACCATATTTTTTATATGTTTTTAACTGTTAAATTTAAGGTCTTACTCTGTAACAGTGAAAAACTAATTACAGTTTTTCACTGTAAATTCATTTACATTTTACTGTTAAAATTATGAACATTTTTTACAGTGTAGTTATGTGTTGGACATTTTTTACAGTGTAGTTATGTTTTGGACATTTTTTCCATTTGTGCTTTATGCTGAAGGTGTCATTTTGTGCCCAAAGTAATGATTAATAAAGCTACAGACCGGCTTGTGATAGACTTCATATGACAAGGTGTAAAACTTACCGCAAATCCACTTCAGAGCTTGTACAAGCATGTTTATCTGAAACAATAAATACACACAAATATTAAAACATGTACATTAAAGGTAAACAAACAAAACATTTACACCATGAGATTCTACATCAATTAGTTATCTACCAGAACAGCTTTTAAAACATTTGTTGTGAGTGTAAGTGTTGGTTGTATTATGTCAAGATGTTGTAATGAAACAAAGGTTTCCTTAATAACAACTCTGTCACATTTAGCCAAGCAGAGTTTATAGTACCACAGAGGAAACATTCCTGAGTGTACGTGCATGTTATTTTCTGTTCTGGCACCTAGGTGGTGGAATGAACTTCCTCTAGATGTCCGTACATCAGAGACTTTGACTATCTTTAAACGACGACTCAAGACGCATCTGTTTCTCCAGTACTTTTTCATGTAAACATCATCGATGGGGAGCAGTGTGATGGATTGAGACATGTTGTAGATGATTCTGGAAGTGAATTGTGACAAGAGGAAGCCTCCCCCACTGCAGTATGGAGGATAATGGTTTGATTCATGGACCTGGACTGGGATGTAGTATTTGCTGGCTGGTTCCCTAATTGGCTCTATATATTGCATCAAGTGGCCGGTGAACAGGTGTTTGCTTCCATCATTATCATGTAACCCTTTGAGATACTGCACCATGTTGTCTGTGTTGGCAAAAATGTCGTCATCTCCATTGAGGAGGAAGTGCACATGAGGGCAAAACCTCTCCATCCACTCTAGGAATAAGACCTGCTTCAGCGTGAGGTTGTAAAAAGAATCATGAACGTCCCACTGAATGATGTCCTGGTACTTACGGTTCTCCAGTTCCAGAAGTTTATTCAGTCTTTCCTTCTCTAAACCATTACCTGTGGTGCCTGATATAAACACAGTGCGGATCCACACGCCACTCTGAAGTCTTTCTGAAGCCCACGTTTTTCTCAGAACCTCCCGTCGGTCATAGTTGGGTGGAAAACTTTTAATGACCAGCAGCAGGAAAACCTGTGCAGAGTTCTGAGGACCGCCACACTTCTTGGAACGTTGAGTAGCATCGGGAAATGCCGGCAGTGTCGGTAAAACAGGAAGGTTTTAATGTTTTCAGGCAAAGTGGAAAACCCAGTGATGTTAGACACAGAAACATTTCTCTGACATTTGTGGGACAAATTCCTGGACTGCTCTGGTAACGCCTGTGGTTCAAATTTGCCACCTGGTTTGCCAGTAGTCTTTTGTTGTTTCTTGTTCTCTAAGCCTGTCCGCAACACAACTAGCAAACAGAGAGCAGTCTTGATGAGCAGCACAGTGGTCCTCAGCTTCCTTCTCCTTCTCCTTGGTCCTGCCAGAGAGACATTAGATTCTAAATCAGGCTTTTATTCAAATGTAAACCCAATACATCAAACACATCATCTGTGAGTTTCTCTCAGAGGTGTCAAGAGTGTGAGAGTAGCACATTGAAATGCAAATTCAAATTTTATATGTCACATACACAGTCATACACAGTACGATATGCAGTGAAATGCTTACACGACTGCCAGTGACCTTAAAAAATAATAAAAGATTATACATAAGAAAATAAATATTAATAAAAGAAGTACGTTAAGAATAAAATTAACTAGGTTAGTATAGTGTGTGGTCTGAACTGAGATCATCAACAGAAAATAATTTTTCTGCACTTTCAGCAGCAATACTCTGACTGATGGGAAGGAATGTTACAGTTTGTTTACTAATTACTTCTGATGAGAAAAAGCATCCACATGGCATGCTAAATAGTGAAGGGCCTAAAATGTCTTTGTGGTAGACTCACGGCTCAGTCTTGGTATTTATGTTATTTTTTATTAACCACACCCCTCCATTTTCCCACCTTACTTGATTCTCATAATTTTTTTTATTTTATTTTATTGTGGTAGGTAAGTTGGTATCTGTCGTTATACAGTACTTAGTATGTGGTCTACAGAGGTGTCAAGTAACGAAGTACAAATACTTTGTTACCTTACTTAAGTAGAAATTTTGGGTATCTATACTTTACTGGAGTAATTATTTTTCAGCCGACTTTTTACCTCTACTCCTTACATTTTCACGCAATTATCTGTACCTTCTACTCCTTACATTTTAAAAATAGCCTCGTTACTCCTATTTTATTTCAGCTTGTCATAAAAAAAAATCCGGATAAATCGCGCCAACCGGATTGAGCGAATTAGATTGTGGTTGGATGAGAAGTATAAACATACCATTCCGACACCCTATTGGTTGGTACGCGATCCATCGCACCTGCACAAGACGTCACGTCACACACTCCAGCAAGGACGTTAGAATAAAATAGCATTTTCGGTTGATAAGGTTGTGATAAGTAAACGAAGATGTCCGTGATAGAGACTCAAGATTCGAGCGAAATGTCACAACCAAGCACCAGCGAGGAGGTTGGTAGCCAGAAAGACCATGAATATATATATATATATATATATAATTTTTTTTTGATTAATCACTTGGATTAATTATTCATTCTGACAGCACTAATGTTTATTTATTTATAACTGTCTAATTAACATGTTTATGTTGTTATAAAAACAGTTTATTCCCGTCAAATCCATCCAGGGTTTACATTGTAACAAATACGGATCATAACCATGTTTTTTACAGCTCAGAACTGTCTAATTTAAAGATTTTTGTTGTAATAATAATGGTTTATTTCCATTTTTTTACTGCTCAGAACTCACTCACTCCTACCATCTATACAACTTCATCTGGGGGGTGGGGGGGCAGTATACCTGGAGGAAACCACCACCAAGCACGGGGAGAACATACAAACTCCATGCACACAGAGACGGGAATCGAGCCTTGCCGGGAATGGAACTCAGACCCTAGAGGTGCAAGGCGACAGTGCTAACCACTAGACTACCATACTTACTAAATTTACGGTTTATTTTTTACAAAGCAGATATTTTTCTGATTTTTAGTAAAATATAAACTGATGCTTCATGATATTAGTAACAAATACCTCCTCTAAGAGTTTCCTTTTTATAAATACAGTATATCATAAATTTTACTGCAATAAACCATATTTTTATATGTTTTTAACTGTTAAATTTAAGGTCTTACTCTGTAACAGTGAAAAACTAATTACAGTTTTTCACTGTAAATTCATTTACATTTTACTGTTAAAATTATGAACATTTTTTACAGTGTAGTTATGTTTTGGACATTTTTTACAGTGTAGTTATGTTTTGGACATTTTTTCCATTTGTGCTTTATGCTGAAGGTGTCATTTTGTGCCCAAAGTAATGATTAATAAAGCTACAGACCGGCTTGTGATAGACTTCATATGACAAGGTGTAAAACTTACCGCAAATCCACTTCAGAGCTTGTACAAGCATGTTTATCTGAAACAATAAATACACACAAATATTAAAACATGTACATTAAAGGTAAACAAACAAAACATTTACACCATGAGATTCTACATCAATTAGTTATCTACCAGAACAGCTTTTAAAACATTTGTTGTGAGTGTAAGTGTTGGTTGTATTATGTCAAGATGTTGTAATGAAACAAAGGTTTCCTTAATAACAACTCTGTCACATTTAACCAAGCAGAGTTTATAGTACCACAGAGGAAACATTCCTGAGTGTACGTGCATGTTATTCACGTGTATTCATGTTATATAAGCTTAAGAACGAAACATTATCAACAGTCTAAACTTAAAAACTTAAAAGTTTTATCTAACAGTGCAAAAATGACAACAGTTCAAAATATCTGTGATTTAGTCACATTTATCTAAACATTTGTATTTTAATAAATAATACATAAACTGTAATCTAACAACAAGAGAAACTATTTAAGGCTATTTCTACACATACACTATTATTTTTAGCCTTACATTTCATGTATCAGCGTTTTAATTATATTGCTTTTTCGTTCATATATTAATAATATTAATAGCAACTAGTTTTTACATCTTCGTACTATTTGGCTTCGCCTTTTTCCCCATTTTTTGCGCTTTTTGGACAACGCGCGAGTATTTTCTTCTAAGAACAACAAATGGAATTCAGCTCAGAACAACTAAACTCCGACTCAGGTACAATATAATGGATAATATTCAGCTCGTTCAGTGTGTGGAGTGCAGGATGTTTAGACATTCTTCCTCCGTCATTAGTGGTAATTTTATTTGTGATAGGTGTGTGTTAGTGAGCACTCTGACGGAGAAGATATCAGCGTTGGAGGAGCGCATCCAGACTTTAGAGAGGGTTAGAGATTGTGAGAGCAGCGTTATTCCTGTAGCGGAAAGTCTGGGTGCCGCAGGCGGAGATAACCAGCCTCTTCTGTGCTTCACATGTCCAACAGGTTTGCTCTCCTCAGTGATGCACCCGCTGAGAAACCTGAAAGAGCTCTGGTTATAAGAGACTCTATACTGAGACATGTGAAATTAGCCAGGCCTTTAGGGGCGGCAGTGGTTATGTGTATCCTGCGAGACATAGCAGGTAATCATAGGGCTCTAGGACAGCAAAGGTTCTCTAAGATAGTGGTACATGCTGGAGCTATTGATATACGCCTTTGTCAGTCAGAGGTTAGCAAGAATAATTTCACAGAGGGGTTTAAACAAGCGAAGGCGATGTCCGATGAAGTAGTATGCTCTGGTCCCATCCCAATGAGACATGATGACATTGCTTACAGCAGGTTATGGTCGCTGAACCGCTGGATGTCTAGGTGGTGCTCCGAAAACAACGTGGGCTTCATAGACAATTGGAAGACCTTTGAGGGCAAAGCTGGCCTGTTAGGGCGGGACGGTGTCCATCCCACTCGGGAAGGTGCTGCTCTCATTTCCTGTAATATAGCTCATAGTCTCAGAAGCGGCCTAGTTAATCAGGGACAATCCAGAGCCCAGGCCAGGGAGCAGACAAACAGGCTAAACCAACCATCTGCTAGCTGCATAGAGTCGTCACTCAGGGTTCACTGTATTGAGACTGTGTCTGTTCCCCGAGTTAAGCAAAAATGTAGAAAGACACAGAAAGTCTGTTTTAGTAATTTAATTAACATAGATACCACAAACTCGGATCACACTAAATGCACAGCCGGCACCTCTGATCTGAAGCTAGGACTGTTAAATATTAGATCTCTCGAATCTAAAGCAGTTATAGTTAATGAAATTGTCACGGATTAGGAGTTTGATATTCTCTGTTTAACAGAAACCTGGATTAAACAGGATGAGTATGTGGCTCTAAATGAAGCTAGTCCTCCTGGATACAGCTACATACACCAGCCTCGGCTAACTGGTAGAGGAGGAGGCGTCACAATTATTCACAATGATAATCTGACTATTATACAAAAACACGGACACAAATTTAATTCATTTGAATTTCTCTATAGTAATATAACTAGTGTAACTACAAATAATAGGTCAGCTCAGTTGATTCCACTAATTGTCATTTACAGTCCCCAGGGCCGTACTCTGAATTTCTTAGTTAATTTGCAGATTTCCTCTCAAACCTAGTCGTTTCTGTAGACAAGGCGTTAATTGCTGAAGATTTTAATATTCATTATAAGAATCCAGGAGATCCTGTGCGTAAAGCATTTATGTCCATACTGGACTCAGTAAGAGTAAATCAGTATGTAGTAGGACCCACTCATAAAGCAGGTCACACTTTAGATTTAATAATATTCCTCGGATTAAGTATAAAAATTATATTTACAAGTCCACTGTCTGAAGTTATATCAGACCACTATCTTGTCTCAATTGAAGTGTCATAGTAATAACGTAACACACAGCCCCGCGCTACAGTACTAAACGTACATTTACATCAACTACCACACAGAGTTTTATCATTAATCTCCCAGAGTTACCAACTTTGATTAGATCACCGTCTGACCCCACAGAACTTAATCAGGCAACTGAATACTTAGAGTCAACGTTCCTTTATACCTTAGATAATGTAGCTCCAGTTAAAAGAAAAATTATTAGAGATAAGAAACTCGCTCCCTGGTATAACGATCATACACGCTCTTTAAAACAGACCGCTCGGAAATTAGAACGTAAATGGCGTCAAACTAAATTGTTAGTATTTCAAATAGCATGGAAGGAAAGCATCCTGAACTATAGAAAAGCTCTTAGTGTAGCTAGATCAACATATCTCTCCACTCTTATAGAAAATAACAAAAATAATCCTAGATTCTTATTTAATGCTGTAGCCAAATTAACCAGAAATAAGACCACTGCAGAAATCTCCACAACAGCATCATGTAATAGTGAGGACTTCATGAACTTTTTTTATAATAAAATTGTAAATATTAGGCATAAAATTGAGGCTTTTAAACCAAACAATGTAAGTTATGCAGATGTTAAACTAGCCATGTCAAATCGGAACCTAGAATACTTTACTACCCTTGAAGAGAATGAACTAATTTCACTAATCTCTTCTGCAAATTCATCAACCTGTATATTAGATCCTGTACCGACACATTTTCTTAAACAGATAGTACCAGCAATAACAGAACCCCTGTTGAGAATAATTAATTCTTTACTCAGCATTGGGTATGTTCCAAAATCTTTTAAATTAGCAGTTATTAAACCGATTATTAAGAAACCTGACCTTGACCCCTGTCAGCTGTCCAGTCACAAGCCAATATCAAACGTCCCTTTTATCTCTAAGATTTTGGAAAATATACTGTAGTAGCAGACCAGCTATGCTCATATCTACATAGAAATAACATACATGAACTGTATCAGTCAGGATTTAGGCCTCATCACAGAACAGAGACAGCACTCGTTAAAGTAGTAAATGACCTCCTATTGGCCTCTGATCAAGGTTGTGTAACCATGCTTGTATTACTCGACCTCAGTGCAGCTTTTGACACCATTGATCATACAGTAGTATTCTTCTTCACACATTAGAAAATGTAGTAGGAATTAAGAGCCTCTCCTGGCTCAGATCCTATTTGACCGATCGGTATTAGTGTGTAGACTTAAATAGTGATTATTCTGCATGTTCTCTAGTGGAGTTTGGTGTTCCACAGGGTTCAGTTTTAAGCCCACTGCTTTTTTCCCTTTACATGCTTCCTCTGGGCAACATAATCCGTAAGCATGGTATTAGTTTTCACTGTTATGCTGAAAACACACAGTTATATGTCTCAGCAAAACCTAATGAGAAAAAACAGCTTACTAAAGTTGAGCAATGTGTGCAGGACATAAAAAATGTTAATTAACTTCCTTCTGCATGCAGCTAGAAGTAAGATTCTAGATCACTCTGTAACATTATATGGCCTTTCTGTTCTATCGAGTGCAACAGTAAAAGACCTCGGTGTGATTATAGACTCCAGCCTTTCATTTGAAGCTCATGTAGATAATATTACCAAGATAAAATATCTTATTAATATTGCCAAGAAAAAAAATATATTGTCACTAAACGATGCAGAAAAACTAGTCATGCTTTTATCACCTCTAGGTTGGACTATTGTAATGCCCTACTGTTCAACTAGGTGCATAAACAAGCTTCAGCTAGTCCAGAATGCATGCAGCGAGAGTCCTCACTAGAACCAGAAGATAGAAGCACATCTTATCTTCACTTCATTGGCTCTCTGTGAAATTTCGCATTGATTTTAAAATACAAATTTTGACATATAAGCATTAAATGGTCTCGCACCGCAGTATCTGTGTGAACTGCTAGTGTCTTACGATCCGCCACGCCTATTTCGATCAAAGGATGCAGGCTGCTTATTAGTACCGCGTATTATAAAAACTACAGCTGGGGGCAGAGCTTTTTCTTACAAAGCCCCAAAATTATGGAATAGTCTTCAAATAGTGTTCGGGACTCAGACACAGTCTCAGTGTTTAAGTCCAGGCTAAAAACCTATTTATTTAATCAAGCATTTTTATAAATAGATTTGCCTTAGGTAAAGGAGCAGATCTGGGAGACTCATAGACGTAGAGTATTATGGTGAACTGGTATGTTTAGATGCCCTCCTCCCCTCTCTCATTGATCACTCAAGTTTGTTGACGGTGAGGTGATTGATTGCTTTACATTTCAGGAAGCCTCGTCAGGGATGCGTCTCCTGTTTGGGGATGATTCTCTCTACCTAGAAGACGGTTCTGGCCTTGACTGGTGTTGGCAGCTGTTTCTCTGAGGACTTGACCGTTCGATAGTTCAGGACTGGAACTTCATACAAGTCTACCTGAGTTTTCAATAACTTACTGGACTCCACATTAACATCAATTAACATCAACTGTTATGCTAAGCTGCCAACTAACACACAGTATGAATGCAGATCAATTCCTGCTCTCTGTTTCACCCAAATGAGGATGGGTTCCCTGTTGAGTCTGGTTCCTCTCAAGGTTTCTTCCTACTACCATCTCAGGGAGTTTTTCCTTATTTTGATTGTGTAAAGCTGCTTTGGGACAATGCCAATTGTTAAAAGCGCTATACAAATAAAATAAATTGAATTGAAATGTTATATTAGCTGATCATTTAGCTTATTTATAGAAATAAATGCTTTGAAGTAGCACAATTATCATCCAATACAACAAGAAATTTGCACTTAAGAATTTAGTTAAATGTCCAAGGTTACTCTCACTCACTCACTCACTCACTCACTCTATAGCTTTATCTTGTATTCAGGATCAGAGTTTTATATTAGGAAATTTTAGATACATTTGATGAGATGTAAGATATGTTCATTTCACAGTGTGTCCTGCAGTCTGTAGCCCAGCAGACCCCACATTCGGACAGGATGGGTGTCACCTGAGAGATCTAACACATCGCTGACCAGTTGCAACGTTATGTTTAGCTCTCAAAATCTTAAATGGTAACAAGTTACCTTACCTAAAGCTTCTCATTTCTTAAACAACCACATCAGTAGACATTTAGTATTTTGTGGTCGTGCAAAGATATAATTTTCTTTGAGAAGGGTTAAATTATTTTCCTGCATCAAGCAAACAATCTTTAAGCAAAGAAACAATATAAGGAGACTGCTGAAACTGATAATATTGGGTCAAGAATTATAAAACCCTGATAATTTTGTGGTCAATGAAAAACATCCTGAATGAGCGTAATGGAAGCTTACTTAAACCCATCGAGAAATGAACAAACAGCTGTGTAGCCTTAAGAAAACCACTTATCAGTAAGATTAATCAGAACAATAGCTTTAGTTTGCTAAAGACTGTAAAGAATGGACTGTAGAGCAATGAAAAAAAGGTCATGTGACCCAATGAGGCCAGACCGAGCCTATTCCAGAGCGATATGTGCGTTGGGGTAAGACGGGAGGTGCTTTAAGCGATGCACCCATCATGCATCGTGTCCACTGTACAAGCCTGTGGTGGCATCTCTCTGGAGGACTCTCCCATCAATATCAATACCAATCAATATCAAGATCCTGGAGAGAAATTAATGTGACTATGGATAGAGGAAAATATTGTGAAATTGCATAAACTTATGGAAATGTTGCCATCGTTTAATGAAATATTAGAGTGTGTGACTCTTTTTTGACTTGACACTTTGTGTCTACGTGTGTGGGTGTGTGTGTTTTTCCATACAATGTATACACACTTTAACAGTTTTAAAACTTGAATTATGGCAACAATGTGTAGTGTTATGTTCCCTTTCATCGTTAATGTTAGCATTTAACTGTCAGAACAGAGGCATATATTTTTCTTGTTGACATGTGTAT
The DNA here is from genome assembly GCF_024256425.1 of Clarias gariepinus. NCBI lineage: Eukaryota > Metazoa > Chordata > Actinopteri > Siluriformes > Clariidae > Clarias > Clarias gariepinus. The sequence continues at coordinate 3,743,165 of NC_071101.1, forward strand.
ACTGTATATTTTGAAATATTACATCATTATAATAATGTATGTATACATCATTATAGCATTGTAATACGCAAAATTGTAATAAAGTACGTATACGTCATAAACTAAAATATCTTATGCGGTTTTAGTTTCTCCTTCCAGTCCGGGATAATTTATTGACTTCTGGAATTTTCAAAACTCATTATTTTTCTGGAATTTTGCCCTAGTGTTAGAGCTGTTGTGTTTGCCTACAGTTTCCATGAAAGAACAAATAATGAAATTGTCATTAATAATAATAATAATAATAATAATAATAATAAAAGGATGAATAGGAAGAGAGAAACTTGATGACAAACATATCTTTAGATTTCTTACTCACTCTGACAGAGAGAGCTTTCTTTGCATTTTCAGTTGATAGTTGATAAAACTACTGATAAACTGATAGAGTTATTTGAATTAAACAATTAAACTAACAACAAGACAAGAAAACTCTCTTTCACATACACACACATACATACACACACAGAACAAATCAAATAACCATAAAATGTATTTACCTGTAATATGTGCTCAAAACACCAAGCGTGGCAATGAAGAAGAAAACGTCATGAAGAATGTTCTCGTGTGTATGTGTTCTGAAAAGAGATCTTTACAATTTCTGTGTTAAGACTGTTAACGATACCAATGAATAAGCCCTCCCATATGTTTAAAAGATGGGGACAGGGACAAAGAGAGAGTGAGAGAGCGAGAGAGATGAGGTAGTTTTATAGACATACTAAAATAACACACCCACACATCTACCTCCCCATCACACACAAAAAACAAACACACAGTCTGTGTGTCACTAGGTGGTAGTGTGTTTTCAGGTCTACCTGGTTCACATTTAGTTTTTCAGTGCTTTACAGGTGTAGGACAGGAAGAGCTTTATAAACTTATTACCTCAGCTAATTCAACAACGTGCCTGTTAGATCCAATCCCAACCAGATTTTTGAAAGAAGTGATGCATACAGTTGGAGAGCTACTTTTAAACATTATTAATTCTTCATTATATCTAGGTCACGTCCCTATACCTTTCAAGTTGGCAGTTATTAAGCCGCTTCTTAAAAAATCTAAATTGGACGCAAATGAAATAACAAATTATAGACCGATTTCAAACCTCCCCTTTATATCCAAAATATTCGAAAAAGTAGTATCAGCTTAAATATGCACATTCTTGCAGGAACAACATCCTTGAAGAATTTCAGTCAGGTTTCAGGCCCCATCATAGTACAGAAACTGCACTAGTTAAGATTGCAAACGACTTGTATTTAGCTTCGGACCAAGGCTGCACCTCAATTCTAGTCTTGCTTGAACTTAGTGCTGCATTCGACACTATAGATCATAATATTCTCATAGATTGCTTACAAAATCACATAGGTATTCTGGGACAGGCATTAAAATGGTTTAGATCATACCTGTCTGATCGATACCATTTTGTAGATCTAAATGGAGAACTGTCTGGTGTAATGCCAGTGACATATGGGGTCCCACAAGGGTCAGTTTTAGGACCTCTGCTGTTCTCAATATACATGCTTCCCTTGGGTAACATCATAAGAAAACATGGGATTAGTTTCCATTGTTATGCTGATGATACCCAATTATATATCTCAACAAAACCAGACGAAATACCTAAGATGTCTAGATTAACAGAGTGTGTCCAGGACATAAAAGATTGGGTGACCAATAACTTTCTTTTACTAAACTCAGACAAGACAGAGATATTACCCATCGGCCCAAAAACCAGCACACAACAGCTTTCACAATTCAGCCTGCGTTTAGAGGGATGTACTGTTACTACCAGCTCAACAGTAAAAGACCTGGGCGTAATATTAGACAGTAACTTGTCCTTTGAAAATCAAATTTCCAATATCACAAAAACAGCCTTTTTCCATCTTAGAAATATCGCCAAACTTAGGAGCATCTTATCCGTATCTGATGCAGAAAAGCTAGTTCATGCATTCATGACCTCCAGACTGGACTATTGTAATGCATTATTAGGTGGTTGTCCTGCATCCTCAATAAACAAGCTTCAGTTAGTCCAAAATGCAGCCGCCAGGGTTCTCACTAGATCCAGAAAATATGATCATATAACCCCAATATTATCATCCCTGCACTGGCTACCTGTTCAGTTTAGAATTAATTACAAAATAGTATTACTTACATACAAGGCTTTAAATGGTTTAGCTCCCACATACCTAACCAGTCTTCTAATACGCTATAATTCACCACGCTCCTTAAGATCACAAAACTCTGGACTTGTTGTAATTCCCAGAATTTCAAAATCTACAAAAGGGAGTAGGGCTTTTTCATATTTAGCTCCAAAACTTTGGAATAGCCTTCCAGACAGTGTTCGGGGCTCAGACACAGTTTCCCAGTTTAAAAGTCAAGACGCATCTCTTAGCTGGAGCATACGCGTAACTCATCCCATAACTTCATACTTCAGTACATCTATCCTGAATGGCAACTACGCTAATTCTTTCCATCTGTTCTGTACTTTTCTACCCATCCCGAGGCATCTGGAGATTGTACCAGCTTCAGTAGACAAAGGCCAACCCTGCGAGGATCCTGAGGCATCCAGAGAAGGACCAGCTCCAGCTGAATTCTGCCTTATTATGGTTGGAGCTACACATCCTGCTCCTGTGCTCCCAGTGATCCAGATCCCATCTGCCCTCTGCACCTACTGACTCATCCCTATGCTGAACTGGACTTCATGTTAATTTAAAGAATTTCAGTTATATTGTACTTTCAGCTGCATAACACACATGGTGTTATATCATCTCTATCTGTTATCACCCAAATGAGGATGGGTTCCCTGTTGAGTCTGGTTGCTCTCAAGGTTTCTTCCTATTGCCATCTCAGGGAGTTTTTCCTTGCCACTGTCGCCGTCACCCTTGGCTTACTCATCAGAGAAATTTCATTCATTCATCTCATTATTATCTAGACACATTTTTCTCACACATACACAATTTATTATTATTATTATTATTATTATTATTATTTTATTATATATATATATATATATATATATATATATATATATATATATATATATATTATTTTTTTTAATTAATTCTTATTTTTTAATGAATTTTTTTCATTTTTGTGAAGCTGCTTTGAGACAATGACCATTGTTAAAAGCGCTATATAAGTAAAATTGAATTGAAAATTGAATTGAAAGTTAACCCTAACCCTTAGGAGTCTGAAGGTGTTTTGGAGCCCTGACATTTGTGTACAAGACTTTTGTGACCTGGATCTTGTAGTGTAGAGGTTTTACTTCAAAATGATGTGTCAATCATCTCGCTTACTCATTTACAGAAAACAATACATTCATTTACACTTTCTAAAGACACTTTTTGTTTAGAAAGGCCATATGCGCGGAGGTGAATGATAATGCTGTAATTCACAGTAGACAAAGACCTGCATAATGAGCTGTATAATTACCCCTTTCAGTCAGGTATGGGACAGAGGAAGGTGATACAAGAAAATTAGAGGACAGAAACATATTTCTTTGATTGTGGTTTATTTAGAATAACTTAAGATTCACTTGCAAAAATTCCAGGAACAGTTCAAAATAAGTGCAAAAAGTGCAAACAACATTTAGGGTAAAATGGTGCAAACCAAAAACAGTGTAGGATATAAACTATGCAAAAACATACATGCAGGGTAAAACTGCATCAGGAACAGTGCAAAATAAAAACTGAAAAAAACATACATTTACAGTTAAGGCAAACAGTGCAAACAGGAACAGTACAAGAAGAAATAGGTGTATGGTTTGTATAGTCACACATCCCTGTGCCACTCTTGAAAGCAGTTCCTGTTCAACTGAAGACACTGAAGACAATCTGCATTCCGAGGGCAGTCCTTCCTGTTGTCTCTGTAAGTCCCACATGTACCAAACTTCATGGAAAGCAAGTCTGTTAGGAGCTTTGGACTTGTGTACACATGGTACCCCGAGCCTAAAAGTTTACAGTCCAAAAAAGACGTCACCGCATTATATGATAAGCCACGGCCTGTGGCAAAATAGTTTTTCCTGTGTACACAGAAACGTCCATAGTGTACCTATTTGAAGAACCAGCAGGAACAAACAACTTGAATCCCCACTTAGTTGGCTTGGCTTTCATGTACTGTACTGTGGAGCCGCGTCATCATCAGTCTGCGTTTTCCATGACATTACCTGGAAACACAAACACAACTGGGAAGAGTTTTTGTTTTTTGTTTTTTGTGATTAGAGCAGAGAGGTAAGTGTGTGCTGGGCCATTTTTAGCTTTGTAGGCAAGCATCAGCGTTTTGAATTTCAATTCAATTCAATTCAATTTTATTTGTATAGCGCTTTTAGCAATTTTCATTGCCGCAAAGCAGCTTTACACAATTAAAAGAATTATTTAAGTTTGTATGAAATGTGAATTTGTATGAATCAAAATGGTCAGTTTGTCCCTGGTGAGCAAGCCAAGGGCGACAGTGGCAAGGAAAAACTCCCTGAGATGGTAATAGGAAGAAACCTTGAGAGGAACCAGACTCAACAGGGAACCCATCCTCATTTGGGTGAATTTGATGCGGGCAGCTACAGAAAGCCAGTGCAGGAAGTGGAGGAGTGGGGTGGTGTGGAAAAAACTTGGGAAGGTTAAAAACGGGACGTGCTGCTGCATTCTGGATCAGTTGCAGAGGACGAATCGTGGACAGAGGCAGGCCTGCCAGGAGTGAATTGCAGTAGTCCAGTCTTGAAATAACAAGGGAGTGAACAAGCACCTAGGTAGCCTGTGAAGAAAGAAATAGGCGGATTCTTCTGATATTGTAAAGAAGAAATCTACAAGAGCGAGTAAGGTTACCCTATGGTTACCCCAAGACTGCGGGCGGTGGCTGAAGGAGTGATTTGGTTGTTGTCCAGGGATATAACAAGGTCTTGACCTAGGGATGAGTCACAAGGGATGAACAACAGTTCTGTTTTACTCAGATTGAGCTTCAACTGATGAGCAGCCATCCAGGATGAGATGTCTGCCAGACATGCTGAGATCCGGGTGGAAACCTGAGTGTCAGAGGGAGGAAAGGAGAGAGTAAGTTTGGTGTCATCTGCATAACAATGGTATGAAAATCCATGCGATGACATGACCTTACCAAGAGTATAGAGAGGACCAAGTACTGACATGACCTTACCAAGAGTATAGAGAGGACCAAGTACTGAGCCCTGCAGGGACACCAGTAGAGAGTCTACATGGGGCAGATGTAGATCCCCTCCATGTTATCTCATATCACCTATCTTCTAGGTAAGAAGCAAACCATTGCCACGCTGTTTCACAAATTCCAAGGCTTGTAAGAACAGATAATAAAATCTTGTGGTTTACCGTGTCAAATGCAGCTGATAAACTAATGTATATTATCATCATATTGAAATATACAATTACTTAGTATGATTCTCAATTGCGCTTAAAACTGAACAGTGCTTGTGTGTCCCGATGTGAGGTGCTGGTGAAGGCAAAGGTGATGCAGACACATTCCTAAAAAAAATAAATAAATAAATGTTAGCCTATACTGTTCAGAGTAAATGGATGTGCAATTAATAGGTATGGACGCACAATATATACAGAGAGGCCCAAAAATGTATCCACACCACAACATGAAAAATATACACCTCTCTTCTGTAGGTCACATGACGGCATCAATGATGGTGATACAACTGACATTTTTAGTGGAACGATAGTACTACACACTGCTGCCATAATTCAATTTAAGTTTTAAAAAAGGCCATAGATAACAATTGTGCATGTGAATTAGGTTTAGTGCATGTGAATTGAGATATGCATGTGTGTGCATTGTGTCTTCTGTGTGAATTATTAATGAGACTATTTTGCATCTCAAACATTTACACCTGAGACATTAGCAAACACTCTTCACTGGACATGCTTTACATACACTGATAAAAATATCCAGCCTGATCTACTTAAAAAAAATTAAGGCAACTTTTTGCATCAGATTATTATGTACTTCAAACAAGACTATTCTTTGTATTTACTATTTACATTTCCTTCTGTAAAAAATATTTTTTGCTAGTTAAGTCTACTTAATTTATTCTATTTAGTCTATTTAATTTCCTGAGTTGGAGTTTAGTTGTTTGGGGCTGAATTCCGTTTGTTGTTTTTAGATGAAGAACACAAAAAGCGCAAAAAAGGTGAAGCCAAATAGTATGACGATGTAAAAACTAGTTGCTATTAATGTTATTATTGTATAAATGAAAATTTAAACGCTGATACAAACGTGAAACTTTCGCGGCAACGATACAAAAACAGGAAGCTACGTCACCACCAAATCTGTTTTAGCTGTTTTTTAGTCTGTGATAGCTATACAAAGGAGCAAGTTTTTTCTCTCTATTTTTTAACTGGAGCTACGATACCTAAAGTGTAACGAAATGTTGATTCTAAACATTCTGGTGCCAGATCGAGGTTTGTGGGGTCAGACACTTCTCAGAATCAACTGTTCAAAGGAGATTTAGAAGATTAGAGATTAGATTAGAAGGGGTGTTCAAACTTTTAACTGGCATTGTATATCAAGAATCGTTTATTTAACATTAAGCCGTAAAAGAAAAAAACATGTGGGCAATACAACTTTACTGTACAACTTTACTGCTTCTACTGTATTTAAAGTGGGTAAGTGTCAAGAACTAACCTTAGGTGACCAGAAGCCGATCTACCACGTCGCAGAGGTGCGCATGATCCGCTGGGTTCACCGCGGATGGCTCAGTCATTCTGTCAAGAACTGACCTTAGGTGACCAAAAGACGTAGCTTTAGCGGTTAGCCCTTTGTTGCGTGAATGGTAAACCCAAACGCGGAAGAACACAAGTAGGCAAAATAATCACGCTATTTTGTCCAAGGACTTTCACAAATGGGGAGTAAGGGAAAGACACGATCTAACCCTCATCCTATAATACACACTTAATCTGAAAGCAAAACCCAAGAAAGTGTGTACTCACAAATCGGCGAACGAATCCGGAGTGGCATGGGTGAACTCAATGACTGAGCGATGTACTGTGGTTTGTTTACTCTTTTTATGCTTCCTAGTTCACGACCGCATTACATGACCGTGAACATGGTGGCACCAGAAAATGACCAGAGATTCTTAATGGTGATCTTATTTAGCCCCCGATAGTCAACACATGGGCAAAGTTCGCCTCCTTTCTTCTTCACGAAGAAGAACCCCGCGGCTGCCGGCGACAAGGAGGGCCGGATGGTTCCATGACAAAGGGCGCTGGCGACATACTCCTCCATCGCCTGCATCTCAGTGACTGACAGCAAGTAGAGATGGCTGCGGGGAGGAACGAAATCCGGCTAAAGCTCTATCACCAGGTCTTAAGGGCGATGGGGTGGAAGATGGGTGGCTTTTCTTTTACAAAAAGCTCCAGCCAGGTCACGATAGGCGGGAGGGATGGCATTGGTGTCGACATCGGGGGCCTCGGACTCCATGGAACACGGAGGCAAAGTTCAGAGCAGGTCGGCCCCCACTGGAGGATTCAGTTTCCGAGTCCAAGAAATAAAGGGGTCGTGCTGCAACAGCCAGGGGTATCCGAGGATGATGGGAGGTGATAAGATGGAGGTGAGATGGAGTTGAATCTGGTTCTGGTGTTGGTCTATGGTGAGCGTGATAGGTTGGGTCTGGTTGGTGATAGGGCTGGATCAGAGGGGCCGACCGTCAACAGAAGTGATTTTAACTGACTGGGATAACGCCTCGATCCTTACCTCCAATTTTTTGGCATAGGTGGAGTCAATGAAGTTACCAGCAGCACCGGAGTCGATGAACGCGGTACTTCGAACCCGTTTGTGGCCACTTTGGAGGATTACCTGGACCGTGAGATGTGAGATGGTGGCGCTGGTCGTGGTGGAGATGTGAAGGGGGCCCGGTAAGGCTGCATGTTTTCCGGGCGGATTGGGCAGATCGCCCGATGATGTGCCACCGACCCACAGTAGGCACACAAACCCCCTTGATACCATTGTTTGCGTACTGCCACGGTCAGGGAGGCACGTCCTAGTTGCATGGGTTCCCCGGCTCCGGTGATCCGGTGGATCTCAACCTCGGCAGGAGGTGGAGATCCAACAGGTCCGGTAGTGGTGGTGGTGAAGGCTGTAGGTGGTCGTGGTGTGGCGTGGGAGAAGGTGGGTGCAGGCGGCAGGGTCCTCTGGGCTGGCTTTGGCCGAGAGAGAAGGCGCTGATCGATACGGAGGGCGAGCTAGATCAGCTCTTCCAGTGTGGCAGGCAACTCTCTCTTGGCGAGCTCATCTTTTATCCGTGAAGCCAGTCCCTTGTAGAAGGATGTCCGGAGCGCGGCATCCCCCCAGTTGGTCTGCACAGCAAGGGTTCGAAATTCAGCTGTGTACCAGCTCACGGACGATCCTCCCTGCTGCAGGTGGTAGAGTTTGGTGTCGGTTTCCACCTCGCCCGGGTGTTCGAAAGTGATTTTAAGCTGACTGGTGAATTCATTGTATGAATGGGCGGTGTCTGTATCTGCCCATAGAACTGCCGTGGCCCAATCAGCTCCCTGCCTGGGTAGCAACGAAACCAGGAGAGTGATGCGTAGCCGATCGGTGGAGTACCTAGTGGAATTGAACTCAAACACCAGATCAAGCGCTGTCAAAAACACAGTACACTTCCTGTCCGTGCCATCCCATTTATCTGAAAGTGGCAGAAATACATCCGAAGGAGGGGGGAGGGGTTGGTGCGGTGCCGCGGCCGCCGCGACGGGAGACTGGCTAGCCGCGCTATCCACAGCTGCACGGAGATCCGTGTTCTCCCGCCGGAGCTCCGCAACCTCGCGGCGCAAGGCTGCGACGTCTTGGAGGCCCAGGCGCAGATTAGCGATCTCTCCGGTCAGCTTGTTAATAAGCTCGGCGTGCCGATCTACCACGTCGCAGAGGTGCGCATGATCCGCTGCGTTCACCGCGGATGGCTCAGTCATTCTGTCAAGAACTGACCTTAGGTGACCAAAAGACGTAGCTTTAGCGGTTAGCCCTTAGAAAAACACGTTAAGTACGAGTAGGCAGGATAATTACGCTATTTTGTCTAAGGACTCTCACAAATGGGGAGTAAGGGAAAGACACAATCTAACCCGCGTCCTATAATACACACTCAATCTGAAAGCAAAACCCAAGAAAGTGAGTACTCACGAATCGGCGAACGAATCCGAAGTGGCATGGGCCAGGGTAGTTTGTTTACTCTTTTTATGCTTCCTAGTTCACGACCGCATTACTTCCGGGTCCCTTGATTAATTGATTATCAGCAGGTGTGCAGACCACTATAAAAGCAGTAGTTTTGGCAATTTGGTGGTCTGGAGCATTCAGGTATGTGTTAACACAATGCTAAGAGGGAGAGACAGGAGCAATGGTGCTAAAGCTTAATCTAAAAAAAAAAAAGCTACATCTTACACCCTATAGGCCTAACTGAGTATGTCTAACTAAATGTCCACCACAGCACATTAGAAGATGTTTGAACAAGTATGGTTTATTTGAAAGTCGATCCTGCTAATCATCATTTACAGACCTCCAGGGCCATACTCTAAATTTCTTTGTGAATTTGCAGATTTCCTCTCTAACCTAGTCGTTTCTGTAGACAAAGTGTTAATTGCTGGAGATTTAAAAATTCATTTTGAGAATCCAGAAGACCCTCTGTGAACAGCCTTTATGTTCATACTGGACTCAGTAGGAGTAAATCAGTGTGTAGTAGGACCCACTCATAAAGCAGGTCACACTTTAGATTTAATAATGTTCTTCGGATTAAGTATAAGAAATTTATTCACAATTCCACTGTTCGAAGTTATCTCAGATCACTATCTTGTCTCAATTAAAGTGTGTTATAGTGAAAATGTACGCACAGCGCCACGCTACCATATTAAACGTACATTCACATCAAATACCACACAGAGATTTATCAGTAATCTTCCAAAGTTACCAACTTTGATTGGATCGCCGTCTGACTCCACAGTTCTCGATCAGGCGATATTTAGAGTCGACATTTCGTTTTAATTTAGATTATGTACTGTAGCTCCATTTTTAAAAGGAAAATGATTAGATATAAGAAACTCACTCCTTGGTATAATGACCACACGTGCACTTTAAAACAGACCGCTCGGAAATTAGAACGTAAATGGCGTCAAACTAAATTGTTAGTATTCCAAATAGCATGGAAGGAGAGCATCCTGAACTATATAAAAGCTCTTAGTGTAGCTAGATCAACGTATCTCTCCACTCTTATAGAAAGAGTGGAGAGATACAGGCCAATATCAAACCTCCCCTTTATCGCTAAGATTCTGAAAGATAGTATCAGAGCAGCTCCTTTCATATCTACATAGAAATAGCATACATTTAGGCCTTATCAGAGCGCAGAGACAGCACACATTAAAATAGTAAATGACCTTCTATTGGCCTCTGATCAGGGTTGCGTTACTATACTTGTGTTACTCAACCTCTTTGCAGCTTTTGACAATATTGATCACAGTATTCTTCTTCAAAGATTAGTAAATGTAGTAGGAATTAAAGGAACGGCCCTCTTTTGGCTCAGATCCTATTTGACTGATCATTATCAGTTTGTACTGTAGATATAAATAATGACTATTTTTTTTATGTTCTAAAGTGGAGTTTGGTGTTACACAGGGTTCAGTTTTAGGCCCACTGCTTTTTTCTCTTCACATGCTTCCTCTGGGCAACATAATTTCGTAAGCATGGTTTTCATTTTCATTGTTATGCTGATGACACACAATTATATGTCCCAGCAGAACCAAACCAAAAAAAAACATTTTACTAAAGTTGAGCAATGTGTACAGAACATTTTACTAAAGTTGAGCAATGTGTAAGAGATTGGATATTAATTAACTTCCTTTTGCTTAATCCTGATAAGACAATAGTTCTAGTCATAGGACCGCAAGCAGCTAGAAGTGAGCTTTCTTATCACACTGTAACTTTAAATGGTCTTTCAAGTTCAAGTCGGCTTTATTGTCACTTCAACCATATACAGTTAGTACACAGTGAACCGAAACAACGTTCCTCCAGGACCAAGGTGCTACATGCAACATAAAATTACAACACAAATTAACAGAGAAGCTAAACTAGCTAACTAAGAGGCCTAGTTAGCTGGCTAGCAGAGACAAGACAGATATTCCTAACATAAATTACAACATAAATTAACAAAAACTAACTAAAGACTAACTAACTAAAAGACTATATACAGGTTTTTTCCAGACAACAGACAACATAAAGTGCACGTGCAAATGTGCAAACGAGCAACAACAAAGTGACAGTGCGACAACAATGACATATCAGAACATAAAATATGGTGTTGAGGTAGTAAAACATAGCAGCAAGAATTGAGATTTGTGCAAAAAGTAATGAATATTGTGCAGAAGAGATAAACAGTGAGGCATTTACAGATGTGTACGATAGTTTGGTGGTGTAGGTCAGTGTGTCTGCGCTTGTGTTGATTAGTCAGTCCAGTCTCAATGTTTTGATGTATTGATGTAGTTGAGTTAGGCTGAGTGATAATGTTTGTGTATGTGTGTGTGTGTGTGTGTGTGTGTGTGTGTGTGTTTATCAGTTCAGTCCCTTTTTGTTGAGGAGACGGATGGCTTGTGGAAAAAAGCTGTTGCACAGTCTGGATGTGTGTGCCCGAATGCTTCGGTACCTTTTTCCAGATGGCAGGAGTGTGAAGTGTGTGTGAGAGTGGTGTGTCCGATCAGCCACAATGCTGTTGGCTTTGCGGATGCAGCGTGTGGTGTAGATGTCTTCAATGGAGGGAAGAGAGACCCCAATGATCTTCTCCGCTGTCCTTACTATCCGCTGTAGGGTTTTGCGGTCCGATATGGCACAATTCCCAAACCAGACAGTGATGCAGCCGCTCAGGATGCTCTTGATAGTCCCTCTATAGAAGGTGATCAGGATCGGTGGTGGAAGCTGGGCTGTTGGGCTTTCTTGTGTAGGGAGCTGGTGTTGAGGGACCAGTTGAGGTCCTTCTCAAGGTGGACACCCACGAATTTGGTGTTTTCGACAATCTCCACAGAGGAGCCGTTGATGCCCAGCGGAGAATGGTCGCCTCGTGTCCTCCTGAAGTCAACAACCATCTCTTTTGTCTTGTCAACATTCAGAGACAGGTTGTTGTTGTTGTTGCACCAGTCCGTTAGCCTCTGCACTTCCTCTCTGTACGCTGACTCGTCGTTCTTGCTAATGAGACCCACCACGGTCGTATCATCAGCGAACTTAATGATGTGATTTGAACTGTGTGTTGCTACACAGTCGTGAGTCAGCAGTGTGAACAGCAGGGGACTGAGCACACAGCCTTGTGGGGCCCCAGTGCTCAGTGTGGTGGTGCTGGAGGTGCAGTTCCCGATCCGTACTGACTGAGGCCTTCCGGTCAGAAAGTCTAGGATCCAGTTGCAGAGGGAGGTGTTCAGGCCCAACAGGCTCAGCTTCCCGATCAGTTGTTGGGGGATGATAGTGTTGAATGCTGAGCTGAAATCTATGTACAGCATTCGAACGTATGCGTCCTTCTTGTCCGAATGTGTGAGGGCAAGATGGAGTGTAGTGGAGATGGCATCGTCCGTTGAGCGGTTAGGACGATACGCAAATTGCAGTGGGTCCAGTAAAGGGGGCAGCAGGGTCTTGATGTGTCTCATGACGAGCCGCTCGAAGCACTTCATGATGGTGGGTGTAAGTGCGACGGGACGGTAGTCATTGAGACAGGACACAGTAGACTTCTTGGGCACGGGGACGATGGTGGTGGCTTTGAAGCACGTGGGAACGACGGCGCTGCTCAGAGAGATGTTGAAGATGTTGGTGAGAACATCTGCCAGCTGTTCAGCACATTCTCTGAGCACTCTGCCTGGGATGTTGTCTGGTCCAGCAGCTTTACGTAGGTTGACTCTGCGTAGAGTTTTCCTCACCTCAGCTGTAGTGAGACACAGCACCTGGTCGTTCGGAGGAGGGGTGGTCTTCCTCGCCGCCACGTCGTTCTGCCTGTCGAACCGAGCGTAGAAGTTGTTCAGCGCATCTGGGAGGGAGCCGTCACCGTCACAAGCAGGTGATGTCATCCTGTAGTGAGTGATGGCTTATAAGCCCTGCCACATGCGCCGTGTGTCGCCGCTGTCCCTGAAGTGATTGTGGATTCTCTGGGCGTGTGCGCGCTTTGCCTCTCTGATGGCCCGAGATAGTTTGGCCCTTGCTGTTCTGAGGGCCACCTTGTCTCCCGCTCTGAAGGCACAGTCTCTGGTCCTCAGAAGTGCACGCACCTCCGCAGTAATCCACGGTTTCTGGTTGGGTCGTGAGATGATGCTCTTGGAGACAGTGACGTCATCGGTGCACTTGTTAATGTAGCTGGTCACTGATGACGTGTACTCCTCCAAGTCAGTGAAGTCGCCGTAAGTTGCAGCCTCCCTAAACATGTTCCAGTCAGCGCTCTCGAAACAGTCCTGAAGAGCAGAGATGGCTCCTGATGGCCAGGTTTTCACCTGCTTCAGAACCGGTTTGGAACGCCTGACGAGTGGTCTGTATGCTGGAATTAGCATAACAGAGATGTGGTCTAAGGTGGGGGCGGGGCTCTGCCCGATATGCGCCGGGGATGTTTGTGTAAACAAGATCCAGCGTGTTTTCCCCTCTCGTTGCAAAGTCCACATACTGATGGAATCTAGGAAGCACTGACTTGAGATTTGCATGGTTGAAATCTCCAGCAACAATAAACAGTCCATCCGGGTGTGTATTTTGCAGTTCACTGATCTTTGTATACAGTTCCCATAGCGCTTCCTTAGCATTAGTGCTAGGTGGAATGTACACTCCGATAATGAAAACAGTGGTGAATTCCCGTGGTAAATAAAAAGGTCTACATCTAACAGTCACAAACTCCACTAGCGATGAGCAATAACTAGAAACTAGCACAGAGTTCTTGCACCATTTCGTGTTGATGTAAACACACAAGCCGCCACCGCGAATCTTACCGCACAGAGCTGCATTTCTGTCGGCGCGAAACGAGGCTAGCCCGTCTAGCTGAACAGCGGCGTCCGGTACTCTGTCGCTGAGCCATGTCTCTGTGAAAACAAAGACACAGCAGTCTCTAACCTCACGCTGCGTAGCCTGCTGAAGTCGGATGTAGTCCAGTTTATTGTCCAGGGAGCAGACGTTGGATAGGATGATGGACGGGAGAGCCGGCCGGCTAGGGTTTGTTTTTAGCCTAGCACAGACTCCCGCCCGCTTGCCGCGCTTCCGCTTCCTCGCGCACCGCTTCCGATGACCCTTCCTCCGGCCGCCGGCATCAGGCAACGCCGAGGCTTTGAGGCCTGGTTCGCGCAGCAAGCCGAGGTTGCGTAGCTTTTCCCGCAGCTCATCGTGGATGTCGTTACCCGGGTTATTTAGGAACAAAAGTGTCTGGCTGTTGTATGTACGGACACCAGTCGCGACGGTATCCATACACGGAGTAAAATAAACGCGTTACACACAAAACGTACACAACGTAGCACCATTTTGGCTCCGGAGCGGCCGCTGCATGCTATTGCCGCGCCGCCATCTTGGATCGGTCTTTCTGTTCCATCAAGTGCAACAGTTAAAGACCTCGGTGTGATTATAGATTTGAATCCTTAATTTGAAGCACAAATAGATAATATTACCAGGATAGCATTCTTTCACCTCAGAAATATTGCCAAGATAAGAAATATATGTCACTAAATGATGCAGAAAAACTAGTTTATGCTTTTATCACCTTTATGTTGGACTATTGTAATGTCTTACTGTCTGGTTGTTCAACTAGGTGTATAAGCAAGCTTCAGTTAGTCCAGAATTTATTTAGCATTTTTGTAAATAGATTAGCCTTAGGTAAAGGAGCAGATCTGGGGGACTCATGGACCTAGAGTATTAGGTGAACTGGTATGTTTAGATGCTGTCTTCCCCACTCTCACTGATCACTCAGGGTTGTTTACAATGAAGTGATTGGTCGCCTTACAACTCAGTTCCCCCTCATGTCTGTGTTTCCTTCTGGCTCCTCTCTTTAGTTATGATGTCATACTTAGTCCTGCCGGAGTCTCTGCTTGCACTCTGCACTAAATATACATTCACATTATTCTGTACATTGTGTGACTGTGTGACTCTCTCTCTCCCTCTCTCTTTTTCCCTCTACCTGTCTCTCTGTCAAGCTATACATGTCGCTCCCGAGCTGCCAGTGATCCAGACCCTCCTCTGGATCTTTCTGACTTGTCCTGCTTCTGGTTGGAGATCTCATCATATGAATGCCCCTGTGCCTGCCTGGGATGCGTGTGGTGACTGGGGACGGTTCCACTTTTCCACAAAGACGGTCCTGTCCTCGGCTGATGCAGACAACTGTTCGCTGAGGATTTGTGACTTCAGTCGCTTGATAGTTCAGGACTGGAGTTTCCTACAGTCTACCTGAGCCTCCAGGAACAAACTGGACTCCATTTTAACTTTAACACATCTCCTGTTATAGTAAACTTCCAGTCTCACACAGTATGATGCAGATCAATCCCTGCTATCTGTTATCATCCAAATGAGGATGGGCTCCCTGTTGAGTCTGGTTCCTCTCAAGGTTTCTTCCTATTACCATCTCAGGGAGTTTTCCTTGCCACTGCTGCTGTCGTCCTCGGTTTGCTTATCAGGGACAATCTTATCATTTTGGTTCATACAGATTTACTCCCAAGCTTCCCCCTGTAACTCTCTTTACCCTCCCTAATTTTTCCCCTCAATGCTGTCAATCCCCTTTTCATCTCCTTCTTGTCACCACTGCAGAACACAGCCTTTTTTCTGTTCAGTGATGCCTTGATGTCCTGAGTCTGCCATGATTAATTACTCAGAAAGCAGCATACAGCAAGAGTCAAAAAGCACAATGTCTTGGTGGGTTTTACTGTCTATGCAAAAGTTTACATCTTTTTTAATCTTTGGTAACTGTTTGTTATAGAGTTTGTAAGGTTTTCAATATCTTCCCCATGAGCATAACAGAAAACCTTCCAATCAGTTACCTCTAAACATCCTTATAGGGTGCCTGTAGCTTCCTGTGATGAACTCCCCACAGTTCTGGTGATCACAGATACATACAGTATAGGGGCTTGAGGTGGACCAGGTTGTGATCTGATCTTCCCAACGCTGAGAGAGCTATGGGGCTGTATCCTTCATTTACATTAGCATACATGTCCAGAGATTTATTTTTCCTTGTCTTGCAGTGCACAAACTGTTTAAAATTGGGCAGGGTTGACTTCATGGTGACATAGCTAAAATCCCCAAGGGTAGCTATTAGGGCATTAGCAATCCATATTTATTATGAAGGACTTCAAATCCTGCTGGATCTGGCTGGGCAAAGAGTCAAAAAGACTTCTGTAGTTGTCTGATGTCACTTGCTCCAGCCTTACCTGCTTGATCCTTTCCTAAAGATCATGTACAGTTCATTTTAAGCAAAGCTGTGCTATTACTCTAAAAAACGCACACTCTGTTCTTAGTGGTGGAATGTGCAGTCAATAAAGATTGGCCACCAGGCTGTTCAAATTTGCCATGAAGCCTCCAACGTTTAAATAAATGTCTTTGTAGATTAAGCAGGGAACGTTTAAAAAAAATAGCCCCTGGGTGGAACGGAACATGATGTTTTATGTACATTGTTGCATCACGAGGCACCACACACAGACGTCTTCAGAAAATACACTACAACTGATGCATTCCTAGTATCAAGTCCCTCCTGAACAGTTTTCGGGAAGTAATCTACTACAAATGACTAAATTTTTAAAAAATTTAATTACATTACTGATTATTACATGTAAAAAGTGATCAGAATACTAATTACGTTACTGTCAAGTTACTTTGAAAACATTTGTCACTGTAATGGGCTGTGCCTCAATCTGTTGTTGCTCCTCGCGCACACTCTAGGCTCCCTTTGTAATAAGCAAGGCCGCCAGGTCGAGCTGGCTGGTGATAATTAATGTTAATGGATCTTGGGCTTTCTCTGCGTTAAAAATCCTTCCTTTTTTCCTTCCTCCCTCCTTTAACCCTCTTCTTCCCTGTTTTTTCTAAATAAAATCACCCCTTTTTCCATAAGACCTCGTCTTGTGTCTGTGGTGCCGCCCATGCAAAAAGCGTGAACTCATTACAACATCATATGTAAAACTACTAAGCTCTCAGACGATTGATTAAAGGTAAGGATTAAACCAACAAAATGTTATTTTAAAAGTATTATACTGAATTTTAAAAAATCATATTTTTAAACAATTTATATTTTATATATAAATAACATGATGAATATGAATATGAATAACATGCTTACTGGAGCAAAAAATTAAAAAACAAACAAACAAATTAATAAATAAATAAAGACATTTACACAAACACAAAGACAGACATTTTATGTATTTTACATGTAATGTAACATGTTGCAACTGTCCCTGATCTAGTCCAAGGCTGGGGTCAGTTGCAATATCTGACTTCTTCCATTCAAATACATTTTATGAATGGAGTCATACGAAGTCACCTAAAAATGGTATTGATCATTAGCAAATAGTTTATGTTTAATACATAAAATTTTGAATTTAAATGTAATTTTTTACATACAGTCATACACAGTACGATATGCAGTGAAATGCTTACATGACCCGTGACCTTAAAAATATTAATAGAAAATAAATATGGAATCAAATAAGAAATTGTAGGGAATATTTCATTTCTAGTGTGTTTCATGATATCCTGTGTGCATGAGAAGAGAGTGTTTTCTTTTTCTGACTTCAACATGCTGCACCTTCAATAAACACTTTCCTTATTATAGTTTATGTTCAGGGTTGTAAAACTGCTGAAGGCTCATATATTCAGAACTGCTCAGAGATTGTTCACTTCACTAGTATACGTCCTGATCTGTCTTCTAGACCCATAACAACTGGTGACACTCTGTTTGTAGATGGTTCCAGTTCAAAACCATATGATGGGAAATTTCTCTGTGGTTATGCTAGGTGCGCGCTTTAATCCAAGATAGCGCCAATGAGGTTGGCTGCCGTCACGACTGCTCCGACCACCTTTTCTTTGTTTTTGTTTTTTAAATTAGTTTTCAGCGTTTTAAAAGTGGCAAAATCACCACCAATTTAGTACATTAGGTATGATAGAGACACTCGGTTCACCGCATGGACCGCATGGACAGGACACAGGTCGACAAGTTTTCTAAATCGGTAAAAGTTTTCCTGTGTGCTCGAGAAAATGCAAAGAAGAACCAAACGCAAAGAAGAACCAAACAAGCAGCTACACCATTACTGTACTGGATCTGGAGCTTAACTGCACTAAACACCCTGAGTTTAAGTCCCGCCTTCATGTTATATTGTAGGACTGACTTCTATTTTGTACTATTTATATAATGTTAATATGCACCCAAAAACTGACTGGCTCAGCTGATGAAATCAATCTCAAACTCAGTTCATTGTTTTTGAAGCACTATGACTTCAGCTCCCTCCAGTGTGATGGAAATGTCGCAGTCAGACTGTTAAGTGAGTGTGTGTGTGTGTGTGTGTGTGTGTGTGTGTGTGTGTGTGTGTGTGTGTGTGTGTATAGAGAGAGATTATATTGGGCTGGGATCATTATCTCTCCTTTTCCTGCTGTACTCTTATAGTTTAGATTATAGGTTAGACTATTATAACCCAGGTGTAACAGCTTTCCATTGCGTTGGTAATATATGAGGAAGTCCTTGGAAGTCGTTGCAATGATATGTCTACTTTATTTGTGCTCCATTAACAATTGTCTTGAATCTACTTGCTGATCAAGTCGTCATCAATGTTACCAATCCATAATCAATGACACAGTATTACAAATTGTCCCCCCACACGCTACTCTGTTGTGCGGTCAAAAACTGTGAGCTTCCTAATTACCGAGACACACACACCTGGCTCTTACACCGGTGCTATCATTATACTGTGAAACCTCGGATTGCGAGTAATGCGGTTTGCGGGTATTCTGCAAAACGAGCAAAAAATTTTTTAGAAATTTTGACTTGAAAAACAAACAAGTCTTGGTTCACGAGTACGGAGTTTCATGTATCACGCATGCGCTTCTTGTTTTGACGCCGAGCATCATGTGAACACAACTGAGCCAATGTTTTCTCTCTCCCTTGCGCTGCGGAATTGTGGTTAATTAGTCTCCCCTGCTGGGTCTTAGTGCTTGTCTCTTACTGGTATAATCAACATCCGTGCACGCGTGTACTGTTTCTTATAACACACGTGTTTGTGCGCGTGTAAAGCAAAAGAAAGTCTTATTAGAAGTTTAAAAATCCATTTTCTCTCTCCGTCTCTGTTGTTGTGTGTGCACGCATAATTTAAAACACTGCTCTGTCGCGATTCTTTTCAAAGGTAAAGTGCAGGTTCATTAGTTTGTTTGTTTTACTTTACAGCAGTGATTCCGTT
This sequence comes from Clarias gariepinus, assembly GCF_024256425.1. Classification (NCBI taxonomy): domain Eukaryota; kingdom Metazoa; phylum Chordata; class Actinopteri; order Siluriformes; family Clariidae; genus Clarias; species Clarias gariepinus. The sequence goes on from NC_071101.1 coordinate 3,762,559, forward strand.
ATTAAGCGCTCACACGAGTGTAAAAAAAAAAAAAAACGGAAACACTTATCTGTCAGGATTTATTTTTGCTTTTTTAAAGGTAAAGTTCAGGTTAATTTGTTTTATTTTTACTTTATATTTTGTGTTAATTATTTTTATGTATTTATTTTTTTAGGCTGTGGAATGAATAATTTGAGTTTTCATTATTTCTTATGGGAATTTCTTCTGGAACAAATTATGCTCGTAATTCAAGGTTCCATTTTACTGTCACAGTGCCACACAGTGGCCAAAGAAACTTTACAATAAATGGATCCAACACCAGAACACAAATAATCATTAAAAACTACATTTGTATCTGTGTAAACTTGTACATTTAGATTATTACATACATAATTTGGCATCTAAAGAGCTTCTGTTTTCTTCCTAGCCCCCTACAGAGGTATTGTTAGTCAGGCTATGAGCTTACCTTACCACTGATGTCACGATATGGAGAACAACAGAAATGAAAAGTAAATCAGTGTGAATCTACAAAGTTGTAATAATGTTCATGTGTGTTGTTATCAGTGTTGTGGGATGTTACTTTTTGATGTAACTACTGTAATTACATTATAAAATTACTGTCATTAAAAAGTAATATTACTTTACAGCATTACTTTCTCATAAAAGTAACTAGTTCAAGTACGTTTCCATACTTTTTTAACCTACACAGTTTCACGCGGTGGCCGTAAGTACGGATCATCAGGATTTACAGAGAGTTTTGTGATTATCTTTCCATCTTTCCGCACGTCGGTCCTTACAGACCTTGCAGAACTTCGCAGAATGTTGGGGAGTCACTCGCGGCGGCTCACAGTGCCTAACACCGCTTCTCATCATGAGTCATACTTGGTTATGCGGTTTGACTCAAAGATGGAAAGATGAGATAGGAGTATAACAGCAGGAATAACAGGGAGGAGGGGGGGGCGCGGGTTATCGGGGGCTTGTAGGACAACTTTCACACACACACAATAACGGAATCACTGCTGTCTGGCTCACAAATATGCTGGACCTAACGTGTTAGATCACTCGTTACATCAAAAAAGTAATTCAAGTACTCTAACGTGTTACTTTGTAATGCTTTACACCCAACACTGGTTGTTATTTTTTATTATTTTTCTAACTTCATTGAAGATCCAGCAATTTCTAAATACAGATTGTAATTTACAAACAAAATGATGATTTAGAAACTACTCACTTAAACCAGTGCAGTGATGAGAACTGGATTAAACCAGTCATATACTGTAGGAGCAATGTGATTGTTTGTAGCATAGCTAGCATCATTTGTTAGCAATAGCGTAATTCGATTTATTTTTACTTTTTTCAAAGGTAAAGGTAAACTTTATATTTTTGAATTCATTATTTTTATGTATTAATTGTTTTGTGTCGTGGAACGATTAATCAAAATTTTTATTAATTCTAAGGGGATTCATTTTACTAGTGTTTTGATATACAAGCACATTTCTGGAATGAATTATGCTCTTTATGCAAGGTTCCACTATAGTTTGTAATTAAGTACAGTTTAAACTAACACTGTAACTGTATTTTCTAATACTAATGTCTGTCTTGGTTCAGAAAACAGTTTAAATTTTAGTTTGTGTGTTTGTTAGACAACCTGACATTTAATTGTAAAATGAACTATCAACATTTGTAAACAGTCAGCATGTGTAAATGGTCCTAAACACCTTTATTGTACTGGTAACACAACTGCAATACAGTAGTATAGAAGACTGTGTGTAGTTGAGTTGATGAGGTTGTGTTTGAGCGAAGCAGTGATGGTACGTATGTGGGTAAAGGATATGAGGGTCGTGTGGACGTTCCTGAGGATGAGCTTCGTAAAGGAAACTGTTCCCTGGTGTTGAAGGACGTCAGTGTTACTGATGATGACTTCTACAGAAGATTTGTGGTGGAACATGTGGACAGAACTAACACTGATATAGAACAGGAAATCCACAGAGTGTTACCATCTTAGTCAGTGGTAATTAAATTATACAGTGTAAATGTAAGGGGTCACCCCTAGAGGGCGCTGTGCACCCAAATCCTTAGTATGTTTGTTTGTGTAGTTTTATGTTTTTGGACTCATTAGTATTAAATTAAATAGCTATTTGTGCTGGGAAACTGGGTCGAGCATTGGTTGTTATGTAAAGTGGGCATTTATTTTGTCTTGTCTTGTTTTAGTTGCCATTTGTTTTGTGGAGCTGTGTTTTGCTAAGTTTGTATTGTTTTGTTTACGCTGGCACTAGTGTGGTTTAGTTTACACTGTCATGTTAAGTGTATTGTTAGTTAGCCTCCTAGTCTGTGTCTCTCCTTGGGTCCATTCTTCGTACGTCGCTTGCCACATCCGAGATGAACTGACACATTCAAGATAAGATCATCGTGCTAATTATGATGTGGCTAATTTGGTTCTTTCAGCACACCTGTTGTTGATGATTAGTACGTCCTGTATATTTTAAGTGACAGATGTCTTGTCCAATCAGCGGTGAGAATCAACACGCCTACAGTATGTGTGGCTTGCGAATGAAATTCTTAGTGCTGATCTTTAGTGGCTGATGTCTCGTCCAACCAGCGGTAAGAATGTAATTTGCAAACTTCACCTACCTTTTTTGATTTTTTGATTCTTACCGCTGATTGGATATTATATAAAGTACCGCAGCCACACAGACATTTAGATGTATTTTTATTTAAGGATTCATTTCAGTATTTTAGGATTATACAGCACTTTGGTCAACTAAGTTGTGTTTTAAACACAACAGAATAATGTGCTTTAAAAATTATTCTGACTTCACTTGATAGTCCTGCTTATATGTCTTGAGTGACAGATGTCTCATCCAATCAGCAATAAGAATTTAATTTGTGAACTATACCTACCTTTTCCAGTTTGAGTGAATTGTCGTTGTGTTTTTTGATTTGTTTTATAGTATTTGGTTTTGTTATTTTTAATTTTTGTTTTAAGTTTTGTTTTCAGTTTTATTTTCATTTTGTTTTTGCACTTCTCAGCCACCGTAGAAAAAGGCAGTAACTAAGCGAAGCATCACGCCATCTCAGATCACATAGTGGTATCATGGTTGTGTAATTGCCCTCTACTTTCCACCCTGTACAGCGGTGACTGTGTTATGTCTACCCCAAGGCCATGTCCACGCGTAGCCTGGTATTTTTAAAAACTGAGATTTTTCTTCTTCGTTTTTAAAAATAATTCTGTCCACACGATCTACATTTTAAAAATATCTTTGTCCACGTGAAAAGAGAAGCCACCATTTAAGATGATGTGTCATGCGTGATATGTCATGGATATAGTTTCCATGTATAAATGTTAGTAATTCATGCATATGTATACAATTTGCCGTCTGTCGCGGATGATGTTTCACTGTAAACGAGCCTTGATGTAATAAGTGTGTATTTTTATTACAACAGTAAATGTAAAGGGACTAACATTACTGAGGTTGTTTAAATGTATGTCTTCCAGCAGACTGAGCCTTAGTCGTCCTCCGTCCAGCAGACTCGGCCTCAGTCACCTGCATTCCTCCCAAAATGCTCAGCAAGAAGGACTGTAACTTGCAGCCAATTTAATGTAACCTTGCTGGCCAAGAATCTAAGAACTCATATAAGACGGCATCATACTGACAAAGAAAATACAATTACACCTGAGAGGCACTTTCGATCTCAGTGCATTGATGAAAAAATTGGCCTTTTTGCAGTTGAAAAGGCTTTCCATGGTCAAGCAACACCACATACATGTCATAAATACTTGGGGACCAAACTATCGTTTAGCTTGCGAAAATGATCAGTGTGTTTTAAATTCAAAGTTTGCGCACAACGCTGGGATCCTACCTTTCGAGTGCTGCCAACTCCAATCACTAATTTTCTGTAAACAAGTTGCACTGACAGAGAACGGTCTCTCGCAGCTGGTGCAGGAGAAGTAGTTTGGAGAAGCAAGAAAAGCCCAACTGTTACTGTTGCAACAAGAGACAAATACTGCAGAGACACTTTTGTCTTTGCAGGCCACTTGTGGAAGTTCATCAACAAAGTATTTAATTTCTGTCTTTGAACCAACAATGTCCTATTACAGCAGAATGGGACGGGTGATGGTGGCTTATGACAAAAAGAAAAATAACTGGCATTGTCCTTGTGCCCAACCTCGGCAATCATGCATACACAAAGCCACAGCAAAGTGGCATCTTTTCCAGACGATGCAACAACTCTTCAAGAGAGTAGAGAGTTCAAAGGTCCTTAACACTGTCCATAAATCTGATAAGACCAACATTCAGGATGTGTCATATCCCCCAAACTCTTCTGTTCATGGCTACATCATCAACAGGGCCTTCCACGCCAACATTTCAGCAACAACTGTGGCATCTTTGTCCTGATGTAAGTTTATAGAGCTGATGTTTTCTTACTAGATTTTGATCCAGTATAGAACAAATGTATTTGTAATGTTTACAATTCCAGTAATTCCTGAGCTTTGCAACTGCAGGGGACTTTAATTTTACAGAGGTAAGTAAAAACTCCAATGTACACTCACCTAAAGGATTATTAGGAACACCATACTAATACGGTGTTTGACCCCCTTTCGCCTTCAGAACTGCCTTAATTCTATGTGGCATATCTGAAAGCATTCTTTAGAAATGTTGGCCCATATTGATAGGATAGCATCTTGCAGGTAATGGAGATTTGTGGGATGCACATCCAGGATACGAAGCTCCCGTTCCACCACATCCTCTATTGGGTTGAGATCTGGTGACTGTGGGGGCCATTTTAGTACAGTGAACTCATTGTCATGTTCAAGAAACCAATTTGAAATGATTCGAGCTTTGTGACATGGTGCATTATCCTGCTGGAAGTAGCCATCAGAGGATGGGTACATGGTGGTCATAAAGGGATGGACATGGTCAGAAACAATGCTCAGGTAGCCCGTGGTATTTAAACGATGCCCAATCGGCACTAAGGGGCCTAAAGTGTGCATCCCCCACACCATTACACCACCAGCACCAGCCTGCACAGTGGTAACAAGGCATGATGGATCCATGTTCTGATTCTGTTTACGCCAAATTCTGACTCTACCATTTGAATGTCTTAACAGAAATCGAGACTCCTCAGACCAGGCAACATTTTTCCAGTCTTCAACTGTCCAATTTTGGTGAGCTCGTGCAAATCGTAGCCCCTTTTTCCCTATTTTTAGTGGAGATGAGTGGTACCCGGTGGGGTCTTCTGCTGTTGTAGCCCATCCGCCTCAAGGTTGTGCGTGTTGTGGCTTCACAAATGCTTTGCTGCATACCTCGGTTGTAACAAGTGGTTATTTCAGTCAAAGTTGCTCTTCTATCAGCTTGAATCAGTCGGCCTATTCTCCTCTGACCTCTAGCATCAACAAGGCATTTTCGCCCACAGGACTGCCGCATACTGGATGTTTTTTCCTTTTCACACCATTCTTTGTAAACCCTAGAAATAGTTGTGCGTGAAAATCCCAGTAACTGAGCAGATTGTAAAATACTCAGACCGGCCCGTCTGGCACCAAAAACCATGCCACGCTCAAAATTGCTTAAATCACCTTCCTTTCCCATTCTGACATTCAGTTTGGAGTTCAGGAGATTGTCTTGACCAGGACCACACCCCTAAATGCATTGAAGCAACTGCCATGTGATTGGTTGATTAGATAATTGCATTAATGAGAAATTGAACAGGTGTTTCTAATAATCCTTTAGGTGAGTGTATATTTGCCATATAATTAGAAAGTAATTAGAAAGTATCTTTTTTTCCCTCAGACAGACATGCCTGGTATTAGGAGATGGTGGTGTTTGCTTCTTTTGGAGAATTTCACCTTGAGGTTTATTGTCTTTCCTTTATTTCTCTACATTTATGAACTAGCACTAAAATTTTTTGCTGAGGTGTTACTTCTACATTATACATACTAGGCCTGTGCTATATAATAATAAATATTTAAGTACTGTAAATGTAGATATTGCGATATGCACAATCACTTCAGTTTTTAATCTATTTAGGGACATGAACAAAAGCACAAAGAGAGTAACTTTTGTATATTTAATAAGAATCAGTCAATTTTTAATTTTAAAGGCGTAGCAATTATTATTTTGAAAACTTTTATTTACATAATATAAACATACCTCTCCTTTACTACATTTCATTACAGGTCTGAAGAAGATAGACAAGCAACAAAGAGACTCAAGAGACAAACTGAAAATAATGTAATTTAATTACACTTAATATGATTTTTTTTTTTTTGTCGTAATCTCTTAACATGTAGAATTACACGTCTTCTTTCCTATCCTTTTTAGGCACAAAAGGCAATCATAACTCCTGAGTTGCAACTTTTGGATGGAAGTCTCTTACTGTAAGTGCTGGAATACTGTCATGTTTCATTCAAGCAAATGAGGGGTTAAACCTTTTCCATATACTTTCCAGTTACCCATGGAGATCTTGGAGATGATACAGTTCCCTTTCAAAGGCTACACTCGATGCTGCGTGAAAACGCTATGGGAAACATTTTGTCATGTTGCCGGTTGTGAAGCATGTGTGTATCAAACACGCCAAATTTTGGCTTATATAACCTCGGTCGGGTGACGTCATCTGATGAGACGCACCTGCAGGTTATAAATAGGAGTGAACCGGAAATATTCCTCAGATCTTTTGTCTTCACTGACCTTGTTGTGTATGCGTGTGTGTTTAAACCAGCAAAATAAGAAAGTGTTTAACTCACCGATATGGCAGAGTTTTAATTGAGATATCCCTCCGTGTCTAATAAACACATATCGGAGGGCGATCTCTACACTTTACTGCTTCGAATAAAGTGCTCGCGCGCGCCCCGCATTCCTTGAGAAGCACCTGGCCACGGCGCATTTCTGGGGCTTAAAACGAATGTATCCAGCAGAGCTGTGAGAGATGGATTTAAAACTCCTATCTCTCACTTCATCGTTGGATCGGGAAATTCCTCTGTCCGCTCGCAAGTGCGCGCTGCGCTTCTTGTGAATGGGCAAGGATAAACATCCTCTCTCGCTCCGCGGAGATGAAAATAGCACCCAAGCACTTAAAAAAAAAAAAAAAAAAAAAACATTAAACGGCAGGTTCTGTCGGGTGGCCCGGGGGCGGAGCCTCAACAACGCTCTCTCCCTTTTTCTTAGCAATCTCCATATGAGTTAACCCTTTCATGGAGTAAGCTGTATCTATTCTGTGTTTTCCTGCCATCTACTTTATTTGTTTAAATATAGTTGAGGTGGAAGCACGGGGTTATATGATGACGCCCAGATAGAAGAGACGCTTCCAGGCTATCTCTCTCCTGGGACATCATCCTCCCTGAAAAGCTAATACTTCCTTTCAAGCTGTGTAGACTTTTATCTTCCCTGGAGGGAAAAGCTTTTCAGGCAGCAGGTCTGGTTGGTGCTCCATTGCACACCATGACGGTATTGCAGGTCTACCAGGCTGACCTGCTAAGAGACTTGAGTACTGGCGGGGCTCTTCAAGATAGGACGTTCTGAAATAACGCCTGGCCACAGACTTATGGCTTGAATCTCAGCGGCATCAAGCATAGGATCGCGCATTCCTCCTTGATGCCCCTATTTCCGGCCTGTTTGGCGATGTCGTTAACTTGTTCGCCACTAGGTTCATGAGGCAAAGTTATATGAACAAGCCTTCGGAAATTCCTTCCCCGCCGTGCTCAGGAGTCTGGACTGTCGGCCACCCAGTCTCAACCGGGTCTGACGCTTGCAAGGCGTGAAACACACAAGGAGAGTGTTTTTGAGCCGGGCACCCCCTCGTAAAGATTGGGGTGCGTCGTGCCTGCACTTCGCAATCCGCCTCAAAAGAGCTCAGACTGGCATATTGTCTTCTTCACAAAGAAGCCCTGAGGTTCATGTGCCCAGGACCATGGGGGTGCCCCCCCAATGGGGAGAGACATGCAGAATTCCTTTTGAGAATTAAGTGTTCTCCCTGGCACCCCAGGAGGTCGGTGTTTTTGCTCCGCCACCACTGGTGTTTCGGGCAACACCAGTCTCCAATAAAGTCTTAGCTCTTTGGTTTTACCTGCCATGTTTCAGGATGCCGAACATCTAACATTGCCCCCCCCCCCGTTTAACCAAGCCGCCGAGACTTTTGCCCCTTTCAGAGAAACTGGCAGCGTGGAAACTACTGCCAAGCATATCTCCTTGGGTACTAAGCACTGTAGAGATAAACTACAGGATGCAGTTCTCACATCACCCTCTATGTTTCAACGGCGTGGTCTCCACTTCCGTGAAACCGGAAAGTGCACATCTGCTGACAGAAGTTGCTGGGAAATGGGGCCATGGAACATGTTCCCCCTACCAGACAGTGAGACAGGCTACTACAGTCGGTATTTCTTGGTTCCCAAGAGGAACGGGGGGCTACGTCCAATTTTTAGATTTTTGCGGGCTGTTCTGCTATCTAAAATAAATAAATACAGCTTCAAAATATTGACTGTCAAAGTGATTGCTCTCAAGTCCTACCAAGCGATTGACTTGGGACAATCGATTGAAGGACGCTTACTTCATATAGAAATATTGCCACAACACAGGAGGTTCCTAAGGTCGCTTTCGGGGGCGAAGCTTACCAGTATCGGGTCCTTCCATTTGGTCTAGCTCTCTCACCCGCACATATATGAAATGCATGGATGTAGTTCTGGCGCTTACGACTCTAGGGCATCCGTATTTTAATTACATAGACGACTCAGTAGCTAGCGCTTTGACATCAGCATGTCATCCTAGCTCATCTTTGTTTCTTAGGATTGAGACCCAATGCCATGAAAAGCGTGCTCTTTCCTGTTCAGAGGACAACATATTGGGTGTCACATGGGATTCGATCGTAAGCGGCACAGCTGTCTCCCGCTCGTGTTGAATCCATTCTCAACACCCTCAAGGAAATCAAGCTAGACCGGAAAGTGACCATCACTTTCACAGATCTTAGCTCTTATGGCAGCTGTATCCACGGTGACACCTTTGGGTCTTCTGCACATGAGAGCATTTTAGTTGTGGCTAAAAACCAGGGGATTTCACTCTAGGGCCAATCCCCAATAAAGGTTACGCGCCAGGTGCTTCATACCCTTCCTATGTGGTTCAGACCCCGGTTTCTGACTTTGGGTCCCACTCTAAGTTCGTCTTGTCGTCACAGATGCTAACGACAGACGCTTCCCTTATGGGCTGGGGTGCGGTCTTAGATGACCGTCCAGCCCAAGGGAGCTGGAGAGGCCATCTTCTCGCGCGGCACATCAATTGCCTCGAAATGATGGCTCTATTTCTGGCCCTAAAGCACTTCCTCCAGCAGTTGGGAGGCTACCATGTCCTAGTGCGGGTGGACAACACTATGGCAGTCTCATATATTAATCGCCAGGGCGGACTGTGCTCGCGCCGCTAAAAAGCTAGCGCACCAGGTTTCTGTCCCTCAGGGCGAATTACATTCCAGGGCATATGAATGTGGGAGCAGTTGTTCTGTCCAGTCAATCTCTGACACACGGGGAATGGAAACCCCACCCCAAAATAGTCAGTCAATCTGGGAGAGATTTCAGGTAGAAGAGGTGGACCTCTTTGCCTCGCAAGATCAGCAAATGTCCCCTTTACTACTCTCTGACTCTTCCAGCTACCCCGGGTCTGGACGCCGTGGCCCGTACATGGCCCTGGTTACGCCTTTATGCGCTTTCCTGATAGCTCTGCTTCCGGGAGTCTTGGCGAGGGTCCATCAACAGTGTTTGTGCCTCTTATTGATAGCGCCCTGTTGGCCGACCAGAGTGTGGTTCTCGGATCTAGTATCCCTCTTCAACGGCTCACCATGGGTGATTCCAATGAGGTGGGATCTTCTGTCTCAGGCGCAGGGAACCCTAGAAGAGCTTATGCCCTCAAATGGAATGTATTTGAAAGTTGGTTCATGACAAAGCAGGTAGACCCAGTCCATTGCGAAATGTTTCAGTGCTGGAGTCTCTGCAGGAAAAATTGTCCTCGGGCTTGTGCCCTAGTACCCTCAGGATGTACATAACTGCTATTTCAGCCTGCCACAACGGGCCAACTAAGTCAAGCTGGTCTTTCAGCCAGCGTAATTGAGACTATTCTAAGTGCTAGGGCTCCCTCCCCTAGAAGAGCTTATGCCCTCAAATGGAATGTATTTTAAAGTTGGTGCATAACGAAGCAGGTAGACCCAGTCCACTGCCGAAATGTTTCAGTGCTGGCGTCTCTGCAAGAAAAATTGTCCTCGGGCTTGTGCCCTAGTACCCTCAGGACGTACGTAACTGCTATTTCAGCCTGCCACGTCCTGATTGGTGGGGTTACTGTGACACGGTCCCTTTTGTGGGTTTTATCCATCGTGCTCGAAGAGCCAATTGACACCCTTCTTTTTGAACCACTAAAGTCAGCGCCTTAGGTTTCTGACCTTTAAGATGGTTTTTCTAATGGCTGTTACCTCTCTGAGAGGATTGGAGATCTGTCAGTCTCCCCATCCTGCCTAGACTTTGCCCCTGGGCTAGTCAGGGCCATTTTGCATCCTCACTGAACTATCTTCCGAAAGGTCCATTCTCAACATGCACCCTATTGTTTTTGAAGCCTTCTGTCCTCCGCCTTTTACAGCTTCGAAACAGGAGAGACTTACTGTGTCCAGTACGTGCTCTTCAGATTTACATCCACCGCATCAGCCAGTGGCATAAGTCAGAGCAGCCTTTACATGTTTTTCTGGCCGCAACCGGGGGGGCGGCCGCCACTACACTGGGTGAGAGATGCTATTGCCCTCTCCTATGAGGCGCGTGGGCTCACTTCACCTCTAGGAACCAGGGCTCATTTAACCAGGGGGATCGCCTCATCTACTGCACTAGCAGGAGGTATTCCCCTGCAGCAAGTGTGTGATGCGGCGGCGTGGTCCTTTCCGCACACATTTGTTAGATTTTATAATCTGGATGTTCATGTCACTCCGGGCTCACAGGTCCTCGAGTCAGCTTCCCAGATATAGTTCTGAGACCTTCTCGGCTTTGTGCGCACACGCTACACAACCTTGGGGTCCAGACACTTGCAGTGCGGCGGCGTTGGTATTCTCGTTTCCATAGCATTTTCACGCAGCATCGAGTGTAGCCTTTGAAAGGGAACGTCTCGGGTTACTTTGCTGTAACCCTGTTCCCTGAAAAGGCGGGAACGAGATGCTGCGTCCCAATGCCGCACTGCCTACGTGACCAGACGTCCGTTCAGACAAATCAATCTAAGGAATGTTTCCGGTTCACTCCTATTTATAACCTGCAGGTGCGTCTCATCAGATGACGTCACCCGACCGAGGTTATATAAGCCAAAATTTGGCGTGTTTGATACACACATGCTTCACAACCGGCAACATGACTAGATGTTTCCCATAGCGTTTTCACGCAGCATCTCGTTCCCGCCTTTTCAGGGAACAGGGTTACAGCAAAGTAACCCGAGACGTACTCTTGGAAGTAGTGCTACAGGATGGAGATGCTGCCTACATGAATCTTTTGCTTACTTGCAGTTGCTTTAGTAAATACATGTATTTAGGTTGGATTGCAGAAATGGCAGAAATTGAAGAGCTTGCTGAAGGAATTGAAGAAGAGATAGAAGAAGCTGAGGAAGGAATTGAGGAATTATCAGCAGAAGAATGAGCAGAAGTTAAAGCTGAAATAGCTGAAACCCATACTGTGGTTAGAGAGCTTTCTACAACTCAGAGTAAACTACAAGAATCCCTTAGCGCCCCTAAAAGTTGGTCAGCTGATGTGGTCATGTTTATTGCCTAAACTGTAGCAATTGGTGCCATCTTGTGGGGCGTAAATGTTGCTTTAAAAAAACTGCTTCCACATGCGCAGCAAGAAACAAAGACCTGCATGCGTGCGGTATTAAAGGCCTTGTCTGACGTGATCAAGGCTGAACGTATGATGAATGAAAAGGTACTGGACTGGATGAAAGTCCACGAGGATGATATCATCACACTGGATGGAATGGATGTACCAATGGAAGCCATTCTGACAAAATACATCAGTCCAATAAGTAAGGTAAGGTGTCCAATCTAATCCAATCTAGCATTTCAGACACGTGTCATTCTTGATCCCCAGTATCAGTTCTATGTATCTCTACATTTCATAAATTGTTTCCTGTACACACACACTTACACACTCTCACACACTCTTACAGAATTCTGATCAGATGTCCTTGAGATCGTCTCATATAATGTGATCAGTAATGTTAATACAGTAACGACTCGACTTGTATAAAGTTCTTGAAGATACTTCTTCTCCGGAATTCTTCATCAGGTCCATCTGTCTCACAGTGTCAGGGACATAAACTCAGTGCAGTCTTTAAGTCAGGTGGACAGTTCTGATTGGACAGCAGTGACGTGTCTCTAGAGTTCTGATTATTCAGCATCACACAGCTGCAGTGTGTAGTTTACTGTGTGTGATTGAAACACACAGTCCTGTACACAGCTGTAGGTCACACTCATGTTTCTCCACAGAAGAGCTGGACGAGTAAACATGAGATGAGGGACAGGACCTGGACCAGTGGGTGAGGACTCTTCATTACTGCAGAGAGACAGAAATGAGTTTTAGTTATTACATTTAACTAGAATACACAGTATGTACACACCACACACTTTGATTTTTTTTCTTTTGGTAATACCCCCCTTCCCCACCTTTAAAAAAAAAAAAAAACTAATTTCTGAAGCAGGATAAAAAAAAAAAAGGAAAGGTACAGTAAATACTGACTTACCTGTGGGAGCTGATGAAATACTGCTGTTGGTTTCTTTAAGAGCAGAAACTAAAAGAAAAAAAAATACATTACTGTAGAAACTTGACAATCATAAAGCCTCTGTAAATGCAGTTCTTGATGAAGCTACATTAATTTACACTGTGAGGTAGGTGTAAGTCAGACTCAATAATAATCTACTCCATGACCTTAGTGTACTCCAGTACTAAGACTAAGAGTTTAACATGGCTGATCAAGACCACTGTGAAGTTCACAGATCTCTTGGTGCGTCTCACTGTCTGGTAGCTGGTGTAGACTCTTGTATCAGTAAATGTCAGATTGTGTAACACCAGTTAACAGTTCCCCTTACGCACCTTACAGGAACGTCCACACGATGCTCAAATCCATCTCCCTGATACGACCTCTCAGCCAGTCGCTCAAACACAGTTTCAGATTCAGTGTTCCACTTAGTATACAGTCTGTCAGTGTCTACACTCGTCAGTTGACACGGCAGGACAGCTGTAGAACCCACTGGGCCAGATACACTGATCTCAGGTTCTGCAGAGAGGAGGTCTGAGATGGGAAATTATAATATAGATTAATCTGGACAGAGCAGTTATTTTAATAACATTATTTTTCATCTGTTTTATAAAAGATGAAAATGTGACTTACACACACAGACGCTGATCCACACGGTGCAGATGTAGAAAAAGTTGGTCATGGTGCGTCAGTGTGTGTAGATTTACTACAACAAACAGAGGCGGGTGTCAGTATATAATTAATTAAATAAATAAATAAATAAATGAATAAATTCATAGTTAAAAGTGATTCTTGAAATTTGCTGATAACATGTAAAATTAAAATGAGAAGTTATCTAAACATACATTACAATATAATATTTAGAAACTTATTAAACAGTTGTTAATGATCTGACCCTGGGCCTCTTCACTGTTTCTTACAAAGTTTAAGTTTTAATAATTTAGGAGAAAACATTTGTTAACTTTAAATCCTGCTTTAAGACTTTGAAACAATAAGATTGTGTTGTTGTTGTCATGCTATAAGTGTGTGTTGGTGTATGGGTTTATTAAGCTGGAGCAGCTCTGACTCTACAACTGGAGTTCAGTTAGATTCCTGTTAGATTATAAGAGATTAACACCAGGACCACCAGCAGAACCCAGCTCATGCTTCCACTCCTCTGCTCCTCCACGCTCACAGGAAGTGGTTGTAATCGAGCTTTACTTTGTAGTTGAAGCTCTACTACATGGACTCTCTCATTGTCCTCCTCTGTACAACCATCATCGAGGCTTAAAGAACTACCGTCCGACTGAATCAGACACACCATGAACTAGATCAGTTTGTGTGGGCCAAAAGAAAATACAACTCGCGTCTTCGGAGATACCAGCGGCATTAAATACAATAAAACGAATAAGAATTAATAATCCTGGTTTAATAAAAATAAAAACATGACCCATCACTAATGATAAACTACAGTAGGATTAGTGATTAGGACGCACACCTTTCATCTATGCAGTTGCAGCTTAGTTCATCCAAGATGAGTGTGAGTCCTTATAACAAAAGTTAATATTCACTCCAAACCTTTGTGCTGCATGTAGAGAGGCAGTGAAAGCTGGACATCTACAAGTTTACTGCAGTCAGTCTGAAGTTCTCTGTTTATTATCAGCACTGAGAGCATGTTACAGCTTGTGTCCAAACATCCTTGCTTTACAGACAAATTACATTGTAATAGTAGTGTTTCCCTTTTTTAAAAATCTACATACAAATATCTAAAATTACAGAACTTATCAATAAATATATAAGTTGACTGGTACTTTAAGTATTATTTCAATAATGAAAAAGTACATTTTCACATTTTTAACATTTTAATAATTGCTATGACTCTGTTTTAGCATCAGTTTCTAAGGAAATATTTTGGAGGGAAAGCAGAAGAGTGTTTACTGTCACAGCCAATATAAAGCTACTTCCTGTTTGGTTCTTTTGAATAAGCGCGTGAGTGAGCTATCGTCGCGCCAAGACACCTGAGTTTATTGCCCAGGTAGCAGAAACAGGTCACGTGATATGGACCAGCCAATGGGGAGCAGGCATCCTTCAAATGGTTAGCGCGTGCAGAGGTGTCCTGCGACCGTTAAACGGTTTCTGCGTAAATTCAGAGGAGGGAAGATACGCTGCTGAGTGACAGGTGAGGAGGACAGTGGACCGAGTCTCTGGAGGACAGAGAAGGCGAATGCTGATTTAAAATCTCATCATTTTACTAGTGTGAGGAAAAAAAATACCTGAAGTGTGACGGTCCTGCCTGGGTGGCCTCTGCACAATGAGGATATAATGTGGAAATAAAAATTTGGTTGCCTGAGAAATGAATCTGCTCCACATGAAACACAAGATAACACACAGATTAACTACAAGTCAAAAATAAAAAGTCAAAATAACTCAATATAAAATAACACATTCGACGCCGAACAAGTAATAACAGTTACACAACAAACTCACAAACAGATAAATCCACAAAAAATGTTATTTGTGTTTTTAATAACTTTTTAACTTATATTTCCCTTATAGTTTTAAACGTGTAACTCCCCCACAGCGTGTCTCATCAGCTCTGCTGTGGGCGGTCCCAATTCCACACATCAAATACCATCACGGCCCAACAGATGGCGCTGTCCCCATTTATGCATTAATTCAACCTTTTTTTTACACTCTGTTACACAAGCTCAAGGGACACTGAAGAGATGCTTTATTGTTATTTTTATTCTTATTGTATTCTTATTGTTGCCCCCCATCGTTTCCGCAGCGCGCGTCCTTTCGCACATGATCTATAGATCCGTTTTATTTTCTGCGCGCTCTCACTCAACTCTCTATGGAACTAAATCAGTCTCATTAACAATTCACACAAAAGACACGATGCACACGTGTGTATCCCAATTCACGTGCACGGAAATAATATAAATTCACAAAAAAACATCTCACGTGCACAAAATAAATATATTCATAATATCCGTTTCACAAATGCAAAACCCAATTCACAGATATACAACTGTGTACAAAATTTTTTAATGTTTCAAATTCATGAGTGTTTTATGGACTGTGAAAATCATCTTTCTTGTGTAAATATCCCTGGATTTGTGTGTGTGTGTTTGAGACTTTGCTGGCACCAACGTGGGTCACTCGTACTCTTTAGCCAATCAGATGCGACCTCACCATTCAACCAATCACAGCCCTCCAGCAGCATCAAGTAGCTCAGCTTTACACACCTGCTGCTAGAGGTGGGCGATACTGCAAAACTTTATATGATCCGATGCCAAGGGGGGCATTCAGGGCCAGGGGGGTTTCTAAGATTTTTAGTTAAGAGATGTTTAACACATATTTGGCTTGTTCAGAAGCAGTCCTCAAATGAGTTTTCTTGATCACACACGCTGTTTACCGTATAAACTTTTTCTATGTACAGGTACAATAAAAAAAAAATGTAACCAGAAAACAGCATATAACTTCAAACTTACATTGATTATCAATATAAACAACACACCTATGAGGCTGGGCAATGGAATAAACTGTGTAGGTGTCAAACATCGGTTAATTCTTTGACAATACTGCTGCTTTTTGTTGGAAACTGGCAGACATAAAAAAATGTGAAAAATAGTTTCTGATGCAGTGACTTCAATCAATGTTGGGAACCCAGTGTTAATGTTCCTGAGAGGCTGCGCTTTTTTTTTTTTGCCAACTGTAGAACTGAACAGAGAACTGGAGATGGAAGGGTTTTATAAGTCACATGGGAGAAGGTCTCCAAATGAGCAGCAGGTACGAATAGAACATCTTTTTATTTCATGTGACTTGAAAAACCTTCCATCTACAGTTAAATATAAATATTAAAACTTTGATCATCATGTTATCTAGTTTAATTTAGTGTTTTAGCTACATAAATAAGACAGTAGGTTCTCTATTCAACCCCTTAAAATTTCATAGCTACTAGCAGAGGTGTGGACTCGAGTCATGTGACTTGGACTCGAGTCAGACTCGAGTCATGAATTTGATGACTTTAGACTCGACTTGACAAAATATAAAAAGACTTGCAACTCGACTTGGACTTTAACATAAATAACTCGGACTTTCACTTGGACTTGCGCCTATTGACTTGTAAAGACTTGCTACTTCCCATTAAAAAGCCCAAAGATAAAAAGTATGTTAACACGGTCCGCTCTATCTCTGTTTATGTGTCTGTGCGCGTGTGTGTGACAGAGCGCATGCGCGCATTCGGCACGACATCCAATCAAAGTACCGTAGATTCTTTTGATTCGACAGCGTCCAACACGTGACAACAACGTGAACGCGCCAGTTCGCGAAATGATACCGAAGGTAGCTTCGTTTTGCTATAAAAAATTGGCTATATGCGCGGACCACTGAGCTTCTACAGAACGCAGTAAAGGCCAAAAAGGAAATTGTTAGCGTATTTTAATCCTCTGACAACCTCTAGCCATCAGGATGTGTTTCCCTTGTTATCTTGGACATATTTAGAATGATGAACCTCGGCTGAGTCACTTGTAGGCTGTGAACATGTCAGTACATGCGTTGTATTGTTTATATTTAATCACTGGTATACACTACCCATGATTTACTGATTTCTTTCATATGCAGTTTGGGTTTATTCAAATAATGTGACCTAGTGAATTGACATCACGCGGATAAAATGCTAATTATCTCGCATAATAATAATAATAATAATAATTATTATTATTATATAATATTTAATTATAATAATAATTATTATTATTAATGTTATAATATATAATATTTAATTAGAATAATATAATAATAATAATTATTATTATTATTATTATTATTATTATTAATTTATATATAATAATAATAATAATAATTATTATTATTATTATTATTATTATTAATGTCTTGAGACTGTATCTGACGGGTCTCTATTTTGGCATTTTGGGTTAGCTGAAAAGGCATTTTTGATATGAAATATCAGACAAAACACTGACATGTTTACAGCCTACAAGTGACTCAGTCGAGGTTCATCATTCTAAATATGTCCAAGATAACAAGGAAAACACATCCTGATGGCTAGAGTTCGTCAGGGATTAAAAACACTAACTGTCCTTTTTATTCTTTACCGCGCGACGTAGAATCTCAGTGGTCCGCGCATAACCCTTCGCGGGCGAGCCTTCTCCTAAATGCGCGTTCCCTGTGCCCTTTTCACGGGGGTGGGGCTAAAAAAAACGCATCCTGATGGGGGAACCAACTTCGACACAGCACCGGATTGTTTGTATGAGGTAGCCTACGTGAGTGTATCACACAAGGTAGGGAGCAAAGTTCTTTAATGTTATGTGAAGAAAACAACGTTATTGTTTGTATGAAGTAGCCTACTTCATTGAGAATATGTGCTACCATTTTACATTGCTACTAGCATTTACTAACATTTGTATTTTTATGTATCTGAGCAATGTTCTTTCATAAAAAAATGTTTGTTTAATAAATACAGATCTTACAACCATACATAATCTGTATACATTTTATTTTTCTGCTAAAAAGACTTGAAAAGACTCGAAAGTCAAACCGTAGGACTTTGGACTTGACTTGAGACTTGTTGGCTTTGACTTGGGACTTGACTCGGGACTTGCCTGTCTTGACTCGGGACTTGACTCGGGACTTGAGGGCAATGAATTGAGACTTACATGTGACTTGCCAAACAATGACTTTGTCCCACCTCTGGCTACTAGGCTACTTATTCAAATTCATTAATAAATTCAAATTTTATTTGTCACATACACAGTCATACACAGTACGAAATGTAGTGAAATGCTTACACGACCGCCAGTGACCTTAAAAAGAGAATTAAAGCTTATAAGTAATAAATATGAATAAAAGAAATACGATAGAAAAAATTAAATAAAAAATAAAAGTAAAATTGAACTAGGAAAAATAGAACTAAAAATAGAAATATGCTGTACGAAAATAGAAATATACTGTACAAGAACATTTAAGAAATTGTGAAATTTTGATATTGATAATATAAACAAAGATTGTTTTATTGTAAATAAACAAAGCATCTTTTCAATATCATTCTTTTTTTTGTTTCTGTTTATTAAAAAAAAGTAACTTTTTCTAAATCAAAGTGACAAAAACCCTACTCTAAGGCTAATAAATGTATTTTTACGATTTGGGACATTACTTAATACAATACAATATTTATCACAAAAAAAAGGATTTTTCTATCTCTGTAAATCACACTGATATTCAGTTAAACCGAGTGCACTGAATGCTTTCTGTCTCTGTTTTTAATAATTTATGTGCATAACTCTATGGTAGTTAATGCCATATGCTGTGGCTGCATTTGTGTCATAGATAAATGGATGCTTTTTGAAATGAGGATTCAAAAGCATTGCCTCTGCAAGAGCTCTCACTCTCTCCACTGCCCCAAACTGTTTGTCCAAATCAGCTGCCAGAGATTCAACCATCATCCAGAAAGTTCCATAGGAAGAGGGGTTTCTCTGCTTGTAGGAACCTCAGTGCCATAAGAACGACATAAGAACGGCATGAGAGCAGGGACGCGACCAGCACCAGCTGGTGAAGACAGTTCACTCTGGAAAATAATTCATAAACGCAAAGTTACTGTACGTTAAAAGTTTAATTCTGTAGGATTTAAGGTTTTAAGAGGGTAACATCAGCTCATCACTCAGAGTTGTAGTTTTTGGACTTTCACTAGCATGGAGGGAAGAAAAAAAATAATTACTGTAATACATCATAATATATGAACATGTTTAGGCCAAGATAATAAATGAGTAATCTAGTTACCTGGCTAGCTGACAGGAAGCTAACATGGCTCTTATAAAAAAGACTGTACACATTGGCAATGCTCCTGTACATAATAAATTGATACTACTGTCAAGATCTAATTCATTGTGTGTGAAAAATTATTCTCATTATGTATAAACACTGGTATTCAATTCAGTTTATTATGAAAAAATACTAGAGGAAGAACACCGATTCCGTTATGTATTATAATTTGTTTGTGGGGAAATTGGTGTATTGACACACTGACACACTGAAGAATTTTTTTAATATATTTTTTTAATTTATTTATTTGTTTGTATTTGAATAGGCAAAACTTTGCAGTTCCTCCATGATCCTACAGGTGGTGCACTTTAAGCTTAACAAATCAAAAACCAACCAAGTCCCCTGGGTATAGTGATACAGTATGTTATTGTCTTTTCCCTGGTGATTCCTGTCCCTAAATAAACATATACACTTAGCATAGGATTATACATAATGTGTGCTCACAGTAGGGCTTGGCGATAATATTATAAATAAAAGATAGTTTTTTATGTACAGTAGTCAAAACTAAATCTTTCAATGATATTCTTATGTTTCATATATTGGACGATGAGAAACCAGTCTCAGAAAAAAAAATCTGTCTGTCTGTATGTCTGTCCAGCCAGATTTTGTTTTAGCGCCACGCAAAACTCTGACAGAATTAAATGAAACTTGTCTTTCAATATTTTCCTGAAATTAAACCTGCACACGCACACACACACGTTATTACTATATTGACTATACAAGTGACGCACACACACTGAGACTGAGCATAAGAGACGATTACCCACAATCCCACAGCGTGAGAGAGAGAAGAACCATTGGCTCAGTTGTGTGTGAACTGCATCGGATGCTTTTCCAGGCCATAAGAGAGGCTTTGGGATTTGGAAAGGTCTAGTCCATGTCGGGAAGGTTTATAGCAACAGGACCATTAGATTTGACTATCAGACTTAATTAAAGTCGTTTGTAACAGTTGGCCCAGTAACTGTTACTAATATCTTTAATTAAGGTTCTTTTCTGTTTGGGTACAGGGCCTGAATTTGTGTGATTATAATAAAAATTTGTGTATTATGTTCTTTGAAGAATGTTTTGAAGTTCTCTAACACACACCAGGTACCTGTCCTTTAGATCTGTTATTTTAACCATTGCACGTTGAAGATGCTCCTGTTCTTCAGAGCTTAGGTTATCGAGAGGCCGTGTCACGATCACTGCTCGTTCAAGGTCTTCACTGTTTGCTCGTAACTGGGCGAGCTGTATGGCATGACTTGCCAAGCCAGCTTCCAGATTTTCTTGGCTGTAAGGGTCATCTCCAAAGACGTTGTTGACAGCTGTTGACTCCTGCTCCCTGTTGGCAAGCATGCCCTTCATCCAAATATGTGTTGGTGTACGGTTGTGTTCTGATCTTATTTTATGGTTGTTCCAAGCATGTGTAAATAAATCTAGCTGTTTTTGGATTTCTGGCTTATAAACCATTTGCAGTGCCATTTTTTAAATGTGATCTTCAGGGTTCAATATTTGCTCGTCTTCAAACGAATAAAAAAGCATGTAGAAGTCGTGTAGGACTTGTTGGAAAACATCTCTCCACAGACGTTCGATACGTTGGTTGTGTACAGACGGGCCTGTGATGTGCCTTGTATGTTCTTGTCCCTGCAAAAGGTTCATCAAAAGAGCAACCAGTGTGTTCTCCCCTCTGTGGTCTGATCTGACTCTGGAGGGTAGCCCATACAGACGGGTAGCTTAAACAAAATAAGTCAACACCGTCAGACCTCTGTTGTCTGTGCTGCAGTTCATGTAAGTGACAAGCCGGGAGTTCCTGTCGATATCGGCATGCGTCACAAACCTCCATCTGCACACCATTTCACATCAAATAGAAAAAAGAATAACTTGATTACATGAAAACCATTATAGATCATTCTACTGTACTGCTGATGCACATTATACGCACAAATTACTCCCACCACTATATAGAAATACAACAATTGGCCCCTGATTACTGAATGGCTCATCTCAGGGCTGCGGCAGCTCTCCTTCTTGGCGCTACAACCCCTTCAGCCTGCAGATATGCATTTACAAACCAGCAAGAAGAGTTAGTCTCTGGGATGCATCGACAGGCAGAAATATTTTCCGGGCAACAATGTCACTTCAGTCATTTCGAATAATATCAAGAGTCCTAAGATTTGACAAGAGAGAAACTAGAGAAAAATCTGACAAGCTTGCTCCCATCAGGGATGTCTGGGAAAGGTGGGAGCAGCTCCTTCCACTGATGTTCAACCCAGGTCCAGAGGTAACAGTAGATAAACGTTTTGTCCCTTTTGGCAGTACATGCCCAGTAAGCCAAGAAAATACGGCATAAAAATTTGGGCAGTTCGTGATGCAAAAACCAGCTATGCATGGAATCTGCAGATTTACACAGGCAAACATGCAAGTGGCATTCCTTAGAAAAATCAAGGAAAACGTGTAGTCCTCGATATGACTACTGGACTGCGGGGTCACAATATCACATGTGACAATTTCTTTACCAGCTATGACCTTGGAAAAGAACTTCTCAGGTGGAAACTTACCATGATGGGCACAGTAAAAAAAAAATAAACCTGAGCTGCCTGCCGGAATTTTGCATGTGAAGGACAGCGCCCCACTTTCTTAAAAATTTGCTTTTACAGACACCACCACGGTTGTTTTATATTGTCAAAAAAAAAACACCGGAGTGTGATACAGGGAAACCTCGGATTACGAGTGTTCCGCAAGACGAGCAAAGATTTTTAATAAATTTTGACTTGAAAAACGAGCAAGTCTTGGTTTACGAGTACAGAGTATCATGTATCACGCATGCACATCTTGTTTTGACGCCAGGCGTCACGTAATCACAACTGAGCCAACGGGTTTTTCTCTTTCTTACGCTGCGGAATTTTGGGTAATCATCTCCCCTGCTGGGTCTTAGTGCTCGTCTCTTACTGGTATAATCAACTGTTTACTATAACACTGTGACCACGTGTAATAGTAAAACATATTTTATTTTGTGTTTGTAAGCGCGAGTGTACAGTGTGCGTGTACTGTTTCTTATAACACACGTGTGTGCGTGCGAGTAAAGCAAAAGAAAGTTAAGACAGAGGTTGAAACAATCAATTTTCTTCCTAAGCCCATCGCTGTGTGTATGGGCGCGCGTAATTTGACACTGTGCCGGTTCACACACTCTCTCCTCTTAATGTGTGTGTGTTTGTAAAGCACACCCTCTCTGCGTGTGCATGTTTGTGCGCACACACATTAGGCAAGAGAGAGAGGGAGAGAGAGAGTGTGTGTGAACCGGCTCAGTGTCAAATTACGCGTGCGCACACACTCTGCTTTCCACTAGTGATGGGAAGTTCGAATCATTTTAGTGACTCGGTTCTTTGAATCTCGTTATTTATCAAAATAAACGAATCCGAGTCATTTCGTTCATTTGATCAGAAATAAATTGAAATGTTGCGTTTTTAATAAAAATACCCCCAATACGTCTACATACACAAATTTTGGCTATAGTTCCAGTTATGAAAATATTACAATGTAACTAAGGACATATTATAATAAACAGAATGAGCAGCTCACCTCTTAAACCTTCCAATCTGAGTCGTTTTTTTTTTTATCTATTGCACTGCATAGCGTCTGAGTCGTTTTTTTTTATCTATTGTATGTATCATGATTTGTTTGTGGAGAAATTGGTCTATCGACACACTGATACCAGAAGTATTTTAAAAATATATATATGTTTTTTATTTGTTTGTATTTGAATGGGCAAAACTTTGCAGTTCCTCCATGATCCTACAGGTGGTGCACTTTAACCCCAACAAATCAAAAACCATCCAAATCAAAATGTCCCCTGGGTACACTCAAAAAAATGAACATGGCTACCTGTTACATGTACTAAAATGTAATATGTGTTTTGTACATAATAATTTCATGTTTCCAAGATGAACATGAATAAATTATGTTGTATTTACATGAAATTCAACAACTTAACATTTATTAGATTTAATCATGTTGAGATAAACCAAAGAGATCTTGTCACTATGAAAACCGGAAATATCAGATCAAACACCGCGAGAAGATATCGCGAGAAGAGAACACAGCGTGTTGAGAAGACAAACGTTTGGCGGGCGTGTGGAAAAGGTAAGCAGGAATTAATTCCCTTCTTTCTAAATAGAAACAAAATACTGAACATAAATGTCACCTGCTGTTTAGCGATGTTTCATCACGTTATTTTGGTTTAAGCTATTTCTTGTATTTTTAATCACATCACACTTAAAATACCGACGGTTATATGCGCGTGCTTAATCTGCGGTTCGGTTCTGGTTTCGGTCTGTTCTCATAAGTTGTGAAGCAAGAGGAACAAAGTATAAATATTGTTCATTTGATAAATTAAGTATCATGAATTTTAATTGAATCTATCTCTGTATTTTTCCACAGGAGTTTGTGAGTGAAAGTGTCCTGTCTGCATCTGACTTCAGGAGTTTCCTGACCAACCGTCTCTAACGGTCATATTTAAAAGTCATAACGGACAGGTATAAAGTACAAAACGTTTCTGTTGGTGTTTAATAGTTTTTTCTATGATTAATACTTATTTGTTGTGTTTTATGTTTTGTACATCTTTTAAAAATTAAGACCTCATTTGTAAGTTGCTGCTGGTGTAAAATAAAAATCTCCGTTTTATCCCGTTTGTCTTATGCTTCCTTCCTTCACAGAATTCTGTTGACCAGAGCTTGAAATTTAAATTTACTTGAGTTGGATCAACTTAATTTACAACTGAAAAATGTGTTGTACCAACGCTATTCATTTATGTTAACAGTATCAAATTATGTTGGACGCAGCTGTAGTAAATAAGTTAAATGAACCTAATAAAATTAATTTGACTGAACCTAAGAACATTAAGTTGGGCCAACAAAATTGATTAATGCTGAAAGAAAGCCATTAAATCAGGTGGAAATTCTTTCCATAATTTAATTATGTTCATTTAACAAGTTATTTTTTTGAGTGTATAGTGATACAGTATGTTATTGTCTTTTCCCTGGTGATTTCTTTACCAAATATACTGTACATATACACTTTATATATGATTATACATAATGTGTGCTCACAGTAGGGCTCGGTGATATTATTATAAATAAAATATTTTTTTTTATGTACATTAGTCAGAACTAACTCTTTCAATGATATTCTTATGTTTCATATATTGAAGGATGAGAAACCAGTCTCTGTCTGTCTGGATGTCTGTATTTCTGTCCAGCCAGATTTTGTTATAGCGCCACACAAAACTCTCTGACAGAATTAAATGAAACTTTGTCTTTCAGTATTTTCCTGAAGTTAAACCTGCGCACACACATACACACACGTGATCACTACAGTATATTGACTATACAAGTGTCGCTCACATACTGAGACTGAGTATAGGAGACAATTACCCACAATCCCACAGCGTGTGAGAACGAGAAGAACCATTGGCTCAGTTGTGATCATGTGACACACGACAGACAAAACGCATGTGTACTATCAAGGCCTCACTCGATTATCAAGTTAAAATTTATTTAAACTTTTTGCTCATCTTGCAATCCAAGGTTCCACTGTATATAGTAGTGATGGGAGTCACCAGTCACCTCTCGATAAGATAATAAAACAATAGCTTGGTGTTGATTTATTATTACCATTGTTACTCAGCAGCGTGTATCTCTGTCTTTTGCCAGAATTATTATTTCTAAACGCAAATAATTCTCTCCTAACACACGAGATGAAAATAGTTTAGAGCGCCACCTGTAGGATTATAAAGAAACTGTGATGTTTTACCGCCTCAAACGCCTCCAAAGTCACAAAACTTAACTCAACAGTGAGCGCCCGGTTCGAGTGGGTGTGAGCACGTGGGGCTTCTAACAGACGTGCTTAATGACTAATTAGCACTAATTAGTGTTTTGTTACTTGTGTGTGTAATGAGAGTGTTTGAGATTAATTTAGTAACAGAGTTTGGAGAAAAAGGCAGATGGAAGGCTTTTAAAGTGTGTGGTTTTTAATAATGTAATGTTAAAAGATGCATTTCTGTTGGCCACTCGAAAGCGTCTGCGCTCGGTACAGAATCTTTTATATCTAAGGATGATCAGCTGATCACTGTTATCTCTGTATAATCACACTTACATTTAGGCATTTGGCAGACGCCCTTATCTATAGTGATTTTATATATCATCATTATTTATTTGAGCAATTGAGAGTTAAGTGTACAGTAGATACCTGCGTCATTCAGGGTCAGATTGTGTAACACCAAGGAACAGTTCCCTTTACGGACCGTCTAGCACCGTGGTGAAGTTGGTTTGACGTTGGATGTTTGATATTCACACTCCAGCTTCCAGATTTCGATGAGTGGTGGACATTTGCTAACAGAGTCTGGCAACAGCACCTCGCCTACACATGTATACATATACAACTACATATATATACATTGCACTGAGTTCTTCACCAAATTCAATAAAATAATTTCCAACTTTAACTGCCCCCCCGACAAGGGAAATCAGGAAGAACTGCAGGACAGTGTAACATCACACACTGAGCTGAGGGCGGCGTGGTGCTTGATTTCCGGCCAGACTCGATTCTCTGTGTCTCTGTTTGCATGTACAGTAGTTTGCATGTAGTTTGCATGTTCTCCCTGGTGGAGAGAATGAAAGAAAAGGAAAAGTGTATTTTTTCCCACCATGACAGACTGCAGGCTGAAAATCAGAATAAATACTGACTATCTGATCTCAGAGCTGGACTTTACTGCAATGGACTTTATTAAAGTGGATGAATGAAAATATAAGGATCTCATACTGTTACTTCTAAAAGGTCGCACATGTGATTTATTTAAAGATTAACAAAGCGACACAAGAAGAGGAAAAAGTCCAGATCAGCCGTGGTAATATCTCAGTCTTTTTTAAGTCTCAGGAGAACACACACTGATCATCACAGCTGAAATGACAAGACATTTATACATTGTTTATTTACTTGTAAATACTATTTTAATGGCAATGACATATTATATCATCATATATTATATGATTAAAAAATAAGAGTTATAGTATGAATATGTAACAGGCTATTATTATTATATTATTGTGTAAAGTGTGGGTTAATAAAGTGTGAGTTTAACAACAGTAATGGAGTGAAAGTTAAGACTGGGGAAGAGAAACACTGAGCCACATTATTAGTGAGTCTGACCTTCACCTGACCCACAGTGTCAGTCACTTCAGCATCACTGAGAAGTGTTTGATCTCACAATGGATTTAAAATAAAGTGATGTTTTATTGTAAATTAACACTTATATTGCACATTTACTCATAGATACTCGGTTAGCATTTTATTTAGCACTAAAATATTTATACAAGTTTTTCTTGTCCTGAAGTGTGTTCCTTCCCTGGCGCTTAAACCATAAATGTCTACATTAAAACCTCTAGTGGATAGGCAGTAATAAAAGAGAATAACGTAGAACAAAAAGAAGAAGATGATCAGGGTTGAATAGAAACAACATGGTCTTTCCTTCTGTTGCATGAAAATGTTTAAAACACGAACCTGTTTAGTAACTTGTCTTATGATTAATGCTGGGTAAAGCGCCGGCCTCACAGCAACCTGTTTTTGCGTTTGGTTTCGCTTTTATGTCCAGGCGACACACAATCTACACACAGGCTAATGCTGCAGTCAGTCATCTCTAATGTCTAATCAGAATTGTAAGGGGGCGGGTTGACGAGGAACTTCCTGATGGATTAGAATGTGAATGAGACGCTTTTATTTCGTGTCAGGACATCAGGACGTGTCAGCGTCCTGTGTATTACACATCAGGAGTATCACGTTTATCACATTTCACTGTTTAAACACAGCACAGGCTGGTGAACGATGACGCCAGGCAGGGTGGCAGGGTGGGCCCACATGTGCAGTGGCTCTTGAGAGCTTTCTTGACTGGCACTTTTCATGCTCGGCCAACTGGCGCGGCGGCAGGGGGGTACGTCCTGGACACTCCTCTGCTGGACACTTTCCCAGCTGGGACCAAAAGCCGTGAAATATACACCTTTACCATAATATATACCTTTATACCATCTGATCGAATACAGGCTTCATAAACCAACAATAAGTTTTATTTAGTCATGATTTATATTCACAAAAAATCTTCCATAATGTGAAGTTAATGGAGTTATTGGTAATTTTATCTACCAGTTTATAAATATAGAGAGAAGAAAAAAAATCTTCTGGTCCTTGATTCCTGGCCAGACTAAATTCTCTGTGTTTCTGTTTGCATGTAGTTTGCATGTTCTTCCTGGAGGAGAGAATGAGGGAAAGTAAAAGGGGATTTTTTTTTTACCACCATGACAAACTGCAGGCTAAAAATCAGATGTGACATAAGGATGAGAGAATACAAACAGGACAAAGTGTTCAATTACATTTTAGGAGCAGAGTGAGATTATGAACAACTTAAATATCTACTGTATAAGTAACATCTTCATCTTCACAATAGTCCATTCCCCAGCCCCGTCTCCCAGCAACTACACCCCATCATCTCTACAACCACTCTTGGCCTTTCACTGGTTTCATCACATATTTAACCTAAACCTGATTCCTGTGTCCAAAAATAAAGACCCATTCACACCAATTACATGTTCTAATTACCATGTTCTAATTACATGTTCCAATTACCATGTTCTAATTACCATGTTCCAATTACATGTTCTAATTACCATGTTCCAATTACCATGTTCTAATTACCATGCACTTTTTTTACAGTTCAGTGTAAATTTTCAAGGTGACAAGATGACATAGTCTAGTCCCAAATTAGAAAAACAGGAATTTTGGGAAAACCCGGTCGGATCTCATAGAAAAGTACTAACACACAGGAGTAGTGATGGTCTGGTCCAACACGGCCCGATCGCTCCACCAGTAAGACTCACATTCATTTACAAAGTATTTCTGCTTTTAAAAATACACTTTCAACTATAAGTATTACTGAAGTGCACTAGATTATTATTATTATTATACTTCTGTATTTTCACATATTTGACTGACAGAGGAAATGTAAATTGGTTGGGTTGTGCAGGTATTTGCATAACCGCAAAACTAGGGTTGCCAGATAATTTCAGTAAACCCGCCACATCTCTAAACCTATATTAATAAAGAACTGATCCAGTACTACAGTGGGTGTAAAATGTGATTTTCATCTTAATCTGAGTGATTGTGTGACTTTGGTCATCACACTGTCATTACCTATGGAGTGAAATCAGAGTCAGAAGAACTTCAACCTGAGTGTGTTATACTTTAGAAACACATTTATAATACATATGTAGTGTTTAACAAGAAAACATGTGATAAATGTCATGTTTAGGGGAAGTTAATGTATTTGTACAGTTCAATAAGACAAGAAAATAAACACATGATAAAAAGTCAGGACAGAAATATTAGTGTTTCTCAACAGACTTATCTTGACTTATCTCGAGCGTGAGATTAGTTTGCACGTTACATTTACATTGTGTGAATATTTACATATTTGGTAGTACCAAAGAACACAGTCCCACTGTAGAGAGACACACACTCCTCCACCCGGAGAGCTGCTGCTGTAAGTGTGTGTGAAGTTGTGAAGGAGAGGAAACTCGGATCTGCTTGATGTTTTGTTGAAGGATTTGTGTAACTTTAATGTGATGATGTGATTTAAAGTGTAAACACAGTGTCTGAGACATGAAGAGAGGGTGAGTGTGAACTTTATATAACTCTATAAACTCTATATCACAGCTCTTACACAACTCAGAACTTCACTTAGTGCACTAATTACACAACACTCATAGAGTTTAGATATTCATTCAGCAGTTACATACAGTATATTCAACATTAATCATAAATAGAAACAGTAAACACATTCTAGCTGCTTCCACAATATTGTGTTTAACTACAGAAATGCTGTAAAGCAGTGGTTCTCAAACATTTTCTGTCATTCCCCACTTAAGGCGGTGGGCGAATTTTTAAGCCCCACTTGTCAACAAAATGATAACGAAAACTACCAAGTTTACTATTTATTGAAAAATCAATTTCTAAACCGGTAAGATCAAATAACACCAAGTTCAAAACAGATAAAATACACGTGCAATTGTTATAACAGACTTACTTCGTCACTTATCTAGAGCTTTCTTTAAAAGAAGTTAAGTGGCTTATTAACGTGACTGGGGTGTGTTGTCGATAAGTGTCTTCCTACTTTGTCTCATGCTGTCTGCTGCCAGCGGTTTAAGACACAAAACACACATGGGTCTCTCCTCTGCCCCACCATCCCCACCATGAATCCAAGCGCAACATAGGCTGCTTCATGTTTTCCTTTCAGCTGGATTTTTGGTTGATTGGGCTGATAGTGCTGAATCACCTGCTTTTTTGTGGTCCATGTAACAAATGTATCTATTGATGTTATTATGCTCACTACATACAGTACGCTACTGTGTTATGGTCTAAAATGCCCCCGACCTAGGCCACGGATTGCCCACCTAAATTCATAGGTTTGTGGTTTACAAACTACAAATTATAACAAATGAATTTAATTATAAAGTAAGCAATATAAAAAAAATGTTGTATAGGGGGAAAATATATAAATTATATATTTTTTTTCATATACATGTATATTTTTATATTGCTTATTTTATAATAAAAATCGTTTCTTGTAATTTTTTCACCACAAACAATATTTATTTAGTGTAATTTGTGATAAATATTTTGTTATTTGTACATTGACAAACCCCTGCAAAATAAATGTGCCATAAAATAATTTATATATAATTTGTATTAATCGTCTCGACGAGTGTCACGTGCCTGGGGTTAATTATAATAGTAATAATATATTTGATAATAATAAACCTTTGAATGTATGTCCTAATACAGGCCAGTAGCCAGCCTAGTGCAAGGGGGGGTTCTTTTTTTTTAAAAAGTGGACCTTTTTTCTCAGTATTTTGTATTTGAGTATTTACTCATTTTGTATTTCATTTTGAGGATTAAATACTGCATTTAGTGACATGTGCTGGATTAGCTTGTCTGCTGGTATCATAATGTGCATGCTTTTGATGCACCAAAAATATTTACTACAATGTTGTCAAATTGCTTATCAAGATCACGTGCGACTTTTTTCACTTCAAAAACACACACACACCCACACACACAGAGTTCAAAAGTTTAAAAACCACACTAAAAACAGAATACATTTAAGGAATTTTTACTGGAATATTATTAAACTACAAATTCAACTTCTCTCATCAACATGCTCTCTCATTTCTTTGTCTTTGCCTCTTCACTTTATTGAACTTATATAAAATATATTTAATATTCAACGAATTGTTATTTATATAGTCTATTAATTAGGCGAAATATAATAAAATATGTTAAATTCAACCTTTAAAATCCCAGTCATATAGCTTAATTCAATCTTTATAAGCATGTCGAGCATTTACAGTAGGCTATCATTTACATTCAGAACGTGAAGTAAAGAGATCGACATGAGGGGAAAAATCGAATATAAACAAATATAAAAATATTACCAATAATTATCTAATAATAATATACAAATATTACGGGGGAAAGACGATCAGTTAATGTACTTACAAGACTTTGAGATGGATAAAAATTATTTTTTTGTGGGCTTATTTTATTTTATGTTTTATGTAACAATTATTAATGGTAAACTTCATTCGAATGCTGTCTACACCGCGTATAAACACTAGAGAGCATCGCCTATGGTTAATAGAATAATTTAATAAATTTACTAATTTAATAGAATAACTTATTAATTCAAAATAAAATGTTAATAAATCCTAATCTTATGCATGGTCAAGCAGGTTTGTTTACGCATTGAACTCGTCGTATTTTCTTTTCTTTTCTTTTTTTTTTTGATGGATTAACATTATTTAATATAATAAATTCACAGATCCATCAGATAGGCTACTGTCTGTTAATGTTTATTTAAGATGTTACAGACTTGTCATAGCCATTCAGACTGCTCAAGGAAAGACACAAGAGAACTATTCTGTGTGTGATGTGGGGTTGACGATTAGCTACCACTTAACTAGCGTTAGCAATTTGATCTTGAGGTAGTAACAGACTTACTCTGTTTGGCAGTCTTTTTCAACATATGTTCAATATTCTGCGATAATGACGCTGCTGCCTGCTTTCTCTTCCGTCTCTCCTGCTCTTTCTGACCCATATATTATACACCGCTGGATGCCGCCGCACAGATTTAAAAAACGTCAGTTGCTGCGCAGGTTTGTCACGTCGCGGTTTTTTTTTTGGTAAATTGTTTTGTAATTAAGTGTTATTTTAAATAATGCCCAACAATTTTAATCTGTCTCAAAAAAAATTTTAAATTAAATAATAATATAACAAAAAATTCTGGACCTTTGGCAGTGGGGGGTGGGTCGTTCGAACCACCCGAACCCCCCCCCTGGCTACGGGCCTGTAATATAATATTTAATAGAGATTATGTGTGGGGGGCACGTGGCAGGGGGGCATTTTAGCGCATAACACGTGTTTGTGACGGCGGTAAAGTTAGTTTGATATTCACATCTCCGAATTCAATAGCTGCGTAAATAAACCCGCGAATAAGATACCCAGATATATTTCCTCTCTACATTGTCTTTAAGCTACAGCCGCCTTAAATTATACAAGTTTAAAAGCATAAACACCATTATTCTCTACAGCGCAACGAATGATTTAGGGATCATCGCTAAATGCCGCACAGCAACAAAAAGCGTAGAACGATATTGATCTTCCCTTTTGTTCAGCGCCTGAAGGATCAAAAAGCAACTTTGTTACAACACTGGAAACTAGAAATGCCAGACTAGTACTGCCTGATAAAATATTAATGTTTAACAAAAATACAGAAACATCAGCATACACATAGGAATAAATGAAATGACATATATAATACAGAATGTTTCCTTATATATTGTAGCGTTTTTACGCCGGAAAGAATGCTGGAGAGACGAGTGAGCTTATTTGCTGCCCAATGCAATGGCTGGGAGAACTTTATTAAGCACACAGCAGTATAGCATGAACAGCACCTTCACTCAATATTGTTCCTCTGCAATTAACATGCCGACGTTAAACCGTTATTGTTGCTCTATGGTTCCACTTTTTCTCTGATGTTATTTTAAATTACTTGTATTAATGATCCATTTCTTTGTGTGTCATTATTCAGTTTCGAGTGTCCGATAAAGAAAATAAAGATTAAATAAATCAATAAAGAAAAGCATGAATTAGAATAGGTACTTTCCTATTATTTTCCACTAATTCCCTCCCGTTCATTGAGCCCCACCTGTCATATCTGTATTCCCCACTAGTGGGCGCCACACACTTTGAGAACCACTGCTGTAAAGGAACATCAAAGTCAAGCAAACTGTCAATCATCTACAGAAACACTCTGAATTATGGCATTAGATTAGATTAGATTAGATTACTACTGTAATGTCTGAATGATTAATGTGTCCCCTGTTAATCGAGTCTCCTCAGTGCTGTTTATTTTAACATTCTGTGTGTGAAGCAGCTGAAACGGCTTTGAATGCAATCTTTCATGTTGGTTATAATATTTGTTAAAATATTGTATTATACATAATTAGTTAACAATTAAAATGAAATGAGAAATTATGGACGGATTTTAAGAAGAACTCAGTTGTATGAATATATTTGTTTGTTGTAGTAAATCTACACACACTGACGCACCATGACCAACTTTTCCTACATCTGCACCGTGTGGATCAGCGTCTGTGTGTGTAAGTCACATTTTTATCTTTTATAAAACAGATGAAACATAATGTTATTAAAATAACTGCTCTGTCCAGATTAATCTATATTATAATTTCCCGTCTCAGACCTCCTCTCTGCAGAACCTGAGATCAGTGTATCTGGCCCAGTGGGTTCTACAGCTGTCCTGCCGTGTCAACTGACGAGTGTAGACACTGACAGACTGTATATTAGATGGAACACTGAATCTGAGATTGTGTTTGAGCGACTGGGTGAGAGGTCGTATCAGGGTGAGGGATATGAGGGTCGTGTGGACGTTCCTGTGGAGGAGCTGCGTAAGGGGAACTGTTCACTGGTGTTACACAATCTGACATTTACTGATACAGGAGTCTACACCAGCTACCAGACAGTGAGACGCACCAAGAGATCTGTGGTCTCGATCAGCCGTGTTAAACTCTCAGTCCATGGTGAGTGAGTTGGTCTCAGTAGAA
This sequence comes from Clarias gariepinus, assembly GCF_024256425.1. Classification (NCBI taxonomy): domain Eukaryota; kingdom Metazoa; phylum Chordata; class Actinopteri; order Siluriformes; family Clariidae; genus Clarias; species Clarias gariepinus. Next base: position 3,796,310 of record NC_071101.1, read on the forward strand.
CACACACTGTTTCTGCACTACATGTGAGTGTTAGATGGAGACAGAACATTGTGTGTTTTTTTGTTATTGGAAGCATTTGCATTACAGAAGTGCACTAGTATTTTATTTTATTATCTGTTAATTAAGGAAAATATGATGGGTGTTCAAGTCAAAGTGGGACTTTTGGTAACAGTGCAGAATAACAGAACACAGTCCTGAGAGTAAAAACTCCCTTTATTTCTCTATATAATCCCCTGATACACTAATGCACTTATCCCAGTGTTTCACTAGTGCTTGGACACCATCAAGGTAGAAAGTTTTTTCAGTACACTGGAGCCATGATCGGACTGCTTCACGGCACCCCGGCCTCCCAGGAACTGACTTGTAGTGAGGTCAGGACCTTGATTTTCAAGGCTCAGGTGTTCCACTCGCTAAATGGTCACAGGAACGATGTTCACCAGTTTGACTTAAACACTCCTTGTATTTTATCTTCATGGAGAAGTGCACTTACAGAGGATTTATGATTGTCCACGATGATGCAGTGTTTTTATGTATTTTTTACTTTTAGTTTCCCGTGGTGAAGACACACCCAGAGGTCTCTCATCAGCTCCAACAGGTGAGTCAGTATCTACTGAACCTTCTCTGGAAAACAACTGGATTTTATTAATTAATCATCTATTCAGTCTCTTTTTAGAAAGGGGTTTGAATAACACTTTATTTTAAATCCTTCTTTAGAAATTACAGACATTTTTAAGTGCTTTGATTTACACAGGCTCAAAAGTAACTGGACAGTTGACTGATAAGCATTTTAAAGGCCTGTGTGTATTTGGTAGATGTTGATGAGACTCTCAGTACACAGTGTAAAGAGGTGCTGATGCAGGTGAAGGAGCTCATCATTAGTCTGTACATTAGAATAGAACTGAGTTAAACAGGACTGAGCTGTTACTGGTGTAGGGGGCGGGGCTATAACATGGGGCGGGTCTGTGACGTGGGGCTTTTCCTATACTGCTGTTAGCTTAGCCGTGCTGTCTGAGTCACACCGAATATTGCTGTGATGCTCACGTAAATTAATTCGGAACATAGGTATACAGCTTGGTGACAATCAGTCGATCAATCAATAAATAAAAATAATAATTAACCATCAAAAAGAGATTGCAAGTGTCCCAGAACATTGTTAACGCTCCTGCCATATTTCCTGGCACAATCTGATCATTTTGATTTATATACAGTTTATTTCCTCATGCATTTCTCTCTTCTTATTTTTTTATTCTGTGAATTGAATTGAATTTCTGTCTCTAGAATTCTACTGAATGTGTGTGTACATGTTCTTGTTAAATATAATAACTAAAACTCATTTCTGTCTCTCTGCAGTAATGAAGAGTCCTCACTCACTGGTCCTGGTCCTGTCCCTCGTCTCATGTTTACTCGTCCAGCTCTTCTGTGGAGAAACATGAGTGTGACCTACAGCTGTGTACAGGACTGTGTGTTTCAATCACACACAGTAAACTACACACTGCAGCTTTTACACACTTTCCTGTCAGAACCCAGCATTAGTGAGACTGGACTTTCTTCCAGAACTGAACTTGAACAGGATTTTGTTCTGGAGGAACCAGTTTGTTCTTCTCACAGCGTGGTGTATCAAATGATCCAAACATCTACACTTTACTCTGAGTTAAGCTGCTGTTACACTGCACAGTTACAGCAGATCTTTATTATCATTACTGATCACATTATACGAGACAAACCTGGTCTGGAAATTATACAGTTTAAAGCTGGATTTACACTAAATGATCTAAACTGTACAATGTTTCAGATTCTATAATAGTATTCACATGTATGACGTAGGTTTTTACACTGAAACATTTCTATATTTAATATTTATATTTAATATTTTGATGTTTTACTTCTGCTGGGTGCAATACAGTATAAGCTGTTCTACAGAGAACAGAGGTGTGTAACAGACTCTCATGTGACACCCAAAGATGAATGAAGAGAACTTCAGGAGCTCATAACCTGACTTTCATATTTAACTACTGATCTATAATCCTGCTCTGTACGTTCATTTACACTGTTATATATTAAATATAATAATTATTGAACCAAACTGTAATATATTTGTAGATGTTACAGGACGTATCACATGACTTTCACTGATTTCTGCTAAATTCATTTAAAAATCTTCAGAAATTCTATTTTTGCCACAATTCTAAGCAAAATTAGTAAATCAAACTACTTCTAGAAATTATAATAATTCAGCTTCATGGAAATACAGTATATAAATTCTAAAAGTCAGTATTAACCTCGTAAATGCCAAAATATTGAAAGAACCTGACAGTGTTAAATTATATTTTATTAACAGAGTTTCTGAACAAACAAAACCGCTATAAGTGACATCATCACCTTCACACTCCTCACTCTCAGGCTTCATTAATGTGTCCATGTGTGTTTGAATTTGTGTGAAAATCTACCATAATGTTCCTTAGTCATATTAAACCAAACTACATTCATTTCGAGATGCAGTCATGACCTGAATTCCCGTCTGGTCAGTAAAGCTCAGTCTCTGAACAGCAGGAAGTCATTTTTATGAGCTGCTTTACAGCACACAGATAATAATGTTTACTTCTTACTTTATCACACCTGTATATACAGTATCACGAGAGACGAACCAAGGTGAAGTGGGGGCTCCAGGCAAAATGAAAAGATGAGGTCCTTCTAAAAGATTATTTCATTAATATATCTTTGTTACCTAAATATACATTTATACAACATAAAAAAGTAGTCAAAACACATAATATAACATAAATAGTTTATTTTTTAAAACAAAGTGCATATTCTTTGACAAAATATTCATCTAAAATCTTAAAGATACAGAACAATCTTCTTATTTACAGTAATGGATTGTCACCTTAAAAATGGTGCTTACGAGCCTTAGCTACAGCAAATGCATTCAAAGACCTTCATATGTTCTGTTCAATTGAAATTAGTGCCAGTGCTGGCAACCTCTCTTGGTTTATTGTTGACCTGAGGTATGTTTTTATCAGCTTTAAAGCTAAAAAGCTTTTTTCACCAGAGGCAACGGTGATGGGAACTGTTAGCAGCAGACGAAGAGCAATGCTCAGGTTTCCATACAAATCTAGAAGTTGCTTCTTGTAGATGAAGTCTAGCTTACTTTTAGTTAGCAACCTCTTCTGAAGATTATGCCAGCTTTCCATATTATCCACGTGTGACTTGGAATACTCATGTTCTTTTAAATGACTGCCTATATTTTTCCATGTCCGAAATCCAGAGCATTTTCACATTTACCAAACAGTTTGCATGCAAAGCAGTATAGCGCATCTGTGCTGATAGAGTATACTGTATAAGCCATGATCTCTTGATTTTCTCTCCATTTTTCATTACAATCTCATAATTGTCTTTTGTGAATCGTCGAGGAACTGTTTCATTGTTTTGTGGAAACACTGCATCGGTTACTTGGACTGGGCCTTTTTTTCACAATTTCACAGCGCTCATGATCATTTAAAATCTTTGGCCAGTCATCAGACAATAGGCAACTTGTAGTATCTTTGTCAAGAACATCAATAATGCTGCAAGTGGATGATGTGAATGGCATTTCGTCTTCATTACCAGGTAATTGTTGTTGCAGTGTCAAGGTGGATGGTACTAAAAACATACAGTAAACATATTTAGTCAAAAAAAATTCAAAGAGCACATATGTACTGTATCAGTAAACTAACTTCATTAGGACTACATCTAACATGCTGAGTATCTTCTGTCTGAGGCAGTGGTGATAGGGACTTAAGCAATGCTCCTATTTATAGAAATATATGGTAATCATCTTAATTTATTATTAATTATTAGTTTATCAACTGGCTATGTTAACTAATTTTCTAGAGTTGTAAAGTAAATGTATTGATATAGTAACACTATATGTACTGTAACATGCTGATCTCACCATTTTCACTGTCAGAAGGATGGACTGGGGTATTTCCCTGAGGTGGTGGTGACAGGAACTTAAGCAATGCTCCTGAATGCAGAAATATATGATTAGCATTTTAATTTAATCGTTTACATTTAATTTACAGTTTATTAACTATTAGTTCAATGTTAGTTGACAACTAATTATGTTAACTCAACTATTTTAATTTAAAAGAGCTAAATAAAAAAGTCAACTAAGTAAATGTAATGATATTTATTTAAATAGTTTTGTGAGCTCTCCACTGGCAGCAAAACACAGTACCAAAACTTTCCAAGTGGTGATGTTCACCTGATTAACATCATCACCTATTGCAGCCTATTAATACCTGCATAAAATACATGCTGCTGCTACAGTACGTGTAACCCCAGCTAGTAACCCTATTAGAAATTACACAATCTAGAAAATTATTAAATGAAAATAAGCTGGAACAACAAAAACACTGGTTTGTCATATAATTATTATTAAGTCATCAATGATCATTATCTCCATCACTTAACTTACAGCTGTCATGTTTCCTCTTTTCCTCCTCTTCTTGTTTTTTTATTGGCTTTTTTTGGCTGCCAGATGGATAAGTCCTTTCCATTTTTATAAAAGCCTAGTAATAAGTGCTGCTGTGCCAGTTTGAAAACCGCGGCTGACGCATCTCGAAGAACAAGCAAAAGCACATCCAGCGTAACGCGAGAGCACGCCCTCTAAGGGGGATGCGGATATATCACTCCATGTTGCGTGTATGTTTTTAATAATGACATTTAAAATGGTCAGCTGTCGGGGCCCCCTCAAAATGCGGGACCCCAAGCAATTGCCTGTCTTGCCTGCCCTATTGCTACGCCTCTGCTAACAAGAAGCTAGTGCAGTAATGTATGTGTGCAGGGCCGCTGCTGGCCAAATGGGTGCTCTAAGCAGAAATTTACCTTTGTACCCCCTAAAAACAAAATAATAATATAAAAAAAATAACCACCTATTATAAGGGACAAAATAGAACTTTATTCAAACAAACGTAAATACATAAATAAATTGTATCATTTATAAATTACAATTGTAGCTTTACAGCAAAAAATACAAACTTAAATTACACTATAAATAAAAGATTTATAATTAAGAAAATAAACAATAATAAACTGAAATAAAATCAACACTGTCATCTGCTGGAGGCATATGGTCATTATTAACCAATAATCATAATTGCCTCTGTGTTTTAATATAATGCATTTTAAGTCATTTTGTTTATTTAGATCTGCTTGTATTCATATTAAGAAAGATGCGTTAGTCGTGACATTATTACCGCCATTAAAACACATTATTAACGATGGGGACTTCTCAATTGATCTAAATGCACATCATTGTATAGTTTATGCACAAAATGTGATCACAGAATTCGTAGCTCAATTCCCACCTCTTATTTTACCACTACACCCCTGATCACTCTATTCTGTACGGGGATATGGTTCACAGGTGGATTCTGGCATGGTTTAGCTGGACACGGTACACATGTAGTGTGATCACTAACCGTGCTACAACATGGCTCTCACTGTACGTTCACACCAGGAGAGACCAAAGCGAACACGTCGCCAAGGTCGTTGAAGAAGCTTCGTTGTTGAATTTGCTTTATTCACTTTGTTTGCTCACTGGAATGTTTGATTTAGCCTGTTACCTTCATAACTCATTACATAAGGTTAACTGACTTCTAATTTCTCTTTTTAGCTCTGGTCGCCCAATTCGCTTCGCTGCCAGTGAATTTCCTTTGTTCGGCCAATTCGCCGACTCTCCATAGAGAAATAATGACTTTCGTCGCTCTGGTCTCTTCTGATGTGAATGTACGTGACATCAATAATGACACTCCAAATAATAAATATTTGAATTAATTTGAGAAAGTTGGTGTTAATAACAGTTTTTTTCACATTGGAGAACTTGCAATGCGTAAATCATGGGGAGAGACCTATCTTTTCCCATGGTAATAACCAGGCTGCTGAACAGAAATGGGATGATTAGCAAAAGTGCTTTGATTTAGAGCATGAATTGGATGACATTCAATCAGTTTGCATTGTTGATTAAAACTAGACAAGTTCTAATATTTTCTGATTTCTGTCTAATGGTTATTTCACTTAATGCAAAATTGTTGGCAAGAAATTCACAGCACATATTTTGACCGCATCATATTTCTTGTTGGGTCTATTTGTTGCACTTTATACCATCATCAGATTTATACATGTCAACTTGCATCTGGCAAGCTAACGCCCGGCCACCTCTCAACTACATGAGCGCACTTCTCCACAACATTCTGACAACCCACGTGTAAACCTGCTGTTTATCTAAGTTATTGGTTTATTAAATATGACACGGGTGGGTAGTAGTTGTGTGCTTTAGTTTTCTAAATTGGATTCTTCTCCACTGGTAAGGTAGGTTTTTAACTTTTGTACTGTTTTTGAAAACACAATTGGTTCATACTGTATACTGTACCTAGTTTTTGCTGTTTGGTAGTGTTGATTGCAGTGTGATTGAAGTAGGTCTAAAGCAATTAGTTCTCAGGTAATTAATCAAGAGTAGTTTCAGGCTTCCTTAAGGTGTGAATTGTGGGCAGGGCTTAGCTACATATATTGAAGGTGTCTCCTTCAATATAAATTGAATTCTCAAAATAAGAATATCCTGCAACAAAGGTAGTGCACAGAGAATTGATTTTAAACTCTTGTTTGCCAAGAAGTTACAAGTTTTTATAGACAGTTACCTCAGTCTATCATGTGTCTTCAACCTATCTCTGTCAGTTCTCACAGACCAAGATGCTTTTACTCACACAGCAGAGGCAGATCTCCCAGAAACCTCATCTACCCTCCAGTACTGTCTCATTGTCCTGCACTGGTGGTAGGTGGGCTCTGGAACTGCCAATCTGCTGTAAATAAAGCAGACTTTATCTCTGCCCTAGCTACTCATTACTCTTTTGACTTTCTGGCACTAACTGAGACCTGGATATCTCCTCAGAACTCAGCTACACCGGCTGCCCTATCCTCTGCCTATGTATTCTCTCACACTCCACGAGAAACTGGCAGAGGTGGTGGTACGGGTCTCCTGTTGTCCAAGAGGTGGTCCTTCTCGCCCATCACCCTGTCTCATCTCAGTTTTTCATCATTTGAATTTTATGCAGTTAAGGTAACCTCTCCAATTAACCTCCACATCTTGGTTATTTACCGTCCTCCTGGCTCTCTAGGAAACTTTCTAGATGAAATGGACATACTTCTTAGTCTTTTTCCTTCTGCTAACACTCCTCTCACTGTTCTAGGAGATTTCAACCTTCCATCTGATAAACTCCAATCCTCTTTCCTTCTCCCTCTCCTTAACTCCTTCTCTTTAACCCTAAACAGCTGCCCTCCTACACACAAGGCAGGAAATTCTCTCGACCTTGTTTTCTGCCGCCCTTCCCCAGTCACAGATATCACTACTATTCCTCTTCATAAATCTGATCATTACCTGGTATCCTTCACTATAACCCTTCCCATTCTATGTAAACCTAACCACCAAAAAGTCTCTTTTACCCGCAAAAACCTTCACTCTGTCTCCCCTTCCTCTGTGTCTTCATACACCCTATCATTCCTCCCAGACCCAGACTCCTTCTCCTCTTTACCACTAGAGACTGCGACTGAAACTTTCCTCTCCTCTCTCTCCTCATCCATTGATCTCCTTTGCCCGCTGTCATCTAAACCAAGGAAGAAATCTTGTCCTGCTCCTTGGCTATCTGATGTACTGCGCAACAACAGGAGAGAATTAAGAACTGCGGAGAGAAGATGGAAGAAATCACAGCTTGATGCAGATCTCATCTCTTACCAGACTCTTCTTTCCAAATTCTCATGTGATGTGACTTCTGCCAAAACTACCTTCTTCAGACAAAAGTTGGAAGCGTCTGCACATGATCCTGGCAAACTCCACAACATCTTCTCCTCACTACTCAACCCACCGACTCCTCCTGCCCCTTCCTCTCTGACTGCTGACGATTTTGCCACATTCTACGATGGGAAGATTGTAGCAATCCGCCAGTCCTTCGCTCTCAACCTAAGTCCTACGGCAGAACCTCAGGACCTTTCCTTCCCTCCTTTAGCAGAATTTTCCAACTTGTCATCTGACGAGATTCAACAGATCATCTCGTCATCTAACCCCACCACCTGTTCATTAGACCCAATCCCTTCCACAATGCTCCAGGCCATCTCACGAGACCTCCTTCCCTTCACCACAGCCATCATCAACCAATCCATATCATCTGGTCATGTTCCTGCCGCTTTTAAGAAGGCGAGGGTTATTCCCATCCTCAAGAAACCCTGTCTGGACCCATCAGAAGTTAACAACTATCGCCCGGTATCACTGCTCTCTTTTATTTCCAAAATTCTTGAAAGAACGGTTTATAATCAAATGTCTCTTTATCTCTCACAGAACAACCTTAATGACCCAAACCAATCTGGATTCAAAGTGGCACATTCCACAGAGACTGCCCTTCTGTCAGTCACTGAGAAGCTCCATGCTGCTAGATCTGCTAAACTTTCATCTGTCCTCATCCTCCTGGACCTGTCAGCTGCATTTGACACCGTGAACCACAAGATTCTATTATCTATTCTTACAAGCCTTGGAATTTGTGGAACAGCGTGGCAATGGTTTGCTTCTTACCTTAAAGATAGGTCATATGAGGTAACATGGAGGGGATCTACATCTGCCCCACGTAGACTCTCTACTGGTGTCCCGCAGGGCTCAGTACTTGGTCCTCTTCTGTTCTCCCTCTATACCCGGTCTCTTGGTAAGGTCATATCATCGCATGGATTCTCATACCACTGTTATGCAGACGACACCCAACTTGTCCTCTCCTTTCCTCCCTCTGACACTCAGGTTTCCACCCGGATCTCAGCATGTCTGGCAGACATCTCATTTTGGATGGCTGCTCATCAGCTGAAGCTCAATCTCAGTAAAACCGAACTGTTGTTTATCCCTTGTGACTCATCTCCAGGTCAAGACCTTGTGATATCCATGGACAACAACCAAATCACTCCCTCAACCACCGCCCGCAATCTTGGGGTAACCGTGGACAATCATCTGTCATTTTCCCCACACATCGCTAACCTTACTCGCTCTTGTCGATTTCTTCTTTACAATATCAGAAGAATTCGCCCATTTCTTTCTTCACAGGCTACTCAGGTGCTTGTTCAGTCCCTTGTTATTTCAAGACTGGACTACTGCAACTCACTCCTGGCAGGCCTGCCTCTGTCCACAATTCGTCCTCTGCAACTGATCCAGAATGCAGCAGCACGACTCGTTTTTAACCTTCCCAAGTTCTCCCACACCACCCCACTCCTTCGCTCCCTGCACTGGCTTCCTGTAGCTGCCCGCATCAAATTCAAAACACTGATGCTTGCCTACAAAGCCAAAAATGGCCCAGCACCCACTTACCTCTCTGCGCTAATTACACCACGCACTGCACCACGTTGCCTCCGATCCTCCAGCACTGCTCGCCTCATCCCACCATCTCTCAGGGATCGAGGGCGGCATTCATCCAGGCTCTTTTCTGTTCTGGCACCTAGATGGTGGAATGAACTTCCTCTAGATGTCCGTACATCAGAGACTTTGACTATCTTTAAACGACGACTCAAGACGCATCTGTTTCTCCAGTACTTGGACTAACCCCCCTCCCCCCGAAAAAAAAAAAAAAAAAAAGTTGTGTTGGACTAATGGTACTTAGTTATTAACCTAGTTAACCCAGTGTAAGTATGTATCCAATGTTGTAAACATTAAAGCACTTTTTGTAAGTCGCTCTGGATAAGAGCGTCTGCCAAATGCCTAAATGTAAATGTAAATGTAGTTGTGATGTCGCTTACTTTACCATTTTATTCTGTTGGTGTCCTTTATTTGTTCCAGGCCCTGCGCATGATGACTGCCCCCTAGCTACGAGGATGTAATTGTCTTCTTTGGGAAAGCTGCAAAGCAACAATTGCAGATTATAACAGGTACATGGCATTTTGGTTCACTTTTATAGACATTTTCATTTCTATTTTAAATTAGAACATTCTGGATAATTCAAACAAATAATGTTCATTATGGTACGATCTGTACAGTATATACAATGTGACAGCGCGCTCAGTTACTTACTTCTCACCTTTCATGTAGGTCTACTCGGACTTATTAATTCGTGTTAAACCCCTCAAAACTGCGTGTATATACAGCTCAAAACCTCCATCAGTTATTAAAGATAGCATCTATTTAGAAAAAATGCCCCAGTGATTTCGGAGCTTCAGGAAATCTCCCGGCGCTCTGCGCATAACAACGGGCCAACTCGTGTCGGTAAGAATTTATAAACGGTTTCTAAACGTGGGCTATTGTTTTTTTACTTATAATATTTGTTAATTTAATTTAAATGAGGTTTGGGCTCAGGACTTCGATTCGGCATCGTGATTCTACTCTTTAATTTACTTCTTCTTTGTCTTTCGGCTGTTCCCTTTCAGGGGTCGCCACAGCGAATCATTTGCCTCCATCTAACCCTATCCTCTGCATCCTCTTTTCTCACACCAACTAACATCATGTCCTCTCTCACTGCATCCATAAATCTCCTCTTTGGTCTTCCTCTAGACCTCCTGCCTGGCAGTTCCAACCTCAGCATCCTTCTACCGATATATTCACCATCTCTCCTCTGAACATGTCCCAACCACCTTAATCTGGCCTCTCTGACTTTATCTCCAAAACATCTAACGTGGGTTGTCATTCTTGATCCTATCCATCCTTGTCAGTCCCAAAGAGAACCTCAACATCTTCAGTTCTGCTACCTCTAACTCTGCCTCCTGTCTTTTCTTCAGCGCCACTGTCTCTAAGCCGTAGAGCATCGCTGGTCTCACCACTGTCCTGTACACCTTTCCTTTTATTCTCCTCTTTAATTTACTCTATAGTTTTAATCAGCGCTCAGCCGCATGCATGGAGTTTTCCAGAGCGCACCGGCAGAAGTAGACTAATGATTATGAACGCGTCGGGAAAACAGCAAGCAGACTGACTCTGACCATTTAAAAAAACGTTTGCGTTCATTTTCTGACGCGCTCAAGTTCACCAAAAACAATATAGAACAGCGCAGCTTATTTGCTTTCAAACATTTATAAAATCACGTTTTTTCGTTATTGTGAGTGCGCTTAAATAAAAGTTGAGTCTTATAAAGGCATGTAGTCTTATATAGTTTTATTATATAGTTTTTGCACATTAATCTGAGTCCTCATCTGTTACATTTTTGAGGACAATAGTTTTTTCAGCCTGTCACGGCGTGCGCCCAAATCAATATCGCTCCTCGCTCACTAGTTAGGCGTCCTCCCCTTCAGATATGCGAAGCAGCGGGGCCGCGGAATTAGGCACGGATGGTAATAGTTAAAATATTAACAAGGGGAATGTTTGATGTCATGTGGACATTATAAGATTTGTATTGAAAACTTCTAACAAAAAAGTGGCAGCTGGCACGTCTAAAAATAGACGCAGATTAATTTTTTTATAGTCTAAATAAAAATCCTCCTCTTTAGTGCCTATTAATCCTGGGTTGTTGTTCTTTTAGTGTGTGTGTGCTTTACAATGCCAGACAACATTCAGATGCAAATTATTCACTCTCCCCAAGTGTGAATCAGCTGTTCTCACCTATACATTCAGAGGAACTGTAATGGACCTCTTAACACTTTAAAAACCTCTTGAATCTGAGGCTCTTCTGAAGACTTTCAGTCATTAAGGTCTCTTTTTAAAATTGTGTAAATTTTATCTTCTGGATTCTAGATTCTAAAGTTGACATTGTTACCGTTTTTAATCCTTGGAATGGAAGAAATTGATATTTTCCTTAAATTGCATTGTTTTTAATCAAAAAGGCCAATTTGTCTTTTCCTCATAAAGTGTTTAGGTGAAATTCCACCTATACAAGTGTGACAAATATGGAAAAAAATTAGGAAGGGGCAAATACTTTTTCATGGCACTGCACACGTAGTCAGATTGTTCCACTGGGATCCGCGGTAACAAACACGCGTTTCTTTGTCGGCGGCGCACTTGCGCATCCATATGCGTAGAAAAGAGATGCATGGTATTATGGTTTACGTCATTTATATATATATATATATATATATATTTGCGTACTGACTGGGCTGGCCCACATTGGCCAGCGGCCCACCGGGAAAACTCCCGGTGCTCCAGATGGCCAGTCCGCCACTGCTCCTATTTACTTTCCTACTGTATGTAGAATCAGCGCTTAACCACACGTATAAAGTTTTGTAAATTCGTTTAATGTTTAACTTGTATTTCATAAGGGTTTTGCCAGCAGTGGTACAGCGCAACTGGGGTCATTATTTACTATTAAAGAAACTTATGATGATCTGTCACGGCGTGCGCTGTGATGGGTGTGCGCCCAAATCTACTATCGATCCTCCCGTAGGCTCCCTGAATAGGCGGGAAAGGGACAGAGCCGTTTATTCGTTTCGGCTGGCGATAATTAACGTTAATATGATCTCGGGCTTGCTCCACATTATAAAAGCAAGGCGCGGAGTTTAGTCCGAGATCAGGGAAGTACGTGATGTGGTGGAGAATAGGCAGTGGCGGTTCTACACTGAATTGCTCCCCGGGCTTCACCTCGGAGCGCGCTGTCGCATTGTATTCAATGAATAGACTAAAACAAAATCATGTTTGCTTCAGCATTGGAAACAATATTGAATTAGGCTAACTTTATTAAAGATTATACACTTTTGTATTCTTTGTTCACGTGGGCATCTTAAAATTTTTAGATATTGATCCTTTCTCGATGCAGCTTTCTCGAATTTTCTGAGCAAATTAATAAAATTTCCATGAATAAAAAGGAGGAAGAAGAAAAGTTTACGCGAAAATAAGAAAAAGCTTTAGAGGTAAATGCTGTGAAATGCTTCAAATTAACAGATTCTGCCTATAACAGGTCAGGGACAGTGAGGCTGGACCCAGCAGCGCACCACATCCCACATCATAATACACTGGCTCATTAAAAACTTACACTTACTAGTATAAAAATTTAACACAATACAAAAACATAAAACAAAGTTTCACTGAACATATGGGTCATATTTGTAAAACAAAGGAAAGAATAATAAGGCAAACAACATATAAAAATACAATATTTTCAGTGTCCAGTAGCACCAGTCTCACAGAGACCCAGAAGGCTTATAAACAGTTTGACAGTAAAATGAGACATTTTTGCAGTATTGTGATTTTTAATTTATTTATGTTTTTTAAAAGATGCAAGACAATACTGCCAAAATGTATTATTTACATGCTGTTAGAAAATATTCTTTGCATTGTCTCTTATTGAGTCACAAGGGTGTTAAAAAGCATTCATCATTCAAAGTTATTCATATATCAGTGTAGTTAGTATGATTTTAAAAGTGCTATAACTCCACCTGGCACAGTTTAATCCCAGTGGAACAATCTGACTACATGTGCAGTGCCATGTGCAGATTTTTTTTCTTTGCATATTTGTCACCCTTGTATGGGTGGAATTTCACCTGAACATTTTATGAGGAAAAGACTGATTGGCCTTTTTTTGTGAGTTATCATGAACATTTTGCATTTCGGGGATATCATCTTGATGCATTGTAAGACATACCACTCATCAGTGATGATGAACCAGTGCTTGCTGATGATGACCAACACGTCTCCCCTGATCTACCAGAGCCAAGTAAAAAGAATGGCAATCAAACAGAATAAAATTAGTAGCAGCATTAACTCGTGCTAGTAATTATTATGGTAGTTATTATTATTAGCAGCATTATTTCGTATTAATATTGACTACCATAATAATTAAAATAAGTAACTAGTTTACTAGCGTGAGCTAATGCTGCTACTGATTTTATTTCAGCTTACCTGTTCAGTTTTATTGCCATTCCTTTTAAAATATTGTCTTTATAGATTTATATGTTGTTTGTCTTGATGTTCTTTTTTCTTCGTTTCTTTGTTTTAATATTAAAATGACCCAATATATGTTCAGTCATACTTCAAATAATAAGTTTAAATAGCATTGATTTCTGTATTGTGTTATATTTTTATACTAGTAACTGGTGTTAAAAATGTATCTCTACATTAATGAGCCAATGTATTATGGTGTGGGCTGCTGTGGGCCAGGAAGTCCAGGGCCACTTTTTGGTCCCAGTCCGCCCCTGTAATAACGAATGGAGAAAGCACAGTCAAAGCCCAGGGATTCTGCATTCCCCGGGGGGCCAGTCGTGAATAGCTGACACTTAGTGACAGCCAATGAAATTGAAGCATTTTTGCGGCTTTCCACGTCGTGTGGCGTTGCTTAAATAATAGTATAAAATCGTCCAGACTCTGGTTCGATTCCCGCTCTGGGTGAAAATGTAATAAATGTGAATCCTTTGTTTTACACTTTTTGCTTATGACTATCATTAAATTATAGCAACTGTGAGGTGAGTGCTAATGCATTTAGTACTGAAGCATAACTTGATAATGTGACGGCTATATCATGGCATTTTAGCGCATAACACCGGCATTTTGAGCACTGGCCGGGAAACGAACCCAGGCCCTGCGCGCGGCAAGCTGTGAAAATGCCCTTCAATACCTGTAGGGGGCAGTCGTGTTTCAGTCTAAAGTCGCAGGATCCCCTTTCTCAAAACGTGCGTTTTTAAAGGCCAGATCTGTCTCTATAAACAGAGATGGGTAACCTGGTGCTGACATTAACGTGAGGTAATGGCATTAGGCTGTACTGATTATAATTTGAGATCCAGCTTACTGTATCAACTTAAGCCACCTTCTTTTCACTTTTTCAGAGGTAAAAAGCGGCAAAAGATAGTTTTGTCAACATCATTCTGCTTTTACAACACGGTACGTGTACGCCGCACTAGTTTGGACCCACAAGTGGCATAATGACGTAGCAACTAGCCATTTCAGACAATGCTGGCATTTTTTTTGTTTTTTTTTGTCCCTTAAGATCACAAAACTCCGGACTTCTGGTAATTCCCAGAATTTTTAAATCTACTAAAGGGGGCAGGGCATTTTCATATTTGGCTCCAAAACTTGGGAATAGCCTTCCAGACACTGTTCGGGGAGCAGACACGGTTTCCCAATTCAAAAGTAGACTCAAGACGCATTTTTTAATCTGGCATACGCGTAACTGATCCCATAACCTCATACTTCAGTACACCTATCCTGAATGGCAACTACGCTAATTCTCTCCATCTTTTCTGTATTTTTCTACCCCTCCTGAGGCATCTGAAGATTGTACCAGCTTCAGTAGACAAAGGCCAACCCTGCGAGGTTTCTAAGGCATCCAGAGAAGGACCAGCTCCAGCTGAATTCTGCTTTATGATGGCTGGAGCTACACATCCTGCTCCTGTGCTTCCAGTGATCCAGACGCCATCTGCCCTCTGCACCTACTGACTCCCTGTGCTGAACTGGACTTCATGTTAATCTACACAACTTCTGTTATATTGAACTTTCACCTGCACAACACACTTGATGTTATTTCTATCTGTTATCACCCAGATGAGGATGGGTTCCCTGTTGAGTCTGGTTCCTCTCAAGGTTTCTTCCTATTGCCATCTCAGGGAGTTTTTCCTTGCCACCGTCGACGTCACCCTTGGCTTGCTCATCAGAGACATTTCATTCATCATTCATCTCATTATTATCTAGACACATTTTTCTCACACAAACACACTTCCAAATATTTTCTTTTCTTTTCTAAAAAAAAAAACAATTCTTACATTTTTTGTGAAGCTGCTTTGAGACAATGACCATTGTTAAAAGCGCTATATAAATAAAATTGAATTGAATTGAATTGAATTTTGAGGGGGGGGGGACTCGCGAACGTTTTGCCCAGGGGCCCACACAACCCATAATCCGTCCCTGTATATAACCTTAATCCTTACCACACAGCGCTGCTCACGCAACAGCTGCAAAGTTTATTTTAATGAACTTCTTCTAATTAGGGTTGGGTACCGAAAACCGGTGCCAATACGGCACCCGTACCTATATAACCGGTATGTAACGGACCGAAACAGAATGCAAATTTCGATGCCTTATTTCGCTGCCACTTAAATGCCTGAACTGTCGATTAAAATATTTGTTCTCTGGATTTATACATTTTTGTAGATGAATAGTTTATTAGATTAAATAAAAAAAAAATTAAAAGCACAAATCATCAGGAAATAAGAGACCATCCGAGATGCGCATGAATGCAGCAACTAACATTACACTCGCTCTGACAGCAGCAGGAGGTCTACCGCTATCTCAGCTTGTTAAATTAAACTTTCGTTAAAATGCCTAAAACTAACCGGTCGAAAGTGTGGCTATATTTCACAAGAAAGGATTCCGACACCGCGTCGTGCAACAAATGTTTTACAGCGGTAGCGTGTAAAAGGGGAAACACGTCAAATCTAATGAAACATAAAATACTAATGTCACACGGATTCTGTTTATAATTATCTCTTTCCAGCTAGTACTAGTAGCACTACAACAGTGACCCCATTTACCATCGCAAAGAAAGCTATGCATGTCCTGTGCAGGGCATGCAGTACTGTAAGTCAGGAAATGTGTCGTATTTTGCCAGAAAAGGCAAATATGGTGAAATTTCTGCAAAAGAATTGCTAAAATTTGAAGCGGTTCAGTTATTGTAGTAGGTGGCTTACAGTATGTTTTGTTGTTGTTGTTTTTTTGTATTTACTTATATATTCATACATTCTTTAAACTTTTAATATATTGTTCGATTGTTATATTGTTGATTTTTTTGTTCAATAAAAATGTACTCTTGAGTCATCCACCATCATTTTGTGGCTTTTGTAAAGTATCGGTTCAGGCACCGTTTTGGCACCGGTACTGTTTTTAAAGTATCGATTTGGCACCGGTTTCGAAAAAAAAAAAAAAAATGATACTCAATACATCAATATATGGTTTCTATAGCAACAGAAATCTGTAGAGCGAATGCTACACAGGAACAGATTGAGAAATGTGTAACTAATGTTATGGTACAGTATTCCTGTAGAACTGTATAACAGGAGATCCTATTAAAGTAAATACTGATGGAAGGAGTCTCCAGTACGAGTGATTAGGAACAGTCAGAGGGAAAGATGTAGCTTCTGATTTAGAGAGAGAGAGAGAGAAACGAGAGAAATGTGAGGGCTGAGTGTTTATCGCTGCTATAATGTAAGTGATATTACAGTAAATGTCTTTTAGAAAGATCACACTCAGCTCACATAGAATTTGTGCAAGTGTAAAAGCCCTGAAAAGGAAGGTGTTTGTGTAAAAGATGCACGGACACAGCTTTCCTCAGTTTACATGTGTAATGACTGGTTTATCGGCATAACTTTGTAAAACGCAAATCAATAGCAGAACAAATGCCAGTATCTATACAGTTCTCTGAGCAACTACAATATTCATTTACATTTAGGCATTTGGCAGACGCTCCAGATCCAGAGCGACTTACATTTTTATCTCATTATACATCTGAGCAGTTGAGGGTTAAGGGCCTTGCTCAAGGGCCCAACAGTGGCAACTTGGTGGTTGTGGGGTTTAAACCTGGGATTTTCTGAACAGTAGTCGATGCCTTAACCACTGAGCTACCCCTGACCCACTATATTCAACAGCAACAAGTAAAACTGTACCTGTGTACTGTACAAATAGTACTGAAATACAGCAATAAAAACATACAGACATACATTCCAAATAACACCTATTCTATTAATAATGCTGACACTACAAAATCTGAATCTAAATAATGATGTGAAACATAGGATTGACAGACAGAAATTCAAAAAGATACTTTAATTCAGCTTGTTTCTGCTATAATCAGACTCCTGGTTAACACATACAACACGAACAGCACTTTCACTCAGTGTTTAACATTGACAACACAATTTCAGCATCAACTACCTGTTACAGGATAAGACATGTGGCTGTTACCATACTGAGTACCACTACTATGTACTACCATGCGGTTAGCATAACAAGCCTAATGTAGTTAACATAATTGAATTCACTTTAAACTTAAAATTAAGAAGGCAGAATGTACTTCAAATATTTTCCTGGGTGTTCTCATACAGTGAGTTAAAACACATGTAATTATGAGCAGTTATTGTGAAGGTCTTATACCTGAAAAGGGAGGTATTTGTGTAAAAGATGCAAAGACAGTTTTCCTCAGTTCACATGTATAATGACTGGGAGAAGGTAGGCCACGTGCCCCTCTACATACCTCAACAACATAGTTGCACAACCCCCTGCTGGAATAATTTGGTAACTGCACCCTACTCTTACAAAGTGTTAAAGTGGTACTAACATAAAACATAACACACAAATTACTATGCCTCAGCTGGTATGACTAAAACACTTATAATAATCAGAACATGTTTCATAAACTGAACTATAAGATCATTAGGGTATTCTCTTCTACTGGATCTGTCTTCAAGTTTGTAGGCCACATTATCTCATTTGTCACACAAGTGTGTAAGGTCACATAAAAATAATGAAAAAAGAAACAAAGCAAAAAAAAGAAACACAATAATTTAAATTAACCACGAAAAAATAGTAAGAATGCATGAAAACAATATGAACTCTATCTTGCAGTTATCTTACTAAACCTTCTTTCTCTCTATAAACATGTTGTGATGTGTGTTATGGAGACTCACCATCGATGGAGAGTTTAACACTCTGAATTATAAACCTCTTACACGGCTGATGTATATTCCTGCATCAGTGACGCTGACGTTCTTCAGCACCAGGGAACAGTTCCCCTTACGCAGCTCGTCCTCAGGAACGTCCACACGTCCCTCGTATCCCTCAGCCTCATACACGGCCTGATGAATTCGCTCGAACACCGTCTCTGTACCAGCGCTCCAGCGGACATGCACTGGACGTACAGATGTGATGTTACATTTACACGGCAGGACAGCTGTGAACCCCTCTCGTACAGATACGCTCTGAGACTCTGCAAACAGCAGGGAATAAAACACATCAGGGGTATTAAGTGTGTTTAAGCTTCTTATGTCTCATGAGTCTGAAGTGTTTTAGTGTTTTATTGAATTGAGTTACTTACCAACACTGTTAGTGAGCAAAGACGTAAATACAAACGAGAAAACTTTCCCAAATAGTCTCTGGAGTTCTGTGTGATCATTTTCTAAAACACAACAAAGATACATTTTAATAAAACTGACACATCAGCTAAAGTATCACACTTACACCATACTGTATGAGCAAAAGTATGTGCACCCCTGACCATCACACCCATATACGGATGCCATTCCAGATTTATTCCCTCCTTTAGTGAGCTCAGGTGCTGGGATGAACTCATCATCATGTCTTCATGGAACTGGCTTTGTGGATCATCATCATGCTGGAAACCCACCAAGTGCTGGTAGAACATGCAAACTTAGAACTGGAGGTGAGATTTGAACCCCTAACCCTGAGGATGTGAGACGACACTGATGACCACAATGTCACCATGACACAGAGTGAGGAAATAGACTGTATATATTAGAGATATATAGAGAGAGATACTTGATTGATTCTGAAGGAAATTCCAGATTCCAGTTCACTGTAACTACTGTATAGGTGCATATTTTAAATTTGTGTTTATTTAATTTTTTGACACAAAAAAAGTGGAAAATAAAACATGCAACAGTCAACAGAAAGAGTTCATCACCTCTGTACCTCCTGTACACACCTGAACACACCAAACCGCTTGTACTGTTCAGTCACTAAACTAACATGTCTGTGTGTCTGACTACAGCTTTACTGGATTCACTTTTACTTCATCTTTCACTTCTTCTTTCTCTTGTTTTGGACAGGAGAGTCTCTGCCCCCTATTGGACATTCAGTTAAACCCTCACATGACATGTGTTTGACGGCTGTGAGGATGTGATGAGCAGCTGACCTTCAGGAGTCACACGGTTTAGGATCATCAGCATGTGACAGAGCAGATCAACAGGACATTTTTTCCACTGCTTTACTTGGGATCAGGCTCATGATCTTCTTTCACCATAACTGATTTATCATCTGATTGAAATATGTTTAAAGCATTCTGGGTAAGAGTGTTGGCTAACTGCAGCAGACAGGTGGACTTTATTAATCTATTAATCCATTATTGAGGGGAAATTTGAGACCTTCACTGGTTAAAGAACACAGTCTAAACTCGTCTACACTTCAGTTGTTCAGACGCTCTGTACACAAGTGCACTATTACTGTTCACAACCACTCGACCTGTACAATGATCATTACTGTATCACATCACAGTGCATGTGTGTGAATAAACTCCTCATAAGTCAGAAAAGGGAATCATGAATTGATGAATGAATTAATTCTTTATCATTCAATGCACATATAATGCACAATCAGAACAAAATTACTTTGCAGTCGACTCGTTGTTTTGACTGATAGGTTGGAAACAAAGAAGAGCTAATATGAACGAACTTCACAGTAATTGCACAGTAAATAAATAAATTACAGGCTGATTAATAAATGTAATGTACAGCTGATAAGAATATGTTGTAGAATGATTAATAAGTAAAAATATAAGTAAAATTAAATAAATATAAAAATAACTAAAAACTGCAGGATATAGTAAACATATTGCACCACTAAAGATAATGTATTGCATGAAAGACTAAAAACAAACAAACTGCAAAACTGTGTATATGTGGAGAGAGAAGGGAGAGGTTAGAGTCAGATTAGATTCTGTAGTCCTGTACACAGCTGTAGGTCACACTCATGTTTCTCAACAGAAGAGCTGGACGAGTAAACATGAGACGAGAGACAGGACCAGGACCAGCGGGTGAGGACTCTACATCACTGCATCACCTGCAGAGGGACAAAAATATGTTTAACTAGAACACACACACACAGTACAGTACAGACGTACACTAGGCACATCCTAATGATGAGCTCCTTCACTTGCATCAGCACCTCTTTACACTGTGTACTGAGAGTCTCATCAACATCTACCAAATACACATTCAACACTCTCAATCAACTCCACACCTTTTATCTCCTTAATCTGTCATGAGATAACTGAGAAACAGCTACAACTGGCCTTTACACTGCGCATCACTCAGGTGTCCCATTACTTTCAGTCCTAACAAAAGGCACACAAAGATTGTAATTTGATTGAGAACATAGTGAGTAAAGTCCTTTGTAAGCCAGCGGAGATAAATTGGTAAACAACCCAAAATTGCTTTATATATCAACAAATCCCAATGCATTTTTCTACGGATACTCAAAGAAGGCCATGCAACTCTATTATATAATTCACAATGATGTGTTGAAAATTTACATCCAGTTAAAATCTTAGAGCTCCATGACACAAAGCATCCAATGATGAAAGAAGATAAGAAGGGGCATGCTGATAAACTACATCCCCATAATCAAGAACTGGTAGAAACATAGCAGAAACTATTTCTTTCTTAATCTTAAATGAAAAACATGACTTATTTCTAAAATAAAAACCAAGCTGCTTCTTTAATTTATTTTGCAAATACTTGATATGTGAACTAAAACGCAATGTGTTGTCAATAATAATGCCCAAATATCTGTATTCCAACACCGACGTAACTTGGCTCCCCTGATAAGTTTGAAGTACAATAGATTTCTCTGAGGTTCTAGAATTTGAAAATAGCATACACTTTGTTTTGTCAATATTTAAAACCAACTTCAAAGCACAGACCCTATTTCGATTTGTATCAAAAACAGACTGTAAAGAAGCCACAGATTGTTGCTGAAGGAGCTGAGAAATAAACAATGGTATCATCTGCATAAAAATGGAACTTTGCATTATCAATATTAAAATCAAGACAATTTATATATATACTAAATAATAATGGCCCTAACACAGATCCTTGAGGGACTCCCTTGATGATCTCCAGAAAATCTGACCGAGCACCTTCCACCTGAACACATTGAGTTCTGCCCTGTAAATAGTTTGTAAACCATAAAATAACATTTTCTGATTCCATTGATTGTCTGATGGGGTTTATGTTGGGCGAGCTTGCTTACCAGACAAGCACAGGGAAACCATGGTACTTAAATCAGGTGTTAGTATTTTTGGCATTGTGGGCAGGTGCCAAGTCCTGCTGGAAAATGAAATCAGCATCATAAAGTTGGTCAGCCGAGGGAAGCATGAAGGGCTATAAAAATGTCCTGGTAGACGCTGCAATGACTTTGGACCTGATAAAACACAGTGGACCAACACCAGCAGATGACACGGCTCCCCAAACCACCACTGATTGAAAACTTTACACTGGACCTCAAGCAACTTGGATTCTGAGCCCCTTCTCTCTTCCTCCAGATTCTGGGACGTTGATTTCCAAATGAAGTTCAAAATTTGCTTATCTAAAAAGAGGACCACTAAGCAAAAGTCTAGTCCTTTTTGTCCCAGGCCCAGGTAAGACACTTCTGACGTTCTCCCAGGTTCAAGAGTGGCTTCACACAGGGAATGTGACAGTTGTAGCCCGTGTCCTGGATACGTCTGTGTGTGGTGGCTCTTGAAGCACTGACTCCAGCTGCTGTCCAGTCCTGTTGAATCTCACACAGCCAGCCTACTGAACCAGGCTGAGAAACCATTAAAGGCTCATGAAACCTTTCCAGGTGTTTTGGGTTAATTAGCTGATTAAAGTGTGACGCCATGAGTCTCCAATATTGAACTTCTTCACAATAATTAAATTTTTTTTGAGACACTAAATTTTGGGTTTTCATTTGCGGTAATCCATAATCATCAAAATTAAAAGAAATAAACTATTGAAATATATAAGCTTGTGTATGATGGATTCATATAATATATGAGGTTCACTTTTTGAATTAAATCACTGAAATGAATAAACTTTTCAATTATATTCTAATTTTTTGAGACGAGCCTGTAAACACAAACAGTGTTGCTGTCCAAATACTTATAGACCCGAGTGTAACTGTGCTTACATTTAGCCCCAGCCCTCTGACACTAACACACAGATGATAGAGATTAGGACTAATGAATACACTGGGGTTCAGGGAGACAGTCTTACTCACATCTCTAACATTTTGAATAAGACTGAATAAGTGATTAATCAGGAAAATCAAAGTGTTTTAAAATGAAGGGAAGGTAGATACTGACTCACCTGAGGGAGCTGATGATTCACCTCTGTGTGATTCTTTGGGGAATTAAAAAAATAAATAAATACACATTACAGCACATAAATCCTGTGTACAGTACAAATGTCTAAGAAAATAATTTCAGCTTTAATAGTGAGTGTGTGTTCTACTGACACTAACTCATTCACCATAGACTGAGAGATTAACACTGTTGATCAGGACTGTTCCTCTCCTAACACGGACAGATCTCTTGGTGCGTCTCACTGTCTGATAGCTGGTGTAGACTCCTGTATCAGTAAATGTCAGATTGTGTAACACCAGTGAACAGTTCCCCTTACGCAGCTCCTCCACAGGAACGTCCACACGACCCTCATATCCCTCACCCTGATACGAGTCCACACCCAGTCGCTCAAACACAGTCTCAGACTCAGTGTTCCATCCAATATACAGTCTGTCAGTGTCTACACTCGTCAGTTGACACGGCAGGACAGCTGTAGAACCCACTGGGCCAGATACACTGATCTCAGGTTCTGCAGAGAGGAGGTCTGAGACGGGAAATTATAATATAGATTAATCTGGACAGAGCAGTTATTTTAATATTTCGTTTCATCTGTTTTATAAAAAGATAAAAATGTGACTTGTCTTTGTGAGCTGTCTTACATAATGCAAATAAAAAAATTAACAATTAATTATTATTATTTTTTATTTAAAATAAGTTTTGGAAACATAGAAAAGCAACTGGTGGCTCAGTGGTAGGTGTTTCGCCTGCCATGTGGAAGGCCCGGGTTTGATTCCCAGCCAGTGCCCAAACCCCAGCCACTGGATGCAGTGGCGGTCCCAAGCAACCCTCCCAAATGGGAGGGTTGGGTCAGGAAGGGCATCTGGCGTAAAACCTGTGCCAAGTTGTAGTGCGGACTGGGTATTCCGCCGTGGCGACCCCTTGCTGGTAGCAGCCGAAAGACCAACAACAACATTTGGAAACATAGTAACTATTTTTAGAAAGTTATGCAAATGATGCTTTTTTTAAACAAGTAACATTCACTCATTAATCCATTAATATTCTATACCACTTATTCTCTATACAGGCTCACAGGAACCCTGGAGCCTTTCACCGGAGACTACAGACACTAGGCGGGGTACAGCCTGAAGAGGGTACCAGTTCATCGCAGGCCACACACACACACACACACACTTGGTAATTTGGGAATAACAAGGATTTAAGCTTTTACATGGCACATGGAGACCTTGGTCACTGTGTGGCTGTAACAGAGGGTTTACACATTCTCAGTGCTGTTGAGGATCAGACTTGTGATGATGAGGAATAAGACACCAGGTCGTTTTTCATGCACAACATGCTGCACAGGAATGCCAAACTGTAGTCATCAAGAGCCCTAATACTGATGTGGCTGTGATTGCATCAAATCTGCAGCCAGATTTACCATGTAGACTGGATTTTTTCACTGGGGTTAGCAACAAAACAAGGATCATCAACTTATCCAAGCCGTCATTAGCCCTTGACACCGGTGTATATTCGGCACTCACTGGTATTCAGACCTTCACTGGCTGTGACACTACAAGTGCCTTCTATGGCAAAGGAAAAAAAAAAGTCATTTTCTGTTGCTTGCGAGAAAGAGGAATACCTGACTGCATTTAGAAATCTGGGTAGCAGTTTTATCTTGGATTAGCCTACCTTTGAAGTACTTTAATATGTGTGTCACCTACAGTATATGGTCAGCCATGTGCCAAAAGTGTGAACGATGCACAAAGCATTCTGCATGGCATCGTCAGCTTTGCCAGAACGATCCATGCCTGCAACAAGTGATGCCCTGTACCAACACTGCAAAAGGGCAAACTACCAAGCAGGCATAATGAGACATTCTCTTAATGTCTCTTAAAGGTACCATGTGTGCACATTCACCTTGGCACATTCCATTGTTGGCAATGGATGGCACATTCATAATTACTCAGTGCCTACTGAAAATTTTGATGTACAAAACGTTACTTTTATGGAAAAAAAATCTTTATCTTCAATTTAGTTTGATGCCAATCTGTAAAGTTTAATTCCATTTTGTAAGACCCATTTCATGGTCTTTATTCACACTTCCATAGACTAATGTACCAATACTTGGTGAGACAATCAAACTTGCTACAGACTCCCTTGAAGACACAGGAACCAATTACTGTATGTTTCTCTTGTATGAATTGTTAGACTACCATTGCATTTAAACTCTGAATGAGAGATTTTGGTCGGAAAATGAGGCATTACATCGAAGAGCTTGAAAAACTCATGTTAAAAAAATATGTTGATCAGCAATAAGTCACATCTTTAAAGATGTCCCTAGAATCATATATCATAAAAAACCACTCCAACCTGGGAAAGTGTCCATCACATGTCCACACTCGTAGTACAGCTTGAAATGAGGAAATGAGAATTCTGAAATGCCACACAGTCCCGCTGTAGAGACACACACACTCCTCCACCCGGAGAGCTGCTGCTGTAAGTGTGTGTGAAGTTGTGAAGGAGAGGAAACTCGGATCTGCTCGATGTTTTGTTAAAGGATTTGTGTAACTTTAATGTGATGATGTGATTTAAAGTGTAAACACAGTGTCTGAGACATGAAGAGAGGGTGAGTGTGAACTTTATATAACTCTATAAACTCTATATCACAGCTCTTACACAACTCAGAACTTCACTTAGTGCACTAATTACACAACACTCATAGAGTTTAGATATTCATTCAGCAGTTACATACAGTATATTCAACATTAATCATAAATAGAAACAGTAAACACATTCTAGCTGCTTCCACAATATTGTGTTTAACTACAGAAATGCTGTAAAGGAACATCAAAGTCAAGCAAACTGTCAGTCATCTACAGAAACACTCTGAATTATTATGGCATTAGATTAGATTAGATTAGATTAGATTAGATTACTACTGTACTGTCTGAATGATTAATGTGTCTCCTGTTAATCGAGTCTCCTCAGTGCTGTTTATTTTAACATTCTGTGTGTGAAGCAGCTGAAACGGCTTTGAATGCAATCTTTCGTGTTGGTTATAATATTCGTTAAAATATTGTATTATACATAATTAGTTAACAATTAAAATAGAAGAAGAAGAACTCAGTTGTATGAATATATTTGTTTGTTGTAGTAAATCTACACACACTGACGCACCATGACCAACTTTTCCTACATCTGCACCGTGTGGATCAGCGTCTGTGTGTGTAAGTCACATTTTTATCTTTTATTAAACAGATGAAACATAATGTTATTAAAATAACTGCTCTGTCCAGATTAATCTATATTATAATTTCCCGTCTCAGACCTCCTCTCTGCAGAACCTGAGATCAGTGTATCTGGCCCAGTGGGTTCTACAGCTGTCCTGCCGTGTCAACTGACGAGTGTAGACACTGACAGACCGTATATTAGATGGAACATGAAATCTGAGATTGTGTTTGAGCGACTGAGTGAGAGGTCGTATCAGGGTGAGGGATATGAGGGTCGTGTGGACGTTCCTGTGGAGGAGCTGCGTAAGGGGAACTGTTCACTGGTGTTACACAATCTGACATTTACTGATACAGGAGTCTACACCAGCTACCAGACAGTGAGACGCACCAAGAGATCTGTCCGTGTTAGGAGAGGAACAGTCCTGATCAACAGTGTTAATCTCTCAGTCTATGGTGAGTGAGTTAGTGTCAGTAGAACACACACTGAGCGTTACACACACCAGAGAACAAAGCTGGAAATAACTAATGATTATAAAAGTGTAAATCTTACTGTGTTATGATGCAGTAATGTGTGTTTTCGTTCCCTTTAGTTCCCCCTCTTAAAGAAACAGACGTTGGTATTTCAGCAGCTCCCACAGGTGAGTCAGTATCTACCTTCCCCTTATTTTCATCACTAATCAATAATTAACAGTCTGTTCCAGAACGTTAGAGGTGGAAGTAGGACTGATTTATAAAATCCCAGTTTAGAAATTACAGCCATCTGCAACATGTTGGGTTTTTCTCTTGTTTTAAAGATGTGTGTTCTACAATCATTGTGCTTCAGATAAAGACCAGGTCATAAATAAAACTAATTTCTGTCTCTCTGCAGTAATGAACAATGAACACATTTATATACACAATCTAAAATAATAAAATGAATGTTTGTCCAGAACAGCAAGAACACTGTTTTCAATGTTCCTATGACATTTTATTTACCTTTAAATATTAATTTTATGCCATTTCATTTCCTGTAAGTGTCACTAATAAGACTATACTAGTGTATTTGCTTTTAATTTTGCACAGTTACTGTCAAGTCCATAAGTATTTGGACACAATGCTATTGTTGTTACCTCTCAAGGGCTTTAAGTAAAATATTGCACCTGATCAGGAATTGCAGCCTTTCTTTCCCTTTGTGTTTTTTTTTCTTTCTTTTTTTCTTTTATTCCAAAATCTCTCCATTTTAACAGCCAAAAGTAATTAGACACCTAATTGATGAGTAGTTTAATGGTAGTCGTGACTTTTTCTTAGTTATTTCTTAATTTTTCATCACTTATTTTAGTTCTTAATATTATTTAAATTTACACGGTGTTACACTGCACAGTTACAGCAGATCTTTATTATCATTACTGATCACATTATACGAGACAAACCTGGTCTGGAAATTATACAGTTTAAAGCTGGATTTACACTAAATGATCTAAACTGTACAACGTTTCAGATTTCACATTTATGACAGGTTTTTATATTTTCATATCTCTGCAGAGGACTATTTAAAGTGAGAAATAAAAGCACTGACAGATTAACAGATACTCATGTAGGAGGTGTGTGAGTCACATGTCACCTACAACTAATCATACAAAATGATTGCGAAAAGTTTCACATTTTTAGGAACAGTTTTATCAACCTGGAGCCATCAAAACAAAACACATACATGTGAACATGCAACTGTCAAACTTATCATTTGATCCTTTTTATGGCTTTAATCTGGGGAGGATTATAGGAGTAGAATAAAAATATACAGAAACATTAGTAATGAAATAATTTAATAGTAATGTAGTTTTGTACGACTATACACCATCTCTCTCTCTCTCTCTCTCTCACACACACACACACACACACACACACACACACTCACATACACACCAAATCGTCAAACTATTATGGCATTTAAAAATCTATTTTTGTGTAGTGTGTGTAGCAGTGTTTATTATGTCAGAAAGTAAATGCTCATATGTGCACTGTTGTATTTATATTGGTTTTAATAAAAGTGTGCTAGAACGCGTTTAACTTCATGACTAGCTCCTTCAGAATCAGATATTTATTGTAGATTGTTTGAGGCGATTTTCTTGTCATACATTTACGTGGAGCACAGCGCGTTAAACCCTCCTGAAGCCCAGCTTCACTGGATCTCTATGGGCAGCACAGAGGAGCTTTTTTTCACTGCAGAAAAGCTGGACGGTGATTGGATAAATACACCAAAATTGAGACTTCCAGGGAAGCTCAGTTTCTCTGGGAGTGAATGGAGCAGTGGGCGGGGCAGGACGCTGGGCGGCTGCATGATGATTGGAGGAGCTGTTTAAAGGGCGGAACCCCTTTTTTGATTGACAGCATGTGTTAAGTATGCATTAGCGCTACAGAGATTCGAGTTCAGTCCCATGCGGATTTGCAGGTGATTTTTTTTATGATGAAAAATGTAATTATAATAATAAATTTTATGATGAAGGCCTAATATGAGCTTCACCGGTTTCAAAAGCTAGCAGCCTCCACTGGTGTGTAGTGTGTTGACTAATTGTTAGTGTGTCCTAATCATACCAGCGTGACACTGTGTTAAAAAAAAAATTAACCCTCTTTCTCTTCCTCTTATTGAATTTCCCTTCTGTTTCACCGCAGTGTATTTCATGTGTATTCACTCCGAAAATAGCTTAATACTTGACAAATGTCTTTTTCTGTGTATAAACCATGTAACATTTATACACCATTGTGTGTGTGTGTGTGTGTGTGTGTGTGTGTGTGTGTGGATAGATCTAACTGTTCAGTCATTTTTTTTTATTTTCTGTTTTTGATTAGTTAACAGTACAGAATCACTGAAATCAAATCAAATCACTTTTATTGTCACATCATGTTACTGGTACACTGGTACAGAACATGTGAGTGAAATTCTTCTGTACAATCTACACAAACAATAGTAGTGTACAATTATAAAAATAAATATGCATATGAAAAAGTACAGTAGTAATAATATTGTGCAAGTAATATAAAAAAAAGAATATAAATAAATGTAAATACAAGTATACAGTACATATATATGCAATATATGTTAATATACTGTTAATGGTTTTAAAGTTGTATGTTTTAACGACATGTGTGTAGATGTGTAAATGTGCTGTGTCTATTATTAATATCTTGTATTATAAACATCCCAGTGAAATGTAAATCTTATTGTGCTTTTAATCCAGATATTACACAACTGTCTACACACAGCTCTCTACACGTGTATTCACACTGGTTGTTCCAGGGCCAAAACCGCATTTTTTTTCAACATCCTATTTTTTATTATATACAGTAATATATTGTAGCGTTTTTACCGCTCAACAGAACTTGGAGAGACAAGTGAGCTTCCTGGCTGCCCAATGCAAATGGCTGGGAGTACTTTATTGAGCAACAGCACATCCTACAGTCACTAAACAGACATCTACCCACACACACACACAACCTTCCGCGGGGGAAGGAGGGGTGCAGCCCCCCTCCCGAGGCGGACCGGCCTCCACAGAGTTTAATGTTTCACTGGCGTTGGGCCGATAGGGAGCGAGACGGTCTCGGTGGAGCACGACCACTCGCGACCGCCCCGTCAACCGCACCCGGTAGACTACATCGGAGAGCTGGGCAATGACCGTGCAGGGGCCCACCCAGTGAGACATGAGCTTAGGCGAGAGCCCTCTTTTTCTTCCAGGGGAATACA
Source organism: Clarias gariepinus (assembly GCF_024256425.1). Lineage (NCBI taxonomy): Eukaryota > Metazoa > Chordata > Actinopteri > Siluriformes > Clariidae > Clarias > Clarias gariepinus. The sequence continues at coordinate 3,826,270 of NC_071101.1, forward strand.
CCCACACCTGCTCCCCAGCAGCAAAGTCTCGCCCCTGGCTGCGAGTGTCATACACGCGGCGCTGCTTAACACCGGCGTCCGCCAAGTGTCTACGTGCCAACTCATGGACACGGAACAGTTTGTCTTTCAGTACAAAAAAATAATCCAACCCCGGCTTCGTGGGTAAATCCACCTGTGGGGGGGAAACGAACACAAGGTCCACGGGCGTGCGCAACTCGCGACCGAACATTAACGCAGCTGGCGTCAGCTGTGAGGACTCCTGCACTGCTGTGCGATAAGCCCAAAGCACGAGAGGCAAATGTTCGTCCCAATCCTTTTGACGGTCGCTGGTAAGCACGGCGAGTTGGGTGGTGAGCGTGCGATTGAAGCGTTCCACGAGGCCGTCACTCTGCGGATGAAGGGGCGTGGTGCGGGTCTTTTTCACCCCGAGGCGCTCGCACACCGCCGCAAACACCTCCGCCTCGAAGTTACGCCCCTGATCGCTGTGCAACTCCTCCGGGGCGCCGAATCGGCAGAACACCTCATCCACCAGCACTCGAGCCGTCGTGGAAGCGCTCTGGTCAGGGACAGCAAACGCCTCCGGCCACTTGGTGAAATAATCCATGGCCACTAGCACATACCGGTTCCCACGATCGGAGATAGGAAACGGCCCAAGAATGTCCACGCCCATACACTCCATAGGTGCCCCCACCCGAAAGTCTTGCAGAGGTGCCCGCGAGCGCTGGGTAGGTCCCTTCTTTGCCGTGCAGACGTCGCATCTGTGCACAAAGAGTTCCAGCAGCCCGGCCAGTAGAAGCGAGCGCGCAACCGCCGCAGCGTTTTAGTGACTCCGAAGTGTCCCGCACCCGCATGCCCGTGTACCATTCCCAACACTCGTGACCGCAGATTTCGCGGCACCAGCAGCTGAAAAGATTCGCCAGCGCCGCATGGTCGTTCCCAGTGACGGTAGAGTAAACCTTCCCGCAACACTAGTCGGTTGAACTGGGAGTGGAGAGCTTTTTCCTCGGGCCCCAGGTGAGCAACCGCGGCATAATCCGGTCTCTGGCCCGCGTTAACCCACCCCAGCACCCGCTGCAGCGCCGGATCTTTCTCCTGCTCGGCAGTTAGCTGATCACAGTCCATCTGGGGCACAGGCGAAACGGCTACAGGCGATAGTTTACGCGACGCGATAACTCGGCTGCACACCGGATCGGACGGCTGGTTACCAACAGGGGCTCCGGAGGGCTGCGCAGGGAGAACATTCGGCTTCACGGGGGTCGGAGAGTGTTCGATGACGCGATCACCCACGCGCTCCTCCACCCGCTCGCAGTGCCGACAACGCTCTTTGCTGCACGGCCGGCGGGATAAAGCATCGGCGTTGGCATGCAGTTTTCCCGCTCGGTGCTGAACGGTAAAATGGTAGTCCTGCAACCGCTCGAGCCATCGCGCTAACTGCCCCTCGGGCTCTTTAAAACTAAGCAGCCACATCAGCGAAGCGTGATCGGTCCGCAGCAGGAAGGATTGCCCGTATAAATACGGCCTAAAATGTTTAAGTGCCGCGACGACCGCTAGCAGCTCGCGCCGGGTGACGCAGTAGTTCCTCTCCGGTCCTGACAACGCGCGGCTGAAGTAAGCTACAGCATGCTCTTTACCCTCGGAAACCTGAGACAGGACGGCCCCCAGCCCTACATCGCTTGCGTCCGTGTCGAGGATAAACATACGAGATGTATCAGGATATCCGAGAACGGGCGACGTGACCAAAGCTTCCCGTAACCGAGTAAAAGCACGCGCGTGCACCCTGTCCCAGCGAAACGGCTGATTCTTTCTTGTGAGCCCGTGCAGCGGACTGGCGATTGTGGCAAAATCCTTCACAAACCGGCGATAGTAAGAGGCTAACCCGAGGAAGGTGTGCAGTTGTGACACATTTAGCGGTTCAGGCCAATTCTGCACGGCCGCAATTTTTGCTGGATCGGTGGCAATACCTCTAGCACTAATTACGTGTCCTAGAAAACCCGTCTCCCGCCGCAACAGCTGGCACTTTTTGGGGTTGAGCCGCAAATTCGCCCGCCGGATAGCCGAAAATACTTCACGCAAGTTAGCTAGCGCGACCTCAAACTCCTTGCCGTGCATCAATAAATCGTCCAGGTAAACGACACAACGGTTGCGAGGAATATCCGTCAACACTTTCTCCATCAACCGTTCGAACGTCGCTGGCGCGTTACAGAGGCCGAACGGCATGCGCCGAAATTGCCATAGCCCTTGGCCGATCGAGAACGCGGTTTTTGGTCGTGCTTCCGGGGCGAGCTCTACTTGCCAATACCCGCTACGCAAATCCAACGAGCTAAACCACGCCGAGCCCGCAACGTGCTCCAGCGCGTCATCTATCCGCGGTAACGGATAAGAATCTTTACGCGTCACCTCGTTTAACCGCCGGTAGTCCACACAAAACCGCCACGATTCGTCCGTTTTAAGCACGAGCACAACAGGTGAAGACCACGGTCCGGACGCTGGCTCTATGACGCCCGAGTCGGCCATCTCGCGCAGCTTCTGCTCGGCGATAGCTCGTTTAGCTAACGGGAGGCGTCTCGGATGTAGCCGAACAGGCGCTGCGTTACCCGTATCGATCGTGTGCTGCACCAGATTGGTATGTGTGCACTCGCGCTCATCTACCGCGAAAATATCCGCGAACTCGTGCAAAAGGGACTTCACGGTGTCGGTCTGTGACTGGCTAAGCCCTACACTGCTACGCTGCATTAGCCCGGCCATTATCCTAGCTTGGTCGGCTACCGGATGTTTACATGGCGCGTCCACCGGAAGTTCCGCCCCCCTGGTGCGTGCTTCTAACCCGTCCGGCTGCGCTTTGGGCACTAGCAACCTGGCTAACCCGAAATTACCGCGCAGAGTTCCGTCCACGAGATTCAGTACCGCACCCCACCTTTCCAAAATGTCTAAACCCAAGATACAATCATCCTCGATGTCTACCACAAAGAACGGATGGAAAAGAATGATTGCACCTACTTGTATTAGCACCGTGCGACAGGCCCGTATCTTCAAATAACTTCCCGATACGGTGCGAATGCTCAAAGCCGGGTCCGGCAGCATACAACCGCGCTCGCCTTGATCTAATACTCCCCAGCGCAGCAGCGAAACCGTAGAGCCAGTGTCCACGAGCGCCCGTAGCGAAACGTTGTCCAGGCCACAGTTCACGTAGACACCCGCGCGATTTCCTACGCGTCCTGACCGGAAGTTGAACCCGGCCGTTGGGGAAGCAAAGACGGCTGTAGGAGGCGGCTTCTCCTCGGCTAGTTTTAACGGCTGCTGGAGTACGTTGTCCTCAGGCCTGAGAACGTCGCAGCGGTAATCCGTCAGTCCCTGGCCTTGGCGTGGTTGCGGAATCTCGGAGGCTGAGTCGAGGCCTAGCCGCGACGGGTAGCCCTGTCGCCGGCTAGGTTCACCTACCGAGCGGCCCCGAGCCACGGGAAAACGCTCGGCTCTTTCGCCGTGGTGGTCTGCCATGATGGGCTCTGCGCGCTCGGCTTCGCGCAGCGCCTCAAACAGGGAAGCCGGTGCCGCCAACCGGATGTGCTCGCGAAGCCGCGACGGCCGAATTCCCCGCAGGAACGCACGCCGTGCTAGCTCTTCCTGCTGGACGGGCCCGAATTCCGGGTAGCCCCGGCGTGCGAGAGATCTCAGGTCCATGGCGAACGCCCCTAGTGGCTCGGAGGCGCTCCGCACGCGGGTTGCCAGCTCCTCGCACGCGGCCTCGTTACGGTCATTCGCGCCGAACCGGAAGTGGAGCGAGTCCCGCAACTTCGCCCAGTCCTTCCGCTCATCCGGACGGAAGTCTTCCAACGCCCGGAGTGCTTCGCCCTCCAGCGAGAGGGCCACCCGGACGGCTGTTTCCGCCGGGGACCAGCCCGCGAAGTCAGCGGCTAGCTCCACCTGGGCGATGAATGCGTGGGGCTTGATAGCGCCGTTGTAGGACGGCAGGTGCAGCTGCAGGTCGCCTCGCCGGCTGACGGCGCACGGAGCTGTAGCTTGCTCTGGGGTGCGCTCTAAGCTGTTACTCTCCATCCCACTTCTGACACCAAATGTAGCGTTTTTACCGCTCAACAGAACTTGGAGAGACAAGTGAGCTTCCTGGCTGCCCAATGCAAATGGCTGGGAGTACTTTATTGAGCAACAGCACATCCTACAGTCACTAAACAGACATCTACCCACACACACACACAACCTGGCCGAAGCCACTACCCCAAACACCTTTCCCCAACACGGTGAACACATCATAACCCCTCCCGCAAAGCATGATGGTCGTCTGTCGAACCCCACCCACGACACAATATAAAGTCTGAATCCTCCCTAAAGCCCCAGAAGGAACTCAGATCTGCTTCATATTAATTCAGTGGGAAAATGATTTATGTTACTTTAACCTGATAAATGGAAACGCAGTGTCTGGGACAGGACGAGGGGGTGTGAAGGGCTGAGTGTAAACTTTATACACCTCTGTACACTCTTTATATAATCTCTATCACATTTTTATCTTTTATAAAACAGATGAAACATAATGTTATTAAAATAACTGCTCTGTCCAGATTAATCTATATTATAATTTCCCGTCTCAGACCTCCTCTCTGCAGAACTTCACAGTATTCCCATTCAGTGGTGTTAAACTCTCAGTCGATGGTGAGTGAGTTGGTCTCAGTAGAACACACACTGTTTCTGCACTACATGTGAGTGTTAGATGGAGACAGAATATTGTGTGTTTTTTTGTTCTTGGAAGCATCTGCATAACAGAAGTGCACTAGTTTTCTATTCTATTATCTGTTAATTAAGGAAAATATGATGAGTGTTCAAGTCAAAGTGGGACTTTTGGTAACCGTCCAGAATAACAGAACACGGTCCTGAGAGGAAAAACTCCCTTTATTTCTCTATATAATCCCCTGATACACTAATGCACTTATCCCAGTGTTTCACTCGTGCTTGGACACCATCAAGGTAGAAAGTTTTCTCACTACACTGGAGCCATAATCGGACTGCTTCACGGCACGCCGGCCTCCCAGGAACTGACTTGTAGTTTAATTCAATTCAATTCAATTCAATTTTATTTGTATAGCGCTTTTGGCAATTTTCATTGCCGCAAAGCAGCTTTACACAGTCAAAAGAGTTATTTAAATTTGTATGAAATGTGAATTTGTATGAATCAAAATGGTCAGATAGTCCCTGGTGAGCAAGCCGAGGGTGACAGTGGCAAGGAAAAACTCCCTGAGATGGTAATAGGAAGAAACCTTGAGAGGAACCAGACTCAACAGGGAACCCATCCTCATTTGGGTGAAACAGAAAGCAGTAAATGATCTGCGTTAATACAGTGTGTAGGGTGGGAGGCAGTTCAGCTATAATAGCTGATGTTAATTGATGTTAATATGGAGTCCAGGTAGTTATTGAAGACCCAGGTAGACTTGTAAGAAGTTCCAGTCCTGAACTATCAAACTGTCAAGTCCCCAGAGAAACAGTTGCCAACACCAGTCAAGGCCAGAACCATTTTCTAGGTAGAGAGAATCATCCCCAGACACCAGACGCATCCCAGAGAGACACACGGGGCATCCATGTGACGAGATCTTTAGCCAGAAGCGGGGCACCAGGATGGGTCAGACAGGTCCGGAGGGCAGAGGGAGTCTGGATCACTGGCAGCTCAGGAACGACATGTGTAGCTCAACAAAGAGAGAGAAAGAGTGAAAGGGGGAGACAGGAGGAGAGAGGAAAGAGAAAGAGGGGGGAAGAGAAGAAGAGGAGAGATGGCAGTTAGGTATGGTCACAGTCACACAATGTATAATGTGAATGTATATTAACTGTAGAGTGCAAGCAGAGACTCCGGCAGGACTAACTATGACAGCATAACTAAAAGGGAGAGCCAAAAGGAAACACAAACATGAGGGCTTCCTGAGATGTAAAGCAACCAATCACCTCACCGTCAACAAACCTGAGTGATCAATGAGAGTGAGGAAGACAGCATCCAAACATACCAGTTCACCATAATACTCTACGTCCATGAGTCCCCCAGATCTGCTCCTTTACCTATGGCAAATCTATTTATAAAAATGCTTGGCTAAATAAATAGGTTTTTAGCCTGGACTTAAACACTGAGACTGTGTCTGAGTCCCGAACACTATTTGGAAGACTATTCCATAATTTTGGGGCTTTGTAAGAAAAAGCTCCGCCCCCAGCTGTATTTTTCATAATACGCGGTACTGACAAGCAGCCTGCATCCTTAGATCGAAGTAGGCGTGGCGGATCGTAAGACACTAGCAGTTCGCTCAGGTACTGCGGCGCGAGACCATTTAATGCTTTATACTGTATGTCAAGAGTAGTATTTTAAAATCAATGCGAAGTTTTACAGGGAGCCAATGCAGTGAAGATAAGATGATTTGCTCATATCTTCTGGTTCTATTGAGGACTCTTGCTGCTGCATTCTGGACTAGCTGAAGCTTATTCATGCATCTAGCTGAACAACCAGACAGTAAGGCATTACAATAGTCCAACCTAGAGGTGATAAAAGCATTAACTAGTTTTTCTGCATTGTTTAGCTACAATAAATTTCTTATCCTGGCAATATTTCTGAGGTGAAAGAATGCTATTCTGGTAATATTATCTACATGAGCTTCAAATGAAAGGCTGAAATCAATAATCACACCAAGGTCTTTCACTGTTGCATTTGATGAAACAGAAAGGCCATCTAAAGTTATGGTGTGATCTAAAATTTTACTCCTAGCTGTATGCGGTCCTATGACTAGAACTTCTGTCTTATCCGGATTTAGCAGAAGGAAGTTAATTAGTCAATTTCAATTTCTTATGTCCTGCACACATTGCTCAATTTTAGTAAGCTGTTTTTTCTCATCAGGTTTTGCTGAGACATATAACTGTGTATCGTCAGCATAACAATGAAAACTAATACTATGCGTACGGATTATGTTGCCCAAAGGAAGCATGTAAAGGGAAAAAAGCAGTGGACCTAAAACTGAACCCTGCGGAACGCCAAACTCCACTAGAGAACATGCAGAATAATCACCATTTAAGTCTACATACTGATAACGATGGGTCAGATAGGATCTGAGCCAGGAGAGCCAGCCTACTACATTTTCTAATCTGTGAAGAAGAATAGCGTGATCAACGGTGTCAAAAGCTGCACTGAGGTCGAGTAATACAAGCATAGTTACACAACCCTGATCAGAGGCCAATAGGATTTCATTTACTACTTTAACGAGTGCTGTCTCTATACTGTGATGAGGCCTAAATCCTGACTGATACAGTTCATGTATGCCATTTCTATGTAGATATGAGCATAGCTCCTCTGCTACTATCTTTTCCAGAATCTTAGAGATAAAGGGGAGGTTTGATATTGGCCTGTAACTGGACAGCTGACAGGGGTCGAGGTCAGGTTTCTTAATTATTGGATTGATAACTGCTAATTTAAAAGATTTTGGAACATAACCAATGCTGAGTGGTGTTACACTGACCTTCATTATCATTACTGATCACATTATACGAGACAAACCTGGTCTGGAAATTATACAGTTTAAAGCTGGATTTACACTAAATGATCTAAACTGTACAATGTTTTAGATTCTACAACAGTGGTCACGTTTATGACAGGTTTTCACAATGACATATTTGTATATTTGTGTATTTATATTTAATATTTTTATATTTTACTTCTGCTGGGTGCAATACAGTATAAGCTGTTCTACAGAGAACAGAGGTGTGTAACAGACTCTCATGTGACACCCAAAGATGAATGAAGAGAACTTCAGGAGCTCATAACCTGACTTTCATATTTAACTACTGATCTATAATCCTGCTCTGTATGTTCATTTACACAGTTATATATTAAATATAATAATTATTAAACCAAACTGTAATATATTTGTAGATGTTACAGGACGTATCACATGACTTTCACTGATTTCTACTAAATTCATTTTAAAATCTTCAGAAATTCTATTTTTGCCACAATTCTAAGCAAAATTAGTAAATCAAACTACTTATAGAAATAATAATAATTCAGCTTTACTGAAATACAGTATATAAATTCTGACAGTCAGTTTTAACCTTGTAAATGCCAAAATATTAAGAGAATGTAAACCTGACAAAGTGTTAAATTACATTTTATTAACAGAGAGAGTTTCTGAACAAACAAAACTACTATTAGTGACATCATCACCTTCACACTCCTCACTCTCAGGCTTTATTAATGTGTCCGTGTGTGTGTGTGTGTGTGTGTGTGTGTGTGCGTGTGTGTGTGTGTGTGTGTGAGAGAGAGAGATGCAGCCATGACCTGAATTCCCGTCTGGTCAGTGAAGCTCAGTCTCTGAACAGCAGGAAGTCATTTTTATGAGCTGCTTTACAGCACACAGCTAATAATGTTCTAGTTTACTTCTTACTTTATCACGCCTGTAAATACTGTATCACTGATCAGTGCAAAAACGTATACTTTCAATGTTAAGTTTATTAATGTACAGTATGAGACATTTTTAAATGTCATTTATGTGATGTTTGTTGGGATAAATGATGATTAGTAGTATTAACACTTAATTATTTTATCAGCCTTGATGATTTGCATGGCTTTTAACTTTTTGTAATAAAATAAAATAAAAAAGGCTAAAGAATCTAGTACACCCTCACTGCCCAAACATTATTGTGGATGCTTTCTAGCTTTATCTTTTATATTCAGCTTTCAATTAAATATCATTACTGTTTTATTGTGCTTTTTAATTCAATTTATTGGTTTTGTTTACTTTTATAAATTAACAAATAAAGTCTTAATGTTAATGAATTTTGTGAAGTTAATTCACTCTAAAAGTGCACTAGAAATGAGAAAGTTTGTGACTTTAAACTATCTTTTGTTCTTTAAACAATCTTTTGTTCATACAATACATCCTTAATTGTTCTATCATTTAATCCTTATAACTTTACTGTGTTTATGACAGAAACACTATATAGATCATGTATAATGTAGGGGTTCAGCAATAAAATGGACAAACAGAGACTCTGTGGAGGGAATGTGGCTTGTGGGCGATCAGGGTTTGGGAGTAACAATGTATCTAGCTGGAAGGGGTAAATTAAAAGGAGAAGTAAAAGTGATTTTTGCACACGAAGTGGAAATGAAACAGTTTTTCACCATGACAGAGACTCCAGGCTTAAAATCAGAATAAATACTGACTATCTGAGACTTTACTGCAGTGGACTTTATTAAAGCAGATAGAGGTAGGACCCTGGCTTTATAGAGGTGTGTGAGGACAAGATCACTCCGTCCAATAAAGAACTGAGCGTGATGAGGCAGCATCTTTACACATTTGTGTATAAAATGTAGGGTAATGTAGCATTCTGCATTAGGCGTTCCCAAACTGCCCGTAGTGTGTGACAGAGTGTGTGAGTGTGTGTATGAGTGTGTGCCCTGCGATGGATTGGCATCCTGTCCAGGGTGTACCCCGCCTTGTGCCCTAAGTCTCCTGGGATAGGCTCCAGACCCCCACGACCCTGAATACAGGATAAAGTGGTATAGACGATGAGTGAGTGAGTAAAACAGGGGTGTCTAATTTTATCCAAAAAGTATTAGGATTGGTGCAGACTTTCATACCAGCCAAGCAGAAGTCACTCTTAATAGTCTATTGAAATTTACAGTATTACTAATTTTAAAGCAGTACAAAGATCAGAGGGAATCTTGTGTACTTTAGTTTATCATTTCTCAAACCACAGCTTCAAATGAGGAACTGGGTCTGTGCAGACACTTAGTCAGGTTGAGATTCTGCATTTCACATCATCGTGCGTTCAGTTTCCTGTTAGTATAAGTCACACAGTCACACTGTAGAGAGACACACACACACACACACACACTCCTCCACCCGAAAAGCTGCTGCTGTAAGTGTGTGTGAAGTTGTGAAGAAGAGGAAACTCGGATCTGCTTGATGTTTTGTTGAAGGATTTGTGTAACTTCAATGTGATGATGTGATTTAAAGTGTAAACACAGCTGCTAATTCACACTCACATGACTTTAGCGAGCTTGGCTTGAATGCAAACCTCTGTGTTGTTTAATATGATGTTATATATTATATTGTGGCATGGGCGGGGCAGTGGCTGACAACCAGCATGCCTTGCGGGGATGTCGGGGTATTCACCATGGGAAAAGGTGTTTGGGGTAGTGGCTTCGGCCCTGTTGTGTGTGTGTTGGGTGTGTGACGTGTGAAATGTGCTCCAGTTCAGGCAGATGCCTGAACGCTACATTGGTGTCAGAAGTGGGATGGAGAGTTACGGGTTAGAGCGCACGCCGGAGGACATTCAGAAGATTCAGGCAGGCCGCTGGGTAGCAGAACAATTAAGGAGGAGGAAAACCCTCCCTGACGGGGCCAGCGCAAGCAAAGGGCGGCGACCTGAGCGGAGTGGAGGCGTGGAAGTTCCGGCCCTGGAACTCGACGGGAAGTCCTACGGTGACGCAGCGCAGGCACCGGAGCAAGCTACAGCACCGTGCGCCATCAGCCAGCGAGGCGAACTGCGGCTGCCTTCCTACAACGGCGCCGTTGAGCCCCACGCGTTCCTCACTCAAGTGGAGCTAGCCACCAAATTCGGGGGCTGGTCCCTGGCGGAAACCGCCGTCCGGGCGGCCCTCACGCTGGAGGGCGCCGCGCTCCGCGCGCTGGAAGACCTCCGTGCTGATGAGCGGGAGGACTAGGCGAAGTTGCGGGAGGCGCTACACCTCCGGTTCAGCGCGGGTGACCGTAGGGAGGCCGCAGGCGAGGAGCTGGCGACCCGCGAGCGGCGCGCCTCCGAACCACTAGGGGCGTTTACCATGGACCTGCGATCTCTCGCGCGCCAGGGCTACCCGGATTTCGAACACGGCCAGCAGGAAGAGGGTTACCCGAGGCACGCACAGTGCGAATACAAGTAGGTGCAATCATTCTTTCTCATCCATTCTTTGTGGCGGACATTGAGGATGATTGTATCTTGGGGTTAGACATTTTGGAAAGGTGGGGTGCGGTACTGAATCTCGCGGACGGGACTCTGCGTGGTAATTCGGGGTAGCCAGGTTGCTCGGACCCAAACCACAGCCGGACAGGTTAGCAGCACACACCCGGGGGGCGAAACTTCCGGTAGCAGACCGAGTACTACTGGCCGGTACTGTGGACCGTGGGGCAAGTGGAGCGCCGTCGCGACGTAAAACCCTCGACGCAGAACGTTCCCCCCGTGCAGTCCTTCAGGTCCTCCGGTGGTGATCACCCGTCCGAGCCAGCGTGCAGCGTGCAGATGTCTCCCAGAGCGTCACCCGCAGTCGCTCCGCTGGTCTCGCCGGTCTCACAGCTGAACTGTAAAGCGCTCATCGCCAGCCAGAAGGGCCCCACCCAGCGCTCGCGGGCACCGCTGCAAGACTTTCGGGTAGGAGCACCTATGGGGCGAATGGGCGTGGACACTCACAGCCAGGGGCGAGATTTTGTTGCTGGCGAGTAGGTGTGGGTGTGTTCCTCCGGAAGGAGGAGGAGGGGGCTCTCGGCCGGGCGTGTGTCTCACTGGGTGGGCCCCTGTGCGGTAATAGCTCGGCTCTCCGATGTCATCTACCGGGTGCGGTTGGCGGGGCGGGTACGAGTTTTGCTCCACCGGGACCGTCTTGCGCCTTACCAGCCGCACGCCGATGAAACATCGAACTCTGTGGAGGCCAGACCGCCTCAGGACTATGTTCGCGTTTATCCCTCACCTGGCAAAGGACGCCGGCGTTCCCACCGCCAGCGCCGACCGCCTCCACGCCTCCGAAACGGAGTTTGTCATGGTGACCAGGGACGGTCACAGCTCGGGTGGGGGCAGTGTGGCGTGGGCGGGGCGGCGGCTGACGACCAGCATGCCTTGCGGGGATGTCGGGGTATTCACCATGATGGGGAAAGGTGTTTGGGTTAGTGGCTTCGGCCCTGTTTGTGTGTGTGGGTGTGTGATGTGTGAAATGTGCTCCAGTTCAGGCTGTTGCTGAATTGGATGTAGGTTCCTGAGTGAAGGTGCTGCTCATGCCATACATGCTGAGTGCCTAATAAAGTACTCCCAGCCATTGCATTGGGCAGCAAATAAGCTCACTCGTCTCTCCAGCATTCTTTCCGGCGTAAAAACGCTACAATATTATACCATGTGATTAGATAATACTTCAAATCTCAGAAAAATGGTAAACTCATATCAAGAAGCAATTTATATTATGTTATTTATTTATTTGTTTATTCAATTATTTATTTCATATAACATCTGCAGACCAGGAGGACATAGTTGGAGCCATGACCTTCTTTTCTGTTATCTGCATCTGTGTGGGTCAGTAAATAAATAATAAATAAAACATAAAGTCCTTAATATAAGTGATTTATCTAGATTTATATTTATATATTTCAGACATCGTCTCTGCTCTACTTCAGATCAGTGTATCTGGTCCAGTGGGTTCTACAGCTGTCCTGCCCTGTGAACTGACGGGTGTAGACACTGACACACAGTATATTAGATGAAACCAATCTGAGATTGTGTTTAAGCGAGAGGGTGAGGACTCTAATATAACACTAATATTATAGTTTATATATAAATAAGAACTGTATTTAGGCCGGTACAGTGGTGTAGTGGTTAGCACTGTTGCTTTGCACCTCCAGGGTCTGGGTTCGATTCCTGTCTCTGTGTGCATGGAGTTTTTCATGTTCTTCCTGTGCTTGGTGGGTTTCCTCTGGATACTCCGGTTTCCTCCCACAGTCCAAAGACACGTAGGTTAGACTAATTGGTGTTCCCGAATTGCCCGTAGTGTGTGAATGGGTGTGTGTGTGTGTGTGTGCCCTGCGATGGCTTGGCACCCTGTCCAGACTGTACCCTGCCTCGTGCCCTAAGCCTCCTGTGATAGACTCCAGGCCCCCCCGCGACCCTGAATACAGGATAAAGCGGTACAGAAGATAAGTGAGTAAATAAACTAAATGAAATGAGAAATGTTGGTGAATCAGGAGACGTGAAGCGAACATAACGTAACGACGTCAAGACTAACAGAATCAGATTAATCAAATCAAATCAAATCAAATTCAAATTTTATTTGTCACATACACAAACATACACAGTACGAAATGTAGTGAAATGTATTATACGACTGCTATTGACCCTAAAAGAGAATTAAAGTTTACAAATAAGAAATAAATATAAATAAAAGAATACGATAGAAATTAAATAAAAAAATTAAATTAAACTAGGAAAAAATATAACTAAAAATAAAAATAGAAATGTGCTAGAAAAAAATGGAACTAAAAATAAAAATAGAAATATGATATGCATAAAAATTGAAATATACTGTACATAGAAATATGATGTGCATAAAAATAGAAATAGAAATATACTGTACAAATTGAAATATACTGTACTGGTGTGCAAATATGCATAGAACAAAGTGTCTGTGCAGAGGTTATTAAAGTGTCTTTGTGCACTGGTCCAGGATGTAACCGTAAACATGTAGTGTAGTTGTGAAGGTAGGTGTGCAAAGTTATTAAAGTGTCTTTGTGCAATGGTCCAGGATGTAGATGTACAAAATGTAGTGTAGATATGAAGGAAGGTGAGCGTTCAATTGTCCATAGTGTTCATGGATGTAAAAAGATTGATAGATTTGATCAATTATGGAAAGATTGTGTTAGTTCGTGGTTGTGGTTGAGAGACCTTATCGCCTGCGGGAAGAAGCTCCTCCTTAGTCTCTCTGTGTTGGCCTTCAAGGAGCAGAATCGCTTCCCAGACCGCAACAGAGTAAACAGTCCGTTATTGGGGTGGCTGAGGTCCTTCACGATCTTGGTCCAGCACCGCTTGCTGTAGATCGAGTGCAGGTCAGGGAGCTCGATGCGGATGATGCGCTCAGCTGATCGCACCACCCTCTGTAGAGCTCGTCTGTCCTGCATGGTGCTGTTCCCGAACCAGGTCGTGATGTTTCCCGTCAGGATGCTCTCTATGGTGCAGGAGTAGAAATTCCTGAGCACCTTGGAGGGCAGTCTAAAGTCTCTCAAGTGTCTGAGGTGGTAGAGACGCTGCCGGGCCTTTTTTACCACGGTGTTGATGTGACAGGACCATGCCAGGTCCTGCGTGATGTGAACACCGAGGTATCTGCAGCTGTCCACTCTCTCCACTGGGCTCCTGTTGATGACGGGGGTCTGGTAGTTCCTCACCTGCTTTGTACTGAAGTCCACTATCAGCTCCTTTGTCTTACTGACGTTCAGGAGGAGATTGTTTCTCTGGCACCAGTTCTCCAGATTTCCAACCTCCTCCAGGTAGGCCGTCTCATCGTTGTTGGTGATCAGGCCCACCACAACAGTGTCGTCAGCAAACTTGATGATGGTGGTGGAGCTGGTAGTGGCCACGCAGTCGTGGGTGTACAGAGAGTACAGCAGGGGGCTCAGAACACAACCCTGGGGGGCTCCAGTGCTGAGAGTGAGGGAGGCTAAGACATGGCCGCCCATCCTTACTGCCTGTGGTCTGCCAGTCAGAAAATTGGAGATCCACTGACACATTGATGAGCTGAGTCCCAGGTGCTCCAGCTTGGTGGTAAGTGTGGAGGGAATTATGGTATTAAATGCAGAACTGTAGTCGATGAAGAGCATTTTTACATAATTCCCCCTCCGAGAGTCCAGGTGAGTGAGAGATGTATGGAGGAGATGAGAGATTGCATCGTCCGTGGAACGGTTTGGACGATAAGCGAACTGTAGTGGGTCCAGTGTGTCTGGTAGTGAAGAGATGATGAAGTCTCTGACCAGGCGTTCAAAGCACTTCATCACTACTGAGGTGAGGGCTACAGGGCGATAATCATTGAGGGAAGCAGGATGAGGTTTCTTTGGGACAGATTAATATTGTTAATACTAGCTGTGACCAGGATTTGGAAAATGACCAGCAGTGTTGGGTGTAACATGGATTACTTTTTTGATGTAACGAGTAATCTAATGCGTTAGGTTCGCCATTTAAATACTCAGTAATTTTTTTCAAAAATGTAATCCGTTATCCAGACAATTTATATAATCTGTGAGCCAGACAGCAGTGACTCCCAATTCATTAGTGTGTGTGTGTGTGTGTGTGTGTGTGTGAGAAAGTCGTCCTACAAGCCCTGATTTTCTGCAATGGAAAAGTACTAATTACTTTTATCAGAAGTAACGCTGTAATGTAACTGATTACTGGGGGATGGGTGTGTGTGTGTGTGTGTGTGTGTGTGTGTGTGTGTGCACGCATGCCTGTTTTCTTCATGTTTTCTCAGTAACCTTTATAAATCTCAAGATCTAAACTTTTGTAATTCAAAAATGTCACAATGATGTGTTTAAAAGAAATTAAATGTATAATGTCTTTGCACTGAGCATCAACTATTTACAGCGATGAATTTCTCTCTCTGCAGATAACAGAGGACGGAACCATCATTACTTGTGGATCCTCGTTTTGCCCGGCTTGGTGTTACTGGGTCTCGGTGTGTGGCGTCTGAAGAGGAGAAATAATAAAGTCTGAAGAGGAGAAGTGTATTAGTGCTGATCATTAAGAACAGAAGGGGATGTGCAGATCATGTGCTGATGGCAACTACAGAGGAATAACAGGGAACATCTGCACATTTTTGCACACTGTAAACTTGAACTACAATCTTGCACATAACACGGTTCTACTATTCAATTCAATTCAATTTTATTTATATAGCGCTTTTAACAATGGTCATTGTCTCAAAGCAGCTTCACAAAAAAAACAATTAAAGATTTTTTTTTCTTTTTTTTAGAAAAGAAAAGAAAAGAAAAGAAAAGAAAATATTTGGAAGTGTGTATGTGTAAGAAAAATGTGTCTAGATAATAATGAAATGAATTAATGATGAATGAAATGTCTCTGATGAGCAAGCCAAGGGTGATGGCGACAGTGGCAAGGAAAAACTCCCTGAGATGGTAATAGGAAGAAACCTTGAAAGGAACCAGACTCAACAGGGAACCCATCCTCATCTGGGTGATAACAGATAGAAATAACATCATGTGTGTTGTGCAGGTGAGAGTTCAATATAACAGAAGTTGTGTAGATTAACATGAAGTCCAGTTCAGCACAGAGAGTCAGTAGGTGCAGAGAGCAGATGGGGTCTGGATCACTGGAAGCACAGGAGCAGGATGTGTAGCTCCAGCCATCATAAAGCAGAATCTAGCTGGAGCAGGTCCTTCTCAAGATGCCTTAGAAACCTCGCAGGGTTGGCCTTTGTCTACTAAAGCTGGCACAATCTCCAGATGTCTCAGGATGGGTAGAAAAATACAGAAAAGATGGAGAGAATTAGCGTAGTTGCCATTCAGGATAAGTGTAATGGAGTATGAGGTTATGGGTTGAGTTACGCGTATGCCAGATTAAAGAGATGCGTCTTGAGTCTACTTTTGAATTGGGAAACTGTGTCTGCTCCCCGAACAGTGTCTGGAAGGCTATTCCAAAGCTTTGGAGCCAAATATGAAAATGCCCTGCCCCCTTTTGTAGATTTTAAAATTCTGGGAATTACCAGAAGTCCAGAGTTTTGTGATCTTAAGGAGCGTGGTGGATTATAGCTAATCAGAAGACTGGTTAGGTATGTGGGAGCTAAACCATTTAAAGCCTTGTATGTAAGTAGTACTATTTTGTAATTAATTCTAAACTAAACAGGTAGCCAGTGCAGGGATGATAATATTGGGGTTATATGATCATATTTTCTGGATCTAGTGAGAACCCTGGCGGCTGCATTTTGGACTAACTGAAGCTTGTTTATTGAGGATGCAGGACAACCACCTAGTAATGCATTACAATAGTCCAGTCTGGAGGTCATGAATGCATGAACTAGCTTTTCTGCATCAGATACGGTTAGGATACTCCTAAGTTTGGCAATATTTCTAAGATGGAAAAAGGCTGTTTTTGTGATATTGGAAATATGATTTTCAAAAGACAAGTTACTGTCTAATATTACGCCCAGGTCTTTTACTGTTGAGCTGGTAGTAACAGTACATCCCTCTAAACGCAGGCTGAATTGTGAAAGCTGTTGTGTGCTGGTTTTTGGGCCGATGAGCAATATCTCTGTCTTATCTGAATTTAGTAAAAGAAAGTTATTGGTCATCCAATCTTTTATGTCCTGGACACACTCGGTTAATCTAGACAACTTGGGTATTTCATTTGGTTTTGTTGAAATGTATAATTGGGTATCATCAGCATAACAATGGATTCTACTATGCATTACATTTCTATTATATTTAATTTTACTATATATATTTTTCTATTTTTATTATATATTCATTAACATTAACTTCTTCTCTGTTTTTATCTTATTCTACTATTTATTATTCTCTAATTTTTTGGAATATTGAAGTCAACAGCAGTCATACGAGCATTTCTCTTTAAATACTGGGTATGACATTTAGGCATTTGGCAGACGCTCTTATCCAAAGCGACTTACATTTTTATCTCATTACACATCTGAGCAGTTGAGGGTTAAGGGCCGCGCTCAAGGGCCCAACAGTGGCAACTTGGTGGTTGTGGGGTTTGAACCTGGGATCTTCCGAACCGTAGTCCAATGTCTTAACCACTGAGCTACCACTGACCCCATACCCTGTATGACTGTGTATGTGACACACACACACACACACGCACACTTTTTTCAATAGCAACAGTTAATTAAAACGGACAGATTTGTATGACATCCTCCACATGAACAGATTGTTTTGTTGTTGGTCGCGTTCTGTAAATAAACTTAAAAATGGCTTCATTGGCAACTTGCTTTGGATTAACAGCAATGAATCTTTTAGAAATCTTATTATCATTATAATGTAAAAATTATTTAACTACATCAGCAGAAATTGTGCTTTAATGCTTAATGGTTAATCCTCTTAGTTCAGTAAGATACTGTGTGACCTTCTGATCTCCAACAGTAACCCTCCTAACAAACACTGCTATAAGATCTGATCTAATCTAGAAACATCTTTACTCTTTGTGTAGATTCTCAATCACCCAGGTCGCTCGTAGTTGTAGGATTTAGTAACAACAGGTACAGTTGAGGAACACAGCATTTCTCATCTGAAAGGCTTCATCAGCTCCACCTAAATGGTTTATAGTCACAGGGTTTACATTCTGTGAGTTAATTAGACATTAATAGTTGGACATCAGCGGCATGTCTCTCAGGTACTGGTGGGTCAGGACCACAGAACTGTGTTGTTATGAAAGCACATTTTGTCCATTAGTGTGGGATTGAAACACAGTCCTGTACACGGCTCTAGGGGACACTGATGAAGAGCTTGAGGAGTGAACATGAGTGTAGAAATGATGGAAATGTTCATGAATGTTGGCTGAGAACTCTTCATTCCTGCATCACCTACAGAGAGTAAGAGAGAGAGAGAGAGAGAGAGAGAGAGACTGGAGCGTAGTCATGCAAAACTACAGTACTATTAAATATCAGTATTTAATTACTAATGTTTATGTAGATTATTTATGTTTTAATGGCTCAGTTCAGTTCAGCTAAGTCTAGCCTTTATTTGGCACACATACATCACTGCACAGTGAAATTCTTTATCCTTTACATATCCCAGCTTCTTGTTAGTAAACAGGGTCAGTCATTATAACCCTGGAGCAGCGGGGCCTCGACCTGCCAACCTTCTGATCTGTAACTCAAAGCCTTAACACACTGAGCCACCACCACCACTGCCCCAAGCACTGATAAGCACTGATAGATTAAGATGGCAGAAAATATACAGTGTGTTCTAATCATTATTTTATGCACCAGACATTGATTTTTTTGAAGAGGT
Source organism: Clarias gariepinus (assembly GCF_024256425.1). Lineage (NCBI taxonomy): Eukaryota > Metazoa > Chordata > Actinopteri > Siluriformes > Clariidae > Clarias > Clarias gariepinus. The sequence continues at coordinate 3,845,025 of NC_071101.1, forward strand.
TACGTCACCTGGGATCATCTTTAAATAACTCATTAAGCCAAATCATTTAGAGTTTCTTTACTCTGTACAGAATTCAGACAGGTTAAACACTGACATGCATTTTTTTTTTTCTATTTGAACCACTGAGGATGTAATGTAATGTAATATTGTTATTAAATCAATTAGAGAATATAGACTTATTAATATAGATATCTTGGTTATTACTACAAACAGTGCTTAAGGATCAGGAATAAAAGCATGTGTTTATGAAAATTATATAGCTTTTGATTTGATATTTTAAAGGGTCTTTTGGATTTGTTACTATAACAAAATAACTGGACAGCAGTGTTTATGATAGAAGTCTTTGCATTGTGTTATTGTTACTGGGAATTCCTCATATCTCACATGTAGTGTTGTGGATAAGCGAGAACACTCAAACTTCTTAATTATAATCTTTATTAAAAATGAAAACCAAAATAATAAAGAAGAAGGTTGGTGTTGAATGAACACTAAAGAGCTGACCTTCATGTATAATCTTTAAAGGGCAGGATGTAGTTGTGTGGTTTTTTTTTAAAGGCCAGTTCTATTTTTTCTCTTTTCCACCACTAGATGGCACCACATCCCTTTAGATGAGCAGGTCTTAACCCTAGTCCTGGAGTCCACTGGCCTGTATGTTTTAGTCTCACTGCTCTACCACACACACTTCAAGAGACTGGATTTACACTCTACAATTTCCAGCTCAGTTTTGTGTTACACTGTGTATAATGAAGAAGAATCATTGTTTAGAAGAAGAGAGCAGTGCTGTAAGAATGTTTAATGTGACACGCTCACTGGGGATGTGATGATGGGAAAGGAAATTAAAGTAATTCAAATTAAAAATTCTAATTTTATTTGTCACATACACAGTAATACACAGTACAATATACAGTGAAATGCTTATACGACCACCAGTGACCTTAAAAAAATAAAAGACTATTAATTGGAAATGAATATGAAAAAGAAAATAGAAAGTAAATTTAACTAAGAAAGAATAAAATATCTGTACAATACAAAATATACAATATATGAAAAATATAAGAAAAATAAGAAAAAGCTAGCGGAACAATATAGAAAATATAGAATTTATGGAATTTCTGTGTGGGAATAAAGTTGAATATAAATAGAAATGTCCAGGTGGTGTGCCTGAAAGTCTGTCATATTTAAAGTGACTTCATCGTGAAAATAAAATAGAAGTAAGTAATGTCCATGAATGTGCAGGTCTGCAGTGACCACTAGTGTCAATGAATGTCCAGAAGTAAGACCGATAATGTGTTTGCTTTGTGTTTATTTACAACATGTTCTAAAAGTTCCTAAAAGTGATTATGAGCTTCAGGAAAATCAACATAATTCCCTCTGACAAATGAGTAACCTGATAGGGCAGGAGTAGCTCAGTGGTCATTGCACTGGACTACTGATCTACTAGGCAGTGACATCCTGATAACCAGTATTTACAGGTCATACACTATATACACTATCTGTACATTTAGGCATTTGGCAGACACCCTTATCCACCAGAGTGACTTACATTATCTTTATCTCATTATACACTATCTGTAATGATTATTCATTATTATATGTCTGAGCAGTTGAAGCTTAAGGGCCCAACAGGGACAATTTGGTTGTCATGGGATTTGAACGCAAGACCTTCAGACCCATAGTCCAATGCCTTAATCACTTAGCTATCCCTGACCCCTATACACTACATACACTATCTATACACTATTTATACACTATCTATACACTATCTATATACAGTAACTATACACTATCTATACACTATTTACTGTATCTAATAACAAAAATCTTCTTTGTCTATCGGCTGTTTCCTTTCAGGGTCGCCACAGCTAACCCTATCATCTGCATCCTCTTCTCTCACACCAACTAACTTCATGTCCTCTCTCACTGTATCCATAAATCTCCTCTTTGGTCTCCTCTAGACCTCCTGCCTGGCAGTTCCAACCTCAGCATCCTTCTACCGATATATTCACTATCTCTCCTCTGAACATGTCCAAACCACCTTAATCTGGCCTCTCTGACTTTATCTCCAAAACATCTAACATGGGTTGTCCCTCTGATAAACTCATTCTTAATCCTATCCATCCTTGTCACTCCCAAAGAGAACCTCAACATCTTTTCTTCAGTGCCACTGTCTCTAAGCTGTAGATCATAGCTGGTCTCACCACTGTCCTGAACACCTTTCCTTTCATTCTCACTGATACTTAACACACCTGACACTTTTCTCCACCCGGTCCAACTCGCCTGCAGAACCAAAGTCAGAAACACGCAAAATGTCACAAACAGAATAATAATGAGTTAATGATAATAAAGATCTGCTGTAACTGTGCAGTGTAACACCAGCTTAACTCAGAGTAAAGTGCAGATGTTTGGATCATTTGATACACCACGCTGTGAGAAGAACAAACTGGTTTCTCCAGAACAAAATCCTGTTCAAGTTCAGTTCTGGAAGAAAGTCCAGTCTCACTAATGCTGAGTTCACTCAACAACACACAACTTTCAAAATGTCAAACCACAATATACTGTTACAGGGAAATAATCTTCATGCCCCTCATTATTTCACTATAACAGCAGAACAAACTGTGCTTTAACACTTAATAAATAAGACTTTAGTTCAGTAACCTACTGGCTGTGACCTGCTGACAGACGACTTTAACCTTAATAACAAACACCACTATAACATCATTTAATATAGAAACACAGAAACCCCTGTAATTATGACCATCTGTGGAGATTCTCAGTCCTCACGATGATCACAGAGGTGCTGTACAGTGACGACTCGACTTGTATAAAGTTCTTCAAGATGCTTCACTTCTCCAGAATTCTTCATCAGGTCCAACTAACTGAGTGTCAGGGACATAAACATGAGACGAGGGACAGGACCAGGATCAGTGGGTGAGGACTCTTCATTACTGCAGAGAGACAGAAATGAGTTTTATTTATTGTATTTAAATAAAATATGTAAACACACAGACACACAAATCCACACTCTGGAAAATATATTATTATTATTATTATTATTATTATTATTATTTAATACCACTCCCTCCTTAAAAAACTTTCATTCCTGAAGCATTAAAAAAACATCTTACTCTCACCTCTAATATTCTAAAAAAAGACTGAATAAAAAGATAAATCAGGAAAATTAAAGTGTTTTATAGAGAAGGGAAGGTGGATACTGACTCACCTGTGAGCTGATTTAATAATAATACATTTTATATTATAATGCACTTTATATTTGAAACAAATCTCAAATTCAAATTTTATTTGTCACATACACAGTCATACACAGTACGAAATGTAGTGAAATGCTTACACGACCGCCAGTGACCTTAAAAAGAGAATTAAAGCTTATAAGAAATAAGTATGAATAAAATAAATACGATAGAAAAAATTAAATAAAAAATACAAATAAAAATGAACTAGGAAAAATAGAACTAAAAATAGAAATATACTGTACAAATAGAAATATACTGTACAAGAACATTTAAGAAATTGTGAAATTTTTATATTTTTGGGAGAAAGATGGTGTGTAAATATGCATAGAAAAAAAGTGTCTTTGTGCAATGGTCCAGAATGTAAAAGTAAACATGTAGTGTAGATGTGAAGGTAGATGTGCGTGGAATTGTCTATAGTGTCCATGGATGTATAAAGATTGATTGATTGATTGTGAAAAGATTGTGTTAGTTCTGCATAGTGGTGTGGTTGAGAGACCTTATCGCCTGCGAAAAGAAGCTCCTCCTCAGTCTCTCTGTGTTGGCCCTCAGGGAGCGGAATCGCTTCCCAGACCGCAACAGAGTGAACAGTCCATTGTCGGGGTGGCTGAGGTCCTTCACGATCTTCCTGGCCTTGGTCCAGCACCGCTTGGTGTAGATTGAGTGCAGGTCAGGGAGCTCGGTGCGGATGATGCGCTCAGCTGATCGCACCACCCTCTGTAGAGCTCGTCTGTCCTGCATGGTGCTGTTCCCGAACCAGGTCGTGATGTTTCCCGTCAGGATGCTCTCTATGGTGCAGGAGTAGAAATTCCTGAGCACCTTGGAGGGCAGTCTAAAGTCTCTTAAGCGTCTGAGGTGGTACAGATGCTGCCAGGCCTTTTTTACCACGGTGTTGATGTGACAGGACCATGCCAGGTCCTGCGTGATGTGAACACCGAGGTATCTGAAGTTATCCACTCTCTCCACTGGGCTCCTGTTGATGATGGGGGTCTGGTAGTTCCTCACCTGCTTTGTACTGAAGTCCACTATCAGCTACTTTGTCTTGCTGACGTTCAGGAGGAGATTGTTTCTCTGGCACCAGTTCTCCAGATTTCCAACCTCCTCCAGGTAGGCCGTCTCATCGTTGTTCGTGATCAGGCCCACCATGATAGTGTCGTCAGCAAACTTGATGACGGTGGTGGAGTTGGTAGTGGCCACGCAGTCATAAGTGTACAGAGAGTACAGCAGGGGGCTCAGAACACAACCCTGGGGGGCTCCAGTGCTGAGAGTGAGGGAGGCTGAGACATGTCCGCCCATCCTTACTGCCTGTGGTCTGCCAGTCAGAAAATTGGAGATCTACTGACACATTGATGAGATGAGTCCCAGGTGCTCCAGCTTGGTGGTAAGTATGGAGGGAATTATGGTATTAGATGCAGAGCTGTAGTCGATGAAGAGGATTTTCATATAATTCCCTTTCCTAGTGTCCAGGTGAGTGAGAGATGTATGGAGGAGATGTGAGATTGCATCGTCCGTGGAACGGTTTGGACGGTAAGCGAACTGTAGTGGGTCCAGTGTGTCTGGTAGTGAAGAAATGATTCAATTTCAATTCAATTCAATTTTATTTGTATAGCGCTTTTAGCAATTTTCATTGCCGCAAAGCAGCTTTACACAGTCAAAAAAATTATTTAAGTTTGTATGAAATGTGAATTTCTATGAATCAAAATGGTCAGTTTGTCCCTGGTGAGCAAGCCGAGGGCGACAGTGGCAAGGAAAAACTCCCTGAGATGGTAATAGAAAGAAACCTTGAGAGGAACCAGACTCAACAGGGAACCCATCCTCATCTGGGTGAAACAGAAAGCAGTAAATGATCTGCATTTATACAGTGTGTAGGGTGGGAGGCAGTTCAGCTATAATAGCTGATGTTAATTGATGTTAATATGGAGTCCAGGTAGTTATTGAAGACCCAGGTAGACTTGTAAGAAGTTCCAGTTCTGAACTATCAAGCTGTCAAGTCCCCAGATAAACAGTTGCCAACACCAGTCAAGGCCAGAACCATTTTCTAGGTAGAGAGAATCATTCCCAGACACCAGACGCATCCCAGAGAGACACACGGGGCATCCATGTGACGAGATCTTCAGCCAGAAGCGGGGCACCAGGATGGGTCAGACAGGTCCGGAGGGCAGAGGGAGTCTGGATCACTGGCAGCTCAGGAATGACATGTGTAGCTCGACAGAGAGAGAGAAAGAGTGAAAGGGGGAGACAGGAGGAGAGAGGAAAGAGAAACAATCACCTCACCGTCAGCAAACTAAAAATTACTAAAATAAGGCTTCATGTTAAGAATGAATAGTAAACAAAATCATTTCCAAAACTATAACAGGTTTTATATAAAGCATTTATTAATTATTTTATTAAATAATAATAATAATAGGAACATGCTGATTATCACAAATTATCACAAGATTTTAATGCAAATCTTTCTTATTAGATCACAGTATTCCACCTCAAAGCTGCTACAGTTGATATCTAGAGAATCAGTGTAAGCATGCTGTAAGAGAGTTTGATGTATTACACTTAATAATCCACAATAAAACAATATGTAATAAGATTCATTAACACGTAGCAGGGAGCTTCCTGTTCTTCTAAAAGGAGTCTGTGTACAAGCCTGTGGGAACAGATTGCAAAAGTGTATGGACAGAATTATGAATTTGTGGGTACGGATTACAAAATCTGAGCGCACGGATAATTAAACTGAGGGAACAGCTTAAGAAGTTGTGGGAATGGATTATTAAACTGAGGGCACGAATTACAAAACTGTTGCCACAGATTGTTTTTTTTACCTTCTCCTCTAGGTGACTTTCGGGGCTCTGTACATTTAGGCATTTGGCAGACGCTCTTATCCAGAGTGATTTCCAAAAAGTGCTTTAAAGTTTACATACTTACACTGGGGTAACTAGGTTAATAACTAAGTGCCATTAGTCCAACACAACTGGAAAGAGTTTTTTTTTTTTTTTTTTTTAATGAGTTAGTCCAAGTACTGCAGAAACTGCGTCTTGAGTCGTCGTTTAAACATAGTCAAAGTCTCAGCTGTACGAACATCTAGAGGAAGTTCATTCCACCACCTAGGTGCCAGAACAGAAGAGAGCCTGGATCGATCCCTGAGAGATGGTTGGATGAGGCGAGCAGTGCTGGAGGATCAGAGGGAACGTGGTGAGTGCATGGTGTGATTAGCGCAGAGAGGTTAGTGGGTGCTGGGCCATTTTTAGCTTTTTAGGCAAGCATCAGTGTTTTGAATTTGATGCGGGCAGCTACAGGAAGCCAGTGCAGGGAGCGGAGGAGTGGGGTGGTGTGGGAGAACTTGGGAAGGTTAAAACAAACGGCTCTGCTAATGAGTCCCCGAGTCGTTCTTTTGTCATGTGACTCCCATAGACGCTATGCAGTGAAATAGAACAGGTTTTGTCATTTTAATATTGATATTATTGTTTGATGTGATCTAATAAAAAAGCATGCCAAAAAATTTACAATAAGTGTATCAAGTGTATGTTCTTGCCAATGATGTCAATGATGTATACTTTTGCATTTCATAAAAAATATTATACGAATATTATGTACTTAAAAATTATTTTTGTATTTATTATTTATTTATTTTGGAAAATGTGTAAACATGTGCTTGGTTTTAATATTAGGTGGAAACAGTAATTAGTTGCAAATAATAATACTATTAATAACTAAACATTTGCTTTATAACGTCTGCTTCATATTTTGTAAAAAAAAAAAAAATAGTAAGGGACACAGTCATATAAAATTAAATAACATAGATTTGAATACTTACCTACAAATGATTGGGTCAAACAAATGTCACCTAAATACTAATATAAATTGTTGGGTTCAAACAAAGTTCAAGGTGTATCCAATAAGTTTAACTGTCACTCAAAGCCATCTCCAAGGGAACCGCCACCCCTCCCCATCCATCCCCACACTTTTACACTAAATGAGGCGCAGTGAAGGGAATCCTCAAAACCTGATTTGACAAGCTCAAGAGAATGTCCACAAGAAAAAGGAGTGACATTTGGACACATTTTCTGGCAACTTCAGCCACAGAGAGTAAGTGTAATTTATGCAAGAAGACTGTTTCCACCAAAAGAGGAAGTACTTCCAATTTGAGGAGACACCTGAAATCTCACCCAACTGTGCTGTTAGCACAAGTAAGAACAGAAAGTGGCCCTTTTGCAGCTGGAACGGTTTCCAGCAGCATTACTTCAGCCAGACCCTCAACTGACTCATCGACCACATCCACACCTGCCAATTTACCCGCAGCACCCACCACCATCCAAGAATCAGTTCAGGCACGGAGACCACATCATCAAACCTCAATGGGCGGTTTCATAACAAGACCAATGGACCCATTAAGACAGAGCAAACTTGATGAGGCCTTGGTCAAAATGATTGCTCGTGACTTTCAACCATTTTCAGTTGTTGAGGATAAGGGCTTTAGAGAATTTTCAAATCTCCTGGACCCATCAAACATTCTACCAAGTAGAAAAACATTGTCAAAAACCATACTGCCTAGGTTGTATGACAAGCTAAGGTCAGAAATAATGGATAAAATCAAGGGTGCCTCTGCTGTATGTCTCACAACAGACTGCTGGACTTCTGTGAATGCCACAAGTTATATGGCTGTGACTTGTTATTTTATAGAGGATTTTCAGATGACATCCTATCTTTTAGACTGCTTTGTTTTGACAGAAAGACACACTGCCTCTCACCTGGCAAGAGAGCTGTCCAGAGTTACTAATGAATGGGATGTGGATAACAAAATTGTAGCTTGTGTAACTGACAATGCCAGCAATATTGTTTCAGCTCTGAGAGAACACCTCCACTGGGACCACATACCTTGCTTTGCTCATATGTTAAACCTCATTGTCGAAGCTGCACTGAAGGAGGTCCAAAATGTACTGCAAAAGGTGAAATCTATTGTTGAATACTTCCACAGAAGCACAGTTGCTTCAGACAGACTCAAGGCCACACAGAAACAGATGGGTCAGGAGCCGCTGCGTCTAAAACAGGAAGTGTCCACAAGGTGGAATTCAACTTATTACATGTTGAAAAGTTTCACTGATTGGACCCTGGCACTCACCACTCTTCTTTGCCAACATTAACACCAGAGGAATGGAAAATTGCCAAAGAAATTACTGATATCATTAAGCCATTTGAGGAGGTCACCACTGAAGTGAGCGGAGAAAAGTAAGTAGTTTAACTTTTTTTGCTTAACATTTATCATAAACAAAATTTTAAACTCTCTATTATTATACAAGATTATATATTTTTATACTTACATTATGCTAATCATATGTACAATATAGATTGATTGTTGATTAAGTTATGTGAATGTCGTGGGTTCAGGTAAGCGACAGCAGTATCAGCCTATCAGAGTAGGGCACCTCCCTATTTAAAGCCGGATTGGATGTTACCTGGGTTGCGTCACGCCCGGTTTCCCCTTTGTTTCCGTGTTTGTAGAGGTGGCAGGTAAGCGCGTCGTTTAAACATGGCTGTTAGAAACTGGTTTCATGTGTGTGTGACTTAAAATGTTCATTGTTACTTTTTATAGCGTGTTTTCCGGCACTGCAGTGGACGTAGTGGCGAGCATTTGCCTTGGAGGCTTCCTTGTGCCCTATTGTTATGCTGGGATACAGCTCTGACTAAACCGGTGCCTGTGTGTGTTTTCGCTACAAAGACCTGAATGGAAACTCCCTCTCGTTGCTATTGTCGTGTTGGCTATTGCTCATTGAGTGGTGCTGCTAGCGCTGTTCGTTTTTAGGGCTGTGAAGATACAGCTGCTAACCGTGTGAGAAGCTAAAGTTGCTAATTGCTGATAGCGAAGACGCTGCCTTTAATCTCGCGCCAGTGTTGCCGTGAATAATGTAGAGAGGGGACTGTTTATCCGTCTGGTGTCGTGTTGCTTTGTCGCCCAGTGTCGAACGTATGGTTTATCCGTTGTTCTTTCTTTTTCTTTTTGTTTCCTTTTGGCTAAGTGCTTTAAGTTTTCTTGGCCTATTTAAGTGTATTTGGTTTATTGTTATTTTGGTTTTATTAATTGTTTCTTTCTTAATTGGAATGGACGCATTTCTTGATGGCTGACCTGCTAGGGACTATTCAGTACATTTAATGTTTTATGATTCTCTTTTGTACTTGTTAGCTTCTGACCCTTATTGTTGTCGGATGTTTTAAGAAGTGTTTGTAATATTGTTGGAGTCTTTTGTTTGTCCTTTTTCTTTTGTTTATTGTAGGAGCTGAGGTTCGGTGACCGATTGGTTTCCTTCGCTGTGGTGGTGGTTTTTCCCGATTGTGTGCAGTGTTACACCTGGAGTGTTTGAGCACGCGATCATTGTGCACCGTGGTGTGTGTGGAAGTGTGTTCTGGTAAAAAGACCACGCTACTCTGTCTGGCTCTGGTGAACCTCAGCTCTAAATATTTTGATTTGAGTTTGTCTAACAATATATACATTTCAGTCCGGTCTTTCCAATTAGTTTTCTCTCTTTATATTTTTTGTGTTTACCTGTTTGACCTGGGGTTTCTTTTGTCTACTGTTTTTAGTGTGTTTTAATAATTGTATCAATAAATTTCTATTTTTCTAAATATCTTATCCACGCCTCCTGCCTGCTGGGAAGTAGTCGAACTTGTGTGCTTGACCTCTAAATTGAGTGGGCTAAATCTTTTTGTCCCTGGGGTGAGTCCCAGGGTGGCGTAATCGGTATAATAACGCTTAGTAAATATTTCCATGCTGTAGCGACGCGGCACATTCTGGCGTAATCGGCAGGATACTTCTGTTGTAGTGTGGAGACGTGGATTTGGTGTTCTTTTCTTTTTGTTCTCCAGACAACGGCAGTCCCTTTTCGTCTTGAATCGGCATCAGTTTAAATTTTATTGCATATTGGTGGTAAGAGCCTGTGCATTGGTTGAGATGGAGGACGAATTACGTGAGTTACGAGATTTGGTAGCGCAATTAAAAGCTGATAATGAAAGGCTGCGGCAGGACCACGTATCGGTTGCACAGCCTGGGTCATCTAATACTTTTCTTCCTGTGGTTCCAGATCCCCCACCCGTTGGTACTGGTGTGCCGACTGCAGAGCGGTTTGTTCTCGTTCCAAGAGACCGTAAGTGTCCGAAGTTTAGTGGTCGGGCGGGCATTAGCATCAACGAGTGGGTTGAGGAAGCCCAGTCTTGTATGCGGCTTCGTCACCTGTCTACAGCTGATCAGGCATTTTTTCTTTTTGATCACCTGGAGGGGGAGGCACGGGAAGAAATTCGTTATCGGCCTAGCAGCGAGAGGGAGGATCCAGACATGATTATTCAGGTATTGCGTGAATTGTATGGTTGTACAAAGTCGTATGTAGCGTTACAAGAGTCATTCTTTTCCAGGAGACAACAGGATGGAGAGACTCTGGTGGAGTTCTCCTTAGCATTAATGAGTCTCTTGGAAAAGGTTAAAAGTCAATCGCCTCATGGCATGCCTAACGCCGAGCTTTTGCTGCGCGATCAGTTTGTGGAGTATGTTAACGATTGTGGTCTGCGGCGTGAACTGAAGCAGTTAGTGCGTCGTCAGCCCACTTCTACACTGTTTGACGTTCACAGGGAAGCCCTGCGTTGGGAGAGGGAGGGCATGCCTGGGGGGGTACGCGGTCGAAGTCAGTCTGTCCCATCTGCTTATGGCATTCAATATGGGGTGCAAGGAAATCAGCGTGTTAATAGTAGTGTTTCTGTATCTTCAGAAATGAGTGAACTGCGGGATATGCTGCGTAGTCAGCAGCAACAGTTGAATCAGTTAAGCCAAAGTATGGCGCAGCTTCAAAATCCCCAGTCGCACGCGCGGTCATTTAAGTCAAAGCTAATTTGTAGACGGTGTCACCAACCTGGTCATTTTGCTAGGGAGTGTGATGGGGGCCGGTTATCTGCCCGTCCACCACTAGCTCGGGCAAACCCAATGGTCATGAGGGGCGAACAGTCACCTGTGCAGCCGCCGGAAAACTAGCTCCCACCGAGATGCAGAGCCACAACTCGGTTGGGGAAATGTTAGGCTCCACACATGAAATGGGTTCTGATTTTATGTCACGGTTTATGTCTACTTGTCCCCAGCTCGTTGTATCCATGGGTGGGGTTTGGGTACCTTGCCTAGTGGACACTGGTTCTATGGTGTCCACCATGACGGAGAGTTGTTTTTTGACAAATTTTGGGTCGTGGGGTCAAGAACAGCTTAAATCGTGTCATTGGCTCCAGCTTCGGGCAGCAAATGGTCTTTTGATTCCTTATGTTGGCTATTTGGAATTAGATGTAGAGCTCTGTGGACGGGTTGTGTCCGGCTGTGGTGTGTTGGTGGTCAGAGACCCTCCTGGTGGTGTGCGTGTAGAAGTTCCTGGAGTGTTGGGTATGAACATCCTGAGCCGCTGCTACCAGGGGCTCTTTGGCCAACATGGCACTGCTCTGTTTGACTTACCAGTGGTGTTAGAGGCCCCTACTTCTGTTTTTCATGCTTTACAGCATTGTCATCGGGTGGATACCCAGCCAGTTTCTGTTGGGGAGGGCCGAGTTAAGGTACGTGGGCGTAGGGCGTGGCGCATCCCAGGTGGCACCCTGAAGTGGGTTGCTGCAACTTGTTCGGCTCAGTATTCAGGCGGGACAGTACTGTTCGAGCCACCTACTTTTGGTTTACCGGCAGGGCTGTTGGTTTCTCCTGCTCTTTTAAGGGTGGATAGTGGTACGGTCTACGTGCCTATAGTGAATGTTGGAACTGTAGACGTAGTGCTGTATGTTCGTACTGTTATTGGTACTGTGAAGGAGGTTGATGTAATTAGTTTGCCTTCGGGGGTCACAGAACTTAAAACTGTTACTGCGACAGTAAAGGCACAGTGTGTGCAAGTTTCTCTTACAGTACCAGAACAGATAGCTAGGCTGGATTTATCTGTGTTATCAGAAGAAGACCAGGGGAAGGTGAGGACGCTGTTGGAGAAATACATGTCTGTGTTTTCTGCAAGTGATGGAGACTTAGGCTGCACTAGTCTGATATCGCACGATATACCTTTGGTGGATGAAATTCCTGTTCGGCAGCGGTTTAGACGTATTCCTCCGTCTGAGTATGAGGTGGTAGAAGCACATATTAATCAACTGCTGGACACTCAGGTAATCTGAGAAAGCTGTAGTCCTTACGCCTCACCTATAGTGCTCGTTAAAAAAAAGGACGGTAGTCTGCGCATGTGTGTGGACTACCGTCGCTTAAACGTGAAGACGAGGAAGGATGCGTTTCCTCTGCCACGCATTGAGGAGACTTTGGACTCGCTGGCTGGGGCCCAGTGGTTTTCTACTCTGGACCTGGCCAGTGGGTATAATCAGGTACCTGTAACAGAGAGGGATAAGCCAAAAACTGCTTTTTGCACTCCTTTTGGCCTATTTGAGTGGAATAGGATGCCTTTTGGGTTGTGCAACGCTCCAAGTACCTTCCAGCGATTGATGGAACGATTGTTTGGTGATCAGCAGTACCAGTCCCTTCTGTTGTATCTTGATGATATTATTGTGTTCTCCTCTTCAGTGAACCAACACCTTGCTCGGATGGAGGTGGTTTTAAGTCGATTACAGACTGAAGGTTTGAAAGCCAAATTGTCGAAAGTGTGCCTTTTTCAAAAAGGAGGTGCATTATTTAGGGCATGTCATCTCTGCAGCAGGGGTTTCAACTGACCCACATAAAGTGGAGGCAGTTGCACAGTGGCCTCGTCCCAAAAGTGTTGCAGAGTTGCGTTCATTTTTGGGCTTCGCTAGCTACTACCGGCGCTTTGTGGAGGGGTTTGCCAAGTTGGCTGCTCCTCTTCATAGGTTGGTAGCTCAGCTGGCAAACTCCAAACGTCCGAGGCAAAATGGTCGAGATTTTGCTGAAGCCTGGTCTGCAGACTGTCAGTGTAGCTTCGAGGGGTTAAAAGTTAAATTAACTACAGCCCCAGTGCTCGCCTATGCTGACTTTTCACTACCATTTATTCTAGAGGTCGATGCTAGTCATGGAGGGTTAGGAGCAGTCCTGTCCCAGGAGCAACAAGGTAGGGTGCGGCCAATTGCTTATGGTAGTCGTAGTCTTAGGCCCACTGAGCGTAATCCAACCAACTACAGTTCCATGAAACTGGAATTGTTGGGGCTTAAGTGGGCCATGACCGAGAAATTTCGGGAGTATCTGTTGGGCCATAAGTGTGTTGTCTTTACGGACAATAATCCCCTCAGCTACCTGACATCTGCAAAGTTGGGTGCCATGGAGCAGCGTTGGGCTGCTCAATTGGCATCATTTGATTTTGAAATCAAATATAGGTCTGGAAGAAGCAACCGTAATGCGGATGCCTTGTCACGTCAAAACTTTTCTGGTACAGAGGGAGTGCGTGAGTTGTGTCCAGGTATGGCCGTTCCAGTGGCGTTGCAGCAAGCTGCTCAAGGTGGATTGGTGACCTCGGTTAACCAGGTTACGTCCTTTCCGTGTGTCCCACTTGATGACCTGGGTGTTCAGCAGGGTGTAGACCCAGTGATAGGTGAAGTGCTAGTCTTTTGGAAGCGTAAAAGTCTTCCATCTTCAGAAGAACGTAAGAAGCTTTCCAGACAGGCAATCATCTTGCTTCGACAATGGGACCGTTTGCAAGAAGTAAACGGGGTAATTTATTGGCGTGTGTTTCGCTCAGATGGTGGCGAGGAAATTCTTCAGGTGTTATTGCCGGCTGCTATGAGACATGATGTGTTAACCCAGCTTCATCAACAGCATGGGCATCAAGGGGTAGAGCGCACTTCTCAACTGGTGCGCCAGCGTTGTTATTGGCCAGGCATGTCTGTGGACATCGCACGTTGGTGTCAAGAGTGTGAGCGTTGTCAGTGCGCTAAAAGTGTTCCCTCTGCTCCAGGTAGTTTTATGGGGCATCTGTTGGCTGCTCGACCTAACGAGATTTTGGCTTTAGACTTCACAGTCCTAGAACCATCAAGATCTGGTATGGAGAATGTGTTAGTTATGACCGACATTTTTACGAAATACACGTTAGCGATACCCACTAGAGACCAACGGGCGGAGACTGTTGCTCAGGTTCTGGTTGTGGAGTGGTTTTGTAAGTTCGGGGTGCCGGGTCGGATTCATTTCGACCAAGGCCGAAATTTCGAGTCTGTTCTCATTCAGCAGCTTTGTTCTCTGTATGGGGTGGCGAAATCACGCACCACCCCATACCACCCAGCGGGAAATGGCCAGTGCGAACGGTTCAACAGAACTTTGCATGATCTGTTGCGCACTTTGCCACTGTCCAAGAAGAGCGAATGGCCGCTTTGTCTTCCTCAGGTACTCTTTGCATACAACACAACCCCTCATCAGGCAACTGGGGAGTCCCCATATTTCTTAATGTTTGGACAGGAGCCTAGACTGCCTGTTGACTTTGCACTTGGCAGAGTACCAGAACCATCATCTGGCAGCGTTCATAGGTGGATTCTGGAGCAGCAGGATCGATTGCACATTGCCTTTGAGAGTGCCCGTGAGCGGTTGGGTGCGGCAGCCGCTTCACGGAAGGCCCGGTACGATTCGCAGGTAAGGGAGGCACCACTGAAGGAGGGTCAGTTGGTATACCTCCGCGACCATAGTGTGCGGGGTAGATGCAAAATTCAGGACCTGTGGAGCTCAGTGGTGTACCAGGTTATCAAGGCACCTAGGGAAGGGGGGGCAGTGTATACTATTGCTCCCACCACAGATCTGAGTAAGGTCAAACATGTGCATCGATCCTTGCTGAAACTTCAGATCTGCCAGGATTTGCCTCTTGCGTTGGCAGAGAGCCCAGTGCGCGAATCAGTGCAGCCCTCAGAAGAGGAGCCTGATGAGGAGGATCTGTTGGTTGTGGTGCCGGAGACCCCTCACGTGAGGTGGCGGCTAGGGCCACAGGTTAGTGTTTCTTCTGTTTCTCAGCCATCTGGTGACTTGCGGGTGGTGGAAGCCGGCAATGCGGCAGGGGGTTCAGAAGTTGAGGAAGACAGGCAGTCAGTGGTAGTGCCTTCTAATTTAGAGATGGGTGAAGTCGCGGTAAGAAGAACAGGTAGGAGTACTGCAGGTCAGCACTCTAACCGATACCATCTCCCACGAGCCGTAGGTTTGGGTTCAGTATCTAGCATAGTGGGTGGTACAGTTGGTACCCTATTCCGGCCTTGGGATTAAGATTTTCTTCTGTTTTGGTTCACCGTCGGGGCAACGTTGCAGAAACTGGGGGTGAAATGTAGTGGGTTCAGGTAAGCGACAGCAGTATCAGCCTATCAGAGTAGGGCACCTCCCTATTTAAAGCCGGATTGGATGTTACCTGGGTTGCGTCACGCCCGGTTTCCCCTTTGTTTCCGTGTTTGTAGAGGCGGCAGGTAAGCGCGTCGTTTAAACATGGCTGTTAGAAACTGGTTTCATGTGTGTGTGACTTAAAATGTTCATTGTTACTTTTTATAGCGTGTTTTCCGGCGCTGCAGTGGACGTAGTGGCAAGCATTTGCCTTGGAGGCTTCCTTGTGCCCTATTGTTATGCTGGGATACAGCTCTGACTAAACCGGTGCCTGTGTGTGTTTTCGCTACAAAGACCTGAATGGAAACTCCCTCTCGTTGCTATTGTCGTGTTGGCTATTGCTCATTGAGTGGTGCTGCTAGTGCTGTTCGTTTTTAGGGCTGTGAAGATACAGCTGCTAACCGTGTGAGAAGCTAAAGTTGCTAATTGCTGATAGCGAAGACGCTGCCTTTAATCTCGCGCCAGTGTTGCCGTGAATAATGTAGAGAGGGGACTGTTTATCCGTCTGGTGTCGTGTTGCTTTGTCGCCCAGTGTCGAACGTATGGTTTATCCGTTGTTCTTTCTTTTTCTTTTTGTTTCCTTTTGGCTAAGTGCTTTAAGTTTTCTTGGCCTATTTAAGTGTATTTGGTTTATTGTTATTTTGGTTTTATTAATTGTTTCTTTCTTAATTGGAATGGACGCATTTCTTGATGGCTGACCTGCTAGGGACTATTCAGTACATTTAATGTTTTATGATTCTCTTTTGTACTTGTTAGCTTCTGACCCTTATTGTTGTCGGATGTTTTAAGAAGTGTTTGTAATATTGTTGGAGTCTTTTGTTTGTCCTTTTTCTTTTGTTTATTGTAGGAGCTGAGGTTCGGTGACCGATTGGTTTCCTTCGCTGTGGTGGTGGTTTTTCCCGATTGTGTGCAGTGTTACACCTGGAGTGTTTGAGCGCGCGATCATTGTGCACCGTGGTGTGTGTGGAAGTGTGTTCTGGTAAAAAGACCACGCTACTCTGTCTGGCTCTGGTGAACCTCAGCTCTAAATATTTTGATTTGAGTTTGTCTAACAATATATACATTTCAGTCCGGTCTTTCCAATTTCTAATCTCTTTATATTTTTTGTGTTTACCTGTTTGACCTGGGGTTTCTTTTGTCTACTGTTTTTAGTGTGTTTTAATAATTGTATCAATAAATTTCTATTTTTCTAAATATCTTATCCACGCCTCCTGCCTGCTGGGAAGTAGTCGAACTTGTGTGCTTGACCTCTAAATTGAGTGGGCTAAATCTTTTTGTCCCTGGGGTGAGTCCCAGGGTGGCGTAATCGGTATAATAACGCTTAGTAAATATTTCCATGCTGTAGCGACGCGCCACATAAAGTTGCATAGTAGAAGAAGCGAATTGCTCAGTCTGTCTGCTGTGCTTCGGTAAGCTTTTCTGGTGCAAGGAGAGACTCAGTCAAACACACACACACACACACACACACACACGCTGTCTGTCAGAAAGGTCTATGTTTATTAATAGCAAAACATGGGGTTTTTATATGTTTGACCATCTGTGCCATCGACATATGTTCCTACAAAGAACATGAACCATTGTAAATGTTCTGGTGAGATCCTGAAGAATCAAAGGAGAGGAAGATAAAGAGGTGTCCATCCAGGGACGAATCATAAGATCACAAGACAGAGAGAGATAGAGAGAGAGAGACATGAACAGAGAATGATAAGGTGAGCGTGGGAGCGTTCGCACCTTTAAGAACAGATGAAAGAGGAGACAGGAAGATAGCCGCAGGAGAGATTTAACACGTTAATATCAGCTCTATGAGCAGGAGAGTAGAAATAACTCATTTTTATATAAAATAATTATTGCAAGTTATAAGAAATGATATGAAATATAATTGTTTATCTTTATAGGTTTGTGACTGCCTCCGAAGTCATTTAAAGAGGTCTTCAGAAGATTGTTGTCAGGTTTCAGAGAAATCCATTCTGTCTAGGATCTGTTAACAAATTAGTGGACACCCTCATGGCTGAAATGAACAGAAGGTTTGGCAAAGTTGAATTTATTGAGAAGCTTGCTGATGCTACTTGCTTGGACCCAAGGTTAAAAAAGTAAGCCTTTGTCAACCAACAGGCTGCAGATGAGACAGTAAAGAGGATCACTACAGCTGCAGCACATGTTAACCCAACTCAGGGTGAAGAGGAGACTGCTCCAGATTGTGCTGCAATCGTCACTGCAACAGCCATGTTTTGGGAGGACTTTGACAAAAGGGTAGCAAGCATGAGGCCAATTTCTGCCACCACTTCCCATACTGCAGATACAATGACATCTGTGCCATCTGAGAGAGATTTTTTCTAAGACAGGGCAGATGATCTCTGACAGAAGAAACAGACTGAGCCTATCCAAAGTCCAGGAACTTGTTTTTCTCAATGCAAACCAGGTCACAGCGTGTCTGTGTGTCTTGTGTGTTTATTTTTTTTAAAACAATATTGTTGTTAGGCTTTATATTGTAATATATTGATAACTATGTTATTGTTGTGGCTCATACTGTAGTGTATAGTGTGAAAACTTTTAAATTTATTTTTTAATTATTTAATTTTACAAAAAAAAAAAAATAAAAGCAACAGTATAATACTTTGTTTGATGTTTATTTTATATACGTAAATATAACTGCATAGGGGCTATGGAGTCACGTGACAAAAGAATGAACGAAAAATGAAAAATTCAGTTTCCTGTATATAACATACGAAGGTTTTGCGATGTTTTGCGCATGCGTGCCCAGTAGAAAATGAACGAATCACTCTCCGAGATCGAATCACCAACCAATCAGACGTTCCTAGCCTTGCATAAAAAAACAGGAAGTTTTGATTTAAAATTGTGGCGGTTATTGTCGTTAACTCACGCGTGTGCTGTGCTCTGATCTCTGCGTGTTGTTTCTGTCCCAGTTGTTGGATTTAATCTCCATTTCACGGAGTCGAGTCGAGGTTAGTACAGTATACCTGAGGATGTACATAACCAACCCGTAAAGTGAGGATGTGATTAGAAACACGAGTTCGGAGTGAGAGCTGATAGTTGTACTTGTGTTTAGTCAGTCGGTGTAGTTGGCGGGTTCTTTGCCATGTAAAAGTTAAAAGGTGTTTATTTATTTATTTGCTTTAAACTACGCTCGCGGCTCACATCGGTGACTTTGCTTATTTGAATGTTTTGCATTTTTGTCTTTATCTGAACTTTTTGTTTTCACTGAAAATATGGAGCAATTGGGTGTATTGTTGTACATTTTTGTTACAAATAGTTACTAAAAATTTGCTGAAACTCATCGCAAGTCCCGAGTCTCTCATTCTTGTACACAGTTCTCTCTTCTGGTAGTAATCAGTGACGGTGCTGTGTCGAAGTTGGTTCCCCCATCAGGATAGCGTTTATGCTATTTTATCAAGGGATTTTTTTTAAAATACAGTATATATTTAATATAAATAAATGGACCACTACGAGTGCTGATTTCTTTCATATGCCGTTTGGGTTTATTTAAATAAATGTGACCTAGTGAATTGACATAAAATGCTAATTATCTCGCATAATAATAATAATAATTTTAATGGTGAATACAAGATTTGCAAATAACATAAGATGTGAGTCTGGATGAAGAAGCGCTTCAAACCAACTGTGAGGTTGTTGAACCTGCTGCTGATTTTACACTTTAATGACTTTTACCTGCTTCCCTTGAAAGCAAACCTTTGTGTTTAACATGCATGTTGTTACACTGTGTAACTATATATTTAACAGTTTCTAAACTATAGTAACATTTAAGGAAGTACTCTATTATTTGTAGACATTTTATTACACATTTATTTTTTTTTATACCCGCCTCTGTTATAGTAAATCTACACACACTGACGCACCATGACCAACTTTTCCTACATCTGCCTCGTGTGGATCAGCATCTGTGTGTGTAAGTCACATTTTTATCTTTTATTAAACAGATGAAACATAATGTTATTAAAATAACTGCTCTGTCCAGATTAATCTATATTATAATTTCCCGTCTCAGACCTCCTCTCTGCCGAACCGGAGATCAGTGTATTTGGCCCAGTGGGTTCTACAGCTGTCCTGCCGTGTCAACTGACGAGTGTAGACACTGACAGACTGTATATTAGATGGAACACTGAATCTGAGATTGTGTTTGAGCGACTGAGTGAGAGGTCGTATCAGGGTGAGGGATATGAGGGTCGTGTGGACGTTCCTGTGGAGGAGCTGCGTAAGGGGAACTGTTCACTGGTGTTACACAATCTGACATTTACTGATACAGGAGTCTACACCAGCTACCAGACAGTGAGACGCACCAAGAGATCTGTCCGTGTTAGGAGAGGAACAGTCCTGATCAACAGTGTTAATCTCTCAGTCTATGGTGAGTGAGTTAGTGTCAGTAGAACACACACTGAGCGTTACACACACCAGAGAACAAAGCTGGAAATAACTAATGATTATAAAAGTGTAAATCTTACTGTTATGATGCAGTAATGTGTGTTTTCTTTCCCTTTAGTTCCCCCTCTTAAAGAAACAGACGTTGGTATTTCAGCAGCTCCCACAGGTGAGTCAGTATCTACCTTCCCCTTATTTTCATCAATAATCAATAATTAACAGTCTGTTCCAGAACGTTAGAGGTGGAAGTAGGACTGATTTACATCTACCTGCAACATGTTGGGTTTTTCTTTTGTTTTAACAATGTGTGTTCTCGATCATTCTGCTTCAGATAAAGACCAGGGGCCTGATGTAAAAACGTTGCGTACGCCCAAAATGGGCATAGAAATATGCGTACGCATTTTTCCACGCACATATCGGGATTTATAAAAAATAAACTTGGCTTAAATATGTGCGCACCGTAAGGATGCTCTTGACCGTGCGTACGCACTCTTTTAAAAGAGTATGTGTTTTGGCGACACCAACTGGCCCAAATAGCAATAACTATTTAAAAGAGTCATCACCCAATTAATCAAATTGCATCAACCTGAATTATCATTATCAGCATTCTTAACCAAGTGCAAATACTTTAAATAAATTTTTTTTTAAATGAATGGGCTATAAAAAGGTATGTGCGTATATAACATATCATCATAATGGATGCTCTAGCGCTGTTAGAAGACCTTGCTAATGACGCTCTACGGAGGGAGCGTGTTTTTAGAGAACGTGAAGATTTCCTTGCTCATGATGATGATTGGCTCATGTGCCGATTTCGATTCCCAAGAGCCATCCTCTTGGAATTGTGTTCTGAATTACGGCCAGTATTGGAAAGACCCTCGCGGAGAAACCGCGCTGTGTGTTCAAGTACAAGTGGTGTTGTCTTTTTAAGTTATTTTTTATTTGCATATGAATAAACAGGAAAATCGACTGTTTTAATAAATGTATATCTTAAGGACAGCTGCATCTATTGCTAGATTTGTCACTTGGATGTTTTAGGACTTTCCACTTCCGCGGAATTTGAATTGGTTGATTTAAATTATCCACAATAAAAAAAGCAGAATTTTAAACAGACAAAAACTTATATAATGTGTAGATAAATCAATTACTTACCATCGTCACCGCAAATCACATTATCACTTTGGAATTCTGGAAGAACTCCACTTAATCCTGTTTCCCCTATAATCGCGCCCACCCTTACATCAAAGGCTGAGAGGTCAGTGATTCCTTGACCACCACCAGTTGTTACAACACTGCGCCTGTGTGCACATATTCTTTTTTTTTAACGACTACTTTTAAGTCTGACCATTTTTTTTTGGTCTCTTGGACTGTGCGAGGCACCGATGTAACAGCATTGACTGCTTCTGTTATACTTGCTCCCATTCTACCATCATTCTTTTGTTTGAAATGCCCGCAGAGAGCCCACTAAATAAAACTTTTTTTCGGCCCTCCACCTCAGACAGCAGTACCTCCATCTCGCAGTCGGTGAAGTTTCTTTTTTTTTGCTTTTTGTTTCTGTTTTTCCATTTTTAGCCAACAGATCAATGACAATTAACGGTCGTATTAAAATGCAGGGAGATCATACATATTCAAAATAGGCGGTCCTAACCTCCAAATATGGTTATTTCAGGAGGAGATTGGGGTAAGCTATAAGCACGTGCACCTACGCACAATATTCAGATAATTGTGATTTATAAAGCGAACCTTGCGCAGGTTCTGGCGTACGTACGGTTTTATAAATCTGAAAACTTTTGTGCGTACGCAAATCCTGCCTTATGTGCGTACGCACACTTTAAGGATGAAATCTACGCAAAGTTTTATACATGAGGCCCAGGTTATTAATAAAACTTATTTCTGTCTCTCTGCAGTAATGAAGAGTCCTCACCCACTGGTCCTGGTCCTGTCCCTCGTCTCATGTTTACTCGTCAAGCTCTTCTGTGGAGAAACATGAGTGTGTCCTACAGCTGTGTACAGGACTGTGTGTTTCAATCACACACAGTAAACTACACACTGCAGCTGTGTGATGCTAAACAATCAGAACTCTAGAGACACGTCACTGCTGTCCAATCAGAACTGTCCATCTGACTGAAAGACAGCACTGAGTTTACGTTCCTAACACTGTGAGACAGTTAGTTGGACCTGATGAAGAATTCCGGAGAAGAAGTGAAGCATGTTTAAGAACTTTATACAAGTCGAGTCGTCACTGTATTATTTACAGTCTGTAAAAAATACACTGTATTGTATTACTGATCACATTACTGTATATGAGACGATCTGTTACGACCCCTTAGTCTAGGATTCAGGGCCGCAACAAAAGATGAAATAAAAAAAGA
Organism: Clarias gariepinus; assembly: GCF_024256425.1. Lineage (NCBI taxonomy): Eukaryota > Metazoa > Chordata > Actinopteri > Siluriformes > Clariidae > Clarias > Clarias gariepinus. The sequence continues at coordinate 3,867,323 of NC_071101.1, forward strand.
AATCCTTTACAACCAGAATAGTGTGCGTGGTCTTTTATTTTCTTACACACACACACACACACACACACACACAGAGGAAGCTCTTGGCTTCAGGGTTGGGCCAAGGCCAAAACAATAAACAAAACCCTCCCCCTATCTCCTCCCGTAATCTAACTAACCTACCACAAAAAAACTATAAACAAAATACATTAGCTAACCTGACTCCCTAACTAACACAAAAACAGGAGAAAACGCTTCCAAAGAGAAAAAAAAGTATATACAAACAAACGGAAAACTATTTACAATATTTACAACAAAAGACAACAAAAACATAAAGAATGAAACAAAACCAACACCTAACCTAACTCACAAAATACCGGCGCGACCCAACAGTTCTTAAATCAACAACACCATCCACATCTCCAAAAACACAACAGCGCGCGCTTCCGGCTTTCACCGGCCAGCTTAAAAGGACGTGCTTCTCCACGGCCAGCCAATCCCGATGCACGTCAAGGCACGCTCAATCAGGGCGGGACCTCCTGCAACAAGGAGAGCGAGGGAGAGAGAGAGCGGCACCAGCAGCCACGCACGCGCACATACGTGCACTACACCTGCACGTAACACTGACTCACCTGTAAAAGATGATGAAATACTGCTGTCTGTTATTTTAAGAGCAGAAACTAAAAGAAAAAAAAAATACATTACTGTAGGAACTTGACAGAATTATTAATCCTGTGTAAGGGCAGTTCTTGATGAAGCTACATTAATTTACACTGTGAGGTGTGTGTAGGTCAGACTCACTAATAATCTACTCCATGACCTTAGTGTACTCCAGTACTGTTATTAAACACAGCATTATTAACCTCCACAATAATAAGCAGGATTATGTCTTACCTTTAAAGGGGTCATACAGGCCTACATGCACTTTTTTAAGCTGTTTGGACTGAACTGTGTGTTAGGAGAGTGCGTACACAACCACTCTACGATGATGAAGAGCCGCCCAGTGGTTTTCTTTTCATTTATTACAGTAACATCCCCCTTCTGAAATCAGGCCAATCACAAATGCCTGTCACTGTGACGCCACACCAGAAGATGCCGCTCCTACACTAGTTGATTGACACTGGTGTTTTAGCAAAGACCCGCCCCGAGTGAGAAGAAGCTGTCGGCCATTGTTTTTTGCCACTGGAGCAAAATGGCGCCTAAGCGAGTGTTGTGTACAGTTGTTGGGTGTAATAGCGAACACAGCAGTCGTCATTCACTACCTAGGGTTAGTGACCTAGGGTACCTACCTAGGGTTAGGTATCTGAGCCACTGAGGACGCAGTGGCTGAATTTAGTTTTTAAAGCTAACGTCCCCGCTGATTTACCTAAATGCGTTCATGTTTGCGATAATCATTTTTCACCAGACTGCTTTATAAACGCGGGTCAATATAAAGCAGGTTTTACTAGGAAGCTGCTCCTAAAAAAATGTATCTGTACTAACGCTTCGTGTTCCTGCTTCATTTTCACCAGGCTCAGTGAGTAATTTATTTTTTTATGAATCTTTGCAGATCGCCTTTTCTAATAATCACGATGAATGCGGAGTGTAAGTTAACTTACACTCTCATAGAACATGGCTTCTTCTCTATGTACATCCGTCTCTATATAATCCCTAATCGCCCGTTTATAATAAACAATGCATTAAGGTGATTGTCTAGTTGCAAACTGTGTACGTAGTCGGAAAACTATATTATGCTTACCTTTGTTACGTTAGATGGTTTATAACGATGTCTGTCGAAGATTAAGAAGTCATGTAAACACATCAGTAAACACATCGCGTCCGTATCTCTCTCAGTAAGCTTCTCCGCTTTATGTTGTTGTTGCTCGCGGCAGCGTAACAGCCCGTTAATTCATACCCATGCAGTGATGAGAGAGACAAATCGAGTCGATGCATGTCCATTCTTTTAATTTCTGCATTGTCAGACGATATTACAAACTTCCGCGTAGGTTCCGTATTTAAATCAAACCAAAAACGACTGAAGCACTGCGTTGTGGGCAATGCTTTGTGGGTAATGCAGTCTAAAGCATTGCCCGCACTGGACTACACTCCTGTGGCTATACCCCACGTGTGTTGTGAAGACACGCCCCACAGAACTGGGGGGGCGGGCTCAGCAGAGATCATAAGCATTTAAAGGAACATGCACTGAAATAGGTTGCTGAGAACAGAGCTAGTTTTTACCAGTTAAAAGTAGTGTTTTTTTTACACAACCATTGAGAATTTTTAATTAAATATATTACAGACTTTTCATTAGGACTAAAGATCATATTAACATTTACTGAAACATGTTTCTGGATGATCCCTTTAAGACTGCAAGGGAAGCTCAGCTTCCCCTATAATGTCACAAAATTAATGGTCAACTTATGTACTATTGTATTAACATTTTATTGACTAAAAATGCGTTAGAAAACGTTCATCTCAAAGACGAGTTCGTTCAGAATCAGTTAGATATAGCAGGTCGGCTGACTTGGTTTTCTTCTCATACATTCCCGTAGCGTCACAGTGCATTTCCCCATTGAAGCCCAGCGTCCATTGACTTCAATGCGGCTGTTTTGAACATTTTTTTTTTAGTGCTTTGAAACTAGACGGTCATTGGATAAACGCTGTGATTATGTCCCTGAATATGAGGAGCAAATGAGGAGTGGGCTGGCCAGGACGCTGGGCTGCTGCATGATGATTGGAGGAGCTGTTTAAAGGGCGGAACCCCTTTTTTGATTGACAGCATTTCTTAAGTATACATCAGTGCTACTGACATTTGAGTTTAGTCCCATGCGGATTTGCAGGTGAAGTGGTTCGAAGAACTGCTGTACTCTGTATTGTTTGCTGGTGATATAAACCATTTTTGTTTGTACAAATCATTTTTTAAATAATAAAAAAAACGTATTATAGCGTTCTTGACTTTGCTCCTTGTTTCAGCATTGAAAAGTTAGTTCGTTCATATAATTAAAGTAGCTCGTGGAAGGGGAAACTAGCCAGCTAGCAAGCTGTGCATAATGGCAGACGCAGACGGTGCTAATATTGTTGACCTGCTTTTGGCAAAACCATTTAGTAGTCTTCCTTACGAGGAGAGACTCGGAATTAAACGGCAGGGCAGACCAATGCTCAAGATTGATCTGGTGCAAAAATCAGGATAAAATAACAGGTATTTTCAGCTCTCCTGGTATGAGAAGGTGAACTGGCTGACTGGAAGTGCTGTGACAGAAAATGTACTATTGGCCTCCTGACGAAACCTTCTCAGAGAATGAGAATACAGTTTGGTCAATGGTTGGTTTTGGGGATCTGGGTTACTTTGACAGTTCATACAAAAGGCATAAAAAGCGCAAAGAACATAATGAATTTTATAATGAAGGCCTAATATGAGCCTCCCCTGTTTCAAAAGCTAGCATCCGCCACTGATAGGAAGAGATGTTAACCAGACCATGTTCACATAATTTTACAGGATGATATTATAAAAATGGTACAAAATTCTGTTTACATAATTGTTTATTTTTCCTTCACATGTAAAACAGCAGCTTCTTGAGAGATTTTAAAACCTTCCCAAGATGAATTCTGACTGATGAACACATTTGTTGATGTAATCTTGTAATCTAAATGTAATCTTGAATCAATACATTGTTTTTTTGTTGTTTCTGTTGATTTGACTGAAACATGAAAGTTTAATTTCTAAACTTTTTTTATCTTTAAATGAACATTCATGTGCTTTTGACCAGACATGCACACCAACATGTGAAATGTGATTTTTATATAAAAGGCTATAGGCATGTTACAGATTAATTTTCTAATAAACTACTTTATTTTCCACTGAAAAGCAAATATGAGTGAACCTTGGATTACAAGCATAATTAGTTTGAGAAGCGGCTCGTATTTCAAAACACTTGTAAACCAAATGTAATTTTCCCATAAGAAATAATAGAAATTTAAACTATTCGTTCCACAGACCAAAAAAACAAATACATTTTTTTTTTAGTACAAAACATTAGGTAAAAATAAAACAAATTAACCTGCACTTTACCTTTTATAAAAAAGTAAAAATAAATCCAGACAAATAAGTGTTTCTGTTTGTGCATGCAGGGGCTGTGTGTGTGTGTGTGTGTGTGTGTGTGTGTGGGTGTGTGTGTAAATCTAAAGTAAGCTCCCCTCTCCCCCTTCTTGTCTTACAAAACTACCCTTCCTCCACTCTTTACACACACACACACACACACACACACACACACAACAGAAACACTTTTATCAGAAAAATTTTACCGAAACAAAAAATCACTCTAATGACTCTTGATTGAGCGGCACACTAACGGAATCACTGCTGTAAAGTAAAAATAAAAAAAATTAACCTGCACTTTACCTTTAAAAAGAATCGCGACAGAGCAGTGTTTCTGTGTAGAGCAGAGAGAAATTGTGTGTGTGTGTCTGTGTGTCTGTGAAGGCGAAAGTAGGAGGGGCAGGCAAAGAGAAGGCTGAGTCTTGAGTGGAGAGAGAAATTGATTATTAACCTCTCTAATGAGACTTGCTTACAGACACAAAATAAAATATGTTTTACACACACACACACACACACACACACACACACACACAAACACACGTGGTCACAGTGTTATAGTAAACAGTACACACGTGCACAGTTGTCGATTATACCAGTAAGAGACGAGCACTAAGACCCAGCAGGGGAGACGATTACCCACAATTCTGCAGCGCAAGAGAGAGAAAAAATGTTGGCTCAGTTGTGATCACGTGACGCTCGGCGTCAAAACAAGTGCATACGTGATACATGATACTTGGTGCTCGTAAACCAAGACTTGTTTGTTTTCCAAGTCAAAATTTAAGTGAAAGCCCTATTTGTACTGAACAGTGAGTGAGTGGGCGTGTCCATACTTTACTACTCAATAATGCTGATAATGACTTTGCAGAACATGACTACCATTACTGGCATTTAAACACAAACAGATTTGGTGTTGTTTATGTCCAAGATCATTTTACACACAATATTTGACATTTAATAACTAAATGCTACAGTAATGCAGGGACAGAGCCTGGAATGTAGTGCAGAGGACATAGATTGTAGGTTGTGTCATGTAGTGAGAACTTAAACTAAATTAGAGAAAAGAGTAAACCAGTGTCTTCCAGTTTTTAAGTATCCTTATTAATATTAATATTAATATTAAAAGTAATACAACTGATTAATTCTGCATATGTCCTAGCATCAGGTCCTTCTCATGCTGAAGAGAATAAATGTTCATACTGAATCCTTGTCACCCAATGAACCCTCACCCAGTTTGTCTGAATTCCACCCCTCCGGGCTGCAGCACTGCTGTAATGGTTTTATTACTAAAGAGTAAATGAGAGCAGGAACACGACCAGCACCAGTGGGTGAAGACAGTTCACTCGGGCAGTATCTGGAAGATAATTCAGAAATTCAAAGTTATTATACGTTAAATGTTTAATTCTGTAGGATTACAGCTTTTAGGTGGAGCATTAGCTCACCTTTTAGAGGTTTGGGTTTTGGTGGTTCTTTAGGAACTAGCACTGGAGGGAGAAAATATGAATTAATACATGATATTGTCTAAACATGTACATGCTAATACTCCTTTAATTATAAGACAGACTTTATACATAGGGAACGATCTTGTACAGAATACATTGTTTATGCTGTGAAGATTAAAGTCATCCTGTATGAGACTTTACTCACAATCTCACTCATTCACTCATCGTCTACACCGCTTAATCTGTATTCAGGGTCACGGGGGGCCTGGAGTCTATCTTAATCCATCACACAGCACACACACACACACACACACACACACACACACGTACACACACACACACAGAGCCTGAGGTGGAAATCAAACCCGGACACTGGATGTGTGAGGCGACAGTGCTGACCACTACACCACCGTGTCTCACCTGTATGAGACTTAAATTATAAACATGCTTGCTGCCATTCAGTTTATTATGGAAAAATATAAAACTAGAGGAAAAAACTTATATGATTATGTATCTTTGGTGCGTTACACACACCAGAGAACAAAGCTACTATATAACTTTATACTTTATAACTTTATACTTATAACTTTATACTTATATATTTTATAGTTCATAGAAACTCTATTAAATCAGCTTTAAATAAATATATACATTTATTAAAATCAGTGTTTAACTTGTAAATGTCTCCCTAATGATAACTGAACATTAGCATTAACACTGGACTAATCAGATCAGAAGGAGATTAGGGGGCGTGGTCTCTCATAAAAACAATTAGACCAGATTAAATATCAGGCTTTAAGATTGTGTTCAGGTGAGATTAGGACACGTCCAACATCAGTCCTGCAGGGTGACATGGGGGAAATGTCCCTGGGTCTCAGAAGGACACAACTGTCCCTTAACTACTGGCTTCATCTGCAAAGACAAAAGCTGGATCACGTGACACAAGTCTCATTAAAGTCTTTCTGTAAAAATATATGAGAGAAATAATAATAATAATAATAATAATAATTTCAGAACTTTATCAGCTCAGTATCAGACAGTAAATATTCCTTCATACTCAGTAATCAGTCTGAGAAACATTCTGCTTTTCCAATGTAAATTATTTGTCTGTTTTAAGATTTTACTCTCTCCCACCACTAGATGGCGCTCCATCCCTTTAGATCACACCTCCTTATAGACATGTGACTCACACACCTCCTGCATGTGTAGTGTGAGTTCTGTCTGTTAATCTGTCAGTGCTTTTACTTCTCCTCATCTTAAACAGTCCTCTGTAGAGCCTGGGACAAACTCAACTTATTACACACACTGACTGGAGTGTATGGAGTGTGTGTGTGTGTGTGTGTGTGTGTGTGTGTGTGTAAAGCTATTTAATTATAATGAAGTTGTGATTCTTGTTTTGATTTGTCCTTCACACACAGTCCTCAGTTCAGTCTTCATTCTGGAGTCACATTAAGACAGACATTATACAGTGGATTATATACAGTATAAAAGAGATAATATGAAAATATAAAAACCTATGTTATAGAAGTGAACACAGTTTTGGAGTCACATTAAACATGATAAAGATAAAATCTCTGAGTATAATGTGATCAGTAATGATAATAAAGAGCTGCTGTAACTGTGCAGTGTAACACCAGCTTAACTCAGAGTAAAGTGCAGATGTTTGGATCATTTGATACACCACGCTGTGAGAAGAACAAACTGGTTCCTCCAGAACAAAATCCTGTTCAAGTTCAGTTCTGAAAGAAAGTCCAGTCTCAGAGTACATTACACTGCTTTTACAATGTCAGTGACCTTACAGTTTACGTGACTCTTTTCTAATCCTTTGTTTGTTTTTGGGCACAAAAAGAAAAATAGCGAAATGTGTATGAATTAAAATGATCAGATCGTCCCTGATGAGCAATCCTGATGGGCGACTGTGGCAAAGAAAAAACTGTGAATGTGACAGCAGGCAGAACAGACGAGAGACAGAATTAAGGGCTGGAGAACCACTGGAGCAGTGGGAGGGGCGGCAGCTAGTGGACAGCACAGGTAACGTGCACGTGTCAGGATCTGCATGTGGGCGGAGCCACAGGTAAACCTCTAGTCATGATTATACAACATTTAGTTTTAAGCAAGTAATCTGATCAGAAGAGAGGTGTTCCAAGAGTTGTAATAATAGACAGTAACAGCACTGGGACTTTTAACTATATGTATCACACGGAGTCACTGGTGTTGTACAAACTGTAATTGTTGCTGATTGACGGTCACAGTGTGGGTGAGAGTAGGTCTGTACGGTCCGCAGTACCGAGGGGAGAGCAGCTGTCTGACTAAACACACATTCACAAACAGTCACAGAAACACTTTCAGCAAGAACACACATCTGATAATCTAATAACACCCAACATGTCATCTTAAACAACACTCTGTCTCTACAGTAATCGCTTATAAGTCTCTCTGAATCGCCTGTGTGCTCCATCTGTGTTGTTCTGTTCACAGCTAACGCAAGCTACAAAGCTAATTAGCTTCTAACACATGGCTGAATCTCAAATCCCTCTCTAACATCAAATCAGAAAATCTCAAATCCCAGACTCTCGAATCCCTCTCCCTCTCTTGGTGTGTGGCCCAATGGATTGTACACCCTACATAGTGCACTAGCTTTACATTTGCCGTCATTTATTATTTAATTTGTTAGGTGAAGTTAACAGAGCTAGTATTCTAAAACAGAGTAAGTGGAAATATAAAGTGATACACACATCACCGACTGTGGAAACTTCACATGGATTCTGTGTCTCTCCTCTTTTGAACCTTGAGTTCAAAATCAAATGCAAAATTTACTTTCATCGGCACAGAGGACTCACTGAGCAACAGTCCAGTTCTTTTACTTTTTAGTCCAGTTAAGACGCTACTGACGTCTCTGGTTCAGGTGTGGCTTGATGTGATGAATGTGACAGTTGTAGTTCATTTCCTGAAGACATCTGTGCATGGTGGCTCTTGATGCACTGACTCCAGCCTCACTCCACTCCTTGTAAAGTTCAGTTTCCCTTTTGCTTGACATTGTGTTCTTTCTTCATAATAAAAAAATAATATAAGAATAAATAACAAAATACAGTGGAACCTACAGCATATGAGTTTAATCCGAGTTCTTAAGGTGAAAGTTCTTATAGTGAAATGCATTTTCCCAGAGGAAATAATGTACATACAGATAATCTGTTCCAGACACTGTAAGCAAGTACCAATATTACCAATTTCCAACATTATAATCATATTTTCCATGTAAAAATATTCAAAATATTTAGAAAAGACATGTAAACAATGTAAAATACAAAAATAAATACATTTCTTACAAAATTTCAGTTCTTATGGTGAAACTTCCTTAAGGCGGGGCATTTGTATGCCAACGTACAGTAACACAGTATAAAATGTAAATAACACTTTTATGTAAATAACGGCTATTAAATAAATCTGTATTCTGATTTTTACAAAACTAAACTACAAAAGGACGTCACTGTGTGCATTAAACAGATTTATGTACATATATTACACTGATTTATGTACATTTATTATTTACAGTAGAGAATAAAACCCTGAGTTTATAAATAAAGTGTGTAGCTGGTTTGAGACAGTCTTTGCTTTAACCAGAAAAGAGAACTAGATATTTAGGTTTGTGAATTATTCATCACTGAATATTAGAATTTTTTTTCTTAATTAGAGACACAATTACACCACAGTGTAAGAAGACGAGAAAAATGAGGCTCAGTGAGTAAAGACAGTTCCTTCCACCGTTATCTACAGAGACAGAAATTCATTGTTGTAAATAGTTCACTCTCAGTGACATGAAATTATAAATGTTATTATAGCTTTTAAACATAGTCTTATAACTTTTTAATGCAGAGTTTAGAGATATCTAGATTTATAAGATTACAGTAACTATATAATAGATTATAGATAATATACACACACAAATTTATATACGTTTATATTTACATTTGAATTTTATTTTCTTATGGTTTATTTTAATATCACTCACATCATCACATAACAGTGTGTGACGTTTCCATCAGCGAGCTGTACAACACAACACACACTTCACTAAGGTTTAATATTCACTCACCTGAGGAACCTGAGCTGTTATCTGATCTCTCTTCTGTTTTTTCTTTGAAGGAAAAAATAATTAGATTAGCCTAGATTATCATAAATTAGATTAGATTAGATTATTTGTCACATGCACCTTAGAGTGAAATTATTTTGCGCATATCCCAGTTAGAAAGCTGGGGTCAGAGCGTAGGGTCAGTCAGGATACAGCGCCCCCTGGAGCGGATGAGGTTAAGGGTCGTGCTCAAGGGCTCAACAGTGTCAACTTAACCCAGAGCCTTAACCATTTGAGCCACCAGGATACTGGCCACCACTGATCTGTAGAACATTTAATCAGACACTAAAATAAAGAACATCTGACTCTGAGTCTTTGTATAAATGTTCTGTATTTGCTGACCAGTCCAGTGTGTCCTCCAGCAGTAGGCCTACGCATTTATACAGCATGTTCTCCCCACCGTAACGTTAACTCCCTCAGTGGTGACCAGTAGTAGTGAGGACCTGGTCCTACGAAGGTCTAAAATCATCTCCTTGGTCTTAGAGGTGTTCAGCTGGAGATGATTAGACCTGAACCAGTTCACTAAACTCTCCACAACACTCCTATGTTCCCCTTCTGTCCATCCCTTATGTCTTATCTTAGCATGCTGCATATTAGCCTTATGTAACTTACACTTAAACCTTATAGTAGATGATATTTAAAAGTAATCTTAACTGAATGTTCTAATACAATAGTTTCATTGCAATATTTTTACATGTAAATGAACTTTTCAGCTTTAATAGTGAGTGTGTGTTCTACTGACACTAACTCACTCACCATAGACTGAGAGATTAACACTGTTGATCAGGACTGTTCTTCTCCTAACACGGACAGATCTGTTGGTGTGTCTCACTGTCTGGTAGCTGGTGTAGACTCCTGTATCAGTAAATTTCAGATTGTGTAACACCAGTGAACAGTTCCCCTTACGCAGCTCCTCCACAGGAACGTCCACACGACCCTCATATCCCTCACCCTGATACGAGTCCACACCCAGTCGCTCAAACACAATCTCAGACATGATTTTCCATCCAATGTACAGTCTCTCAGTGTCTCCACTCGTCAGTTGACACGGCAGGACAGCTGTAGAACCCACTGGGCCAGATACACTGATCTCAGGTTCTGCAGAGAGGAGGTCTGAGACGGGAAATTATAATATAGATTAATCTGGACAGAGCAGTTATTTTCATTTATTTTATAAAAGATAAAAAGATAACTCACCCACCCAGGCACTGATCCACACGGTGCAGATGCAGGAAAAGTTAGTCATGGTGCGTCAGTGTGTGTAGATTTACTACAACAAACAGAAGCAGATGTGGAAAATAAAGATATATTAAAATATACTCACTCACTCACTCATCATCTATACTCTTTTATCCTGTATTCAGGGTCGCAGGGGGCCTGGAGCCCATCCCATGAGGCCTAAGGCACGAGGCGGGGTACACCCTGGACAGAGTGCCAATCTATCTAATTAGTCTAATCCTCAGATCTTTGGATTGTGGGAGAAAACCGGAGTACCCGGAGGGGGCCAAGCACACAGAGACTGGAATTGAACCCGGACCCTGGAGGTGCACGGCAAAAGTGCTAACCACTACACAGAAATGGCCACGCCCCCATGTTAATGTGAGGGGTTTACACACCATGCAGCGACTGCAGACAGTTTAAGTCTCAGGACTTTTCCTGGGTAATTTAAAAGGAGAATAAATACATTTTAAAACTAAGGTTAAACTCCCGATCATGTTACTGTATTATTTGGAATGTAAGACCATAAGGAGTTACCCTGTGTAGGATAAAGAAAATTGGAAAGTCCCCTTTGGATATGAGGACTCTACCAGCCATGTTCAAGTCACTGCTGTGTTTACAGAGAGAGATTCCTTATAGACAGATCAAACAGACATTCAAACTATTATTATATAAATATTATTTCAGAACCCTGTGATGTTACAGTACCGTTTTCATGGCTCTAGTACCGCAGTAGAGGTTTAGTCCCGTTATACAGTATTACACCAGTGCAGTATGAAACCCAGTGTACCGCGATAAAGGAGACATGATGTCACACCCTATAGTCATATCTAATACTTTCTGTAAACACACACACACACACAAACACACACACTCATTCACATAGCAGTTAGACCAACAGAAATAAACCCTCTAAAACTAAACACACATGCAGGGTCCTACCTTTTTAGACGTTACAGTATGAGATGGTGATATTTTACAGTAAAGCCCCCCTGCACTACAGTACAATCTGCTTTAATAAAGTCCATTACAGTAAAGTCCAGCTCTGAGCTCTGATTTATTCTGATTTTCAGCCTGGAGTCTGTCATGGTGTTTTATTTCCACTTCGTGTGCAAAATCAGCTTTTACTTCTCCTCATTCCTCCACCCTTTCCCAAATATTAACACCCCCCCCCCCCCCCCCCCCCCGGCAGTGTGACGTGATGCCTGTAACAGGAAACCTGGTTAGTGTTAGAACTCAATAACTGCCTCGAGTAGGAAACAATAGTAAAGTTATGAGGATTTAATTATAGAACGTTTTCCTTCATTAAACAGAAAAAAATGTATAAAAAATTGGACCAAAAACAAAAGTTTGTCTCGTTTAAAGTTAGATAGCATAAGTTTTTTTTGTGCATTACTAGAAATAAATGTAATTAAATAAAATATAAGACTTTATTTCTAGTTTATAATAAATGTAAATTAATTATAAATAAAATGACAGTAAAAACAGTAATATTATATTAACGCTATAAGCTGAATATAAAAGATAAAGCGAGCAGCTGCACAAAGTATCTATAAGAATGTTTGTGTAATGAGTGTATACTAGATTTTTTATTCTTTCTTTTTGTTTTAAAGGTATTTTTATAAAATAAAATAAAATAAATACAATAATCCATGTAAATCATCACGGCTGCCCAAGAAGTGTTAGGAGCATAAAACTTTGTGAAGTGTAATAAAACACTAAACCCAGAATGATTTAAAGATCTCTTATTGTGTAGATGAAGTAAGTGACCTCACAACACTGAAGGTGAGATCTTACAGACAGAAATCTGCTCAATACATGGTGCACTGATCACTGATATTTAAGAGCGTGATGAAAGAAGAAGTGAACTATAACATTATTATCTGTGTGTTGTTGTAAAGTGCTTGAGATCATTAACTGGAACAATGAGGAGTTGTGATTTGGAGAAGTTTCTCTGAGCAGCTGAGTCAGGCCCTGGTGAAGCCTCAGATAGAGAGGAGAAAGTCACTTCCTACTTCTAACCAGAAAACACCAGTACAGGGAGATCTAAAGGCAGACGGAACCCCCGCTCATCTCACCAGGAGGAAATAATACATACTGTCTCTGTGTGTGTGTGTGTGTGTGTGGCTGTTACTCACACATGTGAACTGCTTAGTATACTTTTTAGAATTATTCTTTTCTCACTCTAACACATTTGTACTCTTTATTGAAAAACTGACACATAATAATATAATATCATTAGCAAATGATTAATTAAATCAAATAAATATGCACATATTTGCATACATCAAGATTATTAAACATTTTTTTTAAATAACTGAATTTACATCAATTGTCACTTGTATAAAAAATTGCAGGTCCAGTTTGTTGTTAAATAAAGATATAGAAAAATACAAACATTTTACTATAATGAGATAAAATATCAAGTATATAAAAATATCCAAAGGAAAAAAAATCCTTTTAAACTCAATGCCCTTTTTTTTTTTTTGAAACAAAGTGTCCATAAAGTCAGTGTGAACAGAACAGGGGTTAAACTGTTCATTCTAATTTCTCTTTAACTCACTTTAGTTCTCTTTCCCACCACTAGGTGGCTCCCCATCACTTTAGTAGATCAGTGATTCTCCACCCTGGTGATGAAGGAACCCCTGTCCTGCACATTCTAGTGTTTTCTCTGCTCTATCACACCCACTTTAATGAAGAAAAGACTAAGATGTCCAGGACAGGGCGTCGTCCAGGATCAGGGACGGGAACAGCTGCTTTAGATCACTCCGCCTTATGGACATTTGTCTCACACACGTCCTGCATGTGTAGTGTGAGTTCTGTCTGTTAATCTGTCAGTGCTTTTACTTCTCCTCATCTTAAACATGTAGAACACACTCTCACACACACACACACTTACACACTCTTACAGAATTCTGATCAGATGTCCTTGAGATCGTCTCATATAATGTGATCAGTAATGATAATACAGTGACGACTCGACTTGTATAAAGTTCTTGAAGATGCTTCACTTCTTCTCCGGAATTCTTCATCAGGTCCAACTAACTGTCTCACAGTGTTAGGGACATAAACTCAGTGTTGTCTTAAAGTCAGGTGGACAGTTCTGATTGGACAGCAGTGACGTGTCTCTAGAGTTCTGATTGTTCAGCATCACACAGCTGCAGTGTGTAGTTTACTGTGTGGGATTAAAACACACAGTCCTGTACACAGCTGTAGGTCACACTCATGTTTCTCCACAGAAGAGCTGGACGAGTAAACATGAGACAAGGGACAGGACCAGGACCAGTGGGTGAGGACTCTTCATTACTGCAGAGAGACAGAAATGAGTTTTAGTTACAGTTGTGGTTGGAGGTTTACACACACTCATGAACATGAACATCAGGACAATTCTGGTCTTTCAGTGATTTCTTTGAACTGATCTTTTTCTGGGGCTGAATGACTGAACAACACACATCTTTAATAGAAGTAAACTCCAAGAGTCTGGAGCATGCATTTTAATGATGAGCTCCTTCACCTGCATCAGCACCTCTTTACACTGTGTACTGAGAGTCTCATCAACATCTACCAAATACACATTCAACACTCTTAATCAACTCCACACCTTTTTTTTTGCCGCCGCCGGCCCCTCTCCCGTCCCAAAGCACTCACAGACAGAGCTGTCCTCTCGCAGGAGCCATCCCCCCCCTCTAGTGTTAACTAGTGTTAGTGTTGAGGGGGGTCTGGAAAAAACAAAAAAAATTGACTACTCTGTTAAATTGTTAAGGTAGATGGTATTTAAAAAATGTTACAGTGTTATGGTTAAACTGTTCATGTTTTAAGGTTCTAAGTGGATTATAAGATTATAAAGATAAAAAAAACAAGCAAAAAAAAAAACAACAACAGAAAAACAAACAAACAACAACAACAAAAAAAAACTCAGCCAAAGTGTCTCATTTGGGTCACTTTTGCCGGTCCCAAGCCCGGGTAAAGGAGGAGGGTAGGAATTGTGACATTAAAAAAACTAAACTAATAACACTAGCTTTCCTGTTTTTTTATTTAGGCTATTATATATATTAAAAAAATAAAAACAGAGGCCTACCATAAGCGTGTATTATTCTTTTTCTATTCTATCATCAGCATTTGCTAAATGCACTGTGTATAAGCTAACTGAGACATGGCATAGCATTTGCATGTCTTTGCTCTTTTGTTGATTTTAATTCCTTTAAATGTCCTCATTTATAAGTCCCTTTGGATAAAAACATCTGCTAAATATGAAAAAAATGGTGATATATATATAGTAATATATATTATGTATAAAAACTACGACGGTACGATGGAGCTTTAGTGCCACGTTAAAAATAAAAAAAAAATGTAAATCTACAAGAATAAACTCAATGTTATGAGATAAAAGTCGAAATGTTACAAATGGGTTTGTCAGATACAAATACACATTCTTACCATATTTCAAGCTTCAAATAAGTGTCACGTATCTTTTTGAAAGCCATATGACAGAATTGCATTATGCAAATTACGTGATGACGTCATCTAGCGACTTCTAGCGACTTCTACGACAGCCAATAGCTACTTTCCTTACTGACGAGTTGGCAACACTGGGCCGGCGGCGGCAGCTGCTGTGGCAAGTTGAGAAGAGTCAGTACAGACACATCAGAGTCTCCAAAAGTCTCCAGTAACACAAGAAAAAGTCGCCAGATTTGTCGCTAGAGGGATTTGAAAAGTCGCTAAATATAGCGACAAAGTCGCTAAGTTGGCAACACTGGACACGAAGCTCTGACTGACAGCCGCTGAATCCACCGGTGAACTTTGGGGGAGGAGCCAAGCAAACTTCAACCCAGCAGCTGGGTTACACAAAAACTACCCAACTCTCTGTAAATAACCCAGAAAAATGACCCAACAGAGGAAACCCAGCGTTTGGGTAGAAAAAACAACCCAGCGTTTTTTAGAGGGTTCTTACGAAAGAAGGTAGCATGTATTAAAATGTATAAACATATTTACGGGACTCACTTCTTAATCGCTAGCGGAAACTTTAGGGCTGTGATTAGTAATAAAGAAAGAGTTTTGTGAGTGAGTAATACTTAAAGTATACTTAATACTTAGAGTCTTAAAACTCATCTAACAGTCTCACTGTGAGAAAGATAATCTAACAGTCTCACTGTGAGTCAGATAATCTAACAGCATCACTGTGAGAAAGATAATCTAACAGCATCACTGTGAGAAAGATGCTTCAGATACGAGCCACTGAGCCAGAAGTGACTTTGCTTAGTGATTATTTTACAAAAGTGAACAAGCAAATCCCCAAAAGTGGCAATAATAGATTTTAAAAGATTTTACACGGAAGAGGCGAACAAAAACCAATCAATCATCAAAAGGGGGAAAGTCTAAGAGTAGTCAGGAACACAGCAAGAGGATCATATACACAGAAGAACATTTAGAATCAACTACGGAATAAACAGAAAGCAAATCCGTCTGAAACGCTGAGCTTATAAGAGCTGATTTGGGCAGCGTTGAGTTTGACGCCTTTGGAGTATAAAACCTATAACCAGTGAGAGTTACTGTAGATCCGGAGAGCTGCTGCTGTAAGTGTGTGTGAAGTTGTGAAGGAGAGGAAACTCGGATCTGCTTGATGTTTTGTTGAAGGATTTGTGTAACTTTAATGTGATGATGTGATTTAAAGTGTAAACACAGTGTCTGAGACATGAAGAGAGGGTGAGTGTGAACTTTATATAACTCTATAAACTCTATATCACAGCTCTTACACAACTCAGAACTTCACTTAGTGCACTAATTACACAACACTCATAGAGTTTAGATATTCATTCAGCAGTTACATACAGTATATTCAACATTAATCATAAATAGAAACAGTAAACACATTCTAGCTGCTTCCACAATATTGTGTTTAACTACAGAAATGCTGTAAAGGAACATCAAAGTCAAGCAAACTGTCAATCATCTACAGAAACACTCTAAATTATGGCATTAGATTAGATTAGATTAGTTTAGACTGAACTTTATTGTCACTGCACATGTTCGGTACGAGGCGTCAGAATCCAGTTATCATCTAACCAGAAGTGTCACTCAGCAGCTCACAGAGAAGGAGTTCTGTACAATGAGAACAATGATTATAGATGATGAAGTGGAGGAAGATATTGTAGACCAGGGTTATGATATTGTGATTTAAGAAGGTTATGAACATCTCTTGTTGTCGTCTCAGGAGAGTGTAACAGGGGTGTGTATAGTTTGTGTCAGGAACACTACTGTAATGTCTGAATGATTAATGTGTCTCCTGTTAATCGAGTCTCCTCAGTGCTGTTTATTTTAACATTCTGTGTGTGAAGCAGCTGAAACGGCTTTGAATGCAATCTTTTGTGTTGGTTAGAACATTTGTTAAAATATTGTATTATACATAATTAGTTAACAATTAAAATAGAAGAAGAAGAACTCAGTTGTATGAATATATTTTATTTGTTATAGTAAATCTACACACACTGACGCACCATGACCAACTTTTCCTACATCTGCACCGTGTGGATCAGCGTCTGTGTGTGTAAGTCACATTTTTATCTTTCATAAAACATATGAAACATATTGTTATTAAAATAACTGCTCTGTCCAGATTAATCTATATTATAATTTCCCGTCTCAGACCTCCTCTCTGCAGAACCTGAGATCAGTGTATCTGGTCCAGTGGGTTCTACAGCTGTCCTGCCGTGTCAACTGACGAGTGTAGACACTGACAGACTGTATATTAGATGGAACATTGAATCTGAGATTGTGTTTGAGCGACTGGGTGACAGGTCGTTTCAGGGTGAAGGATATGAGGGTCGTGTGGACGTTCCTGTGGAGAAGCTGCGTAAGGGGAACTGTTCACTGGTGTTACACAATCTGACATTTACTGATACAGGAGTCTACACCAGCTACCAGACAGTGAGACACACCAAGAGATCTGTCCGTGTTAGGAGAGGAACAGTCCTGATCAACAGTGTTAATCTCTCAGTCTATGGTGAGTGAGTTAGTGTCAGTAGAACACACACTGAGCGTTACACACACCAGAGAACAAAGCTGGAAATAACTAATGATTATAAAAGTGTAAATCTTACTGTGTTATGATGCAGTAATGTGTGTTTTCTTTCCCTTTAGTTCCCCCTCTTAAAGAAACAGACGTTGGTATTTCAGCAGCTCCCACAGGTGAGTCAGTATCTACCTTCCCCTTATTTTCATCACTAATCAATAATTAACAGTCTGTTCCAGAACGTTAGAGGTGGAAGTAGGACTGATTTATAAAATCCCACTTTAGGAATTACACCCACTTCTACCCAGTCCCTCATTTTCACAGGCTCAAAAGTAATGGGACACCTGAGTGATGCGCAGTGTAAAGGCCAGTTGTGGCTGTTCCTCAGTTATCTCATGACAGATTAAGGAGATAAAAGGTGTGGAGTTGATTGAGAGTGTTGAATGTGTATTTGGTAGATGTTGATGAGACTCTCAGTACACAGTGTAAAGAGGTGCTGATGCAGGTGAAGGAGCTCATCATTAAAATGCATGCTCCAGACTCTTGGAGTTTACTTCTATTAAAGATGTGTGTTGTTCAGTCATTCAGCCCCAGAAAAAGATCAGTTCAAAGAAATCACTGAAAGACCAGAATTGTCCTGATGTTCATGTTCATGAGTGTGTGAACCTCCAACCACAACTGTAACTAAAACTCATTTCTGTCTCTCTGCAGTAATGAAGAGTCCTCACCCACTGGTCCTGGTCCTGTCCCTCGTCTCATGTTTACTCGTCCAGCTCTTCTGTAGAGAAACATGAGTGTGACCTACAGCTGTGTACAGGACTGTGTGTTTCAATCACACACAGTAAACTACACACTGCAGCTGTGTGATGCTGAACAATCAGAACTCTAGAGACACGTCACTGCTGTCCAATCAGAACTGTCCACCTGACTTAAAGACAGCACTAAGTTCATGTCCCTGACTCTCTAGACACTCAAGATAGACGCGCATGTTCTCTTCTCGCGATGTTTCCGGTTTCCATAGTGACAAGATCTCTTTGGTTTATCTCAACATGATTGAATCTAATACATGTTAAGTTGTTGAATTTCCTGCAAATGCGACATAATTTATTCATGTTCATGATATTATTATGTACAAAACACATATTACATTTTAGTACATGTAACAGAACTTACATAACCAACTTCCTTTTTTTCAGAGTAGGCATTAAGGGAAGAGAGTATATTCTTGTTCTTTTTCTTTTCTTCCCTTTCCCATCATCACATCCCCAGTGAGCGTGTCACATTAAACATTCTTACAGCACTGCTCTCTTCTCCTGATCAATGATTCTTCTTCATTATACACAGTGTAACACAAAACTGAGCTGGAAATTGTAGAGTGTAAAGCCAGTCTCTTGAAGTGTGTGTGGTAGAGCAGTGAGACTAAAATATACAGGCCAGTGGACTCCAGGACTAGGGTTAAGACCTGCTCATCTAAAGAGATGTGGTGCCATCTAGTGGTAGAAAGGAGAAATGATAGAACTAGCCTTCAAAAACACAACTTTACATCCTGACCTTTAAAGATTATGGACAAAGGTCAGCTCTTCAGTGTTCATTCAACACCAACCTTCTTTATTATTTTGGTTTTCCTTTGTAATAAAGATTATAATTTAGAAGTTTGAGTGTTCTCGCTTATCCACAACACTACATGTGAGATATGAGGAATTCCCAATAACAATAACACAATGAAAAGACTTCTATCATAAACACTGCTGTCCAGTTATTTTGTTATAGTAACAAATCCAAAAGACTCTTTAAGATATCAAATCAAAAGATATATAATTTTTATAAACACATGCTTTTATTCCTGATCCATAACCAAGATATCTATATTAATAAGTCTATATTCTCTAATTGATTTAATAACAATATTACATTACATTACATCCTCAGTGGTTCAAATAGAAAATGGAAAAGAATGCATGTCAGTGTTTAACCTGTCTGAATTCTGTACAGAGTAAAGAAACTCTAAATATCACTGGTTACTGAAATGATTTGGCTTAATGAGTTATTTAAAGATGATCCCAGGTGACGTAACCTCTTCAAAAAAAAACAAAGTCTGGTGCATAAAATAATGATTAGAACACACTGTATATTTTCTGCCATCTTAATCTATCAGTGCTTATCAGTGCTTGGGGCAGTGGTGGTGGCTCAGTGTGTTAAGGCTTTGAGTTACAGATCAGAAGGTTGGCAGGTCGAGGCCCCACTGCTCCAGGGTTATAATGACTGACCCTGTTTACTAACAAGAAGCTGGGATATGTAAAGGATAAAGAATTTCACTGTGCAGTGATGTGTGTGTGACAAATAAAGGCTAAACTTAGCTGAACTGAGCCATTAAAACATAAATAATCTACATAAACATAAGTAATTAAATACTGATATTTAATAGTACTGTAGTTTTGCATGACTACGCTCCAGTATCTCTCTCTCTCTCTCTCTCTCTCTCTTACTCTCTGTAGGTGATGCAGGAATGAAGAGTTCTCACCCAACATTCATGAACATTTCCATCATTTCTACACTCATGTTCACTCCTCAAGCTCTTCATCAGTGTCCCCTAGAGCCGTGTACAGGACTGTGTTTCAATCCCACACTAATGGACAAAATGTGCTTTCATAACAACACAGTTCTGTGGTCCTGACCCACCAGTACCTGAGAGACATGCCGCTGATGTCCAACTATTAATGTCTAATTAACTCACAGAATGTAAACCCTGTGACTATAAACCATTTAGGTAGAGCTGATGAAGCCTTTCAGATGAGAAATGCTGTGTTCCTCAACTGTACCTGTTGTTACTAAATCCTACAACTACGAGCGACCTGGGTGATTGAGAATCTACACAAAGAGTAAAGATGTTTCTAGATTAGATCAGATCTTATAGCAGTGTTTGTTAGGAGGGTTACTGTTGGAGATCAGAAGGTCACACAGTATCTTACTGAACTAAGAGGATTAACCATTAAGCATTAAAGCACAATTTCTGCTGATGTAGTTAAATAATTTTTACATTATAATGATAATAAGATTTCTAAAAGATTCATTGCTGTTAATCCAAAGCAAGTTGCCAATGAAGCCATTTTTAAGTTTATTTACAGAACGCGACCAACAACAAAACAATCTGTTCATGTGGAGGATGTCATACAAATCTGTCCGTTTAAATTAACTGTTGCTATTGAAAAAAAAGTGTGCGTGTGTGTGTGTGTGTGTCACATACACAGTCATACAGGGTATGGGGTCAGGGGTAGCTCAGTGGTTAAGGCATTGGACTACGGTTCGGAAGATCCCAGGTTCAAACCCCACAACCACCAAGTTGCCACTGTTGGGCCCTTGAGCGCGGCCCTTAACCCTCAACTGCTCAGATGTATAATGAGATAAAAATGTAAGTCGCTCTGGATAAGAGCGTCTGCCAAATGCCTAAATGTCATACCCAGTATTTAAGGTGAAATGCTGTTGACTTCAATATTCCAAAAAATTAGAGAATAATAAATAGTAGAATAAGATAAAAATAGAGAAGAAGTTAATGTTAATGAATATATAATAAAAATAGAAAGATATATATAGTAAAATGAAATATAATAGAAATGTAATGCATAGTAGAACCGTGTTATGTGCAAGATTGTAGTTTAAGTTTACAGTGTGCGGAAATGTGCAGATGTTCCCTGTTATTCCTCTGTAGTTGCCATCGGCACATGATCTGCACATAAATAGTTGATGCTCAGTGCAAAGACATTATACATTTAATTTCTTTTAAACACATCATAGTGACATTTTTAAATGACAAAAGTTTAGATCTTGAGATTTATAAAGGTTACTGAGAAAACATGAAGAAAACAGGCATGCGTGCACACACACACACGCACACACACACACACACACACCCATCCCCCAGTAATCAGTTACATTACAGCGTTACTTCTGATAAAAGTAATTAGTACTTTTCCATTGCAGAAAATCAGGGCTTGTAGGACGACTTTCTCACACACACACACACACACACACACACACACACACACACACACACACTAATGAATTGGGAGTCACTGCTGTCTGGCTCAGATTATATAAATTGTCTGAATAACAGATTACATTTTTAAAAGAATTACTAAGTATTTAAATGGCGAACCTAACGCATTAGATTACTCGTTACATCAAAAAAGTAATCCATGTTACACCCAACACTGCGGGGGGAGGGGGGGGGGGCTAGTCTATCACAGGAGGCTTAGGGCACGAGGCGGGGTACACCCTGGACAGGGCACACACACTCACACACTCATTCACACACTTGTTCACACACTACGGGCGATTTGCGAACACCAATTAGTCTAACCTACGTGTCTTTTGGACTGTGGGAGGAAACCGGAGTATCCAGAGGAAACCCACCAAGCACGTGAAGAACATGCAAACTCCATGCACACAGAGACGGGAATCGAGCCCAGACCCTGGAGGTGCAAAGCAACAGTGCTAACCACTACACCACTGTACCGCCCTAAATACAGTTCTTATTTATATATAAACTATAATATTAGTGTTATATTAGAGTCCTCACCCTCTCGCTCAAACACAATCTCAGATTGGTTCCATCTAATATACTGTGTGTCAGTGTCTACACCCGTCAGTTCACAGGGCAGGACAGCTGTAGAACCCACTGGACCAGATACACTGATCTGAAGTAGAGCAGAGACGATGTCTGAAATATATAAATATAAATATAGATAAATCACTTCTATTAAGGACTTTATGTTTTATTTATTATTTATTTACTGACCCACACAGATGCAGATAACAGAAAAGAAGGTCATGACTCTAACTATGTCCTCCTGGTCTGCAGATGTTATATGAAATAAATAAATAAATAAATAACATTATATAAACTGCTTCTTGATATGAGTTTACCATTTTTCTGAGATTTGAAGTATTATCTAATCACATGGTATAATATAATATATAACATCATATTAAACAACACAGAGGTTTGCATTCAAGCCAAGCTCGCTAAAGTCATGTGAGTTTGAATTAGCAGCTGTGTTTACACTTTAAATCACATCATCACATTAAAGTTACACAAATCCTTCAACAAAACATCAAGCAGATCCGAGTTTCCTCTCCTTCACAACTTCACACACACTTACAGCAGCAGCTCTCCAGGTGTAGGAGTGTGTGTGTGTGTGTGTGTCTCTCTACAGCGGGACTGTGTGACTTATACTAACAGGAAACTGAACGCACGATGACGTGAAGTGCAGAATCTCAACCTGACTAAGTGTCTGCACAGACCCAGTTCCTCATTTGAAGCTGTGGTTTGAGAAATGATAAACTAAAGTACACAAGATTCCCTCTGATCTTTGTACTGCTTTAACATTAGTAATACTGTACATTTCAATAGACTATTAGGAGTGACTTCTGCTTGGCTGGAATGAAAGTCTGCACCAATCCTGATACTTTTTGGATAAAATTAGACACCCCTGTTTTACTCACTCACTCATCGTCTATACCACTTTATCCTGTATTCAGGGTCGCGGGGTCTGGAGCCTATCCCAGGAGACTACAAGGTGGGGTACACCCTGGACAGGGTTCCAATCCATCGCAGGGCACACACTCATACACACACTCACACACTCTGTCACACACTACGGGCAGTTTGGGAACGCCTAATGCAGAATGCTACATTACCCTACATTATATACACAAATGTGTAAAGATGCTGCGTCATCACTTTCAGTTCTTTATTGGACGGAGTGATCTTGTCCACACACACACCTCTATAAAGCCAGGGTCCTACCTCTATCTGCTTTAATAAAGTCCACTGCAGTAAAGTCTCAGATAGTCAGTATTTATTCTGATTTTAACCCTGGAGTCTCTGTCATGGTGGAAAACTGTTTCATTTCCACTTTGTGTGCAAAATCCACTTTTACTTCTCCTTTTAATTTACACTTTCCAGCTAGATACATTGTCACAGAGTCTCTGTTTGTCCATTTTATTGCTGAACCCCTACATTATACATGATCTATTTAGTGTTTCTGTCATAAACACAGTAAAGTTATAAGGATTAAATGATAGAACAATTAAGGATGTGTTGTATGAACAAAAGATAGTTTAAAGAACAAAAGATAGTTTAAAGTCACAAACTTTCTCATTTCAATTCACTTTTAGAATAGATTAACTTCACAAAATTCATTAACATTAAGACTTTATTTGTTAATTTATAAAAGTAAACAAAACCAATAAATTGAATTAAAAAGCACAGTAAAACAATAATGATATTTAATTAAAAGCTGAATATAAAAGATAAAGCTAGAAAGCATCCATAATAATGTTTGGGCAGTGAGGGTGTACTAGATTCTTTAGGCTTTTTTATTTTATTTTATTACAAAAAGTTAAAAGCCATGCAAATCATCAAGGCTGATAAAATAATTAAGTGTTAATACTACTAATCATCATTTATCCCAACAAACATCACATAAATGACATTTAAAAATGTCTCATACTGTACATTAATAAACTTAACACTGAATGTATATTTTTTTGCACTGATCAGTGATACAGTATATACAGGTGTGATAAAGTAAGAAGTAAACTAGAACATTATTATCTGTGTGCTGTAAAGCAGCTCATAAAAATGACTTCCTGCTGTTCAGAGACTGAGCTTCACTGACCAGACGGGAATTCAGGTCATGGCTGCATCTCACACACACACACACACACACACACACACACACACACACACACACACACACACACACACGGACACATTAATAAAGCCTGAGAGTGAGGAGTGTGAAGGTGATGAAGGTGATGATGTCACTTATAGTAGTTTTGTTTGTTCAGAAACTCTCTCTGTTAATAAAATATAATTTAACATTTTGTCAGGTTTACATTCTCTCATTATTTTGGCATTTACAAGGTTAAAACTGACTGTCAGAATTTATATACTGTATTTCCATGAAGCTGAATTATTATTATAATTTCTAGAAGTAGTTTGATTTACAAATTTTGCTTAGAATTGTGGCAAAAATAGAATTTCTGAAGATTTTAAAATGAATTTAGTAGAAATCAGTGAAAGTCATGTGATACGTCCTGTAACATCTACAAATATATTACAGTTGGGTTTAATAATTATTATATTTAATATATAACAGTGTAAATGAACGTACAGAGCAGGATTATAGATCAGTAGTTAAATATGAAAGTCAGGTTATGAGCTCCTGAAGTTCTCTTCATTCATCTTTGGGTGTCACATGAGAGTCTGTTACACACCTCTGTTCTCTGTAGAACAGCTTATACTGTATTACACCCAGCAGAAGTAAAATATCAAAATATTAAATATAAATATTAAATATACAAATGCGTCAGTGTAAAAACCTACGTCATACATGTGAATACCATTACAGAATCTAAAACGTTGTACAGTTTAGATCATTTAGTGTAAATCCAGCTTTAAACTGTATAATTTCCAGACCAGGTTTGTCTCGTATAATGTGATCAGTAATGATAATAAAGATCTGCTGTAACTGTGCAGTGTAACACCAGCTTAACTCAGAGTAAAGTGCAGATGTTTGGATCATTTGATACACCACGCTGTGAGAAGAACAAACTGGTTCCTCCAGAACAAAATCCTGTTCAAGTTCAGTTCTGGAAGAAAGTCCAGTCTCACTAATGCTGAGTTCTGACAGGAAAGTGTGTAAAAGCTGCAGTGTGTAGTTTACTGTGTGTGATTGAAACACACAGTCCTGTACACAGCTGTAGGTCACACTCATGTTTCTCCACAGAAGAGCTGGACGAGTAAACATGAGACGAGGGACAGGACCAGGACCAGTGGGTGAGGACTCTTCATTACTGCAGAGAGACAGAAATGAGTTTTAGTTACAGTTGTGGTTGGAGGTTTACACACACTCATGAACATGAACATCAGGACAATTCTGGTCTTTCAGTGATTTCTTTGAACTGATCTTTTTCTGGGGCTGAATGACTGAACAACACACATCTTTAATAGAAGTAAACTCCAAGAGTCTGGAGCATGCATTTTAATGATGAGCTCCTTCACCTGCATCAGCACCTCTTTACACTGTGTACTGAGAGTCTCATCAACATCTACCAAATACACATTCAACACTCTCAATCAACTCCACACCTTTTATCTCCTTAATCTGTCATGAGATAACTGAGGAACAGCCACAACTGGCCTTTACACTGCGCATCACTCAGGTGTCCCATTACTTTTGAGCCTGTGAAAATGAGGAACTGGGTAAAAATGGGTGTAATTCCTAAAGTGGGATTTTATAAAATCAGTCCTACTTCCACCTCTAACGTTCTGGAACAGACTGTTAATTATTGATTAGTGATGAAAATAAGGGGAAGGTAGATACTGACTCACCTGTGGGAGCTGCTGAAATACCAATGTCTGTTTCTTTAAGAGAGGGAACTAAAGGGAAAGAAAACACACATTACTGCATCATAACACAGTAAGATTTACACTTTTATAATCATTAGTTATTTCCAGCTTTGTTCTCTGGTGTGTGTAACGCTCAGTGTGTGTTCTACTGACACTAACTCACTCACCATAGACTGAGAGATTAACACTGTTGATCAGGACTGTTCCTCTCCTAACACGGACAGATCTCTTGGTGTGTCTCACTGTCTGGTAGCTGGTGTACACTCCTGTATCAGTAAATGTCAGATTGTGTAACACCAGTGAACAGTTCCCCTTACGCAGCTCCTCCACAGGAACGTCCACACGACCCTCATATCCCTCACCCTGATACGAGGCCACACCCACTCGCTCAAACACAATCTCAGATTTGTTCCATCTAATATACAGTATGTCAGTGTCTACACTCGTCAGTTGACACGGCAGGACAGCTGTAGAACCCACTGGGCCAGATACACTGATCTCAGGTTCTGCAGAGAGGAGGTCTGAGACGGGAAATTATAATATAGATTAATCTGGACAGAGCAGTTACTTTAATAACATTATGTTTCATCTGTTTAATAAAAGATAAAAATGTGACTTACACACACAGACGCTGATCCACACGGTGCAGATGTAGGAAAAGTTGGTCATGGTGTGTCAGTGTGTGTAGATTTACTACAACAAACAAATATATTCATACAACTGAGTTCTTCTTCTTCTATTTTAATTGTTAACTAATTATGTATAATACAATATTTTAACAAATATTATAACCAACACGAAAGATTGCATTCAAAGCCGTTTCAGATGCTTCACACACAGAATGTTAAAATACACTCAGGACTGGACTATTCATAACTGTTACACATATTATATATAGCAACCTCCTTCATTCCACTCTCTATAACAACACACACACACACACACACACACACACACACACACACATTTATAACCTTCTTAAACCACAATATCATAACCCTGGTCTACAATATCTTCCTCCACTTCATCATCTATAATCATTGTTCTCATTGTACAGAACTCCTTCTCTGTGAGCTGCTGAGTGACACTTCTGGTTAGATGATAACTGGATTCTGACGCCTCGTACCGAACACGTGCAGTGACAAAGTTCAGTCTAATCTAATCTAATGCCATAATTCAGAGTGTTTCTGTAGATGATTGACAGTTTGCTTGACTTTGATGTTCCTTTACAGCATTTCTGTAGTTAAACACAATATTGTGGAAGCAGCTAGAATGTGTTTACTGTTTCTATTTATGATTAATGTTGAATATACTGTATGTAACTGCTGAATGAATATCTAAACTCTATGAGTGTTGTGTAATTAGTGCACTAAGTGAAGTTCTGAGTTGTGTAAGAGCTGTGATATAGAGTTTATAGAGTTATATAAAGTTCTCACTCACCCTCTCTTCATGTCTCAGACACTGTGTTTACACTTTAAATCACATCATCACATTAAAGTTACACAAATCCTTCAACAAAACATCAAGCAGATCCGAGTTTCCTCTCCTTCACAACTTCACACACACTTACAGCAGCAGCTCTCCGGATCTACAGTAACTCTCACTGGTTATAGGTTTTATACTCCAAAGGCGTCAAACTCAACGCTTCATTCTTCCAGCATTCTTTCCGGCGTAAAAACGCTACAATACATTTTAATACATGCTAACTTCTTTCGTAAGAACCGTTATTACCTCACAGAACACTAAGAGTGTGTCTTTAGTTCATGTACCACCGCAGTCAGCTGAAGGTTCAGTTTCACTTCCAGTCACTTCCAGTCACTTCCAGGTTTCAGTCACTTTGGTTCTGGTCCCCTAAAAGTTCTACAGGAAGAGCTACTGTCTCAGAGTTCTGTGAAAATTCCAACTATGAATGTTTTAGATTATGTGAGTTTCTTTTGCGAATGCCTACATGCAGAATGTAAGGTAGCAAAACATTCTCTTTCCTCCTCAGAAAGTCGTATAAAGAATCGTTTTGATAAAGGCTGCACGCCATTTCCAAGCAGGTGACAAAGTGATTACTTTTCACCATTTTCATGTCGTTTCTTTTCTGTTATGGCCCGACCTAGACCGGGGTGTAACAGTATTCCAGTGTGTTGTTTAACCTATTTGTTAAAATATTATATTGCACTGTGTACCTAGATAGTATTTAACAGTTTATGAGAAAACTGTTGTATATTCTGGAAACATTTTAAGATATATTAACTGTAGATTTTAACTGTAGATATTTTAATGCATATTCATCTCAACACCTGCTTCTGTTTGCTGTAGTAAATCACACACACATTAAGTGCACCTTGTAAATGTCTCCCTAATGATAACTAAACATTAGCATTAACACTGGACTAATCAGATCAGAAGGAAATTAGGGGGTGTGGTCTTTGATAAAAAAACAATTGAGATTAGGTGAGATTAGGACACGTCCAACATCAGTCCTGCATGGTGACATGGGGGAAATGTCCCTGGGTCTTTGAAGGATACAACTATCCCTTAACTATTGGGTTGATCAAGTCACATGTGAATGAACAGATTTAATGTAGTAAATGCTGCTTTTTTTTATTTCCGTCCCCACTTAATAAACTGAAGACTGGCAATTTTACATGATTCATGCTGAAGCACGCTCTCCAATTAAACCTTCCTTCTTTATCTTTAAAATATTTAATTATAAATCTGTGTACACGATTTGAACTGTAGATGTTTAGAACATACGATTCACTACAAATGTATAACTTTGAACAGGCCAGAGATCTTGTCTACATCTATAGAACTGTTGTTTAGTGAGACCAATTAAAGAGCCTTAAAGTAGTCTAGATTTAACCTTTTATTTTAAATGTGTAGAGCAAGCAGTGTGTGTGGTGTGTTTCTTATGTCCTGATTAACTTAACTTTAGCTATTGTGAGAAAGTGAGTTGATCTGTGACTCAGTCACACTGTCAATTTAATTCAGCTCGAGTTTTGTATAGCTGTATTTCTTACAGAATGCAGAGCATTTTAAAACTTTTAAAGGTTCCAAATATGCATTAATAATATGTAAAATTTGTGTTTGATTTTTTTTACTAGATATCTCATACACAGTGATGAACTTTTTTCCTGTTGTTATTTCAGTCCAGTAGGTGGCGCCCAACACCATGTTGACATGGTACATGTTGGGGAAGGGAACAGAGGTGATGAAAATGTGATGGGCAGGTTTGGTCTTCAGGACAGGAATGTAGAAGGACAGATGGTGGTGGACTTTGCAAAGAGGATGGAAATGGCAGTAGTAAATACTTTTTTCCCGAAGAGGCAGGAACATAGGGTGACATATAAGAGTGGAGGCAGAAGCACTCAGGTCGACTACATCTTGTGTCGACGTTGTAATCTGAAAGAGATCAGTGACTGCAAAGTGTTGGTAGGGGAGAGTGTAGCCAGACAACACAGAATGGTGGTGTGTAAAATAACCCTGGTGGTGAGGAAGGCGAAGAGGATAAAGGCAGAGCAGAGGACAAAGTTGTGGAAGCTGAGAAAGGAAGAATGTTGTGAAGTCTTTAGGGAGGAGTTGAGACAGGCTATGGGTGGTCAGAAGGTGCTTTCAGTTGACTGGACAACTACAGCCAATGTGATCAGGGAGACAGGTAGGAGGGTACTTGGTGTATCATCAGGTAAGGGGAAAGTGGACAAGGAGACTTGGTGGTGGAATGGAGAAGTCCAGGAGTGTATACAGGGAAAGAGGCTAGCTAAGAAGAAGTGGGACACTGAGAGGACTGAAGAGAGTAGACAGAAGTACAGGGAGATGCAGAGTAAGGTGAAGGTAGAGGTGGCAAAGGCCAAACAAAGAGCATACGAGGACTTGTATGCTAGGCTTGACAGTAAGGAGGGAGAGGTGGATCTGTACAGGTTGGCAAGGCAGAGAGATAGAGATGGGAAGGATGTGCAGCAGGTTAGAGTGATTAAAGATAGAGATGGAAATGTACTGACAGATGCCAGGAGGGTGATGGGAAGATGGAAGGAGTACTTTAAGGAGTTGATGAATGAGGAAAACGAAAGAGAACAAAGAGTAGAAGAGGTGACTCTTGTGGAACAGGAAGTAGCAAATATTGGTAGAAGTGAGGTGAGAAGGGCGTGGAAGAGGATGAAGAGTGGAAAGGCTGTTGGTCCTGATGACATACCTGTGGAGGTATGGAAGTGCTTAGGAGAGGTGGCAGTAGAGTTTTTGACAAGTTTGTTTAACAAGATCTTGGAGAGTGAGAGGATTCCAGAGGAATGGAGGAGAAGTGTATTGGTGCCAATTTTTAAGAACAATGGAGATGTGCAAAGCTGTGGCAATTATAGAGGTATAAAGCTAATGAGCCAGACAATGAAGCTGTGGGAAAGAGTAGTGGAAGCTAGGTTAAGGGCAGAGGTGAGCATTTGTGAGCAGCAATATGGTTTTATGCCTAGAAAGAGTACATCAGATGCAGTATTTGCTTTGAGGATGCTGGCGGAGAAGTACAGAGAAGGTAACAGGGAGTTGCATTGTGTCTTTTTAGATTTAGAGAAAGCGTATGACAGGGTGCCAAGAGAGGAGCTGTGGTATTGTATGAGGAAGTCTGGAGTGGCAGAGAAGTATGTTAGAGTGGTGCAGGACATGTATGAGAGCTGTAAGACAGTGGTAAGATGTGCTGTAGGTGTGACAGAAGAGTTTAAGGTGGAGGTGGGTCTGCATCAAGGATCGGCTCTAAGCCCCTTTTTGTTTGCTCTGGTGATGGACAGGATGACAGATGAGGTAAGACAGGAGTCCCCATGGACTATGATGTTTGCAGATGACATTGTGCTCTGTAGCGAGAGCAGGGAACAGGTGGAGGAAAATTTGGAGAGGTGGAGGTATGCTCTGGAAAGCAGAGGAATGAAGGTTAGCCGCAGCAAGACGGAATACATGTGTGTAAATGAGAGGGACCCAGGAGGATCGGTGAGGCTACAGGGAGCAGAGGTAAAGAAGGTGCAGGATTTTAAGTACTTAGGGTCAACGGTCCAGAGCAACGGACAGTGTGAAAAGGAGGTGAAGAGGCGGGTACAGGCAGGTTGGAATGGGTGGAGAAAAGTGTCAGGTGTGTTGTGCGATAAAAGAGTATCAGCGAGAATGAAAGGAAAGGTGTACAGGACAGTGGTGAGACCAGCGATGCTCTACGGCTTAGAGACAGTGGCGCTGAAGAAAAGACAGGAGGCAGAGTTGGAGGTAGCAGAGCTGAAGATGTTGAGGTTCTCTTTGGGAGTGACAAGGATGGATAGGATTAAGAATGAGTTTATCAGAGGGACAACCCACGTTAGATGTTTTGGAGATAAAGTCAGAGAGGCCAGATTGAGGTGGTTTGGGCATGTTCAGAGGAGAGATTGTGAATATATCGGTAGAAGGATGCTGAGGTTGGAACTGCCAGGCAGGAGGTCTAGAGGAAGACCAAAGAGGAGATTTATGGATGCAGTGAGAGAGGACATGAAGTTAGTTGGTGTGAGAGAAGAGGATGAAGAGGATAGGGTTAGATGGAGGCAGATGATTCGCTGTGGCGACCCCTGAAAGGGAACAGCCGAAAGACAAAGAAGAAGAAGAGGTGGCGCCCAACACCCATAAACATAAATATAAAAGTAGAAGTGACAGTCTTGCAAAATGTGGAAGATGGACTTTTTCTGTTGACTGTTGCATGTTTTATTTTCCACTTTTTTGAGTCCACAAATTTAAAACATGCTCATATACCATAGCTACAGTGAACTGGACTCTGGAATTTCCTTTAGGATCAATAAGGTATCTAAATGTCTCCCTAATGATAGGGAGACATATATATATACAGCGAATCATCTGCCTCCATCTAACCCTATCCTCCGCATCCTCTTCTTTCACACCAACTAACTTCATGTCCTCTCTTACTGCATCCATAAATCTCCTCTTTGGTCTACCTCAATCTGGCCTCTCTGACTTTATCTCCAAAATATCTAAGGTGGGTTGTCCCTCTGATAACCTCATTCTTGATCCTATCCATCCTTGTCACTCCCAAAGAGAACCTCAACATCTTCAGTTCTGCTACCTCCAGCTCTGCCTCCTGTCTTTTCTTCAGCGCCACTGTCTCTAAGCCGTAGAGCATCGCTGGTCTCACCACTGTCCTGTACACCTTTCCTTTCATTCTCGCTGATACTCTTTTATCGCACAACACACCTGACACTTTCTCCACCCATTCCAACCTGCCACCCAACCGCCTGTGACCCTAAGTACTTAAATTAAATAAAATTTTATTTGTATAGCGCTTTTAAAAATTGGCATTGTCCCAAAGCAGCTTTACACAATCAAAGAACTATTTAAGTGCGTATGGAATTTGAATGTAAATAAATCAACATTGTCAGTTTGTCCCTGGTGAGCAAGCCGAGGGCGACAGTGGCTAGGAAAAACTCCCTGAGATGGTAATAGGAAGAAACCTTGAGAGGAACCAGACTCAACAGGGAACCCATCCTCATCTGGGTGAAACAGAGAGCAGGAATTGATCTGCATTTATACAGTGTGTTAGTTGGCGGGCAGTTCAGCATAACAGTTGATGTTAATTGATGTTAATATGGAGTCCAGTTAGTTATTGAAATGAAGTTCCAGTCCTGAACTATCGAACTGTCAAGTCTTCAGAGAAACAGTTGCCAACACCAGTGAAGGTCAGAACCGTCTTCTAGGTAGAAAGAACTATCCCCAGGCACGAGACGCATCCCAAAGAGACACACGGGGCATCCATGTGACGAGATCTTCAACCAGAAGCGGGGCACCAGGATGGGTCAGACAGGTCCGGAGGGCAGAGGGAGTCTGGATCACTGGCAGCTCAGGAACAACATGTGTAGCTCGACAGAGAGAGAGGAAAGAGAGAGAGAGGGAAGAGAAAGAGCAGGAGAGAGAGAAGAGATAACAGTTAGGTCTGGTCACAGTCATTTAATGTATAATGTAAATGTAGATTTACTGTAGAGTGCAAGTACTTAAAGTCCTGAACCCTCTTTACCTCTGCTCCCTGTGGCCCCACCGTTCCTCTTAGGGTTAACCCTAACCCTAACCCCTCGGTCCCTCTCATTCACACACATGTATTCTGTCTTGCTATGGCTAACCTTCTATAAGTGGCCTGTAGAGTTAAAGTCAGTTTATTCCTGTGATGGGGTTGTGATTATAAACCCAGGAACCTGTATAACCTATCAACAGTTTCACTGACCAGATTTCCTTTGTCTAAGAAGTTCAGCACCTTTGTAAGAACACTCAGTTTGTGTAATTTTAGTGCTGTACATTGCAAAATTGTTTAAGTTGCTCTGCTTCATGTCCACATTTGTGTACTGTTTAGCCCAGAGCCTAAAATATAGCCTTTAAAGATAACTTCTACCTCAGGAAGCAGCAAGCTAAAAGATTGCACCCTTGGTGAGTTGAGTGAGATGTGTGTGTGTGTGTGTGTTTTTTATTTCGTGTTTAAGAGAGGGAAAATATTTAATGATGCAAAATTTCTACACTGTTTCTGGAATTTTGTTTTGTTGTGTCTCTCTTACAAGGAAAGTTTGTGTGTTTATATTGTATATTGTTTAAATAGCTTTAAGGGTTGTGTAATGTGCATAGCATATGTATAAATGTATGATGATGCAGTGTAAAGATGTAAAGGATTTATTTGTAAATTTATGTTATGCCAAAGGCTTATTTAACCAGCTATTTGTGTGTTTATTTTTACTTTTTGCACAATTGCACAATTGCACTCGTTAGAGACTCTCTGCCTTGTATTCAGAAGCCAAGGGCTGCGACACTTTCATTTTTCTTTTTTCCAGAGCGTACCCACACCTCTTTAGATTTTCCTCCACCTGTTTTCTGCTCTCGCTACAAAGCCCGATGTCAGACCCACCTCCACCTTGAACTCTTCGGTCACACCACAGCTCCTCCCTCAGCACCCTGTCGTGTGCCTTCTCTAAATCTACAAAGAAACAATGCAATTTACCTTAAAATGAACAATGTACAAAGCAAATACTACATCTGTTGTACTCTTTCTAGGTATGAAACTATATTGCTGCTCACAAATGCTCACTTCTGCCCTTAACCTAGCTTCTACTACTCTTTCCCAAAGCTACACTGTATGGCTCATCAGCTTTATTCCTCTGTCGTTGCCACTGATCTGCACATCTCCCTTGTTCATCAGATTTTTAAGATCACAAGAACGTCAGCATCACCGATGCAGGAATAAACATCAGCCGTGTGAAGAGGTTTATA
The DNA here is from genome assembly GCF_024256425.1 of Clarias gariepinus. NCBI lineage: Eukaryota > Metazoa > Chordata > Actinopteri > Siluriformes > Clariidae > Clarias > Clarias gariepinus. The sequence continues at coordinate 3,901,835 of NC_071101.1, forward strand.
ATTCAGAGTGTTAAGCTCTCCATCGATGGTGAGTCTCCATAACACACATCACAACATTTTTATAGAGAGAAAGAAATTTAAAGAAAGATAATTGCAAAATGGAGTTCATATTGTTTTCATGCATTCTTATTATTTTCTATGATTGAATAAATTAATTGTTGTTTATTTACATTTTTTTTTACGTGTGCCTTTACACACTCCTTGTACAAATCCTTTGTGAGCTGTGTGTGATTTTTCTACAAAAACGTTTAATATTAACCATAGTGTAAACACACATTAGTATTGTTTTATACTGAATAGCTAAATCACTAATGATAACATCACTTTCCGAACATTAAGAAAATGATTAGTGCTGTTATTTTACTATAACATCACTCCTCAACTCCTCTTATACCGCAACATTCGGCATAATATAACAATTTATACATAAAAAACAACTTCATCATCTACATTGTAGCAGCGATAAACACTCAGCCCTTTACCTCTGTCTCATTTTCCTCTCACACACTTAATCAGAAGCTACATCTTTCCCTCTGACTTTTTCTAATAACTCGTACTGGAGACTCCTTCCATCAGTATTTACTTTAATATAATCTCCTGTTATACAGTTCTACAGGAATACTGTACCATAACATTAGTTACACATTTCTCAATCTGTTCCTGTGTAGCGTTCGCTCTACAGATTCCTGTTGCTATAGAAACCATATATTAATGTATTCGAAGAAGTTCATTAAAATAAACATTGCAGCTGTTGTGTGAGCAGCGCTGTGGTGTAAGGAGTTATATATTAGATTAATAACCTCCTCAAACATCACACAGTGTGTTACTTTGGCCTGAACACTTTCTCTATAAATCCTCACTTCTGTTTGTTTTTTCCTTCCCTGATCTCTGTGCATAAAGAAACTCCACTAAACTCCAGAGTGGCTCAGGTGAGCAGATATTCCACCTCAAACTCAAACACTGAGAACTAAAACTTTTAATTCAGCAACATTTTACATTAAACACTCGAGCTCAATTTTTAAATCAAATGCAGCTTTTTATTTCTCAGTTTATTTTAACATTATTTATTTATTTATTGTATTCATTTGTATTGAAGTTTTATGTTTATTGATTTCATGGACTTCATAAGAATTGATAGTAGAAATGGTAGAATATTGTACTGCATATATAGTATACGAGTGCTTCTAGAAAGTATTTGCTCCCTAGAAATTGTCTGTTACTAGCATTTTACAAAAACGGATTTAAGTAACATTTACATTATCTTTGGTTTGACGTGAACCATATAAACTTACTGTATACTAAGGCCGTTCAAGTTAAACCAGGACTGTATATACAGTGAAAAGTCATGAGACACCCCTCATTTCTTCATATTATATGAAATTAAATAATTTAGATTGATTGAAAGAAACTGGAATAAACATTTTACTCTGACAGACTGCAAAGTGCATAAAGACACAATTATTATTATTATTATTATTATGTAAAAACCCCAGCAGCGACCTCATTTCCCCTCTTGTCTGTTCCAACCACTCAGCATTCAGCATCAGCAGTAAAACCATGACCGGCCTGATCATCTGTCATCATCTGCACCTGTTTCTCACTGGGTCAGGACTTAAGTTAGATGATTTTAATGGTTAAAAGATTCATAAGCCACTGTGTAGCTCAACGAGCCTGTAAAGCCTGGAGAACTATTTCTCAAGACTACATTAAAAATACAAGAAAGTCTGGAGCTTTGGGAGCAAAATATGAAGAAATGAGGGGGTCTTTTTCTCAGTAAAAAAAACTCTGGAAGAAGTTTATTAAAAAAGAGAAATAATCAGTGTGTGTAGGGGTGAATACTTTTGATACAGGGTGTATATACAGTAAGTGAAATGATAATCTGGAGCCTTGTTTTTAAATTACAGCCATGAATTTGTCTTCCTCTAGGTGGCGCTGGAGTGAGCTCTCTTCATCTGCTGGTCCTCGTCTTGTCACTTCTCTCATTTTTACTCTGTCATGACTTTGTCAGGGAGTTAAAATGATGTAAAACTCAGGTGTGTACTGTAAAGTGTACTGTAGATGTATTTATTTTAAAGTTTAGAGCGGTGAAGCCTGGAGTGATGAGATTGTAACACTTGGATTTAATTAAACCACTAGTTACTTTGCTACGGGGTCGAGAATCAAAATATGGGCTTTTAAACTGCACTTCCGGTATTGCGCAACCGAGGCGGGACAATATAAGACGCGACACAAAACTAGATGTAAACCAAACCAAAGTGTATTAAACAAAACAAACCAACAACCAAACAAACAAGGTGCACCAAAAACCAATATATACAAAATATATACAAATATAAACAAAGGGGTGGAGTGTAAGCGTGTGTGTGTGTGTGTGTGTGTGTGTGTATGATAGTCCAGAGTCAATGATATTGTTGTGTGTGAAATGGTGTACGGGAGAGATGGCTCGGTCTCACCGGTCAAGATGGAAAGTCCGGGAGCACGAGAAAACAGAATGAGATGGGTATTGATGTGAGTCCAAGGAAAGTAATCCACGGTAAACAACAACCAATCGCTCTCTCTCTATTCCACCTGCAGCGCGCTGTCTTCATCTCTCCGTCCCGAGCCGCTTGCCGGTTCCGGCTTTATACCGGCCCACGTGACCCGACGCCGCTTCCGGGTTATCTCGCGCTGCGATCGCGCACGCTCGCGAGAGCTTACCCTGTGACCAACACTGTCTATGGGGACAAATAAAACCAGATCGGGCAAATTTCATTGCGCAGGTGAGCCGCATTAGCTCCATAACCCTTTCCCTTTATGTGGCCGCGAACTTTAGGTAAACTGATGGATGAGAGGATTTAAGTACAGGAATGTAGAAGTGTTAGACTCTGAGAATGTTGGATTAATTAACAACATTTTAGGTGTTTGTACTCGGGGGGGGGGGGGTTAAAATAAAATAGTCTTTTTTAGAAAATAATTTTATGATATATAGCTTATGGTATTTTTATTATAATCTATTTACTACAGTAACTGTGTAGTTCAGTGTGAAGTCATCTGATGGAATACAGGCTTCATAAACCAAGATTAAGTTTTATTTAGTCATGATTTATATTGACAAAGAATCTTCCATAATGTGAAGTTAATGGAGTTATTGGTAATTTTATCTACCAGTTTATAAATATAGAGAGATGTAGAGCTTGTATTTTACTAAGAAAAAACGTAATAAAATCATAACAGATTTGTTTAAAAATGTATCTGGAATATTTTCTCCATAAGTCTCGATTTTGTTCACTGTATATTAGAGAGAGAGAGAGAGAAGCAATTCAATCTCTGTTCTAATCCACACAGAGAGCTTTGTGTACATTACATTAGTATACATGAAATAGTATTAGTCTTAATTCTGTTGTTGGTAGTAATGATAATAATAACAATAATAATAATAATAATAATAATAATAATGAGAGAGAGAGAAGACTCGAACCATCCATCCACATATGAGGGATGTTCAAGTCAAACTGGGACTAAGTGTTCCATTCATTCTAGCAGTGTTGCCTTGCACCTTGTTGCCTCCACCATGACAGACTGCAGGCTGAAAATCAGAAAAAATACTGACTATCTGATCTCAGAGCTGAACTTTACTGCAGTGGACTTTATTAAAGTGATGAATAAAAATATAAAGATCTCATACTGTTACTTCTAAAAGGTTGCACTAAAAGCCGTGGTAATATCTCAGTCTCTTTTAAGTCTCAGGAGAACACACACTGATCATCACAGCTGAAATGATGAGACATTTATACATTGTTCATTTACTTGTAAATACTATTTTAATGGCAATGAACTATTATATTATATATTATATGATAAAAAATAAGAGTTATAGTATTAATATGTAACTGGCTATTATTATTATATTATTGTGTAAAGTGTGGGTTATTAAAGTGTGAGTTTAACAACAGTAATGGAGTGAAAGTTAAGACTGGGGAAGAGAAACACTGAGCCACATTATTAGTAAGTCTGACCTTCACCTGACCCACAGTGTCAGTCACTTCAGCATCCCCAGCCCCGTCTCCCAGCAACTACACCCCATCATCTCTCCAACCACTCTTGGCCTTTCACTGGTTTCATCACATATTTAACCTAAGCCTGATTCCTCTGTCTAAAAATAAAGACCCATGCACACCAATTACCATGTTCCAATTACCATGTTCCAATTACCATGTTCCAATTACCATGTTCCAATTAACATGCACTTTTTTTTTTTCAGTTCACAAGGTTGGTTTGATTTGAAGCCGAGGTTGTTTCATTGCACTCAGCCATACACTTTTATATAAGTATTGTATAGGCAAGTGCAAAATTTGCACATGCAAGTTTGTCATAGTCTAGGCCCAAATCAGAAAAACAGGAATTTTGTGAAAACCCGGTCGGATCCCATAGAAAAGTAAAAACACACAGGAGTAGTGATAGTATAGGAGCCATGTAAACAATGTGTGTGATGTCATGTGACCGTGGGAAAATTTGGGAGTGTCATTAATTACGTCAGAATTAAAGCACCTGTGGCAGGGAGAAAGGGGGGTGAGCGCGGGAAGCACGTATTTGTTTGTTGACCGTAAATTCATCCATTTTTGCCTTGATTCAAGAATAATCTTTTAAGGTTTTGTCATTAAATAAATTTCAAGATGCAAGATGATTGACGCGTCACAAGTTATTCCCACACTCAGCTCCTGAGGCTTTGGTTGGCTTTTAGCCACTACAGATGGTCTGGTCCAACACGGCCCGATCGCTCCACCAGTAAGACTCACATTAATTTACAAAGTATTTCTGCTTCCAAAAATACAATTTTAACTATTAGTGTTACTGAAGTGCACTAGATTTTTATTTTACTTTTTATTTCACATATTTGACTGACAGCATTCTTTAAAAATTACATACAGTGGTGTGAAAAACTATTTGCCCCCTTCCTGATTTCTTATTCTTTTGCATGTTTGTCACACTTAAATGTTTCTGCTCATCAAAAACCGTTAACTATTAGTCAAAGATAACATAATTGAACACAAAATGCAGTTTTTAAATAAAGGTTTACGTTATTAAGGGAAAAACCTCCAAATCTACATGGCCCTGTGTGAAAAAGTAATTGCCCCCCCTTGTTAAAAAATAACTTAACTGTGGTTTATCACACCTGAGTTCAATTTCTGTAGTCACCCCCAGGCCTGATTACTGCCACACCTGTTTCAATCAAGAAATCACTTAAATAGGAGCTACCTGACACAGAGAAGTAGACCAAAAGCACCTCAAAAGCTAGACATCATGCCAAGATCCAAAGAAATTTAGGAACAAATGAGAACAAAAGTAATTGAGATCTATCAGTCTGGTAAAGGTTATAAAGCCATTTCTAAAGCTTTGGGACTCCAGCGAACCACAGTGAGAGCCATTATCCACAAATGGCAAAAACATGAAACAGTGGTGAACCTTCCCAGGAGTGGCCGGCCGACCAAAATTACCCCAAGAGCGCAGAGACAACTCATCCGAGAGGCCACAAAAGACCCCAGGACAACATCTAAAGAACTGCAGGCCTCACTCGCCTCAGTTAAGGTCAGTGTTCACGACTCCACCATAAGAAAGAGACTGGGCAAAAACGGCCTACATGGCAGATTTCCAAGGCGCAAACCACTTTTAAGCAAAAAGAACATTAAGGCTCGTCTTAATTTTGCTAAAAAAACATCTCAATGATTGCCAAGACTTTTGGGAAAATACCTTGTGGACCGACGAGACAAATGTTGAACTTTTTGGAAGGTGCGTGTCCTGTTACATCTGGCGTAAAAGTAACACAGCATTTCAAAAAAAGAACATCATACCAAGAGTAAAATATGGTGGTGGTAGTGTGATGGTCTGGGGTTGTTTTGCTGCTTCAGGACCTGGAAGGCTTGCTGTGATAGATGGAACCATGAATTCTACTGTCTACCAAAAAATCCTGAAGGAGAATGTCCGGCCATCTGTTTGTCAACTCAAGCTGAAGCGATCTTGGGTGCTGCAGCAGGACAATGACCCAAAACACACCAGCAAATCCACCTCTAAATGGCTAAAAAAAAAACAAAATGAAGACTTTGGAGTGGCCTAGTCAAAGTCCTGACCTGAATCCTATTGAGATGTTGTGGCATGACCTTAAAAAGGCGGTTCATGCTAGAAAACTCTCAAATAAAGCTGAATTACAACAATTCTGCAAAGATGAGTGGGCCAAAATTCCTCCAGAGCGCTGTAAAAGACTCGTTGCGAGTTATCGCAAACGCTTGATTGCAGTTATTGCTGCTAAGGGTGGCCCAACCAGTTATTAGGTTCAGGGGGCAATTACTTTTTCACACAGGGCCATGTAGGTTTGGATTTTTTTTCTCCCTAAATAATAAAAACCATCATTTAAAAACTGCATTTTGTCTTTACTTGTGTTATCTTTGACTAATAGTTAAATGTGTTTGATGATCAGAAACATTTTGTGACAAACATGCAAAAGAATAAGAAATCAGTTTTTCACATCACTGTAATTTAATATTTTTTTGCTAAAAAATAATTTACAGTACTACTAATGTTAAAGATCAGAGGGAATCTTGTGTATTTTAGTTTATCTAGTGTTTAGTTAATAAAGGCTGTGTTTAAATTCCAGTCATAAAGTAAACTTGGGGAAGATTATATCATAAGACCAGAAACTTCTTTTTCTGTTTTCCACCTTAATGGGACAGAACTTTCCCCTTAACTCGCCAACTGGCCACTGGTGTGTGTGTGTGTGTGTGTGTGCTAAGTATAAATGTAAGGTATTGTATGCAGGTCTTATTACAAAAACCAGGGTTGCCAGATAATTTCAGTAAACCCGCCACATCTCTAAACCTATATTAATAAAGAACTGATCCAGTACTACAGTGGGTGTAAAATGTGATTTTCATCTTAATCTGAGTGATTGTGTGACTTTGGTCATCACACTGTCATTACCTATGGAGTGAAATCAGAGTCAGAAGAACTTCAACCTGAGTGTGTTATACTTTAGAAACACATTTATAATACATATGTAGTGTTTAACAAGAAAACATGTGATAAATGTCATGTTTAGGGGAAGTTAATGTATTTGTACAGTTCAATAAGACAAGAAAATAAACACATGATAAAAAGTCAGGACAGAAATATTAGTGTTTCTCAACAGACTTATCTCTGAAAATAAACCTGGTTTCAAAGTGTTCGACAAAACCGAGGATCTGGCAACTTGAGAAAGTGTTTAACATAACACGACCAACTTTTAGGAAACTCCTGTTTCGGTTTTCCTGTTAGTATGAAAGTCACACAGTCCCGCTGTTGAGACACACACACACACACTCCTTCACCCGGAGAGCTGCTGCTGTAAGTGTGTGTGAAGTTGTGAAGGAGAGGAAACTCGGATCTGCTTGATGTTTTGTTGAAGGATTTGTGTAACTTTAATGTGATGATGTGATTTAAAGTGTAAACACAGTGTCTGAGACATGAAGAGAGGGTGAGTGTGAACTTTATATAACTCTATAAACTCTATATCACAGCTCTTACACAACTCAGAACTTCACTTAGTGCACTAATTACACAACACTCATAGAGTTTAGATATTCATTCAGCAGTTACATACAGTATATTCAACATTAATCATAAATAGAAACAGTAAACACATTCTAGCTGCTTCCACAATATTGTGTTTAACTACAGAAATGCTGTAAAGGAACATCAAAGTCAAGCAAACTGTCAATCATCTACAGAAACACTCTGAATTATGGCATTAGATTAGATTAGATTAGATTAGATTAGATTAGACTGAACTTTATTGTCACTGCACATGTTCGGTACGAGGCGTCAGAATCCAGTTATCATCTAACCAGAAGTGTCACTCAGCAGCTCACAGAGAAGGAGTTCTGTACAATGAGAACAATGATTATAGATGATGAAGTGGAGGAAGATATTGTAGACCAGGGTTATGATATTGTGGTTTAAGAAGGTTATAAATGTGTGTGTGTGTGTGTGTGTGTGTTGTTATAGAGAGTGGAATGAAGGAGGTTTCTACTGTATATACAATATGTGTAACAGTTATGAATAGTCCAGTCCTGAGTGTATTTTAACATTCTGTGTGTGAAGCAGCTGAAACGGCTTTGAATTAATCTTTCGTGTTGGTTATAATATTTGTTAAAATATTGTATTATACATAATTAGTTAACAATTAAAATTAATTAAGAAATTATAGACAGATTTTAAGAAGAACTCGGTTGTATAAATATATTTGTTTGTTGTAGTAAATCTACACACACTGACGCACCATGACCAACTTTTCCTACATCTGCACCGTGTGGATCAGCGTCTGTGTGTGTAAGTCACATTTTTATCTTTTATTAAACAGATGAAACATAATGTTATTAAAATAACTGCTCTGTCCAGATTAATCTATATTATAATTTCCCGTCTCAGACCTCCTCTCTGCAGAACCTGAGATCAGTGTATCTGGCCCAGTGGGTTCTACAGCTGTCCTGCCGTGTCAACTGACGAGTGTAGACACTGACAGACCGTATATTAGATGGAACAAATCAGAGACTGTGTTTGAGCGAGAGGGTGTGGACTCGTATCAGTGTGAGGGATATGAGGGTCGTGCGGACGTTCCTGTGGAGGAGCTGCGTAAGGGGAACTGTTCACTGGTGTTACACAATCTGACATTTACTGATACAGGAGTCTACACCAGCTACCAGACAGTGAGACACACCAAGAGATCTGTCCGTGTTAGGAGAGGAACAGTCCTGATCAACAGTGTTAATCTCTCAGTCTATGGTGAGTGAGTTAGTGTCAGTAGAACACACACTGAGCGTTACACACACCAGAGAACAAAGCTGGAAATAACTAATGATTATAAAAGTGTAAATCTTACTGTGTTATGATGCAGTAATGTGTGTTTTCTTTCCCTTTAGTTCCCCCTCTTAAAGAAACAGACGTTGGTATTTCAGCAGCTCCCACAGGTGAGTCAGTATCTACCTTCCCCTTATTTTCATCACTAATCAATAATTAACAGTCTGTTCCAGAACGTTAGAGGTGGAAGTAGGACTGATTTACAAAATCTTACTTTAGAAATTACAGCCATCTGCAACATGTTGGGTTTTTCTCTTGTTTTAAAGATGTGTGTTCTACAATCATTGTGCTTCAGATAAAGACCAGGTCATAAATAAAACTCATTTCTGTCTCTCTGCAGTAATGAACAATGAACACATTTATTTACACAATCTAAAATAATAAAATGAATGTTTGTCCAGAACAGCAAGAACACTGTTTTCAATGTTCCTAGGACATTTTATTTACCTTTAAATAGTAATTTTTTGCCATTTCATTTCCTGTAAGTGTCACTAATGAGACTATACTAGTGTATTTGCTTTTAATTTTGCACAGTTACTGTCAAGTCCATAAGTATTTGGACACAATGCTATTGTTGTTACCTCTCAAGGGCTTTAAGTAAAATATTGCACCTGATCAGGAATTGCAGCCTTTCTTTCCTTTTGTGGTTTTTTTTTTCTTTCTTTTTTTCTTTTGTTCCAAAATCTCTCCATTTTAACAGCCAAAAGTAACTAGACACCTGATTGATGAGTAGTTTGATGGTAGTCGTGACTTTTTCTTAGTTATTTCTTAATTTTTCATCACTTATTTTAGTTCTTAATATTATTTAAATTTTCTACAAGTCCCTGGAACTTTACTGAAAACTTGTGTGATTGTGTGTGTTCTAGCTAAACTAAAATAAAACACATTTCTTTCATTTCTGTCTCTCTGCAGTAATGAAGAGTCCTCACCCACTGGTCCTGGTCCTGTCCCTCGTCTCATGTTTACTCGTCCAGCTCTTCTGTGGAGAAACATGAGTGTGACCTACAGCTGTGTACAGGACTGTGTGTTTCAATCACACACAGTAAACTACACACTGCAGCTTTTACACACTTTCCTGTCAGAACTCAGCATTAGTGAGACTGGACTTTCTTCCAGAACTGAACTTGAACAGGATTTTGTTCTGGAGAAACCAGTTTGTTCTTCTCACAGCGTGGTGTATCAAATGATCCAAACATCTGCACTTTACTCTGAGTTAAGCTGGTGTTACACTGTACAGATCTTACAGCAGATCTTTATTATCATTACTGATCACATTATACGAGACAAACCTGGTCTGGAAATTATACAGTTTAAAGCTGGATTTACACTAAATGATCTAAACTGTACAACGTTTCAGATTTCACATTTATGACATATGTTTTTTATATTTTCATATTATCTCTGCAGAGGACTATTTAAAGTGAGAAATAAAAGCACTGACAGATTAACAGATACTCATGTAGGAGATGTGGGAGTCACATGTCACCTACAACTAATCATACAAAATGATTGCGAAAAGTTTCACATTTTTAAGAACAGTTTTATCAACCTGGAGCCATCAAAACAAAACACATACATGTGAACATGCAACTGTCAAACTTATCATTTGATCCTTTCTATGGCTTCAATCTGGGGAGGATTATAAGAGTAGAATAAAAATATACAGAAACATTAATAATGAAATAATTTAATAGTAATGTAGTTCTGTACGACTATACACCATCTCTCTCTCTCTCTCACACACACACACACACACACTCACATACACACCAAATCGTCAAACTATTATGGCATATAAAAATCTATTTTTGTGTAGTGTGTGTAGCAGTGTCTACTATGTCAGAAAATAAATGCTCATATATGCACTGTCGTATTTATATTGGTTTTAATAAAAGTGTGCTAGAACGCGTTTAACTTCATGACTAGCTCCTTCAGAATCAGATATTTATTGTAGATTGTTTGAGGCGATTTTCTTGTCATACATTTCCGTGGAACACAGCGCGTTAAACCCTCTTGAAGCCCAGCTTCACTGGATCTCTATGGGCAGCACAGAGGAGCTTCTTCACTGCAGAAAAGCTGGACGGTGATTGGATAAATACACCAAAATTGTGACTTCCAGGGAAGCTCAGTTTCTCTGGGAGTGAATGGAGCAGTGGGCGGGGCAGGACGCTGGGCGGCTGCATGATGATTGGAGGAGCTGTTTAAAGGGCGGAACCCCTTTTTTGATTGACAGCATGTGTTAAGTATGCATTAGCGCTACAGAGATTCGAGTTCAGTTCCATACGGATTTGCAGGTGATTTTTTTTATGATGAAAAATGTAATTATAATAATAAATTTTATGATGAAGGCCTAATATGAGCTTCACTGGTTTCAAAAGCTAGCAGCCTCCACTGGTGTGTAGTGTGTTGACTAATTGTTAGTGTGTCCTAATCATACCAGCGTGACACTGTGTTAAAAAAAAATTAACCCTCTTTCTCTTCCTCTTATTGAATTTCCCTTCTGTTTCACCGCAGTGTATTTCATGTGTATTCACTCCGAAAATAGCTTAATACTTGACAAATGTCTTTTTCTGTGTATAAACCATGTAACATTTATACACCATTGTGTGTGTGTGTGTGTGTGTGTGGATAGATCTAACTGTTCAGTCATATTTTTTTATTTTCTGTTTTTGATTAGTTAGTACAGAATCACTGAAATCAAATCAAATCACTTTTATTGTCACATCATGTTACTGGTACACTGGTACAGAACATGTGAGTGAAATTCTTCTGTACAATCTACACAAACAATAGTAGTGTACAATTATAAAAATAAATATGCATATAAAAGTACAGTAGTATTTATATTGTGCAAGTAATATATAAAAAAGAATATAAATAAATGTAAATACAAGGATACATATATATGCAATATATATATATATATATATATATATATATATATATATTGGTTAATATACTGTTAATGGTTATATGTTTTAATGATGTGTGTAGATGTGCTGTGTCTATTACTAATAGCTTGTATTATAAACATACCAGTGAAATGTAAATCTTATTGTGCTTTTAATCCAGATATTACACAACTGTCTACACACAGCTCTCTACACATCTATACACACTGGTTGTCCCAGGGCCAGAACAGCATTTTTTTTCAACATCCTATTTTTTATTATGTAATATATAAAGTCTGAATACTCCCTAAAGCCCCAGAAGGAACTCGGATCTGCTTCATATTAATTCAGTGGGAAAATGATTCATGTTACTTTAACCTGATAAATGGAAACACAATGTCTGGGACAGGACGAGGGGGTGTGAAGGGGGTGAGTGTAAACATTATACACCTCTGTACACTCTTTATATAATCTCTATCACATTTTTATCTTTTATAAAACAGATGAAACATAATGTTATTAAAATAACTGCTCTGTCCAGATTAATCTATATTATAATTTCCCGTCTCAGACCTCCTCTCTGCAGAACTTCACAGTATTCCCATTCAGTGGTGTTAAACTCTCAGTCCATGGTGAGTGAGTTGGTCTCAGTAGAACACACACTGTTTCTGCACTACATGTGAGTGTTAGATGGAGACAGAATATTGTGTGTTTTTTTGTTCTTGGAAGCATCTGCATAACAGAAGTGCACTAGTTTTCTATTCTATTATCTGTTAATTAAGGAAAATATTATGAGTGTTCAAGTCAAAGTGGGACTTTTGGTAACCGTCCAGAATAACAGAACACAGTCCTGAGAGTAAAAACTCCCTTTATTTCTCTATATAATAATACACTAATGCACTTGTGCACCCAGTGTTTCACTGGTGCTTGGACACCATCAAGGTAGAAAGTTTTCTCACTACACTGGAGCCATGATCGGACTGCTTCACGGCACGCCGGCCTCCCAGGAACTGACTTGTAGTTTAATTCAATTCAATTGAATTCAATTTTATTTGTATAGCGCTTTTGGCAATTTTCATTGCCACAAAGCAGCTTTACACAGTCAAAAGAGTTATTTAAATTTGTATGAAATGTGAATTTGTATGAATCAAAATGGTCAGTTTGTCCCTGGTGAGCAAGCCGAGGGCGACAGTGGCAAGGAAAAACTCCCTGAGATGGTAATAGGAAGAAACCTTAAGAGGAACCAGACTCAACAGGGAACCCATCCTCATCTGGGTGAAACAGATAGCAGTAAATGATCTGCATTTATACAGTGTGTAGGGTGGGAGGCAGTTCAGCTATAATAGCTGATGTTAATATGGAGTCCAGGTAGTTATTGAAGACCCAGGTAGACTTGTAAGAAGTTCCAGTCCTGAACTATAGAACTGTCAAGTCCCCAGAGAAACAGTTGCCAACACCAGTCAAGGCCAGAACCATTTTCTAGGTAGAGAAAATCATTCCCAGACACCAGACGCATCCCAGAGAGACACACGGGGCATCCATGTGACGAGATCTTCAACCAGAAGCGGGGCACCAGGATGGGTCAGAAAGGTCCGGAGGGCAGAGGGAGTCTGGATCACTGGCAGCTCAGGAACGACATGTGTAGCTCGACAGAGAGAGAGAAAGAGTGAAAGGGGGAGACAGGAGGAGAGAGGAAAGAGAAAGAGGGGGGGGGGAAGAGAAGAAGAGGAGAGATGGCAGTTAGGTATGGTCACAGTCACACAATTTATAATGTGAATGTATATTAACTGTAGAGTGCAAGCAGAGACTCCGGCAGGACTAACTATGACAGTATAACTAAAAGGGAGAGCCAGAAGGAAACACAAACATGAGGGCTTCCTGAGATGTAAAGCAAACAATCACCTCACCGTCAGCAAACCTGAGTGATCAATGAGAGTGAGGAAGACAGCATCCAAACATACCAGTTCACCATAATACTCTACGTCCATGAGTCCCCCAGATCTGCTCCTTTACCTATGGCAAATATATTTATAAAAATGCTTGGCTAAATAAATAGGTTTTTAGCCTGGACTTAAACACTGAGACTGTGTCTGAGTCCCGAACACTATTTGGAAGACTATTCCATAACTTTGGGGCTTTGTAAGAAAAAGCTCTGCCCCCAGCTGTATTTTTCATAATACGCGGTACTGACAAGCAGCCTGCATCCTTTGATCGAAGTAGGCGTGGCGGATCGTAAGACACTAGCAGTTCGCTCAGGTACTGCAGCGCGAGACCATTTAATGCTTTATATGTCTAGAGTAGTATTTTAAAATCAATGCGAAATTTCACAGGGAGCCAATGCAGTGAAGATAAGATAGGGGTGATGTGCTCATATCTTCTGGTTCTAGTGAGGACTCTCGCTGCTGCATTCTGGACTAGCTGAAGCTTATTTATGCATCTAGCTGAACAACCAGACAGTAAGGCATTACAATAGTCTAACCTAGAGGTGATAAAAGTATGAACTAGTTTTTCTGCATTGTTTAGCGACAATAAATTTCTTATCCTGGCAATATTTCTGAGGTGAAAGAATGCTATCCTGGTAATATCATCTACATGAGCTTCAAATGAAAGCATCAATAATCACACCAAGGTCTTTCACTGTTGCATTTGATGAAACAGAAAGGCCATCTAAAGTTACGGTGTGATCTAAAATTTTACTCCTAGCTGTATGCGGTCCTATGACTAGAACTTCTGTCTTATCCGGATTTAGCAGAAGGAAGTTAATTAGCCAATTTCAATTTCTTATGTCCTGCACACATTGCTCAATTTTAGTAAGCTGTTTTTTCTCATCAGGTTTTGCTGAGACATATAACTGTGTATCGTCAGCATAACAATGAAAACTAATACCATGCGTACGGATTATGTTGCCCAAAGGAAGCATGTAAAGGGAAAAAAGCAGTGGACCTAAAACTGAACCCTGCGGAACGCCAAACTCCACTAGAGAACATGCAGAATAATCACCATTTAAGTCTACATACTGATAACGATGGGTCAGATAGGATCTGAGCCAGGAGAGGGCTGTACCCTTAATTCCTACTACATTTTCTAATCTGTGAAGAAGAATAGCGTGATCAACGGTGTCAAAAGCTGCACTGAGGTCGAGTAATACAAGCATAGTTACACAACCCTGATCAGAGGCCAATAGGATGTCATTTACTACTTTAACGAGTGCTGTCTCTGTACTGTGATGAGGCCTAAATCCTGACTAATACAGTTCATGTATGCCATTTCTATGTATATATGAGCATAGCTGCTCCGCTACTATCTTTTCCAGAATCTTAGAGATAAAGGGGAGGTTTGATATTGGCCTGTAACTGGACAGCTGACAGGGGTCGAGGTCAGGTTGCTAATTATTGGATTGATAACTGCTAATTTAAAAGATTTTGGAACATAACCAATGCTGAGTGAAGAATTAATTATTCTCAACAGGGGTTCTGTTATTGCTGGTACTATCTGTTTAAGAAAATGTGTCGGTACAGGATCTAATATACAGGTTGATGAATTTGAAGAAGAGATGAGTGAAATTAGTTCATTCTCTTCAAGGGGAGTAAAGTATTCTAGGTTCTGATCTGACATGGCTAGATTAACATCTGCATCAATTACATTGTTCGGTTTCAAAACCTCAATTTTATGCCTAATATTTACAATTTTATTATTAAAAAAGTTCATGAAGTCCTCACTATTGCATGATGTTGTTGTGGAGATTTCTGCAGTGGTCTTATTTCTGGTTAATTTGGCTACAGCATTAAATAAGAATCTAGGATTATTTTTGTTATTTTCTATAAGAGTGAAGAGATATGTTGATCTAGCTACACTAAGAGCTTTTCTATAGTTCAGGATGCTCTCCTTCCATGCTATTTGAAATACTAGCAATTTAGTTTGACGCCATTTACGTTCTAATTTCCGAGCGGTCTGTTTTAAAGTGCGCGTGTGATCGTTATACCAGGGAGCAAGTTTCTTATCTCTAATAATTTTTCTTTAAACTGGAGCTACATTATCTAAGGTATAGTGAAATGTCGACTCTAAATATTCAGTCACCTGATCGAGTTCTGTGGGGTCAGACGGTGATCTAATCGAAGCTGGGAACTCTGGGAGATTACTGATAAAACTCTGTTTGGTAGTTGATGTGAATGTACGTTTCATACGGTAGCGCGGCGCTGTGCGTACATTATTACTGTGACACACTTGAATTGAGACAAGATAGTGATCTGAGATAACTTCAGATAGTGGTATTGTGAATAAATTTCTTATACTTAATCCGAATAATATTATTAAATCTAAAGTGTGACCTGTTTTATGAGTGGGTCCTACTACACACTGATTTACTCCTACCGAGTCCAGTATGGACATAAATGCTGTTCTCAGAGGGTCTTCTGGGTTTTCAAAATGAATATTAAAATCTCCAGCAATTAACACTTTGTCTACAGAAACGACTAGGTTTGAAAGGAAATCTGCAAATTCACTAAGAAATTCAGAGTACGGCCCTGGAGGTCTGTAAATGACGATTAGCGGAATCAACTGAGCTGACTTAATATAGTTAAATACACTTATGTTACTATAAAGAATTTCAAATGAATTAAATTTGTGTCCGTGTTTTTATACAATAGTCACATTATCATTGTGAATAACTGCGACGCCTCCTCCTCTACCAGTTAACCGAGGCTGGTGTATGTAGCTGTAACCAGGAGGACTAGCTTCATTTAGAGCTACATACTCGTCCTGTTTAATCCAGGTTTCTGTTAAACAGAGTATATCAAACTCCTGGTCTGTGATAATTTCATTAACAATAACTGCTTCAGATGCGAGAGATCTAATATTTAACAATCCTAGCTTCAGATCAGAGGTGCCGGCTGCGCATTCAGTGTGATCCAAGTTTGTGGTCTTTATGTCAATTAAATTACTAAAACAGATTTTCTGAGTCTTTCTAAATTTGTTTTTAGCTCGGGGAACAGACACAGTCTCAATACAGTGAACCCTGAGTGACGACTCTATGCAGCTAGCAGACGGTTGGGTTAGCCTGTCTGTCTGCTCCCTGGCCTGGGCTCTGGATTGTCATCGATTAACTAGGCCTCTCCTGAGACTATGAGCTATACTACAGGAAATGAGAGCAGCACCTTCCCAAGCGGGATGGACACCGACACCGGTCAGCTTTGCCCTCAAAGGTCTTCCACTTGTCTTTGAAGCCCACATTATTTTCGGAGAACCACCTGAACATCCAGCGGTTCAGCGACCATAACCTGCTCTAAGCTATGTCTCCACGTCTCATTGGGATTGGACCAGAGCATTTTACTTCATCGGACATCGCCTTCGCTAATTTAAACACCTCTATAAAGTTATTCTTACTAACCTCTGACTGACGAAGGCGTATATCGTTAGCTCCAGCATGTACCACTATCTTAGAGAACCTGTGCTGTCCTAGAGCCCTAAGATTACCTGCTATGTCCGGTGCTCTGGCTCCCGGGATACACCTAACCACTGCCGCTGGTGCCCCTAAAGTTCTAGCTAATTTCACGTGTCTCATCATAGAGTCTCCTATAACCAGAGCTCTTTCAGGTTTCTTAGCGGGTGCATCACTGAGGAGAGCAAACCTGTTGGACACGTGAAGCGCAGAAGAGGTGTGCTCCGGTGGGCTAGCCTTAGCGTTAGCTTTGGCTGAACGAGTATGCCGCCGAGTCGTCACCCACTCGCCCCGCTGTGAGGGCTCTAATGCCGGAGTCGGGGGCTGGTTATCTCCGCCTGCGGCACCCAGACTGTCCGCTACAGGAATAACACTGTTCTCACACTCTCTAACCCTCTCTAAAGTCTGGATGCGCTCCTCTAACGCTGATATCTTCTCCGTCAGAGTGCTCACTAACACACACCTATCACAAATAAAATTACCACTAACGACGGAGGAAGAATGTCTAAACATCCTGCACTCTACACACTGAACGAGCTGAATATTGGACATGATAACGTACCTGAGTCGGAGTTTAGTTGTTTGGGGCTGAATTCCATTTGTTGTTTTTAGACGAAGAAACTCGCGCGTTCTCCAAAAAGCGCAGAAAAAGGCGAAGCCAAATAGTACGAGATGTAAAAACTAGTTGCTGTTAATATTATTATTGTATAAATGAAAATGGTGTGTAATTTAAACGCTAACACAAACGCAAACTTTCGCGGCAACGATACAAAAACAGGAAGCTACGTCACAGGAAGGACCAAGGTTCTTTGCATACTTTTATGAGTAAATAGCTATAAAAAAACAAAATAAAAAGGAGTAAATATTATTAGTATTATTATTTTTCCTAGTATTATAATTTTTACTCATTGCTTTGTTTCCTATCCCTGCCTTCTACCTGTATATTTCTCATAATTCGTTGTGCAGGCGCCTTCTTTTTTATTGTAGCGAGCAGATCATGGCCTCTTGAACCCGAGGCCTTCTGGGTATTTAGTACTTCACACTTGAATACAATTGTAGGCCAATAAAATGTTTCCACAGGGCCTCATCTGGTGTTAACTAATACACCACTGCACTCTCACTGTCTGTCTGTATTACACTGCTTCATCCACTCTGAATCTTTATACAATCAGTAACTTGTGTTTATTATTGCACTGTATATTCCACTCATATTTATTCTGTATATATTGTATCATACACATGTACATATATGGATGTCTGTATCATGTTTATTTGAGCATGTTATCTTCTTGACATGTTATACTGTATATTACTATATACACCATATACTTATTACTTACTGCACTTGTACATTAATCACTCTCACCCCTGTACATATGAACCCACACCCTCATTTACCTCATTATTATTTATTGTAAATAGGACACTTATGCACTTCTCATGTACTTTGCACAATGACAAAAAAGTTTTACCTATTTTATTTAAATTTTAAGTCCTTTTAAAATCCTCAGAAATAGATATTTAATTCTATTTGTAATAAATCAGCTTTACATAATTATATAAATTTATTAAAATCAGTGTTTAACTTGTAAATGTCTCCCTAATGATAACTGAACATTAATTCAATTCAATTCAATTCAATTTTATTTATATAGCGCTTTTAACAATGGTCATTGTCCCAAAGCAGCTTCACCAAAAAAAAAAATTAAAGATTTTTTTTTTTTTTTTTTTAGAAAAGAAAAGAAAATATTTGGAAGTGTGTATGTGTGAGAAAAATGTGTCTAGATAATAATGAAATGAATGAATGATGAATGAAATGTCTCTGATGAGCAAGCCAAGGGTGACGGCGACAGTGGCAAGGAAAAACTCCCTGAGATGGCAATAGGAAGAAACCTTGAGAGGAACCAGACTCAACAGGGAACCCATCCTCATCTGGGTGATAACAGATAGAAATAACATCAAGTGTGTTGTGCAGGTGAAAGTTCAATATATCAGAAGTTGTGTAGATTCAGTTCAGCAGTAGGTGCAGAGGGCAGATGGGGTCAGGATCACTGGAAGCACAGGAGCAGGATGTGTAGCTCCAGCCATCATAAAGCAGAATCTAGCTGGAGCAGGTCCTTCTCAAGATGCCTTAGAAACCTCGCAGGGTTGGCCTTTGTCTACTAAAGCTGGCACAATCTCCAGATGTCTCGGGATGGGTAGAAAAATACAGAACAGATGGAGAGAATTAGCGTAGTTGCCATTCAGGATAGGTGTACTGGAGTATGAGGTTATGGGATGAGTTACGCGTATGCCAGATTAAAGAGATGCGTCTTGAGTCTACTTTTGAATAGGGAAATCGTGTCTGCTCCCCGAACACTGTCTGGAAGGCTATTCCAAAGCTTTGGAGCCAAATATGAAAATGCCCTGCCCCCTTTTGTAGATTTTAAAATTCTGGGAATTACCAGAAGTCCGGAGTTTTGTGATCTTAAGGAGCGTGGTGGATTATAGCGTATCAAAAGACTGGTTAGGTATGTGGGAGCTAAACCATTTAAAGCCTTGTATGTAAGTAGTACTATTTTGTAATTAATTCTAAATTGGACAGGTAGCCAGTGCAGGGATGATAATATAGGTGTTATATGATCATATTTTCTGGATCTAGTGAGAACCCTGGCGGCTGCATTTTGGACTAACTGTAGCTTGTTTATTGAGGATGCAGGACAACCACCTAGTAATGCATTACAATAGTCCAGTCTGGAGGTCATGAATGCATGAACTAGCTTTTCTGCATCAGATACGGATAGGATACTCCTAAGTTTGGCGTGATTTCTAAGATGGAAAAAGGCTGTTTTTGTGATATTGGAAATATGATTTTCATTAGCATTAACACTGGACTAATCAGATCAGAAGGAGATTAGGGGGCGTGGTCTCTCATAAAAACAATTAGACCAGATTAAATATCAGGCTTTAAGATTGTGTTCAGGTGAGATTAGGACACGTCCAACATCAGTCCTGCAGGGTGACATGGGGGAAATGTCCCTGGGTCTCAGAAGGACACAACTGTCCCTTAACTACTGGCTTCATCTGCGAAGACAAAAGCTGGATCACGTGACACAAGTCTCATTAAAGTATTTCTGTAAAAGAGATATGAGAGAAATAATAATAATAATAATAATAATAATTTCTGAACTTTATCAGCTCAGTATCAGACAGTAAATATTCCTTCATACTCAGTAATCAGTCTGAGAAACATTCTGCTTTTCCAATGTAAATTATTTATCCAAGTTTTAAGATTTTACTCTCTCCCACCACTAGATGGCGCTCCATCCCTATAGATCACACCTCCTTATTGACATGTGTGTAAGACTATCCCCGAAATATTGATGTAGGAACAAAATGTCATGTCATGCAATCCGTGGCAGGGAGGCATTTTAGCGCATAATATTACAAAAAAAATTCAATAGCTCTTTTGTTATGTGGATTACACATGTAAAACCAGTTGTACTATAATTCACTCTATCACTGCTAATAACTACAACCTTTTTCTCATTCAATTTGATTTTATTTTTATTTTTAAATTAATTAAAAAATTAACAACTGAATTAATATCAAACTGATTATCGCAAAGGGAAGGGTAGTAGTTATTAGCAAGGAAAGCATGCATTATAGTACATGGGGCCAGGGGTAGATCAGTGGTCAAGGCATTGGAATATGGTTTGGAAGATCCCAGGTTCAAACCCCACAACCACCAAATTGCCACTGTTAGGCAGCTTGTCAAGGCCCTTGAGCAAGGCACTTAACCCTCAATTGCTCATGTGTATAACGAGATAAAAAATGTAAGTCTTCCTAATTTGTTGGGTCTCATGCTGTCTGCTGCCAGCGGTTTAAGACACAAAACACACACGGGTCTCTCCTCTGCCCCCACCATGAATCCAAGTGCAACATAGGCTTCATCATGTTTTCCTTTCGGCTGGCTTTTTGGTTGATTAGAGTGATGATGCTGAATCACCTGCTTTTTTGTGGTCCATGTAACAAATGTATCCATTGACGTTATTACGCTCACTACACACTGTACGCTACTGACCCGGTGTTATGCTCTAAAATGCCCCCCCCCCCATAAACTTTTTCAAATAATATATTAGAACATTAATTCATAGGTTTGTGGTTTACAAACTACAAATTATAACAAACGAATTTAATTATAAAGTAAGCAATATAAAAAAAATTGTATAGGGGAAAAATACATAAATTATATATTTTTTCATATACAACATGTATATTTTATATTGCTTATTTTATAATAAAAATCGTTTCTTGTAATTTTTTCACCACAAACAATATTTATTTAGTGTAATTTGTGATAAATAATTTGTTATTTGTACATTGACAAACCCCTGCAAAATAAATGTGCCATATAATAATCATTTTTGGGGATTTGTATTAATCGTCTCGACGAGTGTCACGTGCCTAGGGTTAATTATAATAGTAATAATATATTTGATAATAATAAACCTTTGAATGTATGTCCTAATATAATATTTGATAGAGATTATGTAGGGGGGGGGGGTCCAATCCGTGGCAGGGGGGGGGGGGGGGGGGGTCAAACCGTGGCAGGGGGGGGGGGGCAATCCGTGGAAGGGGGGGGGGGGGCATTTTAGCGCATAACACGTTTTTGTGACGGCGGTAAAGTTAGTTTGATATTCGCATCTCCGAATTCAATAGCTGCGTAAATAAACCCGTGAATAAGATACCCAGATATATTTCCTCTCTACATTGTCTTTAAGCTACATCCGCCGTAAATTATACATGTTTAAAAGCATAAACACCATTATTCTCCATATTCACCATATACGGCGCAACGAATGATTTAGGGATCATCGCTAAATGCCGCACAGCAACAAAAAGCGTAGAACGATATTGATCTTCCCTTCTGTTCAGCGCCTGAAGGATCAAAAAGCAACTTTGTTACCACACTTGTGTGGATGTTGCGGTTCGATTATCAATATGAGTGGCACCCGCTACAGATTGTAGTCAATAAATCACACGGTCCATGCCCATTAAAAAGCTTTACTGTAAGCATACGTCAATATGTGTGTGGTTTCTACAAATAAACAATAACAACAAAGAATGAATAAACAGAAAATACAAACTGTGCACTTAGGAGCAGTAACAGTAATATTTCAATAATATGGATAACACATCAGCATATGAATCAGGTTAAATTTATCTGAATAAAGCAGATATAAATCACATCAGATTTCTATATATTAATATTCACTTAAAGTGGACTATTAGATAAATAAACAGAACATGGCCTTATATTATCTTAACTGCTGCATTTAAAGTATCTCAAATCACACGCAATATGTCTGTGTGATTGTAGCATCTATACTAATTATTTCACAACAATGAACAACATCCAATAGCAATGAACATATGAAACAATATGAAGTTACTTACTTCAGAATTTACGCACACATTATGGTAAAATAGACTGAAATGGGACCAGAACGACGCACAGCTTGCTACAGAACTATCTAGAAAGTTAACCGCTTTTGTATGTGCCTGGACATGTCCTACTTTTAACCAATTAGATTGCAGCAATATTAGTCACAAGTTTCTAGGCGCAGTAACTTAAAGTGCCCAAAAGGGGGCACTATTGTCATAAAGTCAGGCCTTTTGTACAACACTGGAAACTAGAAATGCCAGACTAGTACTGCCTGATAAAATAATAATGTTTAACAAAAATACAGAAACATCAGCATACACCTTGAAATAAATGAAACTACATATATAATACCGAATGTTTCCTTATATATTGTTCCTCTGCGATTAACATGCCGACGTTAAACCGTTATTGTTGCACTATGGTTCCACTTTTTCTCTGATGTTATTTTAATTTACTTGTATTAATGATCCATTTCTTTGTGTGTCATTATTTAGTTTCGAGTGTCCGATAAAGAAAATAAAGATTAAATGAATCAATAAAGAAAAGCATGAATTAGAATAGGTACAGTACTTTCCTATTATTTTCCACTAATTCCCTACCGTTCATTGCGCCCCCCTGTCATGTCTGTATTCCCCACTAGAGGGCGCCACACACTTTGAGAACCACTGCCATAGAGGAACTTTACATAACACCGCCCTCGCATTCTCATACCCACACATTCTCGCGCAGGCGGTAGTGATGTGAAGTTTGAATCATTTTAGTGATTCGGTTCTTTGAATCTCGTTTATCAAAATGAACTAATCTTTTTAGTCATTTCATTCATTTCGTTCTTTTGATCAGAAATAAGATAAAATGTTGCATTTTCAATAAAGGAAAATACCCTCAATACATCTACATACACAAATTTCGGCTATAGTTTCAGAAATTTTCTTTTTTTTATGTATAGCTAAGGAGATATTATAATAAACAGAATGAGTAACTCACCATACTGCGGTAAAGTCCGTTTGATGTTCAAACATCGATGTGAACGAATTATGAAATCTTCCAGTCGTTCGTTCACAGACTGAAGAAAAAGTTTTTGCTTTTCAAGACAACTTATGAGTCACGATAAAGTAAGAACTAAAAAAGACTTGGTAACCCTCCACTTGGTAAACCTCGGTTGGTGTGCGGTTGACCGCAGCAGAGCTTTTTGGCCCCAGTCCCGTTTATAACTAACGCTGGGTA
Source organism: Clarias gariepinus (assembly GCF_024256425.1). Lineage (NCBI taxonomy): Eukaryota > Metazoa > Chordata > Actinopteri > Siluriformes > Clariidae > Clarias > Clarias gariepinus. The sequence continues at coordinate 3,925,680 of NC_071101.1, forward strand.
AAGTCCCGGCCCCACCTGTTTCAGTTTTGTGTCAAAGAGAGAGTTCAATTCTCTCCGAATTGTAAGCGGGCCAGAGGAAGTTCCAGATGAAATTTATGAAGTGTATGAGCTGCTTTTCAATGTTTATTTCAGGTTTACTTCATGTCAGGACATACTGTAGCCTCCTGTGTATTACAGATCAGGAGCATCACGTTTATCACATTTCACTGGTTATTGGATTTGGATTGTCTGGATTTGGAAATCTCTTATCACTCCTGTAAATGTCTATTTTTTATGTAATCGATGAATTATATTATATAAAGTTATTGTAGTTATAGTCTGGTCTGTAGTTCCTCTGTGTTTTAATAATCAGCATTTACAAGTCATTCCTGGAAAAAAGAATAAAGAGTAATAAAAACAATGCATTCTGTACTTTTATAGGGTGCATAATTATTTAGTAAAGTTTAGTTTAAAGTATTGCACCTGGTTTAAAAGAGCATGACTGGTGAGCGATGGTGGCAGGCAGAGCAGGGTGGCAGGGTGGCAGGGTGGGCCCACATGTGCAGTGGCTCTTGCGAGCTTCTTGACTGGCACTTTTCATGCTCGGCCAACTGGCGCGGCGACAGGCGGGTACCTTCTGGACACTCCTCTGCTGGACACTTTCCCAGCTGGGATCAAAAGCCTTGTTGTGGAATACACACCTTTACCCTAATATATACCTTTAAATCATCCGATGAAGTACAGGCTTCATAATCCAAGATTAAGTTTAATTTAGTCATGATTTATATCGATAAAAGATCTTTCTTAATGTGAAGTTAATGGAGTTATCAGTAATTTTATCTACCAGTTCATAAATATAGAGAGATGTGCAAGTTTGTATTTTACTAAGAAAAAAAATCAAAATGCGTATCTGGAATATTTTTTCCATAAGTCTCGATTTTGTTCACTGTATATTAGAGAGAGAGAGAGAGAGAGAGAGAGAGAGCAATTTAATCTCTGTTTTAATCCACACAGGGAGCTTTGTGTACATTACATTAGTATACATGAAGTAGTATTAGTCTTGATTAGTCTTCACAGACTCAATTCTCTGTGTCTCTGTTTGTATGTTCTCCCTGGAGAAGAGAATAAGGAGAAATAAAAGTGTATTTTTTTTACCACCATGACAGACTGCAGGCTGAAAATCTGATTAAATACTGACTATCTGATCTTAGAGCTGGACTTTACTGCAGTGGAGTTTATTAAAGTGAATGAATAAAAATATATAGATCTCATACTGTTACTTCTAAAAGGTCACACATGTGATTAATTTAAAGATTAACAGTGAGACACAAGAAGATGAAAAAGTCCTAATCAGCCGTGGTAATATCTCAGTCTCTTTTAAGTCTCAGGAGAACACACACTGATCATCACAGCTGAAATGATGAGACATTTATACATTGTTCATTTACTTGTAAATACTATTTTAATGGCAATGACATATTATATCATCATATATTATATGATTAAAAAATAAGAGTTATAGTATGAATATGTACCAGGCTATTATTATTATATTATTGTGTAAAGTGTGGGTTAATAAAGTGTGAGTTTAACAACAGTAATGGAGTGAAAGTTAAGACTGGGGAAGAGAAACACTGAGCCACATTATTAGTGAGTCTGACCTACACCTGACCCACAGTGTCCGTCACTTCAGCATCACTGAGAAGTGTTTGATCTCACAATGGATTTAAAATGAAGTGATGCTTTATTGTAAATTAACACTTATATTGCTCCAAATTACACATCATCATGGATCATGGCTCTGGTGTACTGAGAAAACTTTCTACCTTGATGGTGTCCAAGCTCTAGTGAAACACTGGGACAAGTGCATTAGTGTATCAGGGGATTATATAGAGAAATAAAGGGAGTTTTTACTCTTAGAACTGTGTTCTGTTATTCTGGACTGTTACCAAAAGTCCCACTTTGACTTGAATGCTACTTGCAAAAAATATTGAAATAGATGTGACATAAGGATGAGAGAATGCAAACAGGACAAAGTGGTAAATTACATTTTAGGAGCAGAGTGAGATTATGAACAACTTAAATATCTACTGTATAAGTAACATCTTCATCTTCACAATAGTCCATTCCTCAGCCCCGTCTCCCAGCAACTACACCCCATCATCTCTACAACCACTCTTGGCCTTTCACTGGTTTCATCACATATTTAACCTAAGCCTGATTCCTGTGTCCAAAAATAAAGACCCATGCACACCAATTACATGTTCTAATTAACATGTTCCAATTAACATGCAGTTTATTTACAGTTCACAAGGTTAATTTGATCTGAAGCCGAGGTTGTTTCATTGCACTCAGTCATACACTTTTATATAAGTATTGTGGAGGCAAGTGCAAATTTGTCATAGTCTAGTCCCAAATCGGAAAAAATGTAATTTTGGAAAAAAGCATTGGTAGGATCCCATAGAAAAGAATTAGTGATGGTCTGGTCCAACACGGCCTGATTGCTCCACCAGTAAGACTCACATTAATTTACAAAGTATTTCTGCTTCCAAAAATATAGTTTTAACTATTAGTATTACTGAAGTGTACTAGATTTTTATTTTACTCCTGCATTTTCACATATTTGTCTGACAGCATTCTTTAAAAATTATATAATTTTATATTATTTGACTAAAAGATTATTTATATATTACTAATGTTAAAGCAGGACAAAGATCAGAGGGAATCTTGTGTATTTTAGTTTATCTAGTGTTTAGTTAATAAAGGCTGTGTTTAAATACCAGTCATAAAGTAAAATCAAAGACTGGGGAAGATTATATACTAAGACCATAATGTTTTTTTCTTTTCTTTTTGTTTTCCACCTTAATTGGACATATATACATATTTCACCAGCTCACACAGATGAGTCAGTATTATTATTATTATTATTATTATTATTATTATTATTATTATCACCCTGCTCCCTGAAGCCTTATACATTTATTTGCTCTTATTGAGGTCTTTATCATCCATCTGTTGTCTATTTATGTAAGAAAGGGTGTGTGTGTGTGTGTGTGTACTACAGGATTTGAGATGTTGAGTGTGGTCGCTAGTGCAGATATTTGGGTTGCCAGATAATATCAGTAAACCCGCCACATCCCTAAACCTATATTAATAAAGAACTGATCCAGTACTACAGTGGGTGTAAAATGTGATTTTCATCTTAATCTGAGTGATTGTGTGACTTTGGTCATCACACTGTCATTACCTATGGAGTGAAATCAGAGTCAGAAGAACTTCAACCTGAGTGTGTTATACTTTAGAAACACATTTATAATACATATGTAGTGTTTAACAAGAAAACATGTGATAAATGTCATGTTTAGGGGAAGTTAATGTATTTGTACAGTTCAATAAGACAAGAAAATAAACACATGATAAAATGTCAGGACAGAAATATTAGTGTTTCTCAACAGACTTATCTTTTCAGTGTTCGAATTAGAGCGTAACACCGAGATCTGGCAACTTCATTGTAGTTTCCCGCGTGCGGTTTACTGGTGGTGCAGTATAAAAGGACACAGTCCCGCTGTAGAGACACACACACACACTCCTCCACCCGGAGAGCTGCTGCTGTAAGTGTGTGTGAAGTTGTGAAGGAGAGGAAACTCGGATCTGCTTGATGTTTTGTTGAAGGATTTGTGTAACTTTAATGTGATGATGTGATTTAAAGTGTAAACACAGTGTCTGAGACATGAAGAGAGGGTGAGTGTGAACTTTATATAACTCTATAAACTCTATATCACAGCTCTTACACAACTCAGAACTTCACTTAGTGCACTAATTACACAACACTCATAGAGTTTAGATATTCATTCAGCAGTTACATACAGTATATTCAACATTAATCATAAATAGAAACAGTAAACACATTCTAGCTGCTTCCACAATATTGTGTTTAACTACAGAAATGCTGTAAAGGAACATCAAAGTCAAGCAAACTGTCAATCATCTACAGAAACACTCTGAATTATGGCATTAGATTAGATTAGATTAGATTAGATTAGACTAAACTTTATCACTGCACATTTTCGGTACGAGGCGTCAGAATCCAGTTATCATCTAACCAGAAGTGTCACTCAGCAGCTCACAGAGAAGGAGTTCTGTACAATGAGAACAATGATTATAGATGATGAAGTGGAGGAAGATATTGTAGACCAGGGTTATGATATTGTGGTTTAAGAAGGTTATAAATGTGTGTGTGTGTGTGTGTGTGTGTGTGTGAATTGTTAGAGTGGAATGTAGGAGGGTATTATATACAATATGTGTAACAGTTATAAATAGTCCAGTCCTGAGTGTGTACATATATAAGACAATATACGGTATATTTCTAATGTCTTTAATGTCTCTGAATGTCTCTCTAATCTCATGCGTACTTCATCTGCAGTGCTACTGCTCTGTGTTAGTGCTCCATGTACTGTATTAGTGTGATAAAAATTTAGAAATACTGAGTAATAATAAGGTGGAATGGTGTCGCCTTGCACCTCCAGGTTCCAGGTCCGATTCCCGGCCCGGCTCGATTCTCTGTGTCTCTACGTGCATGGATTTTGCATGTTCTCCCTGTGCTTCATGGGTTTCCTCCAGGTACTCCAGTTTCCATCCAAAGACCTGCAGATTAGGCTAACTGGTGTTCCCAAATAGCCCATATTGTGTGAATGAGTGTGTGAATGAGTGTGTGAATGAGTGTGTGAATGAGTGTGTGTGTGCCCTGCGATGGATTGGCACCCGTCCAGGGTGTACCCCGGCTCGTGCCCTAAGCCTTGGGATTACTATGACCTGGTGACCTCTAGTCATTTGTAATAATTGCAGAGGTCGTCTCTAATTTTAATGCTGCAAATGACCTCCATATTTTGACAAATACTAAGGTCTTATGATATTAGTGGTCTTGATTTGGCCAGGATTTGTCAGGGTCGTAGATCAGTTTTTCAAGGTTTTTGTTTCCTGTGCACCTGTTTATCCATCTTCTGTAGAAGATAGAGGCTGCGTTTGGAATGCTTTGAAAGTATTTTGGGTTCTGGATCATATAGAGATACACAAGACAACAATACACTGTACAGAAAAAAAGAGCTGAAAACTATCAAAAAGAATGAATAGATAGAGATGGATGAGATGTATAGAAGCATGCTGTAAACACTCCTCGATTTCTATCATACAGCTCGACCTACTGTATCATGACAAGAGATTTCCAAATAGTAGCCTATCCAAAATAGTGCACAATTAAGAGGCGGTTCAAGTCATATTTAGTGGTTAATGAGTTAGAAACAAATCAAGTAAAAAGCATATAATGTTAAGCCTTGTTGTTTTATCCTATCCAGGACATAAGTCAGTAAATTTGAGTAAAATCGCACGATTTGCTTCTCCTATGTGTACACAGCACACAGAATTCAGATGTGTGTGTATGTTTGTGTGTGTTGGGGGTCGTGCTTAAGGAGGTTCCATAGGCCGTGGCAGATGGCCTCCTCTGTGTCTGTAGGCCACGCCTACAAGGGCAAGACATAGATATTATATCCTGTACCAACACATTTTCTTAAACAGATAATACCAGCAATAACAGAACCCCTGTTGAGAATAATCAATTCAAGTTCAAGTCGGCTTTATTGTCACGTCAACCATTTACAGTTAGTACACAGTGAAACGAAACAACGTTCCTCCAGGACCAAGGTGCTACATGCAACATAAATTTACAACAAATTAAAAGAAAAACCAAACTAGCTAACTAAGAGGCCTAGTCAGCTGGCTAGCAGAGACAAGACAGATTGACCTTACACAAATTACAACATAAATTAACAAAAACTAACTATCTAGGGAAGACTATCTACAGGAGTGTGAAGTGTGTGTGAGAGGGGTGTGTCCGATCAGCCACAATGCTGGTGGCTTTACAGATGAAGCGTGTGGTGTAGATGTCTTCAATAGAGGGGAGAGAGACCCCGATGATCTTCTCTGCTGTCCTCACTATCCGCTGTAGGGGTTTGCGGTCTGATATGGCACAATTCCCAAACCAGACAGTGATGCAGCCGCTCAGGATGCTCTTAATAGTTCCTCTATAGAAGGTGGTCAGGATCGGTGGTGAAAGCTGGGCCTTCCTCAGTCTTCTCAGAAAGAAGAGACGCTGTTGGGCTTTCTTGTGTAGGGAGCTGGTGTTGAGGGACCTGCTGAGGTCCTTCTCCAGGTGGACGCCCAGGAATTTGGTGCTGTCGACAGTCTCCACAGAGGAGCATCGATGCTCAGCGGAGAATGGTCATGTCTTTCTAAAGTCAACAACCATCTCAAATTCAAATTCAAATTTTATTTGTCACATACACAGTCATACACAGTACAAAATGTAGTGAAATGCTTAATGCTCCTTTGTCTTGTCAACATTCAGAGACAGGTTGTTGTCTTTACACCAGTCCGTTAGCCTCTGCACTTCCTCTCTGTATGCTGACTCGTCGTTCTTGCTAATGAGACCCACCACAGTCGTGTCATCAGCGAACTTAATGATGTGATTTAAACTGTGTGTTGCTACACAGTCGTGAGTCAGCAGTGTGAACAGCAGGGAACTGAGCACACAGCCTTGTGGGGCCCCAGTGCTCAGTGTGGTGGTGCTGGAGGTGCAGTTACCGATATGTACTGACTGAGGCCTTCCGGTCAGAAAGTCCAGGATCCAGTTGCAGAGGGGGGTGTTCAGGCCCAACAGGCTCAGCTTCCCGATCAGTTGTTGGGGGATGATAGTGTTGAATGCTGAGCTGAAATCTATGTACAGCATTCGAACGTATGTGTTCTTTTTGTCCAAGTGTGTGAGGGCAAGATGGAGTGTAGTAGAGATGGCATTGTCCGTTGAGCGGTTAGGACGGTACGCAAATTGCAGTGGGTCAAGTGAGGGGGTCTTGATGTGTCTCATGACGAGCCGCTTGAAGCACTTTATGATGGTGGGAGTAAGTGCCACTGTTGAGTCTGGTTCCTCTCAAGGTTTCTTCCTATTACCATCTCAGGGAGTTTTTCCTTGCCACTGTCGCCCTCGGCTTGCTCACCAGGGACAAACTGACCATTTTGATTCATACACATTCACATTTCATACAAACTTAAATACTTCTTTTGATTCTGTAAAGCTGCTTTGCGGCAATGACAATTGCTAAAAGCGCCATACAAATAAAATTGAATTGAATTGAATTGAATTTTCCACTAATTCCCTACTGTTCATTGCGCCCAATATTTGTTCATATGTGTACAACATGAACACAAACTCAAAATCCTCCAGTTTCATTATGAAGCCTTTGGCAGCATCTAATGTGTCATCATCCATGCTCTCATCCTGGGTAATCTTCTCAAAAGTCTGCAGGAGGCCATCATAATTGTTGAAATTCCATTGAGTAGGAGCGTTTTTGTGCAATCTTGAAGACTCTGCAGGTGTTCATGATTGCCCAGAAAAAGGATGTCAAGAAAAGACATTCTTTTTGTGAACTTTGAAAAAAAATGTGGTGAACCCAGAGAGAGATGCAAAAAATATTCTTGACTCAGGCAAACATTTAGCACCTTGGGACAACACCAGGTTCAGTCTGTGTGCATAGCAATGCACAAACTCTGCACTAGAGACTATTACTTTAACTTTGGCCTGAAGGCCATTAAAGATAAAGCAAAGACAGCAGCCCCATCGTAGGTTTGTGCTACAAGTTTTTCTCTAAAGCTGTGGCCCTGCATGTTCTTGTTTAAAACTTTAAACACAGACTGAGCATCTCTACCCCTGACACATCCAAAAATCCAATGAAGCACTCTTGAATTTTACCTGCACTATCCACATATCTAACAATGACAGGTCAGTTGCTTCATCCACCTGCCATGCAAAAAAGGAGCAGTCTGAATTTCATCTTTTATATGATCAGAAACAGTGGCTGCGAGAACAGAGATCAAGTCATTTTGGATTGAGTGGGACATCCCAGAAAACACAGCTGATGACTGAAATTGTGTGGCCAAGACAGAGTCATATTTAGCTATGTTTCTGTAAATTCCCTGTAATTCAATTCAATTCAATTCAATTTTATTTATATAGCGCTTTTAACAATGGTCATTGTCTCAAAGCAGCTTCACAAAGATAAAAGAAATTCATAAAAAAAATATATATATATATCTTCTTTGTCTTTCGGCTGTTCCCTTTCAGGGGTCGCCACAGCGAATCATCTGCCTCCATCTAACCCTATCCTCTGCATCCTCTTCTCTCACACCAACTAACTTCATGTCCTCTCTTACTGCATCCATAAATCTCCTCTCCTCATTTATATATATATATATATAAAATAAAATAATAATAAAATAATAATAATAATTTGTGTATGTGTGAGAAAAATGTGTCTAGATAATAACGAGATGAATGAATGAAATTTCTCTGATGAGCAAGCCAAGGGTGACGGCGACAGTGGCAAGGAAAGACTCCCTGAGATGGTAATAGGAAGAAACCTTGAGAGGAACCAGACTCAACAGGGAACCCATCCTCATCTGGGTGATAACAGATAGAGATGATATAACACCATGTGTGTTATGCAGCTGAAAGTACAATATAACAGAAATTCTTTAAATTAACATGAAGTCCAGTTCAACATAGGGATGAGTCAGTAGGTGCAGAGGGCAGATGGGATCTGGATCACTGGGAGCACAGGAGCAGGATGTGTAGCTCCAACCATAATAAGGCAGAATTCAGCTGGAGCTGGTCCTTCTCTGGATGCCTCAGGATCCTCGCAGGGTTGGCCTTTGTCTACTGAAGCTGGTACAATCACCAGATGCCTCAGGATGGGTAGAAAAGTACAGAACAGATGGAGAGAATTAGCGTAGTTGCCATTCAGGATAGATGTACTGGAATATGAGGTTATGGGAAGAGTCACGTGTATGCCAGATTAAAGAGATGCGTCTTAAGTCTACTTTTAAACTGGGAAACCGTGTCTGCTCCCTGAACACTGTCTGGAAGGCTATTCCAAAGTTTTGGAGCTAAATATGAAAAGGCCCTACCCCCTTTTGTAGATTTTGAAATTCTGGGAATTACAAGAAGTCCGGAGTTTTGTGATCTTAAGGAGCGTGGTGGATTATAGCGTTTCAGAAGACTGGTTAGGTATGTGGGAGCTAAACCATTTAAAGCCTTGTATGTAAGTAATACTATTTTGTAATTAATTCTAAACTGAACAGGTAGCCAGTGCAGGGATGATAATATTGGGGTTATATGATCATATTTTCTGGATCTAGTGAGAACCCTGGCGGCTGCATTTTGGACTAACTAAAGCTTGTTTATTGAGGATGCAGGACAACCACCTAGTAATGCATTACAATAGTCCAGTCTGGAGGTCATGAATGCATGAACTAGCTTTTCTGCATCAGATACGGATAAGATGCTCCTAAGTTTGGCAATATTTCTAAGATGGAAAAAGGCTGTTTTTGTGATATTGGAAATATGATTTTCAAAGGACAAGTTACTGTCTAATATTACGCCCAGGTCTCTTACTGTTAAGCTAGTAGTAACAGTACATCCTTCTAAACGCAGGCTGAATTGTGAAAGCTGTTGTGTGCTGGTTTTTGGGCCGATGAGCAATATCTCTGTCTTGTCTGAGTTTAGTAAAAGGAAGTTATTGGTCATCCAATCTTTTATGTCCTGGACACACTCGGTTAATCTAGACAATTTAGTTATTTCATCTGGTTTTGTTGAGATATATAATTGGGTATCATCAGCATAACAATGGAAACTAATCCCATGTCTTCTAATGATGTTACCCAAGGGAAGCATGTATATTGAGAACAGCAGAGGTCCTAAAACTGACCCTTGTGGGACCCCATATTTCACTGGCATTACACCAGACAGTTCTCCATTTAGATCTACAAAATGGTATCGATCAGACAGGTATGATCTAAACCATTTTAATGCCTGTCCCTGAATACCTATGTGATTTTGTAAGCGATCCATGAGAATATTATGATCTATAGTGTCGAATGCAGCACTAAGATCAAGCAAGACTAGAATTGAGGTGCAGCCTTGGTCCGAAGCTAAAAACAAGTCGTTTGCAATCTTAACTAGTGCAGTTTCTGTACTATGATGGGGCCTGAAACCTGATTGAAATTCTTCAAGGATATTGTTTTCCTGCAAAAATGTGCATATTTGAGCTGATACTACTTTTTCTAATATTTTTGATATAAAGGGAAGGTTTGAAATCGGTCTATAATTTGTTAATTCATTTGCGTCCAAATTAGATTTTTTAAGAAGCGGCTTAATAACTGCCAACTTGAAAGGTTTAGGGACGTGACCTAGATATAATGAAGAATTAATAATGTTTAAAAGTGGCTCTCCAACCGTATGCATCACTTCTTTCAAAAATCTGGTTGGGATTGGATTTAACAGGCACGTTGCTAAATTAGCTGAGGTGATAAGTTTATAAAGCTCTTCCTGTCCTACACCTCTAAAGCACTGAAAAACTAAATGTGAAACTTTAGACTGAACTAGATCATGAGATACTATTAGGGGTTGAACTTCCGTTATTTTCTTCCTCATGCTATCGATTTTTTCATTAAAGAAGTCCATAAAATCTTTACTACTAAAATGTTGTGGAGTACTCTCTGCAGGCATCTTAGGTTTTGTTAGGCGGGCTACTGTACTAAATAAGAACTTGGGATTGTTTTGGTTTCTTGCTATCAGTTGGCTAAGATGCTCGGTCCTAGCAGTTTTTAGAGCCTGTCTATAGCTGCACATACTGTCTTTAAACGTAATTTGAAAAACTTCTAATTTAGTTTTTCTCCATTTTCGCTCGAGGTTACGAGTTGCTCTCTTTAGGGTGCGAGTATGATTATTGTACCAAGGAGCAAGTGTTTTATCTCTGACTTTTTTTAATCTGATGGAAGCAACAGTGTCTAATGTACTGGTAAAAATAGTACCCATGCTGCTAGTCATTTCATCCAGATCGTCTGCATTTTGGGGTCTTATAAGAATTTGAGACAGATCCGGCAGATTACTCGTGAATCTGTCTTTAGTAGTCGGATTCATATTTCTAACAAATTGATAACGTGGGGAGACACAGTTAATCTGTTCTACGGGTAGAGTATATATCAAGAGGTGATGATCTGTTATATCATTACTTTGAGGTAAAATCTCTATATTAGAGACATCTATACCATGAGATATAATTAAATCTAGCGTCCCCTTATATGCTGATTCACTACTCTCATCATGCCCCCTGAATGCCAGCTCCTGGCAGCCAAGCAAGGAAATCACATCAATTAGGCGGTTTAGCCCCTAGACAGGTAGCCCCTGTTTTTTTTCTTTCTGTTTCATTATGTTTTACCACTTGAATGCGAAGACCCTCATTGATTGCATGTTCAAACCTGACCCTGCCCAGACAACTTAACCTTGCACGTGAACTCACATGTTCTTTGCACTTTTCATGCCTTTTGTATGCCCTGTCAAAGTAACCCAGATCTCCAAAACCCACGTTTGACCAAACACATCCCATTCCCTAAGAAGGTTTCATCAAGAGGCATGGGCAACAGTACATTTTCTTTGTCACAGCACTTCTAGTCAACCAGTTCACCTTGATATACCAGGAGAGCTGAAAAGACCTGTTATTTTTTCCAGATTTGCACCAGATCAATCTTGGGCATTGGTTTGCCCTGCCGTTTAATTCTGAGTCTCTCCTCGTAAGGAAGACTACTAAATGGTTTTGCCAAAAGCAGGTCAACAATATTAGCACCATCTTCGTCTGCCATTATGCACAGCTTGCTAATTGACTAGTTTCCCCTTCCATAAGCCACTTTAATTATATGAACTAACTTTACAATGCTGAAACAAGGAGCAAAGTCAAGAACGCCATAAATTTAAAGAATGATTTGTACAAACAAAAATGGTTTATATCACCAGCAAACAATACAGAGTGCAGCAATTCGTCGTACCACTTCACCTGCAAATCTGCATTGGACTGAACTCGAATCTCTGATGTGCTGATGTATACTTAAGACATGCTGTCAATCAAAAAAGGGTTCCGCCCTTTAAACAGCTCCTCCAATCATCATGCAGCAGCCCAGCGTCCTGGCCCGCCTACTGTTCCATTTACTCCCAGAGAAGCTGAGCTTCCCTGGAAGTGACGATTTTGGTGCATTTATCCAATCACCGTCCAGCTTTTCTGCAGTGAAAAAAAGCTCCTCTGTGCTGCCCATAGAGATCCAGTGAAGCTGGGCTTCAGGAGGGTTTAACGCGCTGTGCTGCACAAAAATGTATGACAAGAAAATCACGTCAAACAATCTACAATAAATAACTGATTCTGAACGAGCTAGTCATAAAGTTGAACGCGTTCTTTTATTAAAATCAATATAAATACAACAGTGCATATATGATTATTTATTTTCTGACATAGTAGAGGAAGCTGATCTTCCCTTGTAGTCTTAGAGCAGCCGCCACTGCTATAGATCTATAATAAAAGTTAATTTTTTTTCAATTGTCCAGGTGTCTGGTTACAGTTGATCTCATTGAAGTTTTTGTGTATTGACCTGTTACACTACAAAACTTAAAAGTACAATATGAAATGTTCCTTAACAACTATCACTTTTTTATTATCTGTATTTGTTTGTCTGTTTGTTTCAGAAAATCTTTACACACTCTACAGGAGTCTCAGACATCATGACCCTCCTGTACATTTATATCTTATTTCTGGCTGCCGGTGTGGGTAAGTGACCAGGATCTACAAAACCAACAAAACTAACACATGTTAAATTCAAATTCAAATTTAAATTCAAATTTTATTTGTCACATACACAGTCATACACAATACGGTATGTAGTGAAATGCTTATACGACCGCCTGTGACCTTAAAATTTTAAAAAACAACTGACAAGAAATAAGAAAGAAATGGAAAAACAAGCAAGAAATAAATAAATAGTTTAACTATAAGAAGTTAGACCAAAATATAAAAGTTTTCAAAATATATAAGAAACATAAAACTCTTCCATACAAGAATGAATGAAAAATGTCCAGAAGTGTGCAAATGAGCATTGTGAGTGCAAGTGTGCAATATGCAAAGTGTGTGCAATATGCAAAGTGTGTGCAATATGCAAAGTGTGTGCAATATGCAAAGTGTGTGCAAATGTTGCAATGTGTGTGCAAATGTGCAGTGTCCATGGTTGTCCGGTCTACAGTGTATTGGGGTGTGTGCACAGAAACAGTAAATAATGACCATGAGTGACCATTTCTTTGCAATGTTGCAAAATCACGGAGATGATTAGTCCTGTGTTGTGTTGTGGTTGAGAGCCCTTATCGCCTGCAGGAAGAAGCTCCTCCTCAGTCTCTCTGTGTTGGCCTTCAGGGAGCGGAAGCGCTTCCTGATTGCAACAGAGAGAAAAGTCCATTGTTGGGGTGGCTGAGGTCCTTCACGATCTTCCTGTCCAGCACCACTTGCTGTAGATCAAGTGCAGATCAGGGAGCTCAGTGCGGATGATGCACTCAGCCGAACGCACGACCCTCTGTAGAGCTCATCTGTCTTGCATGGTGCTGTTCCCGAACCAGGTTAAGATGTTTCTAGGATGCTCTCTATGGTGGTGATGGTATGGAGGTATCGGAAGCTGTCCCTCTCTCCACTGGGCTCTCGTTGATGATGGGGGTGTGGTAGTTCCTCTCCTGCTTTGTGCTAAAGTCCACTATCAACTCCTTTGTCTTGGTGACTTTCAGGAGGAGATTGTTCCTCTGGCACCAGTTCTCCAGATTTCCAACCTCCTCCAGGTAGGCTGTCTCGTCGTTGTCAGAGATCAGGCCCACCACGACAGTGTCGTCAGCAAACTTAATGATGGTGGTTGTGTTCGTAGTGGCTGTGCAGTCATAGGTGTACAATGAGTACAGCAGGGGGCTCAGAACACAACCCTGGGGGGCTCCAGTGCTGAGAGTGAGAGAGGCTAAGACATGTCCGCCCATCCTTACGTGTATAGAGGATATGAGAGATTGCATTGTCTGTGGAACGGTTCGGGCGGTATGCAAACTGTAGTGGGTCCAGTGTGTCGGGTAGTGATGAAATTATGAAGTCTCTGACCAGCCGTTCAAAGCACTTTATCACTACTGAGGTGAGGGCTACAGGGCGATAGTCATTAAGAGAAGCAGGATGAGGTTTCTTTGAAACATGAACAATGATGGACTCTTTGAAGCATGTGGGGATCATCGACTGAGATAAGGAGAGGTTAAATATCTCTGTGAACAGGTGCTAGTTGGTCTGCGCAGGCTCTGAGAATACAACCGCTTCCGTAAACACGCTGACGTCATCGGAGCTGTTTCTGAACATGTCCCAGTCTGCGTCATCGAGTGCGTCCTGTAACGCGGCCTTCGATTGGTCCGTCCAGCGCGTGACCTCCCTCTGAACCGGAACTCCATGTTTCAGCCTTTGTTTGTATTTTGACATGAGGAAGATGGCTGCGTGGTCAGATTTCCCAAACGGTGGACGAGATTGTGCCTTGTAGCCGTCTTTGATTGTCATGTAGCAGTGGTCCGTGTCCTTTCACCCCTGGTGGGGCAGGTGATGTGCTGATGTAAATTCGGTGCTGCGTGTTTGAGGTTGGCACTGTTAAAGTCCCCTGCCACAATAAGCGCAGCGTCCCGGTGTTGTGTCTGGTGCTTTGAGTGCCTCATGCAGCTTGCATAAGGCAGTGTCCGTGTCCGCTTGTGGTTGAATATAAACGGCACTGATTATGACTGATGTAAACTCCTGAGAAAGGTAAAAAGGACGACACATGATGGAGAATAGTTTCAGGTTTGGTGTGCAGGATGGTGTGAGAGGAACAACGCTCACGCTGTTGCACCAGCTGCTGTTCACCATTAAACACACACCAACTCCCCTTGACTTCCCCGAGTCCTGCGTCCTGTCCATGCGGTGAACCGAGAAAAACTTGGCCGGCTGGATGGCATGGTCCGGCACCGCTGGGTTCAGCCATGTCTCGGTAAAGCAGAGGAGATTGCAGTCCCGAATGTCTCTCTGGAACTTTATCCTGGCCCTGAGGTCATCGAGCTTGTTCTCCAGTGACTGGACGTTGGCGAGCAGGATGCTAGGCAGAGGTGTGCGGTGTGCACGGGCTCTCAGACTGTTCATGATGCCGGCTCGTTTCCCTCGGGGCCGCCGCTTCGCGTCGCGTCGCGTCGCGTCCATTGTTCTCCCTTAGGATCTCGCTCGGCCAGCTCGGATCCGGAGTTAAAAATGACGAATTGTAAGTACATTGTACACCAATAGAAACGAGAGTGTCTCTATCATACTTAAAGTACTCAATAGTGATGAGTTTGCCGGTTTAAAGTTACTGGAAATTACCTTAAAATACAAAAATAATGAAAAGTATGTCGGAGCAGTCGTGACGGCAGCTGAACTCACCGTCGCCATCTTGTATCAATAAATACAATAAAACTATGTTACAAATCATTGTAATGTTTATCCAACAGACTTCATCAGTGCAGTTCCTCACATTACTGTATCTGCTCTAATGGGTTCCACAGTCGTCCTGCCGTGTGAACTGACTAATAATTTCACCCAAACATCAGTTATTCAGTGGCGCACTGATGATGAGGATGTGTTTGAGCGAAGCAGTGATGGTACGTATGTGGGTGAAGGATATGAGGGTCGTGTGGATATTCCTGAAGACGAGCTTCATAAAGGAAACTGTTCCCTGGTGTTAAAGGACGTCAGTGTTACTGATGATGATTTCTACAGAACCTTTGTGGTGAAACATGTGGACAAAAGTAACACAGACATAGAACAGGAAATCTACAGTGTTACACTCTCAGTCATTGGTAAGTAAAATTTGTTTAGCAACATCTAAATTTGTTAAAATATTTCTGAATATATTATTTAAATCTAATACGTGTGGAAATTAAAGGGCTGACTTTATTTTTTAGAAATTTTGATAGAAAGTTCCCAGAAGAAGTCTGGTTGAGATCAGAGGTTTACATCAGGACTGAGCTCCTGCAGGACAGTTTAAACACATCAACAGGAGGGTTTTTACCTCCATGTGTGTGTGAGCAAGCGGTCAGATATTAAACTCATATGATAACCACAGATGGAAAGAGTGGTAGAATCATAAAGATGTTTATCAGGGGATTAGGAAGATAATCTTGATGTTTGTACAGAGTACAGTTTACAGCCTGCTTGGCTTCGATCATTAAATAAAAAGTAGATTTAAATAATTTTGTGTAATAATAAACACTAGATTTACTAAAGTAAAGAGATTTTATTGTTGTTGTACTAATGTAATGAATTTTGTGTGGTAGGTCTGAGAGACCAGCAGTAATAAAGAAAATTTAAGAATAAACAAAAGATAATATAAAAATAACATTATATACAATGGAATATATGTGCAGTGGGACTTTGTAGTCCTGTTTGCACAAAGGTGAATACAACTCCCTTACGACTTTACATTATACTGTTACTGTTACATTCATCTCTTTTTGTCATGAAAATCAGAAAAAATACATTTATATTTAATTTGCTTTGGTTATATCTGTTGTTTTAGCAGCTGTGTGATGAGCATTTAGTTTTTACGAAATCAATAAAAACATAATGTTTCTAATGTAAGATCGTTTCCTGAACATTTTTTTTCTATTGAATGTCTCTTCAGGCATTCAGGTATCAGCTCCAGTGGGTTCCACCGTCGTCCTGCCGTGTGAATGGAGGAATCTGTCCATCCAAACACCTCATGTGGAGTGGTCTATTGACCGTGAGGTTGTGTTTGAGCGACAGGGTAAAGAGACATTTCAGGGTGAAGGATATGAGGGTCGTGTGGACGTTCCTGAGGACGAGCTGCTTAAAGGAAACTGTTCACTGGTGTTGAAGAACATCAGTGGTACTGATGAAGCTGAGTACAGAAGCTCCACGTACATGGTGAAACACAAAAAAACTGTCTTGGTCCAGAAAGTTCAACTCTCAGTCTATGGTAAGTTAATTAATCTCAGATACAGAGTCTGACACAAAGTTTATAATGACTGGAAAGGTATTACAGTTGCAAGAAAAAGTATGTGAACCCTTTGGGATTAAGTGGAGTTTTGCATAAATTGGTCAAAAATGTGCTCTGCTCTTCATCACAACAATAGAAAAACAGTCTACTTAAAATAATACAACACAAACATTCTATGTTTTCATGTTTTTATTGAACATAACATGTGAACATTCACAGTGCAGGGTGGAAAAAGTATGTGAACCTTTTGGATTAATAACTGGTTGACCCTCCTTTGGCAGCAATAATTTAAGTTGTGATTTAAATACAGTTCAGAGCACATTTTATGACCAATTCATGCAAAAATCCCAAAGGGTTCACATACTTTTTCTTGCAGCTGTAAGTTTACCTGAACAGCTTATTTAATGTTTGTGTGTTTCAGACTGTGTTATTTAGTTCAATACTTTTTCACAGCTAATTAAAGGTTTCCATGACTGTGTTAGATCAGCTGAGAGGGGAATCATACTCTGTATCCTGCATTTCAGTGCTGTTTTATCACACACTCATTTCGCACACACATTGTTTACTTAAGTGAGACCTAATGTAAAGTGATGCTTCTCGTGCACTCCACTGTAATGACCTGAGAAGTTACATTCCAAACCCACACCAGTAGAGGGAGCTCAGTGTGAATATGTGCATTTTAACGCAGTACTGTATGTTTAATGTGTTTAAAAAAGTAACAGATATTTAATATAGTTTATTTATCTCCTTTTTCCTGTAAAAACCGAACTGAAGAGAGATCAGCTTCCTCAGGTGAGTGAATATTAAACCTTATTGAAGTATTTCATTTACTTTGATGTTCAGAGACTTTATGAGTAAATTATACACAATAAACACGATTATGTGACTAATGACAAAACATTTAAATTAATGAAAGTGTACAATTGTTACCTGAATATAAATGAACTGTAATCATGCTAAAATAAAACAATCATATACAGTAAAGATCTAAAAATGTCTTTTCCCTCTGAAGACAACATTGAAGAGAGTTCAGATAAAAACTCTGGTGAGTGAATATTAAGCTTTAATATTATTTTGTTGTACAGCTCACTGATGGAAACATCACCTAATTATTTGATTATATGAATGAGTGATAACACATAACCAATACGAGATGTAACAAGAAAAAGTATTTACACCCTGAAATATACACTTACACTCTACAGTATATGTAAATAAATGATGAATAACAAGAAATATAAAAAAACAACTGACTTGACATTTTACATTAATGTCACCATTTATTTGTAAGCTGTGTGTTTGTGTTTGTGTGTGTGTGTGTGTGTGTGTGTGCGCGCATTGTTCACTAACCTTAAAAATATAAAGATATTACAAAATTTAAACTGAAACCTATAATAACATTCATGATTTAATTTCATTAAGAGTGACATTTTGTCTTTGCAGATAACAGCGTGAGAAGACACTTGCTGATCCTGCTCATTTGTTTCTCTGTTTTTGTGGTATGGTTGTGTTGACTCTTATTAAACAAAAACCAAACAGTTATTCAGTAATAATTTGTTTTAAAATAGAAGCCAAGGTTGTTTTTTATCTTTACAGTAAACATTGTTCCAAACCTCACTTGAGGTTTTAGATCACGTCTATTACTGAGAAACGTTATGGTCATAACCAGTGCAATGGTTTCATTCTTTAATTAATCATTGTGCCAATCACTGAATATAATTTAAAATGTAGGGTTTAATGGTGAAAGAGCTCCTGTGATATGGCGATGGGATGGGAAGAGACATATCACAAAAGGATTTATGAGTTGCAGTGGTTTTCTTGTATAAATGATTATTTCGTATCCATCATGCATAGTGTCGACTGTACAAGCCTCTGGAGACAGTGTTATGATCTGGGGTTGATCAGCTCTAGACTCAGCAATGTTATGTGGAAATAAAATGAAATCAGCTGACGACCTGAATGTACTGAATTACCAGGTTATCACATCTATGGAGTTCTGCCACACAAATAAAATCTCCAGTTTATTTATTATTATAACAACAGTAAACTATTTCTTTATAGGATTCAAACAGGTGGGGGACAAAGTCCACAAATCCTGTACTTGAGTAAAAGTAAAATATTTATTTTTCAGGTAAAAGTAAAAGTTAAAATTTTCACAAAGATTTCTATCGAAGTACGAGTATAAAAGTAATTACCTTTAAATGTGCTTTGGACCACGCCCAGGAATCCTGTTCAAGTTCAGTTCTGGAAGAAAGTCCAGTCTTACTAATGCTGAGTTTAAGTTACACCCACCCACCCACACACACACACACACACACACACACACACACACACGAAAATGTAAGAGTTTGTATTGTTACTTCCTGTATGTAAACAAGACAAAAGGAGAATTAAGGACATAAATATGGTTGAGAGAATCACAGACAGCATACGAGAGGGAAATATTTTATATAAAACATCCAAATATAAAGCATTTATTCTTATTTGTTTAAATATATTATTCTTTCAATAGCAACAGTTAATTCAAACATGTATGACATCCTCCACATAAACAGATTTTTTTTTAAAAGTGTAATTGTTGGCAGCATTCTGTCAATAGACCATTAAAAATGGCTTCATTGGTAACTTGCTTTGGATCAACAGCAATGAATCTTTTAGAAATCTAATTATCTTTATCATGTAAAAATTATTTAACTACATCAGCAGAAATTGTGCTTTAATGCCTAATGGTTAATCCTCTTAGTTCAGTAAGATACTGTGTGACCTTCTGATCTCCAACAGTAACCCTCCTAACAAACACTGCTATAAGATCTGATCTAATCTAGAAACATCTTTACTCTTTGTGTAGATTCTCAATCACCCAGGTCGCTCGTAGTTGTAGGATTTAGTAACAACAGGTACAGTTGAGGAACACAGCATTTCTCATCTGAAAGGCTTCATCAGCTCCACCTAAATGGTTTATAGTCACAGGGTTTACATTTTGTGAGTTAATTAGACATTAATAGTTGGACATCAGCGGCATGTCTCTCAGGTACTGGTGGGTCAGGACCACAGAACTGTGTTGTTATGAAAGCACATTTTGTCCATTAGTGTGGGATTGAAACACAGTCCTGTACACGGCTCTAGGGGACACTGATGAAGAGCTTGAGGAGTGAACATGAGTGTAGAAATGATGGAAATGTTCATGAATGTTGGCTGAGAACTCTTCATTCCTGCATCACCTACAGAGAGTAAGAGAGAGAGAGAGAGAGAGAGACTGGAGCGTAGTCATGCAAAACTACAGTACTATTAAATATCAGTATTTAATTACTAATGTTTATGTAGATTATTTATGTTTTAATGGCTCAGTTCAGTTCAGCTAAGTCTAGCCTTTATTTGTCACACACACATCACTGCACAGTGAAATTCTTTATCCTTTACATATCCCAGCTTCTTGTTAGTAAACAGGGTCAGTCATTATAACCCTGGAGCAGCGGGGCCTCGACCTGCCAACCTTCTGATCCGTAACTCAAAGCCTTAACACACTGAGCCACCACCACTGCCCCAAGCACTGATAAGCACTGATAGATTAAGATGGCAGAAAATATACAGTGTGTTCTAATCATTATTTTATGCACCAGACATTGATTTTTTTGAAGAGGTTACGTCACCTGGGATCATCTTTAAATAACTCATTAAGCCAAATCATTTCAGTAACCAGTGATATTTAGAGTTTCTTTACTCTGTACAGAATTCAGACAGGTTAAACACTGACATGCATTCTTTTCCATTTTCTATTTGAACCAATGATGATGTAATGCAATGTAATATTGTTATTAAATCAATTAGAGAATATAGAAAGTGCTTAAGGATCAGGAGTAAAGGCATGTGTTTATGAAAATTATATAGCTCCTGATATCTTAAAGGGTCTTTTGGATTTGTTACTATAACAAAATGACTGGACAGCAGTGTTTATGATGGAAGCCTTTGCATTGTGTTATTGTTATTGGGAATTCCTCATATCTCACATGTAGTGTTGTGGATAAGCGAGAACACTCAAACTTCTCAATTATAATCTTTATTACAAATGAAAACCAAGATAATAAAGAAGGTTGGTATTGAATGAACACTGAAGAGCTGACCAGGATGTAAAGTTGTTTTTTTTTTTTAAAGGCCAGTTCTATTTTTTTTCTTTTTCACCACTAGATGGCACCACATCCCTTTAGATGAGCAGGTCTTAACCCTAGTCCTGGAGTCCACTGGCCTGTATGTTTTAGTCTCACTGCTCTACCACACACACTTCAAGAGACTGGCTTTACACTCTACAATTTCCAGCTCAGTTTTGTGTTACACTGTGTATAATGAAGAAGAATCATTGATCAGGAGAAGAGAGCAGTGCTGTAAGAATGTTTAATGTGACACGCTCACTGGGGATGTGATGATGGGAAAGGAAAGAAAAGTAATTTAAATTAAAAATTCAAATTTTATTTGTCACATACACAGTCATGCACAGTACAATATACAGTGAAATGCTTATACGACCGCCAGTGACCTTAAAAAAATAAAAGACTATTAATTGGAAATGAATATGAAAAAGAAAATAGAAAGTAAATTTAACTAAGAAAGAATAAAATATTTGTACAATACAAAATATACAATATATGAAAAATAAGAAAAAGCTAGCGGAACAATATAAAAAAATATAGAATTTATGGAATTTCTGTGTGGGAATGAAGTTGAATATAAATAGAAATGTCCAGGTGGTGTGCCTGAAAGTGTCATATTTAAAGTGACTTCATCGTGGAAATAAAATAGAAGTAAGTAATGTCCATGAATGTGCAGGTCTGCAGTGACCACTAGTGTCAATGAATGTCCAGAAGTAAGACCAATAATGTGTTTGCTTTGTGTTTATTTACAACATGTTCTAAAAGTTCCTAAAAGTGATTATGAGCTTCAGGAAAATCAACATAATTCCCTCTGACAAATGAGTAACCTGATAGGGCAGGAGTAGCTCAGTGGTCATTGCACTGGACTACTGATCTACTAGGCAGTGACGTCCTGATAACCAGTATTTACAGGTCATACACTATATACACTATCTGTACATTTAGGCATTTGAAAGACCCTTATCCACCAGAGTGACTTACATTATCTTTATCTCATTATACACTATCTGTAATTATTATTCATCATTATATGTCTGAGCAGTTAAAGCTTAAGCAAGATTTGAACGCAAGACCTTCAGACCCATAGTCCAATGCCTTAATCACTTAGCTATCCTTGACCCCTATACATTACATACACTATCTATACACTATCTTTATACAGTAACTATACACTATCTATACACTATTTACTGTATCTAATAACAAAAATCTTCTTTGTCTATCGGCTGTTTCCTTTCAGGGGTCGCCACAGCGAATCATCTGCCTCCATCTCTTCTCTCACACCAACTAACTTCATGTCCTCTCTCACTGCATCCATAAATCTCCTCTTTGGTTTTCCTCTAGACCTCCTGCCTGGCAGTTCCAACCTCAGCATCCTTCTACCGATATATTCACCATCTCTCCTCTGAACATGTCCAAACCACCTCAATCTGGCCTCTCTGACTTTATCTCCAAAACATCTAACGTGGGTTGTCCCTCTGATGAACTCATTCTTGATCCTATCCATCCTTGTCACTCCCAAAGAGAACCTCAACATCTTTTCTTCAGTGCCACTGTCTCTAAGCCGTAGAGCATCGCTGGTCTCACCACTGTCCTGAACACCTTTCCTTTCATTCTCACTGATACTTAACACACCTGACACTTTTCTCCACCCAGTCCAACTCGCCTGCAGAACCAAAGTCAGAAACAAGCAAAATGTCACATACAGAATAATAATGAGTTAATGATAATAAAGATCTGCTGTAACTGTGCAGTGTAACAGCAGCTTAACTCAGAGTAAAGTGCAGATGTTTGGATCATTTGATACACCACGCTGTGAGAAGAACAAACTGGTTCCTCCAGAACAAAATCCTGTTCAAGTTCAGTTCTGGAAGAAAGTCCAGTCTCACTAATGCTGAGTTCACTCTACAACACACAACTTTTAAAATGTCAAACCACAATATACTGTTACAGGAAAATAATCTTCACATCCCTCATTATTTCACTATAACAGCAGAACAAACTGTGCTTTAATACTTAATAAATAAGACTTTAGTTCAGTAACCTACTGGCTGTGACCTGCTGACAGACGACTTTATCCTTAATAACAAACACCACTATAACATCATTTAATATAGAAACACAGAAACCCCTGTAATTATGACCATCTGTGGAGATTCTCAGTCCTCACGATGATCACAGAGGTGCTGTACAGTGACGACTCGACTTGTATAAAGTTCTTCAAGATGCTTCACTTCTCCAGAATTCTTCATCAGGTCCAACTAACTGAGTGTCAGGGACATAAACTCAGTGCAGTAAACATGAGACGAGGGACAGGACCAGGATCAGTGGGTGAGGACTCTTCATTACTGCAGAGAGACAGAAATGAGTTTTAGTTATTGTATTTATTTAAAATGTGTAAACAAACAGACACAAATCCACACCCTGAAAAATATATTATTATTATTATTATTATTATTATTATTATTATTATTATTATTTAATACCACTCCCTCCTTAAAAAAACTTCCATTCCTGAAGCAGGATTAAAAAAACATCTTACTCTCACCTCTAATATTCTAAAAAAAGACTGAATAAAAAGATAAATCAGGAAAATTAAAGTGTTTTATAGAGAAGGGAAAGTGGATACTGACTCACCTGTGAGCTGATTTAATAATAATACATTTTATATTATAATGCACTTTATATTTGAAACAAATCTCAAATTCAAATTTTATTTGTCACATACACAGTCATACACAGTACGAAATGTAGTGAAATGCTTACACGACCGCCAGTGACCTTAAAAAGAGAATTAAAGCTTATAATAAGAAATAAATATGAATAAAAGAAATACGATAGAAAAAATTAAATAAAAAATACAAATAAAAAATGAACTAGGAAAAATAGAACTAAAAATAGAAATATACTGTACAAGAACATTTAAGAAAATGTGAAATTTTGATATTTTGGGGAGAAAGATGGTGTGTAAATATGCATAGAAAAAAAGTGTCTTTGTGCAATGGTCCAGAATGTAAACGTAAACATGTAGTGTAGATGTGAAGGTAGATGTGCGTGGAATTGTCCATAGTGTCCATGGATGTATAAAGATTGATTGATTGATTGTGAAAAGATTGTGTTAGTTCTGCATAGTGGTGTGGTTGAGAGACCTTATCGCCTGCGGGAAGAAGCTTCTCCTCAGTCTCTCTGTATTGGCCCTCAGGGAGCGGAATCGCTTCCCAGACCGCAACAGAGTGAACAGTCCATTGTTGGGGTGGCTGAGGTCCTTCACGATCTTCCTGGCCTTGGTCAAGCACCGCTTGGTGTAGACTGAGTGCCGGTCAGGGAGCTCGATGCGGATGATGCGCTCAGCTGATCGCACCACCCTCTGTAGAGCTCGTCTGTCCTGCATGGTGCTGTTCCCGAACGAGGTCGTGATGTTTCCCGTCAGGATGCTCTCTATGGTGCTGGAGTAGAAATTCCTGAGCACCTTGGAGGGCAGTCTAAAGTCTCTTAAGCGTCTGAGGTGGTACAGATGCTGCCGGGCCTTTTTTACCACGGTGTTGATGTGACAGGACCATGCCAGGTCCTGCGTGATGTGAACACCGAGGTATCTGAAGCTATCCACTCTCTCCACTGGGCTCCTGTTGATGATGGGGGTCTGGTAGTTCCTCACCTGCTTTGTACTGAAGTCCACTATCAGCTACTTTGTCTTGCTGACGTTCAGGAGGAGATTGTTTCTCTGGCACCAGTTCTCCAGATTTCCAACCTCCTCCAGGTAGGCCGTCTCATCGTTGTTCGTGATCAGGCCCACCATGACAGTGTCGTCAGCAAACTTGATGACGGAGGTGGAGTTGATAGTGGCCACGCAGTCGTGGGTGTACAGAGAGCACAGCAGGGGGCTCAGAACACAACCCTGGGGGGCTCCAGTGCTGAGAGTTAGGGAGGCTGAGACATGTCCGTCCATCCTTACTGCCTGTGGTCTGCCAGTCAGAAAATTGGAGATCCACTGACACATTGATGAGATGAGTCCCAGGTGCTCCAGCTTGGTGGTAAGTATGGAGGGAATTATGGTATTAGATGCAGAGCTGTGGTCGATGAAGAGGATTTTCATATAATTCCCTTTCCTAGTGTCCAGGTGAGTGAGAGATGTATGGAGGAGATGTGAGATTGCATCGTCCGTGGAACGGTTTGGACGGTAAGCGAACTGTAGTGGGTCCAGTGTGTCTGGTAGTGAAGAAATGATTCAATTTCAATTCAATTCAATTTTATTTGTATAGCGCTTTTAGCAATTTTCATTGCCGCAAAGCAGCTTTACACAGTCAAAAGAATTATTTAAGTTTGTATGAAATGTGCATTTCTATGAATCAAAATGGTCAGTTTGTCCCTGGTGAGCAAGCCGGGGGCGACAGTGGCAAGGAAAAACTCCCTGAGATGGTAATAGGAAGAAACCTTGAGAGGAACCAGACTCAACAGGGAACCCATCCTCATCTGGGTGAAACAGAAAGCAGTAAATGATCTGCATTTATACAGTGTGTAGGGTGGGAGGCAGTTCAGCTATAATAGCTGATGTTAATTGATGTTAATATGGAGTCCAGGTAGTTATTGAAGACCCAGGTAGACTTGTAAGAAGTTCCAGTTGTGAACTATCGAACTGTCAAGTCCCCAGAGAAACAGCTGCCAACACCAGTCAAGGCCAGAACCGTCTTCTAGGTAGAGAGAATCATCCCCAGACACCAGGCGCATCCCAGAGAGACATATGGGGCATCCATGTGACGAGATCTTCAGCCAGAAGCGGGGCACCAGGATGGGTCAGACAGGTCCGGAGGGCAGAGGGAGTCTGGATCACTGGCAGCTCAGGAACGACATGTGTAGCTCGACAGAGAGAGAGAAAGAGTGAAAGGGGGGTCAGAAGGAGAGAGGAAAGAAAATCACCTCACCGTCAGCAAACTAAAAATTACTAAAAGAAGGCTTCATGTTACGAATGAATAGAACACAAAATCATTTCCAAACCTATAACAGGTTTTTATAAATAAAGCATTTATTAATTATTTTATTAAATAATAATAATAATAATAATAATAATAATAGTAACATGCTGATTATCACAAATTATCACAAGATTTTAATGCAAATCATTCTTATTAGATCACAGTATTCCACCTCAAAGCTGCTACAGTTGATATCTAGAGAATCAGTGTAAGCATGCTGTAAGAGAGTTTGATGTATTACACTTAATAATCCACAATAAAACAATATGTAATAAGATTCATTAACACGTAGCAGGGAGCTTCCTGTTCTTCTAAAAGGAGTCTGTGTACAAACCTGTGGGAACAGATTGCAAAAGTGTGCGCACAGAATTATGAATTTGTGGGTACGGATTACAAAATCTGAGCGCACGGATAAGTAAACTGAGGGAA
Organism: Clarias gariepinus; assembly: GCF_024256425.1. Classification (NCBI taxonomy): domain Eukaryota; kingdom Metazoa; phylum Chordata; class Actinopteri; order Siluriformes; family Clariidae; genus Clarias; species Clarias gariepinus. The sequence continues at coordinate 3,952,150 of NC_071101.1, forward strand.
CAGCTTAAGAAGTTGTGGGAATGGATTATTAAACTGAGGGCACGAATTACAAAACTGTTGCCACAGATTGTTTTTTTTACCTTCTCCTCTAGGTGACTTCCAGGGCTCTGTACATTTAGGCATTTGGCAGACGCTCTTATCCAGAGTGACTTCCAAAAAGTGCTTTAAAGTTTACATACTTACACTGGGGTAACTAGGTTAATAACGAAGTGCCGTTAGTCCAACACAACTGGAAAGAGTTTTTTTTTTTTTTTTTTTTTAATGGGTTAGTCCAAGTACTGCAGAAACTGCGTCTTGAGTTGTCGTTTAAACATAGTCAAAGTCTCAGTTGTACGGACATCTAGAGGAAGTTCATTCCACCACCTAGGTGCCAGAACAGAAAAGAGCCTGGATGAATGCCGCCCTCGATCCCTGAGAGATGGTGGGATGAGGCGAGCAGTGCTGGAGGATCGGAGGGAACGTGGTGCAGTGCGTGGTGTGATTAGAGCAGAGAGGTAAGTGGGTGCTGGGCCATTTTTAGCTTTTTAGGCAAGCATCAGTGTTTTGAATTTGATGCGGGCAGCTACAGGAAGCCAGTGCAGGGAGCGGAGGAGTGGGGTGGTGTGGGAGAACTTGGGAAGGTTAAAACGAATGGCTCTGCTAATGAGTCCCCGAGTCGTTCTTTTGTCATGTGACTCCCATAGACGCTATGCAGTGAAATAGAACAGGTTTTGTCATTTTAATATTGATATTATTGTTTGATGTGATCTAATAAAAAAGCATGCCAAAAAAAATTACAATAAGTGTATCAAGTGTATTTTCTTGCCAATGATGTCAATGATGTATACTTTTGCATTTAATAAAAAATATTATATGGATATTATGTACTCAGAAATTATTTTTGTATTTATTATTAATTTATTTATATATTTATTTTGAAAAATGTGTAAACATGTGCTTGGTTTTAATATTAGGTGCAAACAGTAATTAGTTGCAAATAATAATACTATTAATAACTAAACATTTGCTTTATAACGTCTGCTTCATATTTTGTACAAATAAAATAAAATAGTAAGGGACACAGTCATATAAAATTAATTAACATAGATTTAAATACTTACCTACAAATGATTGGGTCAAACAAATGTCACCTAAATACTAATATAAATTGTTGGGTTCAAACAAAGTTCAAGGTGTATCCAGTAAGTTTAACTGTCACTCAAAGCCATCTCCAAGGGAACCGCCACCCCTCCGCATCCATCCCCACACTTTTACACTAAATGAGGCGAAATGAAGGGAATCCTCAAAACCTGATTTGACAAGCTCAAGAGAATGGCCACAAGAAAAAGGAGTGACATTTGGACACATTTTCTGGCAACTTCAGCCACAGAGAGTAAGTGTAATTTATGCAAGAAGACTGTTTCCACCAAAGGAGGAAGTACTTCCAATTCCAACACAGAGAGACTGAGAAGGAGCTTCTTCCCACAGGCGATACGGTCTCTCAATCACACCACCACACAGTACTGACACACATATGGTCTTTACACACACACACTGGACATTCTGGACATTCGTTTACACTAGTGGCCACTGCACAACTACACCTGGTGGTCACAAGTCACAAGTCACTTTAAATAAATCACTTTTTAAGCATTTTTTGCACGGCACTAGACACTTTAAATATGTGAATTGCACAAACAGTGGACATTACATTACCATTACAACTACCATTCCATACAAAAATTACATAAATATACCTACCCGTTCAGCTGCTCTTATTGTTTTATATTGTTTTATATTTGTTTTTATATTTCGTTATACATTCTTCAAATATTTTCTATATTGTGTATTTTTGTCGTACAGTTATTTATTTATTTTTTTAACTTTAGTTTTATATTTTATTTTATTCTTTTCTAGTTTTATTTACCCTATATTTTAATTCTCATATTAGTCTTCTATTTTAGGTCATGAGCAGTTGCCTAAGCATTTCACTGCATATCGTACTGTGTATGACTGTGTATGTGACAAATAAAATTTGAATTTGAATTTAAGGAGACACCTAAAATCTATTCACCCAACTGTGCTGTTAGCCCTTCTGCAGCTGGAACGGTTTCCAGCAGCATTACTTCAGCCAGACCCTCAACTGACTCATCGACCACATCCACACCTGCCAATTTACCCGCAGCACCCACCACCATCCAAGAATCAGTTCAGGCACGGAGACCACATCATCAAACCTCAATGGGCAGTTTCATAACAAGACCGATGGACCCATTAAGACAGAGCAAACTTGATGAGGCCTTGGTCAAAATGATTGCTCGTGACTTTCAACCATTTTCAGTTGTTGAGGATAAGGGCTTTAGAGAATTTTCAAATCTCCTGGACCCATCAAACATTCTACCAAGTAGAAAAACATTGTCAAAAACCATACTGCCTAGGTTGACAAGCTAAGGGCAGAAATAAAGGATAAAATCAAGAGTGCCTCTGCTGTATGTCTCACAACAGACTGCTGGACTTCTGTGAATGCCACAAGTTATATGGCTGTGACTTGTTATTTTATAGAGGATTTTCAGATGACATCCTATCTTTTAGACTGCTTTGTTTTGACAGAAAGACACACTGCCTCTCACCTGGCAAGAGAGCTGTCCAGAGTTACTAATGAATGGGATGTGGATAACAAAATTGTAGCTTGTGTAACTGACAATGCCAGCAATATTGTTTCAGCTCTGAGAGAACACCTCCACTGGGACCACATACCATGCTTTGCTCATATGTTAAACCTCATTGTCAAAGCTGCACTGAAGGAGGTCCAAAATGTACTGCAAAAGGTGAAATCTATTGTTGAATACTTCCACAGAAGCACAGTTGCTTCAGACAGACTCAAGGCCACACAGAAACAGATGGGACAGGAGCCGCTGCGTCTAAAACAGGAAGTGTCCACAAGGTGGAATTCAACTTATTACATGTTGAAAAGGTTCACTGATTGGACCCTGGCACTCACCACTCTTCTTTGCCAACATTAACACCAGAGGAATGGGAAATTGCCAAAGAAATTACTGATATCATTAAGCCATTTGAGGAGGTCACCACTGAAGTGAGCGGAGAAAAGTAAGTAGTTTAACTTTTTTTGCTTAACATTTATAATAAACAAAATTTAAAACTCTCTATTTTTATACAACATTATATATTTTTATACTTACATTATGCTAATCATATGTACAATATAGATTGATTGTTGATTTAGTTATGTAAAGTTGCATAGTAGAAGAAGCGAATTGCTCAGTCTGCTGTGCTTCGGTAAGCTTTTCTGGTGCAAGGAGAGACTCAGTCAAACACACACACACACACACACACACACACACGCTGTCTGTCAGAAAGGTCTATGTTTATTAATAGCAAAACATGGGGTTTTTATATGTTTGACCATCTGTGCCATCGACATATGTTCCTACAAAGAACAAGAACCATTGTAAATGTTCTGGTGAGATCCTGAAGAATCAAAGGAGAGGAAGATAAAGAGGTGTCCATCCAGAGACGAATCACAAGATCACAAGACAGAGAGAGATAGAGAGAGAAAGACATGAACAGAGAATGAGAAGGTGAGCGTGGGAGCGTTCGCACCTTTAAGAACAGATGAAAGAGGAGACAGGAAGATAGCCGCAGGAGAGATTTAACACGTTAATATCAGATCTATGAGCAGGAGAGTAGAAATAACTCATTTTTATATAAAATAATTATTACAAGTTATAAGAAATGATATGAAATATAATTGTTTATCTTTATAGGTTTGTGACTGCCTCCGAAATCATTTGAAGAGGTCCTTAGAAGATTGTTGTCAGGTTTCAGAGAAATCCATTCTGTCTAGGATCTGTTAACAAATTAGTGGACACCCTCATGGCTGAAATGAACAGAAGGTTTGGCAAAGTTGAATTTATTGAGAAGCTTGCTGATGCTACTTGCTTGGACCCAAGGTTAAAAAAGTAAGCCTTTGTCAACCAACAGGCTGCAGATGAGACAGTAAAGAGGATCACTACAGCTGCAGCACATGTTAACCCAACTCAGGGTGAAGAGGAGACTGCTCCAGATTGTGCTGCAATCGTCACTGCAACAGCCATGTTTTGGGAGGACTTTGACAAAAGGGTAGCAAGCATGAGGCCAATTTCTGCCACCACTTCCCATACTTCAGATACAATGACATCTGTGCCATCTGAGAGAGATTTTTTCTAAGACAGGGCAGATGATCTCTGACAGAAGAAACAGAGCCTATCCAAAGTCCAGGAACTTGTTTTTCTCAATGCGAACCAGGTCACAGCGTGTCTGTGTGTCTTGTGTGTTTATTTTTTTTTAAACAATATTGTTGTTAGGCTTTATATTGTAATATATTGATAACTATATGTTATTGTTGTGGCTCATACTGTAGTGTATAGTGTGAAAACTTTTAATTTTTTTTTTAATTATTTAATTTTACAAAAAAATAAATAAAAGCAACAGTATAATACTTTGTTTGATTATTTTATATACGTAAATATAACTGCATAGGGTCTATGGAGCCACGTGACAAAAGAATGAACGAAAAATGAAAAATTCAGTTTCCTGTATATAACATACGAAGGTTTTGCGATGTTTTGCGCATGCGTGCCCAGTAGAAAATGAACGAATCACTCTCCGAGATCGAATCACCAACCAATCAGACGTTCCTAGCCTAGCATAAAAAAAACAGGAAGTTTTGAATTTTAAATTGTGGCGGTTAATGTCGTTAACTCACGCGTGTGCTGTGCTCTGATCTCTGCGTGTTGTTTCTGTCCCAGTTGTTGGATTTAATCTCCATTTCACGGAGTCGAGTCGAGGTTAGTACAGTATACCTGAGGATGTACATAACCAACCCGTAGAGTGAGGATGTGATTAGGAACACGAGTTCGGAGTGAGAGCTGATAGTTGTACTTGTGTTTAGTCAGTCGGTGTAGTTGGCGGGTTCTTTGCCATGTAAAAGTTAAAAGGTGTTTATTTATTTGCTTTAAACTACGCTCGCGGCTCACATCGGTGACTTTGCTTATTTGAATGTTTTGTATTTTTGTCTTTATCTGAACTTTTTGTTTTCACTGAAAATATGGAGCAATTGGGTGTGTTGTTGTACATTTTTGTATTTACAGTATTTGACCTACATTATTTTTAAAATATATTATATAAATTTTTATTTTAGTCAGACATTAATTTAAATTAGTAGGTGAGTTGATGCACCAAAGGTGTAGTGGTTAGCACTGTCGCCTTGCAACTCCACGGTCCGGGTTCGATATTTCCGGCCAGGCTCGATTCCCATCTCTGTGTGCATAGAGTTTGCATGTTCTCCCTGTACTTGGTGGGTTTCCTCCGGGTACTCTTTTTTTTTCCCCACAGTCCAAAGACCTACAGATTGGACTAGTGCGCCAGATTTTAATGGTGAATAACAAGATTTGCAAATAATATAAGATGTGAGTCTGGATGAAGAAGCGCTTCAAACCAACTGCAGTAACGCTGTGTGTGAGGTTGTTGAACCTGCTGCTGATTTTACACTTTAATGACTTTTACCTGCTTCCCTTGAAAGCAAACCTTTGTGTTTAACATGCATGTTGTGTTACACTGTGTAACTATATAATATTTAACAGTTTCTAAACTATAGATACATTTAAGAAAGTACTCTATTATCTGTAGACATTTTATTACACATTTATTTTTTTCATACCCGCCTCTGTTATAGTAAATCTACACACACTGACGCACCATGACCAACTTTTCCTACATCTGCCTCGTGTGGATCAGCGTCTGTGTGTGTAAGTCACATTTTTATCTTTCATAAAACAGATGAAACATAATGTTATTAAAATAACTGCTCTGTCCAGATTAATCTATATCATAATTTCCCGTCTCAGACCTCCTCTCTGCAGAACCTGAGATCAGTGTATCTGGCCCAGTGGGTTCTACAGCTGTCCTGCCGTGTCAACTGACGAGTGTAGACACTGACAGACTGTATATTAGATGGAACACTGAATCTGAGACTGTGTTTGAGCGACTGGGTGACAGGTCGTTTCAGGGTGAGGGATATGAGGGTCGTGTGGACGTTCCTGTGGAGGAGCTGCGTAAGGGGAACTGTTCACTGGTGTTACACAATCTGACATTTACTGATACAGGAGTCTACACCAGCTACCAGACAGTGAGACACACCAAGAGATCTGTCCGTGTTAGGAGAGGAACAGTCCCGATCAACAGTGTTAATCTCTCAGTCTATGGTGAGTGAGTTAGTGTCAGTAGAACACACACTGAGCGTTACACACACCAGAGAACAAAGCTGGAAATAACTAATGATTATAAAAGTGTAAATCTTACTGTGTTATGATGCAGTAATGTGTGTTTTCGTTCCCTTTAGTTCCCCCTCTTAAAGAAACAGATGTTGGTATTTCAGCAGCTCCCACAGGTGAGTCAGTATCTACCTTCCCCTTATTTTCATCACTAATCAATAATTAACAGTCTGTTCCAGAACGTGAGAGGTGGAAGTAGGACTGGTTTATAAAATCTTACTTTAGGAATTACACTCGTTTTTACTCAACTGTAACCAAAACTCATTTCTGTCTCTCTGCAGTAATGAAGAGTCCTCACCCACTGGTCCTGGTCCTGTCCCTCGTCTCATGTTTACTCGTCCAGCTCTTCTGTGAAGAGACATGAGTGTGACCTACAGCTGTGTACAGGACTGTGTGTTTCAATCACACACAGTAAACTACACACTGCAGCTGTGTGATGCTGAACAATCAGAACTCTAGAGACACGTCACTGCTGTCCAATCAGAACTGTCCACCTGACTTAAAGACTGCACTGAGTTTACATCCCTAACACTGTGAGACAGTTAGTTGGACCTGATGAAGAATTCCGGAGAAGAAGTGAAGCATCTTCAAGAACTTTATACAAGTCGAGTCGTCACAGTATTATCATTACTGATCACATTATATGAGACGATCTCAAGGACATCTGATCAGAATTCTGTGAGAGTGTGTGAGAGTGTGTGAGAGTGTGTGAGAGTGTGTGAGAGTGTGTGAGAGTGTGTGAGAGTGTGTGAGAGTGTGTGAGAGTGTGTGAGAGTGTGTGGGAGTGTGTGTTCTACATGTTTAAGATGAGAAGTAAAAGCACTGAAAGATTAACAGACAGAACTCACACTACACATGCAGGACGTGTGTGAGACAAATGTCCATAAGGAGGTGTGATCTAAAGCAGCGGTTCCCGTCCCTGATCCTGGACGACGCCCTGTCCTGCACATCTTAGTCTTTTCTCCATTAAAGTGGGTGTGATAAAGCAGAGATAATTTCTATGGTTATTTTTTATTTATTTTAAGGAATCTAGTATACACTCAGTACTTATGGATGCTTTTGTACAGTATGATTACTTTATCTTTTATATTCAGATTATAGCACAAATATAGCATTAATGTTTTTACTGTGATTTAATGTCTTATTCATTGACCTTTTATAATAAATCATAAATAAAGTGCAGGAAAAGGTGGAGAAATGAGGAGAAGTAAAAGCAGAGGTGGAAATGAAACAGTTTTCCACCACGACAGACTCCAGGCTGTGAATCAGAATAAATACTGACTATCTGAGCTCAGAGCTGGACTTTACTGCAGTGGACTTTATTAAAGCAGATTGTACTGTAGTTAATAAAGCTTGTATTATTTCGGCAACTTAAAAAAAGGTGCAGGGGGCCTTACTGGGAATTGTATAAATAAATAAATAAATAAAGACATTTACATTAATTTCTAAAAAGGGAGGTCCCTGCCTCTGTGTTAAACTTTAGCAGTTTAATGATTGGTCTAACTGTGTGTGTGTGCATCAGTGTGATGTAGTAGGAAGTTTGCACTGTGTCTCCTTTACTGTTATGCTGTATAATGGAACTAAATCAGTACTGTGTGAGTTTTATAAACCGTACTGTTTAATAACTGTATTGTGAAATAATACTCATATTAAATCCTAATAAATTTGATAATAAAAGCCTCTTGGATCTATTAGAAATCAATCTTTATGCCTGTAACACACAGTATAAATGCAGATCAATTCCTGCTCTCTGTTTCACCCAGATGAGGATGGGTTCACTGTTGAGTCTGGTTCCTCTCAAGGTTTCTTCCTATTACCATCTCAGGGAGTTTTTCCTTGCCACCGTCGCCCTCGGCTTGTTCACCAGGGACAAACTGACCATTTTGATTAATACACATTCACATACAAACTTAAATAATTCTTTTGATTGTGTAAAGCTGCTTTTATTGCACAATTGTTAAAATCGCTATACAAATAAAATTGAATTGAATTGAATCTCTAAGCTGTGTGTGTGTGTGTGTGTGTGTGTGGTGGGTGGATCGGTGTGATGTAGCAGGAAGTTTGTAATACGATATTATTTTCCTGCCAAAAGTTTGCTCGTGCCTGATGTACAGTTTTCTCTAGTGCTTCTGGTCTACACCTGAATATTCCCTAATGTGAGGATTATTGCCCCTTTATGAGAGTAATGACACCCAGTTTAACAATTTCCCAGTAATATAAACTGTAAAGGTAAATAATTTCAACTCTTGGCTTCCAAGGCTCCTGAATCCTCACCCAACCTGTTTCTGACTGAATGAATGACGTCTGACTGATCGGACTCACACACCCTTCCTAGTATGTGATTGGCTGATTAAATAAGATCTGACTGACTGTATAAAGTCTTTGTGTGGCGTTGAGTAAACCACAGGCAGGAGACTTCACACACAAACAAGCTTGATCCAGAATGAGAGATTTATTTATTTATTTATTTATTTTATTTTATTTTTGCTCTGTGTGTGTGTGTGTGTGAGGACTATAACTTCCTAAAGACAAGCCGCTGGAGGAAACTGCTCCGTGGTGTTGAAGAACGTCAGTGTGACTGATACAGGAGTGAACAGAGCTGCCTGTATGTGAAGTGTTAGGATTTAAACCCCAGTGTGAGGTAAGTGCTGTAAGAGCAGTTTATCAGTCCTGATAAGGGATGGGGTGTCATCAGAGGGAGACTGTGGCTGGAGGTAGCGTGTGTGTGTGTGTGTGTGTGTGTGTGTGTGTGTGTGTGTGTGTGTGTGGATTGGGGGTTGGGTGTTTTAAGGGGCTACAGTTAGTTTTGTTTCTTCATTTATAAGAAAATTCACCACAAGTCCGAGTTTGACTTGAACACCCTTTATATATATATATATATATATTTTATTATTATTATTCAGTATATGAGCTGTATATAAGTATATAAGCTTTATATATTTTACATCTGATCCGCACATCATGTTTTATAGTAAAACTAACCACAGTGTATCAGTTACTACACACTAGTTTACCTGAATACACAGATTTATACCTGGACCTGGGCGTAATATTAGACACTAAATTGTCCTTTGAAAATCATATTTCCAATATCACAAAAACAGCCTTTTTCCATCTTAGAAATCACGCCAAACTTAGGAGCATCTTATCCGTATCTGATGCAGAAAAGCTAGTTCATGCATTCATGACCTCCAGACTGGACTATTGTAATGCATTACTAGGTGGTTGTCCTGCATCCTCAATAAACAAGCTTCAGTTAGTCCAAAATGCAGCCGCCAGGGTTCTTACTAGATCCAGAAAATATCATATAACCCCAATATTATCATCCCTGCACTGGCTACCTGTTCAGTTTAGAATTAATTACAAAATAGTACTACTTACATACAAGGCTTTAAATGGTTTAGCTCCCACATACCTAACCAGTCTTCTGATACGCTACAATCCACCACGCTCCTTAAGTATTTCCCAGAATTTCAAAATCTACAAAAGGGGGTAGGGCTTTTTCATATTTGGCTCCAAAACTTTGGAATAGCCTTCCAGACAGTGTTCGGGGAGCAGACACAGTTTCCCAATTCAAAAGTAGACTCAAGACGCATCTCTTTAATCTGGCATACGCGTAACTCATCCCATAACCTCATACTCCAGTACATCTATCCTGAATGGCAACTACGCTAATTCTCTCCATCTGTTCTGTACTTTTCTACCCATCCTGAGGCTTCTGGTGATTGTACCAGCTTCAGTAGACAAAGGCCAACCCTGCGAGGATCCTGAGGCATCCAGAGAAGGACCAGCTCCAGCTGAATTCTGCCTTATTATGATTGGAGCTACACATCCTGCTCCTGTGCTCCCAGTGATCCAGATCCCATCTGCCCTCTGCATCTACTGACTCCCTGTGCTGAACTGGACTTCATGTAAATTTAAAGAATTTCTGTTATATTGTACTTTTAGCTGCATAACACACATGGTGTTATATCATCTCTATCTGTTATCACCCAGATGAGGATGGGTTCCCTGTTGAGTCTGGTTCCTCTCAAGGTTTCTTCCTATTACCATCTCAGGGAGTTTTTCCTTGCCACTGTCACCGTCACCCTTGGCTTGCTCATCAGAGACATTTCATGCATTTATCTCATTATTATCTAGACACATTTTTCTTACACATACACAATTTATTATTATTATTATTATTATTATTATTTTATTATTTTATATATATATTAGTTTAATATCAAAACACTACTCAGGTGTAACGAAAATGTCATCTGAAGGCGCCGCTGAAAGTTTTGTACATGCTCTAATTTTCCTCCTGACTCTCATGACACTAACAAACAGGACAGAATTCACACTGAGTCCTAAAGAGACTGTAAGGAGCCGTATCCGTCCTCTACCGAGGTGTCTAGATGTCAGCACAAATTTTAATCTGTGCAGATTCAGTAGTAAATTCACTCAGTGGAATGTAAATGTAAAGGACTGTGTATCAGAAACGGTCAGGAGCAGCACAGGCGCTCCACAAGGGTGTGTATTATCTCCTCTCGCTTTCACTCTGTACACTTCTGACTGTAGATAGAGCCGTGAACTGCAGTCTTTTGTGGCCAGTGTGAATTTTATGTTGTTTTCATAATTTTTTTAATAATCTGATCTTATTTGTTTGTTTGTTTCAGAAAATCTTTACACACTCCACAGGAGTCTTAGACATCATGACCCTCCTGTATATTTATATCTTCTGTGTCGCTGACTGTGTAGGTGAGTGACCAGGATCTGTAAATCCAACGATACATAAGTTTTCTACAATTAAAAACATTCTATAAATCATATAAACTGTAATGTTTCCTTCTACAGACTCCATCAGTGAAGTTCCTCAGATTACTGCTCATGTGGGTTCCACAGTCGTCCTGCCGTGTGAATGGAGAAATCAGTCCATTACAACACCTCATGTGGAGTGGTCTATCAGTCGTGAGTTTGTGTTTGAGCGACAGGGTAAAGAGTCGGATCAGGGTGAAGGATATGAGGGTCGTGTGGACGTTCCTGAGGACGAGCTGCGTGAAGGAAACTGTTCACTGGTGTTGAAGAACGTCAGCGTTACTGATGATGGCGTCTACAGAAGCTCCATGCTGGTGAAAGACACAAAGACACCTGCTGTGGCCCGGAAAGTTAAACTCTCAGTCTACGGTAAGTGAGTTAGAATCAGATAATACTGCGTATGAGTCTGATACAAAACTGATAAGAGATCAGCTTCATCAGGTGAGGGAATATTAACACTTACTGAAGAATTTCTTTTGCTTTGCTTTGATTGTAAAAATGATTTTGATCTTTTCCCTCTAAAGACAAACCTAAAACACATTCAGATAGAAAGTCAGATTCCTCAGGTGAGTAAATATCAGACTTATTAAAGTATTTCCTTTGCTTTGCTGTTCATCTCTTTTGTAAGGAAACAGGAAAAGTAATGAATCATGTAAAAAATGATTATATGAATCTAAATGTAATCACATCTCAAAGTGAATCACGTTTTACAAAGATTTGAAAAATGATAAAATTTTTTTCCCTCGTAAAACAAACCTGAAGCACAAAATCACATAAACGATATGAATCGTGTAAAACGGATTTTAACATTTAGTTTCTTTTTCCTCTGAACACAAAGCTGAAGTGATATTAGACGGAACGTCAGGTTCCTCAGGTGAGTGAATATTAAACCTTATTTAAATGTGTGTTTTGTTGTACAGCTCACTGATGGAAACGTCACACACAGTCATGTGATTATGTGAGAGATGATGCGTAAACAAAATGAAATCACATAATAGGTGTAGGAAAATGTTTCACACTGAAATTCCACACATTAAATAAAACAAACACACTTTATAACACACCATGAGTGTGTGTGAGTGTGTGTTCAGGTTCTATAAAACTAATAACACATAAGAAACATCTATTTTAGAAAAGCTCAAAATGTTTATGATTAACAGATCATGTGTTACAAAATATATAAAATACAGAAATACACATAAGTAAGATGTGTACTATTTAATATTTTAGTCTGTATTATACAGATTGAGAGTGTGTCTGTTTGAGATCAGAGGTTTCCATCAGGACTGAGATCCTGCAGAACGCTACAGTTTAATCACATGAACAGGAGATTTTTACTTCCAGTGTGAGAAATCAATCAGACACAAACCTGCAGGACAATAACAAATGGAAAGACTGTTAGAACAGCATACAAATCCTTTCTCAGGTTATTTATAAGTTGTTAAGAATAATATTTAATTAATGAGAAGTGACACCTAAAAAAAAAAAAAAAAAAAAAAATATAAACAAATAATGAATAAGTGAAAATGTCTAAAAGCCACGTATAATTTACAAGCCAGTTATTAGATAATTTATTTGTGAGGTGTTTGTGTGTGTTAGGCGGCACGGTGGTGTAGTGGTTAGCACTGTCACCTTCCACCTCCAGGGTCTGGGGTTGATTCCCGGCCAGGCTCTATTCCCGTCTCTGTGTGCATGGAGTTCTCCCCGTTCTTGGTGGGTTTCCTCTGGATACTCCGGTTTCCTCCCACAGTCCAAAGACTTACAGATTAGGCTAATTGGTGTTCCCAAATTGGCTGCAGTGAATAGGTGTGTGTGTACCCTGAGATGATCGGCACCCCTTTAGGGTGGACCCTGCCTTGTGCTGTAAGTCTCTTGGGATAGGCTCCAGGCCCCCATGACCCTGAATACAGGATAAAGTGGTATGGACAATGAGTGAGTAAGTGTGTGTTTTCTGTAATAAAGAACATACTGTATACTGTAAAACTAAGCTATGTTTAAAGCTTTGTAATAATAATAATAAGAGAAAGAAGAGGAAGAAGAAGCTATAATAACATGTACAAGTTCATCTAATATACAAAGTGAACTATTTACAACAATGAATTTCTGTCTCTGCAGGTACCAGTGAAAGGGACCGTCATTATTACATGAACCTGGTCACTGTCCTCTTGCTGCTATCCTTTTTTTGCCTCATGATTCTGAGATCCAAGTGCAGAAAAAACATCAATCATTCAGTCGTAATTTCAAACAAAGTAGAAGCCGTCTAGTTCCCCGCACAGACTGTTGCACGACACCATGTGAAACCATTTTAGGTTACACCAGCTAACATTGTTTAGCATGTTACCTTCTTGACATGTCTTCACCACTGTACAGTACAATATTAAAATTGTTTGCACATTTATAATGTATATTACAGTACCATACGTGTCCTGTTTTTAATACCTACTGCACCTTTTTCTACATAAGACACTCACACCCATGTACTTATCACCCTATAGTCTTTTTTTCCTACGATTGTAATTTTGTTGTAAATAGGCCACTTATGCACTTCTGGTTAAATTCTAACTGTATTTCATTGGCTTTGTACAATAAAAAATAAACTTCAATCAAATAGAATAGAATAGAATAGAATAGAATAGAATAGAATAGAATAGAATCTAAGTAATTCCAAGTCACTTTTGAACCATCCATGTTGTTCTGTTCATGGCTAATGCTAGCTAAAAGCTAACCAGCTGTTAGCACAAGGCTGAATTCCAACTCCTGATCAAGGTCACTCTATGGTGTGTGTGTGTGTGTGTGTGTGTGTGTGTGTGTGTGTGTGTGTGTGTGTGTGTGTGTGTGTGTGTGACAATAGATTGTACACCCTGCGTAGCTCCCTGGCTTTCTATTTAATGTTTTTGGGATTCTGATATTCAGTACAACAGCATGGCCTCGAGTGTGATATTGCTTAATTGAAAGATTAGTTTAGAGGTAAAATATAATAATATTACTGATATGTGTAGAATGTGCTTTCTAAACACAGGATAATTAACCAGGGAGCCATATAAAAATGTCAAGACAAATAAATGTGGAAGTACAGTTAAATAATTTACCAAAACTTGCATTATTCTTCTTATAAAGGATCAGTTTTCAATAATCAATAATCTGATAGCGGCACAAGGATCAGTGCTAATATGACGTGCTGGTATTTGGTACAACAGCACGACCTCAAGCGTGATATCACTTATTTAATATGTACAGTGTCATTGTGCTAGTAGATCACTTTTGTAAGAATCTAATATATGAATTTAAGGTTTGTCAATAAACTTTTTAAGAGATTTTTCCCTGTTTGATATCTTGATAGTTGGTAATAACATTTTGTTTATGTTTATTTTTATTTTGATACATTATTAGCATTGTTTTGCCCTGACTCTAGTGTGTGAGCGAGGCAGGGGACGGACTGGGAAGCTCTCTCACTCAGGAGGACGAGATTAGGACTAGTGGACATTACCTCAGGTCACCTACAGGGGGCGCAGGAAAAACACACATCTAACTTTATACAGCAGTGCAGTTAGTAACATCACTGACAGAATGAATAAAACACACATCATTCATAACACTGTAGATATATACTGTACAGTTACACACACACACACACACACACACACACATCCCAATGTTACCTGCATAACTCTCTCATCTGTTATCTTCAGGGTCTGATCACTTCCTCTCAGGGTTACACATCACACCAATACACACACACACACACACACACCTGGGCACTTGTCACTGTCATGCTGTTCTTCTGCACAATTATTACTATTGCACTGTTGTCACTTCACCATCACTACAGTTACACATCAAAGGGTTTCTGCATTTCACTCTCTATTATATTCATTCATTTCCTTTGTCTTATTCTTTTTTCTGTAAATTTAAACTTATTAATGATGTATTACTTATGATTTATATTTATAGACTGTTATATATATTCTTGTGAAAACCCAGACTTGTTAATAATATTTATTAAAAGGAAAACTAAATGAGTAAAGGAGCCTGGTGTCGAGATCAAACACTGAAGAGTTCACCATCATCCAGCATCCAGTAAACTCTCATTTATCTTCATCACTTTACCTCTCTCTCCCACCACTAGATGGAGCTCCATCCCTTTAGATCACACCTCCTTATTGACATGTGACTCACACACCTCCTGCATGTGTAGTGTGAGTTCTGTCTGTTAATCTGTCAGTGCTTTTACTTCTCCTCATCTTAAACAGTCCTCTGTAGAGCCTGGGACAAACTCAACTTATTACACACACTGACTGGAGTGTATGGAGTGTGTGTGTGTGTGTGTGTCCTGTGATGGATTACCAGCCTCGCCAGAGTGAAACAGTATAGAAGATAATAAATAATTTAATAATTGTTTTTTTTGTTGCATATAATCCACTGTATATTGTGGGTCTTAATGTGAGTCCAGAAACAACATTGAACACTAACAATCTCTCATGTGATGCCTAAAGATGAATGAAGAGAACTTCAGGTCCTCATAACCTGACTTTCATATTTCACCACTGATCTTTAATCCTGCTCTGTACGTTCATTTACACAGTTATATATTATTATAATAACTATTAAACCAAACTGTTGTAATATATTAGTAGACCACAGTCACCAAAACAACCTCAACCTACAGAACAGCACTGCATTGTCACTTTCTGTCTGTGTTGCACTGCTTTATCCACTTTAAATCTTCGCACCATCGCATTGTACAATATCATTGTTCTACTGTTTATTTATCATTTAACATATTTATCCTGTACATGACGTCCATATATGTATATAATGTTATACTGTATATTACTATATACACCATATACTTATTACTTACTGCACTTGTACATTAATCACTCTCACCCCTGTACATATGAACCCACACCCTCATTTACCTCATTATTATTTATTGTAGAGTTAGTAAAAAAAATAGAGTTTGTAGAAACAGTTAAAATGTTAAAGCTAAAAATAATCTGGAGATCTTTAATGTAATCAGTGATATAATAATAATAATAATAATAATAATAATAATTATTATTATTATTATTATTATTATTATTATTTGAGGTTGAAGCCCACGTACATGTCTGTGTGTCTCTCTGTACAGCAGAACGCTCTGTCTAACTTATTAACACAAAGAAATCACATTCTGTAAAGTTGAGACTCTTACGCCTTGTTGACACTAAGTTGTCCTTCTGTCATTGTCAGACAAATACAGTACACTCCCTGTTTGAGGTAAATTATTACATCCCTCACATGACTGATCATAACGTCACATTCACTAAACATTTTCATTTAAGTGACTAACACTCTCAGTTCAGGTATTTAACACACCCTCGCCTGCTCTTCTACTCAACTCAAACCTGCTCTTCTACTTGACTCAAACCTGCTCTTAAAGTCCTTTAACATTAACATTACAGTCCTTTAACATTAAAATTAACATTTTGATGTACTTCATGGTGCAGATTTAACTTCAGGCAAACACGAAAGGATTTCATTAGTTTCATTCAATTCTGTAGAGACAGTTTTGCATGATGATGTGACCAAATCTCCTGGACAGACATACAGAGATACAGACAGAAATATTTCTGAGACTGGTTTTGGGTCCTTTCATGAATAAAATGTAAAGATACAATTTAAATAGTGGGTTCTCACCAATGTACAGACAAAACATAGATATTTATTTTATTTACATACAGTAGATAGACCACTTATGGTTAGCACTGTCGCCTTGCACCTTCAGGGTCCGGGTTCGATTCCCGGCCAGGCTCATGGAGTTTGCCTGTTCTCCCCCTGCTTGGTGGGTTTCCTCCGGGTACTCCGGTTTCCTCCCACCGTCCAAAGATTTGCAAGTTAGGCTAGTTGGCGTTCCCAAATTGCCCCTAGTGTGTGAATGTGTGTGTGTGTGTGTATGTGTGTGTGCCCTGTGATGAATTGGCACCCTGTCCAGGGTGTACCCTGCCTCATGCCCTAAGCCTCCTGTGATAGGCTCCAGGTCCCCGTGACCCTGAATACAGGATAAAGTGGTATAGAAGATGAGTAAGTGAGTGAGTAGACCACTTATGCACTTTGTATATACTTTTCACAATATAACTTTATACTTTATAACTTTATACTTTATAACTTTATACTTTGCTCAATAAATTTAAATCTAATTTATTTGAATGCAGAATATTTTTAATCCTCAGAAATACAAATTTAATTCTATTTGTGTCACTATTTAAACTCTTAATAAATACATAAAACTACTTACATTTATAAAAACTCTATTAAATCAGCTTTAAATAAATCTATAAATTGTGAAAATCAGTGTTTAACTTGTAAATGTCTCCCTAATGATAACTGAACATTAGCATTAACACTGGACTAATCAGATCAGAAGGAGATTAGGGGGCGTGGTCTCTCATAAAAACAATTAGACCAGATTAAATATCAGGCTTTAAGATTGTGTTCAGGTCAGATTAGGACACGTCCAACATCAGTCCTGCAGGGTGACATGGGGGAAATGTCCCTGGGTCTCAGAAGGACACGACTGTCCCTTAACTACTGGCTTCATCTGCAAAGACAAAAGCTGGATCACGTGACACAAGTCTCATTAAAGTCTTTCTGTAAAAGAGACATGAGAAAAATAATAATAATAATATTAATAATAACTAGAGAGGTACATTTCCTGAAGAAAATGTGAGTGGTGCTTGCCGTGGCGAAACTCTGGCCGTCCATATCTCTATGACAATGGGATCTTGATAGCAACATGCTAATATAGCTAGCATCAAGCTAGCACCATGCTAATCAGCTAAACATCGTGCTAATTACACTAGCATGATGCTAGGAACATTCTATACATGTTATTAGCGAAAAGTTAGCATAATGCTAGCGACATGCTAATAGCGTTAGCATCATGCTAGCGATGTGCTGATGAAATTAGCATAACGCTAGCAAGATGCTAATTTTGTTAGCATCATGCTAGCAAAATGCTAATCGCGTTAGCATCATGCTAACAGCATGCTAATGAGGGTGCTAGGGGGCGTGGCCTATGAGCATGATGATATATGCAAAAGAGTGTCTCTACGACAGACGGTTCCACAGTTAAATCAATGTTAAGTGTGTGTGTGGTTAATTGCCCCCTGCGGGGGCAATTAACCACCCACCCCTTAGAAAAGTCACAGCACCCCGTTCCCGAAGATGGGCCGCACGGTTTGACACCTCACTCATGGGACTCAGTCAAAGTTGGTCTCAATGTTAAGTCTGTGGGTGGTTAATTGCCCCCTGCGGGGGCAATTAACCACCCACCCCTTCAAACAGTCAAAGCACCCTACTCCCGAATAAGCCGCACGGTTTGACACCTCATTCGTGGGTCTACGACGAACGGTGCGGGACTCAGTCAAAGTTGTTGTCAGTGTTAAGTCTGTGGGCGGTTAATTGCCCCCTGCGGGGGCAATTAACCACCCACCCCTCAGAAAAGTCACAGCACCCTGTTCCCGAAAATGGGCCGCACAGTTTGACACCTCACTCATGGTACTCGGTCAAAGTTGGTCTCAATGTTAAGTCTGTGGGTGGTTAATTGCCCCCTGCGGGGGCAATTAACCACCCACCCCTTCAAACAGTCAAAGCAACCTACTCCCGAATAAGCCGCACGGGTTGACACCTCATTCATGGGTCTACGACGAACGGTGCGGCACTAGTAATTTTTTAAAATTCCCATTATAAGTCAATGGGCAAAGTCGCCAAAATCCCCATTCAAATTCTATGGGGCAACTTTGGGGACCTCTCTTGCCCCGGGGGTCGAACTTATTCCCCTGTGCGGGGTATCACCTGACACAGGCTGCAATCCTCTTCAAATGTGGTAAATCTGACGTTTCTACAAATTTCACTCTCTGCGCTACAATCCGTCAAAGTTGGCCTCAATGTTAAGTCTATGGGATTTTTTGGCCGGTTAATTGCCCCCTGCGGGGGCAATTAACCGCCCACCCCTTATAAAAGTCATAGCACCCCATTCCCGTATAAGCCGCACGATTTGACACCTCACTCATGGGTCTATGACAAACGGTGCGGGACTAGTTACGCGCCAAACTTTTGTACGGAAGAATTTTGCAAGATAACAATAGTGATGCTTTGCAAGCACCACTAATAATAATAACTAGAGAGGTACATTTCCTGAAGAAAATGTGAGTGGTGCTTGCCGTGGCGAAACTCTGACCCTCCATATCTCTACGACAATGGGATCTTGATAGCAACATGCTAATATAGCTAGCATCAAGCTAGCAGCATGCTAACCAGCTAAACATCATGCTAATCACACTAGCATGATGCTAGGAACATTCTATACATGTTATTAGCGAAATGCCACTAAAGTTAGCATAATGCTAGCGACATGCTAATAGCGTTAGCATCATGCTAGCGATGTGCTGATGAAATTAGCATACCGCTAGCAAGATGCTAATTTTGTTAGCATCATGCTAGCAAAATGCTAATCGCGTTAGCATCAAGCTAACAGCATGCTAATGAGGGTGCTAGGGGGCGTGGCTTATGAGCATGGTGATAAATGCAAAAGAGTGTCTCTACGACAGTCAGATCCACAGTTAAATCAATGTTAAGTCTGTAGGTGGTTAATTGCCCCCTGCGGGGGCAATTAACCACCCACCCCTTACAGAAGTCACAGCACCCCGTTCCCGAAAATGGGCCGCACGGTTTGACACCTCACTCATGGGACTCAAAGTTGATCTCAATGTTAAGTCTGTGAGTGGTTAATTGCCCCCTGCGGGGGCAATTAACCACCCACCCCTTAGAAAAGTCACAGCACCCCGTTCCCGAAAGTGGGCCGCACGGTTTGACACCTCACTCATGGGACTCAAAGTTGGTCTCAATGTTAAGTCTGTAGGTGGTTAATTGCCCCCTGCGGGGGCAATTAACCACCCACCCCTTAGACAAGTCACAGCACCCCATTCCCGAAGATGGGCCGCACGGTTTGACACCTCACTCATGGGACTCAGTCAAAGTTGGTCTCAATGTTAAGTCTGTGGGTGGTTAATTGCCCCCTGCAGGGGCAATTAACCACCCACCCCTTAGAAAAGTCACAGCACCCTGTTCCCGAAAGTGGGCCGCACGGTTTGACACCTCACTCATGGGACTCAAAGTTGGTCTCAATGTTAAGTCTGTAGGTGGTTAATTGCCCCCTGCGGGGGCAATTAACCACCCACCCCTTAGACAAGTCACAGCACCCCATTCCCGAAGATGGGCCGCACGGTTTGACACCTCACTCATGGGACTCAGTCAAAGTTGGTCTCAATGTTAAGTCTGTGGGTGGTTAATTGCCCCCTGCGGGGGCAATTAACCACCCACCCCTTAGAAAAGTCTTAGCACCCCATTCCCGAATAAGCCACACGGTTTGACAGCTCATTCATGGGTCTACGACAAACGGTGCAGGACTACTTATTCGCCAAGATCCCCATTATAAGTCGATGGAACGGTTAATTGCCCCAGCAGGGAAAAGTCATCAACGGTTAATTCCCCGCCCCTTAGAAAAGTCATAAAAAACTATTCCGGAATATTCTGCACGGTTTGACACCTCATTCATGCGTCTGCGATGAACGGTGAGGGACTAGTTATTCCCCAAAATCCCTATTATAAGTCAATGGGGCAACTTTGGGGACCTCTCTTGCCCCGGGGGTAAAACTTATACCCTTGTGCGGGGTATGTTCTGACACAGGTTGCAAACCTCTTCAAATGTGGAAAATTTTAAGTTTCTACAAGATTCCCTCACTGCGCTACAATCCGTCAAAGTTGGCCGCAATGTTAATTCTATGGGATTTTTTGGCCGGTTAATTGCCCCCTGCGGGGGCAATTAACCGCCCACCCCTTAGAAAAGTCATAGCACCCCATTCCCGTATAGGCCGCACGATTTGACACCTCACTCATGGGTCTACGACAAACGGTGCGGGACTAGTTACGCGCCGAACTTTGTACGGAAGAAGAAGAATAAGAAAAAGAAAAAGAATAATAAGTTCGCAAGATAACAGTAGTGATGCTTTGCAAGCACCACTAACTAGAGAGGTACATTTCCTGAAGAAAATGTGAGTGGTGCTTGCCGTGGCGAAACTCTGGCCCCCCATATCTCTACAACAATGGGATCCTAATAGCAACATGCTAATATAGCTAGCATCAAGCTAGCACCATGCTAATCAGCTAAACATCATGCTAATTACACTAGCATGATGCTAGGAACATTCTATACATGTTATTAGCGAAAAGTTAGCATAATGCTAGCGACATGCTAATAGCGTTAGCATCATGCTAGCGATGTGCTGATGAAATTAGCATAACGCTAGCGAGATGCTAATTTTGTTAGCATCATGCTAGCAAAATGCTAATCGCGTTAGCATCATGCTAACAGCATGCTAATGAGGGTGCTAAGGGGCGTGGCTTATGAGCATGATGATACATGCAAAAGAGTGTCTCTACGACAGTCGGTTCCACAGTTAAATCAATGTTAAGTCTGTGAGTGGTGAATTGCCCCCTGCGGGAGCAATTCACCACCCACCCCTTAAAAAGGTCACAGCACCCCGTTCCCGAAGATGGGCCGCACGGTTTGACACCTCACTCATGGGACTCAGTCAAAGTTGGTCTCAATGTTAAGTCTGTGGGTGGTTAATTGCCCCCTGCGGGGGCAATTAACCACCCACCCCTTCAAACAGTCAGAGCACCCTACTCCCGAATAAGCCGCACGGTTTGACACCTCATTCATGGGTCTATGACGAACGGTGCAGGACTCAGTCAAACTTGTTGTCAGTGTTAAGTCTGTGGGCGGTTAATTGCCCCCTGCGGGGGCAATTAACCACTCACCCCTTCAAACAGTCAAAGCAGCCTACTCCCGAATAAGCCGCACGGTTTGACACCTCATTCATGGGTCTACGACGAACGGTGCAAGACTCAGTCAAAGTTGTTCTCAGTGTTAAGTCTGTGGGCGGTTAATTGCCCCCTGCGGGGGCAATTAACCACCCACCCCTCAGAAAAGTCACAGCACCCTGTTCCCGAAAATGGGCCGCACAGTTTGACACCTCACTCATGGTAGTCAGTCAAAGTTGGTCTCAATGTTAAGTCTGTGGGTGGTTAATTGCCCCCTGCGGGGGCAATTAACCACCCACCCCTTCAAACAGTCAGAGCACCCTACTCCCGAATAAGCCGCATGGTTTGACACCTCATTCATGGGTCTACGACGAACGGTGCGGGACTCAGGCAAAGTTGTTGTCAGTGTTAAGTCTGTGGGTGGTTAATTGCCCCCTGCGGGGGCAATTAACCACCCACCCCTTCAAACAGTCAAAGCACCCTACTCCCGAATAAGCCGCACGGGTTGACACCTCATTCATGAGTCCACGACGAACGGTGCGGGACTCAGTCAAAGTTGTTGTCAGTGTTAAGTCTGTGGGTGGTTAATTGCCCCCTGCGGGGGCAATTAACCACCCACCCCTTCAAACAGTCAAAGCACCCTGCTCCCGAATAAGCCGCACGGGTTGACACCTCATTCATGGGTTTACGACGAACAGTGCGGCACTAGTAATTTTTTTAAATTCCCATTATAAGTCAATGGGCAAAGTCACCAAATTCCCCATTCAAATTCTATGGGGCAACTTTGGGGACCTCTCTTGCCCTGGGGGTCGAACTTATCCCCCTGTGCCGGGTATCTTCTGACACAGGCTGCAAACCTCTTCAAATGTGGTAAATCTGACGTCTCTACAAAATTCACTCTCTGCGCTATAATTCGTCAAAGTTGGTCTCAATGTTAAGTCAATGGGATTTTTAGAAAAAAACAAAACAAAAGAATAATAAAATAAAATAAAATCATCGCTTTTGATCATCTTGCTTTCCGTCCACACCAATCATGTCCACCTCTTTAAACAAATCTAAAGAGCTTGTTAAGCGACCTCGCAGACTAGACTTGGACAAAGAGAACCGGCAGACAGGGCTCACAAGACGCATCCCACTTCAACCAGCTGCTGGATCAGGCGTGACAGTAGGCAGGATATCCTGAGGTGAAGGAGATAAACAAGATGTCTTAAATGTTGTGTGATTCAAATTTCTGTGATTTTTCAAAGTTTTATATTAAGATAAGTAATGATATTAAACATATGTAAATCATCTATAAAGATTTATACAAGCAGGCAGGGCTCACCCGACGCAGGCGGGGGGCTCACCCGACGCAGGCGGGGGGCTCACCCGACGCAGGCGGGGGGGTCACCCGACGCAGGCGGGGGGGTTACCCGACGCAGGCGGGGGGCTCACTCGAAGCAGGCGGGGGGCTCACTCGAAGCAGGCGGGGGGCTCACTCGAAGCAGGCGGGGGCTCACTCGAAGCAGGCGGGGGCTCACTCGAAGCAGGCGGGGGCTCACACGAAGCAGGCAGGGTCACTCGAAGCAGGCAGGGGTCACTCGAAGCAGGCAGGGTCACTCGAAGCAGGCATGACAGTAGGCAGGATATCCTGAAATGGGGGAGATAAACAAGATGTCTAAAATGTTTTGTGATTTTTGAGAATCACTGTAAAACAGAATTTACGTTATAAATGTTTTACTGTCACGTTTTGTTTTACCTTATTGGTATCGCAGTACCCTTGAGCCCTCAGGCACTGCCATCTGCTCCTCTTGTTGTCAACAGGTCTTCTCAGGCGTTCTCACTTCAGTGTTGCTGAAACATTAAAAACAACAATTAGATTTTTTTTTTTTTCTAAAAATGCGGTAAAGCTATAAGGTATTTGATCATTGATTGAAATGAAGTGGTTAAACTTAGCTTAAGATTGTATCTTGAGGAATCTTCTCCTGTTCTAGCTGTTGTATCCGAATTCCTCCTGCAACTTTAAAAGGCAAACATTAATGACAGAAGATGGAATGCGTTTACTAGTCATTAAAAATGGCAGAACACAAATGTAAGAGTAAAGTTCTACTTTCAACATTTCAAAACCTATATTGCAGTGAAATATGTTTAAAAATCTTCCTAAATATACTTCAACAGTGTCCTAATGCTTCTCCCTTCATCTTAGTGTGTTTCTCACTAACTCTCTGCTCTCACTTCCTGCTTCCTCACTGAAGATGCTGCACTGTTCTTGTGCATCCTTTGTGGACCTGCTGCTCTCGCTCTCCCAAGTCGTCTTTGACATTAACGACAAAAGATAGAATGCATTTACTACAGTCAGTAAAGATTGCAGAACACAAATTTAAGGTTAAACTTTTACTTCTAACATTTCAAAACCTGTATTGAAATACAGACCTGCTGCTCTCGCTCTCCCTTAGTCTTCGCTAAACCTGCCACTGATCCTCACTGCTGCTGCTTTGCTCAACATCATTCAACTTTTGTACAAATTGCCTTGTAGCTGGCTATACTAGCCTCACTGTCATTACCAATTTACAAAGGAAATAAATAAAACTAACAAAACTAAATAAACCAAGCCACCGACTAAACACGCTGAACAAGTGAAACGTACAAATGAAAAGCATACTGGTCAATAGACACACCCTATATCAGACATATTGAAACTCGTCACACAGATTCCATTAATGATGTTACCAATTTCCAAAAAAAAAAAAAAATCAAACAAACAAAACAAACTAAGCCACCGACTTTACACGCTGAACATTGAAACTTGCAAATGAAAACCATACTCATTAATAGACACACCCTATATCAGACATATTAAAACTCGTCACACAGATTCCTAAAATTATGTGATATACAATTAACAATCAATTTTGACATTTAAACATCTCAATTAAAAAATAAAACAAAGAAAACTAAAACCAAGCCACCGACTTTACACGCTGAACAAGTGAAACATACAAATGAAAAGCATACTCATCAATAGACACGCCCTATATCAGACCTATTGAACTTGTCACATAAATTTCTTAAATAATGGTATATACAATTAATAATCAACTTGAACATTTAAACATCTCATTTAAAAAAAAAAAAAATCAAACAAACAAAACAAACCAAGCCACCGACCTTACACGCTGAACCACTGAACAAGTGAAACGTACAAATGAAAAGCCAAATCAATATACACGCCCTATATCACACATATTGAAACTCATCACACAGATTCCTAAAATTATGTTAGATACAATTATCATTTTTAACATTTAAACATCTTTTTTAAAAAATAAATCAAACAAACAAAACAAACCAAGCCACCGACTTTACACGCTGAACCAATGAAACATACAAATGAAAAGCATACTCATCAATAGACACACTGAAACTCGTCACATAGATTCCTATAGTTATGTTACCTATTTCCAAAAAAAAATAAAAAATAAAACAAACAAAACAAACCAAGCCACCGACTTTACACGCTGAACAAGTGAAACAAACAAATAAAAAGCATACTCATGAATACTCATGAATAGACACGCTATATCAGACATATTAAACTTGTCACACCGATTCCTAAAATTGTTATATACGATCAACAATCAATTTAAACATTTAAACATCTTATTTAAAAAATAAAACAAACAAAACAAACTAAGCCACCGACTTTACACGCTGAACCAATGAAACATACAAATGAAAAGCTTAATATCAATATACACGCCCTATATCAGACATATTGAAAACTTGTGAAACTCGTCACATAGATTCTTAAGATTATGTTATATACAATTAACAATAATTTAACATTTAAACATCTTGTTTAGATTGTAGCATTTGCCAAAAAAAAAAAAAAAAAATGAAACAAACAAAACTAAACAAACCAAGCCACCGACTTTACAAATGAACATATTATTTTAGTGGAGAACACAGTAAGTGGCATTGTGATAACTGTGATATGTGTTTATAACACCTGATTGGAGGCAGGCGTTTGGCTGCGATATGTACATGTGATCAATCAGTGTGTGTTTTTCAGTAGTTGCAGCAGTAATCAGTTGTGTATATCCACTTGACTGAAACAGTTCGTGGATGCTTTTTTTCCCTTTGCTCATAAGGTCCTCATTGAAGTCTCCACAAACAATGATTGGTTGGTGATTCATGAGGTCCAATGAGTCCAACAGACTTTGCAGTTGTGGTAAAAACCCACTGTGACTGTAATTTGGTGGCCTGTATACAGTTGCAATCAAAGCTCTGACTGGCGATTCAACTTTGACGACAACAAATTCAAGGTCAGTCACATTTTGCAGGTACTTTCGGGCCTCAGCCGTAAGATGTCTCCTGTAGTACGCTGCCACTCCGCCCCCATTTGCCGTAGCCATTTCTGTATGGTTCGTGTAAGAAAGGTGTCTGCTACGTGTGACCGAGTCGTATTCTTCCAGCTGGAACTGGGGAGCAAGAGAGGATCCAGACAAGTGTGTTTCGGTTATGCACAGTACATCAGCAAGTCTGAGTTCATGGTGGCATTTCATGTCCTCGATGTGCGACGGGAGGCCTTGTGCATTATGGTGGACAACAATCAATGTCTGGAACGTCGGAACTGCTGATTTCAAAAACTGCAATAGCGGGCTCGTATTTTCAAACGATGCGCGTCTCATGTTTTGGAGCGCGTCTGTGATCGCAGGATC
The DNA here is from genome assembly GCF_024256425.1 of Clarias gariepinus. Lineage (NCBI taxonomy): Eukaryota > Metazoa > Chordata > Actinopteri > Siluriformes > Clariidae > Clarias > Clarias gariepinus. The sequence continues at coordinate 3,978,824 of NC_071101.1, forward strand.
AGCGTAGATTTTGTCCTCGCTAAATTCTGTGACGTACAGGCCCTTAAGCGACGTTGTGCGGCTAAGGGCGACGTAGGCCATTCCGGGCTCGAAGACGCGCTTCAAACTCACTACTGCCGAGTCCATCGTCATGCCTTGCACTTTGTGAGCTGTACATGCAAAGGCCAGTTTCATTGGAAATTGCCTACGAAGAAGTCCCTTTTTACTCGTGCTTTCCTCACACTTTTCAATGTACACTAGGTTGTCTGAGGATCCTCGTACCTTCTTGCGAAATCTCTGACCCGCATTTTCATTGTCCAATTCGAGTCCGATCAGTCTCACGGTCTTTGGTCCGTCCTGCGTGGCTGTCACGATGTTCGCGATTGTTCCGAATGTCCCGTTAACAAGTCCATCTTCTACGTCCAGATTCCTGATGATCATCACACGCGCTCCTGGTGCGGCTTGTATGTTGTCGGGTAAATCGGACTGTTTGCCTTTGATCGCCTTAGCCAAGTTGACCATTTCACCCGTTCGCGGATCCTTTCTGTAGTCCTCTGCCCGGATGTTGATGAAATCGGAATGAAGCGCTGTTATGGTTGCCGAATTGTGTTCGTTGACCTCTTTGTTTGTAGCATAGATATGTAGTGCATCAGGTGGACAGTCTTTGATTTCGTGGATAGCCCGTGCGAGCAAGGCTTTGTCATCGGCTCCAAGGGCGTCGGTCTTCCGCTTTACTCTTATCCTGTTGAGAAGTTCAGCGAAGCGAAGGTCGTCTTTCTGGCGCATGATTTCCGTCAGGTTGACCATGTGGAAATTGTCTCTCCAGAGATCAAGAACGTCGTCCTCGTAAACACAAAGCGGTTTTGCTTTTCCCAGGGGCGGCAGCTGGTAAAAGTCTCCTACTGCAAGGATGGACATCCCGCCAAAAGGTTTCTTGTTTCCCTTAACCTGTTGAAGTCTCCAGTGGACGTAGGCGAAAAGCTGTTTCGAAACCATAGATATCTCGTCGATGATCAGAATCTCTGCGTTTGAAAGCGAAGCTCTGACTTCATCCAGCGCGTTCCCTAGTCCCTGATACGGCGGTTTTAAAGACCTCGGCAGCTTCAGAAGAGAGTGCAACGTCTTCCCAGAGATGTTGAAAGCTGCGGTGCCAGTAAACGCAGCCAGCAGCACTGCAGGATGGGACATGTCGGCTTGGTCGCGGAATCTGGGGAGTTGGCGCAGAATCTTCGTTGCCTCCTGATAAATGCACCTGATCACATGCGATTTTCCACAGCCAGCTCCGCCAGAGACGAAATAAAAGAAAGGTTCAAGACTGTGATTCCACACGCGTTTGAAGCACCACTCGCGCACAGCGTAGAACATGGACGCCTGGGTTTCGTTGAGACTTTGGTACATCTTTCTGACCAAGTCAGGGCTCAGCTTCGGTATCACGATTGCCGGCGTGGTTCCGCTGCTCTCGCCACCGACTTGGTACTCGGGAACATTGTCCATCTCATTCTCGTCAGCGGCATCTGCGGATCTTCGTTGGGCGACGCACTCTAGACGCTCCGCTTCGACCTCTGGTGCAAAGGTGTTCCATGCGTTGATGAGTAGGCCGTGTTGTTGAATTTGTTCCAGCGCCTGATCGATTTTTTTCCCATGACCTTCGTATCGGCTTTTGTTGAACTCGACGATCTGCCGTACCGCGAAGCCGTGTTTCCGTCCGCTTTTGAAGAACTGCTCAGATGTCGGGCATTCTGCGGTTTTCAGGTCATTACTTGATCGGTGTGGGAAGTAGAGTTTCAGCAGCCTATTATAAAACTTCTCTGGCTGCTTCTTCTCCGAGAATCGAGGAAATCTAATAACTGCCGGTTTTCCCATGGTTCTTTTCTGAACATAACCCATGTCATTCAGGAGGGCGATGGCATTTTTGGATTCCGTTTGGTGGCCGTAAAGAATCCTGTACTCTGAAGCAAATTTAGCCAAACACATCGTTTCAAACTCGGGTGTTCTGGGCCTGTTTGCATATTTTTCGGGCAATCCGGACATCCACACATCTTCAGCATCCGGCACCATGCTCTGCAACCTGCTCATGGGGAGACTCATCTTCAGAGCATCATCTTCGGTCTGTATGAAGACGACGCTGCGTGAACACTTCTTTAGTGGCAGGCTGCATATCCGTGCCACCGATTCCTGGGCACTCACCTCTCTGTGTTTAGCATACGCTTGCATTATCTGCTTCATCTCATCTTTTTCATTGACACCGGACTTTTTGACCTCCTTGATGACTCCGTTGAGAAATTCTGTCATCTCGGATTCAGCCTTGGAGACATACGACATCATGTACGCTAGGCAACTGTAGTCATCAATCACATACTGAATGTCCATGTTCGCGTTCCAGGCCCTCAGCAGATCGGCGTTGTACGCATTGACCCAGCAGTCGTTGGGATGACGCTTCAAGAGGACCACGTTGCTGTTGGTTAAATTGAAGACGCACTTCAAGTATTCTTCACGAGTCAAATTGCATTTCTGGAGGAGCTCAGACAAGTCTTTGAAAGAGGCATTTGGGTCACAGAGCAAATCTCTCAGTGGCTGGAGTTTTTCTTTGGCCTCTCTCTGTTTTTTGGATAGAGCCCTTTTTCTGTCCTTTTCCTTTTGTTTTTTGTCTGTGCCCTTTTCATTTCCTTTGTCATGCTGCTCATCTTCGCCATCACCGTCGTCTAGGTCCGGAAGAGTGATCAGTGTGTGGTCTACAGGTAGTTTGGGGAACCCGAACCTACATGACACATTGCCTTTTTTACAGGATTTTGAGTGATTCCTGCTGTGGACTTGAACCTCAGACACAATTTTGTGAAGTTCCGGGTCGGCATTTTGGTCCGGCATCTCGCACGTGATATGCTTGTCGATAAATTCAAACACTGTGTCTTCGAGGTTGCCTCCTAATTCGGGTGCACCTTTCACCCAAACCAGTAAATGGATATGAGGGCTACCTCTAGCTTGAAACTCCACTCTGTAAAAGTAATCTTCCACTTCGCCAACGGGCTGTGCAGGCGACAGGATCAGATTCGTCATCAGGGCATCGACTCTCTTCTCGAACATGCGCATGACAGTGACAGGGTTGCTTCTGAGAATCTCACACTTCGAGTTCCAGTCAAGCTCAGAGAAATTCACTTGTTCACCTTGCTGAGTCTTTATGACTTCGACGATCTCAGGCCATCTCATTTCAGCAGCCGAAAATGTCAGGAAAAAGGTTGGCTTTCCTAACTGTCTGACCATAGCATGGAGATCTTTCAGCGCCTTCTCCCAATAGGCTGGAGTACCTCTCAGAGGTTTCATGAAGCGTGTCGCATCTTTGTTATGTATCAGTTTCTCCACTTCATCTTTATCCTGAAGCATTCTGTTCGAAATTGTGTGTCCATCCTTGGTGATCGCTTTACCTTTGCGCAATTGGATTGACATGCTGTTTGTAGCCATGTGCGTCTCGGTCACAAACTGGGCAAAGAATAAGTAGCTCTGGTCAGTCGCAAAGCGTGTATCTGCAGAGAACAGCCGTGAATTGAAGTACATGCTTGGGGACAGCTTAATTTGTCTGGCTTCATCCAGCGTGTTCTGTCCAGTTGGAAACTGCACAGGAAAGGCCATGGCTTCAAGTTTAGGAACACGGAAGAAGCAAACTGGTGCATTTCCTTGGGCGGGTGCGATGCTAAATATTCCTTCACCGTACGACAAAATTTCCTGTGCTATATCCGGTGGTTGCATACAGGTGTCCAGAGCAAGACCAGGTCGAAGATCCTCCTTTTCTTTCAATTGCTCTTCATTTGCATTCGACTGTTCAGGCTCAGGTTCATTTTCAAAAGTAGCTTCCTTATCAATTGTCACATCTTTGTATTCTGAATGTATTTCTTTCAGCTTGGATAATCCTGCTAACACATTCGTCATGTTCACTGTGTAGAAGTGCTGGTATCCTTTGTACCTGATGTGTCTTTTTAGTTTGACCTGCAGGAGCTGGGCTTCAATCCTGGGTCTTGGGAGACTGTTCACTGTGGTTTCAACGTCCGATGGTACACAAACAACAGCCCCATGTACGGCTCGTTGCTGCCCTTTCGGCAGTGCGATGATTTTGGCGAATGGAAGAATTTTAGCAATCAGTTGTCGTTCAAGTACATTTAGTTCACTCAGTTCATTTGGAATGGGTGCCAGTGCCAAGTTGTTTCCTACTGCGATGGATGACATCCTCCCTCTTTTTAGATGGCTGTCACAGGTGTGGCAAATCCACTCTTCCGTTCTTTGTTTTGGACAGGTACATGGAGCTGAGCATTCCCCGTCACAAACATGGACAAATTTTCCTGTCAAGCAAGCGGCAACAATGTGACTATTTCGAACGTATTTTGATCTATTGCAGTGTTTGACTTGATCAGGAAACAGAGTTCTGTGGCACACTGTACAGACATGGGTGGGCCCCAATCGAATTTTTGCACGAAAAGCTAATATGGCAGCTTGCAACACACTGTTCAATACAACCTGGGACTGTGCCTCAGCCTGTGGACTTTGCTGGCATTGTGTTATGAGCCGTCGGTATTTCATCTTTATTCTCTGTGCACAATGCAACCTATGTATGGAGAATAATGCAGTTGTAGCCATTTTGTCTTTCTTGTACTGCACACTGCGCTGTATAAGGCGCAGTCTGAATTGTGGGTCGTTGTGATACTTGACATAAATTGATTGTTTTTGTTTGTGCCGATAGTTTGGATCAGATGCATACCGTGTTCTTATGTTTGCTGTCTTTCTTTCTCTGACACCATCCTCTCTGTATTTCTAGTCCATGTATTTTTTCCATCTGCTTTGAAAGCTGGCATCCGTGTTGTACCGCTGGACCACATATCTTTTCTGTCTGCTTTGAAAGCCGGCATCCGTGTTGTACCTCTGGACCACATATTTTTTCTGTCTGCTTTGAAAGCCGGCATCCGTGTTGTACCGCTGGACCACATATTTTTTCTGTCTGCTTTGGAAGCCGGCATCCGTGTTGTACCGCTGGACCACATATTTTTTCTGTCTGCTTTGAAAATCAGAATCTGTAGTATATCTTCTGATGATGTAGTCTTTCTTTTTTGTTTTAAAATGATGATCAGTTTGGTATCTGTTCACATGGTGGGCTTTTATTTTTTCTTGAATATGAGGATTTGCATAATAATCTTTGGCTGATAACAGTTTTTGCTTGTGATAATGACAGTTTTTAGCATAATGAGTTTTCATAGCCCGTACTTTTTTCATCCGAAATTCAGGACAGTTGGCATAGCGTTGCTGTTCATGTCTTTTTTTGTTTGTCTTCTTTGCCACTTCATCAGATAAAGATTTGTCTTTAGGTTGTACATGCTGCCTCTGACTTGTTTTAGCTTGACAAACAGCTTTCCTACGTCGTCGTTTATTTAATTTGCACACATTTGCTGCTGTTTCGAGGGTTTTATCTGCGACTTTGTTTCTTTTACTATTAAGTTCAAGATTTTCTTGGTGTTCTTTCCTGATGCTGCTTGATGGTTCAACAGAACTTTTAAGCTGATTTTCACAAAGTTGATTTGCAGCCATTTTGTCTTGTGACGAGTCTAAAGTACTGTCTAACATCGTCATGTGAGTTTGGGCGGATTCAGGTTGATGTACTTGCACAGTGGTAGTTGTGATTTGTCGTTCATCAGTTTGTGGTGATGATGTAGCTGTAGCTCTTTGTGTTACTTGAATTGACTGTCCAGGATGTTGACTGTGAACGCTGACTCTCTGGAAAGAAACTGGCACAAACTCATAACTTGCATAACTGCCACGGTCTTGAAAAAGGTCATGCAGGTGGTTGATCAGGTCATGCAAATGAGTGAATGTGAACATTACTGCTGTTCCATTTGGCTGGGGTAAACCTGTTGCACCTCTTGAGTGTGAATCAAACAAGCCATACCTCCCTGATCTGTCACGGAAAACTGCAATGCACTCAGGTGAGACAAGGAGTAAGGCATAGTTCACATCTGTTGACAGGCAGTTGAGGCGACTAGCGAGAGGCAACCACCACTTTTGTTTTTCAGGACACTTTTCTGCTGCCTTCAGGTATCCATACCTTACATCTTCCATGTTCACACTGTAGGCTTTTGTGTCAGTGTGAACTTGTTTCGGCAGTTCCTCCATGGTCAGATAATCATGCTTATAACACCCCTCCTGCAGAAGATTTGCCTTGACCCAACAGTAGAGTGCATCTCCCTGTTCAAGCACCTTATCAAGCTGCGTTGTGTTGAGCTGGCATCCCTCACTGAGGTAGGCTAGGAATGTGAGGGCATTACATGTACACTGTTTATTTCTGGAGAATTCTGTGTACCTTTCATCACTCTGACAATGAGATGCACAGACACACACAGAGCGTTGAACTTTGTTGCTCTGTAGCACCTCCGTCCGTAGGTCCTCACTTGTGTTCTGGAGAGCCTGATCAAGGAATTGTAAAGTGGACACAAGCTATTCTTAAGCATTCAATAAAATGGGTTTCAGGGTTAAGCAATAAAATGTATTTCCCCTTGATACAATGATGTTAGAAATGTGACTGCATAAACAGTGAACTATAGGTGTAGAGGATGGAAATCAGTCAGGACAACTCATGAAACATCTGGTTCAATTCACAAAGAGTCACAGGTCAGCTGATCACAACCTGTACACTAGGAAAATCTACTAGATCTCTAAAGAGAAATTATCATGAAGTTGTGTTTTTCCCCCCACCTGCTGAATCCCAGTTAAACCTCTTCCCTACTTATTTTCATGTTTAGAGGCAAAGTCCACAATGTAGGCAACAGAAAATATTTTTCCTTGTTTTTGTCTGTTCATGTTCCACTAAACTGATTTAAACTGGGAACCTTCATGAGAATTTAAATTTAAAATACACACTTTATTTTAGTTTATCTACTAATATTATTTTATCAGTACATGAATATAGCACAAGAAAGAAGTTTGTGAAAAGTGAAATTAAATTACTTACATATAAGTAATGAAAAAAAATGTCAAAACGCTTTATTACGTTTAAGTGTGCACGTACCTGTTGGACGGGAGAGTCTGAAAATGATCCCACAGTCATCTGGAAATCGCTTCGCTGTGGAGATGTCCGCATTTTAGGAATCTGAGGAAAGAAATGTATACTCAACTTACATGTTTAATGTAAATTTTAGTAAATTCAGTACGAGTTAACCAAAGAACTTAAAGTGAAAGACTACATATCAACCCCGGTTATAATACAGCAAATGTCACATGCATACCCATTCCTTATAGACATATGAGTGGGAATACCTTTTGAGGTGGAGAAGTTGATAGTTTGTGGAAATCATCAGCTGCCCCGACTGGTTTGGCTGGTGGAGGGGAGTCTGAAATCTGATAACACGTGGTGTTCAGTTAATTAAAATGATAAAATATCCTATCACATTGGAAACTGAGTGAAACAATTTAAAGAAAACATGGAACAGTAGTGGTAACTGAACTTTAAAAAGAATCTCTGCTGTTTGCATAATGCTGACATGTAACCATGAATCTGTCTTTAACATTTAAGTGAAATGTAATTCTTCGCTGTGTAGCTTTAATGGTGAAATAATTTTTTTATATTTACCTTTCCACGTTGAGAACATGAGGAGGTCGGCCTATTCTTCTTTCCCCGGGACAGCCTGGTTGGTGGTGTCCGCTAACACAAGAGACAATGTCTTAACATTGCATGCACTTAAGTGATATGACACATTCGTTTTAAAATGCCCTGCATGGCATACAGTGTCATGCCAGCTGTGTGTCATTACACCACAGCAATATTCAACTGTATGAACAGGTGCTCTAAATATGCACTGACTGTGCTCACTACCATGTCAAGATTACCTGTTCAGATGGAAAATCACTGGCAACCTCATCCTGGTTGTGAACAGTGGGCGGTGGCACTGCTGGATCTACTAGGTCAAGTGGTCTCCAGCGTTTTTTTTGGGCCTGGGATCTTTTATTTTTCCTCGGCATCTGGTAGAATACAAGCATAAAAATGTTCAGTTTTGCCATCAGACATGGGTTTAGAAAAACAAATTCTCATTGTAGAACTATAAAGATTTAGCAACAATCTTTTATCAACAAGACAAATGACAAAAATGACAACTTAATGATGTTAAATTTTCACTATAGGATTATCATGCTGAAAGAATTTAAAATAAGGCATACTACTACTACTACTACTACTACCACTATTATGATAACGCTACTTACCTCCAGCAGCAGTTAAAAATATGAACTAATGGTACTCACCTCAGTAATGGATCCTACTCACCTCAGTCACTTATCCTACTCACCTCAGTCAGCAGTTAAATATATTAACTAATCACCTCGGTCTGCAGTTAAAAATATGAGCAAATAATGTAAACAAATAATACTACAACTAATAATAATAATAATAACGCTATTCATCTCAGGTAGCAGTTAAAAATAGTAACAAATTCTATTCACCTCAGTCAGCAGTTAGAAATATGGACGAATCACCTCAGTCTGCAGCTAAAATGATGAACCTCAGGAAAATTCCGGAAAGCGTAGTGGGTTGTGTAACAAGGTTTTCTGAGCCAATCAGAAGCGCAAATCTCCTCTCTGTGTAAGAGTTATTTTGCCTGTCAGTTAACTATATTCTGAATAAACTACAAGCATAATTTTTACAAATTACAAACATAATTTTTGTCTTTAAAATATTTTCTTGTAGCACTTTCCTTAGTAACATAACTGACTGAAAGAGGGAATCATGCAACTCATTGTGCAGTTCTTTGTCTTCTAGGGCTGCAACTAACGATTATTTTATTAATTGTTAAAAATATGAACAAATCACCGCAGTCAGCGGTTAAAAATATAAACAAAATAGGAACAAATCACCTCAGTCAGCAGTTAAAAATATGAACAAAACATGAACAAATCACCTCAGTCAGCAGTTAAAAATATGATCAAAATATGAACAAATCACCTCAGTCAGCAGTTAAAAATATGATCAAAATATGAACAAATCACCTCAGTCAGCAGTTAAAAATATGATCAAAATATGAACAAATCACCTCAGTCAGCAGTTAAAAATATGATCAAAATATGAACAAATCACCTCAGTCAGCAGTTACTTCATTTTTTTTTAGTTCTTAGTTTATTTTATTGTCTCATGCTATTTGTAATTTGTAAACCATTAACCTATGAATTTATGTTCTAATACAATATTTGATCGCGATTATGTTGAGGGGTACAATCCATGGGAGGGGTGAATTTTAGGGCATAACAGTGTCTGTGTGTGTGTGGCACGGTCTCCAATGACGCGCGCGCACACATACAGACAGACACACACACAAACACAGAGCAGGCTAAGCCGTGAGCAGAGCAAGAGAATGGATTTTTACCGTGTGTAATGAGACACGCTGTACAGGCGCGCTGTACACACACAAAATAAAATGTTTTACACACACGCGTGGTCACAGTGTTATAGTTAACAGTACACGCGTGCACGGCTGTTAATTACACCAGTAAGAGACGAGCAGCATCCTCCGCCATGTTTCTTTCCTCTACCTCCGCTAGTAATGTTTTTTTTTTTTTTTTGCTAAACCATGTCGGCGCCGAACTATGCTAGCATTAGTGCACGAGACCGCGTGCGTTTACTCTGCTCCGCTCCGCGCTTAACTAAAGTTTTTTTTTTTTTTTTAATAACCAAATGCCTCCGCGTCGCGCGACACAACGAATCGATTATGAAATTCGTTGGCAACTATTTTAGTAATCGATTTTTATCGATTCGCTCTTGCAGCCCTATCTATAACAAGGAAACTCTTATTCCTGCAATAACACCGTTTTTCACACAATACAGGTCTAATATATAGCCTTGTACACAAACATTTAATTTCTAAAATTTAGTTTTTACACACAGCAGTTAAAAATATGAACCGATGCCGCTTACCTCAAGAAGATTCTGGCAATCAGGGGCTGTCTCAGGGGCGGTGTTACGATAATGGTCAGCCAATCAGAGGGGCAAGTGGCGGCCGTCTCCGGGCAGTGTCACAACGGTGCTCACCCAATCAGAAGCACAAACTTCAGTTCAAAGATTAACCTACAGTCATGCAGCCTTCCTTTTTTTTTCTATATATACATACGTGAGAAGGGTAGTCTTCGTACACAATCACATTTAATACATCCTTTCATAATTTCTTTTGATTGTGTAAAGCTGCTTTTCAACAATGACAAAACTCTCTAAACCTTTCAATTCAATTAAATTTTATTTGTATGGTACAAATAAAATAGAATTGAAATGAATTGAAAGGTTTAGAGAGTTTTGCACAGTCATGCAAAATGGTTGTTAGGGTACTATGTTTTGTAGCTAGGGAGTAGCTTGGCACCGGTTATTGAAGAAATCAAAGGCTATCTGAACATTTTGATTCATACACATTTACTGGGGTTCACCCACATCCTGATCATGAGAGACTGGTTGTTTGCCTGAATGAAATAAATCCACCCTGCTAACATGATGCTGACATGATTAGCTGTTGCTGGCAGGGTTATATGTAGCATCATCTTGGCAATATTTTCATGATTTTCATGCTAGCAACATGCTAATCGGCTTAACACCATGCTAGCATCACACTAATTATGGAAAGAGCAAAAAGCCAATATTATTAAGTAAAGTGCTAAGTTTTAAACTCTGAGTGAGAAAGAGAGAGACTGTTTATCAATAATTAGCTGTGAAGACTTGTTACAATAGTAACTTCTGTCAGTGGCAGAGGGGTGCGGGGGCGCACGCACACTTCTCTGTGACAGACACAGAGAACGGCAAACAGGAATCAAGCTCTCAAACAAACGCTTCCCAACAGAGAATCGTAGGTCCGATTACAAAAATTCTTTCACTATGAGTGGCAGGAACTTTCTGACCTCGACATGTTAAAATCTCATGCCCGTAGAGTGTAACATGCTGACGTGGTGACAGTGTAAAGAGACCCTCCGATTCACACTCTGTGAATATGGCAGTAGACAGTGGCACAATTGGTGAAAAATCTAAATTTTCATTAAACTTAAACTGCCCTTGTGAAGCAACCGTTAAAGTTATCAAAACATGGACCCAATTCATAAAAGTCCAAAGTCTTGTGACCCGTTTAAACTTTAAATCATGTTTCTACAACAAACTATAGCCGAACGGTAAGCTTTCAAAGTGACCTGGGTTTTCACCCTTTTTCAGGCCATTTCCCATAAAAATGAATAGGGGGAAAATGGGGTGGTTTTTGGGGAATTTTTGGAAAACCGTGCGACGGATCCCTACCAAAAGTCATAGCACCCCATCCCCGAATAAGGCGCACGGTTTGACACCTCACTCATGGGACTCAGTCAAAGTTGGTCTCAATGTTAAGTCTGTGGGTGGTTAATTGCCCCCTGCGGGGGCAATTAACCACCCACCCCTTAGAAGAGTCACAGCACCCCATTCCTGAATAAGGCGCACGGTTTGACACCCCACTCATGGGACTCGGTCAAATTTGGTCTCAATGTTAAGTCTGTGGGTGGTTAATTGCCCCCTGCGGGGGCAATTAACCACCCAGCCCTCAGAAGAGTCACAGCACCCCATTCCCGAATAAGGCGCACGGTTTGACACCTCACTCATGGCACTCGAGCAAAGTTGGTCTCAATGTTAAGTCTGTGGGTGGTTAATTGCCCCCTGCGGGGGCAATTAACCACCCACCCCTTAGAAGAGTCACAGCACCCCATCCCAGCATAAGGCGCACGGTTTGACACCTCACTCATGGGACTCGGGCAAAGTTGGTGTTAGTGTTAAGTCTGTGAGTGGTTAATTGCCCCCTGCGGGGGCAATTAACCACCCACCCCTAAAAAAAGTCACAGCACCCCATCCCCGAATAAGCCGCATGGTTTGACACCTCATTCGTGGGTCTACGACGAACGGTGCGGGACTAGTTAATCGCCAAAATCCCCATTATAAGTCAATGGGGCCGGTTAATTGCCCCCTGCGGGGGCAATTACCCGCCCACCCCTTAGTAAAGCCATAGAAAACTATTCCCGAATATTCTGCACGCTTTGACACCTCACTCATGGGCCTACGATGAACGGTGCCGGACTAGTTCCTCGCCAAAATGCCCATTATAAGTCAATGGGGCAAATTTGGGGACCTCTCTTGCCCCCGGGGGTAAAACTTATACCCTTGTGCATTGTATCTTCTGAGACAGGCTGCAAATATCTTCACATATGGTAAATTTGACGTTTCTACAAAATTCCCTCTCTGCGCTCCAAGCCGTCAAATTCGTCTCAATGTTAAGTCAATGGGATTTTTTGGGCGGTTAATTGCCCCCTGCGGGGGCAATTAACCGCCCACCCCTTAGAAAAGTCATAGCACACCATTCCCGATCGGGCCGCACGAAATGATGTAACATACGTGTGGGTTTTCTCAAAACTGCGGGACGAGAAACGAACCGAAATTTTAGGCGGAAGAAGAAGAATAATAATAATAAGAAGATAAAACCCGCGCAGAATTTTCAAACCCAAATTACGGCTAAACGGTGCGTCGGATCGCTTCGGGAGCCGAGGTCCCAAATGTTCTCCCGGACGAGCCGCACGCAACGGTGCATCATACGTGGCGGTCGGGTCAAAGCTCTCCGGCGTGGAGACGTCCAAACTTTTCAGTAGAATAGTAATAAGTATGTCTATTGCATAGACACACTTAATAATAAGTTTGCAAGATAACAATAGTGATGCTTTGCAAGCACCACTAACTAGAGAGGTACATTTCCTGAAGAAAATGTGAGTGGTGCTTGCCGTGGCGAAACTCTGGCCCTCCATATCTCCACGACAATGGGATCTTGATAGCAACATGCTAATATAGCTAGCATCAAGCTAGCACCATGCTAATCAGTTAAACATCATGCTAATTACACTAGCATGATGCTAGGAACATTCTATACATGTTATTAGCGAAAAGTTAGCATAATGCTAGCGACATGCTAATAGCGTTAGCATCATGCTAGCGATGTGCTGATGAAATTAGCATAACGCTAGCAAGATGCTAATTTTGTTAGCATCATGCTAGCAAAATGCTAATCGCGTTAGCATCATGCTAACAGCATGCTAATGAGGGTGCTAGGGGGCGTGGCTTATGAGCATGATGATAAATGCAAAAGAGTGTCTCTATGACAGTCGGTTCCACAGTTAAATCAATTTTAAGTCTGTGGGTGGTTAATTGCCCCCTGCGGGGGCAATTAACCACCCACCCCTTAGAAAAGTTACACCACCCTGTTCCCGAAGATGGGCCGCACGGTTTGACACCTCACTCATTGGACTCAGTCAAAGTTGGTCTCAATGTTAAGTCTGTGGGTGGTTAATTGCCCCCTGCGGGGGCAATTAACCACCCACCCCTTCAGAAAGTCAAAGCAGCCTACTCCCGAATAAGCCGCACGGTTTGACACCTCATTCATGGGTCTACGACGAACGGTGCAAGACTCAGTCAAAGTTGTTCTCAGTGTTAAGTTTGTGGGCGGTTAATTGCCCCCTGCGGGGGCAATTAACCACCCACCCCTCAGAAAAGTCACAGCACCCTGTTCCCGAAGATGGGCCGCACGGTTTGACACCTCACTCATGGTACTCGGTCAAAGTTGGTCTCAATGTTAAGTCTGTGGGTGGTTAATTGCCCCCTGCGGGGGCAATTAACCACCCACCCCTTCAAACAGTCAGAGCACCCTACTCCCGAATAAGCCGCACGGTTTGACACCTCATTCATGGGTCTACGACGAACGGTGCGGGACTCAGTCAAATTTGTTGTCAGTGTTAAGTCTGTGGGTGGTTAATTGCCCCCTGCGGGGGCAATTAACCACCCACCCCTTTAAACAGTCAGAGCACCCTACTCCCGAATAAGCCGCACGGGTTGACACCTCATTTATGGGTCTACGATGAACGGTGCGGCACTAGTAATTTTTTAAAATTCCCATTATAAGTCAATGGGCAAAGTTGCCAAAATCCCCATTCAAATTCTATGGGGCAACTTTGGGGACCCCTCTTGCCCCGGGGGTCGAACGTATCCCCTTGTGCGGGGTATCTTCTGACACAGGTTGCAAACCTCTTCAAATCTGGAAAAGTTCACGTTTCTACAAGATTCCCTCTCTGCGCTACAATCCGTCAAAGTTGGCCGTAATGTTAATTCTATGGGATTTTTTGGCCGGTTAATTGCCCCCGCAGGGGGCAATTAACCGCCCAACCCTTATAAAAGTCATAGCACCCCATTCCCGTATAAGCCGCACGATTTGACACCTCTCTCATGGGTCTACGACAAACGGTGCGAGACTAGTTACGCGCCAAACTTTGTACGGAAGAATAATAATAATAACTAGAGAGCGAAAATTCCTGAAGAAATTTTAAAGTGTGTCTATGCGCATGCCGGGTCACTTCTAATCAGTGTCGCTATTATTCAGTGCCTGTATAACTCCTGTCAGAGGGGGATGGGGGGGGGGGGTGGAGGGGTGTGTGGGTGTGGGGGATGGGAGAGTGGGGCGCACGCACACTGCTCTGTGATAGACACAGAGAACAGAAAACAGGAATTAAGCACTCAAACAAACGCTTTCCAACCGAGAACCGTAGGTCCGATCGCAAAAATTCTTTCACCGTGAGTGGCAGGAACTTCCTGACTACGACATTTTGAGTCCTCATGCCCGTAGAGTTTATTATATTGACGTGGTGACAGTGTAAAGACACCCTCCGATTCACACTCTGTGAATATGGCAGTTGACAGTGGCACGCATGGTGAAAAATCTAAATTTTCATCAAACTTAAACTGCTCTCGTGAAGCAACCGTGAAAGTTATCAAAACATGGACCCAATCTGTAAAAGTCCCAAGTCTTGTGACTCGTTTAAACTTTGAATGATGTTTCTATGACAAATTATGGCCGAACGGTAAGCTTTCAAAGTGACCCATGTTTTCACCCTTTTTCGGGCCATTTCCCATTGAAATGAATGGGGGGGAAATAAGGTCTTTTTTTGGGAATTTCGGGAAAACCGTGCGACGGATCCGTACCAAAAGTCATAGCACACCATTCCCGACCGAGCCGCACGCAACGATATAACATACGTGGGGCTTTTCTCAAAACTGCGGGGCGTGAAACGCTGCAAAGTTTTAGGCGGAAGAAAAAAGAGCATGGTATATGTAATACTAGAGAGCGAAAATTCCTAAAGAAATTTTAAAGTGTGTCTATGCGCATGCCGGGTCACTTCTAATCAGTGTCGCTATTATTCAGTGCCTGTATAACTCCTGTCAGTGGGAGAGGTGGGTGGAGGAGGGAGTGTGGGGAGGGGGGGATGGGTCGTGCATGTGCACGCACACTCCTCTGTGACAGACACAGAGAACCGCAAACTGTAATTAAGCTCTCAAACAAACGCTTCCCAACAGAGAACCGTAGGTCCGATCGCAAAAATTCTTTCACCGTGAGTGCCAGGAACTTCCTGACTACGACATATTGAATCCTCATGCCCGTGGAGTGCATTATATTGACGTGGCGACAGTGTAAAGACACCCTCCGATTCACACTCTGTGAATATGGCAGTTGACAGTGGCACGCATGGTAAAAAATCAAAATTTTCATCAAACTTAAACTGCTCTCGTGAAGCAACCGTTAAAGTTATCAAAACATGGACCCAATCCAGAAAAGTCCAAAGTCTTGTGACCCGTTTAAACTTTGAATGATGTTTCTACGACAAATTATGGCCGAACGGTAAGCTTTCAAAGCGACCCATGTTTTTACCCTTTTTCGGGCCATTTCCCATTGAAATGAATGGGGGAAAAATGGGGTGGTTTTTGGGGAATTTCGGGAAAACCGTGCGACGAATCCGTACCAAAAGTCATAGCACACCATTCCCGACCGAGCCGCTCGCAACGATAGAACATACGTGAGGCTTTTCTCAAAACTGCGGGGCGTGAAACGCTGCAAAGTTTTAGGCGGAAGAAAAAAGAGCATGGTATATGTAATACTAGAGAGCGAAAATTCCTGAAGAAATTTTAAAGTGTGTCTATGCGCATGCCGGGTCACTTCTAATCAGTGTCGCTATTATTCAGTGCCTGTATAACTCCTGTCAGAGTGGGGGGGGATGGTGGTGTGGGGTGTGGTGGTGTGGGGGATGGGGAGTGTGTGTGGGGAGGGGGGGATGGGTCGTGCATGTGCAGGCACACTCCTCTGTGACAGACACAGAGACCTGCAAACAGTAATCAAGCTCTCAAACAAACGCTTCCCAACCGAGAACCGTAGGTCCGATCGCAAAAATTCTTCGACGCTGAGTGGCAGGAACTTCCTGACTACGACATATTGAATCCTCATGTCCGTAGAGTGTATTATACCGACGTGGCGACAGTGTAAAGACACCCTCCGATTCACACTCTGTGAATATGGCAGTTGACAGTGGCACGCATGGTGAAAAAGCAAAATTTTCATCAAACTTAAACTGCTCTCGTGAAGCAACCGTGAAAGTTATCAAAACATGGACCCAATCCGTAAAAGTCCAAAGTCTTGTGACCCGTTTAAACTTTGAATGATGTTTCTACGAAAAATTATGGCCGAACGGTAAGCTTTCAAAGCGACCCATGTTTTCACCCTTTTTCAGGCCATTTCCCATTGAAATGAATAGAGGAAAAATGGGGTGGTTATTTGGGAATTTCGGGAAAACCGTGCAACGGATCCGTACCAAAAGTCATAGCACACCATTCCCGACCGAGCCGCTCGCAACGATGTAACATACGTGGGGGTTTTCTCAAAACTGCGGGGCGTGAAATGGTTCAAAGTTTTAGGCGGAAGAAAAAGTGGATGGTATATGTAATACTAGAGAGGTACATTTCCTGAAGAAAATGTGAGTGGTGCTTGCCGTGGCGAAACTCTGGCCCTCCATATCTCTACGACAATGGGATCTTGATAGCAACATGCTTATATAGCTAGCATCAAGCTAGCACCATGCTAATCAGCTAAACATCGTGCTAATTACACTAGCATGATGCTAGAAACATTCTATACATGTTACTAGCGAAAAGTTAGCATAATGCTAGCGACATGCTAATAGCGTTAGCATCATGCTAGCGATGTGCTGATGAAATTAGCATAACGCTAGCAAGATGCTAATTTTGTTAGCATCATGCTAGCAAAATGCTAATCGCGTTAGCATTATGCTAACAGCATGCTAATGAGGGTGCTAGGGGGCGTGGCTTATGAGCATGATGATAAATGCAAAAGAGTGTCTCTACGACAGTCGGTTCCTCAGTTAAATCAATGTTAAGTCTGTAGGTGGTTAATTGCCCCCTGCGGGGGCAATTAACCACCCACCCCTTAGAAAAGTCACAGCACCCCGTTCCCGAAAATGGGCCGCACGGTTTGACACCTCACTCATGGGACTCAGTCAAAGTTGGTCTCAATGTTAAGTCTCTGGGTGGTTAATTGCCCCCTCCGGGGGCAATTAACCACCCACCCCTTCAAACAGTCAAAGCAGCCTACTCCCGAATAAGCCGCATGGTTTGACACCTCATTCATGGGTCTACGACGAACGGTGCAAGACTCAGTCAAAGTTGTTCTCAGTGTTAAGTCTGAGGGCGGTTAATTGCCCCCTGCGGGGGCAATTAACCACCCACCCCTAAGAAAAGTCACAGCACCCTGTTCCCGAAAATGGGCCGCACAGTTTGACACCTCACTCATGGTACTCGGTCAAAGTTGGTCTCAATGTTAAGTCTGTGGGTGGTTAATTGCCCCCTGCGGGGGCAATTAACCACCCACCCCTTCAAACAGTCAGAGCACCCTACTCCCGAATAAGCCGCACGGTTTGACACCTCATTCATGGGTCTACGACGAACGGTGCGGGACTCAGTCAAATTTGTTGTCAGTGTTAAGTCTGTAGGTGGTTAATTGCCCCCTGCGGGGGCAATTAACCACCCACCCCTTTCAACAGTGAGAGTACCCTACTCCCGAATAAGCCGCATGGTTAGACACCTCATTCATGGGTCTACGACGAACGGTGTGGGACTAGTAATTTTTTTAAATTCCCATTATAAGTCAATGGGCAAAGTCGCCAAAATCCCCATTCAAATTCTATGGGGCAACTTTGGGGACCCCTCTTGCCCCGGGGGTCGAACGTATCCCCTTGTGCGGGGTATCTTCTGACACAGGTTGCAAACCTCTTAAAATCTGGAAAAGTTTACGTTTCTACAAGATTCCCTCTCTGCGCTACAATCCGTCAAAGTTGGCCGTAATGTTAATTCTATGGGATTTTTTGGCCGGTTAATTGCCCCCTGCGGGGGCAATTAACCGCCCACCCCTTATAAAAGTCATAGCACCCCATTCCCGTATAAGCCGCACGATTTGACACCTCTCTCATGGGTCTATGACAAACGGTGCGGGACTAGTTACGCGCCAAACTTTGTACGGAAGAATAATAATAATAACTAGAGAGGTACATTTCCTGAAGAAAATGTGAGTGGTGCTTGCCGTGGCGAAACTCTGACCCTCCATATCTCTACGACAATGGGAGCTTGATAGCAACATGCTAATATAGCTAGCATCAAGCTAGCACCATGCTAATCAGCTAAACATCATGCTAATTACACTAGCATGATGCTGGGAACATTCTATACATGTTATTAGCGAAAAGTTAGCATAATGCTAGCGACATGCTAATAGCGTTAGCATCATGCTAGCGATGTGCTGATGAAATTAGCATAACGCAAGCAAGATGCTAATTTTGTTAGCATCATGGTAGCAAAATGCTAATCGCGTTAGCATCATGCTAACAGCATGCTAATGAGGGTGCTAGGGGGCGTGGCTTATGAGCATGATGATATATGCAAAAGAGTGTCTCTACGACAGTCGGTTCCACAGTTAAATCAATGTTAAGTGTGTGTGTGGTTAATTGCCCCCTGCAAGGGGCAATTAACCACCCACCCCTTAGAAAAGTCACAGCACCCCGCTCCCTAAGTTGTGCCGTACGGTTTGACACCTCACTCATGGGACTCCGTCAAAGTTGGTCTCAATGTTAAGTCTGTGGGTGGTTAATTGCCCCCTGCGGGGGCAATTAACCACCCACCCCTTCAAACAGTCAAAGCAGCCTACTCCCGAATAAGCCGCACGGTTTGACACCCCATTCATGGGTCTACGACGAACGGTGCAAGACTCAGTCAAAGTTGTTCTCAGTGTTAAGTCTGTGGGCGGTTAATTGCCCCCTGCGGGGGCAAATAACCGCCCACCCCTCAGAAAAGTCACAGCACCCTGTTCCCGAAAATGGGCCGGACAGTTTGACACCTCACTCATGGTACTCGGTCAAAGTTGGTCTCAATGTTAAGTCTGTGGGTGGTTAATTGCCCCCTGCGGGGGCAATTAACCACCCACCCCTTCGAACAGTCAGAGCACCCTACTGCCGAATAAGCCGCACGGTTTGACACTTTATTCATGGGTCTACGACGAACGGTGCGGTACTCAGTCAAAGTTGTTGTCAGTGTTAAGTCTGTGGGTGGTTAATTGCCCCCTGCGGGGGCAATTAACCACCCACCCCTCCAAACAGTCAAAGCACCCTACTCCCGAATAAGCCGCACGGGTAGACACCTCATTCATGGGTCTACGACGAACGGTGCGGCACTAGTAATTTTTTTAATTTCCCATTATAAGTCAATGGGCAAAGTCACCAAAATCCCCATTCAAATTCTATGGGGCAACTTTGGGGACCTCTCTTGCCCCGGGGGTCGAACTTATCCCCCTGTGCCGGGTATCTTCTGACACAGGCTGCAAACCTCTTCAAATGTGGTAAATCTGACGTCTCTACAAAATTCACTCTCTGCGCTATAATTCGTCAAAGTTGGTCTCAATGTTAAGTCAATGGGATTTTTCGGGCGGTTAATTGCCCCCTGCGGGGGCAATTAACCGCCCACCCCTTAGAAAAGTCATAGCACCCCATTCCCGTATAGGCCGCACGATTTGACACCTCACTCAGGGGTCTACGACAAACGGTGCGGGACTAGTTACGCGCCGAACTTTTGTACGGAAGAAGAATAATAAAAAAAATAATAATAAGTTTGCAAGATAACAATAGTGATGCTTTGCAAGCACCACTAACTAGAGAGCGAAAATTCCTGAAGAAATTTTAAAGTGTGTCTATGCGCATGCCGGGTCACTTCTAATCAGTGCTAGCGACATGCTAATCGGCTAAAAGTCATGCTAGCAACATGCTAATCACACTAGCATCATGCTAGGAACATTCTACACATGTTTTTAGTGAAATGCTACTACAGTTAGCATAATGCTACCTAATGCTAATAGCGTTAGCATCATGCTAGCGACGTGCTGATATAATTATAGGGAGCCTAGCAACATGCTAATTTTGCTAGCATAATGCTAGCAACATGCTAATCGTGTTAGCATCATGCTAACAGCATGCTAGGGGGCGTGGCTTAAGAGCATCATGATCAATCCGAAAGACTGATTGGTTGCCTGCCTTAAATGAGCCCTCCCTCCTTTCTATACTCCAGTGGGATCCATAGTTGGTCTCAATGTTAAGTCTGTGGGGGGTTAATTGCCCCCTGCGGGGGCAATTAACCACCCACCCCTTAGAAGAGTCACAGCACCCCATTCCCGAATAAGGCGCACGGTTTGACACCTTACTCATGGGACTCGGTCAAAGTTGTCCTCAGTGTTAAGTCTGTGGGTGGTTAATTGCCCCCTGCGGGGGCAATTAACCACCCACCCCTTAGAAAAGTCATAGCACCCCATTCCCGAAGATGGGCCGAACGGTTTGACACCTCAGTCATGGGACTCGGTCAAAGTCGGACTCAGTGTTAAGTCTGTGAGTGGTTAATTGCCCCCTGCGGGGGCAATTAACCACCCACCCCTTAGAAGAGTCACAGCACCCCATCCCTGCATAAGGCGCACGGTTTGACACCTCACTCATGGGACTCGGGCAAAGTTGGTCTCAGTGTTAAGTCTGTGAGTGGTTAATTGCCCCCTGCGGGGGCAATTAACCACCCACCCCTAAAAAAAGTCACAGCACCCCATCCCCGAATAAGCCGCATGGTTTGACACCTTATTCGTGGGTCTACGACGAACGGTCCGGGACTAGTTAATCGCCAAAATCCCCATTATAAGTCAATGGGGCCGGTTAATTTCCCCCAGCGGGGGCAAATAACCGCCCCCCCCTTAGTAAAGTCATAGAAAACTATTGCTGAATGTTCTGCACACTTTGACACCTCACTCATGGGTCTACGATTAACGGTGCGGGACTAGTTCATCAGCAAAATCCCCATTATAAGTCAATGGGGCAAATTTGGGGACCTCTCTTGCCCCGGGGGTAAAACTTATACCCTTGTGCATTGTATCTTCTGAGACAGGCTGCAAACATCTTCACATATGGTAAATTTCACATTTCTACAAAATTCCCTCTCTGCGCTACAAGCCGTCAAATTTGGCCCAATGTTAAGTCAATGGGACTTTTTGGGCGGTTAATTGCCCCCTGCGGGGGCAATTAACCGCCCACCCCTTAGAAAAGTCATAGCACACCATTCCCGATCGGGCCGCACGAAATGATGTAACATACGTGTGGGTTTTCTCAAAACTGCGGGACGAGAAACGAACCGAAATTTTAGGCGGAAGAAGAAGAATAATAATAATAATAAGAATAAAAAACCCGCGCAGAATTTTCAAACCCAATTTACGGCTAAACGGTGCGTCGGATCGCTTCGGGAGCCGAGGTCCCAAATGTTCTCCCGGACGAGCCGCACGCAACGGTGCATCATACGTGGCGGTCGGGTCAAAGCTCTCCGGCGTGGAGGCGTCCAAACTTTTCAGTAGAATAGTAATAAGTATGTCTATTACCATAGACACACTTAACTAGAGAGGTACATTTCCTGAAGAAAATGTGAGTGGTGCTTGCCGTGGCGAAACTCTGACCCTCCATATCTGTACAACAATGGGATCTTGATAGCAACATGCTAATATAGCTAGCATCAAGCTAGCACCATGCCAATCAGCTAAACATCATGCTAATTACACTAGCATGATGCTAGGACCATTCTATACATGTGATTAGCGAAAAGTTAGCATAATGCTAGCGACATGCTAATAGCGTTAGCATCATGCTAGCGATGTGCTGATGAAATTAGCATAAAGCTAGAAACATGCTAATTTTGTTAGCATCATGCTAGCAAAATGCTAATCGCGTTAGCATCATGCTAACAGCATGCTAATGAGGGTGCTAGGGGGCGTGGCTCATGAGCATGATGATAAATGCAAAAGAGTGTCTCTACGACAGTCAGATCCACAGTTAAATCAATGTTAAGTCTGTAGGTGGTTAATTGCCCCCTTAGAAAAGTCACAGTACCCCGTTCCCGAAGATGGGCCGCACGGTTTGACACCTCACTCATGGGACTCAGTCAAAGTTGGTCTCAATGTTAAGTCTGTGGGTGGTTAATTGCCCCCTGCGGGGGCAATTAACCACCCACCCCTTCAAACAGTCAGAGCACCCTACTCCCGAATAAGCCGCACGGTTTGACACCTCATTCATGGGTCCACGACGAACGGTGCAAGACTCAGTCAAAGTTGTTCTCAGTGTTAAGTCTGTGGGCGGTTAATTGCCCCCTGCGGGGGCAATTAACCACCCACCCCTCAGAAAAGTCACAGCACCCTGTTCCCGAAAATGGGCCGCACAGTTCGACACCTCACTCATGGTACTCGGTCAAAGTTGGTCTCAATGTTAAGTCTGTGGGTGGTTAATTGCCCCCTGCGGGGGCAATTAACCACCCACCCCTTCAAACAGTCAAAGCAACCTACTCCCGAATAAGCCGCACGGGTTGACACCTCATTCATGGGTCTACGACGAACGGTGCGGCACTAGTAATTTTTTTAAATTCCCATTATAAGTCAATGGGCAAAGTCGCCAAAATCCCCATTCAAATTCTATGGGGCAACTTTGATGACCTCTCTTGCCCCGGGGGTCGAACTTATTCCCCTGTGCGGGGTATCATCTGACACAGGCTGCAATCCTCTTCAAATGTGGTAAATCTGACGTTTCTACAAATTTCACTCTCTGCGCTACAATCCGTCAAAGTTGGCCTCAATGTTAAGTCTATGGGATTTTTTGGCCGGTGAATTGCCCCCTGCGGGGGCAAGTAACCGCCCACCCCTTATAAAAGTCATAGCACCCCATTCCCGTATAAGCCGCACGATTTGACACCTCACTCATGGGTCTATGACAAACGGTGCGGGACTAGTTACGCGCCAAACTTTTGTACGGAAGAATTTTGCAAGATAACAATAGTGATGCTTTGCAAGCACCACTAACTAGAGAGGTACATTTCCTGAAGAAAATGTGAGTGGTGCTTGCCGTGGCGAAACTCTAACCCTCCATATCTCTACGACAATGGGATCTTGATAGCAACATGCTAATATAGCTAGCATCAAGCTAGCACCATGCTAATCAGCTAAACATCATGCTAATTACACTAGCATGATGCTAGGACCATTCTATACATGTGATTAGCGAAAAGTTAGCATAATGCTAGCAACATGCTAATAGCGTTAGCATCATGCTAGCGATGTGCTGATGAAATTAGCATAAAGCTAGAAACATGCTAATTTTGTTAGCATCATGCTAGCAAAATGCTAATCGCGTTAGCATCATGCTAACAGCATGCTAATGAGGGTGCTAGGGGGCGTGGCTCATGAGCATGATGATAAATGCAAAAGAGTGTCTCTACGACAGTCAGATCCACAGTTAAATCAATGTTAAGTCTGTAGGTGGTTAATTGCCCCCTGCGGGGGCAATTAACCACCCACCCCTTAGAAAAGTTACAGCACCCCGTTCCCGAAGATGGGCCGCACGGTTTGACAGCTTACTCATGGGACGCAGTCAAAGTTGGTCTCAATGTTAAGTCTGCGCTACAATCCGTCAAAGTTGGCCGTAATGTTAAGTCTATGGGATTTTTTGGCCGGTTAATTGCCCCCTGCGGGGGCAATTAACCGGCCACCCCTTATAAAAGTCATAGCACCCCATTCCCGTATAAGCCGCACGATTTGACACCTCTCTCATGGGTCTACGACAAACGGTGCGGGACTAGTTACGTGCCAAAATTTTGTACGGAAGAATAATAATAATAACTAGAGAGGTACATTTCCTGAAGAAAATGTGAGTGGTGCTTGCCGTGGCGAAACTCTGGCCCTCCATATCTCTACGACAATGGGATCTTGATAGCAACATGCTAATATAGCTAGCATCAAGCTAGCACCATGCTAATCAGCTTAACATTGTGCTAATTACACTAGCATGATGCTAGGAACATTCTATACATGTTATTAGCGAAAAGTTAGCATAATGCTAGCGACATGCTAATAGCGTTAGCATCATGCTAGCGATGTGCTGATGAAATTAGCATAATGCTAGCAAGATGCTAATTTTGTTAGCATCATGCTAGCAAAATGCTAATCGCGTTAGCATCATGCTAACAGCATGCTAATGAGGGTGCTAGGGGGCGTGGCTTATGAGCATGATGATAAATGCAAAAGAGTGTCTCTACGACAGTCGGTTCCACAGTTAAATCAATGTTAAGTCTGTGGGTGGTTAATTGCCCCCTGCGGGGGCAATTAACCACCCACCCCTTAGAAAAGTCACAGCACCCCGTTCCCGAAGATGGGCCGCACGGTTTGACACCTCACTCATGGGACTCAGTCAAAGTTGGTCTCAATGTCAAGTCTGTGGTTGGTTAATTGCCCCCTGCGGGGGCAATTAACCACCCACCCCTTCAAACAGTCAAAGCAGGCTACTCCCGAATAAGCCGCACGGTTTGACACCTCATTCATGGGTCTACGATGATCGGTGCAAGACTCAGTCAAAGTTGTTCTCAGTGTTAAGTCTGTGGGCGGTTAATTGCCCCCTGCGGGGGCAATTAACCACCCACCCCTCAGAAAAGTCACAGCACCCTGTTCCCGAAAATGGGCCGCACAGTTTGACACCTCACTCATGGTACTCGGTCAAAGTTGGTCTCAATGTTAAGTCTGTGGGAGGTTAATTGCCCCCTGCGGGGGCAATTAACCACCCACCCCTTTGACCAGTCAGAGCACCCTACTCCCGAATAAGCCGCATGGTTTGACACCTCATTCATGGGTCTACGATGAACGGTGCAAGACTCAGTCAAAGTTATTCTCAGTGTTAAGTCTGTGGGTGGTTAATTGCCCCCTGCGGGGGCAATTAACCACCCACCCCTTCCAACAGTCAGAGCACCCTACTCCCGAATAAGCCGCACGGGCTGACACCTCATTCATGGGTCTATGACGAACGGTGCGGCACTAGTAATTTTTTTTAATTCCCATTATAAGTCAATAGGCAAAGTCACCAAATTCCCCATTCAAATTCTATGGGGCAACTTTGGGGACCTCTCTTGCCCCGGGGGTCGAACTTATCCCCCTGTGCCGGGTATCTTCTGACACAGGTTGCAAACCTCTTCAAATCTGGAAAAGTTAACGTTTCTACAAGATTCCCTCTCTGCGCTACAATCCGTCAAAGTTGGCCGTAATGTTAATTCTATGGGATTTTTTGGCCGGTTAATTGCCCCCTGCGGGGGCAATTAACCGCCCACCCCTTATAAAAGTCATAGCACCCCATTCCCGTATAAGCCGCACGATTTGACACCTCTCTCATGGGTCTACGACAAACGGTGCGGGACTAGTTACGCGCCAAACTTTGTACGGAAGAATAATAATAATAATAATAATAATAAGCCTGCAAGATAACAATAGTGATGCTTTGCAAGCACCACTAATAATAACTAGAGAGCGAAAATTCCTGAAGAAATTTTAAAGTGTGTCTATGCGCATGCCGGGTCACTTCTAATCAGTGCTAGCGACATGCTAATCGGCTAAAAGTCATGCTAGCAACATGCTAATCACACTAGCATCATGCTAGGAACATTCTACACATGTTTTTAGTGAAATGCTACTACAGTTAGCATAATGCTAGCTAATGCTAATAGCGTTAGCATCATGCTAGCGACGTGCTGATATAATTATAGGGAGCCTAGCAACATGCTAATTTTGCTAGCATAATGCTAGCAACATGCTAATCGTGTTAGCATCATGCTAACAGCATGCTAGGGGGCGTGGCTTAAGAGCATCATGATCAATCCGAAAGACTGATTGGTTGCCTGCCTTAAATGAGCCCTCCCTCCTTTCTATACTCCAGTGGGATCCATAGTTGGTCTCAATGTTAAGTCTGTGGGGGGTTAATTGCCCCCTGCGGGGGCAATTAACCACCCACCCCTTAGAAGAGTCACAGCACCCCATTCCCGAATAAGGCGCACGGTTTGACACCTTACTCATGGGACTCGGTCAAAGTTGTCCTCAGTGTTAAGTCTGTGGGTGGTTAATTGCCCCCTGCGGGGGCAATTAACCACCCACCCCTTAGAAAAGTCATAGCACCCCATTCCCGAAGATGGGCCGAACGGTTTGACACCTCAGTCATGGGACTCGGTCAAAGTCGGACTCAGTGTTAAGTCTGTGAGTGGTTAATTGCCCCCTGCGGGGGCAATTAACCACCCACCCCTTAGAAGAGTCACAGCACCCCATCCCTGCATAAGGCGCACGGTTTGACACCTCACTCATGGGACTCGGGCAAAGTTGGTCTCAGTGTTAAGTCTGTGAGTGGTTAATTGCCCCCTGCGGGGGCAATTAACCACCCACCCCTAAAAAAAGTCACAGCACCCCATCCCCGAATAAGCCGCATGGTTTGACACCTTATTCGTGGGTCTACGACGAACGGTCCGGGACTAGTTAATCGCCAAAATCCCCATTATAAGTCAATGGGGCCGGTTAATTGCCCCCTGCGGGGGCAATTAACCGCCCACCCCTTAGTAAAGTCATAGAAAACTATTGCTGAATGTTCTGCACACTTTGACACCTCACTCATGGGTCTACGATTAACGGTGCGGGACTAGTTCATCAGCAAAATCCCCATTATAAGTCAATGGGGCAAATTTGGGGACCTCTCTTGCCCCGGGGGTAAAACTTATACCCTTGTGCATTGTATCTTCTGAGACAGGCTGCAAACATCTTCACATATGGTAAATTTCACATTTCTACAAAATTCCCTCTCTGCGCTACAAGCCGTCAAATTTGGCCCAATGTTAAGTCAATGGGACTTTTTGGGCGGTTAATTGCCCCCTGCGGGGGCAATTAACCGCCCACCCTTTAGAAAAGTCATAGCACACCATTCCCGATCGGGCCGCACGAAATGATGTAACATACGTGTGGGTTTTCTCAAAACTGCGGGACGAGAAACGAACCGAAATTTTAGGCGGAAGAAGAAGAATAATAACTAGAGAGGTACATTTCCTGAAGAAAATGTGAGTGGTGCTTGCCGTGGCGAAACTCTGGCCCTCCATATCTCTACGACAATGGGATCTTGATAGCAACATGCTTATATAGCTAGCATCAAGCTAGCACCATGCTAATCAGCTAAACATCGTGCTAATTACACTAGCATGATGCTAGAAACATTCTATACATGTTACTAGCGAAAAGTTAGCATAATGCTAGCGACATGCTAATAGCGTTAGCATCATGCTAGCGATGTGCTGATGAAATTAGCATAACGCTAGCAAGATGCTAATTTTGTTAGCATCATGCTAGCAAAATGCTAATCGCGTTAGCATTATGCTAACAGCATGCTAATGAGGGTGCTAGGGGGCGTGGCTTATGAGCATGATGATAAATGCAAAAGAGTGTCTCTACGACAGTCGGTTCCTCAGTTAAATCAATGTTAAGTCTGTAGGTGGTTAATTGCCCCCTGCGGGGGCAATTAACCACCCACCCCTTAGAAAAGTCACAGCACCCCGTTCCCGAAAATGGGCCGCACGGTTTGACACCTCACTCATGGGACTCAGTCAAAGTTGGTCTCAATGTTAAGTCTCTGGGTGGTTAATTGCCCCCTCCGGGGGCAATTAACCACCCACCCCTTCAAACAGTCAAAGCAGCCTACTCCCGAATAAGCCGCATGGTTTGACACCTCATTCATGGGTCTACGACGAACGGTGCAAGACTCAGTCAAAGTTGTTCTCAGTGTTAAGTCTGAGGGCGGTTAATTGCCCCCTGCGGGGGCAATTAACCACCCACCCCTAAGAAAAGTCACAGCACCCTGTTCCCGAAAATGGGCCGCACAGTTTGACACCTCACTCATGGTACTCGGTCAAAGTTGGTCTCAATGTTAAGTCTGTGGGTGGTTAATTTCCCCCTGCGGGGGCAATTAACCACCCACCCCATCAAAAAGTCAGAGCACCCTACTCCCGAATAAGCCGCACGGTTTGACACCTCATTCATGGGTCTACGACGAACGGTGCGGGACTCAGTCAAATTTGTTGTCAGTGTTAAGTCTGTAGGTGGTTAATTGCCCCCTGCGGGGGCAATTAACCACCCACCCCTTTCAACAGTGAGAGTACCCTACTCCCGAATAAGCCGCATGGTTAGACACCTCATTCATGGGTCTACGACGAACGGTGTGGGACTAGTAATTTTTTTAAATTCCCATTATAAGTCAATGGGCAAAGTCGCCAAAATCCCCATTCAAATTCTATGGGGCAACTTTGGGGACCCCTCTTGCCCCGGGGGTTGAACGTATCCCCTTGTGCGGGGTATCTTCTGACACAGGTTGCAAACCTCTTAAAATCTGGAAAAGTTTACGTTTCTACAAGATTCCCTCTCTGCGCTACAATCCGTCAAAGTTGGCCGTAATGTTAATTCTATGGGATTTTTTGGCCGGTTAATTGCCCCCTGCGGGGGCAATTAACCGCCCACCCCTTATAAAAGTCATAGCACCCCATTCCCGTATAAGCCGCACGATTTGACACCTCTCTCATGGGTCTACGACAAACGGTGCGGGACTAGTTACGCGCCAAACTTTGTACGGAAGAATAATAATAATAACTAGAGAGGTACATTTCCTGAAGAAAATGTGAGTGGTGCTTGCCGTGGCGAAACTCTGACCCTCCATATCTCTACGACAATGGGAGCTTGATAGCAACATGCTAATATAGCTAGCATCAAGCTAGCACCATGCTAATCAGCTAAACATCATGCTAATTACACTAGCATGATGCTGGGAACATTCTATACATGTTATTAGCGAAAAGTTAGCATAATGCTAGCGACATGCTAATAGCGTTAGCATCATGCTAGCGATGTGCTGATGAAATTAGCATAACGCAAGCAAGATGCTAATTTTGTTAGCATCATGGTAGCAAAATGCTAATCGCGTTAGCATCATGCTAACAGCATGCTAATGAGGGTGCTAGGGGGCGTGGCTTATGAGCATGATGATATATGCAAAAGAGTGTCTCTACGACAGTCGGTTCCACAGTTAAATCAATGTTAAGTGTGTGTGTGGTTAATTGCCCCCTGCAAGGGGCAATTAACCACCCACCCCTTAGAAAAGTCACAGCACCCCGCTCCCTAAGTTGTGCCGTACGGTTTGACACCTCACTCATGGGACTCCGTCAAAGTTGGTCTCAATGTTAAGTCTGTGGGTGGTTAATTGCCCCCTGCGGGGGCAATTAACCACCCACCCCTTCAAACAGTCAAAGCAGCCTACTCCCGAATAAGCCGCACGGTTTGACACCCCATTCATGGGTCTACGACGAACGGTGCAAGACTCAGTCAAAGTTGTTCTCAGTGTTAAGTCTGTGGGCGGTTAATTGCCCCCTGCGGGGGCAATTAACCGCCCACCCCTCAGAAAAGTCACAGCACCCTGTTCCCGAAAATGGGCCGGACAGTTTGACACCTCACTCATGGTACTCGGTCAAAGTTGGTCTCAATGTTAAGTCTGTGGGTGGTTAATTGCCCCCTGCGGGGGCAATTAACCACCCACCCCTTCGAACAGTCAGAGCACCCTACTGCCGAATAAGCCGCACGGTTTGACACTTTATTCATGGGTCTACGACGAACGGTGCGGTACTCAGTCAAAGTTGTTGTCAGTGTTAAGTCTGTGGGTGGTTAATTGCCCCCTGCGGGGGCAATTAACCACCCACCCCTCCAAACAGTCAAAGCACCCTACTCCCGAATAAGCCGCACGGGTAGACACCTCATTCATGGGTCTACGACGAACGGTGCGGCACTAGTAATTTTTTTAATTTCCCATTATAAGTCAATGGGCAAAGTCACCAAAATCCCCATTCAAATTCTATGGGGCAACTTTGGGGACCTCTCTTGCCCCGGGGGTCGAACTTATCCCCCTGTGCCGGGTATCTTCTGACACAGGCTGCAAACCTCTTCAAATGTGGTAAATCTGACGTCTCTACAAAATTCACTCTCTGCGCTATAATTCGTCAAAGTTGGTCTCAATGTTAAGTCAATGGGATTTTTCGGGCGGTTAATTGCCCCCTGCGGGGGCAATTAACCGCCCACCCCTTAGAAAAGTCATAGCACCCCATTCCCGTATAGGCCGCACGATTTGACACCTCACTCAGGGGTCTACGACAAACGGTGCGGGACTAGTTACGCGCCGAACTTTTGTACGGAAGAAGAATAATAAAAAAAATAATAATAAGTTTGCAAGATAACAATAGTGATGCTTTGCAAGCACCACTAATAATAACTAGAGAGCGAAAATTCCTGAAGAAATTTTAAAGTGTGTCTATGCGCATGCCGGGTCACTTCTAATCAGTGTCGCTATTATTCAGTGCCTGTATAACTCCTCTCAGTGGGGGAGGGGGGGTTGTGGGGGATGGTGGTGTGGGGGGTGGTGGTGAGTGGGGGGGATGGGAGAGTGGGGCGCACGCACACTGCTCTGTGACAGACACAGAGAACAGAAAACAGGAATTAAGCACTCAAACAAATGCTTCCCAACGCAGAACCGTAGGTCCGATCGCAAAAATTCTTTCACCGTGAGTGGCAGAACCTTCCTGACTACGACATATTAAATCCTCATGCCCGAAGAGTGTATTATATTGACGTGGTGACAGTGTAAAGACACCCTCCGATTCACACTCTGTGAATATGGCAGTTAAAAGTGGCACGCATGGTGAAAAATCTAAATTTTCATCAAACTTAAACTGCTCTCATGAAGCAACCGTGAAAGTTATCAAAACATGGACCCAATCCGTAAAAGTCCAAAGTCTTGTGAACCGTTTAAACTTTGAATGATGTTTCTACGACAAATTATGGCCGAACGGTAAGCTTTCAAAGTGACCCATGTTTTCACCCTTTTTCGGGCCATTTCCCATTGAAATGAATGGGGGGGAAATAAGGTCTTTTTTTGGGAATTTTGGGAAAACCGTGCGACGGATCCGTACCAAAAGTCATAGCACACCATTCCCGACCGAGCCGCTCGCAACGATATAACATACATGGGGGTTTTCTCAAAACTGCGGGGCGTGAAACGGTTCAAAGTTTTAGGCGGAAGAAAAAAGAGCATGGTATATGTAATACTAGAGAGCGAAAATTCCTGAAGAAATTTTAAAGTGTGTCTATGCGCATGCCGGGTCACTTCTAATCAGTGTCGCTATTATTCAGTGCCTGTATAACTCCTGTCAGTGGGGGTGGTGGAGGTTGTGGGGGATGGTGGTGTGGGGGGTGGTGGTGTGGGGGTGGGTCGTGCATGCGCACGCACACTCTTCTGTGACAGACACAGAGAACCGTAAACTGTAATAATTAAGCTCTCAAACAAACGCTTCCCAACCGAGAACCGTAGGTCCGATCGCAAAAATTCTTTCACCGTGAGTGGCAGGAACTTCCTGACTACGACATATTGAATCCTCATGCCCGTAGAGTATATTATATTGACGTGGTGACAGTGTAAAGACACCCTCCGATTCACACTCTGTGAATATGGCAGTTAACAGTGGCACGCATGGTGAAAAATCAAAATTTTCATCAAACTTAAACTGCTCTCGTGAAGCAACCGTGAAAGTTATCGAAACATGGACCCAATCCGTAAAAGTCCAAACTCTTGTGACCCGTTTAAACTTTGAATGATGTTTCTACGACAAATTATGGCCGAACGGTAAGCTTTCAAAGCGACCCATGTTTTCACCCTTTTTCCGGCCATTTCCCATTGAAATGAATGGAGAAAAAATGGGGTGGTTTTTGGGGAATTTCGGGAAAACCGTGCGACTGATCCGTACCAAAAGTCATAGCACACCATTCCCGACCGAGCCGCTCGCAACGATATAACATACGTGGGGGTTTTCCCAAAACTGCGGGGCGTGAAACGCTGCAAAGTTTTAGGCGGAAGAAAAAAGAGCATGGTATATGTAATACTAGAGAGCGAAAATTCCTGAAGAAATTTTAAAGTGTGTCTATGCGCATGCCGGGTCACTTCTAATCAGTGTCGCTATTATTTAGTGCCTGTATAACTCCTGTCAGAGGGGGAGGAGGGGGGTGGTGGTGGTGTGTGTGGGGAGGGGGGGATGGGTCGTGCATGCGCACGCACACTCCTTTGTAACAGACACAGAGAACAGAAATCAGGAAAAAAGCTTTCAAACAAACGCTTCCCAACAGAGAACCGTAGGTCTGATCGCAAAAATTATTTCACTGTGAGTGGCAGGAACTTCCTGACTACGACATATTGAATCCTCATGCCCGTAGAGTGTATTATATTGACGTGGTGACAGTGTAAAGACACCCTCTGATTCACACCCTGTGAATATGGCAGTTAACAGTGGCACGTTTGGTGAAAAATCAAAATTTTCATCAAACTTAAACTGCTCTCGTGAAGCAACCGTGAAAGTTATCGAAACATGGACCCAATCCGTAAAAGTCCAAAGTCTTGTGACCCGTTTAAACTTTGAATGATGTTTCTACGACAAATTATGGCCGAACGGTAAGCTTTCAAAGCGACCCATGTTTTCACCCTTTTTCGGGCCATTTCCCATTGAAATGAATGGAGGAAAAATGGGGTGGTTTTTTGGGAATTTCGGGAAAACCGTGCGTCGGATCCCCACCAAAAGTCATAGCACACCATTCCCGACCGAGCCGCACGCAACGATATAACATACGTGAGGCTTTTCTCAAAACTGCGGGGCGTGAAACGGTTCAAAGTTTTAGGCGGAAGAAAAAAGTGGATGGTATATGTAATACTAGAGAGCGAAAATTCCTGAAGAAATTTTAAAGTGTGTCTATGCGCATGCCGGGTCACTTCTAATCAGTGTCGCTATTATTCAGTGCCTGTATAACTCCTGTCAGAGGGGGATGGGGGGGGGGGGGGGGGGGGGGTGTGTGTGTGTGGGGGATGGGAGAGTGGGGCGCACGCACACTGCTCTGTGATAGACACAGAGAACAGAAAACAGGAATTAAGCACTCAAACAAACGCTTTCCAACCGAGAACCGTAGGTCCGATTGCAAAAATTCTTTCACCGTGAGTGGCAGGAACTTCCTGACTACGACATTTTGAGTCCTCATGCCCGTAGAGTTTATTATATTGACGTGGTGACAGTGTAAAGACACCCTCCGATTCACACTCTGTGAATATGGCAGTTGACAGTGGCACGCATGGTGAAAAATCTAAATTTTCATCAAACTTAAACTGCTCTCGTGAAGCAACCGTGAAAGTTATCAAAACATGGACCCAATCTGTAAAAGTCCCAAGTCTTGTGACTCGTTTAAACTTTGAATGATGTTTCTATGACAAATTATGGCCGAACGGTAAGCTTTCAAAGTGACCCATGTTTTCACCCTTTTTCGGGCCATTTCCCATTGAAATGAATGGGGGGGAAATAAGGTCTTTTTTTGGGAATTTCGGGAAAACCGTGCGACGGATCCGTACCAAAAGTCATAGCACACCATTCCCGACCGAGCCGCACGCAACGATATAACATACGTGGGGCTTTTCTCAAAACTGCGGGGCGTGAAACGCTGCAAAGTTTTAGGCGGAAGAAAAAAGAGCATGGTATATGTAATACTAGAGAGCGAAAATTCCTAAAGAAATTTTAAAGTGTGTCTATGCGCATGCCGGGTCACTTCTAATCAGTGTCGCTATTATTCAGTGCCTGTATAACTCCTGTCAGTGGGAGAGGTGGGTGGAGGAGGGAGTGTGGGGAGGGGGGGATGGGTCGTGCATGTGCACGCACACTCCTCTGTGACAGACACAGAGAACCGCAAACTGTAATTAAGCTCTCAAACAAACGCTTCCCAACAGAGAACCGTAGGTCCGATCGCAAAAATTCTTTCACCGTGAGTGCCAGGAACTTCCTGACTACGACATATTGAATCCTCATGCCCGTGGAGTGCATTATATTGACGTGGCGACAGTGTAAAGACACCCTCCGATTCACACTCTGTGAATATGGCAGTTGACAGTGGCACGCATGGTAAAAAATCAAAATTTTCATCAAACTTAAACTGCTCTCGTGAAGCAACCGTTAAAGTTATCAAAACATGGACCCAATCCAGAAAAGTCCAAAGTCTTGTGACCCGTTTAAACTTTGAATGATGTTTCTACGACAAATTATGGCCGAACGGTAAGCTTTCAAAGCGACCCATGTTTTTACCCTTTTTCGGGCCATTTCCCATTGAAATGAATGGGGGAAAAATGGGGTGGTTTTTGGGGAATTTCGGGAAAACCGTGCGACGAATCCGTACCAAAAGTCATAGCACACCATTCCCGACCGAGCCGCTCGCAACGATAGAACATACGTGAGGCTTTTCTCAAAACTGCGGGGCGTGAAACGCTGCAAAGTTTTAGGCGGAAGAAAAAAGAGCATGGTATATGTAATACTAGAGAGCGAAAATTCCTGAAGAAATTTTAAAGTGTGTCTATGCGCATGCCGGGTCACTTCTAATCAGTGTCGCTATTATTCAGTGCCTGTATAACTCCTGTCAGAGTGGGGGGGGATGGTGGTGTGGGGTGTGGTGGTGTGGGGGATGGGGAGTGTGTGTGGGGAGGGGGGGATGGGTCGTGCATGTGCAGGCACACTCCTCTGTGACAGACACAGAGACCTGCAAACAGTAATCAAGCTCTCAAACAAACGCTTCCCAACCGAGAACCGTAGGTCCGATCGCAAAAATTCTTCGACGCTGAGTGGCAGGAACTTCCTGACTACGACATATTGAATCCTCATGTCCGTAGAGTGTATTATACCGACGTGGCGACAGTGTAAAGACACCCTCCGATTCACACTCTGTGAATATGGCAGTTGACAGTGGCACGCATGGTGAAAAAGCAAAATTTTCATCAAACTTAAACTGCTCTCGTGAAGCAACCGTGAAAGTTATCAAAACATGGACCCAATCCGTAAAAGTCCAAAGTCTTGTGACCCGTTTAAACTTTGAATGATGTTTCTACGAAAAATTATGGCCGAACGGTAAGCTTTCAAAGCGACCCATGTTTTCACCCTTTTTCAGGCCATTTCCCATTGAAATGAATAGAGGAAAAATGGGGTGGTTATTTGGGAATTTCGGGAAAACCGTGCAACGGATCCGTACCAAAAGTCATAGCACACCATTCCCGACCGAGCCGCTCGCAACGATGTAACATACGTGGGGGTTTTCTCAAAACTGCGGGGCGTGAAATGGTTCAAAGTTTTAGGCGGAAGAAAAAGTGGATGGTATATGTAATACTAGAGAGCGAAAATTCCTGAAGAAATTTTAAAGTGTGTCTATGCGCATGCCGGGTCACTTCTAATCAGTGCTAGCGACATGCTAATCGGCTAAAAGTCATGCTAGCAACATGCTAATCACACTAGCATCATGCTAGGAACATTCTACACATGTTTTTAGTGAAATGCTACTACAGTTAGCATAATGCTACCTAATGCTAATAGCGTTAGCATCATGCTAGCGACGTGCTGATATAATTATAGGGAGCCTAGCAACATGCTAATTTTGCTAGCATAATGCTAGCAACATGCTAATCGTGTTAGCATCATGCTAACAGCATGCTAGGGGGCGTGGCTTAAGAGCATCATGATCAATCCGAAAGACTGATTGGTTGCCTGCCTTAAATGAGCCCTCCCTCCTTTCTATACTCCAGTGGGATCCATAGTTGGTCTCAATGTTAAGTCTGTGGGGGGTTAATTGCCCCCTGCGGGGGCAATTAACCACCCACCCCTTAGAAGAGTCACAGCACCCCATTCCCGAATAAGGCGCACGGTTTGACACCTTACTCATGGGACTCGGTCAAAGTTGTCCTCAGTGTTAAGTCTGTGGGTGGTTAATTGCCCCCTGCGGGGGCAATTAACCACCCACCCCTTAGAAAAGTCATAGCACCCCATTCCCGAAGATGGGCCGAACGGTTTGACACCTCAGTCATGGGACTCGGTCAAAGTCGGACTCAGTGTTAAGTCTGTGAGTGGTTAATTGCCCCCTGCGGGGGCAATTAACCACCCACCCCTTAGAAGAGTCACAGCACCCCATCCCTGCATAAGGCGCACGGTTTGACACCTCACTCATGGGACTCGGGCAAAGTTGGTCTCAGTGTTAAGTCTGTGAGTGGTTAATTGCCCCCTGCGGGGGCAATTAACCACCCACCCCTAAAAAAAGTCACAGCACCCCATCCCCGAATAAGCCGCATGGTTTGACACCTTATTCGTGGGTCTACGACGAACGGTCCGGGACTAGTTAATCGCCAAAATCCCCATTATAAGTCAATGGGGCCGGTTAATTGCCCCCTGCGGGGGCAATTAACCGCCCACCCCTTAGTAAAGTCATAGAAAACTATTGCTGAATGTTCTGCACACTTTGACACCTCACTCATGGGTCTACGATTAACGGTGCGGGACTAGTTCATCAGCAAAATCCCCATTATAAGTCAATGGGGCAAATTTGGGGACCTCTCTTGCCCCGGGGGTAAAACTTATACCCTTGTGCATTGTATCTTCTGAGACAGGCTGCAAACATCTTCACATATGGTAAATTTCACATTTCTACAAAATTCCCTCTCTGCGCTACAAGCCGTCAAATTTGGCCCAATGTTAAGTCAATGGGACTTTTTGGGCGGTTAATTGCCCCCTGCGGGGGCAATTAACCGCCCACCCCTTAGAAAAGTCATAGCACACCATTCCCGATCGGGCCGCACGAAATGATGTAACATACGTGTGGGTTTTCTCAAAACTGCGGGACGAGAAACGAACCGAAATTTTAGGCGGAAGAAGAAGAATAATAATAACTAGAGAGGTACATTTCCTGAAGAAAATGTGAGTGGTGCTTGCCGTGGCGAAACTCTGGCCCTCCATATCTCCACGACAATGGGATCTTGATAGCAACATGCTAATATAGCTAGCATCAAGCTAGCACCATGCTAATCAGCTAAACATCGTGCTAATTACCCTAGCATGATGCTAGGAACATTCTATACATGTTATTAGCGAAAAGTTAGCATGATGCTAGCGACATGCTAATAGCGTTAGCATCATGCTAGCGATGTGCTGATGAAATTAGCATGACGCTAGCAAGATGCTAATTTTGTTAGCATCATGCTAGCAAAATGCTAATCGCGTTAGCATCATGCTAACAGCATGCTAATGAGGGTGCTAGGGGGCGTGGCTTATGAGCATGATGATATATGCAAAAGAGTGTCTCTACGACAGACGGTTCCACAGTTAAATCAATGTTAAGTGTGTGTGTGGTTAATTGCCCCCTGCGGGGGCAATTAACCACCCACCCCTTAGAAAAGTCACAGCACCCCGTTCCCGAAGATGGGCCGCACGGTTTGACACCTCACTCATGGGACTCAGTCAAAGTTGGTCTCAATGTTAAGTCTGTGGGTGGTTAATTGCCCCCTGCGGGGGCAATTAACCACCCACCCCTTCAAACAGTCAAAGCACCCTACTCCCGAATAAGCCGCACGGTTTGACACCTCATTCATGGGTCTACGACGAACGGTGCAAGACTCAGTCAAAGTTGTTCTCAGTGTTAAGTCTGTGGGCGGTTAATTGCCCCCTGCGGGGGCAATTAACCACCCACCCCTCAGAAAAGTCACAGCACCCTGTTCCCGAAAATGGGCCGCACAGTTTGACACCTCACTCATGGTACTCGGTCAAAGTTGGTCTCAATGTTAAGTCTGTGGGTGGTTAATTGCCCCCTGCGGGGGCAATTAACCACCCACCCCTTCAAACAGTCAAAGCACCCTACTCCCGAATAAGCCGCACGGTTTGACACCTCATTCATGAGTCTACGATGAACGGTGCGGGACTCAGTCAAAGTTGTTGTCAGTGTTAAGTCTGTGGGTGGTTAATTGCCCCCTGCGGGGGCAATTAACCACCCACCCCTTCAAACAGTCAAAGCACCCTACTCCCGAATAAGCCGCACGGGTTGACACCTCATTCATGGGTCTACGATGAACGGTGCGGCACTAGTAATTTTTTTTAATTCCCATTATAAGTCAATGGGCAAAGTCACCAAATTCCCCATTCAAATTCTATGGGGCAACTTTGGGGACCTCTCTTGCCCCGGGGGTCGAACTTATCCCCCTGTGCCGGGTATCTTCTGACACAGGCTGCAAACCTCTTCAAATGTGGTAAATCTGACGTCTCTACAAAATTCACTCTCTGCGCTATAATTCGTCAAAGTTGGTCTCAATGTTAAGTCAATGGGATTTTTAGGGCGGTTAATTGCCCCCTGCGGGGGCAATTAACCGCCCACCCCTTATAAAAGTCATAGCACCCCATTCCCGTATAGGCTGCACAATTTGACACCTCACTCAGGGGTCTACGACAAACGGTGCGGGACTAGTTACGTGCCAAACTTTTGTACGGAAGAATAATAAAAATAATAAAAATAATAAGCCTGCAAGATAACAATAGTGATGCTTTGCAAGCACCACTAATAATAAGAATAAAAAACCCGCGCAGAATTTTCAAACCCAATTTACGGCTAAACGGTGCGTCGGATCGCTTCGGGAGCCGAGGTCCCAAATGTTCTCCCGGACGAGCCGCACGCAACGGTGCATCATACGTGGCGGTCGGGTCAAAGCTCTCCGGCGTGGAGGCGTCCAAACTTTTCAGTAGAATAGTAATAAGTATGTCTATTACCATAGACACACTTAACTAGAGAGCGAAAATTCCTGAAGAAATTTTAAAGTGTGTCTATGCGCATGCCGGGTCACTTCTAATCAGTGTCGCTATTATTCAGTGCCTGTATAACTCCTGTCAGAGGGGGATGGGGGGGGGGGGTGGAGGGGTGTGTGTGTGTGGGGGATGGGAGAGTGGGGCGCACGCACACTGCTCTGTGATAGACACAGAGAACAGAAAACAGGAATTAAGCACTCAAACAAACGCTTTCCAACCGAGAACCGTAGGTCCGATCGCAAAAATTCTTTCACCGTGAGTGGCAGGAACTTCCTGACTACGACATTTTGAGTCCTCATGCCCGTAGAGTTTATTATATTGACGTGGTGACAGTGTAAAGACACCCTCCGATTCACACTCTGTGAATATGGCAGTTGACAGTGGCACGCATGGTGAAAAATCTAAATTTTCATCAAACTTAAACTGCTCTCGTGAAGCAACCGTGAAAGTTATCAAAACATGGACCCAATCTGTAAAAGTCCCAAGTCTTGTGACTCGTTTAAACTTTGAATGATGTTTCTATGACAAATTATGGCCGAACGGTAAGCTTTCAAAGTGACCCATGTTTTCACCCTTTTTCGGGCCATTTCCCATTGAAATGAATGGGGGGGAAATAAGGTCTTTTTTTGGGAATTTCGGGAAAACCGTGCGACGGATCCGTACCAAAAGTCATAGCACACCATTCCCGACCGAGCCGCACGCAACGATATAACATACGTGGGGCTTTTCTCAAAACTGCGGGGCGTGAAACGCTGCAAAGTTTTAGGCGGAAGAAAAAAGAGCATGGTATATGTAATACTAGAGAGCGAAAATTCCTAAAGAAATTTTAAAGTGTGTCTATGCGCATGCCGGGTCACTTCTAATCAGTGTCGCTATTATTCAGTGCCTGTATAACTCCTGTCAGTGGGAGAGGTGGGTGGAGGAGGGAGTGTGGGGAGGGGGGGATGGGTCGTGCATGTGCACGCACACTCCTCTGTGACAGACACAGAGAACCGCAAACTGTAATTAAGCTCTCAAACAAACGCTTCCCAACAGAGAACCGTAGGTCCGATCGCAAAAATTCTTTCACCGTGAGTGCCAGGAACTTCCTGACTACGACATATTGAATCCTCATGCCCGTGGAGTGCATTATATTGACGTGGCGACAGTGTAAAGACACCCTCCGATTCACACTCTGTGAATATGGCAGTTGACAGTGGCACGCATGGTAAAAAATCAAAATTTTCATCAAACTTAAACTGCTCTCGTGAAGCAACCGTTAAAGTTATCAAAACATGGACCCAATCCAGAAAAGTCCAAAGTCTTGTGACCCGTTTAAACTTTGAATGATGTTTCTACGACAAATTATGGCCGAACGGTAAGCTTTCAAAGCGACCCATGTTTTTACCCTTTTTCGGGCCATTTCCCATTGAAATGAATGGGGGAAAAATGGGGTGGTTTTTGGGGAATTTCGGGAAAACCGTGCGACGAATCCGTACCAAAAGTCATAGCACACCATTCCCGACCGAGCCGCTCGCAACGATAGAACATACGTGAGGCTTTTCTCAAAACTGCGGGGCGTGAAACGCTGCAAAGTTTTAGGCGGAAGAAAAAAGAGCATGGTATATGTAATACTAGAGAGCGAAAATTCCTGAAGAAATTTTAAAGTGTGTCTATGCGCATGCCGGGTCACTTCTAATCAGTGTCGCTATTATTCAGTGCCTGTATAACTCCTGTCAGAGTGGGGGGGGATGGTGGTGTGGGGTGTGGTGGTGTGGGGGATGGGGAGTGTGTGTGGGGAGGGGGGGATGGGTCGTGCATGTGCAGGCACACTCCTCTGTGACAGACACAGAGACCTGCAAACAGTAATCAAGCTCTCAAACAAACGCTTCCCAACCGAGAACCGTAGGTCCGATCGCAAAAATTCTTCGACGCTGAGTGGCAGGAACTTCCTGACTACGACATATTGAATCCTCATGTCCGTAGAGTGTATTATAC
Organism: Clarias gariepinus; assembly: GCF_024256425.1. Classification (NCBI taxonomy): domain Eukaryota; kingdom Metazoa; phylum Chordata; class Actinopteri; order Siluriformes; family Clariidae; genus Clarias; species Clarias gariepinus. The sequence goes on from NC_071101.1 coordinate 4,019,778, forward strand.
CGACGTGGCGACAGTGTAAAGACACCCTCCGATTCACACTCTGTGAATATGGCAGTTGACAGTGGCACGCATGGTGAAAAAGCAAAATTTTCATCAAACTTAAACTGCTCTCGTGAAGCAACCGTGAAAGTTATCAAAACATGGACCCAATCCGTAAAAGTCCAAAGTCTTGTGACCCGTTTAAACTTTGAATGATGTTTCTACGAAAAATTATGGCCGAACGGTAAGCTTTCAAAGCGACCCATGTTTTCACCCTTTTTCAGGCCATTTCCCATTGAAATGAATAGAGGAAAAATGGGGTGGTTATTTGGGAATTTCGGGAAAACCGTGCAACGGATCCGTACCAAAAGTCATAGCACACCATTCCCGACCGAGCCGCTCGCAACGATGTAACATACGTGGGGGTTTTCTCAAAACTGCGGGGCGTGAAATGGTTCAAAGTTTTAGGCGGAAGAAAAAGTGGATGGTATATGTAATACTAGAGAGCGAAAATTCCTGAAGAAATTTTAAAGTGTGTCTATGCGCATGCCGGGTCACTTCTAATCAGTGCTAGCGACATGCTAATCGGCTAAAAGTCATGCTAGCAACATGCTAATCACACTAGCATCATGCTAGGAACATTCTACACATGTTTTTAGTGAAATGCTACTACAGTTAGCATAATGCTACCTAATGCTAATAGCGTTAGCATCATGCTAGCGACGTGCTGATATAATTATAGGGAGCCTAGCAACATGCTAATTTTGCTAGCATAATGCTAGCAACATGCTAATCGTGTTAGCATCATGCTAACAGCATGCTAGGGGGCGTGGCTTAAGAGCATCATGATCAATCCGAAAGACTGATTGGTTGCCTGCCTTAAATGAGCCCTCCCTCCTTTCTATACTCCAGTGGGATCCATAGTTGGTCTCAATGTTAAGTCTGTGGGGGGTTAATTGCCCCCTGCGGGGGCAATTAACCACCCACCCCTTAGAAGAGTCACAGCACCCCATTCCCGAATAAGGCGCACGGTTTGACACCTTACTCATGGGACTCGGTCAAAGTTGTCCTCAGTGTTAAGTCTGTGGGTGGTTAATTGCCCCCTGCGGGGGCAATTAACCACCCACCCCTTAGAAAAGTCATAGCACCCCATTCCCGAAGATGGGCCGAACGGTTTGACACCTCAGTCATGGGACTCGGTCAAAGTCGGACTCAGTGTTAAGTCTGTGAGTGGTTAATTGCCCCCTGCGGGGGCAATTAACCACCCACCCCTTAGAAGAGTCACAGCACCCCATCCCTGCATAAGGCGCACGGTTTGACACCTCACTCATGGGACTCGGGCAAAGTTGGTCTCAGTGTTAAGTCTGTGAGTGGTTAATTGCCCCCTGCGGGGGCAATTAACCACCCACCCCTAAAAAAAGTCACAGCACCCCATCCCCGAATAAGCCGCATGGTTTGACACCTTATTCGTGGGTCTACGACGAACGGTCCGGGACTAGTTAATCGCCAAAATCCCCATTATAAGTCAATGGGGCCGGTTAATTGCCCCCTGCGGGGGCAATTAACCGCCCACCCCTTAGTAAAGTCATAGAAAACTATTGCTGAATGTTCTGCACACTTTGACACCTCACTCATGGGTCTACGATTAACGGTGCGGGACTAGTTCATCAGCAAAATCCCCATTATAAGTCAATGGGGCAAATTTGGGGACCTCTCTTGCCCCGGGGGTAAAACTTATACCCTTGTGCATTGTATCTTCTGAGACAGGCTGCAAACATCTTCACATATGGTAAATTTCACATTTCTACAAAATTCCCTCTCTGCGCTACAAGCCGTCAAATTTGGCCCAATGTTAAGTCAATGGGACTTTTTGGGCGGTTAATTGCCCCCTGCGGGGGCAATTAACCGCCCACCCCTTAGAAAAGTCATAGCACACCATTCCCGATCGGGCCGCACGAAATGATGTAACATACGTGTGGGTTTTCTCAAAACTGCGGGACGAGAAACGAACCGAAATTTTAGGCGGAAGAAGAAGAATAATAATAACTAGAGAGGTACATTTCCTGAAGAAAATGTGAGTGGTGCTTGCCGTGGCGAAACTCTGGCCCTCCATATCTCCACGACAATGGGATCTTGATAGCAACATGCTAATATAGCTAGCATCAAGCTAGCACCATGCTAATCAGCTAAACATCGTGCTAATTACCCTAGCATGATGCTAGGAACATTCTATACATGTTATTAGCGAAAAGTTAGCATGATGCTAGCGACATGCTAATAGCGTTAGCATCATGCTAGCGATGTGCTGATGAAATTAGCATGACGCTAGCAAGATGCTAATTTTGTTAGCATCATGCTAGCAAAATGCTAATCGCGTTAGCATCATGCTAACAGCATGCTAATGAGGGTGCTAGGGGGCGTGGCTTATGAGCATGATGATATATGCAAAAGAGTGTCTCTACGACAGACGGTTCCACAGTTAAATCAATGTTAAGTGTGTGTGTGGTTAATTGCCCCCTGCGGGGGCAATTAACCACCCACCCCTTAGAAAAGTCACAGCACCCCGTTCCCGAAGATGGGCCGCACGGTTTGACACCTCACTCATGGGACTCAGTCAAAGTTGGTCTCAATGTTAAGTCTGTGGGTGGTTAATTGCCCCCTGCGGGGGCAATTAACCACCCACCCCTTCAAACAGTCAAAGCACCCTACTCCCGAATAAGCCGCACGGTTTGACACCTCATTCATGGGTCTACGACGAACGGTGCAAGACTCAGTCAAAGTTGTTCTCAGTGTTAAGTCTGTGGGCGGTTAATTGCCCCCTGCGGGGGCAATTAACCACCCACCCCTCAGAAAAGTCACAGCACCCTGTTCCCGAAAATGGGCCGCACAGTTTGACACCTCACTCATGGTACTCGGTCAAAGTTGGTCTCAATGTTAAGTCTGTGGGTGGTTAATTGCCCCCTGCGGGGGCAATTAACCACCCACCCCTTCAAACAGTCAAAGCACCCTACTCCCGAATAAGCCGCACGGTTTGACACCTCATTCATGAGTCTACGATGAACGGTGCGGGACTCAGTCAAAGTTGTTGTCAGTGTTAAGTCTGTGGGTGGTTAATTGCCCCCTGCGGGGGCAATTAACCACCCACCCCTTCAAACAGTCAAAGCACCCTACTCCCGAATAAGCCGCACGGGTTGACACCTCATTCATGGGTCTACGATGAACGGTGCGGCACTAGTAATTTTTTTTAATTCCCATTATAAGTCAATGGGCAAAGTCACCAAATTCCCCATTCAAATTCTATGGGGCAACTTTGGGGACCTCTCTTGCCCCGGGGGTCGAACTTATCCCCCTGTGCCGGGTATCTTCTGACACAGGCTGCAAACCTCTTCAAATGTGGTAAATCTGACGTCTCTACAAAATTCACTCTCTGCGCTATAATTCGTCAAAGTTGGTCTCAATGTTAAGTCAATGGGATTTTTAGGGCGGTTAATTGCCCCCTGCGGGGGCAATTAACCGCCCACCCCTTATAAAAGTCATAGCACCCCATTCCCGTATAGGCTGCACAATTTGACACCTCACTCAGGGGTCTACGACAAACGGTGCGGGACTAGTTACGTGCCAAACTTTTGTACGGAAGAATAATAAAAATAATAAAAATAATAAGCCTGCAAGATAACAATAGTGATGCTTTGCAAGCACCACTAATAATAAGAATAAAAAACCCGCGCAGAATTTTCAAACCCAATTTACGGCTAAACGGTGCGTCGGATCGCTTCGGGAGCCGAGGTCCCAAATGTTCTCCCGGACGAGCCGCACGCAACGGTGCATCATACGTGGCGGTCGGGTCAAAGCTCTCCGGCGTGGAGGCGTCCAAACTTTTCAGTAGAATAGTAATAAGTATGTCTATTACCATAGACACACTTAACTAGACAGGTACATTTCCTGAAGAAAATGTGAGTGGTGCTTGCCGTGGCGGAACTCTGACCCTCCATATCTCTACGACAATGGGATCTTGATAGCAACATGCTAATATAGCTAGCATCAAGCTAGCACCATGCTAATCAGCTAAACATCATGCTAATTACACTAGCATGATGCTAGGACCATTCTATACATGTGATTAGCGAAAAGTTAGCATAATGCTAGCGACATGCTAATAGCGTTAGCATCATGCTAGCGATGTGCTGATGAAATTAGCATAAAGCTAGAAACATGCTAATTTTGTTAGCATCATGCTAGCAAAATGCTAATCGCGTTAGCATCATGCTAACAGCATGCTAATGAGGGTGCTAGGGGGCGTGGCTCATGAGCATGATGATAAATGCAAAAGAGTGTCTCTACGACAGTCAGATCCACAGTTAAATCAATGTTAAGTCTGTAGGTGGTTAATTGCCCCCTGCGGGGGCAATAAACCACCCACCCCTTAGAAAAGTCACAGCACCCCGTTCCCGAAGATGGGCCGCACGGTTTGACACCTCACTCATGGGACTCAGTCAAAGTTGGTCTCAATGTCAAGTCTGTGGGTGGTTAATTGCCCCCTGCGGGGGCAATTAACCACCCACCCCTTCAAACAGTCAAAGCAGGCTACTCCCGAATAAGCCGCACGGTTTGACACCTCATTCATGGGTCTACGACGATCGGTGCAAGACTCAGTCAAAGTTGTTCTCAGTGTTAAGTCTGTGGGCGGTTAATTGCCCCCTGCGGGGGCAATTAACCACCCACCCCTCAGAAAAGTCACAGCACCCTGTTCCCGAAAATGGGCCGCACAGTTTGACACCTCACTCATGGTACTCAGTCAAAGTTGGTCTCAATGTCAAGTCTGTGGGTGGTTAATTGCCCCCTGCGGGGGCAATTACCCACCCACCCCTTCCAACAGTCATAGCACCCTACTCCCGAATAAGCCGCACGGGCTGACACCTCATTCATGGGTCTATGACGAACGGTGCGGCACTAGTAATTTTTTTTAATTCCCATTATAAGTCAATGGGCAAAGTCACCAAATTCCCCATTCAAATTCTATGGGGCAACTTTGGGGACCTCTCTTGCCCCGGGGGTCGAACTTATCCCCCTGTGCCGGGTATCTTCTGACACAGGTTGCAAACCTCTTCAAATCTGGAAAAGTTTACGTTTCTACAAGATTCCCTCTCTGCGCTACAATCCGTCAAAGTTGGCCGTAATGTTAATTCTATGGGATTTTTTGGCCGGTTAATTGCCCCCTGCGGGGGCAATTAACCGCCCACCCCTTATAAAAGTCATAGCACCCCATTCCCGTATAAGCCGCACGATTTGACACCTCTCTCATGGGTCTACGACAAACGGTGCGGGACTAGTTACGCGCCAAACTTTGTACGGAAGAATAATAATAATAACTAGAGAGCGAAAATTCCTGAAGAAATTTTAAAGTGTGTCTATGCGCATGCCGGGTCACTTCTAATCATTGCTAGCGACATGCTAATCGGCTAAAGGTCATGCTAGCAACATGCTAATCACACTAGCATCATGCTAGGAACATTCTACACATGTTTTTAGCGAAATGCTACTACAGTTAGCATAATGCTAGCGACATGCTAATAGCGTTAGCATCATGCTAGCGACGTGCTGATATAATTATCAGGAGGCTAGCAACATGCTAATTTTGCTAGCATAATGCTAGCAACATGCTAATCGTGTTAGCATCATGCTAACAGCATGCTAGGGGGTGTGACTTAAGAGCATCATGATCAATCCGAAAGACTGATTGGTTGCCTGACTTAAATGAGCCCTCCCCCCTGTCTCTACCCCAGTGGGATCCATAGTTGGTCTCAATGTTAAGTTTGTGGGTGGTTAATTGCCCCCTGCGGGGGCAATTAACCACCCACCTCTTAGAAGAGTCAAAGCACCCCTATCCCTAATAAGGCGCACGGTTTGACACCTCACTCATGGCACTCGGGCAAAGTTGGTCTGAATGTTAAGTCTGTGGGTGGTTAATTGCCCCCTGCGGGGGCAATTAACCACCCACCCCTTCGTAGACTCACAGCACCCCATCCCCGCATAAGGCGACTGGTTTGACACCTCACTCGTGGGACTCGGTCATAGTTGGTCTTAATGTTAAGTCTGTGGGTGGGTAATTGCCCCCTGCGGGGGCAATTAACCACCCACCCCTTGGAACAGTCATTGTACCCCATTCCTGTATAAGCCGCACGGTTTGACACCTCATTCATGGGTTTACGATGAACGGTGCAGGACTAGTTATCATTCGCCAAAATCCCCATTATAAGTCAATGGCACGGTTAATTGCCCCCTGCGGGGGCAATTAACCGCCCACCCCTTAGTAAAGTCATAGAAAACTATTGCTGAATGTTCTGCACACTTTGACACCTCACTCATGGGTCTACGATTAACGGTGCGGGACTAGTTCATCAGCAAAATCCCCATTATAAGTCAATGGGGCAAATTTGGGGACCTCTCTTGCCCCGGGGGTAAAACTTATACCCTTGTGCATTGTATCTTCTGAGACAGGCTGCAAACATCTTCACATATGGTAAATTTCACATTTCTACAAAATTCCCTCTCTGCGCTACAAGCCGTCAAATTTGGCCCAATGTTAAGTCAATGGGACTTTTTGGGCGGTTAATTGCCCCCTGCGGGGGCAATTAACCGCCCACCCCTTAGAAAAGTCATAGCACACCATTCCCGATCGGGCCGCACGAAATGATGTAACATACGTGTGGGTTTTCTCAAAACTGCGGGACGAGAAACGAACCGAAATTTTAGGCGGAAGAAGAAGAATAACTAGAGAGGTACATTTCCTGAAGAAAATGTGAGTGGTGCTTGCCGTGGCGAAACTCTGGCCCTCCATATCTCCACGACAATGGGATCTTGATAGCAACATGCTAATATAGCTAGCATCAAGCTAGCACCATGCTAATCAGTTAAACATCATGCTGATTACACTAGCATGATGCTAGGAACATTCTATACATGTTATTATCGAAAAGTTAGCATAATGCTAGCGACATGCTAATAGCGTTAGCATCATGCTAGCGATGTGCTGATGAAATTAGCATAACGCTAGCAAGATGCTAATTTTGTTAGCATCATGCTAGCAAAATGCTAATCGCGTTAGCATCATGCTAACAGCATGCTAATGAGGGTGCTAGGGGGCGTGGCTTATGAGCATGATGATAAATGCAAAAGAGTGTCTCTATGACAGTCGGTTCCACAGTTAAATCAATTTTAAGTCTGTGGGTGGTTAATTGCCCCCTGCGGGGGCAATTAACCACCCACCCCTTAGAAAAGTCACACCACCCTGTTCCCGAAGATGGGCCGCACGGTTTGACACCTCACTCATGGGACTCAGTCAAAGTTGGTCTCAATGTTAAGTCTGTGGGTGGTTAATTGCCCCCTGCGGGGGCAATTAACCACCCACCCCTTCAAACAGTCAAAGCAGCCTACTCCCGAATAAGCCGCACGGTTTGACACCTCATTCATGGGTCTACGACGAACGGTGCAAGACTCAGTCAAAGTTGTTCTCAGTGTTAAGTCTGTGGGCGGTTAATTGCCCCCTGCGGGGGCAATTAACCACCCACCCCTCAGAAAAGTCACAGCACCCTGTTCCCGAAAATGGGCCGCACAGTTTGACACCTCACTCATGGTACTCGGTCAAAGTTGGTCTCAATGTTAAGTCTGTGGGTGGTTAATTGCCCCCTGCGGGGGCAATTAACCACCCACCCCTTCAAACAGTCAGAGCACCCTACTCCCGAATAAGCCGCACGGTTTGACACCTCATTCATGAGTCTACGATGAACGGTGCGGGACTCAGTCAAAGTTGTTGTCAGTGTTAAGTCTGTGGGTGGTTAATTGCCCCCTGCGGGGGCAATTAACCACCCACCCCTTCAAACAGTCAAAGCACCCTACTCCCGAAGAAGCCGCACGGGTTGACACCTCATTCATGGGTCTACGACGAACGGTGCGGCACTAGTAATTTTTTTAAATTCCCATTATAAGTCAATGGGCAAAGTCACCAAATTCCCCATTCAAATTCTATGGGGCAACTTTGGGGACCTCTCTTGCCCCGGGGGTCGAACTTATCCCCCTGTGCCGGGTATCTTCTGACACAGGCTGCAAACCTCTTTAAATGTGGTAAATCTGACGTCTCTACAAAATTCACTCTCTGCGCTACAATCTGTCAAAGTTGGTCTCCATGTTAAGTCAATGGGATTTTTGGGGAGGTTAATTGCCCCCTGCGGGGGCAATTAACCGCCCACCCCTTAGAAAAGTCATAGCACCCCATTCCCGTATAAGCCGCACGATTTGACACCTCACTCAGGGGTCTACGACAAACGGTGCGGGACTAGTTACGCGCCAAACTTTTGTACGGAAGAAGAAGAATAAAAATAAAAATAATAATAATAAGTTTGCAAGAGAATAGTAGTGATGCTTTGCAAGCACCACTAATAATAATAACTAGAGAGCGAAAATTCCTAAAGAAATTTTAAAGTGTGTCTATGCGCATGCCGGGTCACTTCTAATCAGTGTCGCTATTATTCAGTGCCTGTATAACTCCTGTCAGTGGGAGAGGTGGGTGGAGGAGGGAGTGTGGGGAGGGGGGGATGGGTCGTGCATGTGCACGCACACTCCTCTGTGACAGACACAGAGAACCGCAAACTGTAATTAAGCTCTCAAACAAACGCTTCCCAACAGAGAACCGTAGGTCCGATCGCAAAAATTCTTTCACCGTGAGTGCCAGGAACTTCCTGACTACGACATATTGAATCCTCATGCCCGTGGAGTGCATTATATTGACGTGGCGACAGTGTAAAGACACCCTCCGATTCACACTCTGTGAATATGGCAGTTGACAGTGGCACGCATGGTAAAAAATCAAAATTTTCATCAAACTTAAACTGCTCTCGTGAAGCAACCGTTAAAGTTATCAAAACATGGACCCAATCCAGAAAAGTCCAAAGTCTTGTGACCCGTTTAAACTTTGAATGATGTTTCTACGACAAATTATGGCCGAACGGTAAGCTTTCAAAGCGACCCATGTTTTTACCCTTTTTCGGGCCATTTCCCATTGAAATGAATGGGGGAAAAATGGGGTGGTTTTTGGGGAATTTCGGGAAAACCGTGCGACGAATCCGTACCAAAAGTCATAGCACACCATTCCCGACCGAGCCGCTCGCAACGATAGAACATACGTGAGGCTTTTCTCAAAACTGCGGGGCGTGAAACGCTGCAAAGTTTTAGGCGGAAGAAAAAAGAGCATGGTATATGTAATACTAGAGAGCGAAAATTCCTGAAGAAATTTTAAAGTGTGTCTATGCGCATGCCGGGTCACTTCTAATCATTGCTAGCGACATGCTAATCGGCTAAAGGTCATGCTAGCAACATGCTAATCACACTAGCATCATGCTAGGAACATTCTACACATGTTTTTAGCGAAATGCTACTACAGTTAGCATAATGCTAGCGACATGCTAATAGCGTTAGCATCATGCTAGCGACGTGCTGATATAATTATCAGGAGGCTAGCAACATGCTAATTTTGCTAGCATAATGCTAGCAACATGCTAATCGTGTTAGCATCATGCTAACAGCATGCTAGGGGGTGTGACTTAAGAGCATCATGATCAATCCGAAAGACTGATTGGTTGCCTGACTTAAATGAGCCCTCCCCCCTGTCTCTACCCCAGTGGGATCCATAGTTGGTCTCAATGTTAAGTTTGTGGGTGGTTAATTGCCCCCTGCGGGGGCAATTAACCACCCACCTCTTAGAAGAGTCAAAGCACCCCTATCCCTAATAAGGCGCACGGTTTGACACCTCACTCATGGCACTCGGGCAAAGTTGGTCTGAATGTTAAGTCTGTGGGTGGTTATTTGCCCCCTGGGGGGGCAATTAACCACCCACCCCTTCGTAGACTCACAGCACCCCATCCCCGCATAAGGCGACTGGTTTGACACCTCACTCGTGGGACTCGGTCATAGTTGGTCTTAATGTTAAGTCTGTGGGTGGGTAATTGCCCCCTGCGGGGGCAATTAACCACCCACCCCTTGGAACAGTCATTGTACCCCATTCCTGTATAAGCCGCACGGTTTGACACCTCATTCATGGGTTTACGATGAACGGTGCAGGACTAGTTATCATTCGCCAAAATCCCCATTATAAGTCAATGGCACGGTTAATTGCCCCCTGCGGGGGCAATTAACCGCCCACCCCTTAGTAAAGTCATAGAAAACTATTGCTGAATGTTCTGCACACTTTGACACCTCACTCATGGGTCTACGATTAACGGTGCGGGACTAGTTCATCAGCAAAATCCCCATTATAAGTCAATGGGGCAAATTTGGGGACCTCTCTTGCCCCGGGGGTAAAACTTATACCCTTGTGCATTGTATCTTCTGAGACAGGCTGCAAACATCTTCACATATGGTAAATTTCACATTTCTACAAAATTCCCTCTCTGCGCTACAAGCCGTCAAATTTGGCCCAATGTTAAGTCAATGGGACTTTTTGGGCGGTTAATTGCCCCCTGCGGGGGCAATTAACCGCCCACCCCTTAGAAAAGTCATAGCACACCATTCCCGATCGGGCCGCACGAAATGATGTAACATACGTGTGGGTTTTCTCAAAACTGCGGGACGAGAAACGAACCGAAATTTTAGGCGGAAGAAGAAGAATAATAATAATAATAAGAATAAAAAACCCGCGCAGAATTTTCAAACCCAATTTACGGCTAAACGGTGCGTCGGATCGCTTCGGGAGCCGAGGTCCCAAATGTTCTCCCGGACGAGCCGCACGCAACGGTGCATCATACGTGGCGGTCGGGTCAAAGCTCTCCGGCGTGGAGGCGTCCAAACTTTTCAGTAGAATAGTAATAAGTATGTCTATTACCATAGACACACTTAATAAGAATAAAAAACCCGCGCAGAATTTTCAAACCCAATTTACGGCTAAACGGTGCGTCGGATCGCTTCGGGAGCCGAGGTCCCAAATGTTCTCCCGGACGAGCCGCACGCAACGGTGCATCATACGTGGCGGTCGGGTCAAAGCTCTCCGGCGTGGAGGCGTCCAAACTTTTCAGTAGAATAGTAATAAGTATGTCTATTACCATAGACACACTTAATAAGAATAAAAAACCCGCGCAGAATTTTCAAACCCAATTTACGGCTAAACGGTGCGTCGGATCGCTTCGGGAGCCGAGGTCCCAAATGTTCTCCCGGACGAGCCGCACGCAACGGTGCATCATACGTGGCGGTCGGGTCAAAGCTCTCCGGCGTGGAGGCGTCCAAACTTTTCAGTAGAATAGTAATAAGTATGTCTATTACCATAGACACACTTAACTAGAGAGCGAAAATTCCTGAAGAAATTTTAAAGTGTGTCTATGCGCATGCCGGGTCACTTCTAATCAGTGTCGCTATTATTCAGTGCCTGTATAACTCCTGTCAGAGGGGGATGGGGGGGGGGGGGTGGAGGGGTGTGTGTGTGTGGGGGATGGGAGAGTGGGGCGCACGCACACTGCTCTGTGATAGACACAGAGAACAGAAAACAGGAATTAAGCACTCAAACAAACGCTTTCCAACCGAGAACCGTAGGTCCGATCGCAAAAATTCTTTCACCGTGAGTGGCAGGAACTTCCTGACTACGACATTTTGAGTCCTCATGCCCGTAGAGTTTATTATATTGACGTGGTGACAGTGTAAAGACACCCTCCGATTCACACTCTGTGAATATGGCAGTTGACAGTGGCACGCATGGTGAAAAATCTAAATTTTCATCAAACTTAAACTGCTCTCGTGAAGCAACCGTGAAAGTTATCAAAACATGGACCCAATCTGTAAAAGTCCCAAGTCTTGTGACTCGTTTAAACTTTGAATGATGTTTCTATGACAAATTATGGCCGAACGGTAAGCTTTCAAAGTGACCCATGTTTTCACCCTTTTTCGGGCCATTTCCCATTGAAATGAATGGGGGGGAAATAAGGTCTTTTTTTGGGAATTTCGGGAAAACCGTGCGACGGATCCGTACCAAAAGTCATAGCACACCATTCCCGACCGAGCCGCACGCAACGATATAACATACGTGGGGCTTTTCTCAAAACTGCGGGGCGTGAAACGCTGCAAAGTTTTAGGCGGAAGAAAAAAGAGCATGGTATATGTAATACTAGAGAGCGAAAATTCCTAAAGAAATTTTAAAGTGTGTCTATGCGCATGCCGGGTCACTTCTAATCAGTGTCGCTATTATTCAGTGCCTGTATAACTCCTGTCAGTGGGAGAGGTGGGTGGAGGAGGGAGTGTGGGGAGGGGGGGATGGGTCGTGCATGTGCACGCACACTCCTCTGTGACAGACACAGAGAACCGCAAACTGTAATTAAGCTCTCAAACAAACGCTTCCCAACAGAGAACCGTAGGTCCGATCGCAAAAATTCTTTCACCGTGAGTGCCAGGAACTTCCTGACTACGACATATTGAATCCTCATGCCCGTGGAGTGCATTATATTGACGTGGCGACAGTGTAAAGACACCCTCCGATTCACACTCTGTGAATATGGCAGTTGACAGTGGCACGCATGGTAAAAAATCAAAATTTTCATCAAACTTAAACTGCTCTCGTGAAGCAACCGTTAAAGTTATCAAAACATGGACCCAATCCAGAAAAGTCCAAAGTCTTGTGACCCGTTTAAACTTTGAATGATGTTTCTACGACAAATTATGGCCGAACGGTAAGCTTTCAAAGCGACCCATGTTTTTACCCTTTTTCGGGCCATTTCCCATTGAAATGAATGGGGGAAAAATGGGGTGGTTTTTGGGGAATTTCGGGAAAACCGTGCGACGAATCCGTACCAAAAGTCATAGCACACCATTCCCGACCGAGCCGCTCGCAACGATAGAACATACGTGAGGCTTTTCTCAAAACTGCGGGGCGTGAAACGCTGCAAAGTTTTAGGCGGAAGAAAAAAGAGCATGGTATATGTAATACTAGAGAGCGAAAATTCCTGAAGAAATTTTAAAGTGTGTCTATGCGCATGCCGGGTCACTTCTAATCATTGCTAGCGACATGCTAATCGGCTAAAGGTCATGCTAGCAACATGCTAATCACACTAGCATCATGCTAGGAACATTCTACACATGTTTTTAGCGAAATGCTACTACAGTTAGCATAATGCTAGCGACATGCTAATAGCGTTAGCATCATGCTAGCGACGTGCTGATATAATTATCAGGAGGCTAGCAACATGCTAATTTTGCTAGCATAATGCTAGCAACATGCTAATCGTGTTAGCATCATGCTAACAGCATGCTAGGGGGTGTGACTTAAGAGCATCATGATCAATCCGAAAGACTGATTGGTTGCCTGACTTAAATGAGCCCTCCCCCCTGTCTCTACCCCAGTGGGATCCATAGTTGGTCTCAATGTTAAGTTTGTGGGTGGTTAATTGCCCCCTGCGGGGGCAATTAACCACCCACCTCTTAGAAGAGTCAAAGCACCCCTATCCCTAATAAGGCGCACGGTTTGACACCTCACTCATGGCACTCGGGCAAAGTTGGTCTGAATGTTAAGTCTGTGGGTGGTTAATTGCCCCCTGCGGGGGCAATTAACCACCCACCCCTTCGTAGACTCACAGCACCCCATCCCCGCATAAGGCGACTGGTTTGACACCTCACTCGTGGGACTCGGTCATAGTTGGTCTTAATGTTAAGTCTGTGGGTGGGTAATTGCCCCCTGCGGGGGCAATTAACCACCCACCCCTTGGAACAGTCATTGTACCCCATTCCTGTATAAGCCGCACGGTTTGACACCTCATTCATGGGTTTACGATGAACGGTGCAGGACTAGTTATCATTCGCCAAAATCCCCATTATAAGTCAATGGCACGGTTAATTGCCCCCTGCGGGGGCAATTAACCGCCCACCCCTTAGTAAAGTCATAGAAAACTATTGCTGAATGTTCTGCACACTTTGACACCTCACTCATGGGTCTACGATTAACGGTGCGGGACTAGTTCATCAGCAAAATCCCCATTATAAGTCAATGGGGCAAATTTGGGGACCTCTCTTGCCCCGGGGGTAAAACTTATACCCTTGTGCATTGTATCTTCTGAGACAGGCTGCAAACATCTTCACATATGGTAAATTTCACATTTCTACAAAATTCCCTCTCTGCGCTACAAGCCGTCAAATTTGGCCCAATGTTAAGTCAATGGGACTTTTTGGGCGGTTAATTGCCCCCTGCGGGGGCAATTAACCGCCCACCCCTTAGAAAAGTCATAGCACACCATTCCCGATCGGGCCGCACGAAATGATGTAACATACGTGTGGGTTTTCTCAAAACTGCGGGACGAGAAACGAACCGAAATTTTAGGCGGAAGAAGAAGAATAATAATAATAACTAGAGAGGTACATTTCCTGAAGAAAATGTGAGTGGTGCTTGCCGTGGCGAAACTCTGACCCTCCATATCTCTACGACAATGGGAGCTTGATAGCAACATGCTAATATAGCTAGCATCAAGCTAGCACCATGCTAATCAGCTAAACATCATGCTAATTACACTAGCATGATGCTGGGAACATTCTATACATGTTATTAGCGAAAAGTTAGCATAATGCTAGCGACATGCTAATAGCGTTAGCATCATGCTAGCGATGTGCTGATGAAATTAGCATAACGCAAGCAAGATGCTAATTTTGTTAGCATCATGGTAGCAAAATGCTAATCGCGTTAGCATCATGCTAACAGCATGCTAATGAGGGTGCTAGGGGGCGTGGCTTATGAGCATGATGATATATGCAAAAGAGTGTCTCTACGACAGTCGGTTCCACAGTTAAATCAATGTTAAGTGTGTGTGTGGTTAATTGCCCCCTGCAAGGGGCAATTAACCACCCACCCCTTAGAAAAGTCACAGCACCCCGCTCCCTAAGTTGTGCCGTACGGTTTGACACCTCACTCATGGGACTCCGTCAAAGTTGGTCTCAATGTTAAGTCTGTGGGTGGTTAATTGCCCCCTGCGGGGGCAATTAACCACCCACCCCTTCAAACAGTCAAAGCAGCCTACTCCCGAATAAGCCGCACGGTTTGACACCCCATTCATGGGTCTACGACGAACGGTGCAAGACTCAGTCAAAGTTGTTCTCAGTGTTAAGTCTGTGGGCGGTTAATTGCCCCCTGCGGGGGCAATTAACCCCCCACCCCTCAGAAAAGTCACAGCACCCTGTTCCCGAAAATGGGCCGGACAGTTTGACACCTCACTCATGGTACTCGGTCAAAGTTGGTCTCAATGTTAAGTCTGTGGGTGGTTAATTGCCCCCTGCGGGGGCAATTAACCACCCACCCCTTCGAACAGTCAGAGCACCCTACTGCCGAATAAGCCGCACGGTTTGACACTTTATTCATGGGTCTACGACGAACGGTGCGGTACTCAGTCAAAGTTGTTGTCAGTGTTAAGTCTGTGGGTGGTTAATTGCCCCCTGCGGGGGCAATTAACCACCCACCCCTCCAAACAGTCAAAGCACCCTACTCCCGAATAAGCCGCACGGGTAGACACCTCATTCATGGGTCTACGACGAACGGTGCGGCACTAGTAATTTTTTTAATTTCCCATTATAAGTCAATGGGCAAAGTCACCAAAATCCCCATTCAAATTCTATGGGGCAACTTTGGGGACCTCTCTTGCCCCGGGGGTCGAACTTATCCCCCTGTGCCGGGTATCTTCTGACACAGGCTGCAAACCTCTTCAAATGTGGTAAATCTGACGTCTCTACAAAATTCACTCTCTGCGCTATAATTCGTCAAAGTTGGTCTCAATGTTAAGTCAATGGGATTTTTCGGGCGGTTAATTGCCCCCTGCGGGGGCAATTAACCGCCCACCCCTTAGAAAAGTCATAGCACCCCATTCCCGTATAGGCCGCACGATTTGACACCTCACTCAGGGGTCTACGACAAACGGTGCGGGACTAGTTACGCGCCGAACTTTTGTACGGAAGAAGAATAATAAAAAAAATAATAATAAGTTTGCAAGATAACAATAGTGATGCTTTGCAAGCACCACTAATAAGAATAAAAAACCCGCGCAGAATTTTCAAACCCAATTTACGGCTAAACGGTGCGTCGGATCGCTTCGGGAGCCGAGGTCCCAAATGTTCTCCCGGACGAGCCGCACGCAACGGTGCATCATACGTGGCGGTCGGGTCAAAGCTCTCCGGCGTGGAGGCGTCCAAACTTTTCAGTAGAATAGTAATAAGTATGTCTATTACCATAGACACACTTAATAAGAATAAAAAACCCGCGCAGAATTTTCAAACCCAATTTACGGCTAAACGGTGCGTCGGATCGCTTCGGGAGCCGAGGTCCCAAATGTTCTCCCGGACGAGCCGCACGCAACGGTGCATCATACGTGGCGGTCGGGTCAAAGCTCTCCGGCGTGGAGGCGTCCAAACTTTTCAGTAGAATAGTAATAAGTATGTCTATTACCATAGACACACTTAACTAGAGAGCGAAAATTCCTGAAGAAATTTTAAAGTGTGTCTATGCGCATGCCGGGTCACTTCTAATCAGTGTCGCTATTATTCAGTGCCTGTATAACTCCTGTCAGTGGGGGAGGGGGGTGGAGGAGGGGGTGTGGGGAATGGGGAGTGTGTGTGGGGAGGGGGGGATGGGTCGTGCATGCGCACGCACACTCCTTTGTGACAGACACAGAGAACAGAAAACAGGAATTAAGCTCTCAAACAAACGCTTCCCAACAGAGAACCGTAGGTCCGATCACAAAAATTCTTTCACCGTGAGTGGCAGGAACTTCCTGACTACGACATATTGAATCCTCATGCCCGTAGAGTGTATTATATTGACGTGGCGACAGTGTAAAGACACCCTCCGATTCACACTCTGTGAATATGGCAGTTGACAGTGGCACGCATGGTGGAAAATCAAAATTTTCATCAAACTTAAGCTGCTCTTGTGAAGCAACCGTGTAAGTTATCAAAACATGGACCCAATCCGTAAAAGTCCAAAGTCTTGTGACCCGTTTAAACTTTGAATGATGTTTCTACGACAAATTATGGCCGAACGGTAAGCTTTCAAAGCGACCCATGTTTTCACCCTTTTTCGGGCCATTTCCCATTGAAATGAATGGAGGAAAAATGGGGTGGTTATTTGGGAATTTCGGGAAAACCGTGCGACGGATCCGTACCAAAAGTCATAGCACACCATTCCCGACCGAGCCGCTCGCAACGATATAACATACGTGGGGGTTTTCTCAAAACTGCGGGGCGTGAAACGGTTCAAAGTTTTAGGCGGAAGAAAAAAGAGCATGGTATATGTAATATAATCGGCTAAAGGTCATGCTAGCAACATGCTAATCACACTAGCATCATGCTAGGAACATTCTACACATGTTTTTAGCGAAATGCTACTACAGTTAGCATAATGCTAGCGACATGCTAATAGCGTTAGCATCATGCTAGCGACGTGCTGATATAATTATCAGGAGGCTAGCAACATGCTAATTTTGCTAGCATAATGCTAGCAACATGCTAATCGTGTTAGCATCATGCTAACAGCATGCTAGGGGGTGTGACTTAAGAGCATCATGATCAATCCGAAAGACTGATTGGTTGCCTGACTTAAATGAGCCCTCCCCCCTGTCTCTACCCCAGTGGGATCCATAGTTGGTCTCAATGTTAAGTTTGTGGGTGGTTAATTGCCCCCTGCGGGGGCAATTAACCACCCACCTCTTAGAAGAGTCAAAGCACCCCTATCCCTAATAAGGCGCACGGTTTGACACCTCACTCATGGCACTCGGGCAAAGTTGGTCTGAATGTTAAGTCTGTGGGTGGTTAATTGCCCCCTGCGGGGGCAATTAACCACCCACCCCTTCGTAGACTCACAGCACCCCATCCCCGCATAAGGCGACTGGTTTGACACCTCACTCGTGGGACTCGGTCATAGTTGGTCTTAATGTTAAGTCTGTGGGTGGGTAATTGCCCCCTGCGGGGGCAATTAACCACCCACCCCTTGGAACAGTCATTGTACCCCATTCCTGTATAAGCCGCACGGTTTGACACCTCATTCATGGGTTTACGATGAACGGTGCAGGACTAGTTATCATTCGCCAAAATCCCCATTATAAGTCAATGGCACGGTTAATTGCCCCCTGCGGGGGCAATTAACCGCCCACCCCTTAGTAAAGTCATAGAAAACTATTGCTGAATGTTCTGCACACTTTGACACCTCACTCATGGGTCTACGATTAACGGTGCGGGACTAGTTCATCAGCAAAATCCCCATTATAAGTCAATGGGGCAAATTTGGGGACCTCTCTTGCCCCGGGGGTAAAACTTATACCCTTGTGCATTGTATCTTCTGAGACAGGCTGCAAACATCTTCACATATGGTAAATTTCACATTTCTACAAAATTCCCTCTCTGCGCTACAAGCCGTCAAATTTGGCCCAATGTTAAGTCAATGGGACTTTTTGGGCGGTTAATTGCCCCCTGCGGGGGCAATTAACCGCCCACCCCTTAGAAAAGTCATAGCACACCATTCCCGATCGGGCCGCACGAAATGATGTAACATACGTGTGGGTTTTCTCAAAACTGCGGGACGAGAAACGAACCGAAATTTTAGGCGGAAGAAGAAGAATAATAATAATAACTAGAGAGCGAAAATTCCTGAAGAAATTTTAAAGTGTGTCTATGCGCATGCCGGGTCACTTCTAATCAGTGTCGCTATTATTCAGTGCCTGTATAACTCCTGTCAGAGGGGGATGGGGGGGGGGGGGTGGAGGGGTGTGTGTGTGTGGGGGATGGGAGAGTGGGGCGCACGCACACTGCTCTGTGATAGACACAGAGAACAGAAAACAGGAATTAAGCACTCAAACAAACGCTTTCCAACCGAGAACCGTAGGTCCGATCGCAAAAATTCTTTCACCGTGAGTGGCAGGAACTTCCTGACTACGACATTTTGAGTCCTCATGCCCGTAGAGTTTATTATATTGACGTGGTGACAGTGTAAAGACACCCTCCGATTCACACTCTGTGAATATGGCAGTTGACAGTGGCACGCATGGTGAAAAATCTAAATTTTCATCAAACTTAAACTGCTCTCGTGAAGCAACCGTGAAAGTTATCAAAACATGGACCCAATCTGTAAAAGTCCCAAGTCTTGTGACTCGTTTAAACTTTGAATGATGTTTCTATGACAAATTATGGCCGAACGGTAAGCTTTCAAAGTGACCCATGTTTTCACCCTTTTTCGGGCCATTTCCCATTGAAATGAATGGGGGGGAAATAAGGTCTTTTTTTGGGAATTTCGGGAAAACCGTGCGACGGATCCGTACCAAAAGTCATAGCACACCATTCCCGACCGAGCCGCACGCAACGATATAACATACGTGGGGCTTTTCTCAAAACTGCGGGGCGTGAAACGCTGCAAAGTTTTAGGCGGAAGAAAAAAGAGCATGGTATATGTAATACTAGAGAGCGAAAATTCCTAAAGAAATTTTAAAGTGTGTCTATGCGCATGCCGGGTCACTTCTAATCAGTGTCGCTATTATTCAGTGCCTGTATAACTCCTGTCAGTGGGAGAGGTGGGTGGAGGAGGGAGTGTGGGGAGGGGGGGATGGGTCGTGCATGTGCACGCACACTCCTCTGTGACAGACACAGAGAACCGCAAACTGTAATTAAGCTCTCAAACAAACGCTTCCCAACAGAGAACCGTAGGTCCGATCGCAAAAATTCTTTCACCGTGAGTGCCAGGAACTTCCTGACTACGACATATTGAATCCTCATGCCCGTGGAGTGCATTATATTGACGTGGCGACAGTGTAAAGACACCCTCCGATTCACACTCTGTGAATATGGCAGTTGACAGTGGCACGCATGGTAAAAAATCAAAATTTTCATCAAACTTAAACTGCTCTCGTGAAGCAACCGTTAAAGTTATCAAAACATGGACCCAATCCAGAAAAGTCCAAAGTCTTGTGACCCGTTTAAACTTTGAATGATGTTTCTACGACAAATTATGGCCGAACGGTAAGCTTTCAAAGCGACCCATGTTTTTACCCTTTTTCGGGCCATTTCCCATTGAAATGAATGGGGGAAAAATGGGGTGGTTTTTGGGGAATTTCGGGAAAACCGTGCGACGAATCCGTACCAAAAGTCATAGCACACCATTCCCGACCGAGCCGCTCGCAACGATAGAACATACGTGAGGCTTTTCTCAAAACTGCGGGGCGTGAAACGCTGCAAAGTTTTAGGCGGAAGAAAAAAGAGCATGGTATATGTAATACTAGAGAGCGAAAATTCCTGAAGAAATTTTAAAGTGTGTCTATGCGCATGCCGGGTCACTTCTAATCAGTGTCGCTATTATTCAGTGCCTGTATAACTCCTGTCAGAGTGGGGGGGGATGGTGGTGTGGGGTGTGGTGGTGTGGGGGATGGGGAGTGTGTGTGGGGAGGGGGGGATGGGTCGTGCATGTGCAGGCACACTCCTCTGTGACAGACACAGAGACCTGCAAACAGTAATCAAGCTCTCAAACAAACGCTTCCCAACCGAGAACCGTAGGTCCGATCGCAAAAATTCTTCGACGCTGAGTGGCAGGAACTTCCTGACTACGACATATTGAATCCTCATGTCCGTAGAGTGTATTATACCGACGTGGCGACAGTGTAAAGACACCCTCCGATTCACACTCTGTGAATATGGCAGTTGACAGTGGCACGCATGGTGAAAAAGCAAAATTTTCATCAAACTTAAACTGCTCTCGTGAAGCAACCGTGAAAGTTATCAAAACATGGACCCAATCCGTAAAAGTCCAAAGTCTTGTGACCCGTTTAAACTTTGAATGATGTTTCTACGAAAAATTATGGCCGAACGGTAAGCTTTCAAAGCGACCCATGTTTTCACCCTTTTTCAGGCCATTTCCCATTGAAATGAATAGAGGAAAAATGGGGTGGTTATTTGGGAATTTCGGGAAAACCGTGCAACGGATCCGTACCAAAAGTCATAGCACACCATTCCCGACCGAGCCGCTCGCAACGATGTAACATACGTGGGGGTTTTCTCAAAACTGCGGGGCGTGAAATGGTTCAAAGTTTTAGGCGGAAGAAAAAGTGGATGGTATATGTAATACTAGAGAGCGAAAATTCCTAAAGAAATTTTAAAGTGTGTCTATGCGCATGCCGGGTCACTTCTAATCAGTGTCGCTATTATTCAGTGCCTGTATAACTCCTGTCAGTGGGAGAGGTGGGTGGAGGAGGGAGTGTGGGGAGGGGGGGATGGGTCGTGCATGTGCACGCACACTCCTCTGTGACAGACACAGAGAACCGCAAACTGTAATTAAGCTCTCAAACAAACGCTTCCCAACAGAGAACCGTAGGTCCGATCGCAAAAATTCTTTCACCGTGAGTGCCAGGAACTTCCTGACTACGACATATTGAATCCTCATGCCCGTGGAGTGCATTATATTGACGTGGCGACAGTGTAAAGACACCCTCCGATTCACACTCTGTGAATATGGCAGTTGACAGTGGCACGCATGGTAAAAAATCAAAATTTTCATCAAACTTAAACTGCTCTCGTGAAGCAACCGTTAAAGTTATCAAAACATGGACCCAATCCAGAAAAGTCCAAAGTCTTGTGACCCGTTTAAACTTTGAATGATGTTTCTACGACAAATTATGGCCGAACGGTAAGCTTTCAAAGCGACCCATGTTTTTACCCTTTTTCGGGCCATTTCCCATTGAAATGAATGGGGGAAAAATGGGGTGGTTTTTGGGGAATTTCGGGAAAACCGTGCGACGAATCCGTACCAAAAGTCATAGCACACCATTCCCGACCGAGCCGCTCGCAACGATAGAACATACGTGAGGCTTTTCTCAAAACTGCGGGGCGTGAAACGCTGCAAAGTTTTAGGCGGAAGAAAAAAGAGCATGGTATATGTAATACTAGAGAGCGAAAATTCCTGAAGAAATTTTAAAGTGTGTCTATGCGCATGCCGGGTCACTTCTAATCAGTGTCGCTATTATTCAGTGCCTGTATAACTCCTGTCAGAGTGGGGGGGGATGGTGGTGTGGGGTGTGGTGGTGTGGGGGATGGGGAGTGTGTGTGGGGAGGGGGGGATGGGTCGTGCATGTGCAGGCACACTCCTCTGTGACAGACACAGAGACCTGCAAACAGTAATCAAGCTCTCAAACAAACGCTTCCCAACCGAGAACCGTAGGTCCGATCGCAAAAATTCTTCGACGCTGAGTGGCAGGAACTTCCTGACTACGACATATTGAATCCTCATGTCCGTAGAGTGTATTATACCGACGTGGCGACAGTGTAAAGACACCCTCCGATTCACACTCTGTGAATATGGCAGTTGACAGTGGCACGCATGGTGAAAAAGCAAAATTTTCATCAAACTTAAACTGCTCTCGTGAAGCAACCGTGAAAGTTATCAAAACATGGACCCAATCCGTAAAAGTCCAAAGTCTTGTGACCCGTTTAAACTTTGAATGATGTTTCTACGAAAAATTATGGCCGAACGGTAAGCTTTCAAAGCGACCCATGTTTTCACCCTTTTTCAGGCCATTTCCCATTGAAATGAATAGAGGAAAAATGGGGTGGTTATTTGGGAATTTCGGGAAAACCGTGCAACGGATCCGTACCAAAAGTCATAGCACACCATTCCCGACCGAGCCGCTCGCAACGATGTAACATACGTGGGGGTTTTCTCAAAACTGCGGGGCGTGAAATGGTTCAAAGTTTTAGGCGGAAGAAAAAGTGGATGGTATATGTAATACTAGAGAGCGAAAATTCCTGAAGAAATTTTAAAGTGTGTCTATGCGCATGCCGGGTCACTTCTAATCAGTGCTAGCGACATGCTAATCGGCTAAAAGTCATGCTAGCAACATGCTAATCACACTAGCATCATGCTAGGAACATTCTACACATGTTTTTAGTGAAATGCTACTACAGTTAGCATAATGCTACCTAATGCTAATAGCGTTAGCATCATGCTAGCGACGTGCTGATATAATTATAGGGAGCCTAGCAACATGCTAATTTTGCTAGCATAATGCTAGCAACATGCTAATCGTGTTAGCATCATGCTAACAGCATGCTAGGGGGCGTGGCTTAAGAGCATCATGATCAATCCGAAAGACTGATTGGTTGCCTGCCTTAAATGAGCCCTCCCTCCTTTCTATACTCCAGTGGGATCCATAGTTGGTCTCAATGTTAAGTCTGTGGGGGGTTAATTGCCCCCTGCGGGGGCAATTAACCACCCACCCCTTAGAAGAGTCACAGCACCCCATTCCCGAATAAGGCGCACGGTTTGACACCTTACTCATGGGACTCGGTCAAAGTTGTCCTCAGTGTTAAGTCTGTGGGTGGTTAATTGCCCCCTGCGGGGGCAATTAACCACCCACCCCTTAGAAAAGTCATAGCACCCCATTCCCGAAGATGGGCCGAACGGTTTGACACCTCAGTCATGGGACTCGGTCAAAGTCGGACTCAGTGTTAAGTCTGTGAGTGGTTAATTGCCCCCTGCGGGGGCAATTAACCACCCACCCCTTAGAAGAGTCACAGCACCCCATCCCTGCATAAGGCGCACGGTTTGACACCTCACTCATGGGACTCGGGCAAAGTTGGTCTCAGTGTTAAGTCTGTGAGTGGTTAATTGCCCCCTGCGGGGGCAATTAACCACCCACCCCTAAAAAAAGTCACAGCACCCCATCCCCGAATAAGCCGCATGGTTTGACACCTTATTCGTGGGTCTACGACGAACGGTCCGGGACTAGTTAATCGCCAAAATCCCCATTATAAGTCAATGGGGCCGGTTAATTGCCCCCTGCGGGGGCAATTAACCGCCCACCCCTTAGTAAAGTCATAGAAAACTATTGCTGAATGTTCTGCACACTTTGACACCTCACTCATGGGTCTACGATTAACGGTGCGGGACTAGTTCATCAGCAAAATCCCCATTATAAGTCAATGGGGCAAATTTGGGGACCTCTCTTGCCCCGGGGGTAAAACTTATACCCTTGTGCATTGTATCTTCTGAGACAGGCTGCAAACATCTTCACATATGGTAAATTTCACATTTCTACAAAATTCCCTCTCTGCGCTACAAGCCGTCAAATTTGGCCCAATGTTAAGTCAATGGGACTTTTTGGGCGGTTAATTGCCCCCTGCGGGGGCAATTAACCGCCCACCCCTTAGAAAAGTCATAGCACACCATTCCCGATCGGGCCGCACGAAATGATGTAACATACGTGTGGGTTTTCTCAAAACTGCGGGACGAGAAACGAACCGAAATTTTAGGCGGAAGAAGAAGAATAATAACTAGAGAGGTACATTTCCTGAAGAAAATGTGAGTGGTGCTTGCCGTGGCGAAACTCTGACCCTCCATATCTCTACGACAATGGGATCTTGATAGCAACATGCTAATATAGCTAGCATCAAGCTAGCACCATGCTAATCAGCTAAACATCATGCTAATTACACTAGCATGATGCTAGGACCATTCTATACATGTGATTAGCGAAAAGTTAGCATAATGCTAGCGACATGCTAATAGCGTTAGCATCATGCTAGCGATGTGCTGATGAAATTAGCATAAAGCTAGAAACATGCTAATTTTGGTAGCATCATGCTAGCAAAATGCTAATCGCGTTAGCATCATGCTAACAGCATGCTAATGAGGGTGCTAGGGGGCGTGGCTTATGAGCATGATGATAAATGCAAAAGAGTGTCTCTACGACAGTCGGTTCCACAGTTGAATCAATGTTAAATCTGTGGGTGGTTAATTGCCCCCTGCGGGGGCAATTAACCACCCACCCCTTAGAAAAGTCACAGCACCCCGTTCCCGAAGATGGGCCGCACGGTTTGACACCTCACTCATGGGACTCAGTCAAAGTTGGTCTCAATGTTAAGTCTGTGGGTGGTTAATTGCCCCCTGCGGGGGCAATTAACCACCCACCCCTTCAAACAGTCAAAGCAGCCTACTCCCGAATAAGCCGCACGGTTTGACACCTCATTCATGGGTCTACGACGAATGGTGCAAGACTCAGTCAAAGTTGTTCTCAGTGTTAAGTCTGTGGGTGGTTAATTGCCCCCTGCGGGGGCAATTAACCACCCACCCCTCAGAAAAGTCACAGCACCCTGTTCCCGAAAATGGGCCGCACAGTTTGACACCTCACTCATGGTACTCGGTCAAAGTTGGTCTCAATGTTAAGTCTGTGGGTGGTTAATTGCCCCCTGCGGGGGCAATTAACCACCCACCCCTTCGAACAGTCAGAGCACCCTACTCCCGAATAAGCCGCACGGTTTGACACCTCATCCATGGGTCTACGACGAACGGTGCGGGACTCAGTCAAAGTTGTTCTCAGTGTTAAGTCTGTGGGTGGTTAATTGCCCCCTGCGGGGGCAATTAACCACCCACCCCTTTAAACAGTCAGAGCACCCTACTCCCGAATAAGCCGCACGGGTTGACACCTCATTCATGGGTCTACGACGAACGGTGCGGCACTAGTAATTTTTTTTAATTCCCATTATAAGTCAATGGGCAAAGTCGCCAAAATCCCCATTCAAATTCTATGGGGCAACTTTGGGGACCTCTCTTGCCCCGGGGGTCGAACTTATCCCCCTGTGCGGGGTATGATCTGACACAGGCTGCAAACCTCTTCAAATCTGGTAAGTTTGATGTCTCTACAAAATTTACTCTGTGCGCTATAATCCGTCAAAGTTGGTCTCAATGTTAAGTCAATGGGATTTTTGAGGCGGTTAATTGCCCCCTGCGGGGGCAATTAACCGCCCACCCCTTAGAAAAGTCATAGCACCCCATTCCCGTATAGGCCGCACGATTTGACACCTCACCCATGGGTCTACGACAAACGGTGCGGGACTAGTTACGCGCCGAACTTTTGTACGGAAGAAGAATAAAAATAAAAATAATAAGCCTGCAAGATAACAATAGTGATGCTTTGCAAGCACCACTAATAACTAGAGAGGTACATTTCCTGAAGAAAATGTGAGTGGTGCTTGCCGTGGCGAAACTCTGGCCCTCCATATCTCTATGACAATGGGATCTTGATAGCAATATGCTAATATAGCTAGCATCAAGCTAGCACCATGCTAATCAGCTAAACATCATGCTAATTACACTAGCATGATGCTAGGAACATTCTATACATGTTATTAGCGAAAAGTTAGCATAATGCTAGCAACATGCTAATAGCATTAGCATCATGCTAACGATGTGCTGATGAAATTAGCATAACGCTAGCAAGATGCTAATTTTGTTAGCATCAAGCTAGCAAAATGCTAATCGGGTTAGCATCATGCTAACAGCATGCTAATGAGGGTGGTAGGGGGCGTGGCTTATGAGCATGATGATAAATGCAAAAGAGTGTCTCTACGACAGTCGGTTCCACAGTTAAATCAATTTTAAGTCTGTGGGTGGTTAATTGCCCCCTGCGGGGGCAATTAACCACCCACCCCTTAGAAAAGTGACAGCACCCTGTTCCCGAAGATGGGCCGCACGGTTTGACACCTCACTCATGGAACTCATTCAAAGTTGGTCTCAATGTTAAGTCTGTGGGTGGTTAATTGCCCCCAGCGGGGGCAATTAACCACCCACCCCTTCAAACAGTCAAAGCAGCCTACTCCCGAATAAGCCGCACGGTTTAACGCCTCATTCATGGGTCTACGACGTACGGTGCAAGACTCAGTCAAAGTTGTTCTCAGTGTTAAGTAGGTGGGCGGTTAATTGCCCCCTGCGGGGGCAATTAACCACCCACCCCTCAGAAAAGTCACAGCACCCTGTTCCCGAAAATGGGCCGCACAGATTGACTCCTCACTCATGGTACTCGGTCAAAGATGGTCTCAATGTTAAGTTTGTGGGTGGTTAATTGCCCCCTGCGGGGGCAATTACCCACCCACCCCTTCGAACAGTCAGAGCACCCTACTCCCGAATAAGCCGCACGGTTTGACACCTCATTCATGGGTCTACGACGAACGGTGCAAGACTCAGTCAAAGTTGTTCTCAATGTTAAGTCTGTAAGTGGTTAATTGCCCCTTTCGGGGGCAATTAACCACCCACCCCTAAGAAGAGTCACAGCACCCCATTCCTGAATAAGGCGCACGGTTTGACACCTCACTCATGGTACTCGGTCAATCTTGGTCTCAATGTTAAGTCTGTGGGTGGTTAATTGCCCCCTGCGGGGGCAATTAACCACCCACCCCTTCAAACAGTCAGAGCACCCTACTCCCGAATAAGCCGCACGGTTTGACACCTCATTTATGGGTCTACGACGAACGGTGCGGGACTCAGTCAAAGTTATTCTCAGTGTTAAGTCTGTGGGTGGTTAATTGCCCCCTGCGGGGGCAATTAACCACCCACCCCTTCCAACAGTCAGAGCACCCTACTCCCGAATAAGCCGCACGGTTTGACACCTCATTTATGGGTCTACGACGAACGGTGCGGGACTCAGTCAAAGTTATTCTCAGTGTTAAGTCTGTGGGTGGTTAATTGCCCCCAGCGGGGGCAATTAACCACCCACCCCTTCAAACAGTCAGAGCACCCTACTCCCGAATAAGCCGCACGGTTTGACACCTCATTTATGGGTCTACGACGAACGGTGCGGGACTCAGTCAAAGTTATTCTCAGTGTTAAGTCTGTGGGTGGTTAATTGCCCCCTGCGGGGGCAATTAACCACCCACCCCTTCAAACAGTCAGAGCACCCTACCCCCAAATAAGCCGCACGGGCTGACACCTCATTCATGGGTCTATGACGAACGGTGCGGCAGTAGTAATTTTTTTTTATTCCCATTATAAGTCAATGGGCAAAGTCGCCAAAATCCCCATTCAAATTCTATGGGGCAACTTTGGGGACCTCTCTTGCCCCGGGGGTCGAACTTATCCCCCTGTCCAGGGTATCATCTGACACAGGCAGCAAACCTCTTCAAATCTGGTAAGTTTGATGTCTCTACAAAATTCACTCTCTGCGCTATAATCCGTCAAAGTTGGTCTCAATGTTAAGTCAATGGGATTTTTGGGGCGGTTAATTGCCCCCTGCGGGGGCAATTAACCGCCCACCCCTTATAAAAGTCATAGCACCCCATTCCCGTATAGGCCGCACGATTTGACACTTCACCCATGGGTCTACGACAAACGGTGCGAGACTAGTTACGCGCCGAACTTTTGTACGGAAGAAGAATAATAATAACTAGAGAGGTACATTTCCTGAAGAAAATGTGAGTGGTGCTTGCCGTGGCGAAACTCTGGCCGTCCATATCTCTACGACAATGGGATCTTGATAGCAACATGCTAATATAGCTAGCATCAAGCTAGCACCATGCTAATCAGCTAAACATCGTGCTAATTACACTAGCATGATGCTAGGAACATTCTATACATGTTATTAGCGAAAAGTTAGCATAATGCTAGCGACATGCTAATAGCGTTAGCATCATGCTAGCGATGTGCTGATGAAATTATCATAACGCTAGCAAGATGCTAATTTTGTTAGCATCATGCTAGCAAAATGCTAATCGCGTTAGCATCATGCTAACAGCATGCTAATGAGGGTGCTAGGGGGCGTGGCTCATGAGCATGATGATAAATGCAAAAGAGTGCCTCTACGACAGTCGGTTACACAGTTAAATCAATGTTAAGTCTGTGGGTGGTTAATTGCCCCCTGCGGGGGCAATTAACCACCCACCCCTTAGAAAAGTCACAGCACCCCGTTCCCGAAGATGGGCCGCACGGTTTGACACCTCACTCATGGGACTCAGTCAAAGTTGGACTCAATGTTAAGTCTGTGGGTGGTTAATTGCCCCCTGCGGGGCAATTAACCACCCACCCCTTCAAACAGTCAGAGCAGCCTACTCCCGAATAAGCCGCACGGTTTGACACCTCATTCATGGGTCTACGACAAACGGTGCAAGACTCAGTCAAAGTTGTTCTCAGTGTTAAGTCTGTGGGCGGTTAATTGCCCCCTGCGGGGGCAAATAACCACCCACCCCTCAGAAAAGTCACAGCACCCCGTTCCCGAAAGTGGGCCGCACGGTTTGACACCTCACTCATGGGACTTAAAGTTGGTCTCAATGTTAAGTCTGTAGGTGGTTAATTGCCCCCTGCGGGGGCAATTAACCACCCACCCCTTCAAACAGTCAGAGCACCCTACTCCCGAATAAGCCGCACGGTTTGACACCTCATTCATGGGTCTACGACGAACGGTGCAAGACTCAGTCAAAATTGTTCTCAGTGTTAAGTCTGTGGGTGGTTAATTGCCCCCTGCGGGGGCAATTAACCACCCACCCCTTCCAACAGTCAATGCACCCCACTCCCGAATAAGCTGCACGGTTTGACACCTCATTCATGGGTCTACGACGAACGGTGCGGCACTAGTAATTTTTTTTAATTCCCATTATAAGTCAATGGGCAAAGTCGCCAAAATCCCCATTCAAATTCTATGGGGCAACTTTGGGGACCTCTCTTGCCCCGGGGGTCGAACTTATCCCCCTGTGCGGGTTATCTTCTGACACAGGCTGCAAACCTCTTTAAACCTGGTAAGTTTGATGTCTCTACAAAATTCACTCTCTGCGCTATAATCCGTCAAAGTTGGTCTCAATGTTAAGTCAATGGGATTTTTCGGGCGGTTAATTGCCCCCTGCGGGGGCAATTAACCGCCCACCCCTTAGAAAAGTCATAGCACCCCATTCCCGTATAAGCCGCACGATTTGACACCTCACTCAGGGGTCTACGACAAACGGTGCGGGACTAGTTACGCGCCAAACTTTTGTACGGAAGAAGAAGAATAAAAATAAAAATAATAACTAGAGAGGTACATTTCCTGAAGAAAATGTGAGTGGTGCTTGCCGTGGCGAAACTCTGGCCCTCCATATCTCTACGACAATGGGATCTTGATAGCAACATGCTAATATAGCTAGCATCAAGCTAGCACCATGCTAATCAGCTAAACATCATGCTAATTACACTAGCATGATGCTAGGAACATTCTATACATGTGATTAGCGAAAAGTTAGCATAATGCTAGCGACATGCTAATAGCGTTAGCATCATGCTAGCGATGTGCTGATGAAATTAGCATAACGCTAGCAAGATGCTAATTTTGTTAGCATCATGCTAGCAAAATGCTAATCGTGTTAGCATCATGCTAACAGCATGCTAATGAGGGTGCTAGGGGGCGTGGCTTATGAGCATGATGATAAATGCAAAAGAATGTCTCTACGACAGTCGGTTCCACAGTTAAGTCAATGTTAAGTCTGTAGGTGGTTAATTGCCCCCTGCAGGGGCAATTAACCACCCACCCCTTAGAAAAGTCACAGCACCCCGTTCCCGAAGATGGGCCGCACGGTTTGACACCTCACTCATGGGACTCAGTCAAAGTTGGTCACAATGTTAAGTCTGTGGGTAGTTAATTGCCCCCTGCGGGGGCAATTAACCACCCACCCCTCAGAAAAGTCACAGCATCCTGTTCCCGAAAATGGGCCGCACAGTTTAACACCTCACTCATAGTACTCGGTCAAAGTTGGTCTCAATGTTAATTCTGTGGGTGGTTAATTGCCCCCTGCGGGGGCAATTAACCACCCACCCCTTCGAACAGTCAGAGCACCCTACTCCCGAATAAGCCGCACGGTTTGACACCTCATTCATGGGTCTACGACGAACGGTGCGGGCCTCAGTCAAAGTTGTTGTCAGTGTTAAGTCTGTAGGTGGTTAATTGCCCCCTGCGGGGGCAATTAACCACCCACCCCTTTCAACAGTAAAAGTACCCTACTCCCGAATGAGCCGCACGGTTTGACACCTCATTCATGGGTCTACGACGAACGGTGCAAGACTCAGTCAAAGTTGTTCTCAGTGTTAAGTCTGTAGGTGGTTAATTGCCCCCTGCGGGGGCAATTAACCACCCACCCCTTCGAACAGTCAAAGCACCCTACTCCCGAATAAGCCGCATGGGTAGACACCTGATTCATGGGTCTACGACGAACGGTGCGGCACTAGTAATTTTTTTAAATCCCCATTATAAGTCAATGGGCAAAGTCGCCAAAATCCCCATTCAAATTCTATGGGGCAACTTTGGGGACCTCTCTTGCCCCGGGGGTCGAACTTATCCCCCTGTGCCGGGTATCTTCTGACACAGGCTGCAAACCTCTTCAAATCTGGTAAGTTTGATGTCTCTACAAAATTCACTCTCTGCGCTATAATCCGTCAAAGTTGGTCTCAATGTTAAGTCAATGGGATTTTTGGGCCGGTTAATTGCCCCCTGCGGGGGCAATTAACCGCCCACCCCTTATAAAAGTCATAGCACCCCATTCCCGTATAGGCCGCACGATTTGACACCTCACCCATGGGTCTACGACAAACGGTGCGAGACTAGTTACGCGCCGAACTTTTGTACGGAAGAAGAATAATAATAATAAGTTTGCAAGATAACAATAGTGATGCTTTGCAAGCACCACTAATAATAAGTTTGCAAGAGAATAGTAGTGATGCTTTGCAAGCACCACTAATAATAAGAATAAAAAACCCGCGCAGAATTTTCAAACCCAATTTACGGCTAAACGGTGCGTCGGATCGCTTCGGGAGCCGAGGTCCCAAATGTTCTCCCGGACGAGCCGCACGCAACGGTGCATCATACGTGGCGGTCGGGTCAAAGCTCTCCGGCGTGGAGGCGTCCAAACTTTTCAGTAGAATAGTAATAAGTATGTCTATTACCATAGACACACTTAACTAGAGAGCGAAAATTCCTGAAGAAATTTTAAAGTGTGTCTATGCGCATGCCGGGTCACTTCTAATCAGTGTCGCTATTATTCAGTGCCTGTATAACTCCTGTCAGTGGGGGAGGGGATGGGGGATGGGGAGTGTGTGGGGGGAGACAGACACAGAGAACAGAAATCAGGAATTAAGCTTTCAAACAAACGCTTCCCAACAGAGAACTGTAGGTTCGATCGCAAAAATTCTTTCACCGTGAGTGGCAGGAACTTCCTGACTACGACATATTGAATCCTCATGCCCGTAGAGTGCATTATATTGACGTGGTGACAGTGTAAAAACACCCTCCGCTTCACACTCTGTGAATATGGCAGTTAACAGTGGCACGCATGGTGAAAAATCAAAATTTTCATCAAACTTAAACTGCTCTCGTGAAGCAACCGTGAAAGTTATCGAAACATGGACCCAATCCGTAAAAGTCCAAAGTCTTGTGACCCGTTTAAACTTTGAATGATGTTTCTACGACAAATTATGGCCGAACGGTAAGCTTTCAAAATGACCCATGTTTTCATCCTTTTTCCGGCCATTTCCCATTGAAATGAATGGGGGGGAAATAAGGTCTTTTTTGGGGAATTTCGGGAAAACCGTGCGACGGATCCGTACCAAAAGTCATAGCACACCATTCCCGACTGAGCCGCTCGCAACGATATAACATACGTGAGGCTTTTCTTAAAACTGCGGGGCGTGAAACGCTGCAAAGTTTTAGGCGGAAGAAAAAAGAGCATGGTATATGTAACTAGAGAGCGAAAATTCCTGAAGAAATTTTAAAGTGTGTCTATGCGCATGCCGGGTCACTTCTAATCAGTGTCGCTATTATTCAGTGCCTGTATAACTCCTGTCAGAGGGGGATGGGGGGGGGGGGTGGAGGGGTGTGTGTGTGTGGGGGATGGGAGAGTGGGGCGCACGCACACTGCTCTGTGATAGACACAGAGAACAGAAAACAGGAATTAAGCACTCAAACAAACGCTTTCCAACCGAGAACCGTAGGTCCGATCGCAAAAATTCTTTCACCGTGAGTGGCAGGAACTTCCTGACTACGACATTTTGAGTCCTCATGCCCGTAGAGTTTATTATATTGACGTGGTGACAGTGTAAAGACACCCTCCGATTCACACTCTGTGAATATGGCAGTTGACAGTGGCACGCATGGTGAAAAATCTAAATTTTCATCAAACTTAAACTGCTCTCGTGAAGCAACCGTGAAAGTTATCAAAACATGGACCCAATCTGTAAAAGTCCCAAGTCTTGTGACTCGTTTAAACTTTGAATGATGTTTCTATGACAAATTATGGCCGAACGGTAAGCTTTCAAAGTGACCCATGTTTTCACCCTTTTTCGGGCCATTTCCCATTGAAATGAATGGGGGGGAAATAAGGTCTTTTTTTGGGAATTTCGGGAAAACCGTGCGACGGATCCGTACCAAAAGTCATAGCACACCATTCCCGACCGAGCCGCACGCAACGATATAACATACGTGGGGCTTTTCTCAAAACTGCGGGGCGTGAAACGCTGCAAAGTTTTAGGCGGAAGAAAAAAGAGCATGGTATATGTAATACTAGAGAGCGAAAATTCCTGAAGAAATTTTAAAGTGTGTCTATGCGCATGCCGGGTCACTTCTAATCAGTGTCGCTATTATTCAGTGCCTGTATAACTCCTGTCAGAGGGGGATGGGGGGGGGGGGTGGAGGGGTGTGTGTGTGTGGGGGATGGGAGAGTGGGGCGCACGCACACTGCTCTGTGATAGACACAGAGAACAGAAAACAGGAATTAAGCACTCAAACAAACGCTTTCCAACCGAGAACCGTAGGTCCGATCGCAAAAATTCTTTCACCGTGAGTGGCAGGAACTTCCTGACTACGACATTTTGAGTCCTCATGCCCGTAGAGTTTATTATATTGACGTGGTGACAGTGTAAAGACACCCTCCGATTCACACTCTGTGAATATGGCAGTTGACAGTGGCACGCATGGTGAAAAATCTAAATTTTCATCAAACTTAAACTGCTCTCGTGAAGCAACCGTGAAAGTTATCAAAACATGGACCCAATCTGTAAAAGTCCCAAGTCTTGTGACTCGTTTAAACTTTGAATGATGTTTCTATGACAAATTATGGCCGAACGGTAAGCTTTCAAAGTGACCCATGTTTTCACCCTTTTTCGGGCCATTTCCCATTGAAATGAATGGGGGGGAAATAAGGTCTTTTTTTGGGAATTTCGGGAAAACCGTGCGACGGATCCGTACCAAAAGTCATAGCACACCATTCCCGACCGAGCCGCACGCAACGATATAACATACGTGGGGCTTTTCTCAAAACTGCGGGGCGTGAAACGCTGCAAAGTTTTAGGCGGAAGAAAAAAGAGCATGGTATATGTAATACTAGAGAGCGAAAATTCCTGAAGAAATTTTAAAGTGTGTCTATGCGCATGCCGGGTCACTTCTAATCATTGCTAGCGACATGCTAATCGGCTAAAGGTCATGCTAGCAACATGCTAATCACACTAGCATCATGCTAGGAACATTCTACACATGTTTTTAGCGAAATGCTACTACAGTTAGCATAATGCTAGCGACATGCTAATAGCGTTAGCATCATGCTAGCGACGTGCTGATATAATTATCAGGAGGCTAGCAACATGCTAATTTTGCTAGCATAATGCTAGCAACATGCTAATCGTGTTAGCATCATGCTAACAGCATGCTAGGGGGTGTGACTTAAGAGCATCATGATCAATCCGAAAGACTGATTGGTTGCCTGACTTAAATGAGCCCTCCCCCCTGTCTCTACCCCAGTGGGATCCATAGTTGGTCTCAATGTTAAGTTTGTGGGTGGTTAATTGCCCCCTGCGGGGGCAATTAACCACCCACCTCTTAGAAGAGTCAAAGCACCCCTATCCCTAATAAGGCGCACGGTTTGACACCTCACTCATGGCACTCGGGCAAAGTTGGTCTGAATGTTAAGTCTGTGGGTGGTTAATTGCCCCCTGCGGGGGCAATTAACCACCCACCCCTTCGTAGACTCACAGCACCCCATCCCCGCATAAGGCGACTGGTTTGACACCTCACTCGTGGGACTCGGTCATAGTTGGTCTTAATGTTAAGTCTGTGGGTGGGTAATTGCCCCCTGCGGGGGCAATTAACCACCCACCCCTTGGAACAGTCATTGTACCCCATTCCTGTATAAGCCGCACGGTTTGACACCTCATTCATGGGTTTACGATGAACGGTGCAGGACTAGTTATCATTCGCCAAAATCCCCATTATAAGTCAATGGCACGGTTAATTGCCCCCTGCGGGGGCAATTAACCGCCCACCCCTTAGTAAAGTCATAGAAAACTATTGCTGAATGTTCTGCACACTTTGACACCTCACTCATGGGTCTACGATTAACGGTGCGGGACTAGTTCATCAGCAAAATCCCCATTATAAGTCAATGGGGCAAATTTGGGGACCTCTCTTGCCCCGGGGGTAAAACTTATACCCTTGTGCATTGTATCTTCTGAGACAGGCTGCAAACATCTTCACATATGGTAAATTTCACATTTCTACAAAATTCCCTCTCTGCGCTACAAGCCGTCAAATTTGGCCCAATGTTAAGTCAATGGGACTTTTTGGGCGGTTAATTGCCCCCTGCGGGGGCAATTAACCGCCCACCCCTTAGAAAAGTCATAGCACACCATTCCCGATCGGGCCGCACGAAATGATGTAACATACGTGTGGGTTTTCTCAAAACTGCGGGACGAGAAACGAACCGAAATTTTAGGCGGAAGAAGAAGAATAATAATAATAACTAGAGAGGTACATTTCCTGAAGAAAATGTGAGTGGTGCTTGCCGTGGCGAAACTCTGGCCGTCCATATCTCTACGACAATGGGATCTTGATAGCAACATGCTAATATAGCTAGCATCAAGCTAGCACCATGCTAATCAGCTAAACATCGTGCTAATTACACTAGCATGATGCTAGGAACATTCTATACATGTTATTAGCGAAAAGTTAGCATAATGCTAGCGACATGCTAATAGCGTTAGCATCATGCTAGCGATGTGCTGATGAAATTATCATAACGCTAGCAAGATGCTAATTTTGTTAGCATCATGCTAGCAAAATGCTAATCGCGTTAGCATCATGCTAACAGCATGCTAATGAGGGTGCTAGGGGGCGTGGCTCATGAGCATGATGATAAATGCAAAAGAGTGCCTCTACGACAGTCGGTTACACAGTTAAATCAATGTTAAGTCTGTGGGTGGTTAATTGCCCCCTGCGGGGGCAATTAACCACCCACCCCTTAGAAAAGTCACAGCACCCCGTTCCCGAAGATGGGCCGCACGGTTTGACACCTCACTCATGGGACTCAGTCAAAGTTGGACTCAATGTTAAGTCTGTGGGTGGTTAATTGCCCCCTGCGGGGCAATTAACCACCCACCCCTTCAAACAGTCAGAGCAGCCTACTCCCGAATAAGCCGCACGGTTTGACACCTCATTCATGGGTCTACGACAAACGGTGCAAGACTCAGTCAAAGTTGTTCTCAGTGTTAAGTCTGTGGGCGGTTAATTGCCCCCTGCGGGGGCAAATAACCACCCACCCCTCAGAAAAGTCACAGCACCCCGTTCCCGAAAGTGGGCCGCACGGTTTGACACCTCACTCATGGGACTTAAAGTTGGTCTCAATGTTAAGTCTGTAGGTGGTTAATTGCCCCCTGCGGGGGCAATTAACCACCCACCCCTTCAAACAGTCAGAGCACCCTACTCCCGAATAAGCCGCACGGTTTGACACCTCATTCATGGGTCTACGACGAACGGTGCAAGACTCAGTCAAAATTGTTCTCAGTGTTAAGTCTGTGGGTGGTTAATTGCCCCCTGCGGGGGCAATTAACCACCCACCCCTTCCAACAGTCAATGCACCCCACTCCCGAATAAGCTGCACGGTTTGACACCTCATTCATGGGTCTACGACGAACGGTGCGGCACTAGTAATTTTTTTTAATTCCCATTATAAGTCAATGGGCAAAGTCGCCAAAATCCCCATTCAAATTCTATGGGGCAACTTTGGGGACCTCTCTTGCCCCGGGGGTCGAACTTATCCCCCTGTGCGGGTTATCTTCTGACACAGGCTGCAAACCTCTTTAAACCTGGTAAGTTTGATGTCTCTACAAAATTCACTCTCTGCGCTATAATCCGTCAAAGTTGGTCTCAATGTTAAGTCAATGGGATTTTTCGGGCGGTTAATTGCCCCCTGCGGGGGCAATTAACCGCCCACCCCTTAGAAAAGTCATAGCACCCCATTCCCGTATAAGCCGCACGATTTGACACCTCACTCAGGGGTCTACGACAAACGGTGCGGGACTAGTTACGCGCCAAACTTTTGTACGGAAGAAGAAGAATAAAAATAAAAATAATAATAATAAGTTTGCAAGAGAATAGTAGTGATGCTTTGCAAGCACCACTAATAAGAATAAAAAACCCGCGCAGAATTTTCAAACCCAATTTACGGCTAAACGGTGCGTCGGATCGCTTCGGGAGCCGAGGTCCCAAATGTTCTCCCGGACGAGCCGCACGCAACGGTGCATCATACGTGGCGGTCGGGTCAAAGCTCTCCGGCGTGGAGGCGTCCAAACTTTTCAGTAGAATAGTAATAAGTATGTCTATTACCATAGACACACTTAACTAGAGAGCGAAAATTCCTAAAGAAATTTTAAAGTGTGTCTATGCGCATGCCGGGTCACTTCTAATCAGTGTCGCTATTATTCAGTGCCTGTATAACTCCTGTCAGTGGGAGAGGTGGGTGGAGGAGGGAGTGTGGGGAGGGGGGGATGGGTCGTGCATGTGCACGCACACTCCTCTGTGACAGACACAGAGAACCGCAAACTGTAATTAAGCTCTCAAACAAACGCTTCCCAACAGAGAACCGTAGGTCCGATCGCAAAAATTCTTTCACCGTGAGTGCCAGGAACTTCCTGACTACGACATATTGAATCCTCATGCCCGTGGAGTGCATTATATTGACGTGGCGACAGTGTAAAGACACCCTCCGATTCACACTCTGTGAATATGGCAGTTGACAGTGGCACGCATGGTAAAAAATCAAAATTTTCATCAAACTTAAACTGCTCTCGTGAAGCAACCGTTAAAGTTATCAAAACATGGACCCAATCCAGAAAAGTCCAAAGTCTTGTGACCCGTTTAAACTTTGAATGATGTTTCTACGACAAATTATGGCCGAACGGTAAGCTTTCAAAGCGACCCATGTTTTTACCCTTTTTCGGGCCATTTCCCATTGAAATGAATGGGGGAAAAATGGGGTGGTTTTTGGGGAATTTCGGGAAAACCGTGCGACGAATCCGTACCAAAAGTCATAGCACACCATTCCCGACCGAGCCGCTCGCAACGATAGAACATACGTGAGGCTTTTCTCAAAACTGCGGGGCGTGAAACGCTGCAAAGTTTTAGGCGGAAGAAAAAAGAGCATGGTATATGTAATACTAGAGAGCGAAAATTCCTGAAGAAATTTTAAAGTGTGTCTATGCGCATGCCGGGTCACTTCTAATCATTGCTAGCGACATGCTAATCGGCTAAAGGTCATGCTAGCAACATGCTAATCACACTAGCATCATGCTAGGAACATTCTACACATGTTTTTAGCGAAATGCTACTACAGTTAGCATAATGCTAGCGACATGCTAATAGCGTTAGCATCATGCTAGCGACGTGCTGATATAATTATCAGGAGGCTAGCAACATGCTAATTTTGCTAGCATAATGCTAGCAACATGCTAATCGTGTTAGCATCATGCTAACAGCATGCTAGGGGGTGTGACTTAAGAGCATCATGATCAATCCGAAAGACTGATTGGTTGCCTGACTTAAATGAGCCCTCCCCCCTGTCTCTACCCCAGTGGGATCCATAGTTGGTCTCAATGTTAAGTTTGTGGGTGGTTAATTGCCCCCTGCGGGGGCAATTAACCACCCACCTCTTAGAAGAGTCAAAGCACCCCTATCCCTAATAAGGCGCACGGTTTGACACCTCACTCATGGCACTCGGGCAAAGTTGGTCTGAATGTTAAGTCTGTGGGTGGTTAATTGCCCCCTGCGGGGGCAATTAACCACCCACCCCTTCGTAGACTCACAGCACCCCATCCCCGCATAAGGCGACTGGTTTGACACCTCACTCGTGGGACTCGGTCATAGTTGGTCTTAATGTTAAGTCTGTGGGTGGGTAATTGCCCCCTGCGGGGGCAATTAACCACCCACCCCTTGGAACAGTCATTGTACCCCATTCCTGTATAAGCCGCACGGTTTGACACCTCATTCATGGGTTTACGATGAACGGTGCAGGACTAGTTATCATTCGCCAAAATCCCCATTATAAGTCAATGGCACGGTTAATTGCCCCCTGCGGGGGCAATTAACCGCCCACCCCTTAGTAAAGTCATAGAAAACTATTGCTGAATGTTCTGCACACTTTGACACCTCACTCATGGGTCTACGATTAACGGTGCGGGACTAGTTCATCAGCAAAATCCCCATTATAAGTCAATGGGGCAAATTTGGGGACCTCTCTTGCCCCGGGGGTAAAACTTATACCCTTGTGCATTGTATCTTCTGAGACAGGCTGCAAACATCTTCACATATGGTAAATTTCACATTTCTACAAAATTCCCTCTCTGCGCTACAAGCCGTCAAATTTGGCCCAATGTTAAGTCAATGGGACTTTTTGGGCGGTTAATTGCCCCCTGCGGGGGCAATTAACCGCCCACCCCTTAGAAAAGTCATAGCACACCATTCCCGATCGGGCCGCACGAAATGATGTAACATACGTGTGGGTTTTCTCAAAACTGCGGGACGAGAAACGAACCGAAATTTTAGGCGGAAGAAGAAGAATAATAATAATAACTAGAGAGGTACATTTCCTGAAGAAAATGTGAGTGGTGCTTGCCGTGGCGAAACTCTGGCCGTCCATATCTCTACGACAATGGGATCTTGATAGCAACATGCTAATATAGCTAGCATCAAGCTAGCACCATGCTAATCAGCTAAACATCGTGCTAATTACACTAGCATGATGCTAGGAACATTCTATACATGTTATTAGCGAAAAGTTAGCATAATGCTAGCGACATGCTAATAGCGTTAGCATCATGCTAGCGATGTGCTGATGAAATTATCATAACGCTAGCAAGATGCTAATTTTGTTAGCATCATGCTAGCAAAATGCTAATCGCGTTAGCATCATGCTAACAGCATGCTAATGAGGGTGCTAGGGGGCGTGGCTCATGAGCATGATGATAAATGCAAAAGAGTGCCTCTACGACAGTCGGTTACACAGTTAAATCAATGTTAAGTCTGTGGGTGGTTAATTGCCCCCTGCGGGGGCAATTAACCACCCACCCCTTAGAAAAGTCACAGCACCCCGTTCCCGAAGATGGGCCGCACGGTTTGACACCTCACTCATGGGACTCAGTCAAAGTTGGACTCAATGTTAAGTCTGTGGGTGGTTAATTGCCCCCTGCGGGGCAATTAACCACCCACCCCTTCAAACAGTCAGAGCAGCCTACTCCCGAATAAGCCGCACGGTTTGACACCTCATTCATGGGTCTACGACAAACGGTGCAAGACTCAGTCAAAGTTGTTCTCAGTGTTAAGTCTGTGGGCGGTTAATTGCCCCCTGCGGGGGCAAATAACCACCCACCCCTCAGAAAAGTCACAGCACCCCGTTCCCGAAAGTGGGCCGCACGGTTTGACACCTCACTCATGGGACTTAAAGTTGGTCTCAATGTTAAGTCTGTAGGTGGTTAATTGCCCCCTGCGGGGGCAATTAACCACCCACCCCTTCAAACAGTCAGAGCACCCTACTCCCGAATAAGCCGCACGGTTTGACACCTCATTCATGGGTCTACGACGAACGGTGCAAGACTCAGTCAAAATTGTTCTCAGTGTTAAGTCTGTGGGTGGTTAATTGCCCCCTGCGGGGGCAATTAACCACCCACCCCTTCCAACAGTCAATGCACCCCACTCCCGAATAAGCTGCACGGTTTGACACCTCATTCATGGGTCTACGACGAACGGTGCGGCACTAGTAATTTTTTTTAATTCCCATTATAAGTCAATGGGCAAAGTCGCCAAAATCCCCATTCAAATTCTATGGGGCAACTTTGGGGACCTCTCTTGCCCCGGGGGTCGAACTTATCCCCCTGTGCGGGTTATCTTCTGACACAGGCTGCAAACCTCTTTAAACCTGGTAAGTTTGATGTCTCTACAAAATTCACTCTCTGCGCTATAATCCGTCAAAGTTGGTCTCAATGTTAAGTCAATGGGATTTTTCGGGCGGTTAATTGCCCCCTGCGGGGGCAATTAACCGCCCACCCCTTAGAAAAGTCATAGCACCCCATTCCCGTATAAGCCGCACGATTTGACACCTCACTCAGGGGTCTACGACAAACGGTGCGGGACTAGTTACGCGCCAAACTTTTGTACGGAAGAAGAAGAATAAAAATAAAAATAATAATAATAAGTTTGCAAGAGAATAGTAGTGATGCTTTGCAAGCACCACTAATAAGAATAAAAAACCCGCGCAGAATTTTCAAACCCAATTTACGGCTAAACGGTGCGTCGGATCGCTTCGGGAGCCGAGGTCCCAAATGTTCTCCCGGACGAGCCGCACGCAACGGTGCATCATACGTGGCGGTCGGGTCAAAGCTCTCCGGCGTGGAGGCGTCCAAACTTTTCAGTAGAATAGTAATAAGTATGTCTATTACCATAGACACACTTAACTAGAGAGCGAAAATTCCTAAAGAAATTTTAAAGTGTGTCTATGCGCATGCCGGGTCACTTCTAATCAGTGTCGCTATTATTCAGTGCCTGTATAACTCCTGTCAGTGGGAGAGGTGGGTGGAGGAGGGAGTGTGGGGAGGGGGGGATGGGTCGTGCATGTGCACGCACACTCCTCTGTGACAGACACAGAGAACCGCAAACTGTAATTAAGCTCTCAAACAAACGCTTCCCAACAGAGAACCGTAGGTCCGATCGCAAAAATTCTTTCACCGTGAGTGCCAGGAACTTCCTGACTACGACATATTGAATCCTCATGCCCGTGGAGTGCATTATATTGACGTGGCGACAGTGTAAAGACACCCTCCGATTCACACTCTGTGAATATGGCAGTTGACAGTGGCACGCATGGTAAAAAATCAAAATTTTCATCAAACTTAAACTGCTCTCGTGAAGCAACCGTTAAAGTTATCAAAACATGGACCCAATCCAGAAAAGTCCAAAGTCTTGTGACCCGTTTAAACTTTGAATGATGTTTCTACGACAAATTATGGCCGAACGGTAAGCTTTCAAAGCGACCCATGTTTTTACCCTTTTTCGGGCCATTTCCCATTGAAATGAATGGGGGAAAAATGGGGTGGTTTTTGGGGAATTTCGGGAAAACCGTGCGACGAATCCGTACCAAAAGTCATAGCACACCATTCCCGACCGAGCCGCTCGCAACGATAGAACATACGTGAGGCTTTTCTCAAAACTGCGGGGCGTGAAACGCTGCAAAGTTTTAGGCGGAAGAAAAAAGAGCATGGTATATGTAATACTAGAGAGCGAAAATTCCTGAAGAAATTTTAAAGTGTGTCTATGCGCATGCCGGGTCACTTCTAATCAGTGTCGCTATTATTCAGTGCCTGTATAACTCCTGTCAGAGTGGGGGGGGATGGTGGTGTGGGGTGTGGTGGTGTGGGGGATGGGGAGTGTGTGTGGGGAGGGGGGGATGGGTCGTGCATGTGCAGGCACACTCCTCTGTGACAGACACAGAGACCTGCAAACAGTAATCAAGCTCTCAAACAAACGCTTCCCAACCGAGAACCGTAGGTCCGATCGCAAAAATTCTTCGACGCTGAGTGGCAGGAACTTCCTGACTACGACATATTGAATCCTCATGTCCGTAGAGTGTATTATACCGACGTGGCGACAGTGTAAAGACACCCTCCGATTCACACTCTGTGAATATGGCAGTTGACAGTGGCACGCATGGTGAAAAAGCAAAATTTTCATCAAACTTAAACTGCTCTCGTGAAGCAACCGTGAAAGTTATCAAAACATGGACCCAATCCGTAAAAGTCCAAAGTCTTGTGACCCGTTTAAACTTTGAATGATGTTTCTACGAAAAATTATGGCCGAACGGTAAGCTTTCAAAGCGACCCATGTTTTCACCCTTTTTCAGGCCATTTCCCATTGAAATGAATAGAGGAAAAATGGGGTGGTTATTTGGGAATTTCGGGAAAACCGTGCAACGGATCCGTACCAAAAGTCATAGCACACCATTCCCGACCGAGCCGCTCGCAACGATGTAACATACGTGGGGGTTTTCTCAAAACTGCGGGGCGTGAAATGGTTCAAAGTTTTAGGCGGAAGAAAAAGTGGATGGTATATGTAATACTAGAGAGCGAAAATTCCTGAAGAAATTTTAAAGTGTGTCTATGCGCATGCCGGGTCACTTCTAAT
This sequence comes from Clarias gariepinus, assembly GCF_024256425.1. Lineage (NCBI taxonomy): Eukaryota > Metazoa > Chordata > Actinopteri > Siluriformes > Clariidae > Clarias > Clarias gariepinus. Next base: position 4,063,004 of record NC_071101.1, read on the forward strand.
CATTGCTAGCGACATGCTAATCGGCTAAAGGTCATGCTAGCAACATGCTAATCACACTAGCATCATGCTAGGAACATTCTACACATGTTTTTAGCGAAATGCTACTACAGTTAGCATAATGCTAGCGACATGCTAATAGCGTTAGCATCATGCTAGCGACGTGCTGATATAATTATCAGGAGGCTAGCAACATGCTAATTTTGCTAGCATAATGCTAGCAACATGCTAATCGTGTTAGCATCATGCTAACAGCATGCTAGGGGGTGTGACTTAAGAGCATCATGATCAATCCGAAAGACTGATTGGTTGCCTGACTTAAATGAGCCCTCCCCCCTGTCTCTACCCCAGTGGGATCCATAGTTGGTCTCAATGTTAAGTTTGTGGGTGGTTAATTGCCCCCTGCGGGGGCAATTAACCACCCACCTCTTAGAAGAGTCAAAGCACCCCTATCCCTAATAAGGCGCACGGTTTGACACCTCACTCATGGCACTCGGGCAAAGTTGGTCTGAATGTTAAGTCTGTGGGTGGTTAATTGCCCCCTGCGGGGGCAATTAACCACCCACCCCTTCGTAGACTCACAGCACCCCATCCCCGCATAAGGCGACTGGTTTGACACCTCACTCGTGGGACTCGGTCATAGTTGGTCTTAATGTTAAGTCTGTGGGTGGGTAATTGCCCCCTGCGGGGGCAATTAACCACCCACCCCTTGGAACAGTCATTGTACCCCATTCCTGTATAAGCCGCACGGTTTGACACCTCATTCATGGGTTTACGATGAACGGTGCAGGACTAGTTATCATTCGCCAAAATCCCCATTATAAGTCAATGGCACGGTTAATTGCCCCCTGCGGGGGCAATTAACCGCCCACCCCTTAGTAAAGTCATAGAAAACTATTGCTGAATGTTCTGCACACTTTGACACCTCACTCATGGGTCTACGATTAACGGTGCGGGACTAGTTCATCAGCAAAATCCCCATTATAAGTCAATGGGGCAAATTTGGGGACCTCTCTTGCCCCGGGGGTAAAACTTATACCCTTGTGCATTGTATCTTCTGAGACAGGCTGCAAACATCTTCACATATGGTAAATTTCACATTTCTACAAAATTCCCTCTCTGCGCTACAAGCCGTCAAATTTGGCCCAATGTTAAGTCAATGGGACTTTTTGGGCGGTTAATTGCCCCCTGCGGGGGCAATTAACCGCCCACCCCTTAGAAAAGTCATAGCACACCATTCCCGATCGGGCCGCACGAAATGATGTAACATACGTGTGGGTTTTCTCAAAACTGCGGGACGAGAAACGAACCGAAATTTTAGGCGGAAGAAGAAGAATAATAATAATAACTAGAGAGCGAAAATTCCTAAAGAAATTTTAAAGTGTGTCTATGCGCATGCCGGGTCACTTCTAATCAGTGTCGCTATTATTCAGTGCCTGTATAACTCCTGTCAGTGGGAGAGGTGGGTGGAGGAGGGAGTGTGGGGAGGGGGGGATGGGTCGTGCATGTGCACGCACACTCCTCTGTGACAGACACAGAGAACCGCAAACTGTAATTAAGCTCTCAAACAAACGCTTCCCAACAGAGAACCGTAGGTCCGATCGCAAAAATTCTTTCACCGTGAGTGCCAGGAACTTCCTGACTACGACATATTGAATCCTCATGCCCGTGGAGTGCATTATATTGACGTGGCGACAGTGTAAAGACACCCTCCGATTCACACTCTGTGAATATGGCAGTTGACAGTGGCACGCATGGTAAAAAATCAAAATTTTCATCAAACTTAAACTGCTCTCGTGAAGCAACCGTTAAAGTTATCAAAACATGGACCCAATCCAGAAAAGTCCAAAGTCTTGTGACCCGTTTAAACTTTGAATGATGTTTCTACGACAAATTATGGCCGAACGGTAAGCTTTCAAAGCGACCCATGTTTTTACCCTTTTTCGGGCCATTTCCCATTGAAATGAATGGGGGAAAAATGGGGTGGTTTTTGGGGAATTTCGGGAAAACCGTGCGACGAATCCGTACCAAAAGTCATAGCACACCATTCCCGACCGAGCCGCTCGCAACGATAGAACATACGTGAGGCTTTTCTCAAAACTGCGGGGCGTGAAACGCTGCAAAGTTTTAGGCGGAAGAAAAAAGAGCATGGTATATGTAATACTAGAGAGCGAAAATTCCTGAAGAAATTTTAAAGTGTGTCTATGCGCATGCCGGGTCACTTCTAATCATTGCTAGCGACATGCTAATCGGCTAAAGGTCATGCTAGCAACATGCTAATCACACTAGCATCATGCTAGGAACATTCTACACATGTTTTTAGCGAAATGCTACTACAGTTAGCATAATGCTAGCGACATGCTAATAGCGTTAGCATCATGCTAGCGACGTGCTGATATAATTATCAGGAGGCTAGCAACATGCTAATTTTGCTAGCATAATGCTAGCAACATGCTAATCGTGTTAGCATCATGCTAACAGCATGCTAGGGGGTGTGACTTAAGAGCATCATGATCAATCCGAAAGACTGATTGGTTGCCTGACTTAAATGAGCCCTCCCCCCTGTCTCTACCCCAGTGGGATCCATAGTTGGTCTCAATGTTAAGTTTGTGGGTGGTTAATTGCCCCCTGCGGGGGCAATTAACCACCCACCTCTTAGAAGAGTCAAAGCACCCCTATCCCTAATAAGGCGCACGGTTTGACACCTCACTCATGGCACTCGGGCAAAGTTGGTCTGAATGTTAAGTCTGTGGGTGGTTAATTGCCCCCTGCGGGGGCAATTAACCACCCACCCCTTCGTAGACTCACAGCACCCCATCCCCGCATAAGGCGACTGGTTTGACACCTCACTCGTGGGACTCGGTCATAGTTGGTCTTAATGTTAAGTCTGTGGGTGGGTAATTGCCCCCTGCGGGGGCAATTAACCACCCACCCCTTGGAACAGTCATTGTACCCCATTCCTGTATAAGCCGCACGGTTTGACACCTCATTCATGGGTTTACGATGAACGGTGCAGGACTAGTTATCATTCGCCAAAATCCCCATTATAAGTCAATGGCACGGTTAATTGCCCCCTGCGGGGGCAATTAACCGCCCACCCCTTAGTAAAGTCATAGAAAACTATTGCTGAATGTTCTGCACACTTTGACACCTCACTCATGGGTCTACGATTAACGGTGCGGGACTAGTTCATCAGCAAAATCCCCATTATAAGTCAATGGGGCAAATTTGGGGACCTCTCTTGCCCCGGGGGTAAAACTTATACCCTTGTGCATTGTATCTTCTGAGACAGGCTGCAAACATCTTCACATATGGTAAATTTCACATTTCTACAAAATTCCCTCTCTGCGCTACAAGCCGTCAAATTTGGCCCAATGTTAAGTCAATGGGACTTTTTGGGCGGTTAATTGCCCCCAGCGGGGGCCATTAACCGCCCACCCCTTAGAAAAGTCATAGCACACCATTCCCGATCGGGCCGCACGAAATGATGTAACATACGTGTGGGTTTTCTCAAAACTGCGGGACGAGAAACGAACCGAAATTTTAGGCGGAAGAAGAAGAATAATAATAACTAGAGAGCGAAAATTCCTGAAGAAATTTTAAAGTGTGTCTATGCGCATGCCGGGTCACTTCTAATCAGTGTCGCTATTATTCAGTGCCTGTATAACTCCTGTCAGTGGGGGAGGTGGGGGTTGTGGGGGGGGGGTGGTGGTGTGGGGGATGGGTCGTGCATGCGCACGCACACTCTTCTGTGACAGACACAGAGAACCGCAAACTGTAATTAAGCTCTCAAACAAACGCTTCCCAACAGAGAACCGTAGGTCCGATCGCAAAAATTCTTTCACTGTGAGTGGCAGGAACTTCCTGACTACGACATATTGAATCCTCATGCCCGTAGTGTGTATTATCACGACGTGGCGACAGTGTAAAGACACCCTCCGATTCACACTCTGTGCATATGGCAGTTGACAGTGGCACGTATGGTGAAAAAGCCAAATTTTCATCAAACTTAAACTGCTCCCGTGAAGCAACCGTGAAAGTTATCGAAACATGGACCCAATCCGTAAAAGTCCAAAGTCTTGTGACCCGTTTAAACTTTGAATGATGTTTCTACGACTAATTATGGCCGAACGGTAAGCTTTCAAAGTGACCCATGTTTTCACCCATTTTCCGGCCATTTCCCATTGAAATGAATAGGGGGGAAATGGGGTGGTTTTTGGGGAATTTCGGGAAAACCGTGCGTCGGATCCCCACCAAAAGTCATAGCACACCATTCCCGACCGAGCCGCTCGCAACGATATAACATACGTGAGGCTTTTCTCAAAACTGCGGGGCGTGAAACGCTGCAAAGTTTTAGGCGGAAGAAAAAAGTGGATTGTATATGTAATACTAGAGAGCGAAAATTCCTGAAGAAATTTTAAAGTGTGTCTATGCGCATGCCGGGTCACTTCTAATCAGTGTCGCTATTATTCAGTGCCTGTATAACTCCTGTCAGTGGGGGAGGTGGGGGTTGTGGGGGGGGGGTGGTGGTGTGGGGGATGGGTCGTGCATGCGCACGCACACTCTTCTGTGACAGACACAGAGAACCGCAAACTGTAATTAAGCTCTCAAACAAACGCTTCCCAACAGAGAACCGTAGGTCCGATCGCAAAAATTCTTTCACTGTGAGTGGCAGGAACTTCCTGACTACGACATATTGAATCCTCATGCCCGTAGTGTGTATTATCACGACGTGGCGACAGTGTAAAGACACCCTCCGATTCACACTCTGTGCATATGGCAGTTGACAGTGGCACGTATGGTGAAAAAGCCAAATTTTCATCAAACTTAAACTGCTCCCGTGAAGCAACCGTGAAAGTTATCGAAACATGGACCCAATCCGTAAAAGTCCAAAGTCTTGTGACCCGTTTAAACTTTGAATGATGTTTCTATGACTAATTATGGCCGAACGGTAAGCTTTCAAAGTGACCCATGTTTTCACCCATTTTCCGGCCATTTCCCATTGAAATGAATAGGGGGGAAATGGGGTGGTTTTTGGGGAATTTCGGGAAAACCGTGCGTCGGATCCCCACCAAAAGTCATAGCACACCATTCCCGACCGAGCCGCTCGCAACGATATAACATACGTGAGGCTTTTCTCAAAACTGCGGGGCGTGAAACGCTGCAAAGTTTTAGGCGGAAGAAAAAAGTGGATTGTATATGTAATACTAGCAACATGCTAATCACACTAGCATCATGCTAGGAACATTCTACACATGTTTTTAGCGAAATGCTACTACAGTTAGCATAATGCTAGCGACATGCTAATAGCGTTAGCATCATGCTAGCGACGTGCTGATATAATTATCAGGAGGCTAGCAACATGCTAATTTTGCTAGCATAATGCTAGCAACATGCTAATCGTGTTAGCATCATGCTAACAGCATGCTAGGGGGTGTGACTTAAGAGCATCATGATCAATCCGAAAGACTGATTGGTTGCCTGACTTAAATGAGCCCTCCCCCCTGTCTCTACCCCAGTGGGATCCATAGTTGGTCTCAATGTTAAGTTTGTGGGTGGTTAATTGCCCCCTGCGGGGGCAATTAACCACCCACCTCTTAGAAGAGTCAAAGCACCCCTATCCCTAATAAGGCGCACGGTTTGACACCTCACTCATGGCACTCGGGCAAAGTTGGTCTGAATGTTAAGTCTGTGGGTGGTTAATTGCCCCCTGCGGGGGCAATTAACCACCCACCCCTTCGTAGACTCACAGCACCCCATCCCCGCATAAGGCGACTGGTTTGACACCTCACTCGTGGGACTCGGTCATAGTTGGTCTTAATGTTAAGTCTGTGGGTGGGTAATTGCCCCCTGCGGGGGCAATTAACCACCCACCCCTTGGAACAGTCATTGTACCCCATTCCTGTATAAGCCGCACGGTTTGACACCTCATTCATGGGTTTACGATGAACGGTGCAGGACTAGTTATCATTCGCCAAAATCCCCATTATAAGTCAATGGCACGGTTAATTGCCCCCTGCGGGGGCAATTAACCGCCCACCCCTTAGTAAAGTCATAGAAAACTATTGCTGAATGTTCTGCACACTTTGACACCTCACTCATGGGTCTACGATTAACGGTGCGGGACTAGTTCATCAGCAAAATCCCCATTATAAGTCAATGGGGCAAATTTGGGGACCTCTCTTGCCCCGGGGGTAAAACTTATACCCTTGTGCATTGTATCTTCTGAGACAGGCTGCAAACATCTTCACATATGGTAAATTTCACATTTCTACAAAATTCCCTCTCTGCGCTACAAGCCGTCAAATTTGGCCCAATGTTAAGTCAATGGGACTTTTTGGGCGGTTAATTGCCCCCTGCGGGGGCAATTAACCGCCCACCCCTTAGAAAAGTCATAGCACACCATTCCCGATCGGGCCGCACGAAATGATGTAACATACGTGTGGGTTTTCTCAAAACTGCGGGACGAGAAACGAACCGAAATTTTAGGCGGAAGAAGAAGAATAATAATAACTAGAGAGGTACATTTCCTGAAGAAAATGTGAGTGGTGCTTGCCGTGGCGAAACTCTGACCCTCCATATCTCTACGACAATGGGATCTTGATAGCAACATGCTAATATAGCTAGCATCAAGCTAGCACCATGCTAATCCGCTAAACATCATGCTAATTACACTAGCATGATGCTAGGACCATTCTATACATGTGATTAGCGAAAAGTTAGCATAATGCTAGCGACATGCTAATAGCGTTAGCATCATGCTAGCGATGTGCTGATGAAATTAGCATAAAGCTAGAAACATGCTAATTTTGTTAGCATCATGCTAGCAAAATGCTAATCGCGTTAGCATCATGCTAACAGCATGCTAATGAGGGTGCTAGGGGGCGTGGCTCATGAGCATGATGATACATGCAAAAGAGTGTCTCTACGACAGTCAGATCCACAGTTAAATCAATGTTAAGTCTGTAGGTGGTTAATTGCCCCCTGCGGGGGCAATTAACCACCCACCCCTTAGAAAGGTCACAGCACCCCGTTCCCGAAGATGGGCCGCACGGTTTGACACCTCACTCATGGGACTCAGTAAAAGTTGGTCTCAATGTTAAGTCTGTGGGTGGTTAATTGCCCCCTGCGGGGGCAATTAACCACCCACCCCTTCAAACAGTCAAAGCACCCTACTCCCGAATAAGCCGCACGGTTTGACATCTCATTCATGGGTCTACGACGAACGGTGCAAGACTCAGTCAAAGTTGTTCTCAATGTTAAGTCTGTGGGTGGTTAATTGCCCCCTGCGGGGGCAATTAACCACCCACCCCTTTCAACAGTGAGAGTACCCTACTCCTGAATAAGCCGCACGGTTTGACACCTTATTCATGGGTCTACGACAAACGGTGCAAGACTCAGTCAAAGTTGTTCTCAGTGTTAAGTCTGTAGGTGGTTAATTGCCCCCTGCGGGGGCAATTAACCACCCACCCCTTTTAACAGTGAGAGTACCCTACTCCAGAATAAGCCGCATGGTTAGACACCTCATTCATGGGTCTACGACGAACGGTGCGGGACTAGTAATTTTTTAAAATTCCCATTATAAGTCAATGGGCAAAGTCGCCAAAATCCCTATTCAAATTCTATGGGGCAACTTTGGGGACCTCTCTTGCCCCAGGGGTCGAACGTATCCCCTTGTGCGGGGTATCTTCTCACACAGGCTGCAAACCTCTTCAAGTGTGGTAAATCTGACGTCTCAACAAAATTCACTCTCTGCGCTACAATCCGTCAAAGTTGGCCGTAATGTTAAGTCTATGGGATTTTTTGGCCGGTTAATTGCCCCCTGCGGGGGCAATTAACCGGCCACCCCTTATAAAAGTCATAGCACCCCATTCCCGTATAAGCCGCACGATTTGACACCTCTCTCATGGGTCTACGACAAACGGTGCGGGACTAGTTACGTGCCAAACTTTTGTACGGAAGAATAATAATAATAATAATAATAATAAGCCTGCAAGATAACAATAGTGATGCTTTGCAAGCACCACTAATAATAAGAATAAAAAACCCGCGCAGAATTTTCAAACCCAATTTACGGCTAAACGGTGCGTCGGATCGCTTCGGGAGCCGAGGTCCCAAATGTTCTCCCGGACGAGCCGCACGCAACGGTGCATCATACGTGGCGGTCGGGTCAAAGCTCTCCGGCGTGGAGGCGTCCAAACTTTTCAGTAGAATAGTAATAAGTATGTCTATTACCATAGACACACTTAATAATAAGAATAATAAAAAACCCGCGCAGAATTTTCAAACCCAATTTACGGCTAAACGGTGCGTCGGATCGCTTCGGGAGCCGAGGTCCCAAATGTTCTCCCGGACGAGCCGCACGCAACGGTGCATCATACGTGGCGGTCGGGTCAAAGCTCTCCGGCGTGGAGGCGTCCAAACTTTTCAGTAGAATAGTAATAAGTATGTCTATTACCATAGACACACTTAACTAGAGAGCGAAAATTCCTGAAGAAATTTTAAAGTGTGTCTATGCGCATGCCGGGTCACTTCTAATCAGTGTCGCTATTATTCAGTGCCTGTATAACTCCTGTCAGTGGGGGTGGTGGAGGTTGTGGGGGATGGTGGTGTGGGGGGTGGTGGTGTGGGGGTGGGTCGTGCATGCGCACGCACACTCTTCTGTGACAGACACAGAGAACCGTAAACTGTAATAATTAAGCTCTCAAACAAACGCTTCCCAACCGAGAACCGTAGGTCCGATCGCAAAAATTCTTTCACCGTGAGTGGCAGGAACTTCCTGACTACGACATATTGAATCCTCATGCCCGTAGAGTGCATTATATTGACGTGGTGACAGTGTAAAGACACCCTCCGATTCACACTCTGTGAATATGGCAGTTAACAGTGGCACGCATGGTGAAAAATCAAAATTTTCATCAAACTTAAACTGCTCTCGTGAAGCAACCGTGAAAGTTATCGAAACATGGACCCAATCCGTAAAAGTCCAAACTCTTGTGACCCGTTTAAACTTTGAATGATGTTTCTACGACAAATTATGGCCGAACGGTAAGCTTTCAAAGCGACCCATGTTTTCACCCTTTTTCCGGCCATTTCCCATTGAAATGAATGGAGAAAAAATGGGGTGGTTTTTGGGGAATTTCGGGAAAACCGTGCGACTGATCCGTACCAAAAGTCATAGCACACCATTCCCGACCGAGCCGCTCGCAACGATATAACATACGTGGGGGTTTTCCCAAAACTGCGGGGCGTGAAACGCTGCAAAGTTTTAGGCGGAAGAAAAAAGAGCATGGTATATGTAATACTAGAGAGCGAAAATTCCTGAAGAAATTTTAAAGTGTGTCTATGCGCATGCCGGGTCACTTCTAATCAGTGTCGCTATTATTTAGTGCCTGTATAACTCCTGTCAGAGGGGGAGGAGGGGGGTGGTGGTGGTGTGTGTGGGGAGGGGGGGATGGGTCGTGCATGCGCACGCACACTCCTTTGTAACAGACACAGAGAACAGAAATCAGGAAAAAAGCTTTCAAACAAACGCTTCCCAACAGAGAACCGTAGGTCTGATCGCAAAAATTATTTCACTGTGAGTGGCAGGAACTTCCTGACTACGACATATTGAATCCTCATGCCCGTAGAGTGTATTATATTGACGTGGTGACAGTGTAAAGACACCCTCTGATTCACACCCTGTGAATATGGCAGTTAACAGTGGCACGTTTGGTGAAAAATCAAAATTTTCATCAAACTTAAACTGCTCTCGTGAAGCAACCGTGAAAGTTATCGAAACATGGACCCAATCCGTAAAAGTCCAAAGTCTTGTGACCCGTTTAAACTTTGAATGATGTTTCTACGACAAATTATGGCCGAACGGTAAGCTTTCAAAGCGACCCATGTTTTCACCCTTTTTCGGGCCATTTCCCATTGAAATGAATGGAGGAAAAATGGGGTGGTTTTTTGGGAATTTCGGGAAAACCGTGCGTCGGATCCCCACCAAAAGTCATAGCACACCATTCCCGACCGAGCCGCACGCAACGATATAACATACGTGAGGCTTTTCTCAAAACTGCGGGGCGTGAAACGGTTCAAAGTTTTAGGCGGAAGAAAAAAGTGGATGGTATATGTAATACTAGAGAGCGAAAATTCCTAAAGAAATTTTAAAGTGTGTCTATGCGCATGCCGGGTCACTTCTAATCAGTGTCGCTATTATTCAGTGCCTGTATAACTCCTGTCAGTGGGAGAGGTGGGTGGAGGAGGGAGTGTGGGGAGGGGGGGATGGGTCGTGCATGTGCACGCACACTCCTCTGTGACAGACACAGAGAACCGCAAACTGTAATTAAGCTCTCAAACAAACGCTTCCCAACAGAGAACCGTAGGTCCGATCGCAAAAATTCTTTCACCGTGAGTGCCAGGAACTTCCTGACTACGACATATTGAATCCTCATGCCCGTGGAGTGCATTATATTGACGTGGCGACAGTGTAAAGACACCCTCCGATTCACACTCTGTGAATATGGCAGTTGACAGTGGCACGCATGGTAAAAAATCAAAATTTTCATCAAACTTAAACTGCTCTCGTGAAGCAACCGTTAAAGTTATCAAAACATGGACCCAATCCAGAAAAGTCCAAAGTCTTGTGACCCGTTTAAACTTTGAATGATGTTTCTACGACAAATTATGGCCGAACGGTAAGCTTTCAAAGCGACCCATGTTTTTACCCTTTTTCGGGCCATTTCCCATTGAAATGAATGGGGGAAAAATGGGGTGGTTTTTGGGGAATTTCGGGAAAACCGTGCGACGAATCCGTACCAAAAGTCATAGCACACCATTCCCGACCGAGCCGCTCGCAACGATAGAACATACGTGAGGCTTTTCTCAAAACTGCGGGGCGTGAAACGCTGCAAAGTTTTAGGCGGAAGAAAAAAGAGCATGGTATATGTAATACTAGAGAGCGAAAATTCCTGAAGAAATTTTAAAGTGTGTCTATGCGCATGCCGGGTCACTTCTAATCAGTGTCGCTATTATTCAGTGCCTGTATAACTCCTGTCAGAGTGGGGGGGGATGGTGGTGTGGGGTGTGGTGGTGTGGGGGATGGGGAGTGTGTGTGGGGAGGGGGGGATGGGTCGTGCATGTGCAGGCACACTCCTCTGTGACAGACACAGAGACCTGCAAACAGTAATCAAGCTCTCAAACAAACGCTTCCCAACCGAGAACCGTAGGTCCGATCGCAAAAATTCTTCGACGCTGAGTGGCAGGAACTTCCTGACTACGACATATTGAATCCTCATGTCCGTAGAGTGTATTATACCGACGTGGCGACAGTGTAAAGACACCCTCCGATTCACACTCTGTGAATATGGCAGTTGACAGTGGCACGCATGGTGAAAAAGCAAAATTTTCATCAAACTTAAACTGCTCTCGTGAAGCAACCGTGAAAGTTATCAAAACATGGACCCAATCCGTAAAAGTCCAAAGTCTTGTGACCCGTTTAAACTTTGAATGATGTTTCTACGAAAAATTATGGCCGAACGGTAAGCTTTCAAAGCGACCCATGTTTTCACCCTTTTTCAGGCCATTTCCCATTGAAATGAATAGAGGAAAAATGGGGTGGTTATTTGGGAATTTCGGGAAAACCGTGCAACGGATCCGTACCAAAAGTCATAGCACACCATTCCCGACCGAGCCGCTCGCAACGATGTAACATACGTGGGGGTTTTCTCAAAACTGCGGGGCGTGAAATGGTTCAAAGTTTTAGGCGGAAGAAAAAGTGGATGGTATATGTAATACTAGAGAGCGAAAATTCCTGAAGAAATTTTAAAGTGTGTCTATGCGCATGCCGGGTCACTTCTAATCAGTGCTAGCGACATGCTAATCGGCTAAAAGTCATGCTAGCAACATGCTAATCACACTAGCATCATGCTAGGAACATTCTACACATGTTTTTAGTGAAATGCTACTACAGTTAGCATAATGCTACCTAATGCTAATAGCGTTAGCATCATGCTAGCGACGTGCTGATATAATTATAGGGAGCCTAGCAACATGCTAATTTTGCTAGCATAATGCTAGCAACATGCTAATCGTGTTAGCATCATGCTAACAGCATGCTAGGGGGCGTGGCTTAAGAGCATCATGATCAATCCGAAAGACTGATTGGTTGCCTGCCTTAAATGAGCCCTCCCTCCTTTCTATACTCCAGTGGGATCCATAGTTGGTCTCAATGTTAAGTCTGTGGGGGGTTAATTGCCCCCTGCGGGGGCAATTAACCACCCACCCCTTAGAAGAGTCACAGCACCCCATTCCCGAATAAGGCGCACGGTTTGACACCTTACTCATGGGACTCGGTCAAAGTTGTCCTCAGTGTTAAGTCTGTGGGTGGTTAATTGCCCCCTGCGGGGGCAATTAACCACCCACCCCTTAGAAAAGTCATAGCACCCCATTCCCGAAGATGGGCCGAACGGTTTGACACCTCAGTCATGGGACTCGGTCAAAGTCGGACTCAGTGTTAAGTCTGTGAGTGGTTAATTGCCCCCTGCGGGGGCAATTAACCACCCACCCCTTAGAAGAGTCACAGCACCCCATCCCTGCATAAGGCGCACGGTTTGACACCTCACTCATGGGACTCGGGCAAAGTTGGTCTCAGTGTTAAGTCTGTGAGTGGTTAATTGCCCCCTGCGGGGGCAATTAACCACCCACCCCTAAAAAAAGTCACAGCACCCCATCCCCGAATAAGCCGCATGGTTTGACACCTTATTCGTGGGTCTACGACGAACGGTCCGGGACTAGTTAATCGCCAAAATCCCCATTATAAGTCAATGGGGCCGGTTAATTGCCCCCTGCGGGGGCAATTAACCGCCCACCCCTTAGTAAAGTCATAGAAAACTATTGCTGAATGTTCTGCACACTTTGACACCTCACTCATGGGTCTACGATTAACGGTGCGGGACTAGTTCATCAGCAAAATCCCCATTATAAGTCAATGGGGCAAATTTGGGGACCTCTCTTGCCCCGGGGGTAAAACTTATACCCTTGTGCATTGTATCTTCTGAGACAGGCTGCAAACATCTTCACATATGGTAAATTTCACATTTCTACAAAATTCCCTCTCTGCGCTACAAGCCGTCAAATTTGGCCCAATGTTAAGTCAATGGGACTTTTTGGGCGGTTAATTGCCCCCTGCGGGGGCAATTAACCGCCCACCCCTTAGAAAAGTCATAGCACACCATTCCCGATCGGGCCGCACGAAATGATGTAACATACGTGTGGGTTTTCTCAAAACTGCGGGACGAGAAACGAACCGAAATTTTAGGCGGAAGAAGAAGAATAATAATAATAATAAGAATAAAAAACCCGCGCAGAATTTTCAAACCCAATTTACGGCTAAACGGTGCGTCGGATCGCTTCGGGAGCCGAGGTCCCAAATGTTCTCCCGGACGAGCCGCACGCAACGGTGCATCATACGTGGCGGTCGGGTCAAAGCTCTCCGGCGTGGAGGCGTCCAAACTTTTCAGTAGAATAGTAATAAGTATGTCTATTACCATAGACACACTTAACTAGAGAGCGAAAATTCCTGAAGAAATTTTAAAGTGTGTCTATGCGCATGCCGGGTCACTTCTAATCAGTGCTAGCGACATGCTAATCGGCTAAAAGTCATGCTAGCAACATGCTAATCACACTAGCATCATGCTAGGAACATTCTACACATGTTTTTAGTGAAATGCTACTACAGTTAGCATAATGCTACCTAATGCTAATAGCGTTAGCATCATGCTAGCGACGTGCTGATATAATTATAGGGAGCCTAGCAACATGCTAATTTTGCTAGCATAATGCTAGCAACATGCTAATCGTGTTAGCATCATGCTAACAGCATGCTAGGGGGCGTGGCTTAAGAGCATCATGATCAATCCGAAAGACTGATTGGTTGCCTGCCTTAAATGAGCCCTCCCTCCTTTCTATACTCCAGTGGGATCCATAGTTGGTCTCAATGTTAAGTCTGTGGGGGGTTAATTGCCCCCTGCGGGGGCAATTAACCACCCACCCCTTAGAAGAGTCACAGCACCCCATTCCCGAATAAGGCGCACGGTTTGACACCTTACTCATGGGACTCGGTCAAAGTTGTCCTCAGTGTTAAGTCTGTGGGTGGTTAATTGCCCCCTGCGGGGGCAATTAACCACCCACCCCTTAGAAAAGTCATAGCACCCCATTCCCGAAGATGGGCCGAACGGTTTGACACCTCAGTCATGGGACTCGGTCAAAGTCGGACTCAGTGTTAAGTCTGTGAGTGGTTAATTGCCCCCTGCGGGGGCAATTAACCACCCACCCCTTAGAAGAGTCACAGCACCCCATCCCTGCATAAGGCGCACGGTTTGACACCTCACTCATGGGACTCGGGCAAAGTTGGTCTCAGTGTTAAGTCTGTGAGTGGTTAATTGCCCCCTGCGGGGGCAATTAACCACCCACCCCTAAAAAAAGTCACAGCACCCCATCCCCGAATAAGCCGCATGGTTTGACACCTTATTCGTGGGTCTACGACGAACGGTCCGGGACTAGTTAATCGCCAAAATCCCCATTATAAGTCAATGGGGCCGGTTAATTGCCCCCTGCGGGGGCAATTAACCGCCCACCCCTTAGTAAAGTCATAGAAAACTATTGCTGAATGTTCTGCACACTTTGACACCTCACTCATGGGTCTACGATTAACGGTGCGGGACTAGTTCATCAGCAAAATCCCCATTATAAGTCAATGGGGCAAATTTGGGGACCTCTCTTGCCCCGGGGGTAAAACTTATACCCTTGTGCATTGTATCTTCTGAGACAGGCTGCAAACATCTTCACATATGGTAAATTTCACATTTCTACAAAATTCCCTCTCTGCGCTACAAGCCGTCAAATTTGGCCCAATGTTAAGTCAATGGGACTTTTTGGGCGGTTAATTGCCCCCTGCGGGGGCAATTAACCGCCCACCCCTTAGAAAAGTCATAGCACACCATTCCCGATCGGGCCGCACGAAATGATGTAACATACGTGTGGGTTTTCTCAAAACTGCGGGACGAGAAACGAACCGAAATTTTAGGCGGAAGAAGAAGAATAATAATAATAATAAGAATAAAAAACCCGCGCAGAATTTT